>NC_060075.1:82282500-83532500 GCF_922984935.1 Meles meles
TATCTCGAAGTGCCATTCTAAAAGTTAAATGGCATAATGTACTTTCCGCCACAGTATGTGGTTAATTAAATATCACTGACTTTATCAGTGGCTATAGTTTAAATAACCCATACCAATGTTACCTAAATGCAAGGCTGTAATAGAGCAGTATTATTAGTTAAATGGAAATATATATTAAACATTTTGACCAGTTCTCCTGTTTTTTACTTATGTAACTGTAACATATTTAGCATGGTTAAACAAAAGTAATTTTAGTATCTATTTTGTTTCATGGCTTTAATATCTATAGGTCTTACCTAAGACTGGTCAAAACTATCTTGTATTTTAGAAAATGCATTTTTGATGTAGACTTACCAAAGTTATTTTATATTTTGAATAAATCTTACTATGTTTTTTCTTTATTTTTACTAGCTTCTATTTGTTTCATTTGAAAGATGCAGTTGACATTTATGGGCATTACAAATAATCTTAAGGTGTTTCAAATAGTCATATGATGCTTTGAAAGCATGATGAAGCCTTGCACCTTGACTAAATCAGGAAAATGTCTTCAAACTTAAATGGGAGCAGTCGTGCAACGCTGTTTGGGTTGAAATTTGTGGAGGAAAATGGGATTCAGAATTTGTCAATGATTCTATAATCCATGTCATAAGTGTGATGTAGGTTTAAGTCCTGTATCTTAGAAGAATTAGGAGGAAATGTAAGGTACTTCTTTTGTCCTGTTATAAATTAGATTTTTCTTTGTTCCCTTGAGAAGCCAGATTGAACAATAGAATATTCTGAAAGAGAATTGCTGAACACCAAGGCCATGCTTTTGAAAACTAACTATAGGAAGAATAGAGATGGATGCTTGGCCTTCTGAATCAATTAACAGTGAAATCCTGTCATACCATTCAGAATAGAGGCCCGAGTCAAGGTTGACTTTCTCAGCATTCATGGCTTCTAACAGGCTTACCCTTGCATATTTATAAAAGACTTTTTTTTTTTTTTCCCCAGAATAAAACACTCTTACAAAGATAAAAATCTCCATTTCTTAGAAGTGGTCATAAAATGAGGACGAACTTTACTCTTCATGCAGCCATAAGACACTTAGTTAAGTTCATTAGTAATTGGCACTAGGTTCAGGGCTAGATCACTGTAGACCAGTTCGTCTTCCACAGTGGGGAAAAAAAATGTAGGCCACTCCTGTGCTTGTAAGATTTGTTCAACCGAGAAATTCAAATTTGGTGTGAATGGAGAACATTAGAAGGTTGCAGAGAGCAGTGAGTAAAATGGCATGAGTGAATGTAGCATATGTTAAATAATGCAATACGCACACAATGTGTAATTGAAAATATGAAATAAGATACTTAAATATTGTTAAACCTATTGAAAAGTAGCAGAGCTGTTATCTGTGTTCTTAAGTATATCTGACTAAAAGCATGAAGTTCTGTTTGGGGCCAAGAAATATTGCAGGATTTCTTAAAAAATAATTTATTTTGAAATAACTATATGAAATATTTTTTGGCTACCAATTTGTATCATCATTTCTGCAATTAGATGAAATACTTTGCATTTTGGTTTCTTGGTGTAGACATTCAAATAAAGATTGCGACTTACAGAAAAGTAATTGCTTTCAAAAGTCTTGGTAATATACAATGACAAAGGCAAACAAAGTATGTTGAATTTTAGTGAGTCAGGATGCCACAATTACTCGAGTGTTGAGTCTTTATCAGAAAGAACAATATATTTTCATATTCCTATTGAACAGTAATATTTGTTGAAAATAATTTTCTGAGGTATTTGGGCTCGTTTTTTTTTTTATCATAAAAAGATTATGTTTTATATCTTTTAAGTACTATGGTCTTAGGGAAGAGGAAGAGACTGCAAATACTGGTTGAGGACAGAAAGGCACAGCACAACCACATAAACACTTGGTAATACGAAACAAACAAAAAAATCTAACAGTAACTTTTAACTTTTCTAAGGCACCAGGCTTTCTACACAGTTGTGCCAGAAGAATTACTTAAAAACATCTTCCTAAGTAAAGTCTTATTCTACTTATGAATGTATATATATATTCGTAAGTAGAATAGAAATTCATATAAATTCTACTTAGGAATTTAAATGAGAGAGAGAGGGAAAGAAAGAAAAAAAAAGTGTAGGTATTTATAATGGAAGTAGCAGGGCAAGAGAATCGATTCCGGAAATGACATAAACTCCATTTCGCCGGGGCCAGTAATCTGCATTAGTTTCAATCTTTTTTTTTTTTTTTTAAAGATTTTATTCATTTATCTGACAGAGAGATCAAAAGTAGGCAGAGAGGCAGGCAGAGAGAGAGGAAAGGAAGCAGGCTCCCCGCTGAGCAGAGAGCCCGACGCAGGACTCGATCCCAGGACCCTGAGATCATGACCTGAGCTGAAGGCAGAGGCTTTAACCCGCTGAGCCACCCAGGCGCCCCTAGTTTCAGTCTTCTATCATCTGCAGATTACCCAGTTATTTCAGTATTGTGCAGCCTGAGTTATGCTGATGGCATAGAAATGGAGAGAGATGAGACCCCAAATGATTCTGGAAAAGCTATTTAATTTTATAAGGTTAAGCAGATAAAAGTTTGTTCACTTTAGGAGCCTAGTTTAAGAAACTAAAATAAGATAGATGTATTAGTCTAATGTAACACATAGAGTGGATCAGGAAAATACAGCCAAATAGCCAAGAGGGGTCTAAAATGCATTCATACTTTCCGGTTGGCTTTAATGCTTTACATTTGTTTTTAATACATTTTTAACTTGCTCAGTATAATTTGAGAAAAAATTAATTTCTAATGAAGCAATTTATTTTACTTTGTCGTTTTGGCATTTTCAGGAATTGGAACAGTATGATTGTTCTCTCTAAACGTCTCTCTAAAGTTCTCTGAAGAAAGACAGGAGCTAACTTTGCACTCCGGCAACAGATTCTTTGCTTTGGATTTCTTGCTTCGGATGTTCAAGTAAAGATAATGACTCACAGAATAATGCTGGCACTGAGAAAATCTTGATAAACAGAGGAGGGCAAATGGAAGCATCTGTAGCCCTAATCTGGGATTAAGCCTTGCACATCTGACAGAGAAACAGTTCCCTTTCTCTCATTTGAATGGAACTTAAAATCCGTTCAGGCGCCTATTACTGTAGATTCTTAAAGTCCCTGGCTCATTTGCAGATGAACAAGTTTTGAGAAAAACATTTTGATACCTACTTCATTAATGTCTTATCTGCAAAGGAATTTTCAGATACATAAACTGCCAACTTTCAGACCCATCACCGTAATAAGAATGCGTCTGCCTTCAGCTCAGGTCATGATCCCAGGGTCCTAGGATGGAGTCCAACCTCCTGTTCCCTGCTCAGCAGGGATTCTGCTTCTCCCTCTCCCACTCCCCCTGCTTGTGTTCCCTCTCTTGCTATCTCTCTCTGTGTCAAATAAATAAATAAAATCTTAAAAAAAAAAAAATTCAGAGCTTGACTCCCCCCCCAGTACCTAAAGTATAATTAACAATCAGCATATCAAAGCCTGATATTTAGTAGTTGTTTTCAAATAAAACTAAGAAAACAATTAGCAGCCTTGAAAACAAATAAAACTTTATTAAAAATAATTAGATATCAACTGTTGCTTGATGTGAATTAAAGAGTGAAGGAAATTGAAGAGATAGCTGGAGTAGATTGGCAACTAATAAAGTGTATCTGAATCATAAATAAACATGATTATTTGTTCAGTAGAATATTACTGTAAAATTCATGAATGTTTAAAGAAAAGTACAATGTTCCTCTTTTTCTGTGATGTTTTGTATATAACTATAAATATTCATGAATAGTATTAGTTCAGGTTATCTGTGTGAATATGAATTTTTATATAATGGGTCACTTAATGTTCATTGGATCATGCTTTTGAATATAAATTCACTAGTATCTCAGACACACCGTGGATCTGACCCAGCTCATGAATATTCACACACACAACTGATCTTTCTGCACGTAATCACATCCATAAAGATGGAAATCTTGTTAGTTCTCAATAATGAGAAATGCATTTGGATGCCGGTCCCAGGACAATTTCACAGTACCCTTGTTTTCATTTTTTTTTTTTAATGATAAGCTTAGAAATATAAACACATATGCTGTGCATCTTTCTTGTTAGAAATTCTTTTGTTTCTTTGACCTTTACAGAATACTGGGTGTGATTTAACCTTGACTGCATTTGCTTCCTTCATTTGCTGTGGTCCCAGAAAATAGAAATTAAGCAGTATCTCCAGTCCTTATCCCACACGCATTTCCACTGTTTAGGCTTGACCGTAGATTCTCAAGTGCACAGCGGTCCAGTCTCCTGATCTGCTGGGGGCATGGTATATATATATTCCATATAAAGGGGGGGAGGGAAAGATGTGAGATGATGTATGTCATCTTTTTGTGTAAAGGGAAAATAATATTCTAAGCTAAGTAAATGTTCACTGTGTTAGAAATAAGATGCTCTGATCACGGAGCCCCATAATGATACACTAAACCCCACCTTATGGTAGCTTCTCTTTCATTATAATGGATGGCAAATGTTTTTAGTACCTGTCCAAGTTCAATCAGTAGTTGTAAGTAAGAATCAAAATCTGTGGCCTGGCCGTTAGTAGACTCATTCTCTAATATTTAATTGAACTAACCAGAGAAAAAGAACCATTGCTCACAAAGGTAGGTAGTAAAGGGGCGCCTGAGTGACTCAGTGGGTTAAGCCTCTGCCTTCAGCTCAGGTCATGATCTCAGGGTCCTGGGATCAAGTCCTGCATCAGGCTCTCTGCTCAGCAGGGAGCCTGCTTCCCCGCCTTCTCTCTCTCTCTGCCTGCCTCTCTCCCTACTTGTGATCTCTCTCGTCAAATAAATAAATAAAATCTTAAAAAACAAAGGTAGTAGTAAAGCATCAGCTGCTTTGGATTTCTAGCATTGGTATTGTCAAGCCTCTGAATGAATTTTCTCTTTGTCAAGATGTATACATTTGTTGTTGTGTAAACACAGTTAACAGACTATGTTAGATGGCAAACATCTTTTTTTTTTCATTCCCGTAAGGACCAAATTATGTTAGAGTGTTACAGAGAATCATCAGTAGTTGAGGGAAGTGTGACCATTAAACTCTGTCCTGAGGCACTGGGTACGTTTCTTCTTCAGAACTGAGCTGCTTCAAGGGGAGGTATGCTTCCCCCCGCCCCTGCTCAACCGGGAGAGCTGCTATGGCCTGTTCTGTGTATCACAGTGGTTCTCCACTGGGGGCGGTTTTGTTTGTATTCCGACAATGTTGGGGAACATGGTGCTTATCACAGCTGGTGGGGGTGGGTGGCTGGGGGTGGTTACTGACATCTAATGGGTAGAGGCCATAGGCGCCGCGAAACAATCCACAAAGCACAGAATAGCTCCCACAACAAAGAGCTACCCAGCCCAGATGGTCAACATGGCTTCCGTCATTTAAAAACTTGTCTGGAGAAATAATTCCTTGTCTAAACCCGTTGACAAGCATCGCGTTAGAGCACTTTCAGAGATAAGCTGATGAAAAGCTGTAACATTATTTGGCAAATAAATGATGGATTCAGATAGTAATAATAAATTTGAATTTTTCCTTTTTTTCTTTTTCTTTTTTTTTCCCATCAGCCACGATTGTGTTAAATGAACTCAACTGGACAAGTGCCTTAGATGAAGTTTTCAAAAAAAATCGAGAGGAAGACCCTTCATTGCTGTGGCAGGTGTTTGGCAGTGCCACGGGCCTTGCCCGGTATTACCCAGGTAAGTGCTCAGTGACTCAGTAGGTATCCAATAGAATGTAAGGACCAGACTTAATATTTCTTTATTTCTAGTATCTGTTAGCTTCTCCCATATTGTGAGAAAAAGATATCGTGCCACTTTGATAAGGAAAGCGTATTCTTCCTTACGTGGTTCTGTATCTACCCAAGTCACTTTTTTTTTTTTTTTATCTTGATTTATAATTTTTTTTCCCCTTTTTATTAATTTTTTCAGCGTAACAGTATTCATTCTTTTTGCACAACACCCAGTGCTCCATGCAAAACGTGCCCTCCCCATCACCCACCACCTGTTCCCCCAACCTCCCACCCCTGACCCTTCAAAACCCTCAGGTTGTTTTTCAGAGTCCATAGTCTCTTATGGTTCGCCTCCCCTCCCCAATGTCCATAGCCCGCTCCCCCTCTCCCAATCCCACCTCCCCCCAGCAACCCCCAGTTTGTTTTGTGAGATTAAGAGTCATTTATGGTTTGTCTCCCTCCCAATCCCATCTTGTTTCATTTATTCTTCTCCTATCCCCCTACCCCCCCATGTTGCTTCTCCATGTCCTCATATCAGGGAGATCATATGATAGTTGTCTTTCTCCGATTGACTTATTTCACTTTAAACCTCAAGGCCTCAGGCGCAGCTGCAGCTCTTGGCGTCTGGAGTCCGGCCAGGCTGCAGTGGTGCCGTGAGCAGATGTCTGTGTACTTGGGACAGGAGGTTATCATGAATCTTAAAACAGTTCTGAGATGAGGGTCCATCTGCTCAGCACGGACAACGTGTTGAATCGCAGTGGAGAATGGAATAGAATTTTTAGAAGCTCCCTGAAATATTTCTCCAGATTTCAAGTCAGTGTTGTTTTATCTGAAGAGTGTTGATGCTTTGCTTTAATCAGTGAATGGGGATTTGTTCAAATGAGTATGATGAGAAATAAAATGAAAATTCAAAGAAAATAGAGCTCGTGTAAGTATCCGGTTGGATTACTTCTGAGGGCATCTTCGTGATGATATGTATTCAGAGAAGATCAGTGTATTTTACACATGAAAATGAATGAGCCCTTTTTTTATTATCCTTTATTCTCACAAAAGAGGGTAAGGAGAAATAAATCAGGAACAAAAAAGAAAAGTAGATGATGTGTATAGATCCCAAGAACCTGTTGAAAAGACTAAGTGAAATGTCTGCTGGTATTTTTAAATTCACCTTTTAGAGCAGGCTGACAAGCACAAATGCTTTTTGCTTGATCTTTATGGGATATTAGGTAATTTGGCTTTAAACAATTGTGATATAATAGAAGATTTTTTTGTGAGACTGATGTTTTCTAAGTATTTTTAATAAGTAGAATTATTCACAATAAAAAGTCACACCAGTAAAAATGGGGTGAAATAGACATTAGCTAATCTGTAGCTTTATATGGCAATAACATTGAATAGACAATTATGTGGCCCTCCTCAGACTGAAAAGCACTCAGATTTGGTAGATATTCTGCATGGATGTGAATGCCAGATGGTAAGATCAGTAACAGGTCTTTTGTAGAAACCCAGTGAGCTAATCCAGACTTACTTTATTTTTCATTGTTGAAAAAATCATGAGTAAATAAAATAATGTTAGTATCTATGTAATATGTGATCGAATCCCACATCAAGCTCTCTGCTCATGGGGCCCCTGCTCCTCCCTCTCCCTGCTCTGCCTGCTTGTTCTCTCTCTTTCTCTCTCTGTCAAAAAAATAAATAGGGAAATTCTTTAAAAAAATAATAAATCTTAAAGTTATTTAGGTTTTGATATACTTTATGAAGTTTATAATTTTATATTTAGGTACTTATATCAGGTCTTACAAAACATTTCTAAGTGTCATTCTGAGACATAGTAATTAGACGCTTGGTGACCTATTCAGTAATACACAGATATAAGAATACGTCTGTCAATAACTTACAGCATTATATAGCTATAAAGTCTTCTAAAATATATTGTCTTGTTACAAATTCCATTTATGAGAAATTGATGGAAAGGTGGAAAAAGAAGAGAGAAAATTAGTGTAATAATGGAAAACCAAGAGCCCAGTACCAAAGGGAAATTGACGCCGAGAAAAACAACAGAGATAAAGATTCTAAGAGAAATAGGAAGGGGGAACAGAGGGAAGATTGCATTAAGAAAGGAGAGAGAAAATATGGGGTCAAGAGGAGGAAGGAAAGATAGGTTGAGTTACGAGCATTTTTTAAAGATGGTTCTTTTTACAAATAACAGCTAATTTTTAGCCTTATTAATTATCTTCTATATTCTTTCATTTTAAATGCTAATCAAAGGTAATAAATAGCTTTGATTTTTTTTTCTTAACCCTCTTCATATATTTTTAAATTTGTTGACATTTTTCCACTTTATCTTGGAAAAGATTTTTCAGTGTTTAATTTAGCTGAATCCTTATGATACCTCCATAATATTAGCCGTGGAAGCAACCCTCAGACTCTTGCAATACTTAATTTTTCAACAAAGGTGTGCCAGAAACTTGGTTCACTGAGTGACTGATGGCTTGAATTCATTTACCTGTTAGAGGAGGTCATTTAAAATGGCTGTCTTGACTGCTATGAAATACACTTGACGTAATTGAAATTTCGGTGATCTTTTCCTAAGTTCTTTTTATTTCATTTTGTTTCTGACTACCTTTTGACATACAAAAGCCGTACATGATGGGTACAGCTTGATGAGTTGGGAGATAAGTATACACCCCTGATACCATCGCTACAGCCAGTATTGTAAACCTATCCATCATCTCTAGAAGTTTCTTCCCACCATCTTGTTTGTTATTCTATGTTTTGTGATAAGAGGGTTAGCAAATATTTAAGTGTGTAATATAGTATTTTTAACTAAGAGTATTATGTTAAATAGAAGATCTCTAGGGTTTATTCCTCCTGCATAATTGAAACTTCGTATCCTCTGACTAGTACCTCCCCTTTGCCCACATGCCCCAGCCCCAGGGAACCACCATTCTACCCCACTTCTGTGACTTTGCTCTTTCAGATTCCTCATGGAAGTGGTATCATGTAGTATTTTTCTTTCTCTGTTTGGCTTATTTCCCTTAGTGTGATATTCTCTGGGTTCATACATGTTGTCACAAATGGTGGAATTTCCTCCCCTGCCTTTTTTTGTTTTGTTTTTGTTTAAAAGCTGAATGAATTTTTTTTTATTACCAATATAATAGAACCAAGTCTCTTTATCAAAGACATTAAGATAATATTAAAATTTAGAACTAAGCCACCATATTTGTGTTGATGCTGACAGGCTTTTAATAAATCCAACACTTTTTTCAAGTTTAAAGACTTATTTTTTTTTTTTAAAGTGAAGTCATTTTTAAAAATTACTCAGGAAGTCATACTTTTTTCCTCTGATCTTACCATTTTGATACAGGTCAGGATAAGGTAGAGTGGCTCATCCCTAATAAGTGTCTGTTAAAGTAAAGGTCAAAAATAGCCTTTAATATTGTTAATTATCTTACTATGAATGGAAATAGAATATATGTTACTTTTACGTAATTGGATTTTTATATAACAAGATTTATACCTCGGGCTTAGATCTCCCTAGTAGCTGTGAGAAACTGGTTGGATTTTCTAAATTTTCTCAGCCTTGATCATCAAATCTGGAAAACAAAACAAAACAATAAAAGCCACTAACTTCTCAGTTTATTCCCTGAAGGTTGCTACCAATGAGATAATAAACTGTAAAGTACTTTGGAAATAGAAAACAGTAGGCATTTTTACAAGAGTGAGTATCAACTAGAATAATTTTGCCTAAATTCCTTTTTGTCTTCATGTGAGAAATCGAAGAACATAATTGAGATTAGAGTCAGTTGACAAGGAAACTGAAATAGCTATCTGTTTATAACCCCTTCCACATTTCTAAGCAGTATCTACCAGTTAACACCACATGGTGGAGGTGGTCCAGAGATGAGGGTTTTAGCCTCTGGCCTTGGTTAAGACACTTCTCAATGGGGGTTCCAGGTAAAATAAAAGCTGCTCAGTTAAGTGTGAATTTCACACAGACAGCAAAGAATTTTTTAATATAGTTATGCAATATTTGAGAAATATACTAAAAGTATCTGATCTTTATCAAAATTCAGATTTAGCTGGGGTGTCCTATATTTCTTTCAGCAAGATCTATCAACTGTATCTGTCACGCTCTGAGTTTCTGCATTTGTAATACAGGAAAATCAGCTTCCACATTATGTCATAGAATTCTTGTGGGAATCAAGCAGAATTTATTAATCTAAGTGTAGAGATTTTATATTTAAAAGAATTATTTTGGGGCGGCCTGGGTGGCTCAGTGGGTTAAAGCCTCTGCCATAGGCTCGGGGGTCCTGGGATTAAGCCCCACATCGGGCTCTCGGCTCAGCAGGGAGCCTGCTTTCTCCTCTCTCTCTCCCTGCCTGCCTCTCTGCCTACTTGTGATCTCTGTCTGTCAAATAAATAAATAAAATTAAAAAAAAAAATTCTGTCAACTATCTTTTAAAAATTTTTTGCCACATGGGTGTCCGGGTGGCTCAGTTGGTTAAGTGTCTGACTTTGGTCAGGTCATGATCCCAGGGTCCTGGCTGTGTAATGTGTAATGGAAAGGACAGCCTATTGGGTGAAGAAGAGGTCTTGATGCATGTGGTAAGTTCTATCAGCAGAGTTGCTTACTTTGCCTAAGTCGTGTTATATCTGTGAGCCTATTTCATCACCAGTTAATTTGGGATGATGGAAGATGATTTCCAGCGCAGACACTAACATTACCTACTTAAATGTTGAGGCTTTAGCATTTGCGATGTCCACAGTCTCTGTTGTGGGACAAGAAGTCCTAGGACTAGCTTCGTGGCATAGCCGAAGCCAGAGCCCATGTCTAGAGCCATCTTCATTGAGTATAAGCTAACTGGAAAATCACTTTAATTTATGAGTGCCTTCCTTTGAAAGCTCATAAATGATTTGGATAAATGAACTTTAAAGCTATTAAACTGCTTTCAAGAGCTGTCAACTTTGTGAATTTTTACCCGTTGTTAAAGCAGAGGTACAAATTATTCATTTACCTGTTAATATCTCCTGCAAGTGTTTTAATGCCTGCTGTAATTGGGATTGTAATTAGGAATTAGTGGCTCACTGAAATGCCAGTGGAAGCAGTATTTACTCTTTTTTTCAGATAATTAGTTGTATTTGCAGAAAAAAAACCCAAAAATCTACTTCATTTTCATATGACATTTTCTTAATGTCTTATTAAGCACTTGTTCTTTCTGTGCCCTCCTTCATTTGTTCATTTCAAAACCATGGGATTGCAATAAAGTGACCTATTACTTGTTGAGTTAGTGTTAAATATACTTCCGGGAGACAATTCTTTGTTGTTACATCTGCAAAGATTTGCTAGAGTAAAATGCAAAAGAACCTGTGTGCAAAGTGTATGAAGTGACATATTTTTTCCTTATGGATGGTCAGTTGGTCAAGTGCAGAGCCTGAGGGAAAAGCAGACTCCCCACCGAGCAGGCAGCCCAACTCAGGGCTCGATCCCAGGACCCTGAGACCATGAGCTTGAGCTGAAGGCAGACGCTTAACCCACTGAGCCGCTTAAAACACTGAGTGTTTTAAAAGACCAAATTTTTCCTATCTGCCTGATACTTTAATCTAATTAGGGAGTCATCCTTTATATATCTTGAAATTTGGATTACCATACAGATCATTAAATGATTAAATGTCCGATAAATTAGACCGCCGTAACAATAGATTTGCTATAGGAGTTTTGAAAAAGGCAAAGTGATTAGAGACCAGAGTTATGGACTTGGTTTATGAACTATGGATTGAAAAATCAAGTTGAAGGAAAAAAGGCAAAGCCTAATTAGCAGGAAGAAAGGCACCAAGTGAGAAACGGAGATGAGCAAGTACTGTGAAAGGCTAGTAAACCCAGTTAATCTAAGAGTGTGCTATCAGATCAAAACTTTGATTAACGACAGATTACATGGCTTCTAATGTCAGGATTGTTTGGGATTTAATGTGTAGGAAAATACCACCGACATTCTGAGCAGTGGAATATATAGTAGCTGAAACTGTGTATTCTCATTGGAAGGAGAGGCTGTCTTTTTTCCATTGGACATTCTTTCCTGCTTTGTCGAAGATTAGTTGACCATAGAGTTGAGGGTCGATTTCTGGGCTCTCTATTCTGTTCCACTGGTCTATGTGTCTGTTTTTGTGCCAGTACCATGCTGTCTTGATGATGACAGCTTTGTAATAGAGCTTGAAGTCCGGAATTGTGATGCCACCAACTTTGGCTTTGTTCTTCAATATTCCTTTGGCTATTCGAGGTCTTTTCTGGTTCCATATAAATTTTAGGATTATTTGTTCCATTTCTTTGAAAAAAATGGATGGTATTTTGATAGGGATTGCATTAAATGTGTAGATTGCTTTAGGTAGCATAGACATTTTCACAATATTTATTCTTCCAATCCAGGAGCATGGAACATTTTTCCATTTTTTTGTGTCTTCCTCAATTTCTTTCATGAGTACTTTATAATTTTCTGTGTATAGATTCTTAGTCTCTTTGGTTAGGTTTATTCCTAGGTATCTTATAGTTTTGGGTACAATTGTGAATGGGATTGACTCCTTAATTTCTCTTTCTTCAGTCTTGTTGTTGGTGTACAGAAATGCAACTGATTTCTGTGCATTGATTTTATATCCTGACACTTTACTGAATTCCTGTACAAGTTCTAGCAGTTTTGGAGTGGAGTCTTTTGGGTTTTCCACATATAGTATCATATCATCTGCGAAGAGTGATAGTTTGACTTCTTCTTTACCAATTTGGATGCCTTTAATTTCTTTTTGTTGTCTGATTGCTGAGGCTAGGACTTCTAATACTATGTTGAATAGCAGTGGTGATAATGGACATCCCTGCCGTGTTCCTGACCTTAATGGAAAAGCTTTCAGTTTTTCTCCATTGAGAATGATATTTGCAGTGGGTTTTTCATAGATGGCTTTGATAATATTGAGGTATGTGCCCTCTATCCCTACACTTTGAAGAGTTTTGATCAGGAAGGGATGCTGTACTTTGTCAAATGCTTTTTCAGCATCTATTGAGAGTATCATATGGTTCTTGTTCTTTCTTTTATTAATGTGTTCTATCACATTGATTGATTTGCGGATGTTGAACCAACCCTGCAGCCCTGGAATAAATCCCACTTGATCGTGGTGAATAATCCTTTTAATGTACTGTTGAATCCTATTGGCTAGTATTTTGGCGAGAATTTTTGCGTCTGTGTTCATCAAGGATATTGGTCTGTAGTTCTCTTTTTTGGTGGGATCCTTGTCTGGTTTTGGGATCAAGGTGATGCTGGCCTCATAGAATGAGTTTGGAAGTTTTCCTTCCATTTCTATTTTTTGGAACAGTTTCAGGAGAATAGGAATGAGTTCTTCTTTAAATGTTTGGTAGAATTCCCCTGGGAAGCCGTCTGGCCCTGGGCTTTTGTTTGTTTGGAGGTTTTTGATGACTGTTTCAATCTCCTTACTGGTTATGGGCCTGTTCAGGTTTTCTATTTCTTCCTGGTTCAGTTGTGGTAGTTTATATGTCTCTAGGAATGCATCCATTTCTTCCAGATTGGCCAATTTGTTGGCGTAGAGTTGCTCATAGTATGTTCTTATAATTGTCTGTATTTCTTTGGTGTTAGTTGTGATCTCTCCTCTTTCATTCATGATTTTATTGATTTGGGTCCTTTCTCTTTTCTTTTTGATGAGTCTGGCCAGGGGTTTATCAATCCTATTGATTCTTTCAAAGAACCAGCTCCTAGTTTCATTGATTTTTTCTATTGTTTTTTTGGTTTCTATTTCATTGATTTCTGCTCTGATCTTTATGATTTCTCTTCTCCTGCTGGGTTTAGGGTTTCTTTCTTGTTCTTTCTCCAGCTCCTTTACGCGTAGGGTTAGGTTGTGTACTTGAGACCTTTCTTGTTTCTTGAGAAAGGCTTGTACCGCTATATATTTTCCTCTCAGGACTGCCTTTGCTGTGTCCCACAGATTTTGAACTGTTGTGTTTTCATTATCATTTGTTTCCATGAATTTTTTCAATTCTTCTTTAATTTCCTGGTTGACCCATTCATTCTTTAGAAGGATGCTGTTTAGTCTCCATGTATTTGGGTTCTTTCCAGCTTTCGTCTTGTGATTGAGTTCTAGCTTCAGAGCATTGTGGTCTGAAAATATGCAGGGAAGGAGATACACCAAGAGAACCTTGACCAGAAGGTCCACTATTGTAACGATCAGATGTGGGATGGTAAAGATGTGAACAGGGACCAAACAGGAATCAATTTCTTAAATTTTTAAAAAGATTTTATTTATTTGAGAGACAGAGAATGAGTGATGGGAGGGGCAGAGGGAGAGAAAGAAGCAGATTCCCCGCTGAGCAGGAAGCCTGACGTGGGACTCGATCCCAGGACCCAGAGATCATGACCTGAGCCAAAGGCAGATGATACTTAACCAACTGAACCCCCAGGCACCTCCCAAATAGGAATTTAAAAAGGAGACTCTTTGGATAGAAGAAAATGAGGATATTAGAGACGTTATAAAAAAATACATTGATATACTTATATATTGCAAAGTGATTACCAGTGCAGTGTTGGGTAACCCCTCCCTATCACCTCACGTAATTGCCATTTCTCCTTTGTGGTGAGACCACTTAAGATGCCCTTTCTTAGTGACTTCCAAGTAGGTAATATATTACTAACTATACTCACCATGCTGTACCTCCAGAACTTATCTTTTGACTGGACGTTTGTACCCTTTGGCCAACCTCTCCCTATTTTTCCCCCCACCCCAGGCAACCATCATTCTACTCTCTCTGAGTTCACCTTCCTTAGATTCCACATGTAAGAGAGATCATATAATATTTATTGTTCCCTGTCTGACTTTTTCACTTAGCACTGCTCAGAGAAGTGTATCAAATTAATGCATTGTTATATCTGAATTATATCTGATAAAACAAATGAATTTGGTGACAGACACAAGGTGTAAGTTAAGATGACTATAATGTTTAGTTTGAGTGGATATGAGAATGTTGGCACTGTACGCTGAAAAAAAAATACCGGAAGGATTTTTATTTGGGGAGTAAATTGGTAAGTTTGGTTTAGAACAGTAATCACACACACACACTCACACACTCACACACACATGATATTATCTTGAAATTCGCAGTTGATCCTGATTCACAGAGATTCAGTAGGCTTATTTTAGTTGCCTTTTGTATAGCTTCATCTCTTACCTCTCTTACCTAAAGCTGTCTTGTTTTTCACACATCAGGGTCGTAATAGATACCCATTTTGCAATCAACAATGGATCCAGTCAAGCTTAAATTAAGTGATCTATTTTATTGCTGACAGGAAAGAGTAGTTAGATACTAATATGAACCTGGAAGTTGCTTGTAAAACTGGATAGTAGATAACACTGTATATGAAATTTGAGAATAAGTCTTGCTAAAACGCTTCAGTTCTTTTTTAACGTCTGAAGGATCTCTCTCATTCTCTTCTTTCTTCTTTTACACATTGTTAAATTTCTATACTCATGCCACCCATTTTTTTTTTAAAGATTTTTTATTTATCTATTTGAGAGAGAGAGAGATCACAAGTAGGCAGAGAGGCAGGCAGAGAGAGAGAGAGGGAAGCAGGCTCCCTGCTGAGCAGAGAGCCCGATGTGGGACTCGATCCCAGGACCCTGAGATCATGACCTGAGCCGAAGACAGCGGCCCAACCCACTGAGCCACCCAGGCGCCCCATTTTTATATACATAGGAACATCTTTGCTGTGTAATTCATTTTATGTTCACTATATTTTATGGAGGAAAAATTAACATCTTTGTCACAAATTCAGGCACCTTTCTAAGCACTTCTGTTAGCTACACCGAATAAAATAAGAGACATATTATTATCAATTGTCTAAGAGGTATTGACTTACAAAAAACAGGCAACTTGTTTACGTAGAATCCATTTTTTTTGTTTTTATGAATATATCAATATTATCTCATTGGATTTGTTTGCTTACCAAATGGGAAACTTCTTCTGTCAGAGTTCTCATTTTTCTTATGTAGCACCTGCCTGAAATGATTCTTCAGTAAATCTTCATCTTTCTAGAACTTGTGTTTTCAAGCTGATTTCTGAGCCGCAGCTAATAACTACTTAGGGGCCATCTACATGCTTATGTCTTTGTGCACTGTTTACTGAATATTCCACTTAAATGCACAACGTGTTTCTCGTCTTCTGCTCCTGCTGATAGATAACCCTTTATGTTCAATGAAAATGTTTTCTGTATTGCTTTTCTGGCATTGGTAGAATTACCAGCAAATCATTTTGTAATAATGCTTTTGTTTTTTGAACTACAGTGATTTATCCTTGACTATGATACAGTCTATCTGTATGTGAGTTAGAGCTGCTCGTTTATCTCTAAGTTAGATATTCTGGACATACTACCCTAGTGATATCAATGGCACTCTCAAGCCAAAACAGGGATATGTGCACATCAAACCTCATGGCTTAGTAACTAAATTAAAATCCCCCCTAAATTGCATTAATTGAATCAATATAGTCAAGTATGGGTTGCAAGTTGGTAAAGTCGTAAGAACAAGCAAACAGCCTGTTGCCAAAGGAACCAAACTATTCTAAGAATTCAAATACTAGAAAGAGTAAATTTTGCTCTGGAGAAGTTCCCAGGTGAGAGAAAAAATTATGAACATGTTAGATTAAAATTCAATGCCAAGAGATAGCTTTATTAGCTAGATTAACAGGTTAGAAACCCAGTTTAGGTTATCAGTTCTCAAGTCAAATTACACAATCTTGGAATTGTTGACTTAATGACATCTGGCTCCCTGACTGCAGAGTTCGGATCGTCCGAAGACCTTAACCCAATGTCCATCTCCGGTTTTACTTACTACGTGGTTCAGCCTTGATCACGTACTCCTACATTGCCCCTTTCTCTCCTTTTGTTTGTTTTATTTTTTTATAACCTATTTTCAGATCTTCTCTTAATGTTTTAGTGTCAGAGCTCGATCTCTGGTCATAGGCATCTTACCTGTCATTTACATAGACTACAAGCACCACCTTTCATGTGAAAGCTTTCCCCTAAAGCAATCTTTTTTTACTTTTTCTCAAATTATTTTTCATTTATATTATAATAGCCATCAAATTTTATCTTCCTTCCAAATAAAGTCTGTATACATTCTTTATAAATAAAGCATTGTGGTGTAAGCAACTGCAGGTAGCAAAAGCTGGAGTGTGTGCATGTGTGTGTGTTTGTGTGGGCGTGCGGGTGTGTCTGTGGGCATGCATGTGTTTATGTGTGTATATTTCCCATATTACCTATGATAATGCCTTGTGCATAGTGAATAATAGATGTTAAATTAAGCTGGACAGATTAACATAACAGCTACTTCAGCTGAAAACAAGTATCCAAGTATAACTTAAGAGAATTGTTTCTAAATAAAGTGAAATAAGGGCAAAGCACAGATGGAAACTGTTAAGAAACTCAGTGTTGCAATTATCTAGGTCTGTGCCTATACCCCTTTCCCATCCTACTCCCCTTAATCTATGCCAGTGTTCTCCATGGGATTTCTGGAGTGACCTCGTGTAGTCCTTTTTTAGATGCCCAGGAAATTTTTACTGATGCTATGACAGCAGCCTGCATCATTGGCAATGGAGTAGGATGGGAAATGGTAGAATGTTCCAAGCCCTAGTCATAGGAACGTGCTTGTAGGCAGTGAAAATCTAAGCACATCGTCTATTCTATTTAAAACATCTCTCTATAATAAGTAGTTCCAGTGACCCAGTGATACTGTTTTCTAACATTCACATATGGATTACCTATTATGTGCCAACTTAGTTCTAAGTGTTATGTGTGTAAATCATTGACTCTTATCTATAACCCTTGGAAGTGGGAAATATGGACATACAGATGGGGACAACAATGCAAAGAATTGCACACAGATGGGACCACACTTGCTCTACAACTAATCTACCTTTAAGGTAAGAGTTTTACCTGAGAGAAATAATGCAGTCTCTGTCATGTTAGCCATTGTTTAATATAACTGAACCAATACTCTGATAGGGGTCAGAACTCTACCCCATTACACAGAGCATCCTTCCTCTCATTTTACTGAAAAAGTCTCAGTAATTCAAGCAATGAAAAATTTAGGTAGACTAGCACCAAGCTCATTTCTGAAGTTCTACACTAGGTTGATACCAATCAGACAAGAACATGTAAAAAAAAGACAAGAGGATAGCCTCTTCCTATGAGCTCCACTCATGAGTTCCACTGGAATGGCTTCCTACTAGTCTTGCTTTCTGCCTCCGCATCTCATCAGTGGCTCTGTGCCATCAAGCTTCAGTCATTCAGCATTTGAAAACTTGACTTGGGAATGAAAATTGTTGAGAGATCAGTTGCTTTTCAGACCTCTGTGTGCCCCTAAATTTAGTATTGATAGATGAAAGATAAGACATGAAAATGAACTAGAGTCTAGTAATATCAATATCTAAGCAATAAACTTTTGCTTCAGGGCCAAAATAACACTGTCCTAAGAAGATAGAGGAGTGTCAGAAAGAAATAGTGAAGGAGATTTCAGACACTCTGGAAAGTGTTCACTTCCTTTATGTTTAGCTCTGTGTAATGGGGTAGAGTTCTGACCGCTATCAGAGTATTGGTTCAGTTAATTTAAACAAGGGCTAACATGACAGAGACTGCATTATTTCTCTCAGGTAAAACTCTTACCTTAAAGGTAGATTAGTTGTAGAGCAAGTGTGGTCCCATCTGTGTGCAATTCTTTGCATTGTTGTCCCCATCTGTATGGTCAAAACTAGTTCGACACTATCATATTTATTGTTAAAGTGAAAAAGAAGGGGGAAATTAGTGAAAGGCAAATGGCATGACCCCACAGTTGTACATGTGTTGTTTTTCAAATGCTGTTGATGAGAATTTCATCACATGGCCCCATTGTGGAAAGAGAGACGGAAAAATACAGTTTTTAGTAGGTAATCACCTAAAACTTGGAAGGTACTATTACTAGAAGGATGGAGAATAGTATTTTAAAGCCAGGAAACAAAGCTTAGCAGGAGAGGAGAGCCAGAGAAGTGACAGGGAAGCTACAGGTTACAACAGATTTGTGAACTCAGCCAAGCCCTGTGGTGGCAGGGCCTAGCTGCTACAAAGACGTGTTTTAGACAATTCTCATGTGTATGGGCAAAAAAACTCGAGGACTGTATTTGTGACTAATTGTATAATAGGTTATTTTAGTTTCTGTTCTGTGGAAAGTGTAAAGCATTCCAACAAAGGGTTTTAATGTAGATTTTTTTTTTTTTTTTGCACCCATGCTGTTGATTGCTAATGTAATACTCTGATCATGACGCTGAATAAATGTGTCTTTTTTAAAAAAAAAAGAGAGAGAGAGAACACAGTGGGGAGGGGCAGAGGGAGAGAGAATCTTCAGCAGATTCTCCACTGAGCACAGAGCACAAGGCAGGGCTCTATCCTGTGACCATGAGGTCATGACCTGAGCTGGAATCAACGGTCAGACGCCTATCTTACTGAGCCACCTAGGTGCCCGAGACTAGAAATCGTTTTTTTTTTTTTTTTTTAAGATTTTATTTATTTATTTGACAGACAGATCACAAGCAGGCAGAGAGAGAGGAAGGGAAGCAGCCTCCCTGCTGAGCAGAAGAGCCTGATGTGGGGCTCAATCCCAGAACCCTGAGATCATGACCCGAGCTGAAGGCAGAGGCTTAACCCACTGAGCCACCCAGGCGCCCCTAGAAAATCATTCTTAAGTCCAACATCTTTTTTTTTATATTTGCTGATTTCTGAACTTAGCCCATCTTCATCTCTCACTTAGAGGTCGTTTACGGGAAACGTCGCTAACAACAGAAAACTCGTGTTAGAGTAGTGGACGTTACTTATATTTTAGTTGTCCATCTGTACTTATGGCCAAGGTTGCTAGCTGCCTGCCAAAGTTGTGTCTTCTCATTCCGCTGTGAAATTTTGTCTTTGCAAATGACTTGTTAGACTTCCTTTGTATCTACCCAGCACCAGTAGTATATTAGTGGGAGTAAGAGGTCTCCGTTCAAGCCTGGGATTGTTAGGACTTGGGTGTGCCTTCTCCACACTTCCTGGGTGACTTTAGAAACCCAACGCTGAAAAAGACAAAAGTGCTACCTGTTCTAGGTCATTGAACACCATCCTGTAGCAGTATCTGTGCCCCTGGAGCTAGTAATATATCACTTAGACTTCATATGAGTAAGAAATAAACTTTGTGCTAATAAACAGAAGATTTGAGATTGTTCAGTAAGTTATTTTGTATTACTGTAGCTGATAGGGAATCCTTTCCATGTCTTGGGTATTTCCGAGGTTGAAAGTTTTACTGGAGAACGGAGCCCAGCTTGTAACACAGAATCTGAAAAGACCAGCTATTTGCCTTTCTAGATTCTCTGGCATTTTTATGTTCATACATAACCCTCAGTCTGTTATTGAGACTCATCCTGGACCTTGATATAGGAGCCATGATATGAGTTAGGGAATGTGGAGAATTCATTCTGGGACAGTAGTATTTGGGCAGCAACACTGAGATTCCTGTGAACTATATGGTACACATTTATTGAATTAATTTGGGTTTAAAACCAGTCCAAATTCATTATCATGGCTTAGAATTAAGAAGCATCACTAATAATCCATAAGAGTTGACTGAGATGAGCTTAAACTAATGATCCGCATAAAACCAATTAGATCCAGCCGGTAGGACCAGGGTTGGGTTTTAAAGTCATTTTTGAGTATGTGAAGTTTACTTTTTTATATGTGACGAAAAATGTAAAATCGGTTAGAGTTAGAAAAATGTTGTTGAACTCATTAATGGCAAATGCAGTTAGCTGTCATTTGAAGTGGCGTTTCTTTCTACCAAAAGAATTAGCCCTCAGTTCATCATTACGTGCTTTATTATTTCCTAGCAGCTGACATGAAAAACTGTACCCTCATATTATTATTAGGGCATTTTAACCAGAAAATGGTTCTACAATCTGCATAGTTTCTCAAGAATATTTCTCTAACCCATATTTCAGTAATTCTGTGTAATCGTACGTTTAAGTACCTTTTGAAATCAGTGATTCAGTAAGTTGCATAGCTCTCCTCAAGTATCATGTGAAATAGAATTGTAGTCTAATAGACTTAGCCAGAGACGTTCCCGCAGTTCATTTTTCATCAGAGAAAATATTCTCATAATCAGTCATTCTCACCCTTAACAATGGCAGTCAGAAATAAGATGCCTGCTTTTTGGACTCCCCTCCTTTCTCCTATCATCCCAAAATCCTAGTGGAAAGCAAAAGTCACGTACAATGAACACTATTATGCCTTCTTACAGGAATTTTAGAAGCTCCAGTTTCTCTCAAAACATGCAGCTTTCATTATGCATCATTAAGAAAGTGGCTATCTCGGGGAATTTCAGTGTATGGTTATTATCCTTTTACTATTTGACCTTTTGTAATTCTGAGCCTCCATAAATAATGTACCGCTTAAACGCCACAATGGGATTTTACAACAAATTAGTGATAACACAGAAGAAAATACATTGTTTACTTTTACCATAATATAAATATATTATTTAGTATAATCAAGGGATATTTCCTAATAGTAAATATCTCAGAAGACTTTTAAGAGAATGTTATTAATATTTTTAAACATAAACCATCTAATTTTATAAGCCATATTAAAATTGAATGGTCTGACTCATACTGTAAATTGCAAACCTTTTTTCTGTCTTTAAAGAAATATACCAAATGTATGGAGCATCGTACTACAAATTATGCTGAATTTCAATTAACAATTATAGTGAAAACAAATTCTAGATGAATGTCATGTGCATCCAGAAATCTAATTTAAACATGACTTTCAAATTTCAGTTTTGTTAAGTTACTTGTCAAATTTACCGTTTAACTACTTCCGGCTTATGGTGGTTGTGGGGCCTTTGCAGGGTTACCTGATGTCCCTTCTGTCCTCTCTCCCAGTCATTTATAATAGTCTGAATCCAATCAGGAGAGAGAAAACAGTATTTTGGACAGGGGAAATGATCTTTTTTGAAAGTTAATTTTTTGAAGTAAGGAATTATTGTCATAGGGGTTGGAGTAATGAGGGATTAGCTCTAAGTACCAATCACTCTGAGTAACACAGGACTGCCGGAGAGAGTATGATATGATGTAATCTGTAACAGCAACTCCCCCTGGACTTGAGATCGCTGGAGGAGGCAACCTCAGTCTCAGGTGCCTCTGGGCTGAGATCCAGATCTTGCTTTTTTTTTTTTCCCCCTTAAGATTTTATTTATTTGAGAGCTATACCATGCAGCCTGCATGGGCTGGGGGAAGGACCAAGGGAGAGGGGGAAACAGACTCCCCGGCTGAGCAGGGAGCTGGACATGGGGCTTGATCCTGGGACCTGGGACCATGACCTGAGCCAAAGGCAGACATTTAACCCACTGAGCCACTTAGCCCACTTAGCCCACTCCAGATCTTATAGGAAACACTTCCATGCCCACCAAGTGACCAGAAGTTGCTATGATGTCTTGCTAGAATGGTTTGCTGGTAATTCATCCTTTAGGGTCCAAAATGTCTCCTTGGAGGCACTCTACTACAAAAGTAGTCAGGGAGTACTGCTGGCCATTTTTTTTTTTTTTTCTGGAGAGTCTGAGAGCGCTCCAAGACCTACCCAAGCTGTAATAGTGGGGGTGTGAGAATACAAGGCACTGTAGAAGCCAGACACCAGGAAAGCCTCCCATGACCAGAGAGCCTTTGAGCAAATGAATCAGAAACAGGAAGCAAAACCCCTTTTCTCATTAAGTGTCTCTCTGTCATCATCTGCTGACAAAGCTTAAAATTGTGCTCCTTGGTGAGCAAAAAATATTTAAAGAGCCCAGATCCATTTTCATAGAGCAAGATAAATGGGTGAATTTGAAGCTGAGAGGCAATAAATGTATACAACCGTCAAAATGTACTGAAAGGATATCATTAGTTTAAATTTGTAGTTATCACCTAGACCCTGGCTTGGGGAGTCAGATATTGTAGAGGACTAGTTGAACGTGAACTGGCATGTCTACTGCATGCTTGTTGCTTTATTCCAGGGCTCCCACAAAAAGAAAAAGTGAAATGTTACCTCTCTGGCTCTAAGTTTTTGCAAGTGCAGATTTTAGGAATAACAGTAATTTTATCATTTCATTTGCATTGACTATATTGTAAATGATTGTTGGAAGAGGGCTATATTTAAACTGTTTTATATAAATGTGATTAGCCCTTTAAAATGAATGTCATTTATTTTTTTTTTTTTAAGATTTTATTTATTTACTTGACAGAGATCACAAGTAGGCAGAGAGGCAGGCAGAGAGAGAGAGAGGGAAACAGGCTCCCCGCTGAGCAGAGAGCCCCATGTGGGGCTCGATCCCAGGACCCTGAGATCATGACCTGAGCTGAAGGCAGAGGCTTTATCTCACTGAGCCACCCAGGTGCCCCTGAATGTTATTTTATAATATAGTTACTAATGAGAAAGAAATTTTGTAGGTAAGGAAAGACTCAGAAGTTATCTATTTTTTGACGTAACCTAATTGGCCAAATTATTGTACTTGGCTGATAAACCTGATTCACGGTACAGTTTTCCATAATTTCCATACTTTTCAGTAGGGAAAAGGGCAAAATAGATTGGGAGGCATAAGTCATGTGAATTATTATAGGAATTTTCCTAAGAGCCATGTGTTCAAGGAGAGGGCTTCTTCAGCGTAAAATGATCATCTGATTTATCAGCTTTTATTATTATCCATTAGGTCTAAGGAATATGTGTGTGTGTGTGTAAAGCATTTAATTTTAATTCAAGTGTAGATTTGGTTAGAATAAGTGTAAATTAATTGCATTTAAAAGCAATGCAGTTAACATTTTTCTGATGATTGCAAAATGATAAAGGCTCTGAAACTAACACAAGATACTTGAATTTATACTTGAATTACCTCAAATCACTCAAATAAATTTAAGGAAAAGACTTTTCCATGGATTTATTTTAATTTTACTTTAATCACAAATGTTCTGGCCGTCGTTGAATATGTGAAGACTAAGATTAAAGAAATCATGCCTTCATGTAAATAACAATTCAAGAGAAGATAATTGAATAAAAGTATAAGGATCAAATAATTGAAAGTATAATTTCCATTAGTGGCAGGTAATTTTTCTTTTAAGGTAAATGTTGGTGTTAGTAGAGAGGAGATAAGATGTATAACCTCTGGACACCCGAAAAAGCATGTAAAGTTAGCATCCAGAAAATCCCTATGTGTACAAGTTAGTTATAACATAATGTGAAAAAAGAAAATTGACTTCTGTTAACTTTCTTTTATACTGCTGCATTTTTTTGCCATTTTAAAAAAGGCTAAGGGTGGGGCGCCTGGGTGGCTCAGCGGGTGGAGCCTCTGCCTTCAGCTCCTGTCGTGATCTCAGGATCGAGCCCCGCATCGGGCTCTCTGCTCAGCAGGGAGCCTACTTCCTCCTCTCTCTCTGCTCGCCTTTCTGCCTACTTGTGATCTCTCTCTCTGTGTCAAATAAATAAATAAAATCTTTAAAAAAAAAAAAAAGGCTAAGGGTATATACATTGAAACGCCCATTTTAACTATTGCTGTGGAATGTTTCAGTGGAGTTTTATGAATTTTGAAAATATCTTTCTAGATCATACCTACTATATTGATATCATTTCTCTGTTTTTAACTTAATTTCTCTTTCTTGTAGCTTCTCCATGGGTTGATAACAGTAGAACTCCAAACAAGATTGATCTTTATGATGTACGCAGAAGACCATGGTAAGAATTTTTAGGTAGTCATTAAAAAATGAACTAGACAAAAGGTGGCCACATTTTTTGTGAAAAAGCTGAAAGGATTTCCATTTTAGAATGAATATTGTCTAATTATTTTAAAGAGCTAGTGAGGTTTTTTTTTTCCCCAGCTAATAAATAAATACAGTTAAAATTCAAGACGGTGAGTTCAAGTGAACAATAATAGTGAAAATTGTTGAAATGATTTATCAAATGATTTCAAATGGACTAGTTTTTTAAGTTTTATATTCAGTGTCCCTCTCTAAATCTCTTTTAGCTAGCAGGGGTTTCTATTGAAAAGCTCCCAGTTTGCTTGGAGTAGCGCTTTAATGAAGTGTCTCCATAGAGTAGAAGGTGGTTTGCCTCTGGCAGTGAACTAATGAGAACTGGCCCCAAGGTACAAGCTGCCTCTAGTCATGGTCACATAGCTTAGGTTTCATTCTCCCAAAAGGAAAGCTGCTTTGTTCCTCACTACTAAAGCAACTCTTCTCCTAACATGTACCTCGAAAAATAGCGAATAGCTCACGATTGCACTCACTTGGAAACAACTATTAAACTTGTGTGTTTTATTTCCATTTTTAAAAAATGTATTTAATGTGAGGATTGATCTTTTGTAAGTGGGTTCACATTTTATACAGTACACTGCTTTGTAACCTGTTCTTTCATGTCAATACCTTCGAGTGCTTACGCATGAGAGACATGCTTAACGTCATTTTAGAATGATTATATGGTAACTTATTTTGAAAATCCCTGACTATATTGGACATTTAGATTATTTCTACGTGGGAGGGTTTAAACAAATTCCAAGATGCATGATGATTGAATCGAAGAAATATATTCTCGACTTTTAAAATGTCCCGTTAACCATTCCAGTAGCGATTTACGTGAACACCAGCCATGAATGATAGTATCAGATATTATTAATCCACATAATATTTTTGTTAATATTTCTCCAGGTGTGGTGGCCCTGGAGCTATGGGTTGTTGAATGGAGGCCGAGACTGGGATATCATATAGATCACATAGATTGGGTTTAGGAACTGTTGTTTTGGGGGGGGACCTTAGAAGCAAGGTACCAACCTACTAGCCTGTCCTCTCATATTCCAATGGGGATGCATGCCTGGACCACTGTAGATGCTGGACATGAACTGGATTTGTCTTTCATTGGAATATCCCGGCAAACCTACCCCTTTTACCTTCTTACAGAGAAACGGACTTGGGTGCACGTTATAAACTCTGTTTCATGAACACGTAGTCCTGAATAGATACTCACTGTGTTGGATGTTGTCTGAAAATGAATTGACAGGTTTTCCGCAGGCTTCTGAGAAGTTAGATTCGGTCTTGGGCAGAGAGGCTTCAAAGATAATTAAAAAGTTGAATTCAGGTTTACCTCTTCCTGTTGGATAAATCAGAACACCCCCCTCCCCCTGCCAATCAGGCTGTGGCCAAGCAGCATGAACTTTGGGGGATCACTCATCTGTAATTCAGTTTATCTCTACAGTGGGGCTGGGGGGTCAATGTGAGAATCCATGTTTTGAACTGGTTCTCCAGGTGACTCTCAGACACTAAAGTTCTGAGAGGCACCACCTGAAACTCTTGGTAATGTTATACATTACTCTGTTTTCAATTACTTTATCATTACTTTGTATTACCCCTTAGTATTTCTTCTCTGTTGATAGTTGTTTTCTCACATTCCTAGACCACTTAGCTCTTGCTGTGTTTATTTTCTGCATTGAAAAATAGGGTATAATCTTTTAATTCCTTAGAGTGAGTTTTAAACCCCATGGTCAATAAACTGAAGTTTAGGATATTAAATATCTATAGGATATATATATATATCTTTAGGATATATATATATATATATATATATATATATATATATTTAGGATATATAGATACACACACACATATTGTGTGTATATATACATATATGTATACATATACATATATATATTTTTTCCATATCCAGGAGGTAATTTCTTTTGCTTCTAATGTTAGAACACATATCTTGATCTTTTGTTTTATCTGTGAAACATATTCTGCCTCTGACATCTCTATTATGTTAAATGGAGCTTTCTAAAAATTGACATTGTAGAATTGTGAATGAAAGCACATTGCCTACTGAGATAGAATGGAAGTAGGGCCCTACTTTTTTAAGATGATCTAAAAAAAATCAGTGAATACCAGTTCAAAACATATCAATGTTTAATAGTTTTCAAGAGAAAAAAGTATTCATATGGTCTTTGTTTCAGGTACATCCAAGGAGCTGCATCGCCTAAGGACATGCTTATCCTGGTTGATGTGTGAGTAGTTAAATATTCTCTCTTTACATACTGAAAATTTAGGGAAGATAGGAAGATACAGTAATATGTTGGAAGTAGGTTGGGTTAAAAAAAAAGAGAGAGAAATTATGATGACTTTATATCCAGGGAAAAAAGCCATATCAAGATAGTAACAAAACAAAAATTAGCCTACAGAAAATAAGAATCTACATTGGAATTGAAAATTATGGCATATTTCTAATGTCTGAACTTTCTGAAAAATTATTCTTTTGTTTCAAATCTTTGCTTTACATTTTAAATAGGATAAAGTATTTGGTTGCTAAAACTTAGTTCCTGCTACCAAAAAAAAAAAAAAAAGTAGTTGGCATTTAGTTACAAATGATTCAAATAATTTGTAGGAATTTAGCCACAAAATATATAAATTTCAAATATATTAAAAGCCAATACTGGGACTTTTTATTTAAAGGGAAATGCTTGTATATAGGAAGGAATTGCATGAGTTTTTGTATTGGTCATTTTATTTTTTTTTTACATCCCTTCAAGTTAAGGGGTATGTGTGTGTAATCTTCTAATAAAATTTAAGATGAAATTGTAGAATATAGAAAATAATAAGTTTTTAAGAGCAATGCCAAGGAGTTAAAAACAAGAGGTATAAAATGCTTATTTTCCTTGAAACAGAATCCAATGTTTTGTACACACCTAAATCCACACCACAAGCTAATGTCATTTGAAAACATTTAAAAAATGATCTGAAATAAACAAGTTAAAACCCTATCACTTAGCCTGAGAAAGAGAAGATAAAGGAATTCAACATGTTAACTTACATGTTAATTCCCATTTCATTTCTTAAAATACATGTAAATCAGAACATATTTTAATTAAATTATTATGGAGTTATATGCTAATCCTTGATATTCTTCTTAAGTATCAACCTAAGTGGTGAGTCAATATGTTATAATCTTTTTGGATATGTGATAATTCCCAGAAATAATTCTTCATATTAAAATTTTTGGAACCCACATGTGTATTAGAAGATTAGAAGTGCATATCAAGTTCAAATAGCATTTTTAAAAATTATTTCAACAAACATGTATGGAAGGTCTCCTTTATACAATGTGATAATGTAGAGACAAAGATGATTAAGATGTCTCTCAAAGGTAATTCGTGTATTAGTGAAACTTAACCATATTCCCAAGTAACTAAAATAATTGTAGAAGGTGATAGACGTAAAGTATGACCCAGTCCATAGGGAATAACACTCTGATTGAAAGTGTCAGAAAAAACTTAACACTAAAGAAGTAAAATTAGAATTGATTTCACAAGGTGGGCATGGGAGAGGAGAGGAAAGAGAATGGAATTTCCAGTGGTAGAATTGACAGGAGCGAAGTGACATAGGTGAAAACATTTGGGGGCACTGTATTGAGCAGAAGAAAGGAAGGAAGGAAGGGAATGAAAGTCTTTGAATACAGGGCTCTTGTGATCACTGGCTAGTTAGTAGGTAACTATGAGCTATTAACAGTATTAGCTCAAGGTGTATTTCTAGAATTTTCACCTGTTTGCATGGCGAGGAGTAGAGGCTAAGAGTTGGATGGAGGGGCTGTTACCCAAGCTCAGGGTCTTCAGGTAAGACGCACCGGACACAGGGTGGAGAGAAGATGGAGAAGAGGCCACCTCTTTGGGAACTGAGAAATGGAATGAAAAAGGGAAGTTGTCTGAAAGGGTGAGAAAGTTGAGAGGAAGGAGGTAATTGGATGACTAAAATCCAGCCAGATGGGTAC
Organism: Meles meles; assembly: GCF_922984935.1. Lineage (NCBI taxonomy): Eukaryota > Metazoa > Chordata > Mammalia > Carnivora > Mustelidae > Meles > Meles meles. The sequence goes on from NC_060075.1 coordinate 82,311,160, forward strand.
CAAGATCATTAACAGGGAAAAAAATGTGTGTAAGAGTAGTTTTCCATTCTGTATATTGACCCTGTAGTTTTTTAACAAAGCCAGAAGTCTAAAAGTGGGGAGAAGTTGAGAGCTCTAGAGATGAAGAAGGGTTAGTTGTCTAGAGGTGAGTCCCACCGTGAGATAAGTTTGCCGAGCATCCGTAGAATATGTAGAGACGAGAGAAATAAAGACAAGAACCCTTCAACCTGGCTAACGGAGCTGGTGTTTGGTATCTATTTCTTCAATAAGTAAATGTGTCATGAGTATCCATAATTTCTTAAAATCATCCCTGGACATGCAATTTTCATCATTATAGTTAGCAACATATACATTCTGATGCTGATAGGAAGGATCCAATTCCTTATATTTCTACTCCATCAGAAATGTGACTTTCTTCACTAATTTTTGAAGGTAAAATTACTTAAATATTATATAAATGACCTAGAGTTAGTGGGAAAGTTTCCTCTTGTCAGGATGTGGGGTGCTGCTTCAGTATGTGCTCATGGACCCATTGTTTTATAGGAGTGGAAGTGTCAGCGGATTGACACTTAAACTGATCCGAACATCTGTCTCCGAAATGTTGGAAACCCTCTCAGATGACGATTTCGTGAATGTGGCTTCAGTAAGTATAAGATGACTGCATTTTTGTGGAATTAATTCTGCAATTTCTATCTCCCCTGATTTTAAATATTTCATAGTGTTTTATCACTGGTAGGCTGAGGTAGGTCTGATCTATTACAAAGCTGTCTTACTGAGCAGTTCTCTGCTAGTTGCTAATTCTCCTATGCTTCCATGCCAAGGTCCTTTTTGAATGTCTAAGGCTTTTCCCATGAGTGAAGTAATTGAAGTAATAATAAAGAAAAAAACACGGCAGATATTCTCCCCTCACACCAAGGAGCTTAAACAGGTGACATGAATCCTGTACTTGCTGTTATCACTGGAACTCCTAATAAGTAGCAGCTTGGCAGTATCATTAGATGGCAATTTTCTCTTCATTATACTACTCATTTTTCACACTGGACATGTATCCATAATGTATTATGGTTTTTTAAACTGAAGTATAGTTACGCTACACAGTGTTACAGTAGTTGCAGGTATACAACATATTGATTGAGCAATTCTCTACGTTATCACAATGATACGTGTTGTCACCATCTGTCACTGTACAATGTTATTAAAATATTGTTGGCTATATTCCCTATTCTGTACTTTTCATCTCTGTGACTTATTTATTTTATAATAGGAAGTTTGTCCTTCTTAATCCCCTTTATTTTACCCATTCCCCCCTACCGACCTCCCTTCTGCAACCACTGGTTTGTTCTTTGTATTTAAGAGTCTCTTGGGTGTTTGTTCATTTGTTTTGGTTTTTAGATTCCACATACAGGTAAAATTATATGGTGTTTGTTTTTCTCCACCTGACATTTCACTTAGCATAATACTTTCTAGGTCTACCCATGTTGTCCCAAATGGCAAGATTTTTGGGGGGGGGGGGGGGCTGAGTCATATTCCAGTGTGTGTATCTCACTCTGTCTTTATCCATTCATCCTTTGGTTGATACTTGGGTCACTTCCATATCTAGCTTATAATAAATAATGTTGCAGTAAACATAGGGGTACATATGTCTTTTTGAATTAGTGCTCTTATATACTTTGGGTAAATTCCTAGTATTGGAATTACTGGATCATGTAGTATTTCTGTTTTTAATTTTTTGAGGAATGTCCATGTTGTTTTCCACAGTGCTTGCACCAATTTACGTTCTTAGCAGTGGCGCATGAAAGTTTCTCCACGTCCTCCCCAACTCTTGATTTTTTTTTTTTTTTTTTTTGTCTTTTTCACATTAGCCACTCTGACAGGTCTAAGGCAATCTCTGATTGTGGTTTTGATATATATTCCCTGATGATGAGTAAAGTTGAGCATCTTTTCATGCTGTTTCATGTGTCTGTTGGCCATCTGTCTGTCTTCTTTGGAAAAATATATTCAGGGCCTCTGCCCATTATTTAATTGGGTTGTTTTTTGTATTTTTGGTGGGGGAGGGTTTTGAGTTACAGGAGTTATATATTTTGGGTATTAACCTCTTACTGGATATGTCATTTGCAGATGTCTTCACCCATTTGGTAGGTTGCTTCTTTTGTTGGGTTTTTGTTTCCTTTGTTCTGCAGAAGCCTTTTATTTTGATGCAGTCCCAATAGTTGATTGTCTTAGGAGCTATATCTAGAAAAATGTTGCTATGGCCTATGTCAGAGAAGCGACTGCCTGGTTTCAGATCTCACAGTTAGGTCTTGAACCCATTTTGAGTTTATTTGCATATGGTGTGAGAAGATGGTCCAGTTTCATTCTTTTGCATGTGGGTGTCCAGTTTTCCTAACACTGTTTGTTGGAGAGACCATCTTTTCTCCATTGTATAGTCTTACCTCTTTTGTCATTGATTTATTTCTGGAGTCTATTCTGTTCCATTGATCCATGTGTCTGTTTTCCATTGATCTATGTGTCTGTACCATACTGTTCTGATTACTTTGTAGTATATCTTGAAATATAGGATTGTGGTATCTCCAGATTCATTCTTCTTTCTCAAGATTGCTTTCGCTTTTCAGGGTCTTTTGTGATTCCATATAAATCTTAGTGTTATTTTTTCCATCTTTGTGGAAAATGCCACTGGTAATATGTATCCTAATAATATATTAATAATTATAATAATGTATTATGTTTTCAAAGTATTGTTAATATAAGAACTGATATGTCAGTGTGCTTTTTAAAAAATCTTACTTCCAAAGAACCATAGTAGACCTTCCTACTCATAGGTAAAGAAGGTCGAACTCTAAAGCAAATAAAACAGGACTAAATGAATGTTAACACATCTCATAGAATTTAAGCAAGATATTTCATGACCATTTATTGGTATATAATTCACATTTGAAGTGGTTATATTCACAGAGATGAAAATGAGCAATTTGTGGTGAGGTCATTTTGTATTTAAACATAAAAGAAGAATTTGTGTTTGAAACCTCTTGGGAGGATGAAGTTAAAGCAACTTCCTTCATTGGAAGGGCACCCCTAGGAAGAAAGTAGTCAAGAGAATCAAGGATCATCTCTCTCTTAGTCTGAACTCCAGGTAACTGGATGTATGATGTTTACGAAAAGGAAGGGGTTTTATAACTAAAATGCTTTTAGCAGGATGTCAGTGGCTGAGGGTGGCTATAGAACCCAGGTTCAATGAGGCAAGACTTTGTAAAAATGTTCCATAGGTGATGCATGCAAGGAAGTCTGCAAACCTCCTTTGGAGACTTCTTCTCTTCTGGGCCACATGTGTGTCTCCATCAAAGTGAGGCACAACCTGGTCTTTTAGTTTCCTAAGGCTGCCGTAACAGAATGAGACGGATTGGGTAGCTCAAACTATAGAAAGGTATTTTTTCGTGGTTCTGTAGGCTGGAACTCCAAGGTCAAGGTGCTGGCAGGGTCATTTTCTCCTGCTGCCTCCTTCCTAGGCTGGCAGATGGCTGCCTGTTGTTATGTCTTTAGATGGTGATCTGTCGTGTATACCCCTGGTGTCTATTCTTCTTATATGGACACCAGTCCTAGTAGATGATGTCCTTATCCTAATAGCCTAATTGTAACCTAACCACCTCTTCGAAGAGCTTACCCTTGAATACTGTTACATTCTGAGGCACTAGGGGTTCGGACTTCAACATATGAATTTGAAGGGATGCGATTCAGCCCATAACCTCTGGGGACCCACTGTTATTGTCCAGATCTTGCTCTGCTTTACCCGAACCTTCACAATCCTTTAGCTTGACTGTATCCTTGTTATTATTTTGTAAAACTGGATACTGCCTAAGATCTGATTCGTCCCATTCTTATTTTATACTCTGCTCTCTACGTTTGCTCAGCACCTAACAAAATGTGAACAGGTAAAATAATCTGTCAAATGATCAGAAAGCTAGTTATTTAGTTTCACTTGTACATAAACATATCATTTATCACAAAACATAACAAAAGAGAAAGTTGTAAAAACATTAAATTCGATATGGATTTGGCCTAATAAAATTTATATAAAACCAACAGATATTAAAGAGGGTTATTGTCTTAAACTGGCTTCTGCCTAATTCTCACTCATGGATTCAAAGTCTGGTAGTTGATTTGGGACATGATTCCAGGAAACACTACTGGTTAAAGGAATGTGGAATTGAGTCAAGAGGAAGAAGGAGATAACCGATTAAAGGATCTCAACTTCATTTAAAGGAACTTTATCCTGCTAAAGAATCCCAGAAGCTGTTTAGAATATGAACTTCAAAGTTATTCTGCCGAAATCCCTAAAGATCTGGGGTTTTATGTACCAGCCTTCCCCATATGTGGGCAGAATAGATTTTGGCCATAAGAGGGGAAACTAAGACCAAAAGTTGTAGGTAATGGTAGTGAGAAACCTCACCATGCCCTCTTTATCCAGTCACTGATCCTTTAAGACCGGTGACTGCTCACAATTAAAACAACAAACAAACCAAAAAGCCCAGCTGAGAATACATCATGAAGGAGGATTGCTAGCATTAGAACAAAGGTCCATAATTTATACTTATCCTTTTTCTTCTCTCATACACTCTCTAATTTCCCTGCACTTTAACTCTCTGTCAGCAGCTTGATTAGTGAGATGGCCTGAACTTGAAGCCTAGAGGCCTAGAAATGCGTAGTTTCTGTGTGTGCATTTCACAGTGGCTCCTGAAATTGTCCGGTCTTCACCGAGCATGGAAGGTCTTGAATGAGTTCTCTGAGTTTCATGCTTGGTTCTGCTTTCCCCACATTATGTAGCAACAGCCTTCATGACGACGATCTCCTTGTCAGCTGAAGTTCTGCCGGAATTTTTTTTTTTTTTTTTTTGCATTTAGTTTTACTGGCTTGAGATAGTAGGTATAGATTTAGGTTAAGTGAAATTCTCTACTATGACCCTGATAGGAGCACCACCTCAGCTTTATACCCCCACATGGAAAGTAGAACATTTGTGGTCAGTAGAGCCTAAAGTTGCAGAGACAGGGTGGGCAGATTTCCCAAGTAGCTTACTCTCTGTGGTGGCGAGAGACGCTGCTCCCATATCCATCCCTTAGTTCCCACACTCATGCATTCTGCATTTTTGGGGCAGAGCCAGTATGGGTAGGGGCAACCTGATTTGTAGCATTTGCTAATTTTCATAATAGAAATACTCCCACCACGGCTGATTTCAAGCTACCTATTATGTGAGGTCAGCCGGCTTTAATGATTCCTGAAAAATACACTTTTTAAATTAAATTAATTTTTTTTAAATGAGCAGATACAAGCTGGTGCCAGCATATCAATGAACATAGCACCGTAGTCAAGAGTACATTTTATATCTTGAAGGACTACATTTCAACTCAAAGATTGTCATCCCCAAGCTAGAGCCTTCATTGTGTATTTAAGAGACTGCCCTGGTGTTCTATCACATGGGCAGCTCCTAAGTAGGTTAGTAAATGGTGGCCCCAATGGATCCCGTGTTCATGTGCCCATTGTTGGACCTCGTTTCCCAGAAAAGAGGTTCTTGGTTATGCAGCTGATGCACAACCCCACGGAGATATCCCATGATGCTGCGTCAGGTAGTATGTGTACCTGGAAGAGGCACCGTGAACAAGAAAGGAACTCATAAGTGGAATGTTTGTCAGTGACAAGAAACAATGTATCCCACCCCCTCTAGAGGTATGAAATTGATGATTATCTAATTGACATGAAGTTGTCGGTTGTCTTTTTGAAAGGGTACAGTATTGAAGAATAAGCATTGGACAATTGGTTGGTCATTCACCAGCGCCTGTAGCTATATTACACTAGGTGAGAAACAGCCCATGCTTTTAGGCCCATGTATAACATTCTCTCTGTCTGTTTTTCTCTCTGTGTGTGTCTGTTTCTGTCTCCCCGCTCCCTGCTCCCATCCCCACTACCCTGCTACAGCATTTATGGGCTCATTTTGCAAGCACTACATTTGCCACACAAAAAGGCCGGATGGCCTCCAGTAGACAATTCATCTACCCAATTGTTCAGTACTTCGCGATGAATGCTCTTTAGTGGTTGTTGATGTGAAACAGAGCAATCTGCACTTTCCTTGCCTGCTCTGTAGGGACATCCTCATGCTGCTTCTCCAGGATACTTTGTTTGGGGAAGGTCTTCCAGTCTGGCTCCACCAGGGCATTGGCCACCCATTCAAGCCATTTGCCACATTGTAGGAGTCTGTGTGTTCTCTTCTCTCAAGCTGCTTACTCCTCCATACCACATTGCTGACTGGGTGTATGTTGCCTCATAACCCCTCAGCCTTCCCTGCATATCCTCCTAGGACCTTCTGGTTCCTACTACACAGATCTTGCATCTCTTTTGTTGAATAGTCTCTCTCTCTCTCTCTCTCTCTTGTTTTTGTTTTCCTGGAGCAGAGACTTCTTTGCCAGATGGGACGTTTTGAGACCTTACCTTTTTGTTGCTTAAAGCCATGAGGAAAAATGAGATCAGATCTTCAGGAGAACACCTGTCATCTTTTATGGTGTTTAGGAGTAGAGAAACTACTATCTTCTAGGTGGAAGTGGTTACTTCTGCCTATCCAGAGGGTAGAGGAATCTGGAAGTTCATGGTTCTCGGCTGCACTCACCTGGATATTCTACACTTAGCGTCCCGTGATTTGCTTAGCATTGCTCCGACTGTAACATAGAAGCCTGACAAGGCTCCAGATGCAGCGTCCTTTTTAAGGGTGTGACTCTGAAAAGCACATACTGTGCCTGTTTCTGGCACACGTTGACTTCACAACAGGAGATGGGAATCTCTTCATTGTTTGCCCTAGAAGTCTTCTGCAGTTTACCCTCTGCCTTCAGTTGATAGTTGACTGACTTGATGTTATCATTTTCTTCGGTGAATATAAGAACAACCCACCAACTCCAAGCCTTTATGATTAATATTGCAACTTTATTTCTGAAATGGTAGGTGCCTCCCCTTCAGTCTATATCATGTTCCAATCACTGGAGGTGAAACGCTTAGAATTTGTGATGCTGCAGCCTCTGAGGGGTTTTCTTGACTCTAGTTATGACGGGTATACAGTCAGTTCCCATCTTTGTTGTCACATGGCTGGTGAGTGATGATTTAATTCTACAATCCCATCCTGAAGATCTGCTTCCAAAAACCACTGCCAACTTAGTCTAAGTCAACTTAGACTGGGTTTCCCCAGAAACAGTCTCTGAGACAAAGATTTAAGTACAAATCATCTATTGAGAAAGTAACTCTAGGAAATAATTAGAGAAGTGTGAGAAGTTTAAAAGAGAGAGAGAGAAAATAAATAATAATAATAAATAATAATAAATCATAAATTTATTTCATAAATCATAAATTATCATTTATTTGATGGTATATCAAATAAATTACCACTCTGCATGAGTTCAGCTTAATGCTCTGGGTAGTTCTAAGAATCCGTACATTACATGAGTCATTCCTTCCAAGAGGAAAATGGGCTGGAGTATTTAAAGTTAATAGTTGCTCCCAGGAGACATCAACTCTCTGGGGTTCCCAGGCCAACATGTACACAGGCAGAGGGCTTGCAGAAATCTTAGGCAGTTAAATTTAGGCTGGCGTGCATGGAAATATGGATGGGACATCATATTTTTTGGCAGTAGCATATTAAGGCAGTAGCATCTGCCTTAGCTAGAAACTAAACAATGCTATTAATAAATATGCTTTAAAAATAATTTTTTTAAAAAAAAGCAGAAATGGATTTGAATGAATTTTACGGTTTCCACATTTAACCAGCAATTAATGGATCTTTCTTAATTAAATCACTTAGATGGGATTGACATTGGGATTGTTAATTGCCTGACAAGTCTTAAAGACCATTACTTTTCTTAAAAATATTAAGGCTTTTAAATATGTATTGTTTTAAAGAAAATTGTTAACTGACTTCTTAAGAAACATAATTGCAAGATACTTCCTTGTGCTTTCTATGAGCCAGTAGACCTTGTTGGTTTATTGACAGCTCTTCTCAAATCCATACTTGTGCGTCCTTACTTGATGCAGCTTGACTGTGTAAGCTACAGGTGTGTTGGCAAATGGAATATGTTGATTGTAGAAAGAACTGGAAATAATGTATCTCAGTATCTCAAGTTAAATATGAAAATACCCAGTTATGTGTTCAGAAATCAGGAAGAAGGATGATACTGGAAAATGTACCACCCAAGGAGATTGTAAGGCAAATAATTCAGGAAGCTATTTGAAAGATGAAGCCATCGTGATTTCCCAGTCTCCTCCCAGAGAAATTTATTGCTGGTCTCAGCTCCTGTGTATTGTCTTGTTTAGTTTCAATTAGTTCCTTTAATTTACTTTCATCGTTTATGATCCTCATTTACCATAAAAAGACATTTCTGCCAACTATACTCTGAATTTTTTATTAACAGTTTACTGTTGTTTAATTTATTTCAGAAAAATCATTAGTGCATTTTCATGATTGAAAAGTCACTGATTGATTTTAAGTGAGCTGATTATTCCAGGCATAGATTTGCCCTTCACTAATCAGTATGAACAAGATCTCAGGTAGTTATGTGTTCATTTTTTATCTTATTTATTAACCTTCATTTAATTACAAGTCATAAGGACTTTTTAGTGTGATATATATATATATTTTTTAACACTGCTTTTGTGGCAGGAACTACTCTCTGTGTTTTCCATGGTAACTCATTTAGTCTTTACAGCTGCATTGTGAGGTAGATACTATTATTGTTCTTAGAAGACAGAGTTGGAGCACAGCCATCTTTGTGTATGAGTCTAGATATAACCACAAAGTTATGTGGCTGAATGCTGAGGAAAATATAAAACGTATTTACTGATTTTATTATGAAATATGATATATTCCAAAATATTGGAATTGCTAGAACTTCTAAGATAGAATGATTATGTTATAAAAGCAAAATGAAATTACTTTTAAACCTAAATTTATTCGTTTTTAAAAAAGAATTATTTTTTGTTTTATTGGAGGAATTCTTTCAGTAAATGTTTCCATATTTTGGCTTGAAAAATCACATATGAATTGGATTGTTCTTAAAATTGCATCTGAACACTTAGCCATTATATTGGATTATACATCCTGCCTAGGTAATATATTTTCTTTTAATATATTTATTTACTTGCTTTATCGTGCATCTTTTGCTCCTATCAACTTCATATGCTCTCAATTGCATTTATCTAATATTTAATATCAACCAAATAAACTTAGTAGTTTAAAAGAAACTCTTCAGCTTTATTATCATGCTATATTTGGAGCTATAAAATGCCTGAAATTGATACATGTAAAGAGAATGAATGATTATTCATCATTTTGGTAAGAGAAAAGCAAAAATATTTTTTTGTCTTCAACAGATAGGTCTTTCTCATTAAATGCAAATTTTACAATTTAATGACATGGAAATTCTAAGGAAAAAAACTCTTCAAAATGTATTTATAATATCCTGGTGTGTGTGTACACACGTGTGCATGTATTTTTTTTTTTCCTCTGAAACTGAAAGTCTAGGAAAGAAATGTTGGAACTTTTAGTTTTTATAACTTCAGGGAGTCATTACATTAAGGCACTCAGGAAACCTGTCGTGATTGTGTAATTAACTTTGACCGTAATTTTTCAACAAAGTAGTCACGCATTTCTCTTCCTCCTCATACCAAAGCTCGTGTGAGTCATCCAAAGAGCTGGGATGCAGTAGATAGGAGCTCTTGCCAAAGTTGCCTAGAACTCCCGGCAGAAATCTCCGCCAGCCTCTCATTTTTAGGTTTACATTTCTAAGTCTCTTAATATTTTGTGAAGAACAGTTAAGTGTTAGGCTTCAATCATGTATAAGAGGTCAGAAGTATGGCCAAGTCACATCCTAGTGCGTTCTGGATTATCTCCAGGGCCTTCTTTGTTGCATAAGGAGAGCCCCTGCTGGGCAGAGCTCACGCACATAATGTAGCCGATTGCGCACTAGCCGGGCTGCGTGCTTGGATGGAAGTGAGTGGTAGATGGTAGCAGCCACAGTGTTCTGACTTACAGGCATAATTTCAGCTGTTGACACAGTGGCTGGAATTTATTTCCTAAAGTGAGGGAGTTTAACCTTTCCAGAGTAAAATACCACAAGCCAGTGGATGAAAAGGAAGTGTGTGCCCATGATGAAGAGTATGTGAAAAGTTAACAACTGAAGAAGACGGGCATGTGCTTCAATAAAATCACAGACCTCATTACTTAAGGATAAGATGCAAATGTCAGGATGACATGAAGGGTTTTTCAGTCCCGTTTTCTACTTGTAAGTTTTTCTAGCCTTTGGTCATTATAAGTATAATCTGTGAACATTCATGAGAAAAAAAAATCGCAATATACTTCCTTATAATATCTTCGCTGTAAGTTGTAGGCGAGAATTTTTGTAAAGTTAGTTCTACTCTTTGCCCAGATTATAGTCACCAAACAGCCGTTCTGGAAGTGATAGTTTCTAAATGCACGTGCAGGTTGAGGAGTGCGGAGCCCCAGCCATCACTGCGGGAAGCCGGACAGGGCGGATCACAATGTCCTGCTGGTGGCGCTAGTGAGGCTCACCTCTGCTTGGGTGACCTTCCCACTCAGCACAGACAAACTGCCTCTCAGATGCGCGGGTGGAATTGCAGAGTTGACGCACAGCCTTAGGCTCACTGATCAGCTTGCCGTTAGGATGAAACCTCGGTACTCCCCGTTTTTGACTTGACAGTTTTACACTGACTTACCGCAGAGTGGAGGGAGGTTCATTTAAGTACGAAATTACACTGCATCTGCACGAAAGACGTGATTTGGATTGTGCCTTTTCTCACGTGCTTTAAATTCTAGTTTTCCTTCCAAAATAGGTCTCTTGCGTTCCTAGACAAGGGAATGGTTTGGTTAGCTTAGAACTTTTTTTACTTGGCATATGACAGTGAGCATATATGTATGTTGTTGCATGATTTATATTTAAAAGCGTTTTGTTTTGTTTTTTTTCACCTTAGAAAACAGATGCAGGTCACAAATAAAGTAATAGGTACCTGGCATGCCAGTGCACGTTTGTGACAAGTGAGTTCTAGGAGAGTAATTTCATGTCTTATAAAATCATCATTATCTAGATTTCAAGAAATTTTTATGTGGATTCATATCTCTTTTATGTTGAACAAGAATATGGTACTTAATACCCTTGCAACTTAGAGTGGGGCCTGTGGGCCAGTAGCACCCGACAGCTGGTTAGGAATGCAGACTCCTGACCCCACACCAGACGACACAGAATCTTCACTTAGCATCTCTCTCTCAAGCGAGTCCTCAGCAGTGAGGCAATTGGGAAGTCCTACTCGGGAGGTACATTTAGGAAAGCCCGGCAAGGCATGTGTCTGGAACTTGTAACTTACAGTGCTTATTATTGATGTAGATTTTAAGATCTTGATATTTCATAACATTACTAGTACTACAGATGTTTATGAATATTTTTATAGTGTAGCCATTTGCTTTTTGGAGGGACATACTAAAAGGAAGGAAGGAGTAGAGTTAGCTTTCTTAAAGGAACCAAAGATCTCTCTTTCATATATACTTAACGTTTTTTAAAAGGTTAAGATGGATGCTTTTTAAAATTACCTTCATTCAAAAGACACATAAAGAAATTATGGGCTATGAAGAAAAGACTGTCAAAGGAAAAATTTAGAGATATAATAACAGGGTACGTAATCAAGGTTATTTCGTTTTAAAGAAAGAGATTGCCAGAGGATAACTTAATTGCTTTGCAAGTAGAAGGAAAGTTTATAAGAAGGTGTTGACAAGCATGATAACTATTTTTTCCATTAATTAGGTAGTATACTAAAAATTTGGTACTTAGAAATTTTTAGTACTTAGAAAGTTTTTGGTACTTAGAAATTACATTTTCAGTTTAAAAAAATTTTTTTTGTTATGTTAGTCACCATATAATACATCATTAGTTTTTGATGTAGTGTTCCGTGATTCATTGTTTGTGTGGAACACCCAGTGCTCCATGCAATCTGTGCCCTCCTTAATACCCATCACCAGGCTCACCCATCCCTCCACCCCGCTCCCTTCTGAAACCCTCATTTTATTTCTCAGAGTCCATAGCCTCTCATGGTTTGTCTCCCCCTTCTATTCCCCCCCTTCATTTTTTCCTTCCTTCTCCTAATGTCCTCCATGCTATTCCTTATGCTCCACAAATAAGTGAAACCATATGACAGTTGACTCTCTCTGCTTGACTTATTTCATTTAGCATGATCTCCTCCAGTCCCATCCGTGTTGATGCAAAAGTTGAGTGTATTCACCCTTTCCGATGGCTGAGTAATATTCCATTGTATATATGGACACATCTTCTTTATCCATTCTTCTGTTGAAGGGCATCTTGGCTCTTTCCACAGTTTGGCTATTGTGCACATTGCTGCTATGAACATTGGGGTGCATATGGCCCTTCTTTTCACTTCATCTCTATCTTTGGGGTAAATGCCAAGTAGTGCAATTGCTGGGTGATAGGGTAGATCTAATTTTAAATTTTTGAGGAGCTGCCACTTGTTTTCCAAAGTGGTTGTACCACTTGCATTCCCATCGACATTGTAAGAGGGTTCCTCATTCTCTGCAACCTCTCCAACATTTGTTGTTTCTTGCCTTGTCCATTTTTGCCATTCTAACTGGTGTAAGGTGGCGTCTCAATGTGGTTTTGATTTGAATTTCCTTGATGTCTAATGATGAACATTTTTTCATGTGTCTGTTAGCCATTTATATGTCTTCTTTGGAGACATACCTGTTCATGTCTTCTGCCCATTTTTTGACTTTGGTTGTTTTTTTTTGTTTGTTTGTTTGTTTGTTTCTTTTTGGATGTTGAGTTTGGAGAAGTTCTTTATAGATCTTGGATATCAGCCCTTTATCTGTAGTGTCATTTGTAAATATCTTCTCCATTCTCTGGGTTTCCTTTTTGTTTTGTTAACTGTTTCCTTTGCCCTGCAGAAGCTTTTTATTTTGTTGAAGCCCCAGAAGTTCATTTTCACTTTTGTTTCCCTTGCCTTTGGAAACGTTGTCTTGAAAGAAATTGCTGTGGTCGATGGAGAAGAAGTTACTGCCTATGTTCTCTTCTAAGATTTTGGTGGATTCCTGTTTCACACTGAGGTCTTTCATCCATTTAGAGTTTATCTTTGTTTATGGTATAAGAGAATGGTTGAGTTTCATTCTTCTATACATAGCTGACCTTTTTCCCCAGCACCGTTTATTGAAGAGAATGTCTTTTTTCCACTGAATATTTTTTCCTGGCTTTTTAAAGATGAGTTGACCATGGGGTTGAGGGTCCATACCTCTGCTCTCTATTCTTTTCCATTGATCTGTGTGGGGTTTTTTTGTGCCGGTACCATGCTGTCTTGGTGATGACAGCTTTGTAATACAGCTTGAAAATTAGGCAACATGATGCCCACAGCATTGTTTCTCTTCAACATTTCCTTGGTGATTCGGGATCTTTTCTGTTTCCATACAAATTTTAGGATTGTTTGTTCCAGCTCTTTGAAAAATGCCAATGGTAATTTGAGCAGGATGACATTGGAAGTATATATTGTGCTGGGCAACATAGACATTTTAACGATGTTTATTCTTCCAATCCATAAGCATGGAATGTTTTTCCATATTTTTGTGTCTGCTTCAATTTCATTGATAAGTGTTCTGTAGTTTCTGGAGTATAGAGCATTCACTTCTTTGGTTAGGTTTATTCCAAGGTATCTTATGGTTTTTGGTACTATTGTAAATGGAATCGATTTCCTAATTTCTCTTTCTACAGTTACATTGTTAGTGTATAGGAAAGCAAGTGATTTCTGTGCATTGATTTTGTGTCCTGCCACATTACTGAGTTATATGAGTTCTAGTAATTTGAGGGTTGGAGTCTTTTGGGTTTTCCACATAAAGTATCATGTCATCTGCAAAGAGAGAGAGTTTGACTTCTTTGCCAATTTGAATACCTTTTATTTCTTTTTGCTGTCTGATTGCTGTTGCTGGGACTTCTAGTTCTATGTTGAACAATGGTAATGAGAGTGGGCATCCTTTTCATGTTCCTGATCTTACGGGAAAGGCTCTCATCTTTTCTGCATTGAGAATAATATTCACTGTGGGCTTTTCATAGATGGTTTTTATGATATTGAGGAATGTTCCCTCTATCCCTATGCTCTGAAGAGTTTTAATCAGGATAGGATAGTGTATTTTGTCCAATGCTTTTCTACATCAATTGAAAGGACCATAGGGCTCTTCTCTCTCCTCTTATTAATGTGTTCTATCACATTGATTGGTTTGTGAATGTTGAACCACCCTCGCATCTCAGGGATGTGTGGTCGACCTGGTCGTGATGGATAATCCTTTTAATGTACTTTTGGGTCCTATTTGCCAGGATCTTGTTGAGAATTTGGGGATCCGTAATCGTCAGGGATATTGGTCTGAAGTTCTCCTTTTTGATGGGGTTCTCTTACTCAAGGTAATAGTAGTCTCATAGGATGAGTCTGGAAGGTTTCCTTCTATTTTTATTTTTTGAAACAGCTTCAGGAGAGTAGGTAATATTTCTTCTTTGAATGTTAGGTAGACTTCCCCCAGAGAACCCATCAGGCCCTGGAGTCTTGTTTTTTGGGAGGTTTTTGATCACTACTTCAATCTCATTACTGGTTATTGGTCAGTTCACGTTGTCAGTTTCTTCCTGTTTCAGTCTTGGTAGTTAATAGATTTCCAGGAGGGCATCCATTTCCTCTATGTTGCTTAATTTGTTGGCATATAGTTGTTTTTAGTAGTTTCTGATAATTGTTTCTATTTTCTTGGTGTTAGTCATGATCTCTACCCTTTCTTTCATAATTTTATTAATTTGGGTCCTTTCTTTTTTCTTTTGGATAAGTCTGGCCAGTGGTTTATTGATCTTATTAATTCTTTCAAAGAACCAGCTTCTAGTTTTGTTGATCTGTTCTACTGTATTTCTGGTTTTTAATTCATTGATCTCTGCTCTTAATTATTTCTATTCTCATGCATGGCTTAGGCCTCATTTGTTATTTTTTCTCTAGTTCTTTAAGATGTAAAGTTAGTTGGTGAATTTGGGCTTTTTCGATTTTTTTGAGTGAGGCTTGGATCAAAATGAATCTCTTGTAGACAGCATATGGATGGGTCCTGTCTTTTTATCCAATCTGCAACCCTGGGCCTTTTCATGGGAGCATTTAAGCCGTTTGTGTTGAGAGTGATTATTGAAAGACATGTTTTTATTGTCATCATGTTGCCTGTGAAGTCTTTCTTTCTATAGATTGTCGCTGTAAATTTCTGTTCTCTGTCACTCTAGGGGTCTTCTTTTATAGAATCCCCCTTAATATTTCTTGCAGATCTGGCTTAGTGGTCACATATTCTTTGAATTTCTGCCAGTCTTGGAAGCTCCTTATCTCTCCATCCATTCTGAATGACAGCCTTACCGGATAAAGTATCCTTGGCTGCATGTTCTTTTCATTTAGTACCCTGAATATGTCTTGCCAGCCCTTTCTGGCTTGCCAGGTCTCTGTGGACAGGTCTGACATTATGCTGGTGTTCCTCCCTCTGTATGTAAGGAATCTCTTCCCCCTAACTGCCCTTAAGATGGTTTCCTTGGTTTTGAGATTTGCAGGTTTTGCTATTACATCCTGTGACATTGGTCTCTTCTTCTTGATCTTGGGAAGGGTCCTGTCTGCCTTTAAGACACAAATGCTTATTTCATTCCCCAGATTGGGGAAGTTCTCAGCTAGGATTTGCTCAAATGTATCCTCTAGTCCTCTCTCCACCCCCTCAAGGATCCCAATAATTCTGACATTGGAATATTTCATGGCATCATTTAGTTCTCTAATTCTGTTTTCATGGATTTTAAGGGGTTTGCTCCAGGCCTCTTCCTGTTCCTTTCTATCAGTGTGTCTTCTAGATCACTAATTCGTTGTTCTACCTCGTTTACTCTAGCTGTTAGAGAAGCTAGGGTATGCTGCATCTCAATTATGGAATTTTTAAGTTAAGCTTGATTGGCTCTCATTTGTGCTCTTAGGGAATCTATGTTGCCATTAATGGTTTTCTGCAGCCTAGCTATTGTCTCCATAACTGTTACCCTGAAGTCTGTTTCTGACATCTTGCTTATATGCATATCCATTAGGTCTGCAGGGGAGGCCATTGTCTCTGGGTCTTTTCTTTGTTGGGAGTTCCTCCTTCTAGATACTCTGTTGAGTTGTGGTTGAGAGGATGTTCAGCCAACATCAACCAAAATCCTGGCAAGGTGCATCCTCTCGACTGATGATCCTCTGCCCCCGTAGTGATCCAGATGTATAATCTTACATCTCAGGCTGATTTCATGGGTGCTCAGAGTGGCTTGGTAGATATCTAGGTAAATTCAGGGGACCAGCTGAAGCAGAGTCCCCCATTCCTCCACCACCTTACCTCTGCCCCTACATTTTCAGTTTTAGGAATGGCAAAGTAATAAATACTTATGGTGAGGCAGAAGGAATACTTCTCTTTTGAACTGACCTGTTGTTTTTAAAAATATAAAAGTTAGCACTTACTTGGTGGGACTTGAAGAACTGGGAAAAGAGGCCATGCCCAAGAAACAGAGTTGTGTGTCACTATTTACTGGATCAAATTATTCAGGGTCTGTGTATTCATTTAATTATGACAAGAGGTAAAGAGAGTGACTTGGGCTGACGTGAGCTGTAGGTTTAGCCGACTTGAACTTGATTTCAACTATCATATTTGCTCCTAATTAGTCAGTTTCAAATCAGCAGAAACTGAAACATAAATTGCTACTACACTAAGGTACTTACTTGCAGAATGCATAAACTTTAACCCTAATTTGCGAATAGCAGAGTCTCATTTCAACACATTCCTGTGGTTCTAAAGCATTTTGAGAATTTGGATGTCTATGCTAGAGTTTGAGAACATGGGCTAAGACCTGAAAATATTTTTTTGTTACATGTTTCGTTGTAGGGGATTTTGTCATAAAGTGACTATTTACATATTAAAATCTGTTATAAATTCCAAATATGGCTTTTGCTTTTTCCCATAATTTATCTTTTTAATGTTTCATCCAATGTCTGCACCCTAAATATATTGCCGAAAATTTTTGGCACTCCTTGTGATCTCTCTCCTGCTTAACCCTATGTTTTATCGATGGGTATCTTCTGCATACAATTTTGTCTTTAGTTTCTACCATAGTCAAACTCTAAATTTTTAAAATATTTATGTAACTGAAATATTTATGTATATTTATATATTTGATTTTAGTGGAACTGAGTTACTTTGAGTATCATGTCTTCAGCTGGTGTTGGTAGTCCTTTTGTTGATCCTAAATGCTGTTTTATACTGAAGAGAATTCACTGGTGATGTTACTAACCATCCTTAAAAAAATATATTTGGTCTGTTAGGTGTGTGTCTTACACACATGCACAGATTAGAAATCAATTCTGTTTACCCCGAGTCTTGATATTTCCTGAGTCTAGATAGATGCATGCTGATTCCCCCACTTTGCTCAGATCTTTGCTCAAATGTTTCCTTATTAGAGAGGACCCCCTTGACTACCTCATCTCCAGTATCTTTCCAGTTTTAATTATACAATCACTGTAACTGTGTTGATCAGTTTACCTCATTTCCTTTCTCATAACATTTGTCTCCACCTGATACTTTATATACATGTTCATTGTTTATGTTCTGTATCCTTGTACTCCCACCTCCGCACCAGTGGATGGTTTTATTTTCCTTGTTTTGGGTATAGACACACCGTCTATACTGTTTAGCCGAAATGTTAATGTATATAGAAAACTCTAAGGCACATAGCAGGGCTTCTTCAATTGAGTATTTCTTTGTTTTAATAGTGCAGGGAGAGGGAAGTCCTACATAGTTGTCAGAATTTTATAAAAATTTCAACCAGTGATCAGATCTTTTTGTGTTCTTACATGACAAGAGTCTTGCTCACTATATCTGTATTGTGTCATCTCTTCTCAGCAAAGCAATTATTTTTGTATAATATCATTCTCTCTGAGATCTTTGGGCAAATCCACCAGGGAAGTTCTTCAGTAAATCAGCTAGGGAAGACATTCCAGGCAATCATCTTCAGGTACCATAAAAACATTGAGCGTGTTGGCCAGCATTGCCTCACAATGTCGGTAAAGAGGAAAAGATCGGAGTATACGATCAGTTCATCATTTCATTAAAGTTGCATCCTTGGGAACTGGTATTCAAATGTCCACAGGGATATGAAAAACAAAACAAAACAAAACAAACCTATGATAAAAATCGTACTGATATGTGTATTATATCTTAAGAATCATGTAGGAGTGCCTGAGTGGCTCAGTTGGTTAAGTGTTCAATTCTTGATTTTGGCTCAGGTCATGATCTCAGGGTCATGAAATGGAGCCTGCCCAGGGGTATCTGTCTGCATCCCCTACCCCCAAATAAATTTAAAAAATTTAAGAATCTTCTTTTTAAAAAAAAAAAGAATAATGGAGAAAACCTGCCCATGTTTCTAGTTGGGCACATGCTGTGGAATCGGGATTACACAGTGGCTGACAAAGCGATGGTTGAGAAAGAAAACATAAATATCAAGTAGAGATGAGCGAGGAAGCTTAGTACAAATTACTTCGGAAGCAAAAAAAATAGTATGCCCTCAATTGTTTAAAACTCTAAGTTCATGTAATTAGAGAGGTTTAGAAGTATTCTGTATCAAAATATAAACAGAATGTATTAAAATGATAGTTGGGCTAATTCAGAAACCTACTCAACATTTCAGCAAAAGTCAACAGACTGAATTTTGGGCATGTCATGATTCAAGTTAATTAAAATATTTGTTTAGGGGCATCTGGGTGGCTCAGTTGGTTAAGTATCTGACACCTGGTTTTAGCTCAGGTCATGATCTTGGGGTTGAGAGATCGAGCCCTGCTTCAGGCTCTGTACTGGGCATGGAGTCAGCTTAAGTTTCTCTCCCTCTCCCTTACCCCCCCCACCCCCCATGCAAGTGCTCTGTTTCTCTCAAAAAAGAAAGGAAGGAAGGAAGGAAGAAAGAAAAAACTGCTTGAAGTATTTGTTTAAAAGTAAAAACAGGGCGCCTGGGTGGCTCAGTGGTTTAAGCCGCTGCCTTCGGCTCAGGTCATGATCTCAGGGTCCTGGGATCGAGTCCCGCATCGGGCTCTCTGCTCGGCAGGGAGCCTGCTTCCCTCTCACTCTCTCTGCCTGCCTCTCTGCCTACTTATATCTCTCTCTGTCAAATAAATAAATAAAATCTTTAAAAAAAAAAAAAAGTAAAAACACCAGAAGTTTTGGTGGGCAATGATTTATAATTACAGGCAAACAAGTTTTGTTTTAATAATGTCATTACCTTCCCTTTCTTTGATGTGGCTTTCTTTTGACATTTACAGAATTCATTATTCCTTTTTTTAATGTAATTCCTTTGATATTTAAAACTATCAGATTTAAATGTTAAGATTTTAGAATTTGAGGACCTTTCTAGTTGTTCTAGTAATGCACCCCTTTTCTTTTCTTCCAGAAAGAAGGAAACTGAAGCTCAGAGGACACAATTGAATCAGTTGTGGCCATTGATGCTTATTAGAGGCAGGGCTTGGGCTAGACAGGACTTTCCTAAATGGGATTAAAAGGTGGAAAATTCTTTATCAATTTTCTCATACAATAGGCCACAGAAAACAAACCAGCAGCCAGTGTTGGGGTGCAGCAATATCAATTTGCAAACAAGAGTTTTCAAGTCCCAGAGTGCTACTAACAAATTTATGTCATCTCTGACTGTGCCAGGGTGATCACCCCTGCTGGTTTTCCCTGGACAGGGATTCATAATAGAAATTGGAATCCTATTCACTGTATTTGCAAAACATCATGAATTACCCAGCAATACTTTTAATAATATATTTAGAATCTGCATTTGAGAAAAGAGAATATGAGATACATGTACCAGAGCTGGAGTGGAGATGTATTTATATATGTGGAATTAATAACTCTTCTTGAAATGAAAAGGTGACTCATGACGATGTCAATTTGTCCAAAACTTATTGGTAAGTGTTAATTTGAATTAGATAAAAAATAGAGTTCCAAAATTCAACAGAAAGAGAGTGTGGAAGAAGCAGCGTGACAGGGTATGGCAGCTCATACCTTTGGTATAAATTGAAAATGATGAGACACTGGAGATAGGAGTGTGTCAGGCATTTGGGACTGAAGCAGAGCTCCGATTCTTGGTCACTGGGTGACTCTGGGTACTTTGCTTAACACTCTAAGCCTCATTTCCTCAACTGCACCATGGAAACCATTAAAACTAAAACCAGTGCTCACTTCGGCAGCATATATATATTAAAATTGGAACAATACGGAGAAGACTAGCATAGCCCCTATGCGGAAATGACGTGCGAATTTATGAAGTGTTTATTTTTAAATCTTAAAAAAAAAAAAAAAATGAAAACCATAAGCCTGGTGAAGGTTACGTGAATTACCGCATGGTAAGTGCTTAGCCTGGTGTAGTTGTGATTCTCCATATACATTAGCTGATATTTGTGTTATTAATATAAAAGTAAGAAGTTAGTGAAACAGTGGAAATAGTAAAGGACTAACAAAAGTTCCAGAATTGTATCCCAAATCTTAACTCGTTATAAAGAATGGATCACGAAGCAGTAATAATTCAATAAAAGGGAAAATTGCCATCTAGGAAAAAACCACTTAATGTAATTGTCCCCTCATCCTATTAGGGGAAATCAGTTTCACTCTGACTAAATGCTACAGTGTAAAATAAGCAAACAAACCCATCAAATATTAGTAGAGAATATAGATGAAATTTATCTGATTCATGAATAGTTATATAAGCATATTTCAAGAAATCATAAAGAATAGGTTTAAAAGTTATAACTGGAAAGTAGGCAACACACTAGAAAAATAAGACAATTCACAAGATTATATGTAAATTAATATCTGAGAAAGAAGTTTTACATTGCTAGCTATCAAGGAAATTCAAGTAATTAAAAGATTGAAATCATCTTTTTACTTAGAATTTAGGAAATAAAAATGTTAAGTATTCATGAAAGTGGAATGAGATCATTATAAATATAATATAAATATATTTATATAAATATAAATTGGCATGCAATTTCTATAAGGTAAATTGCCAATAATTGCTGAAGGAACCTTAAGGTCATTCTTCCCAGGGAGTATAATGTGTATATGTGTATGGATAAATGATATCACCTGTTTCTCTGAGTTTTAGGATAACCATCTTGTTTCCTTATACTAACCCTGGCTTCCAAATTTCCTATAAAAATAGGAGAATCACAATAAACGATGTATTTTTAATAAGAATGAAACCTAACCAAGAATTTTGAAGATCACACCCTGTGTTCACTTTGCTTTTATTTTCCTGCACTGCCCTCTGGTGTCCAACATGCAGATAGCTCCTGACCAGAATTGTAACCGCCCAAAACACAAAATTGCATTGTAATTTAATTTAGGTAATTCATTTAAATTAATAATTTTGCATAATATAAATTGGTTGCATAAGTTATTGGTTATATTATATAAACAAGTTCAATTGTATTTTGTATTTCAAAAAATAGCCTTGTTTCAAAGCAGGCTAATCTGAATTTGAGGATTTTCTGCTGGTTTTATGTGCAGTTTGAGCCTACCATTTTGCTTTTACATGGAAAAAAGAGAAAACAAATCATTAAGACAAGTTCTGAGGAATAATTTAGATACTGAACAGTTTTTCAGAAACCAAGAAATTATAAATTATGTCGTTTTTTTGCCCATTAAAGAATGTTTTATAATTAAGCAATGTACAAAGTACCCTAAAGCAAGTCTGTCTTTGTAAGAGTTTAGATGACACATGGATTAGGGGAAGGGGTAAAAATGAAAGGCGCGCTGAATGGTCAAAGATTCAGTGGGCTGCTTCTGTTTCTCTGCAGTTCCAAGTGGAATAATAGCACTTTTGGTTTTCTTTTATCTTTAATTCTTAATGTTTCTAGAGGAAAACCACTAACAATTTCACTAACAATTCAAAGGTAGACTCGGTGCCCTGTGGAAATGCCTTATGACATCCCATGAGGGTGCCATTCCTACACAAGCTTGCTTTCGAGGAACTTGAAGATTCTTTGACTTATGACGTGCCAACATTTCGTTTTTATCCAAGGGGCAGCAGAGTTCTCTCTCAGAAACATTTTGTGAGGAGCACCTGAGAACAAAAATCCTGTCTTTATAAAACTAAGAGTTTTAATTACTTCTTTGAGAGATTAACAGTTTATTTTGGCACCGAAAGTATCTTTTAATAGGATGTGTGTACTTGACTATGATATTTAATAGGAAGGTTCTTTGGAAGCATTGACATTTACTGTTCATGGTTATTTCAGAGACTATTTCAAACATTAACTTTGTGTTTGAAAGATACTTGCATTGTCCTGTTAGTGAACTTAAAGGCTTACTAAAGCTGATACCACTTATCAGAATCTTTCTCATTAATCTCGGAATCTGTTGTGATTTAAGCATACTTAAGTTTTTACTAAAATAATTTTTTAAATGCTAGAGTTGGACTTGATTTAACATCTATGTGCCAGACTTTTCAGTAGGTGTTTTACATACATCTTTGTTTGGATATTTTAATAGCATCTGTTTGGACAGAATATTTACATGTATGACTGTATAAGCTTAACATATTGTAAAGCTAAAATATCTCTACAATGTTAAATCTGTAGCTTGATTTTGATCAACATTTCACACTGTCGTCTAATGAAACTCCATATATACACATGCTAAATATTTATGGCGTAGTATTATATACCCAGTACCGAGGTTGCATGGTGGGGTGGCTATTTTCTTTGAGTATGTGGGCTTCGAAGCCAGGGAAGAATTTGTCAAAATAGTCTACAAAGAGGTAGGGAATTTTAATGGAGTTGTGTTCTGTGTAAGATACATGTAGGCCTAGAGGAGCTTATCATGGGGTGGTCTGATCTAGTCAAGAAAGGTCATGAAAGCCTTTGTAAGGAAAGACTGTTGAGGGAAAGAAGTGTTGTAGGCAGAAGAACATGTTATGGGGAAGGAGGAAATGAAAGAATGTTCATTTGCTGGAGTAGGGATACGAAGTTCCACGTGAGTTGTACCCCACATGCTCACCTTAACCCACACATCGTTCTGTGTCAGCATGCTAGCAGAGATTTTTCTCTACGGTTCTTATAAGACACCTACTCGGTTGAATTTTCTGGGATCAGGAAAGGAATCAGTGTGGTATTAGTTTGGATTTCTGACTCTGGGGTTAGTTAAATATACATTTTTAGAAAAAAAGCATTTCCTTAATAGGCGACAAAAGCAGGAGTCCTTAAATCTATTTCCACTCACAATATACTATTTCAAAGCTTTGTAATACTATATTATTAAACTTTTGTCCTAAGGTTTTTAATACAGAAGTGATTTATATATTAAATTTGTGGTTTATAAATTAAAATTTAGGTACATGTTACCAAAGACTGCAGTTTCAGCTTGTGAAAATAAATCTGTTCTTTTTGTCTATTCTAAAAGTAGATGAGTGTGAGATGTCTGTGAAATACACACTTACCTATTTTAGAACTTGTAAAATATCTCTTCGCTTTCCTAGGAGAGTGAGGCTTGCTATGGGGACTTAGACTTTGTAAGCTGTTCCTTCCCCTGCATTATTTATGAGCTTTATTATGAGTTTAATCGTAGTACTTCTGTTATACACCACTGAATTTGTATTTAATGAATTGAATTTACATTAATCAGTTTGTGTTAAAGCGACTTAATGAGATGCTTCATTTTTCTGTGTTAAAAGCAGGTCAGGGCCAACCGAAAGACTCAGAGCAATACATTATTTAGTGCTCATTTTCTGCACAACTTGTAATTTTATCATGATTCACAGTTTAAATCAGCTAATAACATTTTCTGTAACCATTTCGAGTAATTCTCTAAGGCCAGACATTTTACTGTTGATTCATTGGCAAACTTTTTTTTTTTCTTTTAACTTTCTGGCATGGGAATTCTCACCTTCGTTTGTTTTCAGAACAGAATGTGTAGACTAAGATTGTGTCAGATTATCAAAAATGGAATAAAAGAGGCAGTGGAATTTAGAACTGACGATACTGTTTCCAACATTCGAATTTATAGAAAACAGCATGGAAACATATTAGAGCTAGGATATGACTGAAAATAGTGTTCCAAGTAAAAATAAGAAAGAACTCAAATTATGTATCTGTGCAGGATATTTTCCTTCTTGTTTTATCTCCACCCTGTCCAAACCTTCCATCTTCTCCCTTTACCTTGATTGTGGCTTGTGTCCTCAGTGAACAGCAAGGCAGGCAGTAACCGTCACCTTTTCAGCCCCAAATGTATGTAAACACCCAGCAGCGCCTGCACTCAGCTCCCGCGCGTCTTCCTCAGATCAATGAAGTTGATACCCATTCAAGGGTCACTCCCCCAGCCGGCTGTCTGTCCTTCCCTACCTTCACATGAACTATATATTTCACCTCTTTTCTCTTTTCCTGCATCTTTTCCTTCCTTCACTCTTCAATATCAGTACTCTTTTGCTCTAGTGACCTTGCACTTTAAGGCAGCCTTTCCTTGACCCCACGTTCTCCCTCAGAGGTGCCCACCTCTTTTACTTCTTTGTTTCCCAGCCAAGGCACTTCGAGGACGGCACTGGCCACCACTTCCCATGTGCTTCCCGGCATTCCAGTGGGCTCTGCCCCGTCCCCCTCCCCGGACACATGTTTGACTTTGAATTTTGCATCTTTGTATCTGAATAGCACTATCTTTCTCCCTGATACTTTCCTTTTTCTCTCTCTCTCATCATTCCAAACAGCCCAGTCCGATTTCCTCTCTGCCTCCATAGGAACTTACTTCTACTAAGTTTTCTTAGGGACTCCTTGGACTATTTTCCTCTTGTGTGTATAGCTTTACACCATATTTCTATGTTGAAGCCTTCTATTTTTTTTTTTTTAATCTTTAGCCAAGACTTCTTTTGAGGCTCATGCTTTCAAGATTTGACTTATTTATTTGACAGAGAGAGAGAGAGCGTGCTCTAGTGGAGGGCAGGGGGCGACAGGACAGGGAGAGAGAAGCAGACTTCCCACTGAGCAGGGAACCTGACGCAGGCTCTATCCTGGAACCCTGAGATCATGACCTGAGCTGAAGGCAGACCCTTAACCTACCAAGCCACCCCGAGCCTTACACTTTAAATGCTATGATTGCCTGACTTCACCATTTACATGTCTCACCTGTATTGAAAACTCGCCCTCACTTGAACTCTGTGCTTCTCCTGCCTCTTCCTCAAGTACCCCCGAGCCCATCACTGCTCTAGTCCTCTGGCCATCCTGACGCCTGTATCAGACACCTGCACAGCATTCCTGGCTGTTACTCAGCCACATCCCTGGTCTACCATCACACGCTGTGGATTCTTCCTCCCAAATCAATGTACAGTTCCTTCTTTTCTGACCATCTCCACAAATGCCAAAGTCACTTACTATGTTGAGTTAGATTCCTATAATAGCCTTCTAATTATTTTCTCTCCTTCGAATTTTGCTCACCTTAAATCCATTTCCCAAATAGCAACTTGCATGATCTCTTAAATTTTTACATTAAATTATTTTCTGTGTGGATTAAAATCTTTCTGTGACTTGCCATTCGACAGAAATTCAAAGCACGGTTCTTCAGCTTTTCTATTAGACCCTGCACGACTAGCCCACCTCCCTCCCCAAACACATTTTATGTCATTGTCCTCACTCATGTGTGATTGAGCTAAACTCTCTTTCTTTATACATCCCTAAAAGGCTTTCCTTTTGTTGTTCTGTTTGTCTGGAATGTTCTTCCTCCATAGTCTTCAATGAAACATTTCTTTGGAATCGCAGGAAATGTCATTTCTCATGCGGATTTTCCCCTGACTACTCACGGTCCAAACTGGAACCCACTTGTGATATTGTCTCCTGGGGAATAAAGCTCTGTTGCTTTACAGAACTAGTCATACTGTGTTGTAATATGTTAAGATGCTCTGCAGGAACAGTTAGAATCCCAAATCCTTATGTCACAGTGCTAGTCTGATCCTGACTCTATGTCCTATGTGCCCTATGACTGTGGGCAAGTTCTTTAACCCCTCAATGCCTACGTTTCTTCATGAATAGTAATACTGCGTGCCTTGTAGGGCATTTACAAAGCGGAAATGATTAATATTTGTAGAGTAAACCCAACACATCATAGGCACCATATATGCACTTACATACAGGTGTATGTGTATGTTTGTACATAATTTACCTAATGCCTGAAGATGCAGAACTGTCACCTGCCACGATTCTTGATCTATAACAGGCTGATAGTAAATATTTGCTTACTGAATTGATAACATGTGTGGTGCATCTTGTAATTAAGCTTCATTGATTTTCAGAGAAAAAAGGAATACTTGTTATATTTATAAGAATATGTGATCAGTTATAAAATTTACATTTTGGTTTGTGATCCACTCATTAAAATCATTTAATGATACATTTTTGAGAAAATCTCCAGGATTTCATCTGGCCAGCCCCCTACCTTCTAGCAGGCATGGTTTTATTATCATCCTCATTTGCCGATGAGACACTCGGCCCCGAGAGCCTACAGGGCTCATACAAATAGCAGAGCTAATAAAAGATGGGATGTTTCCACTTGTCTCAGTGCCCTGGATCTCCCTGCAGAACTCATTGTTCTTAGCTTTTTATGGAAATACCCAGTGAACTCCATGAATACTTTTTATAGGGTTGGTGATATTAACTTCGGTGATGACTCTTAAATGTTCACGCTGGGACATGCATCAGATTTGACGTTCTCTCCTCCTGCAGCCTCCTGGTTGTTCAGGCCTTCATCATTCACAGCGATCCCTGTCTGCAGGGATCTTCTTGCCCTTGGCCTCGCCTCCGCCATTCCCCTGCCTTCTGTGTATAAGCTCGAGAGCGAGCAGTTCTAAAAGGCCACCTGTTCCTGATCTTCCACCTTACTTTCCCGGCTTAACCCCGGTAGAAAGATTGTACCATCACATTTCAAGATTACTAAAGCTTGATTCCTGTCATCGACTTTATGGCTTTTTCACCCAGGTTCTCCTTAAGAAAGGCAAGCGAGTGGTTAGTATGTCCTTGAACTTGGCCCCGTGTCACCGTATCTTTTTTGGATTCTGAATACATGTCATTGTTTCTTGGCTTCCCCCCCACCCACCCACCCAAAGGCTCAGAAAATTTGAGAGCTGAAAGGGGCCTTATGTAATTCAAGTCCCAAATTTATAATCAGAGAAACTAAGCTTCAGGAAGGTGAGTGACCGGCTCACGGTTGCGCTAGGAGTGGGGGGCTCAGGTGAAAATTGCTGCTTGATCCTTAGTGAGCTTTTGTTCTCAATTTACTCACTTTATGAGAGAGAAACACCGCAACAGGACTGGGACGTACAGGCCACAAATTCAAATAAAATGATGTGACTGATTTTCATGTTCATTTATATGTTTTCTTTTCTATCTTTCACAGTTTAACAGCAATGCCCAGGACGTGAGCTGTTTTCAGCACCTTGTCCAAGCCAATGTGAGAAATAAGAAAGTGCTGAAAGACGCAGTGAATAATATCACAGCAAAAGGAATCACTGACTATAAGAAAGGCTTTAGTTTTGCTTTTGAACAGCTGCTTAATGTAAGTATCCATACCGCCCCCCTTTTCTCTCTTATTACTGAGTCATGGCATCTGAATTTCAGTATGCTGGTACTTACTACCATCAGTCACTATGAGTTACATAATTGTGCTGGTTTTCATTTAATTTAAAAGCAGATGTGTCCAGGCAGTAGAAATCTTTGAACTACTTTTATTTTTAAATCCAAAATTCAAAAAACATACAAAATGTAGACATTCTTTTTCTTTTAGATCTTTTCTTCCATCATCTTTTAAAACTCTGTTTAAGAAACACATTTGTAAGATAATTATTTCATTTTGTATAAGCCCTTCCAACTTAGCTGACACATGTAGACTGTTGTTTCATTTTGTTCTCTCAGTTGCTACTGTATTTTTCTGGAGATTGGTGTTTTCAAATCCTCCAATGGCTGGTGGAAATATCTTAGTTTTATTTTTTTTTTTATTTTTAAAGATTTTATTTATTTGACAGAGATAGGGAGCACAATTCGGGGGAGCAGCAGGCAGAGAGAGAGGGAGAAGCAGGCTCTCCACTGAGCAGAGAGCCTGACATGGGGCTTGATCCCAGGACCCCGGGATCATGACCAGAGCCGAAGGTAGAGGCTTAACTGACTGAGCTACCCAGGTCCCCTGAATATTTTAGTTTTAAATTTTTTAAAATTTAAAAATTTTTTTTTTTTTTTTTAGATTTTTATTTATTTATTTGACAGAGAGAGATCACAAGTAGACAGAGAGGCAGGCAGAGAGAGAAGCAGGCTCCCTGCTGAGCAGAGAGCCCGACGCAGTTGTTTCTTAATGTACGGAAAGGTCCAAATGACAGACATGAAGGTGAGGAGGACATAAAATAACAGAGCAGGAATTCCCTCCTCAGTGACGATCCGCCCCCCAAACAAATCACCCACCGATATCTCCGTTCAGACTCTCACGCTCCAGCATGCCTACTGTCTGCCCCATATTACAGCGTGTATCTCACACTCCAGACTCCTGTTCTGGCTTTGTCATCTGTTTCGTTTCGAACTTTTCAACGCAGGACTTATCATTCAGCTTTTTATCTCTCATGAAGCAGTATTACCGTGCTGGTTGAAAGTGCGGACCTAAACTTTCTCCACCTCGGTTTCCTCCGTTACACCATGGTACATACCTCAGAGGAATGTAGGTAGAATTGTCTGCAGGACGTGGTGCGTAGCAAACCTCATATGAGCGTGGGTTGTTGGCGCGATACTGGTGTCTTGATCATTATGACTGTAGTTAACGCCTAGCACATGTCTGGTAGAGGGTCAACTTGGAATTCATACCATATTTGCTGAGTCACTGAATAAGCCCTTACTCATGGTCTTATCTACAAAACCTACTTTGCTGTTTCCCGAGTAAACTTCTCAAAGAGTTTTCAGGGTATCTGACTGGTTGCTTCCTCCGTTCATTCATTCAGCCGGTATTTATTGGAAGCTTCACAAACTCCTGTCATTTGACCAGTGCTAGAATAGCAGAGGTAAAGCAGACTGTCTCATCGCAGGAACGTCCAGTATGGCACGGTCAATGATCATTCCTGCAACAGTGTGTCAGTGCTATTATGGGGCATATTCAGAGTCTGTTTACTTGAGTGACACCAAAGAGGGGTTCGACTTACCCAAAGGAGGTCAGGAAAGTAGGCATTTTTTTGAAAACAGTATTTTGAAGAGTGAGTAGAATTTAGGCAGGTAGATGAGAGAGGGAAAATCATGTCAGATAAAGAGAATGACATGGACAAAGGCACAGACATAGGAGACATCGTGGCACATTGAGAAAGTGGCAGGTGCTTCCCCAAGTCCGGGACTTAGCAATATAGGAGCTGTGAGGGAAATAAAAAGGCCATGAGGTATCAGTTAATGAGGTGTTTAGGAGCAAATGAAAAGTCGATAATACGAGAATGGCATGGTCTAATGAGTGTTCTATTTTAAGCTGTCCTGGTGTTGGAGTTGAAGTTACGAGTCCTGGTGTTGGAGTCAAAGCAAAGAAAGGTTAAGGAGAGTGACACAGTAACTAACGGGATGGTTCTCTGGACTCAGATCCTTGGTGGCTGGTGACATAGGACTCTAGAGAGGAACTCTGAGGGTAGAAAAAGCTCAGTTTCAGTTATGTGGACTTTGAGGTGGTTGTTATTTATTAGGTAGTGTTAGATAAGCAAGTAAGGAGACCGGGAAGCCAAGCAGCTCACTGTTGCAGTCTCCAGGGGGAGTTCTCATTGGCAAAATGTGTAAGTTTATTAAAGGGTGTATATTGGTTAATTAGAAGGATGATAACTCAGAACTTGGAGATTCAGATGTAGTAAACTATTCAATGACAATGTATTCTTTCTGCAGTAAAGAAATAGAAGTTTGTGGGTTTTTTCATAGAAGTTCTTTTTCTTTTGAGCCAGTCAGGTTTTTCTAGATTGTGGTATTTTGATGACCCTTCTTGGTATTGTTAATTGTGTCACTTCATTCCCCCGTATTCAGGTTTCAGTTGTGAAATGATAAGGGGTCTCAAGCCTCGTGTACTATTTCCGAGGCTGTCTCATTAGAGAGGCCACAGTAACTCCCAGATTCACTCCTAGTTGCTGATTAAATATGATTTAACTCCACTTGGCCTCTCACACTGCCTCTACCGCCAGTTGTAAATGATTTTTAATATGTTCTCAGTTATTCCTGAAATAAGCCTCATATGTTTTACTTTCCACATATCCCTTATGTATTGCTATTCTTTATTTTATTTTTAGTAAAGATTTTATTTATTTATTTGACACAGAGAGATCACAAGCAGGCAGAGCAGCAGGCACAGAGAGAGAGGGAAGCAGGCTCCCCACCAAGCGGAGAGCCTGATGCGGACTTGATCCCCGAGACTATGACCTGAGCCGAAGGCAGAAGTTTAACCCATTGAGTGACCCAGGCGCCCCCATTTGTCATTTTTAAAATAATTCCCAGGGGTGCCTGGGTAGCTCAGCAGGTTAAGCAGTTGACTCATGATTCTAGACTCATAGAATTGAGCCCAGGCATGGGCAGTGTGCTCAGCGTGGAGACTGCTTGTCCCTCTCCCTCTGCTCCTTCCCCTGCTCACACGCTCTCTCTCTCTCTCAAATAAATAAATACATAAGTAAATAAAATCTTTAAAAAAATAATTTTCCCAGATGTCATTACTAGCCTTATTCAAAGTTGAAGCAATTTTCTTACGTATTTCCAATACGTGCAGTCTTCTTTTTTATTTATTTATTTATTTTTTTTTTTTAATGCAGTCTTCTTGTCACACAATGTCATTCTCTGGTTTTTGTTTGTCCTTGTAAGGTTTATCATTAAGATCCCTGAAGCAAGTATCAAATCAGATTAAATGTATCACTTATCCCACAGTACACCTTAGACTGGGATTTGAGCTAGTCCTCAGATGGCAGTTCATAAAATATTACAAATAAACCAAAACGCATTTTTCAAAAAAAATTTTATTAAGTCCATAAATGATAGCTGGTGTGCTGTGTCCTGTCTGCATAGTGATATGGGGAAACACAGGGATACACTTAACACAATTTGTTATGAAAGAACGTATTAAAGTAAATTACCAACTCTATTAGTCATTTTATTGAAATAGTCAAGTTCTTTCCTTTACTCAATTTGTTACAAACCAGTAACATAATTGTTAGGATTGTGTGATTCTTTAGAAAATTGCAAATCCTCTGACTAGTTGCTGACTTTGCCTATCACGCATCTGCTATGGAGGCTACTCCTGGGAAAGATCGTATTGAAAACAACATTTCTTTATTCCCCCTTTTGTGTATATCCTCATATCTCCCTCTCTCAGGAAGCATTATTATTTTAATTACACAACTGATCAGCAAGACCCAGTGTGCTTACTTACACTGGTACTTGTGTTCATTAATACTCTTGCCCCCACTACTTCCAAAAATGAAACCATGTCCTTATGTGAAATTCTTACTTAATCACTTTTCTGTAACAGTCCTTTAGGTACATAAAAAGATAAAAAGGCAGATAAAAAGAAATCATCAAAGAAATTAATTTTAGTTAAGGGATTTCAATGTCTTTCACAGAGGTATTTTGATGATAAAATATGTAACTTTTTTATAGTCAAATTTTCAGATGGCTTTCTTCACAGATAAGAACTATGCTTGAATGTGATAAATTGTAATATTTCATACTTGGATTTTCACAATACTTGGTTAACAGCTTTAACTGCCAATGTTCTAATGGCATAATCAATGGGGCAATGAGGTGAGATTATATGAAACAGGATCTTTTCATCACTAGAGAGTATTATTGTCTTGACTAACTTTTACAATGGGAAATGGGATTTATCTTTTTTGAAGAGTAGGATAGGTTATACTCTTTCAATAAGCCTAAGTACTACTTCAGAATTAAAATTTTTTTTTCAAAAATATTTCTCATTTAAAGGCCAAGGCTGGTGCTGTCCAGTACGGTAACCACAATTCCATGTGGCTTATTGAGACTTAAAATTGTGCCTAGTCTGAATTGAAAAATGTGTTGTAAATGTAAAATACACACCAGAATTTGAAGAGCTGTTATGAAAGAAATCTCAATAATTTTGATATGGATTTCATGTTGAATCTACAACATGTTGATATGTTGTGGTTATATGACTGGGTTAAATAAAATATGTTAGTAAAATTAATTTCAGAGATTTCTTCGTACTTTGATTAATATGGCTATTAGAAAGTTAAAATTACAAATTTGACTTGCATTACACCTCCAGTGAGGTGGAGTACTGAGCTGGAGCCTTGACATTCTCAAAGAAGCTGAGCATTCATAAATTAGCGTAATCTTTTATTCTGAACAGTTTTTGCGAACACATTCCACCACAGTAGAAGTTTGAGACTGTAATTTCAGAACTTCAGAGTCCACCTTTCTAAATTAATTGTTCATTTTAGTGGCCCTTTGGTGCTAATCCATCGTTCTCCTATGTCTGACTCTTTGGAGACCTTAAAGTTTATGAGAGGATTTGCCACTGGAATTGAGTCTTTTAGAGTTAGAATATGTGTGTGGGTTGAGAGAAGATAGCTGGATATTCTGGGATTAGGTATTGGCATTTACAAAGATGTAAGAGCGTTGGGTGTTAGGGATCAACTACGAGTTTATAATTCTGGAAAGGTAAAGTGAATAAAGTAGGACAAAGAAGAATGAAAGGGAGCAGAAATGTTTGCAAATGGGTTGAAAATAAATGTGGGAGGGTATGCACATTTTTTGTTCACACTGTTTGTTTCTGGTACAAATTATAAGGGCATGAAATTGACATAATAACCATTAATTTAAATCTATTTATTAATCAACCATGGAGAGGTTATTATATGCTAGGCTCTTGATCAAAAAACAAACCTTCGGAGAGCCTGGGTGGCTCAGTGGGTTAAAGCCTCTGCCTTCAGCTCAGGTCATGATCCCAGGGTCCTGGGATCGAGCCCCATGTCGGGCTCTCTGCCTCTCTGCCTACTTGTGATCTCTGTCTGTCAAGTAAATAAATAAAATATTAAAAAAAAACAAAAAACAAACCTTCATGTCCTTATGGCACTTAGATTTAATCAGGGGAAGCCAGCAATAAACAAACAAAATAGATACTGTGTACATAAAAGCATGTAAATGCTATGAGGAAAAATACAATCTGAGAGAGACATGGCCATTTAAAACACAGTTTTCAGTCAAGTCCTCACTGATAGGTGACATTTGATCACAGACACAAAGGAAGTGAGACCTATGGATGATGGGAGGAGGCCCTTGTAGGGATGGGCCTGGTCTGATCTCAGAAGTGCTTCTTTAGAATATATTTACTGAGCACATCTGTTACCCACTACCTACAACTTATTCATGTTCATTATGTATTGTTTTATATTCCTTACCTTTTACTGTGAATGATATACATTCTTTTGTTTTCTCTACAGTATAATGTTTCCAGAGCCAACTGCAATAAAATTATCATGTTGTTCACGGATGGAGGAGAAGAGAGAGCCCAGGAGATATTTGCCAAATACAACAAAGACAAAAAAGTGAGTACAATTTTATAGTATTTTATTTTATTTTTTATTAAAGATTTTATTTATTTATTTATTGGACAGTGAGAGAATAGGCAGAGTGGCAGGCAGAGGGGGAGGGAGAAGCAGTCTCAGACCTCTGCTGAGCAGGGAGCCTGACACGGGGCTCGATCCTGGGACCCTGGGATCATGACTTGAGCCAAAGGCAGATGCTTAACCTAACCAACTAAGCTATCCAGCCAACCCAGTTTTATAGTATTTTAATCTTAATGTCAATGTAGATGGTTTTTAAAGAGACCATCAGGCAGGAGTAGTAGGAAGGGATATTAGTGTGCCAGTTATAAAGTCATACAGATCATAGTTTATAAACCATTGGCTAAATTACAGAATGATTAAGAATTATGTTTTTATGGGATTCATAATGACCTTACATCTAATTTATTAATAAAATAATTTGGACCTATAAAATCCTATTTGATTCTTATATATAAATTCTATATAAGAAACTGTTATAGGAAGAGAATAACCAGAAGAGAACAGAAAAATAGAAACAGTTTGAGCTTTTCTAAGATAAATTTATGATCATTTAATTATTAAAGATTATATTACTAAAACTTCCTACAGATGCCTAAAATTATCTTAACAGACATTGTTCTGTTGATTGACAAATAAATCAATGTCTAACAGCAAAAACTATTATCTTTGTTTGAAAACCTTTTTATTTTTGTCTACCTTAAAAGTAAAACAGCCAGTTCTCTTACCAGCAAAATGGGTTTATTCAGGAATAGCAGAAAAACTCCATCACAGGACATGTGAACCATGGCAGGCCACAGGCCAGTGCTCATATCAAAGAAAAGGAACACTACGCTATAGGAAAAAAAAAAAAAAAAAAAAAAGTCAGTTAAAAGGCTGCTCTGAGCAAAAGTCCATTGGAAGAAAGCCAGAGGTCAAGGTGGCGATGTATTTTGTTGAGGTATTTTGTTATTGGCTGAGCTTGTTGCTGGGCAAGGAGAAATTCTTTCTCCTGCTGAAGTAGTTAAGTAGGCATCTTCTGTTGCAAATGCAAAGTACCTCTTTTTTGGGGTCTGCGGCTGATGAGGGGTGGTGGTGATGACAGCTCCCCCTTCCCCTTCTGGCCTCCCAACACTATTTTAAGTGAGATTACCTTCATTCAGTTCTACAATTTCAAGAAAATATTTTAGACCGATTATTTGTATGGTATGTAGAAAGTGTTCTATTTCGGTATGCAATGAAGAATCTGAAGACAAGTATTTTGAGGTTGGAATGTATTTTTTTCATTGATCGTTTAACTGCAGAGGACAGTATTGTAGGGAGACCTATTTTGAATGTCCTTCCATGTAGTGCAACCTGCTGATATTGTGGCGAATATCAACTGTGACTATTTCTCTAGCAATCCTACCATCAGCTTATTTCATCGTTCTTACTGACTCTTTGCAAGTGATAAGAGAATGATTTTCAACTTGTTTTGTTGTTTTAAATGTTAAGGCTCCGTTAAAAAAAAAAAAAAGATGATGTAAACTATTTTTTGTGTTTAACAAATTCCAGAAGAAATCACATATTTATCCAGAAGTCTCTTCTGAATAAAATGCCAATTTATTTTGCTTTTAATTGAACTTTTCACCATTTAGAAAGGTGTGGTTCATTATGAGCTCTAGTGGACTGTTTTATATGCATTTCAAAAACTAAAAGGCGAGAGGAAAAAGAATATCTTTAGATAGTTTTGCAGACACAGTGCTGTGAATAATTTAGTACAGTATTGATGAAAATTTTTGGAACACTTTGAAATACTCGGGTGCTTTTTAGCCTATATGTGATTGGAATATGATTGAAGAATTAAAACCATATACACACATATAACTTCAAATTAATCACAAATCTTTTTTTTTTAAGATTTTATTTATTTATTTGACAGACAGAGATTACAGTAGGCAGAGAGGCAGGCAGAGAGAGAGGAGGAAGCAGGCTCCCTGCGGAGCAGAGAGCCGGATGCGGGGCTTGATCCCAGGACCCTGAGATCATGACCTGAGCTGAAGGCAGCGGCTTAATCCACTGAGCCACCCAGGCGCCCCTAATCACAAATCTTTTTAACACGGAGCTCTTTGAATACTATATATGCTGTGGTTTGTCATGACATAAGTTTACTGCAATGGTTGAGGGTTTTTGTTTTTGTTTTTTTTGTTTTTGTTTTTCCCTAAATACCTGCTGATTTTAATTGTATGGAGATACCATTTCTTTTGAAAAAGTTAATAAATTTAACCATTGACTGAATGCTTTCAAATGATAACTTGATGTTAGGAATAATTATTTCTAAGAAATTATCAGAGGGACGCCTGGGTGGCTCAGTGGGTTAAGTCTCTGCCTTTGGCTCAGGTCATGATCTCAGGGTCCTGGGATTGAGCCCTGCATCGGGCTCTCTGCTCAGCAGGGAGCCTTCTCTCTGCCTGCTGCTCTGCCTACTTGTGCTCTCTCTCTGTTAAATAAATAAGTAAAATCTTTAAAAAAACGTTGAGAGTTAAGGGTCATGGGAAGATGTGGGTGCATTAATCTAAGATACCATTTTTCAAAATTCAGGGCAGGGATTGCCCCTTGGAGGATGTCCCAGGCTCTCCCCTCCCATATTAATGTCTTGAAACACTGCTTCTCATCCCCTTCACCTTTTGCAGAAACTCAAGTTTTTAAACAAAGCATTTTGTGACATCCTAAACCACATAATAAATGAATCACATCACATTCACTTCTGCAAAACTGATGAATCTAGTCTTAACGATCCTGCTGTTGGTTTGCTCACGTAGTGACTCCTGTGCTTTATGGACACTTAGGGCCACACGGCATTATTAAAGCCAGAGCAACTTTGGAAATGAATTGCACTTAGTTTCTGCAACTAAATGCTAGTTTTACCTAACATAAAAATGAAGATGTTCTTGCAATTATATACTTTTTTGGTTCTGTGATTCTACTTTCAGTGGCTGTAGAAAGTTCTGTGATGAACACACTTACACATACATGCTTACCTACGTACACAGGTAGAGCCACACACATTTCTCTCTATTTTAAACAGACATCCTCTCTGTCCATTGTATCTTCACGAACAAGAGACCATGTGTGTTACTTTGCCATGCGGTTTCTTATATAAAGTTGTATGATTAAAAGCCAGCAGGTGGTTGAGAAGTAAGGGAGAGGTGAGGAGATAGAAATCTGGATATAAAGTACTTTTTTTCCTCCAAAAATCCTTG
This sequence comes from Meles meles, assembly GCF_922984935.1. Taxonomy (NCBI): domain Eukaryota; kingdom Metazoa; phylum Chordata; class Mammalia; order Carnivora; family Mustelidae; genus Meles; species Meles meles. Next base: position 82,348,070 of record NC_060075.1, read on the forward strand.
CAAATTTGCTAAGAAATATTGGGGGAAAAGGAAGATCATCAACTCTAGGTCAGGTTGTTTAGATATTCAGGTATGGATGTATATACACACACATATATATATATATTTTTTAAATATTTTATTTATTTAACAGAGAGAAATCACAACTAGGCAGAGAGGCAGGCAGAGACAGAGGAGGAAGCAGGCTCCCCGCGGAGCAGAGAGCCCGACGCGGGGCTCGATCCCAGGACCCTGAGATCATGACCTGAGCCGAAGGCAGTGGCTTAATCCACTGAGCCACCCAGGCGCCCCCACACATATGTATTTTTAAGAACGGCAAAGCTAATTCGTTAGTCTATGTTATAGATTAGTATAAGCCTGCTTCCCTCTCTCTCTGCCTGCCTCTCTGTCTGCTTGTGATCTCTCTCTCTCTGTCAAATAAATAAATAAATAAATCTTTAAAAAAAAAAAAAGAAATGACAACTGGTAGAGATCCTTGAAAAAGGAGGGACAAAGAGATACGGATCATAGATTTCTGATTTGAGCAAACAGGAATTCTATTTATGGGCACATTGCTGTCACCCATTTCTTTTGCTCTCTGTTGTTTTGCTCAATGGCTTACCATATTTCCTAATGTGAGAAAACTTTGTTAAGCAAAAATTTCATCTCTTGGTATTTGCATGTTCTATATCCACTAACAGTGAAGATAGAAGATAGCCGATGACAACTTTTAAGTCAGTTAGACCTTTGAGCAGATCTGTATTTTGTCAAGATACCATTTACATAGTTAATTGTTGATGTGAAAGGCTTATGTGTGCATATAGTGTATAGGGATAGGTACATACTGAAGATAGCAAGTATTCTATCTGAATATAATTGAAGACCGTGAAAAAATGTCTTACATAAAAATTTCTTACATATGTATATAAGTTTCTTATATGTATATAATTTTACACATGCATGTATGTGTGTGTGTGTGTGTGTGTGTGTGTGTGTAAAAGAAATTTTTTTCACTGTCTTCAAATATGAATTCAGATGGTTTTGGATGAACTTGAGGACCCCTTTCTAACTTCTCCATATTCAGAATTCCACCGTCCCACACCTTGTGAGAAGATTGAAGCCCACAGATACTGATAGTTGACTATCTTTGTCACATAAGGCTGTGTATGACACAGAATGTTCAGTAGTTTTGCCATAAGCATTTTTTCCTTAGACATCTTTGCCACAAGCATTTTCATTGCAGACATTTTCACCTTATAACTAAATGGCCACTAAATGGCCATAAGGTGATTTTGCTGTAAAAGAAAATAAAAAAAAATAAAAATAAAAATAAAAAATATTGACAGATCAGTTTGACAGTTTAGTTTCTCAGACTGGTTTGATAGTTTGATTTCTTTTCTCTATTGATGCATGCTGCATTTATGGATTGTACTCCCATTTCTGTATGGCAGAAATGTTAGCCCTCATAGTGGTTTATACACATTTCCTATAGAACTTTCGAATGTCTAGCACTGGACATGTACCAGTATGCAAGGAAAAAACAACAATGGAGAATGCTTTTACAATACAAAAAAAAAAAAAAAAATACAAAGCTTAGTGACAGGCATCCTAGTGTTTGGAGACTGTTACCTGTCACAAGATGAAGGAAGAGATCTTAGCAAAAAAAGAAGAAGCATGATGCCGAAGGATGAGACAAATGAACAAGACAAAAAAACCACAGAAAAATATTAACAGTAAGAATGAAAGACTTTAAAGACCAGTGCTTAGGTATAACCCACAGAATAAAAGCAGTGAGTTTTGCAGCAATTGCTCTGAATCTGCAGTACACATTTTGAATGTATTCAAGTATTTTGTATTCACAAGAAAGGTCTCTTAAAATCTTTGTAAATAAATGATGCTATTTTATTTTTTGTGATTTTTATCTTCTATAGCAAAATTGTCTTAAAGCCAATATTTATGCAGTCAGATGTTTGGAGTGAAATTGCTTGCCACAAAGATGTTTACAGTGAAACTATCTAGAACCGTGTATGACTGACCAGTCCTCTACTTGGAAAATTAATATTTGTTACATAACAACTTGATCAAATCGGCTTTTCACCAGCCGCCTTATCTTTCAAATGGATGGCATGTAAAAATCTGATAAGTTGAATAAAATAAAAACTTTGAAGACTCTTAAAAGTTCTGCATGTGATTAGAGCTTTATGTTAAAACTATTCTTCAACAACAAAGTTCACTTGTGGCTCTCAAAGTAGCAAAATTACCAAGTCATAAAGAAAGTTGGATGAGCTTTAAAAGAAAAATCTGGAAACTCCTCTTTGAATTCTGCCTTTTCCCCCAAGCCTCTTGCTTGGCATCAGCGCTGCTGCTAAATGCTTCATTTACATTCATTTGTCATCCTGATGACATTAGAAATCACTCAGAGCAGCCCAGGTAGGTGTGCTAAGGTACGTCCATCCAGAGAGCTGATGAATGAGGCTGCAGATAAACAGCACTATTTAATGAGGCCAAAAGGTTGGAGAATTAGAACAAAATGTTTGGGTTCTTTCGAAATGCATTACTCTTGGGAATTAATCTACCTGATTATAGATAGGTACAGCTTTAAAACGGAGTCCGTGTTAATCTCCTCACACAGCTGTTCCATATTAAAATGCGTTCACTTTATAATCTTTACCTGCAGCAATGCCGTTCCTTAGGGTTCACCCATGTGTATGACACTTCCTTAAAAATGGTGCCAAAACTAAAATGAACTCTATCATAAAGTCCAAACAAATGAGTAAAGGAAAGTGAAACCAGACACAGAGTTGAAAGATAATTCCCAGGCCCAGCGAAATTAAAAATACTTGATTTTCTGTAGAATAGCAGAAAGATCGGTTAGCCATACACACTAAAGATCGTCTAGTCTGGTAGAAAACCGTCCTCGGATTCTTAGCTTAATTCTCAGAAGTAATCAAGAAATGCAAAAGCATCAAGAACTTATAAAACCAAAGTTTCAAAATAATGAGTAAACTGAATAAGAAGAGCAAATGGGAACTATGACAAACTGATTTCAAAATAAAGAATGCATAGCTAAAATTGTAAGAGGCTGACAAGACACGCATTGTTACTTTTTTAAAAATTATTTAGAAAGTGATTAGGGTTGTCTTTCCTATTTTTCTGTCAGGTCCATGGTAGAAAGGAATTATCTGTAGCCAACAAACATCTAAAGCAAGTTACAAATGATGGAATCTGCCTATGTTTTATATAGTAACAGTGAACATAGTCAATTAATTTTTCAAAAGATAGTAAGGGAAGTAATTTGTTGCCTTCTCTCCTGTCCCTGCCTAGCTCCTCCCAGGCAAGAATGAAACCTTTGGAAGCAATGTTTGAATATATGTGGCATTCAGATTTGTAAAATATGTAATACCATTTAGCAAATGCACTGCTCTAAAAAAGTTTGCTTTTAGGTATTTTGCCACTTTCAACAGCTACCAAAGGTTTTCCAGCTTTAGAATGGAAAATGTACCTGTGGGGCACCTGGGTGGCTCAGTGGGTTAAAGCCTCTGCCTTCTGCTCAGGTCATGATCTCCGGGTCCTGGAATGGAGCCCCGCATCAGGCTCTCTGCTCAGTGGGGAGCCTGCTTCCCACCGCCCCCTCCCTGCCTGCCTCTATCTATGCCTACTTGTGATCTCTGTCAAATAAATAAAAAAAATTTTTTTTAAAAAGGGAAAAAAAGAAAATGTATCTTTTTTCATAAAAATCAAGGATGTTATTTATGCCAGAGTTACTATATAGTTGAAAAGAGTAATTGCCAGTAACATTGGCCCTGCCAATAGAGAAATTATCCATTTAACAGGCATGGGATGTGTGTGTATCTTCCTCTCTGACAGATTTATTTACATTTGTTTTTCTTAATATAAAATTAATGTTGACAGTTCATTCCCTGAACTAAGGAAAATATTATCAGATACATTCTCTTCAGGTTTCAGTGAGAGTACTACCACACATTTTACAGAATTCTTAACTTAATATCTAAAGTCTAATGAAAAATGAAGTTAGGGATTATAAGAACTGCAAGGTATATAGAAAAACATACAGAAAATGTACAGCAGATGCACCTGAATTAATCTCTAGGTAGAATTATGTCACCTAGAATCAGGATTTGCCCTTTGTTTGGGTTCAGTGGGTAGACCAGAAAAAGCCCGCTGCTCTGCATTCTCTGAGGCTGCTCGCTTCTCCGATGAATCTGCTTCCCACAGACCTCTGCAGACATGTTTGCTGCTCAGTCTTTGTGGGCACTCCCTCTCCCCCAGACTCCTTTATCATTCTGTGTTCGAAGCACCGTCTGTCCTCTTTTGTTCTCCCAGATTCCCCTTTTTGGTTATTTTAATTATTTGTTCACTAGCCTTGAACTTCCCTCCATGAAGGAATTTGTTCTAGTAATACAAAACGAATTTAAAAAGAAAAGCAAAATGCAGTCGGTCACGTCGGTTTGTATACATGGTCGTAAAGAACCAAACAGATGTTTGTCACGTGTTACATGTGGGCGCGTCATGCCTTGGGATTATGTCGGTGTGTTACGCTTACTGGTGACAGTTTAGTGACTCACGCTCATGTTATCAGATGATGAGATGGGCTTGAAGCTCTGTGAAGTGGGTGTTATGTCGGTCTGTAAATGGACCTTCGAATCCTTTGGGGCTAGGGCAGTGCTTGCTGCCCAGCCATTGCTAAATATTGACTCATGGGTTAGACGTATCTGTAAATATGCAGTAAAGAAGCTCCTGAGGGGGTCAACTACAAGAAATGCATCAACTTAAGAAAAATGTAATAGCTCTGTTCTTCTTTTAAAAGAAGATTTTAAACGATTGACGATTTAATGATTTTAACGATTTAAAACAATATTTATTTCCTTATGCTTGGAATGTGGAGTAGAATTGATGTTCCATTCTTGTATATATCATCTTATAAGGAAGGAGGGTTTACATTTATATAAGAAATGGTTGCATTGATGGCATCTTTCCATTTCCTCTAATTCGTCCAACACATAGTTTTTCACAACTGCTCTCATTACTCGTGCCAGTGAAGTATTTGGCGTTACACAAGAATATCTGAAATAAATCCATATATTGCTTCTTTTCTGACCTCCTGACTGGTGATAGTCTTGGCAGAGCTACAAATTGCCTGGAAATACTGTTGCCCATAGCTTATTCCTCCTTGATCAGGAACTATAAACGTATACAGAGGGAAGGAGAACTAGAATGACTTCCTTATAATCTGACACTGTGAGGGTGAACTCATTTTAATTGGCGTTAATAAGTTTTGAAAACTGACATAATTCCAGGGCATGTATCGATGTTGTTATCCACCCAAACTGTAGGACCCCGGAGAGAAAGAGCCGCTCAGTTCTTTTTAATAAGATCACGTATGCAAAACCTATGTGACTACTGCATTTCGTTTTCCTTTATAAAGTGATTTGGTGTTATTCGCTTGTACAAATTCAATAGTCCTTGATTAAATTCTTGCCCTTGTCAGACCCTAGGAAATTTCATGTAAATGTATCTCATATGGACACAATGGAATTTAGACAATATTGGCCCCTTTTCTTTTGTTCATCGCTAAATGCAATAAAGCAAGCCAAATTTGTCCTTCTAGAAAGGTGTCATTTCGAGTTATTTTGAGTTCTTTTTGAGGCATAGTAGGGTAGTGTCTCACTCATGGAAAATGTAACCCCGTGGAGATCTGATAATTTGACGGTAGAACTTGTAGTCTTCTTTCTCCTCATCCTCATTACCATGGTTAATAGTGATTGAACTTACAATTTTCCATGTAACATAAAAGCTTTATATGTATCATTTCATTTACAATGGAGATGATCATATGATAAAAATATTTTTATGACCACCACCGCCACCACCATCATCATCATCATCATCCTCATTTCGGAATTAAGAAAACCCAAACTTGGGAAGTTAAATAGCTTGTTGAAAGTCATACAGCTACTAAGTGGCAGAGTCAAGAATTTAAATGATCTCCAGACCAGATTTTCTAAGCTCACGTGGAATGCGCCTAGCCTGTCATCTGTCTCTGTCTCCCGGGCAGCCTTGTGGGGCTATGCCAGTCATCATTTGCCCACCCAGGAGCCTTCCTTGTAGTCAGACAGCAGGACTGTTCCACTAAGGGACATGCTTCTTGCAGCGTTAAGAGGTTAAGACAGATTAAACTAAGCCATCACAACTTTGCAGACTGCAAATACCTTTCTGATCATTGGGCTTTATAAAGTAAACTTAGTGTGAAAGGTGAACGTGGACACTTTTATTTATTTCATAGTACTATGAAACTAGGGATGTGGGTTATTCTAACGCTCCGGATTCTGTTACTCTTGTGAATTATGGTAACCGCTGTAGAATTTTCTCCTAAAATATTCAGTCCAATCTAGTATTTTTATAGGCTGAAGGCCAAAAATTTTAGTACACACAGTAAATTAATAAAACCCATTTTGACATCATTTTTCTAACATGTTTCGATAGCTGAAGTTTTTATTTTAGTTTTATTGGCTTCTTTTCTTTATAGTCTCATTTCCATTATTCCTTGGAGATTTGCCTATTGTAAATTAAACTTGAACTCTGGGTAACTGATAATTGTTGAGGTGACAGTTTCCAGTAACTGGGTTCTGCTGGGAAACAAGAAATTCCTATGGCTTTTTAAAATAGGTTGACCCTGTGGCTTTGGAAAAATCTTAATTGAAGACAACTATTTTAGTCTTCAACAAACAGAACAAAACAAAACAGATTAGCAGAAGTCCAGAATTGTAGGATAAAGTTATAAAATGGTGGTGTATTGTAAGAAACAAATTAATAATCTATTTTAAATAACCAACTTTGCTGTAAATTAAAAGTTTCTACTAAAGACCCAATTTCCAGCATGATGAAAAATATTTTTAAGTCCGTCTAAAACTGTGTATGTCTCATACATGACCCTGAAGAGGCCATTTTTTAAAAACATGAGCTTAACTAAAAAATCATCCAGATTGGTGGAGGAACATTTAACACATTTTCTAGAAATATTTTATTTACAAAGTTTCTGGCATGTATTTGTTATGTGAATCCTGTATTGGGATTACAAATGCACTATTGGGCATGAATAAAGAAATTTTTCCTCCACAAAAGTTGACTGCTTTGATGAAGGCATGGTTCAGAGTAAGTAATTTGCTTAATTGAGACTTTAGGTGAAATATTTAGGGGCTCGTGGGTAGCTCGGAAAGTTAGGCATCTGCCTTTGGCTCAGGTTGTCCCGGGATGGAGCTCTGTATTGGGCTCCCTGCTCCGCGGGGATCCTGCTTCTCCCCCTCCCTCTACCTGCTGCTCCCTACTTGTGCTCACTCATGCTCGTTCTCTCTGTAAAATAAGTAAATATTTTTTAAAAATTAGCTTGTGTGACTACACATTAGGGATTTTGAGTTTGTTTTTTTTTTAAGGATTTTATTTATTTACTTGACAGAAAGAGATCACAAGTAGGCAGAGAGGCAGGCAGAGAGAGAGAGGGAAGCAGGCCCCCTGCTGAGCAGAGAGCCCGATGCGGGACTCGATCCCAGGACCCTGAGATCATGACCTGAGCCGAAGGCAGCGGCTTAACCCACTGAGCCACCCAGGCGCCCGATTTTGAGGTTTTTATGTGTCATCTTATTTGTTTTTATATATCATGCCGATATACTTAAAAGAAAAGAACTCTAAAAATATCCATCCTTGAGAATGTAATTTACCTTAATTTTTGCACTGTGTCTATTTCAAGGAATTGCTTTATTTTTTTCTCTTTCTCCCAAATTACAGCTAAACAAAAACAGTAAATTTAAAGAAGTGGAAAACATCAGAGGAATGAGGGTAGCAGTCATCTCTATGGATTTGTCATTTGGAATTTCAGAGATAGTTCTTTCGCTTTTCCACAGGGTGGCAGTCATAGAGCACAGACTAGGAAGAATGACCCAATTTAGATGTAAACATGATCTTGTAAATTTCACCAGTTTATTGTGAACATGCATTATAACATTGTATATTGCACATGTGCCTGAAATAAATGAAGTTAAAATTCTTAGTACATAATTAGGTAAAATATGTAAGGCGAGAAACGAAATGCAACATGAGTATGGCAGTTGGGATTGGAATAGTTTTTATGTTGGCTTTTTCACTGTTACACAAAGAATTTAAAAGCTAGGGTGCTCTATATTAAACTTTTTCTCAACCAAGTATATATAAATATCAGAAAATTGGGGGCAGCCTATAAAATCATTAAAATGTACACAGTGCGTGTGTTTGTGTCTGTGTGTGTATGTGTGTGTGTGTGTGCATGTACACATGCACATGTGTGTATCTACCAAGAGAAATATAAGCGTCTTGGGTATATTAGAAAGATGTTGGAAGTACTGTAATGGTAAGGTAGTTGCAAAAATTATAAGAAGGTTGAATTTAAAATTCTTAAAATCTTGGTCACCACGAGGAGGGAAATTTCAGAAGAATAGTGTCTAACAACATCTACACTAAGGCAAATAAAAATTAAGAGGTACAGATTATGAAATTATAATATGGGAATGATTCAATTAATCTTTTATTCACAGAGGGCGCCTGGGTGGCACAGTGGTTTAAGCCGCTGCCTTCGGCTCAGGTCATGATCTCAGGGTCCTGGGATTGAGTCCCACATCGGGCTCTCTGCTCTGCAGGGAGCCTGCTTCCCTCTCACTCTCTCTGCCTGCCTCTCTGCCTACTTATGATCTCTCTCTGTCAAATAAATACATAAAATCTTTAAAAAAAAAATCTTTTATTCACAGAGCTGAGGATCTGTGTGACAAAGTAACACACAGGGATAGGCACACACACACTGTTTGGTGTGCTTTGAAATGTTACACCTCTATACCCAGGTCTGATTCTGAATTTTTTTTTTTTAAGATTTTATTTATTTATTTGACAGACAGAGATCACAGGTAGGCAGAGAGGCACCCAGAGAGAGAGAAAGGGAAGCAGGCTCCCCGTTGAGCAGAGAGCCCGATGCGGGGCTCGATCCCAGGACCCTGGGACCATGACCTGAGCCGAAGGCAGAGGCTTTAACCCACTGAGCCACCCAGGCGCCCCTGATTCTGAATTTCTTAATTTGGACAACTTCTGAGATCCCCATGTCTGCAAACCTCAGGGTTAGCCACAACTTTTGGAGTCAAGCAAAGCAACGAGTATTTTTGTTGTTTGAGGGAAGTTTCTGTTTTGCTTTTTTACTAGGATGTATTTTGACTGAGTTGTGTTTATTTGGACTGTTTGATGACTAGCATCAGTCAAAATCACATGGTATGTGTTTAAGTGTGACCTCTATGTTAGTAGAAATGCTTGCCTCCCAGGGACACCGATAGAATAATTCATTTAGTCTTATTTATTTCTCTTCACTGAAAATTCTTTTGTGGAAAAATATTTTACCAGAACACTGTTGTGGCAAGAGAGACACTAAGACAAACCAGTGCTTTAAATTGAAAATTTGAGGCACACTTTCAAATCTTCATTGTGTAGATTTCCCCCGTGCTTTCTGGGGCATCTGGGTTTTTTCCCTGCCCTTAATTCGTGTGACAATTGTTTAAGGTATAGCAGTGAAATTGAATTATCAGCTGGGTGACATACCTGTTTACAGAAATATTTCCATTTAGGAGTAAGTTCAACTATGTCAGAGGCAACACTACCCTGAAATATGAGCTGTATAGACAGTCCCAAAATAAATTTTTAGAATTTAAGAAAATGAAATTGGTACATTTTAAGGAATACGGGTTGAGGGTTAAGATAGGTGTCGGCGATTTCTCTTAACGTAGAATGGGTCACTTGTCCTAAGTTGAGATGATTCAAATTCAGATGTGTCCTGCAAATGGCTGAGGCAAGCCAGAAGTCAGGACGAGTGAAGGGTGGCTCACAGAAAACTTTACCAGTGAAACAGCATCATCTCCAGTGTACGTTTTGGGACAGGGATTGTTATGAAGTGATCTCTGTGTGGCCAAGACCAGTGGAGGAACAGAAAACAGATGTGAAATCTCTTTTGAGATTTGTGCTCTGCGGTCATGTGCAAAGATGAAACAGGCGCAACAATTAGAAAATGTCAGTTCAAACAGTCAATCGACATGAATTAGGGAAAAGCTGTTAACATAGTTCAAACCAGAATGTGAATTCATGGAAAAGTGATTTTCTGCATGTTTATCTTTAGAAAAGGCTAAAATGTTTAACTTAAAATGCTGGTTTACTTAGATTACTAAATTGGTAAAAATCAATATATCCTAAATAGCCATTTTGTTAAAAATTTGTTGACATTGAATTTCTCTATATTCTTATATTATTATGAAATTATAGTATTTTCATAATTAAATATAATGGCTTCTGATAAACATTTATGTTACTATAATTTAAAAACGATCTCAACTGAGTTTTTAAAAATATTTGCATATTTTCTAGCACGTTAGAAACAGTTGATATTTTGGTTGTCTTTCAAAATTCTAGGAGCTTAACATGTGTATTTATATATGCGAGTCTTCTTTTATAGAAAGTAATGGGATACCATAATCATATATGTAAATACTAAATATTTTCAGTGTGAAAGTAGTGAAACTATCACTAAGATAATTGCCTTAAACAAATAAAAGCATGTTGACCTCCCTCCTACCTACTTCGTTATAATCACATATTTACGAAATAGGAATTATTATTTCTACTGATTATTTTTTGCAGTGACTTGTATGCGGATAATATGTTTTAACTAGGTGAGAAATGGCGTAAAAGATGCCATTTCTTCGAGTGCAACCTTAGGATCAGGACCCGGTGCCGGGCACCCAAGTGTACTGTCTTAAACTGAGTGACTGATGTCCCTGTTGAGAGTAGATTATGGGGTTTCTCTCTGGTGACTTCCTGAAAGATTGACTGCCTTGATTTTTCTTGTCACATTTATTGGCTGAAAAGCATGCTTTCATTTGTTTTTTGCTTTGGCTGTTTTGTGTTGCCATCAGTTAAATTGCTTGCAGCCTAACAGATCCTGTGTTCCAATTCACCAGGTGCGCGTGTTCACATTTTCAGTTGGTCAGCATAATTATGACAGAGGACCTATTCAGTGGATGGCCTGTGAAAATAAAGGTAACAGATCTGTTTTCTCGACTGCATTTTAATACTAAAACTAAATTGCTAGTTGTTGTTCTACGTATTCTCTTTTAAGATCCAGTTGTAGCTAATGTTTACGGGAATAGAGACAAGTGAAAGATGTTGAATGTTGTTCTTTTGGTTTTTGGGTTTTTTTTTTTTTAAGGTTATTTGGGAGAGAGAGAGCAGGACAGTGGGGGACGTGGGTGGTGAGTGGCAGAGGGAAGGGGGAGAGAGAGTCTTTTAAGCAGACCCCACATTGCCGATGCAGGCTTGGTCTCAGGACCTGAGCCAAAGCCAAGAGTCGGACACTTAACTGACTGTTGCACCCAGGCGTGCCAAGATGTTAAATGTGTTTTCTGCGGAGAAAACCCACACACAGAACACTTGGAAATTATTACTATTACACTATATAAAAATTCAGACATTTGATCATATGATATCTGATATCATATATTGATATCATTCTATGCTTTATTTAAAGATACTTGATGCTATTCATTAAATAGAATCTTACCTGAAAAATTAGGAATGAAAGAATATCTGAATTACATAAAATTTACATGTAAGAAAGTATGACATATAAGTTCCTTTTTTTTTTCTGAGTGGTTGAATTTTCTTTTAAATGTCTTACACATTGCTAGGTAATTCTCGTTTTGTGTAGTTAGCCCCTGTTCCCTATGTACACAGAAAAAACCTGAAAATGTTATTTGAAAAACTGATCACATAGCAATAAAGGGAACCTCAATTTATTACGAAAATCATATTTAGGCAAATATTTCATATAAATGTAATTGTCAGATACCCATTATCATGTAAGAATTTAAGAATTTCTCCAGCAATAGAGTATTTTAAATAATGCCAGGTTCCCTACTGTGAAGTAGAAAAACCGCATTTATCTGATACAGTTTATAAAAAACATAGTGAAATTTCTCACAAAGCTTATGCATTTGTTAGGGATATACATTAATCCAACCTTTTCTACATTTATTGGTGGTATTGATTTGTTAGTGTTTGCTCAATTAGAAGTGGAAAAAAAAAAAAAGCTCTTTTTTCCTCCAAAGACCTAAAATAGTTTCATGGCCATGTATGGTAATGTGATATTTAGATATATAAAAATACGTATGTGTATGTTTCAGGTTATTATTATGAAATTCCTTCCATTGGAGCAATAAGAATCAATACTCAGGTATGGCTATCAATAATTTGTTTAAATTATGTTTTCAAAGAAAAAGATGTTTCTTTGCTGCTTTAAATATGTTTAATTGGAGAAAATAGGTGAAAATGAAAAAAATGATCCATAGTATTGTATTTGTAACAAAATGATGAATATCATGGTGACGTATTGATTGCTATTTCATTAAAGTTCCAGGTGTTTTCACATATTGAAAACTCAGGTAAAAAACTATGTATACTGTTCTTCTAAGATGTTAAAAACATCACTGAAAATAAAATGAAAATTTACTAACAGTCTTGTTTCATTTAACTTGAACTTGGTTCTATTTCAGATCACTTAAATTGGTTTCTTCAAGGTACAGGTCCCACAAAGAAAGTTAAGCAATGCTTAATCTGGACAAGCTATATGGATTCTAACCAGAATTTAGATACTTCTCAAATAACCGCTGTGGATCTATTTACCTGTTTAAAATAAACTTTCAACAAGGAGATGATTTTTTTCTAAACCATTTATTTTATTTTATTTTATTTTTAATTATTGATTTTTTTTCAAATTTTTATTTAAATCCTAGTTAGTTAACATAAAGCGTAATACTGGTTTCAGGAGTAGAATGTAGTGATTCATCATTTACATGTAACACCCCATGCTCATCCCAACAAGTGCCCTCCTTATCCCCATCACACATTTAACCATTCAGTTTAAAATATGCCTGTTAAATAACCTTGTAGAGTGAAGCAAATTAATTTAAATGTATATTATTTTCAAATATTCATAAATAACAATTTAAAATCATTACTCAACTTTAAACATAACTGAGGAGCCACAAAATAGACTAAGTCAAAATTGAATTTAAATAACATGGCATCTGTGGAACTGAATACTGACTGTGTTTTATGTTGAAATGAAACAGCAGCTGCACTTGAGTCTGATGTCTTACTTGGCACAAGTATTTCATTTATTTTTTGATATGTTTAAATGTAGCTTTGAATTTCAGCCAAACAATCTGTGATATGAAAGCAAGTATGTGGCTGCTTTATTATTTCACATTTGCGTGATTCCATCCAGTAAATCACAGAGACTTAAATAGTTTAGATTAACATAAAGCAATTCACAAGGAACGTATTTCACTTATCATTGGCTGCACCTCAGAAAAAGAATGTTTTGTTATTAGAAAAAAACTGGGGTAGATATATTGTATAAACAACATGAGCTAAATATTGTTGATTCAAAGTATGTAGAGATACCAGTTATGGTCTGTCCAAAATAGAAATTAAATGATTACATATTTACTCTCTTTGAGTCCATATTTATTTTTACCTCTAGGTAATCTTCTTCTGTAGAGTTATTTTGGTTTTGTTTTTAGTATAGCATTTCCGACCCCTTAACCTTTTCTCTCTCTTTTTTTTTTTCTTAATAGGAATATTTGGATGTTCTGGGTAGACCAATGGTGTTAGCAGGAGACAAAGCTAAGCAAGTCCAATGGACAAATGTGTACCTGGATGCACTGGTAAGACACTGGCTGTTCAGCCACAGACCATCCTAACAAAAGCACGTAGCCATTTCTGCTGCCTTCCAGGTGACATTTATTGTTTCCAAAATTCTTCTATTGCAGCCCTTTTTTGCTAGAATTTAGATAATACACATAAAAACTTAGACTTGTCTAATCACAAATGTAAAGTGTTACGTTATTTTTTAGGTGATCTGTTATGCATGTGGGATTTCGAACCTCAAATCTTGAATTTGTGGCCCTTTCAAAAACATTTTGAATTTTTATGTAAAAAAAAAAAAAAAAGTACTGGGATGTCTGGGTAGCACAGTCATTAAGTGTCTGCCTTCAGCTCAGGTCATGATCCCAGGGTCCTGGGATCGAGTTCCGAATTGGGCTCTCTGCTCAGCGGGAAGCCTGTTTCTCCCTCTCCCACTCCCCCTGCTTGTATTCCCTCTCTCGCTGTCTCTCTCTCTCTCTCTCTGTCTAATAAATGAATAAAATCTTAAAAATAGTATGCTAAAGTCATGTGAATGTATACCTGCTACTGCAGACTTTGAATAAAAGTTGGAGGAAAGGTTTTTAAAGTCGACTTCAGCTAGCAGATGCATGTACGGCCTCCACAACTCAAGCCAGACCCAACAAAGCTCAGACATACGTGCAATTAAATAGGCAAAGAATCTTAGCCTACTCTGAAGTCATCACAAACCTAATAACCTCTTTGTGTATAATCTCTGCTTTCAAATTCAATCCCAGATTTTTATGGAAATAAGCCATTGAAATGATCAAACGTGGTATGATGTAACAAAAACATGTTAAGTTTTCCATTGTATAATGGAAGTTTTAATAAAAGCATGTTAAGGTATTTAAAGCAGTGGTTCTCAGTTGGGGGTGATTTTGCCACACGCAGGTCATTTGCATGTATCTATGGTTGTCTTCTCTTACTGTGACTAGGATGGGGAGGGCTTGCCTCTGGCATCTCATCGGTAGAGGCCAGGGATTATGTGCTTATACTAAACGTTGTCCAGTACACAGGACAATCCCCTCACCCCATGCACGTGCACACAACAAAGAATCATTCAGCTCAAAACAGCATTAGAGCTTAAGTTCAGAAAACTTGTTTAATGTAAGTTTTACTTTTCCTAGTGTGAAAGTTATAAATAGTAAATATCGTACTTAAGATTTATTCATATGCTTAATCTTGATGAGAGACTTTATTGATGATTTGATTAATGTAATATATCAGAAGAACCAAAATACTGAGCCCTGAAAAGTAAATGCTGATTCAATAACCCTTTCTCCTACTTGGAGTACAATTATATGCTGATACTACTTCTCTGAATGCAGCGATGACCCCAAAGGGCAAAATGCAATCCATTTAGAATTACT
This sequence comes from Meles meles, assembly GCF_922984935.1. NCBI lineage: Eukaryota > Metazoa > Chordata > Mammalia > Carnivora > Mustelidae > Meles > Meles meles. The sequence continues at coordinate 82,363,219 of NC_060075.1, forward strand.
TATCATTTGGTTCTTGTAAAATAAACATATACAGGAAGTTGGAAGAAAAATAGGCACTATTAACAGCAGCTTTGCATGCTAAGAAAGATAAAGTGAAGCTTGCTTACCTCAAGTCCTAGCTAAAATTACCATCCAGTGTTCCTTCTTGACATCACATATTTATTTAAGGTCACATGGTCATCTAAAGCAATGGTCAAAATGTTTCATTTTTCCGAATCCATCACAGGACAGGGTATGATAGGAGGAGTCAATAATTATGCCCTGTAGGATTTCCTATGACCAGAAGTTCATTAACCAGCACGTCTGCTTTGTTGGTAAGCTTCTTACTGATAGCACAAATGACGTTAGGGAGAGATTTTGGTTCTAAATGTGCTGTTCAATAAGCTGAAACTAAATGTAAAACAAGAAAAAAAAAAAAGAGTCACAGGAATTGGCCAGCCAGTGGACACATAGAGCATTCTTTTACTACCTTGAGAATGAAAAGTGGGTGTCTTGTATTTCTAATTCTATGTCTATAATCTCTGCACGTCGAAGATTCACAGTATATGCTGCTCAGTGTATGCTGGTTACATTAAAAAAAAAAGTAAATATTCCAAGACCTATTCCAAGGCAAAAATGTAACAAATATAATGAGAACAATGAAAGGAACTCTGGCAATTCAGAAGAAAAAGGCTGTATATTTGGGGATGGTGTAGGGTGAGCTTAAACAGTTGGTGATAGTTTAGCTGAACTTTTCAGTTCAGGTAAGGTTTCTGCAGTTGGCGGGGAGCAGTGAAACCACACAAAAAGGGTGTGGTATGATCGGGCAGGTGCTGGGTATGTTGGAAAAATGCTACCTTGGTCACTTGGAGGTAAGAACAGAAACAAGACTGGGACAGTATTGTGGACGGTTCATTTTATTTGGGAGATAAAGTGAGGTTCTTTGGACAAAAAGAAAGGTGAAAAGAGTTGGAATCAAGAGAATAAAAATACCACATAAATTCCTGGAGAGCAGAAATCTTATTTCTCTTTTTTGTCCTCCAGAGACTGGCACAGTGTCTAGGAATATAGTACACATTTTTTGTCTTCTTAGTAAATGAGAGACAAAATAGAAATTGGGCACCAATGAGTTCATCAGTGATGTTGTCTCCTTTGTTAGAAGTCTAGTATCTTATTTTAGGGCAGAGAGTACCATATTTAGAAGCAAATTACCATCCTCTATAAATACAAATGTGCGTGCTGATTGTCTCCATATATACTTTATCGTATATCATTCTAGCATTTTAAAAGCTGTGCATATACGTTGTAACTCAAATAATAATTTCTCCAAAAGGAGTATTTACAGAATTGTGTTTTGGAAACAAGTTGTATGAATTATCTATAATCTGACTTTATTGAGGTGGAAAATTTTCATTGCGAATGTGAATTTGCATATTTAACTAAGGCTGTTTTCATTGTTGAATATTCTGGCTTACAACTCAATCGAGAGCCACCGTGTGTATCATCGTGCACCAATTATGTGTAGCTGTTTTCTTAATTGTGTTTGTCCCAAACAATTTGGTATTCTACTAAAAGCCTCTGTGTGACTGTCCTTCATTAATTCGGTTCCCATTGTTTTTGGTCTTCCCACATGATTATGAACTATTGCCCAAGACATTTTCTCCACGAAGCCGTGCTGTTTCTGGAATTAGAACAAGGGTCATGAGATGTGGATTTGGGGTTATTATTCACAAGAAGATTATTAATATTTTCTCAGCCTAACAAATTTGAAATTTTCAGCATAATTTTTAAATCATTTTAAAGTGTGGCTCTTTCGAAAATGTAGTTTTGACATGAAATAATGGCAAAACTACATGTAATTGCTATAGATAGCAGTAATAAAAGAAAAAAACTGACCTGAAAATCAGTTAATTTCCACTACTCTCCATGGATTCACTTAATATCTGAAATTATCTACATTCTGATTAACACTAGGTCATTATTTTTGTTTATGTTTATTTTGCTTCCTGACCAGACTGTTGGATTCGAAGCGTACAGTTAGCTACATTATTTTACTTTGTCAAAAAGTACTATTCGTTTTGGAGGGTATTTAGAAGCATTATTTCATCTTTAGAACAGCGTAGTATTTACCTAGACTGATGCAGAAACGCAGTATTGATAGTGTGTTTCTTCTGTTTATCCTGCTCTACATCTGTGATGTAGCATGAAGCCTTTGGCTTAGGGCATGAAAAAATTAAGAATGAAGCTAGCAAAAGGAAGGCAAATAAATCCTATGAAACAGTATTTTATTATCACCCTGCTTATGGAATCCCATGATGTTACATAAACTGTCACTGTGAACAGAAGGGTGGAAGGGCAGGGTGACTGAAATATTTAGTGACTTTGATTTTTTTTTTTTTAAAGTTATTTGAAGTGCTCTCTTGGGCTATTATTTTAGATGTTGCATGCTTCAATAGCTGCCTAATCGATTCTGATTATTTCCCAGACTTTTTCATTGACTTTTTTAAGAAAATAAAAATAAAAGTTTTTTAAAAAGCTTTTAAAATCCTTCAATAATTCTTTGTGTCTCTTTATAATGTAACCATAAAATCCAGAGTCAGATACCAGAGACTAATGCAGAATGACAAAGTTTAAATTGTAATTCTAATTTGTCTTTTCTTTCTGAATCTATTTTTAGGAACTAGGACTTGTCATTACTGGAACTCTTCCGGTCTTCAACATAACGGGCCAAGTTGAAAATAAGACAAACTTAAAGGTTAAAAGTTAATTGATAAAATTAATAATAATAAATGATAAACAGTGACGTTGAAGCTGAGTGTGGATAAGATATTTCTATAAGGAAATACATACAAAGTAACTGTCTTGTGAGACCAGAAGTAAGAGGGAACAGCTGCCTATGTGATAACCACCTGGGAAAAAGGAAATGCAGGTCAAGTTCTCTGTTTCCCCAGAGCCAGGATTCAACTTAACTCTATTTAAGTATGAACTGATGAGAGCACAAGTTCAGACTCTGGGAGTAATTACATGATAAATGGGCAATACTATGGTGTCCCCCCGCCTTTTTTTAATGTGTCTTAGATATCCTTGTAGCTCAGAAAGAAAAATCCCAAGAACAAAAACCATGGTGATATTTGTAGCTGGTGTATAGAGGTATATTTATTGAATCATCCGTCCTCCAACTCCCACTCAACTAATATTTTTTAATCATCACATAAGTGTCTGATTTAAAATGGATAATTCTCCATTTTTTTCTACTTTTTAAGATTCAAGAAAAATACTACATGAATTTCTTAACAGTGTTGATTTCTGGAGTACTGGTAATATTAGTGCAATAAGATGCTACCAGCTTAAGGTTCTGAAAAATCTGTATCTTGTACTTGCTAAATTTCATTCCTTATTTTTCAGATACTCCTGATTTTGAAGTAGGATTGCATTCCTGTTTCTTAGTTTGCATCAGAAAGAATTTAGGATTGCAGGAAAAATTCAGATTTTTCTTTAATACTAAATACTGATTTTTATGGTTGCTTGACATTCCAGATTGGAGGGAAATTTATTTCCAGTTTATGGCATAATGAAATCTTCTGCACTTACTATTCTTTGTTCAGTTATTATAAATTTCAGTTGAACTCTCTCTTTTATTAATGCGGCCGTCAAAAACACTAGTTATTCCTCTTTGGGAAACCATCATTATTAAATATCTGTGGCATCTAAATCGCTTAATCCATAGAAGAGTAATTGTCTCTCAGATGGACTGTGTAAGGAATTGCTTTAATTAGGAACTTTTGTATAGAGTAGGATTGGTCCCTGGCAAAAGAATATGATTGTTGACAAAACTTTCTCACTCTCTTGTGTACCTATGCAAAATTCAAAGTGTTCTCATAGTAACTATTGAGTGGATTTTATACTTTTCTTTGTAACATTTTATTTCGTAATTTATGTAATTCTATTTAAAACAAAAATTCCCGATTCTAAATTTTAACACCATTTTCATCTTTAACATCCCTGGGAAGATTATGATAGCAGTTTGCCACCTAGCCCTGTTGACTTGGAACTAAAGTTTTGATGCCCATTGTTTCATATTTAGAAGTTACCGGCACTGAAAAACAGGGTCTTGAGGGTTTCTGCTATTTTAATTACAATGAGGTCACATACTTACGGGATAGGTACTGTCAACAGCAAAAAAAATAAAAAATAATCCATTGTTTTCTCATTTCATGTTACCCAATATCTTCAGGCCGGACATTTTTGTGATTTTTTTTTTTAATCACAGTACACCACAGTCACAAAGTACTCTCTCATATATAACTACAACTGACTGTACAGAGTGATTAAAATAAAGAATAGAGATAACGAGTACAAGTAGAGACATCAAAGAAACATTTCCTATCTTCTATTTTAGCTGCACTTATCAAGATGTCACTTTTTAAAGTTAAATGATAATCATAAAGCTGTGGGTGGGAATCATTGTAGATTGATGCCAAAAAGTATCTCACCCTTATTATGTTTAAGCTAGTATGGAATACAACTCGTCAAGCAAAGGCTGAGCATTTATAACAATTGTGTAGAAATATATGTGTTTGGGGTATAAAATACACTTCCTTTTTGCTATTTCACTAATAGAACCAGCTGATTCTTGGTGTGATGGGAGTTGATGTGTCTTTGGAAGATATTAAACGACTAACACCGCGTTTTACAGTAAGATGAAATTTACTTTTTGGGTATCTTTTTCATTTTAGAGCTTTGTACTAATTTAACTTGTCTATAAAGTGTTTAAGTAATTCTCAAAAATCATGTGCAGTTAACTTCGTAAAGGAGCTAATGTTAAAAAGGATCTTAAAATATAAAGATACCATGTTATCTTTCCTCATCCTTTAAAATAAAGATTTTTTTTTCTTTTAAAGAATGTGATTTCTGATTGTGATTCAGAGATCTTGAAAGTTTTGTTTTTTGTTTTTTGTTTTTTTCTGCAGCTGTGCCCCAATGGCTATTATTTTGCAATTGATCCTAATGGTTATGTTTTATTACACCCAAATCTTCAGCCAAAGGTATGTATATAATGTGTTTATAGTGACTTATGCAATTCTGTAAAATTAATAGTGTTAAACTCACTACACAGGAACACAGGACTACATATAAAAGAACATTGTATCTATATGGTTAATGGATGACACGACCACAGTTTATAGTATATGAAAGTGTGAAAGCAGGTCTCATTTTTCTCTTACCAATTCAGCAATCCCATATTTCTATCGAATATTTAACTAACCAGTGTTCACACCTCAGAGACAGCCATTATCGCCCCGTGCCTGAGTTCATACATCCCACTTGGGATTGTCATTAAGGCTGGAAGGTAGTGAGGAGATTGCCCCAGATGGGTGTGAACCTGATAAGTGTAAGTACTGTTCCTCTGTGCTCAGGCCACATGTTCTGACACCCTTTTTTTCTGGTAATTATCTCTCCTTTTCATCTCCCAGAGGGCTTTTTCTACTTTTGGACAGGCTTATAAAACTATGAATGAAAATCAGAACAGGCTTCAGAAATGAGCCTGGTGGTGGGTATTATGGAGGGCACGTATTGCATGGAGCACTGGGTGTAGTGCATAAACAATGAATGCTGAACACTGGAAAAAAAAAAAAGAAATGGGAAGTATTTTTTCATCAGGGAGTTGTGCAGAAGGGATAAAATTCCATAGATAAACCATTTTATCCTAATCTTTATGCCAAGATATAAAATATCTTCCTACATATCTCCTCCAACTTATTTCACTTTCCATTAGTGCTTCACAGGTGGGGTGAATATATATTTATCTGGAAGCAAAAAGTGGCACAACCTTCCTATATTACGTAGCTGTGATTTGTAAGCATCTTCAAGTTACTGTTTAACTTTGAAGATAATTCTGAAGATACTTTAACCCATGCTGGAGGGAAATACATTGGAATTTAGGCTTGCTGCCTTCTTTTCCTCAGCCACAGGAATTTAATGTTCATGATATTTTAGGGCATACAGAAGTAGGTGCATAAACACACATACATTTAATATTGAGTCATTTAAATATTCCAGTCAATGATAATTAAGAACCACTGAAACTGAATACAAAACCATACTAAGTGATTACAATAACTGGTGTCAATTTTAATTCTTCTGCTTTGGAACATCCATATAAAATCCATCTTGATGTAAATATTAGCTAATCAAATGTAGCTCCTGATCACCCTGCATTATTTCTCAGTGGCTTTTTTAAAATTATAAATGTAGTATAGGCATTTTTTCCCATTATTATGAATCTATAACAGCTCTTTATAAACATGTCTATTAAGTTCTTCTTAATAAAGTTATTTATGATTAGCTAAACAGTCTATAATTTTGTCACAGTTGAAAATTTCTATCTTTCTAAATCATTCTTAAGATTTTAAAAAAATTTTGCAATATTATTCTTTGGTCTTTGTATATCCAGTATTTTTCAATTATATTTCCACAACTGAAGTTATTTAAAAGCAGTAACAGTATTATGTGCTGAAGGGTGTGAAGGACCCCCATTTTTATGATGGTAGGTCTTAACCCCTTCCCCCAAAGGAACTTTATTATTTAGACAAAAAAATAAAAGAGAATAATGAGAATAATGCACATATGATATATAGATATAAATCTATCACTTAGAGGCAGTAATTTGAAAAACGTTTCCCCTTCTATACACTCTACTAATAACCAGTATTTATGGAGAAATTTTTTTTTTTTACTCTTTGATGTTAACATACATTTGGCTCAGATTTGGAATAATTTACTAAAACTCATAAAATTACAATGAGAATATAAATTCTATAGAAACCCTTATTATAGCCTAAGTGATTTTTCTTCAAGAGTATGTCAACTTTTCATATTTTTATATAGGAAATTGTTATAAGCAAGTATGCAACAAAGATATTTAGAAAATGTTATTTTACAGAACCATTAAAATATGTTTGAACAATCAATGAGTTATTTTTTCTGAAATTCATTCTTGTGAATTAAGTATGCTTGTGAATTCTCATCATTAAACGTGATGATTTCTATTTTGTGAGTGATGGTACATGCTATACAGGTAGATAAGAGAACCTCATAAAAGGACCATACAGTGTAAGATTTTAGAAATTGACAAGTACAAAGGACCCATATGGTAACAGCTAATGTACTAACAAAATTATTCTCAATCTGTTCATCAGAAATACACCAGTAGAAATAAAGGAAGATAATGCTCTGTTTCTGTAGTATCCCTTATTATTTAACAAGGTCAAAGTTTAGTGTTATTACAAGTATTCTTTGCTGAGCACCTTCTGTTTGCTTCCTGAAGCTATAATCTTAAATTATCTCAGTATAATTTTGTAGTTTGTAGAAGGCAGTATGAATATCCTTTAAAAAGACTTGGTGACAGGAAATAAAGTAGCTATAAAACTTTATGTAATTTTCTAAGGAATCACTGCTTCTCAAAGCATACTGTCTCTACCGTGACCACATTCTGACAAATGCTGGATTATGTATACTGCTTTGTTTCCAAATGCATTTTAAATTTCTTCCATTTTGTTTCATGGAAATAATCAGATCAGGTATACTTACTAGATACCTAATTTTGGTCAATCCTAAGAAATATTTATTGTACAGGAAATTGGACATAATCTTTTATTTTTTAGAAGTCAATATTTTAGAATTCAATATTTAAAATAAATCTACAAAAAATATAAAAAATAGAATAAATTTACAATGTTAGGATTAAATTCTCCTTTAGTTCCATGGATAAAACATTTGGTAACACTTCAGAAAACAAAGGCACAAATTTTAGGGGTTTAATATTAACACTTTTCAATATCCTATAGTATTTATATTTGAACACATTTGAATCATGTAAATTTAAAATTTGCTTTTTTTTTTAATCCGCATAAAAGTTATCTGAGGCAAACTGTCTTTCTCACTTCCCAAATATGTATTTCTTTGGAGGAAAAAAAATGGAAAATAAGGAGTCATTTTGCTAAACATTTTTTTGAGTATTTCTACTAGCATACATTTTTTTATTCACCACAAATATTTTTAAACTTTCGTTTTATTTGTTGACTCATCATGAACTCTGTGGTACCTCTTTCTGATCAAGGAACTATCTCATAAAATTGACTATAGGGTAGAAGCCTTACCTGTGTTGATATGTAGCACGATGAATTACCATCTCTCTGTTGCTTCAGCCTATTGGTGTAGGTATACCAACAATTAATTTAAGAAAAAGGAGACCCACTGTTCAGGTAACTGTGAATGAAGTTAGCAGTGGCTTCAAATTTGCTAAATCAGAGTTGAGATTAAGCTTCTCTTCCTAAAAGCATATGATTAATGCTGCCTTTCCTGACCTCAGGCTTCCAGAGCATGAGTTGGAGATGAGCATCATTTCTCAATAAACTGGAGCAAAAATGTTATTAATGATAGCAGAGGGTATGCATTTGCTAACTCAAGATTGCTAGCAAACTATGTAATTCATTAATCAGAGCAATCATAATGAGATGGTGGCCTCTCAAAATGAATTTGTTATTAAATATTGTGACATTAGTGTCAAATCCATGTAATCCTAACAATTGTTTGTAAAATTAACTTCTAAGTGGAAATAAAAGGGAATAATAATAAAAGGAATAAAAAAAAAATAAAAGGAAATAAAAGGCAATTCTGATGGGGTAGTTTCTATAAATCTTAAAATTTAAGCCAAATTTCTTTGTATTTCTAAAGTGTATTTGGGGATTAGAGGTTAGAGAAATTTCCCTTAAGCTAACTAACATGTCCAGAATTGCAAATAAATGTGCATTTTTATTGCCTGACAAGCTCATGGCAAAATCTTTTCTCTTTTGTCAGCAAAATTTGAATGTTATTTTAGGTATGCATATTTCTATAGTTACACTAAAAATCATCAGAAAGGATACTTCTCCAGTTTAGTGCAGTATAGTAAGGGAATTAGTACAGTAAGACAATTTCAGAATTCTAAAGGAAGTTCAGTGTGACTTAATGTTTTATATATATAAGTCTGTCATTGCTTTAAAATAAAATTAATGATATAGTGGAGATGTAGTATGATAGTAAGAAGGAATTATTAAACTGTGAACTAGTAAAACAATTTTACATTAGTTGTACTTACAGCTAATACTATATCTTTGAGGAATTCATTAAACCCCATCTTACTTTAATTTCTTAACCTGAAAAGCAGGAGATTGAACTAAGAATAATTGTTTCTTTTTATCCTACGTTGTATGTTCCCCCAGGAAATTAAATATACATGTTGATCTCCAGCTCCCTCTCCTGCAAATTCTGATTTAATATGCCCAGGGATGGGACCCAGGTTAATGAATAGTGTTTCAAGTTTTCCAGGTTGTTCTCAAGTGCAGAGACCCTTCAGGTTTCTTGTAGCTCTAGAATTCTGTGCATTCTGATCTTCATGTTGTTGTATCAGTCTTCATATCTTTTATGATAACTGTAGAGGTGAAAATTCTATTTATGTCTTATCTTGATTTATTAAATTGTTTTATATTACTCTTCTTGCATGCTTCTTTTTGTGTATTCAATGATACTTTTTGCATTCATGTACATTTTAGTGAATTTTCATTTTTATTGTACTTTCAAATATTGCATGTAAATATTAGGATGTAATTTGAAAATAAACAACCTGAAAAATGGTTTGTTTTATTTTCCTTTTCCTTCTAAGGAAAGCTGAAATGGCAAACTGGTGACCACACAAGATTTTTGAAATTTTTGAAATTTTGGAAAAATATTTTTTGAAGTAGATAGTAATTTTCATAATACTAACTATTAAGTATTTCCATTTAAAATTTGTGTAAAAGCATTCTGCCTACTTTAGTTCTACAAATGATGTTTTTATGTCAACTGATGTTAAAATTTTGTACATGAGGAATGTTAGATATTAAAATATCAAACAAAAGCATTGGGACAGAAGGGACTTGATTCCTTTCTTTGGAATCAAGACTTGCTTGGTCCTTTTTTTTACTAGAAGATTCTACTTCCGGGTTTTTCAATCACTGTGCCTGTGATTGGTCTTTTAAAAAATGGTCAGCTAGCTTGCCATTTATAAAGTACAAGTTATGCATTGACATTTTGCTTTTATGATTTCATTCTCTTCTCTGTGTCTTTATATGTTGGATTGGGACATGATCTTCATATCGCCAATTCTTCCTGATAATGCCTCCTCCATGCATGCTGTTTGGGTCTGGTCATGCTATGCATTGTCCATTGCATGTAAGATAATGTTCTCATTTATGTTTATATTTTATCATTTTGATTATCTTGACTTTTGATTTTGCAGTGAGTGTGTTAAATTTTTAATGCTGTTACGGTGTTGTGTGAAGATGATTTATTTCAGGGGACTTTAAAGAAGCGATTCTGAATAATATTGTCCACTTTAGAGTATCCTTTTGCTAGTGACTTCCTTGGTTTGGTATTTTAAGTAAAGGATTATAATTATTTTTGGTATTGATTTTTATTTTCTCCTTATGAAATACGCTACATTTCCAATGAATATTTCTTCTGAGGCAATATGTTGCTGTCCAAAACAGTGGTCAGTATTATCACCCTATTAAACAATCTAATACTCATTTTTAGTATTCTAGACCCTTCTGACTCCAGATATCAAGCTCATGAGCAGTGAATATTTTTTTAATAAAAGTGCCAGACACAGCTGAGATTGTTTTTTCATTTGCCTTTAAGAATACCCATTCACCAAAACATGGGAATCATAAACTTTGATTATTTAAATAGAGTTATTCCTTGAAGGAAGGCATTTTTTTCTCAATTATAAAATAAACACGTGCCATATATAATGTCATTCAGCATTTGAATTAAGTGTTTAGTTTTAACACATTTTTAATTACTATTATTGTTTTGGGTAGTCAGTCCTCCTAAAACTGCTTAAAATAGTGATAATCTGGTTCATTTGGTGGTTTAAGAAAATTAAAAACTTTTAAAAAATAGTGATAATCTGAACATGTTTTGGAAGAGCCCGTGATGCTGAAATCATTAAAATTTCCAGTGACCTTGCGCTAATACAGAATAATTTGTATTCTTTACTTCTATCTCATTAAATACCACTATGGAGTGGTATTTATTTTAGTAAACATTAAAAACCTAGTTTCTAAAATTAAGTAGTTGTAAAACTGTAGATGCCTATTAGGACTGTATTATTGTAATAAACTTTGATATTCTATTACGGCATGTTCTATTACTTAGCAGTGTTATAAGAGCCTCAGTGTGTTTTGTTTATCAAATAATTGAATAAGTTCATTTTATGATTGAGAAAGTTTTTTCAATGTCATCTGAGGTGAATTTGCCAGGCGAACAGTTTTATTTGATATATTTATGTAAATAAAGAATCTGCCTTGTTCCCCAGTTAATTGTCCTTATTATTGCACACCAGCAAGAAGAAGCAGTAGGAGATGTAAAGCAGGAGACCGTATTTAGTGAACCCAATGGTTATTATTTTAGTTAGATTTTAATTACAATAGCTTACCTTTATTCAAGTGCTTGTGACTTGACCACAAATTTTATCTTATAAGGTTTATTTAATTTGACTTGCTAAAATATGCCACATTTCTGAGATTCCAATATATGAAGTAAACTTGGGGTTTTTTTTTAATGCTTCTTAAGAATATGCTTAGAAGAGTTAGTTTCACATAGCAAATTCAAACGTAGTTTAAAAGATTTTCCCTCATATTACTTCTTTTTATAGAATATAAAGAGTGTGAATTACTTTTATGTTGCCTGGTCTAGTTGCCAAATATGTTATCCATATGGGTTTATTTTGCTCCTTTCCAATCCTAATTAAAGGAAAGAAAGTTGTGAGTAGACCTTCAACTGTCCGGTTCTCACAGAACTTAAAATTACAAATGTAGTATCTAATACAGCACTCAAAATGAAACTATCTTTGGTTGGTGGCAAATTAAAATTTTCCTGCTACACCTAAAGCCCAAATCCCTAGCTTACTTATTGTCATTTTAAAATATATGTATAGGAAACCGTGTATGTTTATGTAGCTATTTAATATACATCTATGGAATTATTTTCATATTTGAATATACATTAAATTATTTATATATAGCATCTTTTTACAATGTTGTATATGCTTAATTATTATTATTTTCTGTGTAGAACCCCAAATCTCAGGAGCCAGTAACTTTGGATTTCCTTGATGCAGAATTAGAGAATGACATTAAGGTGGAGGTGAGTGAACGCCTGAGTAGTACTCTCAGGCCCAATGCCGAGGCTCATCCGTCCCACAGTACCCATTGAACAACTTCACTGCGTTAGCTTCTCTCCTAGGTACTAGGTACACAGTGATGAATGTTCTTTGTCTTTAAAATTTCGGGATCCTGGGCTCTCTCATCCAAACGGTCATATGGAAAGGAATCAATATTTTAATTTGGGTGTGACATTAGTTTGTTCCTTTCTCATTCCATCCGTAGAGATGTTTCAGTATTTCAGTACAAATGTAACTTGTCAATTTCAGTGCACAACATAGAGATTGAGGACATTGCCGTAGAGTTGGAAGAAAAGTTGGAGGCCGTCTAACCACCCAAAAAGCAACCTGAGGAGAAAACCTGCCACGTTTGTCTTAGTACCCTTGACCCAGAAATTTCGATTTTATTTCAAAACCAAAATTGCATGTCATTTCCTCTGAGAGGATCTTCTATAATAATGAGGATAATAATTTAAAATAACAGTATTTATTAAGTACATAATGTGGGTCAGTCATGGATTCTCAAGAACCTTTGAAATAGGTACTGTCATTATATGATCATTATTTGTCATACTGATGGTATGTTTTAAGTCCAGAGGTTTAAAAAGCCTGTATCCAGCTACTCAGCCAGGAAGTAGCAGGACCGGCATTTGAACCAGGCTCTTGCACTTCAGAGCAAAGATTTTTAAGATTCTTGTAAACGGATGAACTTCGCTCATCTATGCCAAGGCCACCAAATTTCTTCTAGAATTTGTCAGAGAGTGTCTTAATATGCACTGACTTTATAACATTTTTTTAAGCTTTTATATTTGAGTTTATTCTTCATTTAACTTTTAAAACACTACTATAGTTGAATATTAAAACAAAAACAATAGCAAGTAGTGAGCTATGATTATAGTCCTTCACTCATTCACTACTGCACATAAAATGCCAGCAGTGTTATTCACTGGCCCCATTAAGAGGTCTGACACTGAACACCACCCCTGGGATGATGTTCATCATCCTCATATGCTTCCCCATTGAAATGGCGCCATCTTTGCTGATTTGGATCAAAGTCCACCAGTTCTACCTGGTCCATTTCATCAGTCTCTTCTACTTCCTTCCTCTCAGGTAGGAGTTTTTCCAGCAAAGAGAGTTTATCAGGAGACAGAAAGCCATTCTCAGGAAAGTTTACCTTAAATTCGATGATGAGGCGACCCTTCTCATATGGTCTACGATAAATTGGCATGCCTTCATTTAGCACACACTTGGTATCTCCGTGCTTGACAATTTGACCTGGATGAGAGGTGATGACAATGGTTCGGTTGTCAAGAGTAGATATTGGCTTTTCCACATTGACTCCCTCATTGTAGAACACCAGAATTTAATTATTATTACTACCCAAGACCAAGGCTAGTGCTGGAATGTCTTAGGTATTTAATGAATGTTTGTTATACATTATTTGGAAATGAGAGAGCAGGATCATGTAATGCTGCAGAGTGTGGTCTTTGGACCCTCACGCCATGGTGTGACTGTAAGAATACTGTCTAACCTATTATGGCTCAGTTTCCCCTCTGTCAGTCCCATAAAGTAATTGTCCATTCTTTCATTAATATGTAAAAAATTAATGATGAGGATGCTTAATTAAGGATGGCTTTATTATTATGACTATAATGGGGTAACTTTTAAAAAGAATATGCCCAAAGACAACTACAAGTATAACCACCCTATTTTTATTCAGTCTCTTCTAAAACAAGGTATAAACCTTAAGAAACCAGTACTTTAATAATCACACTTCGGTAATCAATTGAATACTTGCAATAAAGTGATTCTTTCCTCTTCCTGTAGATTCGAAATAAAATGATCGATGGAGAGAGTGGAGAAAAAACATTTAGAACTCTGGTTAAATCTCAAGATGAGGTAAGAATTGAGTCAGGCTTACTCTTAAGTAAAATGTATAGATGAGTAATGATTTTGGTAGTTTGTCTTTCCTGTAAAGCAGTATTTATAAAACAGATGTCTCAAGTAAATACATGTTTTTAAGGCTTTCTTTGCTGACGGATATTTTAAATATATTTTAAACTCTTTAATATTTGTTAAACATTTTGCTTTATGTTTCTTGATGTTGTTTTACATTTTATCAATACTATGTTCTTGAAAATTATATTTTAGGTCTCCATTTTTTATCATCATAGAAAATAGAGGACCCAATTTAATGTGGTGCCATCTTAGGGCATTTCAGTCATGCAAAATTGAAGTTAATATTTAAAACTGTATGCATTAAATGATTAGTGCATGCACATGTTGTAATTGTTGAGTTTCATATTTTGGCTTTTGTTGTTGTTGTTGTTATTTGTCTACTTTTGTTTGGCTTATCTTCCTTCACTGTTTATGCACTTTATAATTCCTTACATTTAAATATGAAATTAAATCAAGGGGTAGCACCACTATACCCGTAAATTACTGGTACAGATATGTAATACACATATCGTTTTACATTGATGTAGAAGAACTCTGTACAAGAGCAGTGTGTCTATCCATTATCAGTCGTATGTGGAGTAAATACACAGACATTCAAATATTTGAATATTTGAAAACTACACAGAATCCAGAAGCTTTGGAGCCTGGAAATTTAAGTGTTTTTGTATAACTTCTTTCCTTTCCCTCACAGTGCCATCATTTTAAATGTAAACATTTCTTTTGGATTCCTCAGCAGATCTTTCTCTAAGATGGGAGCTAGGATCCAAATAGGATCCTCCATTAGCACTTGGCTTTTCTCACTTAGTATCATTAGGAGTCCCCATTACCAGAAGACAGGAGGAGGTATATATCAATTTCAGTCATTGTTGCAACTTCAATTCTCTTTCCTTAGACTGTAGCCGTGCTCTTTACCCATCCGCTCTTTGAGGAAAGATGTAAACCATTAAGCAGTTCTGCCGACTTTTCCGTGTTGTTCTGCCAAGAACTCTTTGCCCTGCACATTCTTTCCTCAACTTATAAATTAATTTTGTTTATATTAAGGCACATTGATGTTTTCCTCCTTTAGTTTACCATAAATTCCTCTAACCAATATGTAGACTTTTCTTATTAACCATCTAACCATTTGCAGACTTTTCTTATTAATGATATTGAAAGAAAATATTATCTTGTATGTTTACTTTTTTAATCTGATGTAATATTTTTTAACTTGCTGAACATCACGAATTTGACATTTTTTTATGAGTGGTATGAAATACATGAACATTATTTCCTTTCTTTTTTAAGAATCTTACTAGTCCAAAAACCTCCTCATCAGATCCTATTCTCCCTCCCTCCATTCTCCACACATGTAAACCAGAGGAATCTTTGATGAATAAAGCAAGTGTATGATTGCTATAAAATGAATTTGGCGTCATACATGTTCCTTCATCCTGTCAATTTAGATGTTTAGAAGATTTATATATTTTTATTTCATCAATAAATTATAGAACAGAATAGTATTTTGTCCAGGGGTTGATTAGACAATGATTGTAAAGTGCTTAGTGTATTGTCTAAAACCAAGGTACATATCAGTGAAGGTTATTGTTCTGTGAGGATGATAAAGCTGGAGAGAACTAGAAAAATGTGAAAATGCATATATGCCATCACCATACCTAATGAAAGAAGGAACGATAATTTCTTTACTAGTGTTCAGTAGTGACATATGAAGAGGTCTGTATCCTCAAGGTGCTGAGCTCTGGACTTCCTTTCCCTGGTGGATTTAGTTGTTCTTCTGACCCTCACTGGTCAGAGTAATTAGTTTCCTATGATAAATGCTATAGCAATGGCTTAATAAGAACAGTAATATGCTAACCATGCATTTGGACCTAGAAACAGTGCGTTAACTTCCTGAGATTACCAACTTCTCACAAACACACTCTAGTATGAAAATACATGCGGCTTATCTAATATATCCTGGTCCTATTTTATTATTAAAATTTGATTTTTAGAAAATGTTTTCAAAGGTTTGAAGTTAATAATTCAGCATGAATTACTAAGACCTTGCACTTGAAAATCTTTAAAAGTCATGTGCAGGTATTTATTTTTGTCCTAAAATTTTGCTTTACTCACATGCACGCATATGCACACACACCCACCCACCCATAGCAATTAATAAATGTAGAATAGATCATGTGTGAGGGAGGGTATTGAATGACCACAGAATTTATAAACAAATTTTAGTGTTCTGCTTTTCATGTAAGTTCACATAGGTTTTATAACATGGTAACAGCCATATCAAACTTTTTTTGTAGAGGTACATTGACAAAGGAAACAGGACATACACATGGACTCCTGTGAATGGCACAGATTACAGGTAACTAATTAGATTTACATATGCATTGTATACAAGAGTTTTCTGTTGAGTGTCTTTCACCTATTTCTAGTAGCAATTTTTGCAGTAGATAAACATTAAGTCCTTGCATTTTCAGAAACTATTTTCATTATAATTAAAACAGAAAAGTTATTCTTTCCAGTGTAAAAATGTATTAAAATTATAGCTCTGATTTTCAAAATGGAAAAGATGGAAAAAAGCTAGGATTATAAAATTTAGAAATGAAAACCTGCATGATATAAATTCATTTGATCAGTTTGCATATTTATGTTAGCAATAATTAATATAGACAAAACCCCCTAATACTTAGTTTGTAGTTACTGCTTCCACTGATTGCCTCATTTAAATTGTCAGTTAGTTTCCATTGCTTACATTTAGGTAGCAAATTAACTTAAAACTTGTCACATCATAATATGATATGATATAAATGCTCAGTCGACACAATTTTCCTCCATGCGTGGCAAGTCCGTGATATCCTGAGCACTCCAATGGACAGGGCCTTGGAAAGCTGGACAGACTAATACCCTATAGTGCCATGAAATTTCTCTCTGCTTCACTCGTTGAGCATTTCCTTTGCTTTCTTGGTCTAACTCTTCTCTGAGGTCATAGCTTTCCCTGTGGTCCTATCCCTCATGCTCATAATACTGCTGTTGATAAGAATATTTCCTTCTTGTTACTCATTCGCTCTTCCTCTTCTCTAAAATCCCCATGTCTAAACCTAAGTCATTTTCTTTGCATTCTTGTAGGATTTCACTTTCTGGCTCGCTGTTAATCACTCATTCATGTAGATCACTATTTCTCATGTTATTTTTGACATACCCACGCTTTCTTAAAACAAAACAAAATTTATTTCCTAAATCACCTTTAAAAAAGATTTCAAAATACAAGCTTAAAATGTTTATTGTTAGATTTCACAGATCTAGAATTAGTCTGCCAAATTATTGAAAATTTTTGTAAATGCTGGGTCTCAAATTTCTCTATTTAACTTGTTCTGAGCTGGTAATAGAGAGTTTGCAGATGGGCCAGTCCATGGGCCAAACTGAAACAGCATGGACATCGATGAGTTTTTTAGTACTTGGACTCGCAGTTTATCTCCTCTTCACTGTGTGGGAAAGTGTTCCCTGCCTTTTTTCTTAGATGAACAAATTCTAAAGTAGAAAAAACTGGATCCCTTTAACCTTGACAATGAGTCAACAATAATGGCAGTCATAATTTTTTAAAATTGTCATTATACCTTGCTTTAAATGTGTTCATAAAAGTTTCACAAATGTCCCCTACATTCGACCCCTTTCCCTCACACACAGTGATGGGACTCATTGTGGCCAGATTAATACCCCAATTCTGAGTATGTCATTCCTTGTTCATAAAACTTCATTTTTTTCCATTTTCCTCCAGGTTAAATGGGGACTTCCAAGTCTGATTTTCTCATCCCACATTTCTCTCCCAGCCAGTGTGCATGTTGTGTCTCTCCCCATCCTCCCCACACAATCGCTGCCCTCTGAACTGTCCCAACTTTTCCACTTTGGCATGTTTTCCTCACACATTCCCTACCCAGATGTACCACTTAGGGCCAGATTCGGTCTGTTTTCATTAAAAGTACTTCCCTGAATCGGTGTACAAAGAAATGTACAAGTAATAGTGTAGAGCAAAATAGAACATCTCTGTTGGAGAAGAAAAAGAAATGGCATCTTTTGACTTAATGAATGAAGTTCCAAATTTCATTTAGTTTTTTTTTGTCTTTATAAGCCTTGATGTAATTCAGTTATCACAGTTGAATTATAGTAATTGTTTTTATAGACGGCTCTTTTTTTCACGGAGAATTTGATTTTATAGAAACATGATTGAGTTAAATAGGATGTTATATTCCATTTAACTAGGGTAACCATGTGTATGTATGTCACAAAAACATTGCATGGGCTCTCACATTCACCTGGTGGCTGCTGGCTTTAATAGGCTTTAGTCCTTAGGAGAAAATAAAACAGCCTTGGTCCGCTGGTTTTATATGGGCAGAGACGGCAAACACTGTCCTATGACAACATCATTGATGCAGAATGTTGGTAAAGATCTTACCTGCTAGATGTTGAAGAAAGAACCATTGCCTAGAGGTGCAAGTAAATTAACTGTGACTGTATTTTTCTATAAAATGAAATATAGCTTTTAGTAACAGCCTGAGACGTGCAGGCCAATAAAATGTATATTTGATATGTCAGTTTTAAAATTTCTGTTGTGTTCCTCATGAGTTCTAACACTGTTTTTATGGTACGTGAGATGTAACCCAAGCTTAGAGAATGACGCTGGGGCGGCCACATGATATAACGTTATCGGTTTTAATTAGAAGTTTCTCTTAGCGATAAATGCTGATGGAGCAGTAAAAATGTCCTAATTTCCCTTGAGAGGAATTTGTAGGAGACAATCTTCAAATGCTCAGTAATTCTACTCTACATTTTATAAATGGCAAGTGAATCATGAAAGGTCATCTTGCTTTCAGACTAATTGCACTGCTTATTTTAATTTTAATCTCTGCCTCCACTTAAAGGAAGTTACCTATAAAAAGAATGGAAAGATTTTCATTAAATCTACATAACATTTTATTTCTCTGACCTTTTCCCATAAGGACAGTCTATGAATTACTTAATGAAGGAGAAAGATGTGGGAATTGGAGGTAACAAGCATCCACTCATTTTGCTATCTTGACTGCATAATTAAACTGTAGGAAATAAACCTTTTTCCCCCCTCTTTGTAGAGTGAATTTCTATCATATACAGTTGTAAGAAGGAAAACCTGAAATTTTATTTTTTTCCCTGTTCTATGTTTTCCAATTAAAAAAAAAAAAGGTAGTGAGATTACAGTTTGGACATTCTTCTCAAAAACCTGGAAAACGTGAAACGTGAATGATTTAAAAGATCTGCAAATAGGCAGAAATACTCAGAAGCCTAGAAATGTACACCTTTGCTTGTGCATTGTGAAACTTGAGAGTAAATATTAAAAATGAGTGCCGAATGACTTGTTTGCTCACGTTAATCAAGAGTCGCTTTTTTTTTTTTAAGATACTATTTATTTGACAGACAGAGATCACAAGTAGGAAGAGAGGCAGACAGAGAGAGAGGAGGAAGCAGGCTCCCTGCTGAGCAGAGAGCCTGATGCGGGGCTCGATCCCAGGACCCTGGGATCATGACCCGAGCCAAAGGCAGAGGCTTTAACCCACTGAGCCACCCAGGCGCCCAAGAGTTGCTTTCTTTTTTTTTTTTTTTAAGATTTTATTTATTTATTTGACAGAGAGATCACAAGTAGACAGAGAGGCAGGCAGAGAGAGAGGGAAGCAGGCTCGCTGCTGAGCAGAGAGCCCAATGCGGGACTCGATCCCAGGACCCTGAGATCCTGACCTGAGCCGAAGGCAGTGGCTTAACCCACTGAGCCACCCAGGCGCCCCAAGAGTTGCTTTCTGAAAATACTTAGTTCCCTGGGAATCTTCTTCTACCCTCATTTTTTGTACCATTAGTTTGTAAGTTTCCTTCGGTATTAAAGCATAGTGAAGGTCATTTGCAAGTGTAAATGGAGATATGGAATAGTAGTTATGTCCTACACAAATACATTAGCCCTCTCAAGGGTAGAAGAGTGGTTGTGTTATTTCAAACTGCGTAATAATCAAATA
Organism: Meles meles; assembly: GCF_922984935.1. Taxonomy (NCBI): domain Eukaryota; kingdom Metazoa; phylum Chordata; class Mammalia; order Carnivora; family Mustelidae; genus Meles; species Meles meles. The sequence goes on from NC_060075.1 coordinate 82,383,424, forward strand.
TTCCAAGGTCTTATATACAATAAGAACCAATAGGGTGAGCAGGCAGTCTTTCTTAGTGCTGTAAGGGGATCTGAATTTTCTTACCAGCAGACACCAGGGAATTTGCCTCAAGACTATAGTCTTAAAGTGGGACATCTTTAACCCTCAAAGGGGTATTTTTCAGATGATTTTATGCATCATGTCGTAGAAATGATAATACTTAACATTTGTGATTTTTAAATAGTGTACATTTGCCGCAGAGCACTTGAACATGGTTTATAATTCATGAAAGAGGGGTATCCAATTAGTATAGTATTTATTTTCTTTAAATGTAACCATATATTCTCCATCTTTTTCAACGCTCCAAGTGTTTCTGTACACGTTCCTGGAAATACAGTACACATGACATTTCTTTCTCAGCTAATTCGTGGGCACATTTAGTAGCTTATTTTCCTTGTGTCTCTTCTGATTCCCTACAACGTAGAGAACTGGAGGACTCTGGATCGCAAGACCGAATAAAGTACTCTATTTGCTGAATGCATTTTCCTGTCATAGTAATATGTCTCTTCTTTCCCATGAGGAAGATCTTTGGATTTTCCATTAACTGGATGTGTCTTTTTTTTTTTTTTTTAAGTTGTTTGTTTGTGTTTATGCTTCTCTTGTTTCTATTGCAGTTTGGCCTTGGTATTACCAACCTACAGTTTTTACTATATAAAAGCCAAAATAGAAGAGACAATAACTCAGGCCAGATGTAAGTACTGTGAAAGCGACCCCAGAGTCTATTTACCTCTTAGTATCAGATGTATAAATTTGTCTAGATTTTAGAATGCCCAAGGCCTATACATTTTAGTAGGTGTTACTACCAAATCTACAGCAATGATTCTAACCCATTCCAAACATGCAAGGAACAAGAAATATTCTACGTGGATAGAATATGAGCAGGTACCCGGTCTCACTGGCATCCCCACCACCCTACCCTGCCTCGCTTTGTGCTCATAGAATCATTGCAGTGCTGTGTTCTCTGTTGCTGTCATTTTAAGGGTCTGCTAGCTGGTGCAAAATGTTTCACATGGTCTCTACTCATGGCACTGCGCTAATAAGGCTTTAACTTTTCTTTTTCTAATTTTTTGTTTTTTGCATTTGGCTAGAATAATATTGTGCTCCACATCTTCTATTTTGTTCAATTAAGTTAAATTGCATTGGTCTTCGGCTTTGGTTTGGCAATTAACTTCCTTCTCATAATCCAAATGAATAATGTCTTCAGTAACTCAAATGGATTATTTTTTAAAAGCATCATTTAGAATGTGGAGTAATTACTAACATTAGTGCATATTTTAAGTCATTAGTAATCTTTGTTTTTGGTGACTAGACTTAGTAAAGTAAAATGACCATCATATCCTTTGTATATCAGCTATTACTAACAACCTAAATTTTTTGTTATGGTAAAGTAAAAAAAAAAAGTGTGTGTATATACTTTTACATTTGACTTTAAATAAACTGTAATTTCTTTTATTCTCCTGTTGGTTCTTTTTTCTCTCCGCAATCCTTGTTCCCATTGTGCTAAATTTAGGATCTTATATTTACACTTTGACTTGATAGATAGATATGATGGTCTTTTTAACAACCAGCAACTTTGCATGAGCTAGTTCTTTACTTGATAAATGAGGGGACGACTAGTTGGTCTTTGAGGGTTGGTTAATGCTTCTGAATATAGGCTAACATCGTCGCCATTGCACCTGCATTAAACACTTTGCAAAATAGACCCTTGAAATCGCCACAGTACAGAGAGGGAGCTCTAGTAGTAACTGACAGGACATACCTTCCAGTCTTCAAAGAGATGTCTTTTTTTTCCAGACTACAGCTGTACATAAATATACCTTTGATCTATGCACAATATTTTTATTCAAGAAAGTCATTGAATAAAATATTGTTTGTGACCCCCTTTGCTTTACCCTCTTTTTTTTTTGTTTCCCTGCTTTCTCTTTCTGATGGATTTTCACAGCCAAAAAGGGCAAAATGAAGGGCAAGTATTTTCTTGTTGCTCAATTTCTTTCTGTTTAGTACACTTGACATTTCCACTGATATTTCCATTCCTATTGGATATTATCCTCTGTGCTTCTCATCTGCTAGATTTTCCTCCATGATCACTCAAACCTTAGCAGCAGAAATGGTGGAAAGAATATGCTTGTGTTTTCATATGCAATGCATTTCACATTTAGGGTTTTTTTGAGGCTTAAATACTTGTGTGTTTTTATCCTTCCACCTACTAATTCATACCTAATACAAAGAATGTTACTAATTAACTAAAGGCATTGATGAGTTTAATAAAATCATTTTCTTTACCATCATTGATAAAAATTTTATGTTGAGGTTTTAAATGAAATAACTCTTATGTAACATTGATATAAAAGATACCACGGTTATGGTATGTTTAGTAAATGGAAAACTTCTAAGACACCATTTTTCTTATATAACTGGTCTAATTTTTGTTATGAAGTTAAAATGAATTTTATAATTAGATTATGTAGTATTAAGGACCTTTTATGATAAAGTACTCTTTTTAGTTTATTCTTAGTAGGTTATCATTCTAATGCCTTCATATCGTCGTAGAAACCCCTATGTGTACTCTGGATGGCTTGTCTAATCCTGTAACATTATCTTTGCAGATTCTGAAACACTGAAGCCAGATAATTTTGAAGAATCTGGCTACACATTCATAGCACCAAGGTTGGTTTTGTTTTGTTTTATTTTTTTATAACTTGTATGGATAAGTAAGCCTTCAGTCACAGTTCTGAGTTAATCCCATGCCGAATTATGGAACCAAAGGGAGCAGTAACTATAAAACTGAAAGCATATTCTATTCGTTCATTCACTCAGTAAGCACCATCCTAGGCTAAGCAATATTCCGACTCCAGGGACATATCAGTGAATAAGATATATAAAAATATAAGCTATATTAAAAATATATATGATATATATAAAAATAAGATATATAAAAAAATAAGATATATGAAAGTAAGCAAAGGTAGACTTTGCTCTTACTGGAAATAACAGTGGTATCCATCAATAGTGAAGAACTGGGTATCTGCCTTTGTGAGTACATAGACACAAACATACTCTGTATGTATGTGTGTATAATATACACATACACACAGGGGGATATACTGAGATATCTACAGCTATTATATATGTGTATAGACATAAGAATATCTGTGTATAGACATATGTGTATATGTGTATAGACATAGAATATCTGAACATCATAATTGCTTTATTTATTTTGAGTGTTCTAATGATACTCTGCGAAAGCATTTTAATATAGAGACATTTTCTCACATACTTTTTAATATTCTTTTTTCTCTTCCCTAATTTTATTTCTCATATAATCCCCTTTCTCTAACCCTAATACACATCTTTCTCCCTACCTCTATTTTCGTGTAATTATTTAATACTCAATAATTCAAGTGTTTTTATTTTTTTTAGTTTTTTTATTTTTTATAGGTTTTTATTTGATGTTAGTTAACATACTGTGTAATATTAGGTTCAGGTATACAATATAGTCATTGACCACTTCCATTTAACACCTGGTGCTCATCACAAGTGCCCTCCTTAATCCCCATCGCCTATTTCAGCCATCCCCGCCTCCACCTCCCCTCTGGTAACCATAATTTTCTTCTCGATAGTTAAGACTCTGTTTCTTGGTTTGCCTCTCTTTCTTTTCTTTCCCCTTTGTTTCTTAAATGCCACATCGGAGTAAAATTATACAGTATTAGACTTATTTTGCTTAGCATAATGCTACTGTCCAGCTCCATCCATGTTGTTGCAAATGGCAAGATTTCATTCTTCGTTATGGTTGAGTAATATTCTATCGTGTGTATATACCACGGCTTCTTTAGTCATTCATCAGTCAGTGGATGATGCTTGGGCTGTTCTCACAATTTGGCTGTTGTAGATAATGCTGTATAAACATCAGGGGATGTATCTCTTTGAATTAGTATTTTTTTATTCTTTGGGTAAAGACCTAGTAGTGAGGTATTTTGCAAGATAGCTCTATTTTTAAGTTTTTCGGGAACCCCTATATTGTTGTCCAGAGTGGCTGCTCCAGTTTGCATTCCCACCAGCAATGCAAGAGGGTTCCACTTTCTCCACATTCTTGCCAACACCTGTTGTTTGTGTTGTTGATTGTAGCATTCACACTGGTGTGAAGTGATACATCATTGTAGTTTCAATTTGCATTTCTCTGATAAGTGATTTTGAGCATCTTTCCTCTGATAAGTGATTTTGAGCATCTTTCCATGTGTCTGTTGGCCATCTTTGTGTCTTCTTTGGAAAAATGTCACTCATGTCTTCTGCCCATTTTTTAATTGGATTATTTGTTTTGGGGTTTTTGAATTTTATAATTGTTTTGGGGGTATTTGCATTTTATAAGTTCTTTGTATATTTTTGATCCTATCCCTTTACCAGATAGGTCATTTGCAAATATCTTCTCCCATTCCATAGGTTGCATGTTAGTTTTGGTGAGTGCTTTTTTCCTTAGATAAAAAACTAAGCTTTTTATTTTGATGAAGTCCAGATAGTTTATTTTTGCTTTTGTTTCCCTCAGGAGACATGGTTTCAAGTCTCCCATTTAGGTCTTTCATCTATTTTGAATTTATTGTTGAATTTATTGAATTTATTCTAGTGTAAGCAAGTAGTCCAGTTTCTTTCTTTTGCACATTGCTGACCAGTTTTCCAGCACCATTTGTTGAAGAGACTTTTTCCCATTGGATATTATTTTCTGCTCTGTCAAAGGTTAATGGACCATATAGTCATGGGTTCATTTCTGAGTTTTCTGTTCTGTTTAGTCGATCTCTGTGTCTGTTTGTGCCAGTACCAGACTGTTTTGATTACTACAGCCTTGTAATGTAACTTGGAGTTCAGAACTATGATGCCTCCAGCTTTGTTTCCCTTTGTTCCTTGGTTCTTAATTTGCACTCTGTAGCAAACACATATAATAATATCAAATTAATATAATTCTATTACCCTAGGCTAAACTATTGAAGAGAAATGATTCAGAATGGTATATCAATAATTTTCTCACATTTTATACTTCTTAAAGAAATTACTGTTAAGAACCCAAAGACAGCTCACAGAATTAAAGAGTAACTCAGACCCATTTGGGGGGAGGGGGATACTTTCTGACAAAACTCTGCCAAAAAAGTGTATTTTTGGCTTCATGAGTGACTTTGTCCTTCAGCAGTTTCTCCTACTTGAATTTCCATCATTGTCTGATACTGTTGAATCCTGGCGGATTCTTTGCCTCCTCTTGCTTGTGACACCCTATTTGTGTGTTCTCCTCCCAGCTTAGGCCCTCTTGTTATTCTGTGTCTACAGACACACCACCCATCTATTTGATGTCGATAGCTTGAGGCAATGCCTTCAAAATCCACAAAATGGCCATAATGTCTAGAGACAAAGGAGGCATGCCATTTATTAAGATTACATTATAATAGAGGATCAAGCAATATATTTCCAGACTTTATGTCTACGTACATATTTCAGTGCGAGACATTCATGTTTATGGAAAACTAACAGGAATATCTCTTTGGTGTGATTCAGCTCAGTGTCTCCTAAGCATTTGTCTTTGCTCCCTTTCCTTTATATCTTTTACTCCATCACCAAGTCTTGCCAGACAGAATTTATTGTATGATATCAAGTGTATCTGCAAAACTGGGCTGCCTTTCTTCTCATCCAGATCAGTGCTTTCTCAGACCTAAGCTACCACAGCTGCCTCCTACTAGACGTCCCTACCTCCCCAAAGCCCTCTTTACTTCCCAGTCTGGTCTCATTTCTGTAACTGGTGAGAGTTTCTAGAATGTGAATAAAATTATGTTTCTCATCTGCTAAATGTGAACCAGTAGCTCAACAGTGTCTTGTGACACTCTGTACGTTATATTGTAGCTTTAGCTGCTCTGTTACTGGGTCCCAGTTTACAGTGTGGTCCTTACACTCTAAATCCGGGGCCAGCAAATTATAACCTTCGGCCTGCCTGTGTTATACAAAGTTTATTAGAACACAGTCATACTAGTTTGGTGCTGTATTGTCTGTGGCATCTTTCACTACAAAGGCAGAGTTGATGAGTTGTGGCATAGACCTTATAGCCCATTGAGTCTGAATCATTCATTATCTGGCCCTTGAACAAAAAGTTTGCCAGCCTCTGGTCTAAATTCCAAACACATTAAACTTTTCTTTGTCCCCCCGCATCCCCTTAACTCTGGATCCACTAATTTTCTATTCTGGCCTGCACTCAGGCACAGCCCACCCACCCCTTCCGAAACCCCAACTTCAAAGCTCCTTGATCTAGGAATTTCCTTAACCATTTTCACTGGATTAAACATCCTTGCTGACTGCTTCATTGAATACTGTATTTCCCTTACTAGAGCACTGGTCCATTTTACATCATTTACTTTCCCCAGTAAAGCAACAACTCAATCTAATTGACTCACCATTCAGTACCCAGCATCCATCCCACTCATTGCCTGGCACACAGTAGGTGCTGACTAAATATATATGGTGTTTGTAGAATCTATAAATATGTAAAGAATATTTTAAAACTGATTATTAATAAAATACTTGCAATCTTAACACTTTTTCCAATATAACTGAGCATCTTAAAACTGCTAAAACCAGTTTTAGCTAGAAAGAATATTAGAGGCAGAACAAGATCCCACAGAATATTAACATATTGATTCATTACATGGTGTAAGAAGAGATTGAAATTAGATGTGATATATTGATAAGACTCTCCTTCCATCTCCGATCTGTTTTTCTCTAGGCAACTTCTTCACTCATCTCTCCCAGTTACTGAATAGCAGACCAGGCAGACTGGCTTTCTGAGCTATACTGTTAGACAGTGTGGAAAATATGGCAGAAGGCCCAGTGCTCACAGAGAGGATAAATGTAGCTCTGAATTCCAGTTCCCAATTTATAAGCAATGACTGTTGAGTTCAGCAAGGATTAACATATGAACCATTTCTGTGGTATGACTGGAAAAGTAGAATTTACCTACGTGTTCAGAGAAGAAGTAAATACTAGAGAAGGGAAATGTTACAGCTTGTGGGACAATGACGTTCACCTCAACCAATATCTGTTGAACCTTTTACAGGAATGATTATTTTTACTGCTCTAGAGAACTCTGTAGTAAATTAGTATTATCCCATTTCACAGATGAGGAAACTTCCTTGCTATTTCAAGATCTAAGTATGTATATTGATTATCAAAGGCTAATCGATCTCGGAAAAACATCCAGTGCCTCTGAGTAAAATACAAATGCGTAGCGCATTGTTTTTACCGTTAAAAGTTATGCAGAGGGATGAAAGGTCTAAGTGACTAAGAAATGGAATAATTTGGCTATTTTTCAGAAATGAAAAAAGGCATTTCAAAGATGGGTTGGAGTGGGAAAGGAACAGTGTGTGATAGCCTGTAATTAAAGCTGATTGTGGGAGGAAGTCCATTTTAGCTCTGTCAATCATGCAAATTTTCTCCACCCTGTCTCAAAACAAAAATTTCTACGAACTGAGAAGTTTTGTGGTTTTTTGTTTCGTGTGTGTGTGTGTGTGTGCTTTAAGTTTGTTTTTGAAGAAGTTCTGACGTTCTCTTTCTACTCTCTGAGGCTTTCTATTTAGGTGATGGTCTTGCCTCTGAAAATGTTCACTACACAACTGCACTTCTGTCCTCAATATTTGATTATCCCATATGTTGCATTAACCTAGTTAGTATAATGACAACCTTACGTTTATGTTGTTTTCTATTTATTTTCAATTTCCAAAACACTTAGGATAGCAGTTCTCAAAGTAGGGGGTCTCAAAACCCTGTGGGTTCCAGAGGCCCTTTCAGAGAATCGACCAGGTCCTAAAGCAGCGATGATGTTTGTCTTTTCTTCACGTCGACATTTGCCGGGACAGGAGAAAGGCCACGAGGAGCTGACACCTTCGCAGGCATCCAGGCAGTGACACTAATGGCTCCTGGTAGCCATTGTACTCTTCCTTGCCGGGAGAAAAGCCAGTCTCACTTTAAAGTAGCCTTGATGGAATCAGTAAAAATTATTCATTTTATTGAAACTTTACCCTTGAGTACATGTCTTTTACTATTCAGTGGGAAGGAAATGGGAGTTCTGCTGCATACCAGAGTAACTTGGCTATCTCAAGGGAAAGCACTTGTGTGACTGAATTCAGAGCTAAAATAGGTGCTCCTTGCACTTTTTTCGGGAAATAGAATTTTACTTGACAGAATGACTTAGGTATTCGATGAACATTTTCTCAATAACCAAGTAAGGCTTCTACTTTGAAGAAAATAACAGTGTTTATTGCTCATGACAAAATCTGTGCTTTCACACAAAAGTAAGAATTTGGGGGGAATTTGTATTTACTGCATCCCCGTAGTTATCTGGTGAGACTAGTGATAAGAATGAATGTGCTTTTTCCATTTTATAGTGAAATGTGTTGTCTTTTGGCAGATCTGCAAATTTTCCAATGACCAATTCATGATGTTGCAAAATCAGGTTGATTGAAAATGTAAGATAGTGCACTGAATTTTAATGCAACAGTACAAAAAGTTCATTGCTTCAAATTCCATATTACAACTAACTACCAAGAAATTACTAGTAATCAAGTTTTGGTATATTATTTAAAAAGAAGAAAAAGAGGTACAACACTAGGGAAGCATACAAAATAGTTCTGTCTTTTCCAACTGCATATCTTTTTAGGAGAACACATTTTTTTCATGTGCTAGAAAAAAGTATGCCTCTGCATTCAATTAAGTCAGGAATTAAAGATTGGCAAATAAGTAAATCAGTGCCACTTTTTTCCCCCAATAGTTTTTAAAAAAAAAAAAAAAAAAAACACGGTAATTTCTCATAAAAATGTTAATATGGAATGGGTTTATTGTGGATATTTAGTGAATATTTTCCATTTTCTCTGTTAATTTCTATATGGAAGCTCCAAATATACAACATACATTGAAAATAGTGCATTGAGAACAACAAAAGGTAACATTTGTTGAGCACCTGTTGCCAGGGGCAGGTGCTTATTATATATTATCCACACTACTCCCCTCTTATTGTCCAAGTTTTGTTCCATTATACAGAGGAGGAAATGGAAATAAGAAATTAAACAGCTTGCAAAGTCACAGAGGTAGTAAAAGTGTTTTTACTTCCTCTGGTGGCCATGTACTTTTTTTTAAAAAAAGTTGTGGTTTTCATAGCTAATGTCTTATTTTTTTTTCCAGAGATTACTGTAATGACCTTAAAATATCAGATAACAACACTGAATTTCTTTTAAATTTCAATGAGTTTATTGATAGAAAAACTCCAAACAACCCATCCTGTAAGTATAGACAGATTTGTAGTAATTATTTGGTGTCACTATTACTGTATCCAATGTGGTCGACTCTTGCTTCAGATTTGTGTGTTGGCATGCTGGCATCTTGACTTATGTTTAAATTTTTAATGGTAAAATGTAACAATTTGACTTTTTATATACAAAAGAATTTTTATTTCATTATGAAGGAAAATGACGTTTTCAAAGCCAGGTGATATATGCTACAAATGTTTAAATGTAAATAGGGTATCCTTATCTTGGCTCTTTTCAAATTTAAGGAACTTAATTTTGATGATAGATACACACACACACACACACACTCTGTAGCCTCTTCTCATTTATTTATTTTAAATTCAATTAGCCAACTTAAAGTACATCATTAGATATAGTGTTCTATGTTTTGAAGGCTTTTCATTGCATTGTTCTTGCTATATAGAAGAAAACATACAACACGTTTTCATTGCTTTATCTCTATCCTCCAATTTATATAAACAGTTTTAAGATGAAGAGAATAAAAACAAGGTATAAATTAAAATATATCACTTAGTGTTTTCTGATCAATTTACAGATGCTTCTATTTTATGAAGTTGGAACAAGTTGGAGTAAATTGTTTTCTTACTAAAAATATCCTATAAATATACTACCATGAAAAGATGCAGTGGAGAGGAAAACCAACTGCATGGCAAAAATTTCCTTAATAAATATAACTTGGAAAAAAAAAAAAAAGTAACAGTAACTGACTTTGATGTCCTTTCCTCCTTCTCCCTGCATCGTCACTTGTTTTTTATAAATATTTTATGTATTTATTTTTTTTATAAATATTTTATGTATTTATTTGAAAGAGAACACGAGCAGAGGGAAGAGGCAGAAATAGAGGCAGAAGCAGGCTCCTGGCTCATTCTTCAGATGGGGCTCCATCCCAGGACCCCAGAATCATGACCTGAAGCGAATTCAGATACTTAACCTCCTGAACCACCCAGGCGCCCCTGTGCTTTTCTTTTTTTAAATCATTTCTCTCAGGAAGAGTTAAAGAAAGCATATCCTCAGTTATAAAAAGTGAACTGAAGCCATCTCTCAAATTTAAATTTATCTCATAAAATGAAGGAAATTCCTAGTACTGCTCACATTAGCTACCAGAATTAGAATGAGCTACTCTGAAAACTGGTCATGGGTAGATCAAACCCCAGTAGAGTGTAGTGGTGGGATCCCTGCTCAGCGGGGATTAGGCTTTCCCTCTCCCTTTGCCCCTCCCCCCAGGTTGTGCATGCTCTAATAATAAAATCTTTAAAAATGTAGTTGTAAAATTTATATTTTCCTCTGATAGTGTTTTATATTGTAGTTTACTCAATCATGCTTCAGCTCAAATTATTTTAAAAAAATGTATAAAACTAAAAGTATCAGTGATTGAAATCTAAATAGTTTCTTTTTTAGGGGTTCAGGCTATTTTAATTTTGCTTTTATCAAAGTACTTAATCCATCAGAAAAATTACAGTTCTCACTGTTTAAGTTAATTTATTCACCTACCTATAAATATTTCTACTGTAAAGCTGTTGTCTTCTTCATATCCCCCCATTATTTTGGAATATAAAAATGAGATCATATGTGTGCAAGACGGTAGAGCTCAATACTGATAATCTCTTGATGTATGCAGCAGACATATTTCAAGACATTTTAAAATTACAGTATAATTAAAATATGAATGCAATTATGAAATAACTCGTAACGCTGATTTAGATTATAAATTAGAAAAATGGTCTCATTTCTTTGACCTAAAAGGATTTGCAGCAAGTAAATTATATCTTTCACTTTTCAAATGGACTGTTTTTCAAAGTGATACATTTTCTGCTATGATGAATAGTTCCTAAAATGAGGTCTAAAATATGGATTCAGCTGATCCTTTAAAATTGGGTGAAAGATACATTAAAAAGTTATCAACGAAGATGTTTTCCAGTCTACTCCCCACCTCTTGTAGTAATAAGATCTTAAGACCCCCCATTCCTTACCTGAATAAAATGAAATTTTATCAAAAAAAAAAAAATGGGAAGTTTCAGAGGATCTTGGAGGTATTCAGAGTTTTGTGGGCTTAAAACAGAGGATCAAAGAGAAATGAAAAGGTGAAGTTTTTGTACAAGAATGTTTATTAATTGACCTTGGTCATGGCCATCTGTCCCTCCATTAACTGTGAACTTGGGCTAAGATGTCCTTTGGTTATTTCAGAAATGACAACCTGAAGCCTGTGGTCTTTGACCATTACCTACAGATTCTGTATTAAGTTATTCAGTTCCTTGGCCAAAACATACATATATATAAAATTGTCCATTAAATTATGATTGTTTGGAATCCCCATACTAACTTAAAAAAAAGGGAGAGAGGAAGGCTATTTCCTCAATGTTTCTTAAAGTTCACAAAGTAATTTTCATTTAGAATTGGCTCTTCTATTAATCCTGGCCATAGCCTGAAAAATAGGAGGTAAGATGAACAATATTTTAAAAAATGCAGAAAATTAATATTGAATATATTTTGTAATTCACAGAAATATTATCCACTCTTAAGTTGCTTTTACAAATAGAGAATGTATTTGTTTCATTAGTATCCTAATGAAGAAACTATGTGGGTGTAATTGAGGCTATCCTTTTTCTGTGTTAGGTAACACAGATTTGATTAATAGAGTCTTGCTGGATGCAGGCTTTACAAATGAACTTGTCCAGAATTACTGGAGTAAGCAGAAAAACATGTGAGTATTTGTTCTTATTAAATATATATGTATGTGTGTGTGTGTGTGGATATATATATATATATATATATATATATATATATAGCATCTCAGTTCAGCTTTTCCCCAAGAAATTTTTGGAAAATAGGTCTCATAAATTTAGACTTTATCATTAATAACAATTTCCTGAGAAAAACATCTTCCAGTTGTTGACAACTTACATTTGCAGCTGTGGGTGTGTGTCAGGACAAACACATGCCCTTACTTAGCTTTCTAGGCTTATATGCTGCAGTGTGACAAACCAAGTCAAATAGGGTGTTAGTGTTTCAGTGTTTGGGGTAGAACAGGGCTCCCAGTGAATGCTCGATAGACCTTTTAATAACACTACCATACACCCAGTCAACGAATTAAGAAATCCGATTAAGGTCCCTACTCCATTTCCAGTCAGTACCAAATGCTAAATATTCCTAACAACCTAGCTCTTCTTCACACCCAAGCTCCTCATTTCCCATTTCTAAGAAATGATAACAACTGCTCTTTCTGCCTGTAGGGTTTCCATCTCCACTCCCCCACAGAACTTACCCCTGCCTGTCCTACTCTTAAAATGCAGTTCCAGTTGCAGGATAAAGTTGAAGCTTTCCAGCATGGATGTCAAGATCATTGATGAGCTGACCAGTCTCAAGAAGCTGGTCCTCGAAACTTTACTTCCTGTTGCTTCTTACTTTATGCCTTATGTTTTCATGACACCAAATATTATCACATTCTTAGGCTTTCCCTTAACATTTACTCTTGGCTCTATGTGTAAGAGCTTCCTGCTCCTGCTGTCATCTCTGCTAATTCAAAATGTAGCTGTATTCTTCCTTACTGTGTGGTGTGTTCCTTGAGAATCCTCTATTTCCCAGATAGTATCACCATAAAAACGTGGTTTACGTATATTGATGTATTTACTTTGTCTTCCTTTATTTTAGAAACTCATTTTATTTCACTTATTTATTAGTTATTATTACTCATTTATTATTACATCAACACCTAAATTATTATCTTACGGAGAGTAAGTGGAATAAAAGATTTCCTTCTTCTGTCTTCTGTTTTAGCAAGGGAGTGAAAGCGCGGTTTGTTGTGACTGATGGCGGGATTACCAGAGTTTATCCCAAAGAGTAAGTTCAAATAACATCAGTAGAAATCAGTGTATTACAAGAGACTACTCTAGGCTACGTACATTGCTGTATAAGGAAGCCATTGTGTAGAGAAACTGATTCTTAGATTAAAGTGGAGTCACTTAACCTATGAACAATATTTTAAAATGCATATTTCTTTTAAAATGCTATATGATTATTCAGTGGTAATTTGGATATTTTGGGTATTTATTCCAAAATTTAAAAGAGATTTTTTTTTGTCTCCGTTGACACAAGCTAACCCTAAATGAACATAATGGTCATTGTCTATTGACGATGCTTCCACAGCACCTCATTGTTTTCACTGTTCTGTGGATCTTATCTCTTATCTTTAGAACAGTCTTAAAGTGAGCTGGGGAGGCTTATTACTGTTAATTGACCTATTAGCTGACTTGTACATAATTACCTGCAGAGCAAAACTAAGAGCTTTTTCTGACTCTCAGTATCGTTCTACAGTGATGTATTGCTTATTAACGAGTATCATTTATACCATCAATTACCACTGACTTTCTTAGACATACCTGAGATGTAGGCATAGCTGTAAAATTTCATGATGTTCATGGCAAAGTAGGTTATCAGGCAGATTAAAGAATAAAAATGATGAGCCATTTCCTCCTTAGGGCTGGAGAAAACTGGCAAGAAAACCCAGAAACATATGAGGACAGCTTTTATAAAAGGAGTCTCGATAATGATAACTATGTTTTCACTGCTCCCTACTTTAACAGTAAGTACTACTTGGAATTCAGCATTCTCAGTTTCCTTTCTTATTAAAATAAATTATTGTTCCCACCTGCTTCCCCCCCACCATATATTTTAAGTTAATTGCTCAGAACAGTCCTTATTCAGTATACACTCTGTGAATGACATTGGAAAGACAAAAGCATCCACTTAGTTGAGGAGGTAAAATGCCTACACAGGAAACGGCCAGTAATGAAGAGATGGCATGTCTCCAGATGTACATAGTACATACCAATACACATAGATAATCCTTTGTTTCATAAACTGCAAATAGTTGATGAGTGTTCAATGACTCTCAAAAATATAATGAATCAGTCAGTTTTAGTTCAATATATTATTTATGAAACTTATCAGTAGCCCACATTTTAAAATATTTTCCTGGGTTCTGCCCCAAAACCTTCCTAATTTAATCCCCGAGCCTCTCTGAGGGGAGGTGTTATTCATCCTCATGTTCACAAAAGGGGAAACAGAAGTTCAGAGATTTTGGAGTTTTGTCGAGGAACTTTGGTCTTCTAAAAGGCAAAGGCCATTTTGGGTTCTAAGAACAATCTTTCCACTACACATCAGTGGCCTCCCCAAGATTTTGGCAAATGTCATGCACCCATTACGTTGTGGAAGTATAATTCCCATCCCCAAGTCAGTACATTCAAGATAACTCCCCGACACTCCCCTGAGGGAGTGGTACGTAGAAAAAGAAGAGGGAAGAGAGGACTGACTACACACCTCCTTGTTAGTCTCTATTCTAGAATACTTAAGCAAAACACTATTTACCTAATAAGAGAAATTCACTATTTGATGTATCTCGACAGGACTGTTTTCCTTTTTTAGTGTTGTTTTTCTTTTTTAGAAAGCGGACCTGGTGCTTATGAATCAGGCATTATGGTAAGCAAAGCTGTCGAAATATATATCCAAGGAAAGCTTCTCAAACCTGCAGGTAAGCGTGTGTAGTGTATACAGACACATGAGCAAAATGAAATGCGACCTAGTATTTGTATTAAAAGTTTGCAGTACTTATCAGGAAAGTCATAAGAAAGCTTAAAGCAACATAAAGACAAAGACATACATCCAAATTTGTAAAAACATAAAATACAATTAGTTACCTCTGAGACTGGGGAAGAACACAGCTGATACCATACAGAGGGGAGGGATTTTCAGTGTATGTGTTTATGCAATGCTGACACAAACTCATGGAGTCAAGTCAAAGTTCTAAATGCCAGACTGATCCAGCACCTCCACTCCCTGAGTCTGTCCTACAAGGTAGTTTCAAGGACACAAAAGGGTATTCAGTCAAGGATGTGAGCGTCTGTAATAAGTTAAACAGGAAGAATAAGTTTTCATCTTTGGGGGAAAAGATGGATAAGTTCTGGCATATCTATACTATGTGCCTGATAAAATGGATTAGGTAAGAATCTTTTTTTTTTTTTAAATAAAATTACAGTAAAATAGAAAAATGACTTTTCTTGATAAATCAAGAAAACAGAAACCTCATAAAACTGAGCATCAGCGGGTGGGGGTGGGGGGGGGCGCCTGGGTGGCTCAGTGGGTTAAGGCCTCTGCCTTCGGCTCAGGTCATGGTCCCAGGGTCCTGGGATCGAGCCCCGCATCGGGCTCTCTGCTCCACAGGGAGCCTGCTTCCTCCTCTCTCTCTGGCTGCGTCTCTGCCTAGTTGTGATTTCTCTCTGTCAAATAAATAAAATATTAAAAAAAAAAAGAAACAAAAACAAAAAAACTGAGCATCAGTGGGAACTGGAAGTAGACTGGAATGGTGGATGCAATAAAGTAGAAAATTCTCTTTTCATTGTATGGTTCAATATCTGAATGTTTACGAAAGCGTACTTTAGGCCAGATTGGGATGGTCGATAGCCTTCCTGCTCCAGAGGGCAGTTTTAGCCCTCACTGGTTCAACCACCAACTCCATCACTAACTCCTTTGGGGGCTCATTTATTCACTCATTCTCCCAGTCACTTGTCCTCTCACCCTCACACTTCCTATCTATCCTGGACATACATATATTCAGCACCTGGTGCATGCATTGATAGGGATAGGGAAGCTCTTAACACAATCTCCTTGAATGATCTCCTATGGAAAGGCTATTCCTGATAGTATCCACTTTTTTTTTTTTTTTTTAAGCTCACACTGTATATTAGTTAATTGGTCAGGTTGTAGTCAATGAATAAACTGTCGTATATATACATAAAATTATTTAATAGTTTAGGAGCTATTAACATTACTTCTTGATGAAAATTCCAAGAAATAGATCTTTGTAATAACACTAGATTCAACCCAAATTTAATGCTAAGTTATCATACAGCAAATATTATATGGCTCCTAAAATTGCAACTTTTTAAATTGAATCAACTTTTCAGGGTATAGCTGCAACTAATTTAATCTCAAGAAACTTAAATTTGCCTGCTCAGGAATACTCAAATGTGAGAGGAAAAATAGATACTAAGAATCACAGCCATATTTTTTTAAATATATGTGTCAATTTTCTTTCACATCATTTTTCAGTTGTTGGAATTAAAATTGACGTAAATTCTTGGATAGAGAATTTCACCAAAACATCAATCAGGGATCCGGTAAGATTTTTTTTTTCAAATGTTTATGCTATATTCCATGTCAAATGCAAATAAGAAAGTAAAAGTAAAATCTTAAAAATTGACAAAATAAATTTTCAATGCTCCTAAATTGAAGCAGAACTATAAATTACTATTTTTGGAAAGATTTTTTTTTTGGTTTAAATTAGTTAATAAGAAAAATATTTCAATGTTACAGTTTGAAATGCTTGATAGCTATTTGATAGTTTTATATCTATAAAATTACTTTTTTATGATGGGCTAGGCTGTCATTTATTCTTACTTTTAGACTTGATAAATCATTCTAAGATTTTTAACCTGGTAATAGTATACCATTTAATCTTTTCTAAGTAAAAATGTGTGGCAGTAATTATATTTTTGTCTTTCAGTGTGCTGGTCCAGTTTGTGACTGCAAAAGGAACAGTGATGTAAGAAAACTCTTAAAATTTTTAACTGTAATTTTTTGTATTACCATTGCTAGACTTTAATGCTAAAATTGCAGGAATTTTTGAATAAACATTAAAAATATTACTTTATGGAATCTTGAACTAAGCTTACATCCTTGTTACATGCTTATATTCCTAAAGTTAGTTTTTTAAATTTTTATTGTGTTATGTTGATCACCATAAAATACATCATTGGTTTTTGATGCAGTGTTCCTAACCTCATTTTTAAAAATAATCACATGTTTTTTAAAAAGCCTGTTTCTGTATGGACTCTCTCCTCTACAATCCCAGTTGTGTTCAATCTCATGACTGTGAGATGAGGTGCTGAGCCACCCAGGTACCCCTGAATGGGCAGTTTCAAACCCAAGGGTCCTTTCCTGGTTCTTAGGGCAATCTTCCCCTTTCTTTCATAATTTACCTGTATTTGGTTACACTATAGTTACAGTGATGAGAAACTTTTTGAGCCAAATTTTGGAATTATGTTTTTTTAATCAAATTCCACTTACATGGATTGGATTTTACATTGTCTTCTGTTTCTTCATCAGCTTTTCTCAAAAGTTAAACATTCTCTAAGAATGACTATATTAATTATTCCAAGAATAAAAGGGATGAATTCCACTATTTTCTTCTAGTCTTCTTATATGTATATATATTTCCAATGGTTTATATGGTCTTATCATTTCTAGTCATGCAAAATTATCAACCAATCATTTTATAGTTTCTCCATTTTACATAGACTTTATAAATATAGACTACGAAGACTATTTTCAGAACCAAGGTTTTTAGGAAGCTGCTTCCACATTAGGAAAATGGAGTGCATATGTCCTCAACTCTGAAAACAATGTTTTTCTTATTTCATAAAATAGAAATTATTAAACTGATTCATGCATTTAAACATGATACACTGTGTGGGAACTGATTTCTGTGATCATTTTTTGTTTTGCTTTCTGCTTTTAAATCTAAGTATCCTCATGCTGCCTTTTTTTTAAAGTCTGAAGCATGGTGACTACAATGCATTTTTAAAGATATGTCTTTTCAAAGTATTAAGCGTATGTTTATACATTCTTAAATATTTTGGTTTATCCAATGTCCTGGATCACTTAGATGTCCAAATGGCAACAGGAGTGCTATTTGGAATGGCTAAAGCTTATTTCTGATTTCTTCTTAGGATTTATTCATATTGAGTTGACAGTTTTAACTGGGTGGGTGTTGGGAATATGAATCTCTGCATGTCCTTAATTTATTTCATCAAAATATCTTGATTATATATGTTTAAGTTGAAGTTTTCTCCTATTTTTGTTGTTATAGTCATATCTACCTCCAATGGAGTAATGATATGTATTCTCAAAATGTGGGTTTTTTAAAATTTCATTAGGTAATGGATTGTGTGATTCTAGACGATGGTGGATTTCTTTTGATGGCAAATCATGATGATTATACAAACCAGGTAGGTACCTGACTGAGACAAAGTGTACTTTCCAAAGTGTATTTCCCAGATCAACATTACAAAAGTCCTTCAAACCATTACAGGAGTTAATGAGTTGTTATAATACTCCCATAAAATAAATTTTAAACTGCTAAAAAAATATAAACCATTAATAAATACATTCTAAATAGTTTCCTAATATTAGTGGAATTTCCTTTCTAGTACTAACAGTTAACATTACAACATATAGTTGAGAATTTTAACATGATAGGAACTTTTTGTCCTTGTTCACATTAAATATTAATATCTAATATATGGCTGCTTTAAACTGATGATGTTTCTGTTCCCAAATTTACATGTTGGCAGCATATAAGCTAATTGGCTCCCACAGAATTTTAAGCAAATTAGAATGAGTTGCCAACTTACTTCGTTTCTGAATCTACCTTTCTGGCTTCTCTTTAAAAAGAAAAGATCTCTTAACAACCAGCATTTTCTTATTTATTTTAAAGATTGTATTTACTTACTTGAGCGACACCATGATAGCACAAGGATGAGCAGGAGAAAGGGCAGAGAGGGAAGGAGAAGCAGTCTCTGTGCTGAGCAGGAGCCTGACCCAGGGCTCGATCCCAGGACCCTGAGATCAGGGCCTATTGTTAAGGCAGAGGCTTAACCAGCTGAGCCACGCAGGCGCCCCAACAATGAGCATTTTCTTAACTGACCATGTTTATGGGCTGGAGTTGATGAGCCTCAAATTTGCCCCTTGAAGTTCTTCTTCTTTTTCCAGTCCCACCCCTTTCTCTCAGTTAAGCTTCTTTCCTCTTCCCCACAAGGAATCGGATTGTGACCTTAATGCTTAGTCAACGGTGTCCATTCTTTCCACAAACATCACACAGAGCCCCCGAGCAGTGAGAGCTTCTCCTTCCTCTTCACTTCTTTCCGGAATGTCCCTCTCAGCTCCCCGGGCTCTGGTTTGTCAGCCTCAGAGCAGTTTCAGTTCACGGTTTGTCTCACTGATCGTCGTGGCAGCAGTTAGGGTGTACACATGTGGCATCAATTTGAAACTTTCTTCTTTTCCCTTCTGTACTAGATTGGAAGATTTTTTGGGGAGATCGACCCAAGTTTGATGAGACACCTGGTTAATATATCCGTTTACGCTTTTAACAAGTCTTACGATTATCAGTCAGTGTGTGAACCCGGCGCTGCACCCAAGCAAGGGGCAGGGCACCGCTCAGCATACGTGGTCAGTAACGTCCCCACCCCGGTTCCTCTCCAGCAAACGCTCAGCGTCCATTCGTGTAACGACTGTTCATTCTATTTTCCAGCCGTCGATAGCAGACATACTACACATTGGCTGGTGGGCCACCGCTGCTGCCTGGTAAGTCACTATTTTCACTGGTACTGAGAAAGCGGGTGTAAAATAGTAACAGATTTGCTGGCAATGCCCATTTTGTGACACGTGAGTCATTATTACGGGAAATCCTTTTTTTCATTTCTAAGTCATACACTGATCATATTTACAAATAGTTTCTCCTCCATGGTCAATTTAAAGCAGTTACAGTTGTTTAGTTTTTCATACGAAAACAGGGTTTGCGCCTACAGACTCCAACCTCTTCAGAGATCTGTTGCAGCTCTCTTCTGTGTTTCTCTGTACACTCCATTCTTTACATTTTAGGTCTGTTAACCTATAAAAAGTTTCTACCTGTTGCCTTTAATATCCAAATTAGATGTCTTCGTGGATCAAATTCAAGACATCATGGCTTCTCTTTTCACCTCTTACTGAGTTTTAGAGACATTGCTGAAATGGATCTAAGTCTGTCTTTTCACGGATTGACCCTCCCTACCTTCTTCTACACCTAACTTACACTCCACCACCTATGAAAATAAGACATTTAAACTGTTTGAGGCACTGTGGAAAGTCTGTAAGATCACATTTGTCATTGTTTGGCTCTGGTCAGTCAAGTAACTCAATCTCTTTTACTGTCTGGGATCCTTTCTCTCCCTCACTCCTTCTTACCTCCTTCCTCCCTCCTCCCCCTTCTTTTGTAGCCTTTCCCTACCATATTGTCCCACCCTTATTCAGTGTGGATTCATCTTTAACATTCATTTGATGGTGAGGCTTCCCCAGCTGAAGTTAAGTGGTCGCTTTCCTAAAGTGGAACAAAGATTTTATGTTAACAATCTGATTTTTCTAGGAAAAAAACCTGGAAAATGGTGCTTTCTCTTGTGACACTGGTATTTATATATTAATTGACTCATGTATTCTAAATATCATAGTATATGATTTTTTCCTGGCCAGAATCTACCTTTCACCCCCCCCCCTTTTCTAACTAAACTCAATTCCAGGTAATTCTGTAGTATTCTGTAATATTGGCTCAATTGTCATTTACTATAAAACTGAAATGTACTGTGTGCTCTAGATCATAGATATATTTTAGTTTATGAATGTCACATTATGTATCTCCAAATATATCCTATATATCCAAGTAAAGAGTTCACAGACCGTCGGCACAAGGTTGTTTTTGTTTGGTCTTTTGTTTTTCTCCACCACAGAGTGTTAAAACTAAACTAGGGAGCACTCCTGAATGTGAAACCTATGTCGTAAACTGTTGCCGCCAGGGCTACCACGCCTCCATGATCACGTGTCTCCTTAGGCCTCTTCACCCCTGCGTATCCCTCACTTGGTCCTGAACATTTCTGACTTCACAAAATTAGAACTGTTGTGTCAAATTTAAGAAATACTTATGTAAAAATGCTCCTCAACTTTCTATTGGCCAATTCTCCATTTTTTCTTAACAGATGCAAAAGAAATGTGTACAGGCAAAATTACTCGGGTTTTACTGTGTAGTTTAGGTTTTGATCACTAACCATTCATATTTACAACTTAGGTCTATTCTACAGCAGTTCCTCCTGAGTTTGACCTTCCCACGACTTCTTGAAGCAGGTATGTGAATACTCAGCTATTGTCATAGTAATTAAAATTTTGTTTTGGGATGTGCCGAGTTCACCCAACTCAGTGAGAAAATATGTGCATTTGTGTCTATGAGAGAGAGAGAGCTTATGCATTTGGTAGGTTGGCAATGGCGACCTTTTTTAAAATGTCCTATTTGGCCTCCATTTTGTAATCTCCTATTTATTGAATTTATTGTTATTTATTGGGCATCTGTTAGGGGCTGCTCCTGCCTTACCCAGCAATAAACAAGCCACGAAGAGTGCCCACCCTATACCCTTGCTTTTCTCTTTGAGACATAAATGTCTGGGCACGGACCATAGTGTCCCCTCCCGGTGATCTGTGTTTTTCCCACAGTGGAGATGGAAGAAGAGGACTTCACGGCTTCTCTGTCAAAGCAGAGTTGCATTACCGAACAAACCCAGTATTTCTTCGATAATGATAGCAAATCGTTCAGTGGTGTATTAGACTGTGGAAACTGCTCCAGGTAAACATGTCTTCCTTTCAGGAACAGTCCTAGTTCACTAAGAAACTGGATTCACTTTTATAATCATTACAGAAAATGAGGGAGATTATTGTTCACGTCAGAGAGACATGGGACCATTTGGAGTTGGAAACAGATCTTTAGTTTGGCTGTAGGTTTTTAAAATTTACCTTCTCTAGAATTCATCCTGAGCGGCTAGGTTGTAATCCTGTCAACTATCACAATAGGATCAAGAAAATTGCACTAACTTTGAGGCAGAACCTAGAAAATTTTGGTTGTATTTTACTATATTTTTGTCTAAAAGGACCCTTCTAAGAATTTTTCTGAAGTCATAGAATTAAAGGCACTGACTGTTATAATAATAGAATTACAGTAATTCTGAGTGATTCTAAACCAAATATATGATTGATCGCTATTTACATTTATTTACTAAGTAGTTTTACAGAAAGTATTCTGGGGCGGGAGGTGTTTTATTTCTATTTATCACTGAAATTGACAATTGAATGCATCTTTGAATTAGGATGAAAAACTAGGAAAAAATACCACTTGCTAAAAATCAAGATTAATGCTAGTAGGCATAACACATCCTGAGTAATTTTTGGAAGACATTGAGAATTTCATTTGGTTGTGAGGGATGGAAGAAAAAGGCAAGGTGGGATTTTGCAAAGTTTTGAGAATGATCCCCCATGTCACAGGGTCCCTGAGAACAGAGCTGAGAGGCACAGATTGGGGACACTTGAGGGCAGGTAATTCTAGAAGCAATGTTAACCCAGAGAAGAGGAAATAAGAGGAGGTGAGGTCATCTGAGCATGTGAAAGGGCTGCGAGAGTTGCTAGGGAATCCAGACGTTGGTAACAGACGTTTTCCAGCAGCGGTTAACTGTAACTAGCATGAATTTTTAACGACCTGGTCAGTATGACTTTTTGAGTTTTAGCAGATCTCTGTGTTCCAGGAGGATGTTGAGGATAGAAAGAGAAGAGTTAGGCCTCAACTCAGAAAAAAAGATCATACCATCTCGTATAGAATTTAGCATATCAAACTATCAAGTTCCGCAAACAGAATTGTAGCTGTATGGTTATCTCAAAATTTCAGAATCTTTCGGCCTTGGACTAACAGGTGTCTGGTAATAATTTTTAAAGCACAGGTTGCTAAGTTAAATATAATGTACAGATTTTTAATCAATATACTAAGTTCAGTCATGCTTGCTTTGAGTCACTTTATCCTTGTACCCCACATTCAGTGGAGAAAAAGAAAATTCCACTTTTTTTGGAAAATGTATAATCATAAATAAATGACTCTTTAGCAACCAAAATGAAAAGGTTACCATCATTAAAGGCAACAGAAGCAGCTTAAAACATGGGGAAAAAAATAGAAAAACAGCCACCAAAAAAACCCTACATGGAATTGAAAGCCCTTATTCCGTCTGTATCTGTGTTGTCCAGTTTAGTAGTTACAAGCCCAAGAGGCTATTTCAATTATCAATTACAACTAATATTAAATGTGGTGTCTCAGTCCCACTAATCAAATTTCAGGGGCTCCTGGGCCTCAGGTGGCTCTTGTTAACCATACTGGACAAAGCAGAAGACATTTCTGTCTCCGTGTTTGTTGAACAGCACTGACCTAACTCTGCCCTTAGCTTGGCCAAGATATTTAGACATTTTGGGCTTCTAATGATTTTTTTACCTGTAGATTAATTCAGTAATAAATACAATTGCTTAGCCATGTCAAATAAAACATTGATTCTGTGAGTTACAGCAACTCAGGAGTGCTTATTTTGCATTGAGGACTAACACTTAAAAATCTATTGCAATTTTCTAGTATTCCAGAGAGGTAAGATGTGCATGCTAATGAAGAAAAACATGGTCATGTTTCTCTGCTAAAAATCATTTTCATTTTGTTTCACTATTTATATTGGTGATGATTTGTGCCTCAAGATGTCAGATGTTGATTTGTGCCTCAAGATGTCAGATGTTGGCTTTCATTTTAATGTGTTTTTTCTCCCCAAAAGAAAATGTTCGTTTTCTGTAATTTTTAAAAATATTTATTTTGCAGAATCTTTCATGTAGAAAAACTCATGAACACCAACTTAATATTCATTATGGTTGAGAGCAAAGGGACTTGTCCCTGCGACACACGACTGCTCATACAGGCAGAGCAGACTTGTATCCTTTTTGGGGTCAGAGATGTTGTAAGAATTGCCATCTTTCAGTAATGCATTTGTAACCTCGTCACATTGTTTACGCTCCAAGAGAAAGACATTCCGATGGCTGTGATTACCCCACAGGGGCAGAATGGACTCCTCACACGAAATTTGGTTTGACTGTGCAGACCAATGATGTTATCCAGGTACCAGTAGAATGTGAAAGGTTGCCTGCTCCTAGAATGAGGCTTTGTGTAGGCGATAGTGCAGGTTTCCAAGGAGATCTGGAAATGGCTTAAGGGGCCATTGGAGGGACAACTGGTTTGGGGTTCAGTGGTGGTTAGAGAGGTGCTGGGTTTTTGCTCTTGCTAGCCGGGGCTGGTGTGGTGGAAAGCTGTCAACACTCGATGGTTATAAATGGGGTTGAATGTGATGTATACCTACAGTGGAATATTATTCAGCCTTAAAAAAAAAAATGGGAGGCCTGTCCTGGGCTCCAGCCGCACTGGTAGTAACAACAAAACTTTCCTGGTTGTAAATATGCTAAAGGACAATGCAATGACTAGTAAAGCATTGTGGACGGCAGAGATTCTAAAGAGCGCCTACACTCTTTGCATTTACCCCTGTTGTTCCTGGGGGGGGGGGGGGGAGTTTGACATTGAGGTTTACTATTAGCAATTAGTTTGTATTTCTGTCTTGCTCCATCAGAGGCAGCCGTCCTTTCTTGCACTGTTTTATATGTATGACTCTTCTACTCAGCGTCATTTCTTCCTTTCATCCACTTATATTTTACAAATATCTATTCAGTACTTGTCCAAGGGCATGCTATACAGAGTAAAAATAAAAATGATCCCTTTACAAAGCCACTAGATTGACAAAAGAAAATTTCTGGAAGTTTACTTCCTTAAATCCCTAAGCGCTAGAACTCATTGTGTTGGACTAGACTAATGGCGTAGGTGTCCATTCTTTTGTTATTTGTGTGAAAAGAGAAAGAAACTTCATATTCCTTAACAAGTGTCTTCAGCTGATGGTCCAGATCCTTGCGATATGGTTAAGCAACCCAGATATCGAAAAGGACCTGATGTCTGCTTTGATAACAATGTCTTGGTAAGACCAAATGTTTATTGTATTAGATTATTAGAACTCAAGTGGTCATTGTCTTCAAGAATTTAAGGAGACAGATTACAATTTTAACTCAAACATAATCCTAGTGTTTCTCATTAGCATGATGTACTTGCTGGTCGATAGACTTTTCATTTCAGTATTTTCCACGGTTAGCCTAAGCTTCACAGTTGCTTCTTCTCTCTGTCCTTCACACAGAAATTATACTTTCAAACACATTTCCGGTGAATTTACTAATAATCCACGGTCACAAATCTGACCATTTTAAACACCTTCTCATCAATAGTAATTGACAGTGTTATTTATGATATGAGTTGCCTCCCTTCATTTATTCTTGAAGATATAAAAGGTATTTGTTATTAGTTTTACTCTTTAGTGTATATAAAACCTTTGAAAGAGCTATTGTCCTATTATTTTTTTTTAAACATGTTTTCTGACTCTATCAGAGGTTTGTATTTTTACCTTGCATGATATTAGATGAGGTCAAGTACCAAGGGTTACGTTGGTAAAATTATACAAAACATCTTTCTCGTATCTGATGTCAGGATGACCACCGCTTTCCTGTAGGTCAGCAGTCGTCCTCCGACAAATGCTGTTCCGACATACTCTGCATGCAGTCAGCTGTCTGGTTTTAAAATCATTTTAACCATTAAGAAACTGCATTCTCAAATGTGAAGGCCACCCTGTAATCCCTGCTTACTTTTATAAACTAATTTTAAATGTAATTTTCCTCAATTCTTATTCTTCATGGTGGGCCTTTGCATGAAGTGGGTCATAGACTCCAAGGATCATGCAAGCAGAGAGCATTGTCTTAGGCATTGTTTATTCTAAAAAAAAGTCGGATCACCTCTTGATTCATGTGCACTTATGGAAGCTATAATTCTTTTTAGAACAGACTTATCAACTCCGTACTTATTTCCTCAAATGCACATATAGCCACCTTTGTCCTCCGCCTCAAAATAAGGTATTTCCACAGATACATAATATGCGATTAGATGACATAGATCGATGATGAGGAGTAAGGCAAAGATGTGTCACAGTAAATCCCAGTTATCTCTGCCTGGACTATTGATCACTTCTCTGTGATGGAGAAAGTGAGTCTGAGTTGTCCCTGTTTTTTTTCCATTTTATCTGGTTAGCCTTAAAGAGCAATCCAGATCTGAGGACTTCTGTTGTTCCATCTGCTAGATTTTCAGGAGCTTTGCCCATGTCAAATCAGTCCCCAAAGAATGTTGACTGTGGGCCCAGGGGAGTGCTGCTCATTAGGGAAACTTCATTCGTCAACTATTTGTCAGCACAGACTGAGATTAAATTCAATCAGCTGAACTTGAAAGATTACCTAAAAAGCCCAGTTGCCCGAAATATCTTCAGCCTAGGAGATGATCTGCTCCAAGGCCCTGGAAAGACTGAACTAAGATGAAAAATTGCAGTAGTTCCAGTCTTGTGAAATCTACATCGGGGTGTGTGTGAAAGTACAAGTCTTACTCAGTAGCTCACCGTGCTAGTCATGGCTCGTGCTGCTTTAGCGGTGAAATGCTTCGGTAATGCTTATTTTGCAATGGTCACTGTGCATCTGCTCTGGATGGAGGCTCACATGAACTGCCAACTGCCAGCAAACTGCATGAAATCTCATCTTGTATGTCTTCTTCTCTGTGTTTTCTTTCCTTTTCCTGTACTTGCTACTTTGCCCGTTATTAATGGGATCAACTTGTGTGCACAACGAGTCGTGCCTGTACCATGATGTCAGCTCCTATCTTCATTTTACTGCAAGTTTTCATGTGGTGTGGATGGTCAGTCACTTTCTCTAATTTTTCTTTTTGTGCTGTGTTTGGCTTGAACTTTTATTAAATAATCCACATCCCTAAATCCACTGTAATAAGTGTCCTGAAACCAGGTTGTTAAAATCCCATTACCTATAGTGTTTTGTCAATAGCTGAATGCAAGGATTGCTTAAGTTTCTAATCCTAAATCAAGCATATCATTTTCCTTTGTTTACTTAAAAATCAGTATTTTCTTTTAAGGTTTTATATAAAGATCAAGTCAGCGTGGGGAAAATTACATATGCTTCATGAGGAGAAGTAGCTGAAGGACAGTCAGTAGAGCTGGTCATCTCTATTTTCAAAAGATGCTAACATAGTGTTGGAAAATAACATTAATGATGAACCATTTAAGTTTTATCCAAGTCAGTAATTCAGTTTTTTCTTTTTTAAAAAAGAAATATGAGTTAATCAACTTTTTATATTTTTACTACCAACATAGATATTCCTACTGAAATATTTTAGTACAAGTGCTTCCAATGTGTAAGATCGTCTTACTTAGTATCTAGGCTAAAATGATCCTTCATTAACCTTTGCCCAATTTCTCATTTCTCTCAGTATGACTGAGTAGATGTTTTGGGGCTTGTGCTCAGGGATTCATGTACAGTTCTATAGTTTCTTTTCTGACACTCTGAAATCATCCTGACTGGTGTTACTGGAGCAACTTCTCTCATGTCCTTTCTTCACCGCCATCCAGGTATTCAGTGATTAAGGAACCACTAGATGGAGATATGGCGATTACTGTGAATGGAGTGAGCTCATCAGAGGGGCAGGAAAGTGGAGTAGCAGCAGGAGTCTCAGAAAACGACTGCTTTTTTTCCTCGGTTAATAATGGTTTTCGTAGCAAAAGATTCCAAGTGAAAGAAAGCTAGCTGATTTGGATAATTGAAAGACCAAAATTAATTGATCCCTTCTCTGTGGCTGTATTTTAAAAATTGATATCAAGGTAGCTATTTGAAGCAAGGTTTTACTGATCCCTGCCCAAGTGATTATACCATTTACGTATGAAAATTATAGTAAAAATCCCATTTTCCATGTTCTATTTTTTTTTAAATATTTTATTTAGACAGAGAGGTCACAAGTAGGCAGAGAGAGAGGGAGAAACAGGCTCCCCACTGAGCAGAGAGCCCGATGCGGGGCTCGATCCCAGGACCCTGAGATCATGACCCGACCGGAAGGCAGAGGCTTAAACCACTGAGCCACCCAGCCCCCCCCCCCATGTTCTATTTTTTTATACTTCTCCTCATTTGTGATCATGGTAGAAATGAGCAAACTAAAACATAGAGCTAAGGAAAAAAGGCGAGGAATAATGTAAATATTCACTCTACTTCTATCCATCATAGAATTTTTAGGTAACATATATAGGCAGCTAATTAACACAAAAATATAGGTCAGTTCCCTTTTACCTTTATGTTAAAAATTTATAGGAAAGCATTTTCCCCTTAAAAATGTGATTATGAATTTTTCTATGGTGTTATTCTTTCTCACCATAACTATAAACTTACCAAGAAAATAAATATCACTGTGGATTCAGCTGGATGGGATCAGTACATTTTAATGAAATAATTTTTGAAAGATGGAAAGCACACACATGGGATTCCCTGTTACTATGTCCTTGAGGAATATATAATGAGCAGTCTTGAGAAGATGATGTAGATGGCATATACTTTACAATAATAAGACTTGGGTTGAGTCTTTAAAAACATAGTTATCAGTATGGAACAGCAAATCTAGTTTATGCAATTTGAGTATTGCTATGATAACATCAAAAGAAGTATCATTTTCTCTGAAACAACCAAGTTGAAAAAAATAATGTAAACATTATCCCAAAATACTAAGATTAATTGACAGTTGTTCCTGACACTGACGACCAAGGTGAAAGTGTTAAGTAAGATTCAGCACTAGTCTAGTGCTAACTAGGAATTTGTGGTGGGTGAGATTATGCTCCCAGATTTCTGACATCTTCTTAAGGATTATCTCTCTCTAAGCATTTCAAGAAGGACTGTCTAAAGTCAAGACCCTTGTATCCTGTGAAGTCCAAGAAGAGTATCAATTATGAATAACCAGTAATGAGGACTTATTAAAACACAAGTGTTCAAAAGAGACCTTCTGACAAGATCATTTGGAAGATTTAAGTGGTAAAGAAGAACAAAAGAAAAAGAAGGCTAAAGTTTAGGAAACAAGTAAAGCCAGTGAGAAAGTTCATTATTTTATGCAAACCTGATTTATGAAAGCACATCTTTGGCTCCATGAACAATGAACATGCAGATGTGTATGTAGGTATACGCACATTTAAATAGTTGAACAAATATGCTACCTACTTCATGGATTGATGTGGCAAGTGGGTTATGGTGCTGTGTAGAAGAATAAATTATTTGCTCGACAACTTATTCCTATTAAGAGACGTATTGTGTGGTATCCAGGAGCCTAAATAATTTTAAAGGTACATTTTCTTTGAAGCTGCTGTAGGTGATGGGACTTTCCAAAGTTAGCCCTTATCTGGGGGTGGGAGGAGTGGGAAAGTGTCTCCACCACTGATTTGCCTTTTGAAGGTAATGACTGTAATTCAGTAAATAAATGAATTACTAATTATTGAGCTCTTACTATGTATAATTAGTTACCCCCAGTTATTCTGGTTTGGGAAAGACAGGCAGATTTAAGAGTTTAGCAATACTTGTTTAACAAGATTTAGGCACTAGTATACATGGTCTTAAAAAGAAAACCTTGGGGCAGAATCATATGAATAAAGGGAAAAAGAGTTCTTAGTTGACATGTTTATTAAGAATCTTCTGAGAGACGTTTCTAGATGAAAATTACTATATTTCAAAATTATATATATTATTAGCACTGCATAGTCTATTTTTACTTTAATGTGTTAAAATGAAACAAAGTACCAATCTTTATGAGCAGGAAAATCAGTGTTCAGGAAATTTTGGTCTATCCTTAAGACAGAAAAAAATGCTACAGTTTCTCCCACATCAGTGCATTTGCAACTTAATTTCAAGTGTTGGTGTATATGGCTGCCCATGCAGAAAACATGACAGGAAACTGAAGAGACAGACTTTTTAGTGTGAATCAACTTGTAGACTTGAGGGACTCCAATTAACTTATCTAAACTCTCCCCCTCCCAGACTGAAACCTTATCTCACACAAGAAATGCAACTGAGCAAATAAATTGAAAAAAAAAAACCAAACACTAGAAATATAAAAATAAACACAATGGAATCAGAGCCAGAGATAGGTTTTTTTTTTCTTTACATTAATAGGAATTTCTTTGACAAAATACATTGTTAATACATTGATGGGTCTTGTTTGTGTGCTAATTTTCCATCCCATCAAATTAGTACTTACTATACACCTCTGAATTAGACCATTCTGCTGGATGTGAGGTATTTGAGATAGTTTATGCTTAAAAATGAGTTTTTAATCTGGAATTCACATGTAACTGAGCATTGTTCCTTTGATCTTGTTACCCTATCTAGAGGGAAAAGTATTTGAACAAAGAGGAGCAAGTACGAATTCCCAGAGATAGTACATACCTTGTCCCATTGCAAAGACAGTGATACTGGAGCAAATGAAGTTGTTGGGGGCGAGAGGAGTAGAAGATAGAGAGGCAGCCAGGCTCCCTCGGCCTTGCAAGGAATTTGGATTTTGTGCTGAGATTAAATAAATAAATAAATAAAATAACAAAAAGCTTGATGTACGGTTCTGAGGGGACCACTTTTTGGTAAAAAGATTGTAAAAGACCAAGAGTAGAATCAGAGACAAAGGAGGCAGCTTTTGAAGGAGTGATGGTGACTGAGAAGGGGTAAGTTTGGGAATGTCAAGAATACATGCTGGTGAATTACATCTGAAAAAATGTTTTAAAAAAGTAGCAATCACAGATGACTGATCTGATGATCTGAATGACCCATACCCATTGGGTAAAGGAGAAAATTGCCACATCAAAACAGGTAGGAAAGGCTGAGAAGATGCACTGTCTGCATAATCCCCATCTCTGACCTAGCTACATAAAATCGGGAGGGAACTTGTAACTCTGAGCTTTACCCTGAGGAATGAAGGGCTTGGTTTGAACATCTAGCATTCTACGATGTGGGGTCTCCCCAACAACTACCTCTGAAAGTCTTATAGGGCTTATGTCCATGAGACCCATAGGACCAAAGAAAGAAACAGTTCTCATCAGGCTCATACGGACTGACTGTGGCTTTCCTCCCAGGGCTGAGAGAAGATGGACTAGACAAAAATGCCCTACTCCCAACTTTCCCTGATAGTGGCTGAAGTATGCAGATATCCTCTCTTGCCTGAGGGACTAAGGCTTCTCATTTAGCACATGCCTCATTTTCACCCTATGACACACTCCAGGTCCCTGGTCTCTGCCTGAAAGGAGCTTGTGAACACAGCTGGCATTGGGCTTTTGAGGCTACTGCCTAAAGAACAGCCCCCACCCTGAACCACTTGGCTGTGGTGGCTGGTATGGCTGATGTTCTCAGGTACCACCTAATAGTGGCAAATAAATAGTTCTTAACGCTGTATTCCCCCAGGGCTCAGCAGTGAGAGAACAGACAAATGCTCTTCTATCAGTCATACCTAAAAGGGAAAGGTCTAACTGCATACCTTAAAAACTGCTGCCTCAGGTTCCAGGCTCTAATCAGCCTACATTTAGGTGCTGTATGATATCACCCCTCACCACCACCATATATCAGCCCACCTCAACTACTGAGAAAGGTGGCTGTTTTATCTAATGCATAGAAACCAACACAGAACAGAAAAAATATATTCTAAACAACAACATAAAACTCCACTAACAGACATTAAGGAGTTCAAAATCATGGTCATAAAGATGTTTACCAATGTCAGAGACACGCAAACAATAGAAAATATTAAAAAGTACAAAAAAGTCACAGAGCTGAGGGTAATGTATCACAGTAATAACATAAAAGATACAAATGACATGAATAGATAGCTAAGAAAAGAGCATTTGACAAAATACGACATTTCAGGGTAAGAACCTTGGTCAGATTGGGGGGATAGAGGAACATCCTTCAACATAATAAAGGCCATATGACAAACCCACAGCTAACATACTCACTGGAGGAAAGTGTCTCAGAGATAAGACAGGAAGGCCCACGCTCACTGCTCTTATCCAATTGAGTACAGGAAGTCCTAGCTAGAATTTTATGCAAGACAAAGAAATAACAGGGATCCAAATAGGGAAGGAAGAAATAAAACTACCAGTACTTACAAATGATGTGGTTCTGTATACAGAAAACCCCGAAGACTTCACCCAAAGACATCAGAGAGAAGAGGCAGAGATCAATCAGTGTGGAGGTCTGAGGAGATTTCAGTAAACTTGTAGGATATAAAATCAGAAGTCAGGTGGACTTGTATACATTAATAAGATATCTGAAAAGAAAACTATCCTAGTTCACCATAGCATCAAAAACAATAACTTTCTTGAATAACTTCAAGAAAGTAAGAGAACTGCACAATGAAAACTCTAAGACTGGTGAAAGGAAGAAGACAAACATAAGTAGATATTCTGTGTTTATGGATTTAGAGAATAATGTTAAAATGTCCATACTACCCACTGCCATTTGTGGATTCAATGTACCCCCCCCATCAACAGCGTTCTTCACAGAAATTAAAAAAAAAAAAATTAAAATTCTTATGGCCCACAAAAGACCCAAAATACTATAACAATCCTTAGGGAAAAGAACAAAACTGCAGTATCAGATTTTTTTTTTTATTTTAGACTACAAAGCTACAGTAATCAAAACGGTATAGTACTGGCACAGAAATGAACACATAGACTAATGGAACAGAAGAGAGCCCAGAAAGACATCCCAAATATATACAGTCAACTAATATTCAGTAGGATAGCCAAGACCACCCACTGGGGAAAGGATGGTCTCCAGCAAATGGTGCTAGGGAAATAAACACATCGAGGGCAATGGGACTGGACTCCTCTCTTACATACTCACAAAAATTAACTCAGAATAGATCGCAAACTTTAAGACAGGTTACTATAAAAATCCTAGAAGATAAAGTAAGAAGAATTTCCTTGACATTGGTCCTGGCAATGATGTTTGGTTACAGCACCAAAAGCAAAACAACAAAAACAGAAATCAACAAATGGGACTGTGACAATTTTGAATGTTTCTGCACAGCCAACGAAACCACTAAAGGAAAGGCATCCTACAGAATGAGGCAAAAAATTGCAAGTGCTCTCTCTCTCTCTATATATATATATCTCTATGAACTCATGAAAATTTTTTAAAAACCAACAAAAATTGGGCACGAAAACTAAATAGACATGTTTTAAAATGTTTTAAAATGTTTTAAATGTTTTAAAATGTTTTAAAATGTTTTAAATGTTTTAAAATGTTTTAAAATGGCCAGTGGCTACCTGAAAAGATGTTCAGCATCAGCAGTCCTCAGGCAAATACAAATCAAAACCACATACTTCAACCTTAAGGACACGCACCTTAAAGTATATGACAGTGGATGGATAGAAAAACATATTCCATGCAAATATAAATCAAAAGAAAGCTGGGGTAGCTATACTTGGACACAATAAACTTCAAGACAAACACTGTAATAAGATATTATATTGATATATATTGATAATCAAAATCAATCAAAAGTGGATGTAACATTTGTAGATATTTATGCACCTGACACAGAGGCATTTAAATATATACAGCAAATATTAAGAGACCTAATAGGGGAAGTAGGCACCAATGTAATAGTAGGAATAGGAGGAATACTAGTAGGGGACTTCAGTTCCCCACTTATCAATGGATAGATCACCCAGACAGAAAATGAACAAGGAAACAGTGGAGTTAAATGACCCATTAGACCAGATGGGTTTAAGTGACATTTACAGAACATTCTATCCAAAAGCAGAATACACTTTCTTCTGAAGTGTGCGTGAAACTTCCTCCAGGATAGAACATATGTTGGAACACTGAAGAAGCATTTGAGTAGGTTGAAATATCAAGTATCTTTTCTGGCCACAGTTGTATGAAACTTGGTATCAACTACATAAAGAAAACTGGAGAGTTCACAAATATGTGGAGATAAAATGGCATGCCACTTAACAACCGTGGGTCAAAGGAGAAAGCAAAAGAGAAATGTTGTGTTTTATATATATGTGTGTGTGTGTGTGTGTGTATAAATATGTTATAAATTATATATTAAAAACAAATTAGAGACAAATGAAGATGGAAATACACTGAACCAAAATGACTGGGAAGCAGCAAGGCAGTTCTCAGAGGAAAGTTTATAGTGATAAAGACCTATACTAAGAATAGAGAATGGTCTCAAATAGATTTATACCTTAAGGATTAAGAACAAACTAAGCTCAATGCTAGAAGGCAGGAAATAACAAAGATCATGACAAACAATTGAAATAGAAACTAAAAAGACAATAGAAAAGATCAATGGAACAAACAGCTGGCTTTTTGAGAAGATGAAATAGACAAAACCTCAGCTACACTTACAAAAAAAAAAAAAAAGATTAACATAAATAAAACTAGAAATGAAAGAGACATCAAAACTGGTATCATAGAAATATAAATATCATAACAGACCACTATAAAAAATTAAATGGCGGGGCGCCTGGGTGGCTCAGTGGGTTAAGCCTCTGCCTTCAGCTCAGGTCATGATCTCAGGGTCCTGGGATCGAGCCCCATATCTGGCTCTCTGCTTAGCGGGTGGCCTGCTTCCCCCCCCTCCCCATGCCTGCCTCTCTGCCTACTTGTGATCTCTGTCTGTCAAATAAATAACTAAAATCTTTAAAAAAAATTAAATGGCAAAAATTGGAAAATCTAGAAGAAATTGATAAATTCCTATAAACATGTAGCCTATACAGAATGAGTCATACAAAATAGAAAATCTGAACATATCAGTTACTAGTAAGGCAACTAAATCAGCTCTCAAAAACCTCCCAACAATCAAAAGCCCATGACCAGGCAGCTTCACTGGTGAATTCTACCAAACATTCAAAGAAGAATTAGTATCAATCCCTCTCAAACTCTTTCAAAAAATAACAGGAGGGATCACTTTCAAATTCATTTTACAAAGCCTGCCTTACCATAGTACCAAAACCAGACAAGGACACCCCAAGATAGTAAATTACAGGTCTAGATCTGATGAACCTAGATGCAAAAAAACTCAACAAAATGTTAGCAAACTGAATTCAGCAATACAAGACCAATGCCATGATCAAGTAGGATTTATTACAAGGATGCAAGGACAGTTCAACTTCGACAAATCAATCAGTGTGATACACCATATTAACAAGGTGAAGAATAAAAATTGTATGATCACAATAATGCAGAAACAGCACTTAAAAAATTTAACATCCATTTAGAGAAAAACTCCTAACAAAATTGGTATATAAAGTATATACCTCAGCATAACAAAGGCCTACAGCTAACCTCATATTCAATGATAAGAACATCACAAACAACACAAGGATGCCCATTCTTGCCACTTTCCTTCAGTGCAGTCCTGTAAGTTCTAGGCAAAGCAATTAGGTAAGAAAAAGAAATAATAAGCATCCAAATTGCAAAGTAAGAATTAAAACTCTATTTGCAGATGAAATATTTTATATATAGAAAACCCCAAGAACTCTACCTACTGGAATAAACAAATTCAGTAAAATTGCTAGATTAAAAAAAGGAAGATACAAACATCAGTTGAATTTTATACACTAATAAAATAGAGAAGTTGTAAAAATAATTTCATTTACAGTTGTATCCAAAAGAATAAAATACCTAGGAATAAATTTAAACAAGGAGGGGAGAGACCTGTACACTAAAAACTGTAACATAAAAGTGAAGACACAAATAGGAAGATAATTCAGTGCTCATGAATTAGAATGATTATTGTTAAAATGCTCATACCATCCAAAGAATCTGCAGTTTCACTTCAATTCCGATCAAAATTTCAATGACATTTTTCACTGAAATAGAACAAACAATTCTAAAATATGAATGAAACCACAAAACCCTAATAGCCAAAGCAATCTTGAGAAACAAGAACAAAGCTGGAGCCATCACACTTTCTTGATTTCTACCTGTATTATATACATAGAGTAATCAAACAGCGGTACTGGTATGTGCATGCGCGTGCGCGCACACACACACACATATACAGATCAATAGAACAAAATAACCCAGAGGTAAACCCATGTTTATGTTCAATTATTTTATGACAAAGGAGCCAAGAACATACCATGGGAAAGAGCAGTCTCTCCGATACATCATGCTGGGAACGGCCACACCCAAGGGAATAGAACTGGACCAGTATCTTACACCATACACAGAAACCAACTGAAAGTGGGTTAACTACCTGAGCTTAAGACTTGAAATAGTAAAACTCCCAGAAGAAAACCTAGGAAGTAAACTCATTGACATAGGTTTTGGCAAGGATTTTTTAAAAATTTTACAGGAAAGGCAAAGGCAACAAAAGCAAAAATAAACATGGGACTACAGCATAGTTAAGGAGACCAACACAACTGAAAGGCAATCCATGAAATGGGAGGAATTATTTGATAAGGGGCCAATATCCCAAATATAGGATGCCCCAAAACAGGCATGTTTTGTTTTAGTGTACTTTGCTTTATTGCACTTCACACTAATGCAGGGTTTTTTGTTTTGTTTTGTTTTTAACAAATTGAACGTTTGTGGCAACGCTGCACTAAGCAAATTGTACTTGTGTCATTTTTTTTCAATAACATTTGCTCACTTTTGCTGTTATGTCACATTTTCATAGTTTTCACAGTACTTCAAACTTTTTTGCTGTAATTAAGTTTGTAAAGGTGGTCTGTGGTCTTTGATATTACCATTGTAATTGCTTTGGGGCACCATAAACCCTGCCTATCTAAGACAACAAACTGTGTGTGTTCTGAATGCTCTAAAGACCAGCTGTTTCCCCAGCCCTTTTTCTGTCCTTGGGCCTTCCTATTCCCTGAGATGAAATGATACTGAAATTAGGTCAATTAATAACCCTGCAATGACCTCTAAGTGTTCAAGTGAAAGGCCGAGTCACATGTCTCTCACCTTAAAAGGTAGACATGATTAAGTTTAGTGAGGAAGGCATTTCAAAGGCCAACACTGGCTCAAACCTAGGCCTCTTGCACCAAATATTTGGCCAAGGCATGAATGCAAAGGGAAGGTTCTTGAAGGGAATGAAAAGTGCTATTCCAGTGAATACACAAATGATAAGAAAGTCAAACAGCCTTATCGCTGACATGGAGAGAGTTTTAGTGGTCTGGATAGGCGATCAAACCAGCCCCAAAACTGCTTATGCCAAAGCCTAATCCACGGCAAGGCCTTAATTCTCTTCATACCTATAAAAGCTAAGAGAGATGAGGAATCTGCAGAAGAAAAATTTGACGCTAGCAGAGGTTAGTTCTTGAAATTAAAGCAGAGAAGCCAGCTCTGTAACATAATAGTACAAGGTAAAGTAGCAAGTTATCCAGATACTGAGGTAATCAATGCAAGTGGCTATACTAAGCAACAGGTTTTTTAAAAAAATTTTTATTTTATTTCCATTAATTACCATGTAGTATATTATTAGTTTCAGAGGTAGGGTTAAGGAATTCATCAGTTGCACATAATACCTAGTACTCATTACATCATGTGTCCCCCTTAATGCCCATCACCCAGTCACCTCATCCCACCACTCATCTCCCCTCTAGCAACTTCCTAACTATAGGAAACAAACAGGGTTGCAACAGATTTTCAATGTGGATGAAACAGCATTCTATTGGAAAAAGGTGTCATCTTATTACTTTCATAGCCAGAGATGAGAAGTCACTACCCATATTCAAAGGACAGACTGTCTTCTTAGGGGCTAATGAGCTGGTGACTTTAAGATGAAGTCAGTGCTCATTGACCATTCTAAAGATCCCAGGGCCCTTAGGAATTATGCTTTGTCCACTCTACCTATACTCTTTCAATGGAACAACAAAGCTTGGAGGACAGCACATGACAACATGGCTTACTGAACATTTGAAGCCCACTGTTGAGATCTAGTACTGAGGGGGGAAAATCCCTTTCAAAATATGACAGCTTACTGAGAATACACCTGGTTGAATCTAGCCTTCATGGATGACTCTGCGGGGTTCAAGATCTCAGTAGAGGAAGTAACTGCAGATGGGGTGGAAATGGCAGGAGAACTGGAATCACAAATGGAGCCTCAAGATGTGACTGAATCGCTACAATCTCACAATAAAACTTGAATGGATGAAGAGTTGCTTCTTCTGGATGAACAACGTGTTTTCTGGAGATACAGTCTCCTGCTGGTGAAGATGCTACTGATATTGCTGAAATGATAACAGACGAGCTAGGATACTGCATAAACTTAGTCAATCAAGCACCAGGGTGTGAGAGGATTGACTTTAATTTTGAAAGTTCTACTGTGGGTACAGTACTATCAGACAGCATCACGGACTACAGAGAAAGTGTTCCTGAAAGAGTCAGTCAATGCAGTAAACATCATTGTTGTCTTATTTTAAGAAATGGCCATGGCCACCCAACCTTCAGTGACCACCACCCTGACCAGTCAGCAGCCATCAACAGTTGAGGCAAAGACCCTCAAACAGGGAAAAAAATAAAAAATAAAAAAGACTCATTGAAAACCCAGATGATGGTTAGCATTTTATCACTACAGAATTTTTTTTTAAGTGTATGCTTTTTTAGACATAATGCTATTATACACTTAAAAGACAATAGTATAGTATAAACCTTTTACATGCACTGGGAAACCAAAACATTATTTTGACTTGCTTTATTGTGATATTCCTTTTATTGAATATCTGCAACTAGAATGGAACATGCAATATATCCAAAGTATATCTGTACATGAAACAGGCTCAACGTCATATAGCAGAGACATGCACATCAAAACTTTAAGGAGATGCCACTTCACACCTGCTAGAATGACTGTTATCAAAAAGACAAGAGATAACCATTGCCGGCAAGGATGTGGAGAAAGAGAGGCCTCTGTGTTAATGGTGGGACTGTTAATTGGTACACCACTATGAAAACCGGTATGAGGGTTCCTCAGAAATTAAAAACACAACTACTGTATGAACTGGCAATTCTTGGTACTCATTTGAAGAAAATTAAAATACTAGAAAAGATATATGCACCCCTATGTTCATTGCAGCATTTTTTAAAATAGCCAAGATACAGAAACAACCTAAGCGTCCTCAACAGAGGAATGGATAAAGAAGTGGTATGTAGAAGATAGAAGGACACCTGGCCATTTTTGACAACAGTATTGGAACTTGAAAGCACTTCACTACATGAAGCAAGCAAGATGAAGACAAATAGTGCATGACATCACTTATATGTGAATTCTATTTAAAAAAAAAAAAATCAAACTCAGGGACGCCTGGGTGGCTCAGTTGGTTGGACGACTGCCTTCAGCTCAGGTCATGATCCCAGAGTCCCGGGTTTGAGTCCCACATTGGGCTCCCAGCTCCACAGGGAGTCTGCTTCTCCCTCTGATCTTCTCCTCGCTCATGCTCTCTCTCACTGTCTCTCTCTCAAATAAATAAATAAAATCTTTAAAAAAATTTTAAAAAAATTTAAAAAAATAAAAAATCAAACTCATAGAAACCAAGAATAGAAAAAGATTTGCCAGTGGCTAGGGAGAGGTTGGCAAAAGGATACAAACTTTTGGCTATAATATGAGTAGTCTGGGGATCTAGTAAAACATGATGACTATAGCTGATAAACACTGTAGAACTGAAATCTGCCGAGAGAGTAAAACTTAAGTATCCTCACCAGTTGGGGGAAAATGATAAATATGTGGATAATAGACACGTTAATTATCTGGGAGGGAGGATAACGTTTTACAATGTCTATCAAATCACCAAAATATATACTTTGAATATCTTATAATTTTGTCTATTAAAGTGAAAAGTTAAAATTTTAAAAGCAAAATAAAAACAAAAGCAAAAATCATTTTCATATTAAAGATAAAGTTATGAGTCGTTAACAAATGAACGGCATTTAAAACCATAGAACTACATTAGGTTACTTAGGAAGAAAGTGTAAATTTAAAGAGAGAGAAGTAACTGCCGGAGAAGTCTATCATGTAGAACGCATGAAGAGAAGTAGGTTGAGCTAAAGAGAGTAAGATGAGCCCAAAACACGTTTGGAGGAAACCAGATGTGTTGGGCAAATATACATGAGAGAATATTGTACATTGCCAAGTGCTCATGAAAAGTAAAATCAGGTGAGGACCAAGAATGGATCATCATTTTGTGTTACCCTTTAGATTTAGGAGCTAGCTTTTGAAAAATAAGCTTTTTCTTAATAGATTCTTTTGTTTCTTTCAGATTTCTCTTTAACAAACACAAGAAGTGTTCTGCCTCAAAATGCAGCTCAAGATAGAAATTTTAAGTTTTTTACAGGGGGACAGCCACTGTATTAAACCCTAGTGATGAAAAACAAGCCAACGTTCTCTTCTCTGCAAGCTCAGAGTCTTTGGAAAATCATTCTGAACATTTTATTTACTCATTTATTTATTTACATAACCTATTACTTGGATTATTGGATGATGAACCGTGGCATAGTGTATTTTTTAACAAGCCTCATATCTACATCTACTTATTTTCCTAAACATCCTTTATGAAATTCAGTAATTAAAAGAAATCAAAGGATGTAGAAAATGTTACAAACAGAACCTAGGAATAAAAGATGAAGGATAATTCTGTATTTAAAGGAACTTAATGAGCTACCATGAGACAACATGGGGGGGATCCAAATAGGTATATCAATTGCTTATATTTCATGGTTCTGTAAATTAAATGTCTCTTGCTAGCTTAGCTCTTTATATTGAATATGTTTTTGGAGTGTCTTTTCATGTATGATTCAAATACACTATTATTTTAATTTTGGTGAAGGTCCAGATGGTACAAGTGCAGGTTGGTATGTTTACCTTTGAAACTGGATATAAAGGATATAGAAAATAGAGATCATTTCTCACATTGATTTAACCAGTCCCAAACTTTGCCTTATTGAGCGTAATTGCTAAAATGATGATTCTTGGGTATTATAAAACCTATAGCAAATTTTTAGTTACTCCTTATTTTTGTAAATATCTAGGAATATCTCATACACTGAAAGTTTTTTTTTTTAACAACGGTGTTATTGGTCAAAACAGCATTTACTATTCAAGTATTTTCTTAGTCATCAGAATTTGCAACTCAAAATTTAAAGCCTCCTTGAAATGATACTGGGGAAATTGCTTTATTCAAAATTGCTATTACTATAAAATCCAGGGTAATGTCATTTATTTGGGTTTAAATTAAAACCATTTTATCAGGTGAGTTCAGAAGTGGACTAAACATGGGTGCTCTGAAAAATGGCTTACTAAGGATTTCTTCAGGATTTTTCTTTCTCCTTTTTTTACAACAGGAGGATTATACTGACTGTGGTGGTGTCTCTGGATTGAATCCCTCCCTGTGGTCCATCATCGGAGTCCAGTTTGTTCTACTTTGGCTTTTATCTGGCAATAGACACTGCCAGTTATGACCTTCTAAAACTCAGTCTGCATAATTAAACTCCGGACCCTGCCAAAACATGAGCCCTCAGTTGCGTTAAAATAGGGTCAACTGTGGAATGAGCAGAACACTAGCTGGGCCCATACCATCGCTCAATCTAAGGCGCAGACTCATATGGCCCCCACTGGCTGCATGTCAGGGTCTCAGATCCTTAAACTTGTGTGAATGCTGCATCATCTATGTATAACATCAAAGCAAAATTCTATACATGCTCTATTGGAAAATTGGAGAGTTCGTTGTTTGCGTTGTTGGTGATTGTATGTAAAAGGGCTCCCCATACTGTTTATGAATCCTACAAATTGTCTTGACCTTGACCTGGAATTTTGACCTGCTGCAATTCTTGTTCTTTTACCAAGAAAATCTCTAGAGGAAAAAAAAAAAAAAAAGGAATTATTTTTGCCTTCACGTATTCTTTTGTTAAAAATTATTTCCTGCTTTGAGTAGTTATTATTGAAAAATAAAATAGGGAGAGATGGATGTAATCTGTTGAAATAGAAATAATGGCTAATTTTCTACAAAAAGAAATTTGCCATAAATAAAATGCCTTATGAAGAATGGCTTCTCTGCCAAAAACAGAACACAAGTGATGACCAATTAAGTTTTGCTGGGGTAATGAATTGGTGTTTGAAAATAATAACTAAGAAACTATTAAACTAAAGGTGCTTGAAGATGCAATTTGAACACGTGACATATTTCCTCATAAATGTAAGCCCTTACTCAATGCTTCGATGTAATGTTTCTTTTGTTCACAGTAAAGTTGTAGTGCTAGCCAAATAATTCAAAATGCTCTAAGAGAAGCTTGTTGGGGGGAGGGGAAAACGTTTTTTCTTGTGATAAATGAACTTTGGTTACCAAGGGTATTTTGCATGATGCTGCTGCTATTTTAACTTTCGGTTTGTTTTTCTCTTACTGTAGAGTATAGTCCTTTGAAAAGTTAACTGAGTGACATTATTGTTATGTAAGACTCTGAACCTTGCAGTGTAATGCACTTAAGTCATCCTTAAAAATGTCGTTAAATTACTCTGAATATACTGTGCAATGTCAATGCCGAATGACTGGGGTAGGTAAATGGTGAAACGGGAATTAATGGATTTTATACAGACTCATGCTTTTGCCTGAAAAACCTATGTACAGATATTTTAAGTACATAAATCAGATTTGACACATTTATTTTTTGAAGAGTACATATATGTTCTCAATGACGATTCACACTAGGTTTCCTCTTTGTTCATTTGAATAGGAGCACATATGCTCCAGACATTTCCACCACCGCTGCTTTTCTCCCCGCCCTTGTAAAAGGTAGATACGATCACGTGACCAAGATTCCATGCAGTTTGATGACGGTTTTAT
This sequence comes from Meles meles, assembly GCF_922984935.1. Taxonomy (NCBI): domain Eukaryota; kingdom Metazoa; phylum Chordata; class Mammalia; order Carnivora; family Mustelidae; genus Meles; species Meles meles. Next base: position 82,426,280 of record NC_060075.1, read on the forward strand.
AATAATCTGAACAAATAGGAAACCTTGAATCTGTATGTATGCACATGAATACTTGATTGTGAATACTCAAAATTGTTTTTCTACAGCCTCACTGGTGAAAATGATTAGTGTAGTAAACCGGGTACTTCAATATAGAGTAATATGGTAGATTATTATTTATGCTTTTAAAAATAATTTTTAGGAGTCATCAGTGTTTAAAGAAAGGGTAAAAACAACGAATGTGTAATTCTAGTTCAACTGAGTAATTCTGCCGAAGGCTGGAAGTATACAAATATTTTTTATGGTGAAATACATTTGTTCTTATTTTGAACATGCCAAATATTGGTGTGTGTCTATGCTGGACATTTTCTTATACATCATTTTTAAGTCAATACCTTATTAACATTATCCAGCATGCTTTAAGATGCTCTGCGTATCAAAGACATAACCAAGTCTTTAGCACAGTTTAAAAGACGTTTGTTTTGTTTTTAGCTTTGCAGACATTTGTAATTCCCTCCCTCCACCATATGCCCTAGGAACCCTTTGTGTATATTTCCTTATTTAAACTATTTTTTATTTAAAAATGGGGGTGGGTGGGAATGGAATCACTTTGCCAGCTATTGTTCTAAGAGTTGACATCAGTTACCATTTCTAATGCATTGTTGTGATTTTGTAGTCTCATTTGTAACTGGTATTGACGTTTTAGAAAACACCAAAGTGATTAAAAAAAAAAAAAACAACCATGGAACTTCTCACTCCAGTGACACTATGTTTCAGTCATGTTGTTTGTTGATTACATATTGAAAACTTATTGTTGACTTTTGCTAGACTATTTTAAATCATGAAAGTGTTGGGAAGGGGATATCAAAATATAAAATTATGTTAGTTCGTGTGTATCTATGACGCACATTAAAACAACTGAATTGCTTCCAGCATACAACAAACTACCTTAAAATTATCTTTAAAATCTATTAAATATATTTTCATGGCTAATGTCACTGAAATAGTATGTTTTCATCATCTACATTACTGTTGCATTAATCACAGTTAAACTTGGCATCTCTTGGCAGGGTCCTATTGGTTCCATTTGCCATCAAAATATATTACATGCACGAGTCTTGCTTGATCCTTGCTTTTCTGTTATAAAATAAACCTATATATGAGAACCACGTACTTGATAATAAATTGGGTAAGAATGTGCTTTCTGACTAAAAACTGTTCTCATGCCTCACTCATATGAGTCTTGATACTTTTAGCATTTTTTCAAAGACAGGAACACTCATCCCATCAAATTGTCATATTTAATTTAGGATTTTTTTTCTCTGAGTTCTAATTCTTGATAAGAACTCAAATTATATAGCCTGTCATAAATATTGATTTTCAAAGACTAAATGATCGAGAAAAAAAGCTTTTAAACTCTTCGGCTTCTTTCACTTTCGCTCTACTCATCCAGTTTAATGTAGTTTGTCGTTAGAACAAAATCAAAGTAAAGTCTTAACGTTGGTGTTGAGTAACAAGAATGACTTTAACATTTATGGTTTCTTTATATTTTCTTCATTTGAACAACCAGCATTACTGCCAAACACCAATCGTGGTCCATATTTGTAACAGATTTTTAACATGACATAGTTAGCAAGTTTGATTGAAGAGATTTTTAGGTCCCAGGCCTATAAGATTTTAGTATGACCTTTTTTCATGTTTCTAATGCTTGAGGCGTATTGCTTTACTTGGGGGAAAAAAAAAACACAAAACAAAACAGTGTTGCTGCCATTTGTAAGTTTTCCTAGAATATTCCTTTTATTAACTTTAAAACTGGCCTTACTGGGTTCAAATAGGCAGTATCCCTTTTAAGTGACCTTTGCAACCCAAGTGTTACTTGCTTATTTGATGCTCTCTTCTATTTTATGTCTCATTTAAATCTTTCTCTCCACCAAAGCTTAAATTCTGTGTCTTAATTTTAAACTGAACTATTCCATTAATTGTTAGTTGACATTAAAATACCTAGCGGTAGACAGTTTGGCCTTGTGAAACAAAGTGAGCGCTGTGATTTTTTTTCAAGTGTAGAATAGAATGAAGATTTCACTTGCCCCCAACTTAAAATATTTTATTACTATCTAGAACTCGTGTTGTTTTCCCATTAGCAGAATGTTAATATTGCTAATATTCCGTGTACATTTCTGTGAAGAGCAAATCAATACACCGGAAGTATCAAGTGTTGAATAAATTCCAGAATTTCAAAGACTCAGACAACCCTTACCAAGAGTTTCCTCTACCTTATTTCTAGTTCACATAATCAACTCACCGAAATTCCACTGAGACTAATGGGATACTGTCTTGTATAGATGCCAGTTGAGTTTACAGTGTGACCTGGCAAAGCTGTCTTTTTTGTTGTGCATTATGATTGTTGGATCATGCTTTTTAGGGATACTTTTATTGAAATGCTCAGTGTGCATCCATGCAAAAGGCCAACTGGCTTTGTGAACAAAAGATCTTTTCTCCCCTTTATTACGTTCTCTTGACACTTTTGTGGAAATTAACTAGCCTGATAAAAAAACATTTTGTAAAAATTTGTATAATACTGTTATAAAAATATTTATAATCCCAGAAAATGTTGTGTTAAATCTTGTGCAAAAACAGTATATTCAGAATAAAAGTTTATCATTTAAAGTCACCAGTTTGGATTACTTAATTACATAAAATCCAGTTGAAAGAGACAGAAGTTATCATCATAAATATATTACTGTCAGTCCTTCCTATGGAGACCATTCAAGATAGTGAAATAGAACTTGGGATTAGGAAAGTGCTTTTACTATTGCAAACCTCAACTCACAAACAAAAGTGCTTGCAACTCCTTTTCTAGCTCTGACCCTTTGCATATGGCTTTTGCCATCAAGGTATTTAGGAAGTTATTAATTCAGACTTTGGGCTTCTGTTGTTTTAAAAAAACAAAACAACAACAACAACAACAACAAAAAAAAACCAGCAGAAATAAAAACATTTTTTCCATGTTCCTTTAAAACCTTGGGAAAATATTTTCAAGGAGACAAGTTAGAACATCTGAAATGTGTATATCTGTTATACATCTGACTTTTAATATTTCTCCCAGCTACATTATAGCTATCAGCTGCTGGAGAAGTGAGGTCTAGTGTCAAGAATTAAAGAGAAAGAGAAAACCAACAAAACAAAACCAGTTACGTTTCTCTTACATTTAAACCAGTGTGTAAGCTGACCTCATATGCTCACCTAATGAATAAATGAGCCTGATACCATGTGGAATCCAGTGTAATGTAGGCCTGCTTTTCTTTCCGTGGATTCTCATAAGAGAACACAAATTACTACACGTGGGAGGAAAGCAGGATGCGAGTACCAACGACGGCGATTACTGGAAGGGCCAACCTCCAGTTTCTGATCAAGGCATTTTAGCAGGAAAAAAAGCCTACATAAAAGTGTAAGGTGGATAACATTTGTTTTTGAACATCTGGCTTCATTTTGTACCAATTTATCTCCTCAATCAATCCTCCTACTCCCCAGACACCCTCATTTCCTCTATCAATCATCTTGAACCCATCTCCACCTCTTCCCCTGGGATTTTGCTTCATCAATTCTCCTTCCTCAAGCACATTCAATCTCTTTCTGCAGGCTTACTACTTTCTGCCTGCAAACACAATGAGAACACCTCTATTTAAAACAAAAATTAAACATCCATTTTTGCCTCTTAACCCCATTCTCCGAGCTGTAAACCAGGGTTCAACTCCTCCTTCGCACATCCAGTCTATTCTGAAGTTCAACTCAACTGGGACTCAGTACTCAAAGGGGCCTTAGAATTTTAGATCTGAAAGGCTTATTATCCCTGAACTCTACTTTCGGGCTACTACCACTGGAAAATTTAAATTACTGGTATGAGGTCCTAATAAATTCAAGTTATTACATATTTTTTGTTTATAATCAATCAACTAACATATAGTGTGTCATTAGTTTCAGAGTTAGAGATAAGTGATTCATCACTTGCATATAATACCTAATGCTCATTACGTCATGTGCCCTCCCTAATGCCCATCACCCAGTCACCCCATCCCCCAATGCCCTTCCTCAAGGTATTTGGCATTTCTTAATATTCAAAGGCTTTGTAACTTAAAGTGGAGTTATTCATAGAGCTCCTGCATCATTTTCTATAAACTGGTATACATCAACAATGCTGTTTATTTTAATGTTTTTTTTAAATGGACATTTTAAAAATTTTTATTTGTCAGAGAGAGAGCAGAAGGAAGGGGAGTGTCAGGCTGGGGGAGAAGCAGGCTCCCTGCTGAGCAAGGAGCTGGTTGTGGGACTCCATCCAAGGACCCTGGAATCATGACCTAAGCCAAAAGGCAGCCCTTTATCCCAACTCTACTTTTTAAAAATAAATATGTTTAAGAAGAAAATTTACTATCCCTGCCATAATTGGGAAACCAATATAATTTGCCACAATTAGTAGTTAAGGCCACAGGTTCCTATCTATTATGAAAAATCCAGAAACCCACTCAACATATATCACTGTCAAATGTGATAACACATCTTCAACACCTTTATTATAATGATAGATTGATTAGGTGGTTTGTTTTTCTATTTCCACCATTAACACTTTAAAGTATAAACCTAGACATCTGACTATAAATTGTTATTAATACATTATATTAATTAAATTAATACATTAAAAAATACAGGGTTGCCATGAGGACTAAGTGATATAATAATTACCATAAAGCACTTAGCATAAGGCCCAGCAGAGTGTAAGTACTCAACAAGGCATTAGGATTATGGCTTGTTATCCCAATCAACTTCCTGATCATCATAGTCATCATTTTGGGCTGGATCTTTTAAGACCCTAATTATCTTCATGCCTTGCCATTTGAAACTTTATTCATTTTTCAACCGAAGTGTTAGAAATAGAACCTTACATAGATTACAATAATAAAAACAGTCCCTTCCCTTACAGAACTACTACTGGTTGGGAATATTGAAAATTTTTAAATACTGACAATAGTATGAGGAAATTGCTAGGATATAAGAAATAAATGGATCTATGGGAGCTGACAGTAAAATAACCTAGAGAGAAAAAGCTGGCCAGAGAATGCCATGATTTCAAGCTGAGGAAAGGTGGTCACAGTACCGTTTTTTCGTTTTGTTTTAACTTTTAAAAAATTTTATTGATTTGACAGAGAGATAGCCTGGAGAGGGAACACAAATAGGGGGAGTGGGAGAGGGAGAAGGAAGCCCCCCACCTGACTCAGGGATCCATCCCAGGACCCTGGAATCACGACCTGAGCTGAAGACAAATGCTTAATGACTAAGCCACCCAGGCGCCTTGTAGTACTGTTACAAAGAGAGCAAGTGTGAACACTGAGACGTGCATTCAAGGCAGTAGAGGTAGCTGAATATGAGGCTCAGGATGGCTTAAGGTGTGGGTGATGAGTCTTTAGAGAAAAGGGCCAGAGACTGGAGTCCTCTCTAGAACACATGACAGCAGGACGGAGGTGGAGGGCTGTTAGGCATTTGGAAACTGCTGGCAACTTCTAAACAGAGAACAGTATGATCAGATTTGCATTTCAAGAAAACCACTCTGAATTGTGGATTACTGGTAGAAGAACATCTATAGAAAGGAGACTAGTTGAGACTACTGTCAAGATGAGAAGCTAGTTGATTAGCACAGGAGACTCGATGGATAAAAATGGACTGATTTTTAGCAATATTTAGAAGGGGAAAAAGAAGAGGACTCCATGATTCACCTGTTATAATCCAAAAACAAAATTCAAAACGAGTCCCAGCATTCTAAAGTTTAAATGTGGGGAGTTGTATAATCCCCCAAGGTAGGGAACATCAAAGAATACTCGAGGCAGGATTGAGATAGGCAGGACAAGTCCAGAGGAGCAAATGAGAGACTGAACTTTGGAGTAATGAGACTGAATTCATTGTATGAGCATCTGTACTTTGCCGATGATTAAAAAAAAGGGGGGGGGGGTTTGCCACCTAACAATATACACATCAGGATGATTTTCAACACTAAATCATTTTTAAAAAACTCTTATTGGAGGTTTTCTTGATCTGTTTTGGTTTGGCTTAAACACTGATTAATACCCAGAACCTACTCAAATTCAGAATCTCTGGTGTTTTCACTGTGTGACCAGAATTACACTGCTGTGGGCATGTTAGACTGCAAATGTGACAATTCTGATGTAGGTAATTTCTAAATCATACTTTATGAAACCCTATTTAGATGCAAGTTATTTGTTCAATTTTAAATAACCCCCCTTTTTTTGGATATGTGTTTTGAAACACCCCCTATGAACTTAGCTCAAGTACAATATTTTTGAGGATTGTACTACTTCTTTCTTTTTTTTTTAAGATTTGAGACAGAGGGAGAGAGTGTATGTGCATGAGCGGGGGTGGGGGTGCGGGGGACAGAAGAGGAAGCAGACTTCTCACTGAGCAGGGAGCCTGACGTGGGGCTCTATCCCACGTCAGGTGGAAGGCAGATGCTTAATTGACTGAAATGCCCAGGTGCCCTAAAGACTGTCCTTAATGTTTTTTTTCTTTGAATCCAAGTTATATAGCTGTACATAGGATAATCAATAAAGCTCTCATCAATTATGACTGATAATCAAGATCCACTATTAGAACGATTCCTACTATAGGAGATTCTATTCCCTTTCAGGTCACATTAAGGATATCAAATGTTTCATAGAGTTGAACTATAGGTTTTCTATAAATGTATTAGAGAACTTTGCCAATCTCTCTCATTCTTACAGCAAATGATACTGCAAGTTGGAAAAAAAAATACATTACTTGACAATTCAGTTTCCATACATATTTTATTTAATTTAGTAATGGCTATACCTTAATAAAAAGCTAATCAAGGGACGCCTGGGTGGCTCAGTGGATTGGGCCTCTGCCTTCAACTCAGGTCATGATCTTGGGGTCTTGAGATCGAGTCCCGCATCTGGCTCTCTGCTTGACAGGGAGCCTACTTCCTCTTCTCGGTCTCTCTGCCTGCCTCTCTGCCTGCTTGTGATCTCTGTCAAGTAAATAAATAAAATCTTAAAAAAAAAAGCTAATTAAGCCTTTAAAAACCTTACTTATATGAGGAGTATTTTGATTTCAGACTACCTATCCATCTTAATCCACAGAATCTCAAAAATATCTGACTGAGGAAGGGGGCCATGTGATACATGATAGAGATTCCAGGCATCGGACTGCCTGGGTCCACATCCCAGGTCCCCAGTTTGGGCATGTTTTATCATCTTCTCTTGCCTGTCAGTCTAATTTACATTACTGAGTCCACGAATATTTGTACATAAAAACAATGATAATAATTACTAATAGTTGTTCGTGCCTTTATTTCTTATCTGAGAAACTCAGTCTGATGATGATAATTTCAGCCTTAGAAAAACTTGGCATCAACTGAGGATTGCTGGAGTGGAAGGAGTTGGGTGGGGGATGGGCTAAATGGGTGAGGGGGCATAAAAGAGGGCACTTGTTGTGATGAGCACTGGGTGTTACATGTAAGTGATAAATCACTAAATTCTCCTTAAACTACTGTTACACTAGATGTTAACTAAAATTTAAATATAAACCTGAAACATCAAAAAAGAAAATGAAAAAGAAAAACTTATCAAAAAGATTCCTAGGTTGTGAGGAATACTGCCCGAACTTCAAATCAGTTATTCTTCTGAGCACTAGGGATACAATGATGACAGTGATGAGAAATACAAACACAACACAAGTTATAGGAGAGCATAGGGAGAGCATTCATCCAAAAAAAAAAAAAAGGTAAAGAAACATATTACTAAATCTAAAAAAACACCTTGCAATAAAAGATCTTGATAATAAAGAAGTGATGACAAAGGGGAGAACAGGACCTGATGCAAACAGCACTGGTTTAAATGGAAGATCCAAACTGTCCTTAGTATCTTCATCCAAATCTCAGAAATAATTAAACAAAACATTATCCCTAATGTAGGTGCAAAATATTCCTAAAATCAATAGCAAACTGAATGTAAGACATTAAAGGGACTATACACCATGACCAAGTGGGATTTATCCCTGGGATGCAAGGATACTTCAACATACACAAGTCAATAAAAGTAACACATTATATTAATACAATGAAAGACAAAAATCATACTCTCATCTCAACAGATGCCAAAAATGCATTTGACAAAATGTAATATATTCCATGATACAAACCTTGATTTATAAGGTATAGAAGGAAGAAACTTCAACATTATAAAGTCCATAAATTACAAACCCATAGCTAAAATTATACTGGATGGAGAAAAATTGGGAAAGCTTTTATTCTAAGATCAGGAACTAAAATGCCCATTCTCACCATAGTACTGGAAATCCTAGCTAGAGCAATTAGGCAAGAAAAAGAAAAGGTATCAAAATTGGAAAAGAAGAGGTAAAAGTACCTCTATTTGCGGATGATATGATTTTGTACATAGACAATCCCCAAGACTCCACAAAAACTCTTGCAACTAATCCATGATTTTAGTAAAGTCTCAGGATGTAAAATTAACATACAGAATTGGTTGCTTGTCTCTACACAGCTAATGAAACATCTGAAAATGAAATAAACTATTCCATTCATAAAAGTACTGAAAATATCTAGGAGAAACTTTCACCAAGGAAGTGACAGAACTGTACAATAAAAACCAAGATTGTGCTGAGAGAAATCAAAGGAAGCACAAAAAAATGGAAAGACATACTGTGCCCATGGATTAAAAGAATATTGTTAAAATGTCCATAGTACCCAAAGCCATCTATAGATTCAACACAATCCCCATCAAAATCACAATGGAATGCTTCACATAAATAGGACAACACAATGCTAAAAAAAACCCTGTATAAAACTACTAAAGACCCCACATAGCCAAAAAAATCCTGAAGAAAAGAATATGGGTAGAGATATCACACTCCCTAATTTCAGACTCAATTATAAATCTACAATAAAAAAACAGTATGGGAGGGGGCGCTTGGGTAGTTCAGTCAATTAAGTAGTGGACTCTCAATTTCCGCTTAGGTCATGATGTCTGGGGTCTGGGATCAAGCCCCAGGTCAGGCTCCATGCTCCATCTCCCTCCGTCCCTCCCCTCACTCATGTGTGCATACTCTCTCTCTCTCTCTCTCTCTCTAAAATAAAAAAATCTAAAGAAAAAAAAAGTATAGTACAGACACAAAAATAGACACATAGACCAAGAGAACAAAATAGAGAATTCAGAACTAAACCCACGCATGTATGGTCAACTAATATTCAACAAGGGAGCCAAGAACACCTAATGTGGAAAAGATAGTCTCTTCAAAAAATGATTCAGGGAAAATTGAATACAGGCAGAACAATAAAATTATACACCTATCCTATACCACACACAACAATTAGCTTGAAATCAATTAAAGACTAAACAGAGGTGCCTGGGTGGCTCAGTCATTAAGCATCTGCCTTAGCCTCAGGTCATGATCCCAGGGTTCTGGGATCAAGCCTCACATTGGGCTCTCTGCTCAGCAGGGAGCTTGCTTCCTCCTCTCTCTCTGCCTGCTTCTCTGCCTACTTGTGATCTCTGTCTGTCAAATAAATAAATAAAATCTTTATTAAAAAAAAAAGGCTTAAACATAACTCCTGGTACTATGAAGAAAATTTAGTAAAGAATCTCCTCACCATTGGTCTCAGCATGATTTGTTACACATTGACAGTAAGAGCACAAACAAAAGCAAAAATGAACACATCAAACTATATCAAACATCAAACATTTAGCATGGCAGAAACAACAAAATGAAGTTAACCTACTGAATGGGAGAAAAGTTTTGCAAATCCTTTATCAGATAAAAAGAACTCATACAAATCAATAGCAAGCAAGCAATAAACAAACAAGTATATGTTTTTAAAATCTGATTTTAAGGGCACCTGGGTGGCTCAGTGGGTTGAAGCCTCTGCCTTCAGCTCCTGGGATCAAGTCCCACATCAGGCTCTCTGCTCAGCAGGGAGCCTGCTTCCTCCTCTCTCTCTCTGCCTGCCTCTCTGCCTACTTGTGATCTCTATCTGTCAAATAAAAACAAAACAAAACAAAAACATAAAATCTGATTTTAAAATGGGCAGAGAAACTAAATAGATACTTTTCCAAAGAAGACATCAAAATGGCAAACAGGTACATGAAAAGATGCTCAACATCACTTACCATTAAGGAAATGCCCTAACAAAACCACAAGAGATAACTCACACCTTTTAGAATGGCTATTATCAAGAAGCAGGAGTTAAGTGTTGGCAAAGATGTGGAGAAGAGGGAACCCTCATGCCCTGTTAGGCACAATATAAATTGGTGCAGCCACTATGGAAAACACAGAGGTTCCTCAAAATATTAAAAATAGATCTCCCATATGATCCAGCAGTTCCATTTCTGGGTATATACCCAAAGGAAACAAAGACAGGCCATTTAGAGATATATGCACCCCATGTTTCCTGCAGCATTATTCATCATATCCAGGATATGGAAAAAACACTAAGTGACCTTCGGTGGATAAATAAAGATGTGTTATATACAGATGGCCCTTGAATAACATGAATTGGAACTGCATAGTTTTACTTTAAAGTCAATTTTTAATATAAATACAATGTAATACTCTAAGTGTATTTTTCTCTTCTTTATACTACCTTAACTTTTTCTTTAGTTTACTTTATTCTACGAATACAGTATGTAATATATATAATATATAAAATATGTGTTGACTGTTATTGGTTAGGCTTTGTGCTTGACAACAGGCTCTTCTGGAGAGTCAAAAGTTATACACAGATTTTCAGCTGCCTGGGGGTTTAACACCTCATTCCCACATTATTCAAGGGTCAGCTGTATATACAATGGGATATTATTTCACTGTGAGAAAGAAGGACATCCTGCCATTTGTGACAACATGGATAAACTTTGAGTACATTATGCTAAGTATGAGAAGTCAGACAGAGAAAAACAAGAATTGTAGGATGTCACTTATATGTGGAATCTAAAAATGCCAAAATTTAAGAACGAAAATTACAATGGGGGTTATAGGAGTTGGGAGTGGGGAGATAAGTCAGATGTTTTTTAAGAGTACAAACCTATAACAAAGTAGCAAATAGCTCTTAAAGATAAATTCATAAGATAGTAAATATAGACAATATTGTACTATAATCATAAAAATTCCTGAGACTAGAACTTTATTCCAACCACTGCAAAGATAATGATGTAATGTGACAAAGGTACTAATTATTGATACAGTGGGAATCGTAATATATAAATGTATCTAATTAACATGCTGTACACCATAAATTTACACAATGTTATATATCAAATGTATTTCAAATTAAAAAAGAGAATAAAAATTAGACATCAGGAGCACTGTAGACATCCATGTTATGGTGAGGCAGATGGTGACATTATTAGTTTTAGGAGAAATTGACTTCAGATAACAGTGTGGGTTGTTCAAGAGGGAACCATGTTGCATTGATGGACACATACTCAAGTCCCTCTCAAGAAAAATGCATCTCCTAAGTTTTTCTTTTTCTCTTATTGTAAATCTTCTTGAATTTGGTCTGTGCTTAATTATCACTTGATACACTACCATTTTTAGTTCCAGTTTCATCTCAGTTCCAATCTCCTGAAATTTCATCTCTACCTCTCCTCTAAAACTGTTTCTGATGATAGTCCAATCTCCATGCATTTCTTCCTGTCATCTTCTTTCTTCTGAAAACTCAAGACCTCTCTGGGTTCCAGAGCTCCACTGTGTTCCTGTTCACTCTCTTCCTCTTTCTACTCTTTCTCAAGACCTTCTAACTCACCTGTCCCATAAATATTGATATTCATAGTGTTTCATCTTTAGTTCTATACTTATCTCACTTTAAAACTTTTACTACTCTCATTTCATTAAAAACATGTCTTTTTATATTCTATGTGGCCCAAATTTCCAAAATTGCCACTGGATATTCATTCCTAGATGTCTTAAACATATGCCAAGAAAATAACTGTTATTTCTCAATATATGCCCCTCCTTTTTGATTCTGCATTTTTGAAGTCCTGGTCAGAGAGCCCTAGTCACCTAAACTACAATCTTCAGTGTCATTAGATTAGAACAAAACTCTGACAAGTCTGTCTACTTCTTAAATATCTTTTTCTTCTCTACAATTCCTCATGCCCACTGCTACCTTTTTTGCTTCAAACTTTCATCATATCTTCCCCAATTTAAGTGGTTCCCAACTAGTTTCCCTATTTTGAATTGTTTTTTTCCACTTTAATCAATATCCCATGCTAGTTTATTTTTATTAAATTTACCTCTCATGATGTCTTTTCTATTTGTTAACATTCAGTGGCTCCACATTGTTTATTAAATAAAATATAAGGGACCCCTTGATAGCTCAGTCAGTTAAGTGTCTGTTTTCTGCTCAAGTCATGATCCCAGGGTCCTGGGACTGACTTCCACATCTGGCTCCTTGCTCAGTGGAGAGCCTGCATCTCCCTCTGCCTGCCTTGCCCTGTGCTTATGTTTCTTTCTGATAAATAAATAAAATCTTTAAACACTAAATAAATAATTAACATATAAATGCCTTAGGAGGATATATGAAACCAATTACCAACTGACTTATGCCTAAATCTAACCTTTTATTTCCCTCCGCTTCCCATTCCAATGCCAAAAATTGCAATTTTATCTTACACTGCACCAAACAACCTATAGTTCTTCAAATATAACACATTGATTTGTTTTAGTGCCCAAATACATGATTCCTACAACTTCTACTAACCTCCCCTATAAGCTACTTATTTCAACACCCAGTTCAAACTGCCACCTCTGTGGAGCATTCTATGATATTCTAAAGCAAAATTATCTTTCCACTTACAAATTGCCATAATATTTGGATATATTTCTGTTACAATCCATTCGTGTATAACATAAAAGCAAAATGTAGACTTCAGAATTTAAAAACCCTGCCCAGAACTGAATCAGGAAGATTTAAAAATCAGAACAGATTATGAAATTAAATCAGTAATTAAAGAATTCCCAACAAAAAAAACTGCAGGATCAGATGCCTTCACAGGTAAATTCTAGCAAACATTTAAGGAAAAGATAATACTTATCCTACTCAAACTATCCCAAAAAAACCAAATTGGAAATTTTCCAAATTCATTCTATGAGGCTAGTATTACCCAGATACCAACATCAAACAGACACTTAAAAAAGAAAACTGCAGTCCAGTATCTTTGATGAACATAGATGCAAAAATTCTAAAAAAATAAAAAATACACACACACACACACACACACACACACATATATTAGCAAACCAAATTCACTAATGTATGAAAAAGATCATTCACCATGATTAAGTTGTACTTATTCTAGGGTTACAAGAATGCTTCAGTATTCACAAATCAATGTGATATATCACATTAAAAATAGGAAGGACAAAAACTGTATGATCATATCAATACACACATGAAAAGCATTTTATAAAATGCAACATCCATTTGTGATAGAAAAAACTCTCAACAAAGTGGGTTTAAAGGGAATATATCTCAACATAATTAAGACTGTATATCAAAAATCTGCAGCTAATATACTTGATGGTGAAAAATAATTTTTCCCCGAAGGTCAAGAACAGTTTTTCCCCTAAGATCAGGAACAAGTGTAAATCTTTTCATGCATATATTGATATGATCTTACAGTTATTCTCCTTCCATTTATAACTGCACCAAAAAGAACAAAATACCTAGAAATAAATTTAACCAAGTAGGTCAAAGACCTTACTCGGAAACTACAAGACACTGATAAAAGAAACTGAAGATGACAGAAACAAATGGCAAGATATACCATGCTCATGGATTGGAAGAACTGATATCATTAAATGTCCATACTACCTGAAGCAATCTACAGATTCAATGCCATCCCTCTCACAATACGAATAGCATTTTTTTTTTGAAGAACTGCCTTTTTTGAAGAGCATTTTTTGAAGAACTGTGAGAAATCATTCCAAAATTGGTACAGAACCACAAAAGACTTTAAATAACCAAAGTAATCTTGAAAAAGAAGAAAAAAGTTGGAAATATCCTAATCCATATTTCAAGATATTCTACAAATCTACAATAATCAAAACAGAATGGTACTAGTACAAAAAAAAAAAAAATAATACACAGATCAGTGGAACAGGACAGAGGGCCCAGAAATAAACTCATGCTTATGTGTGTTAATCTATGACCAAGGAGGCAAGAACATGCAACAGGAAAAAACAGTCTTTTCAATTAATGGTACTGGGAAAACTGGACAGCTCTATGTCGGAGAATGAAACCATACTACTTTCTTACACCATATACAACAATAAAGTCAAAATGGATTAAAGACCTAAATGTGAGACCTGAAATCATAAAACTCCTAAAAGAAAACAGTCCATAATCTCTTGGACATGGGCCTTAAGAACATATTTATGAATATATCTCTTCAGGCAAGGGACAGGAAAACAAAAGAAAGTACACCAAAATAAAAACCTTTTGCATAGCAAAAGAAACTATCCACAGAAGGGCAACCTAGTGAATGGGAGAAGATATTTGTAAACAATATCCAATGAGGGGTTAATATTTACAATACATTTATAATTTGTACAACTTAACATAAAAACAATTAAAACTGGGCAGAGGACCTAAGTATGTCTTTTTCCAGAGGAAATGTACAGATGGCTAAAAGACACATGGAAAGATTTTCAACATCACCAATGAGGGGAATGCAAATCAAAACCTCAATGAGATATGACATTGCAACTGTCGAAATGACTAGTATCAAGAAGACAGGAAATCACAAGTGTTGGCAAGGATGTGGAGAAAAGAGAACTGGTGCACTGCTGGTGGAAACCACTGAGGACAACAGTATGGAGATTCTTCAAAAAGTTAAAATAAAACACAGCTACCGCAGGATCCAGTAATTCCCTTCTGGATAATATCCAAAGCAAGCAAAAACACTGATTTGAAAAGATACATTCATCCCAATATTTATTGCAACATTATTGACAATAGCCAAGATATGAAAGCAACCCAAACATCCATTGACAAATGAATGAGTAAGGAAAATATGGTGTGTGTGTGTGTGTGTGTGTGTGTGTGTGTGTGTTGTGTGTGTACGCATATATACACACAAAATGGAACATTTGCAACATAGATGGACCTGGAGTATATTAAACTAAGTGAAATAAGTTAGAGAAATAAATATACTGTATGATTTGACTTTTATGTGGAACCTAAAATATAAAATAAACATAAAACAACAAAACCAAACAGACTCTTCTGTACAGAGAACAAAAGTGGTTGTCAGAGGGGAGGTAGGTGGGGGGGAGGTTGTGGGGATGAAAAAGGTGAAGGAGATTAAAAGATACAAATTTCAAGTTATAAAATAAGTCAGATTAAAAAGCACAGCAGAGGGAATATAACTAATAATATAATAATTTTGTGTGGTGACAGATGGTGACTATACATTGTGTGGCAAGCACTGAGTAATGTGTGGAATTATTGAATCAATATGCTGAAATTAATACACCTGAAACTAATACAACACTATATGCCAGCTGTACTTCAATGATATTTTTTTATCATTCCTTTTATTTTTCCATTTTTTAATTAGTTTCAGAGGTAGAATTTAGGGATTCATTAGTTGCACATAACACCCAGGGCTTATTACTTCAAGCTCTCTCTTTAATGTCCATCACCCAGTTATCCCGTCTCCCAAATCTCCCCTCTAGCTATCCTTTGTTTCCTATGGTTAAGAGTCTCTTATGCTTTGCCTCCATCTCTGATTTCATCTATTTTTCCCTTCCTTTCCCTATGCTCCTTTTTTTTGTTTCTTAAATTCCATGTATGAGTAAAATCATATGGTATTTATCTTTTTCTGACTAATTTCACTTATCATAATACCCTCTAGTTCCATCCGTCTGTGTAAATGGCAAGATTTCATTTTTTTTGATGGCTGAGTAATATCCCATTGTGTTATTATTATTTATTATACAAGAATTAGGTTGGCCAACACAGGCAGAGGGAAGAAATCTCAAATCCTATTTTTATTTCACTTGTCTCTAAAACAGCATAATCCATCATTTGGAGAAACTATAATGGGAAATGTTTCTTCAAAAAAAAAAAAGACATCAATTTTTCACTGTCTTGTTATTTCAATCTCTTTTTCTTTGGTGAGATTTTATTACACTCAAATGGCATAAAAGAGGAAAAAACCCAGTAAAACTGCAAAATATTCTCTGGTTACAGAGAAGTACACATTCGATGCCATATGTGTATGTGTGTGTGTATAGTGATACACACATATAAATAAGGAAGTGATAGAAAAAATAGCTAAATTACATCTTTAAAAATGACAATATCATGCCACAAATGGGGTTTGCATATATATGTTATTGTATTCCTTGTCAATTAAAATAATTAATTAGGCTATGAAGCAAGAATGGAAAATGAGGGGAATTCTCAACCAAAAACCCAGGAGAATGATTAAGCTAAATCTGGAAGTCTATTTTTTAAAGATGATCTAAAAAATTAAAATTCCGTTATCAAAACTAGAGTGGGTGTTTCTCAACACCCAGTGTATGTCTTAAAAATCTCCATGTAACAGTCATGTTTCAGAGCCACTCCACTCTAAGATACACCATTAGGGTGGTGATACTAAATTATTAAATTGAAATGTGGTCCCATAAGCTAGTTTGCTGCTGATTTGAGCATGTTTGAGTCACTCTCTCTAATCCAGAAGGAGTGTAGCCCTAAGGTGTGTCCAACCCTGTTCTATTTGTTTCATGGGATATGGAGAATTTGAGTTCCTCCTACCAAACCACTCTATGAATCTGGAGTTCTTTAAACACAGAAATTGAAGACAAATTCCATCAACTCTCTGAATGTATTTCTATTTCTTATAACCCACCAGGAATGATTCTGTTTCAAAAGCAGACTCAAGTTCTCACTTATTTTGTCTATTTCTCTTCCAGGCAATTCCTAAATACACATTATGCAAATTTATTAGTGTATCTTTCTTATAGTATATAAAAATAATTTATTGAAAAATCTTCACTAGTGCTTTGGCCTTCATACTTTTAATTAAATGAAAACATAATATTATTGAGCTCAACCTAAGTAACTCAAAA
The DNA here is from genome assembly GCF_922984935.1 of Meles meles. Classification (NCBI taxonomy): domain Eukaryota; kingdom Metazoa; phylum Chordata; class Mammalia; order Carnivora; family Mustelidae; genus Meles; species Meles meles. Next base: position 82,443,431 of record NC_060075.1, read on the forward strand.
GGAAACACTAAGTTTCTTCCTGTGTTTTCCTTAGCAGTGTCTAAATCTTCGTTACTATTTTTACAGGACATTAGTTTCTTATTATTTTATGTCTTAGGCATAGAGAGTTGATTACATATAGTATGAGCAGCTCAGAATTACAGTTGCAGACATTTATTCTGTCAAAGTTGTGTAAGTCAGAAATCTGAAATCAGTGTCAGAAGAGCGCACTTTCCAAAGCCTCTGGGGAAAATCCTTCCTTGCCTCATGCAGCTTCTGGTGGCTCCAGGCATCCCTTGGCTTGTGGCAGCCTCTTATTTCTTCTCTGTCTTCACATGACCTTCTCCCCTGTGTCTGTCTTTTCCTTCTCTATCCCCTTTAAGGGCCAATAAATCCTCAGATGGTCAATTTGACTGCTCTTCCTAAGTATTTAAAGATGTAGGAGAGCATATGGTACAATTACCAGATCATATGTTCCTGACTGAGACATTCATTTTCCCATTGTCCCAAAGAGTTGACTGTGGCTCACAATTAAGCCCCTTCCCAGAAATTACCTTTGGGTGAAGGAGGCTTCTTTGCCCTAAGTCATACACACCTCAAAGTGACAGACAAGGACGTTTTGAAGCTTTGAAACACTTGCCTTACTTCAGTCCATCTCTGAGAGGCCATCCCAGCTAGAGAGCTTCCCACAACATTGATTGAAATCTCTGTTGCAACTGTATGACACAACTTTCTCCCTGCATAATCCTACTTCCTTCCTAGGTATTGTTCCTGAGAGCACTTCCCAATAAACCACTTCTAAACAAGTGTCTGTTTCAGAGCCCGTCTTTCATAGAACCCAGCCTAGGAAAATAGTTATATTTAGGAGTCATGCAGGAAAACAACTCTTAATGTAATGTATCCTCTATCACCCTGACTTCCATCAGAATTGTTCCATCCCTCTTTTCAACTTACTAAATGGAAGTATCATGTACAGAATTCTCAAGCCAAAACCTAGCATTATTATAATCCATGGCCTTTTTCTCTTACCAGTATCCTACTTTGAACAACACCTAGCATTTTTCTTCTAAGTTATACTGGCTATCTGTCTTCTTTTCTCTGTTTCATCACCACCCTTCTTAGTGTGACTAGCATCTCTCCCTGAACTATTCTGGGTACTTGTATTGTGATCCTGAGCAACTTACTTGAACTTCTAGCCTCCATAAAATGAACAGAATAACAGTACTAACATAATAATAGTATCGACATTTTAGCTGCAAATCAAGGGGTTAATAAATGTAAGAGAGTTAAATAAAACTTGGTATATAGCAAATACTACAGTGTCAGTCATTATCAAGATCCTGAAATTGAATTAGATCACATTTTATGATGGGAAATGGAAAGTACATACAAGTGAATGAGGAGAACTGCTCCAAAGGTCGTCTTTGTCCTCACTATCAAACAAACATACATCTTCATTGCACATAACTGCCTAATACCATTCCATGTAGATGAATTTTAGGAATCTTGGTATTTTCAAATATTCAATATGTACATATAATAGTAAAATACATGTTTTATGAAGTAGCATTTTTCTAAATATCAGTTATATTAATTTACCTAAATAGCTCTAATTCAAGGACAAGTAGTCCAGATACTCCCAGAAGTAAATCCCAGGAGCACATTATGGGTTGATTGTTGCCACAAGATGGAATTACCCCTGCTGTGAATTTGCTTACAAGTTGATTTCTTTAAAAATTCCCAGGTTTGTACAAAGATACATACTTGACTCTTAGTTTCCTCTTGTCCATCCCTTCACATTCTTGGTGGTGACTAAAGGGAAAAATAATTCTGTGATACTCTGGTTTAAATGTGGTGTTCAAAACTGAGACATGGGCGTATATGTATGATCTACTATAATGAATTTCCCTAAATAGATATTAATAGCATAAATCAGGTAACATCATTTTATGTGACAGAGTTCGACAAGAATCATAAGACAGGAACTCATTAAATCCCAAATCATGGGTATGTAGAACATTTTATTAAGCTAGTTCACTACTCTTAACAACAGTAGGGTAACGAGACAGGTCAGCAAGTAAGGTTATAGTTTAAGACAGTTATGTGTCCAAGTAATAGAACTGAGCCATGTCTGTTTCAAAAGCTTATAAATTTCTCCTACCATATTTTTATTCTCATCCCTTATTCTTGTTCATATATCCAATCAACAAGCTTTTAATGTGTATATATTTTATATAGAATCTCTGCTGAGTGCTTGAAAAATGATTAATATACTCTTCTCCTAATCCAATTCCCAACGTGACATATTCTGCATCTTAAGTACAGGCAAATGTAAGCACTGTGGAAATCAGTATGACAACAGTGACAAAATCCTTCACAAAAATGCACAGGACTTTTACTTTAGGAGATTCCATTGGTATTTACTTCTGATACAGGTCAGAACTTCCAACATAAAAAAAAGAAGTACTACCCCAAAATAAAAACACCACATGCTTGAATATCCTCTTTGTCTACTGGGGGCTAAGGTTTTGGGTATGCTGTTCTAAAATATTTGTGGAGAAGCCTGAACAGCTGCCACTTTGATGTCTTTAGCAAAAGAAAGTTCCATATGTTCTAGGTTACAATCAGTGCATGCATCCCTGCTATTCAATCTTATAAACCTGAAGATCCACTGAAGCTCAAAATAATGCATCAAATTTATATTCTTAGTTGACACCATGAGTTGACACAGTAGGTTGTTTAAGGGCATTTAGCTTTCTTATTGGGGGGGGTGGGGTGGAGGGACAAAGTAAGAAGCAAAAAGATTTGGAGGGAAAAGTCTTTGGAGGAAGTGAAACATGTCATCTCACAAACCAAATGTGTGTTTATGTCACATGAATTGATAATGTGTCCTGAATTATTCATCTATTTCAACCACTGGGGGAGTCAAGTGTGTCTTGTGACATCCCATCCTTAAAGGATGTGGTATGTTGGACGAGACCAGTGAACACTCTGAACGCACAAATAAGTTGCATGAACAAGGTGCTCAGGTTCACAGTGTTCCTATTCACACCACTCCCACTCATCCCACCTAGGCCTTCATGGATTATTCCTATGACCATTTGAAAGAGACAATAAAAACCACTATATAAAGTTCTGTGCAATTCATGAGCACCAGCTTACTGAGGAAGTCTATAGTATTAAGTCCCACTCAAGATTAGTTATAAAATAAAATGAATAAAGAAATACTCCTTGGGGCGTCTGGGTGGCTCAGTGGGTAAAGTCCCTGCCTTCAGCTCGGGTCGTGATCTCAGGGTCCTGGGATTGAGACCTGCATTGGGCTCTCTGCTCAGTGGGGAGCCTGCTTCCCTACCCCCACCCCCCGCCTGCCTCTCAGCCTACTTGTGATGTCTGTCTGTCAAATAAATAAGTAAAATCTTCAAAAAAAAAAAAAAAAGAAAGAAAGAAAGAAATACTCCTTGTATATAGGACAATTAGCACTATCCCTTCATTTCCAATTTATCTGTAAAGTCATGACTTAAGATTAGTATCTACACTAGGATAATAGCTAATAATTTTCCCTGATGATCAGGGCCTTGGAAAGGGTAATATTAGAAGACTCAAAATTTGGGGAACACTAATGTGAATGGAGCTCTAAGAATTTGGCTGAAACCTAAAAATATTCTTATCCTTTAGGAAGGGCCACAGGAAATTTCCCCTAAAAAACTGCTTTTTTCTTTTTCAGTTTTTTTTTTTTGTAGCACAGTTGACAAAATTTTAAAATCTTTGAAGTATACGTAATTATTTGATATATAATGTGAAAGGATATCCCCATGGAGTTAATTAACATATCCATCACCTCAGGTATCTACCTTCTATCTATCTATCATCTATCATCTATTTATTTTTAGTTTTTTTAATTTATCATGTTACCTTTTAGAAAACAACTCTTCATACCTGTGGTGTAAGGTCTAACTAAAATTGAGTTCAAGTAGTAAGTGCCACCTTGATGTTTGAATCTGGTCTAACTCCAATTTTCCTTCCCCATTGTCCTCCTGTGGATAAGATCTTTATTTATCAAATATACCAGGCAAAGTTCCTGCTCATGCCTAAGAAGTTTCAATTCTCTACTAGCAAGTGGAATTATTCAAGCAAGTTAATCACATTCTCCCACTGGAACCACAGGGCAATTCACTGTCTGGATACTCCAAAACCTCCCAGCATACTAGGCTGTTCACACTGTTTTCAAGAGTAATCCTCATGTAGGCTCTTATTGTGTGAGGTATCATCCTACCCCAGGCTGTTGGCATATGGGACGACTAAAGTACTCTGGATCTCATTTGTCTATTGTTGGATGTTCTGTGTTCAACTATCCCTATAGCCCTAGAGGGGGACTCTCTCTCACTTACCAATGGAGTGAATAAGAAGCAATTAAAACAATAACCAAGTAGATAGGATAATGAATTCTTCATATTTTAGTCAACCATTCTGTTTGTTGGAACCAAAGAACACTAACTGAATTAAATCAAGCAAAAAGTTAACCATGATCTCAGAAATGCGGTGGAACCTTTCACTAAATAAGGGGAGCCACGGCAGAGATTGGATTGAGAGGAATAACAATGAGTTCATTTGTCAAGGTTGGGTTTTATGTGCATATGGGACACAGGTATAGAGTAGCTGTAGAATAGGAGTCTCTATTTCAGCAGGAAAATTCAGAGGGAATTATACAGATTTTGGAGTCAGTATATAAACAGTACTTGAAGTCATAGGTTTAGATATGGTAGGCCCGGAAAAGAAAAGTATTTGGCCTATTGAATTGTTTGACCCCTAGACTTTCTTTTATGCCAATCTTATTTAAATTTCTCGTAAATACAGATTTTTAAAGGATATAACAGATGTTTTGTTTGTTTGTTTGTTTATTTGTTTATTTACAGCATAACAGTGTTCATTGTTTTGGCATCACACCCAGTGCTCCAGGCAGTACGTGCCCTCCCTATTACCCACTACCTGGTTCCTCAACCTCCCACCCCCCCCCCCCCCCGCCCCTTCAAAACCCTCTGGTTGTTTTTCAGAGTCCATAGTCTCTCATGGTTCATCTCCCCTTCCAGTTTCCCTCAACTCCCTCTCCTCTCCATCTCCCCATGTCCTCCATGTTATTTGTTATGCTCCACAAATAAGTGAGACCTTCAGCGGATGAATGGATAAGGAAGATGTGGTACATATACACAATGGAGTATTATGCCTCCATCAGAAAGGATGAATACCCAACTTTTGTAGCAACATGGACGGGACTGGAAGAAATTATGCTGAGCGAAATAAGTCAAGCAGAGAGAGTCAAGTATCATATGGTCTCACTTATTTGTGGAGCATAACAGATGTTTTTAAGAAGATGTTAAATTTGCAGAAGTGTGCTCAAATAATTGTCTGCTTCTTAGGTAAATTCTGAGATAAAATTATGTCTGAGGTTTTAGATCATGTTTGAAATAAACCCTACCTATTGAGTAGGAATTTTCTCAAAATCCTATGCAGGAATTGAATGTGTCCTACACATAGAACAGATGGGCTTACTGTAAAGTAAGAAAATTAGACTATGGAAAGGAAAGGAAAAGAAGAGGAGGGTAGAAAAGAGGAAGCATGTTCATTTCAAATATTACTTTTATGTGTTCAATTTTGTAAATAATTAATACTATATATTCATTTATATTTCCTCCATAATAAATCTTGGGTTTCTTTAAGACATAGATAAATTATCTCTATAATCCCACTGTAATATCAAAGCTTAACATTTTGATACTGTATTTGTTTTATAAATCTAGTAAGAATAAATCTGTAATATACTTTTGATTTGTGAAAAAGGGGTGATCTCAAGGCATTTGATGTATTTTTCCTCATATTAGGTGTGTCTCAAAGTAAGAATATAATAGACCTAAAATACTCTAATTTAAGATTATAGATGCCATGTAATAGTCAGAGTTGGCTCCTAATTTGTGTGATGCCACTGGAATAAATGGAATGATTTATAAAGAAGAATTACAGTAGAACATCAAGAACAAGAGTGGGAAGTGAGCATCACTGACCAATGAGAAAAAAATCATTTCTTTGAAGATAGTAGGAAAGGTCCAACCTACATATTCCATAAAGATGGCAGGAGCAAATTTTTCCAAAGAAATTCTAAAAAGCTCTCATCTCAGAGTCAGGAGGTATGAAGTGTAGAAATGGCTAAACAGGGCTAAAATTCAGTTAAAGTTTAGGTTTTGGAGTAACTGTCATTAGACACACATATGTTTTTCCCTAATTCTGAACACAATCACAATCAACCCATATGTATTCCTGAGAAAATTAATGGATGGTTGTACAGGAACATGGTTATGAGCTTTGAGTTATCAGATAAATATGTGACCTTTTTGAGGAAGGATCATTTGTTACCCTTCAAGAACCCTCTTTCCATGAATCACAGGCTAGCAACAATCTTTACTGTTGTTGAAATCACTAAGTTTTTGGGTTTACTACCTATCTTAGAAAAATAGAGTCTATCTTATTTTGCCTATACTTTAACACCCAATTTTTTTTCAAACAATGAGAAAACCAAACTTTTTACTGTGGGCATTTGTACCCCAGAGTTGAGCCCCTATCATTCCAGTATTTGGAAGGTCCCACAAAATCAGGAAAAAAGACAAAGGGGAAAATAGATTTGACTTAAGAGACACTTAGAATGAAAAAATTCACCGATGCCTAACACTTTAAATTTGAAAAAACTCACACTTAGAACTATTTTTATTAAACTCCAAGACAATAAAAGAGAATATATTAAAACTTCCAAAGACTTTTTTTTTTCAGTCATTCAAAAAAGAGTGAGAAAGTGACTGTCATGAAAGTGCCAGATCTAGTTATTTAAGCACCTGGGTTCTGGAGTCAGGTGATACAATTTATGAAATGTGTGATTTGAGCAATTCATTTAACTTGTAATTCAGTAATTTCAACCATAAAATGAAAATAATAGCTTTTATCTTTTATAGTTGTTTAGACTTTAAAGTGTTTACAATAGTACCTAGACCTGTCAGCTGTTATAAATGTTGGCTAAAATACTTCCAGACTTATAAAGAGAACTCTTAAAGGTGAGTAGACAGTAGGGCAGTGCACTCAGAATATATAATATGCTTTAAATGGTTGCAGTTACAAAATGAGCACAATTACAGTGTCCATTTATAGTGTCTATACTGGTTCCTAATTAAATTCATTTTTAGCTCATGAATCCCAATTTCTGTTTGGCAGTAGAAATAATTATCTGGCCATTCAAGGTAATTCAGCTACTTAGGATTTTTAAGCATGCCCCTCAGAACTCTTCTCTTCCCTTGCTTCTCTTGTTGATAGAAGGGATGAGTTGAAACTGGAGGTACCTAGGAGTGCAATGTCTGCTCCAGATGCTGATGTCTGTCCTTGATAAACTTCCATGTCTGATATATGATATTGACCACTGCCTTTCTTTTTAGGAATTTTAAGCTTTGATATTGCAGGAGAATTAAAAGGGTAATTGGTACTTGTCTTGAAGAAACTCAGGATTTATCAGGGAGGTAAGATACAGGATCGTAAATACATAATATTTTAAAAAATTTAGTAACTATGGATAACAGAAGATTATTTTTACCTAAGAGATGTCTTTCCATTGCAGTGATTTATGTTCCCAGATAGAATAATTATTTATGTCTATACTTCCATAGGAAATGTACAGCACCCACCCACACCCCTTTTTTTGGAAGTGGAGCTTGGTGGTTCTCCTCCTGTCAATTTAGGTCGCACCTTAGTTTTTGTTGCATCTATGTGATGCTCTGAACTCTGCCATCTCCCAATACACCTTAGATTACCCTTTTATAGTCTCAGTTACAGGGTTCCTTTGCCCCATTCTACTGCAAATCCTCAGCAGACATGCCAATTTCACAATCTCACCCACATTTTGCATCACATTCAGAAATTTCCCAATCTTCTTTATCTTGGTGACAGCCAAGGATCTTTGAACTAAGTTGCAATTCCATGTTTGCATGTAGGATATATCCTAAAGAGTGTGTAAATAAGTAGTGTGACTGTGGTGTGAAGATGTTAACTAGATTTAGAGATGAGAGACATTAAAGCATGCTATCACACAGTCACTGGAATACATGAGAGGAAAAAAATGAGTTTCACTTATAAAAATAAATCATAAAATAAGACTAACCTACCCCTACAGTATTTCTGTTGAGAAAAAACTTTTATTTGACACATCCTTTCCCACAGATCTCTACTGCATTGCTCAATTATATGTGGTAGGTAAACTTTTTCTCTCCACTCTTTAGACAACTACCCTAATCAGTGAATAAGAATGAGAGTTTAGTCCTGAATATGATCTGACACATGAACAATATGATCTAAGGCTCAGTTTTCAGCTTTAAAGTCTATGAATGTCTCTCAGAGTCACATACAATGCCACTTGAGTGTGGTTTCCCACAGTTAAGAGAAATACTTTAATATTTTATTATTTTTTTTCATTTTTGTCCAACTATATTTGACAACATAACATTGAACAATTTAATGTTTGCTATTTGTTTTAAGCCAAATATATATCTCTGTAAGATTTAAGTGATCCAAGTATTAAAATATATAATATGATGTTCAAGTTTAGTATGCTAGCTTATTTTAGAAATATGATCTTTGGAAATGTTTTTTTAGGCCCATATTTGGATTAACTTTTCTTCCTAGAAGATTAATTTTAAAATAGAAAATCCTGGTTATCAATGACAATTTCAAAAGCAAAAAGACCTCTTTCTTGTTCATTAAAGAGAAATATATATATATATATATACACCACATATGTGTATGTATATGCATATATATCTACATGTATGTATAAACATATATGTGTGTACATGTGTATGCACGAATGTAATGACTTCCTTATAAGAAACATCAGTTATGAAATGCCTTAGGTCATATTTTTCTATTTCAAGATCCCCTTAGTCTTAAGAGTGTGAAAAATAATTTGTATTTCTAATTTGTTTTAAAGCATAGTTGTCGGGATGTAAGCTAGAAGAAACAGTTAATTATTTGAAAAAAAATGGAGAGGTCATAATTTCTCATCGTCTGATCTTGCCCTTCTTATAGCACCTAAGTTCAAGGACATGTGGAATGAAACATGATAAAGAGTCTGTATACATTATATATTACATTACCAATGTCTAGCTTCAATAAAAACTTCATCCAGCTTCTGTACCATGTGGTATATGAATTAGACTCACTTTAACTGACTCCAGCTGTTAGTTACTATGTGGAATAATGAATCATGTTCTTTTCAGCATTGTCTAAAATAAGATATGTGTACAAAGGGAGAAAAATGTGAAAAAATAAAAAAATAACTGCCAACTTATATTTATTGAGTGTACTAGGCCCAAATGAGGGGGAAAAGATAGAATCTAGAACATGGCAAAGTAAATAATGAACCAAGTTAAAGGCATTCAGGCATAATGCAAGGAACAGATGTCTAGAAATCAGTACACCTGGTTTTAGGCCTTGGTTTTGCCACTAACTACCCATATGAGTGACTGAAATATGAATTATGCATGGTCCTTATAGCCCAGGTAAGGTAAAAAGAGGGAACCATTTACCAGATTTGAAGAGGCTGATAGGTGAACCAGGGTGACAAGACAGTATCTACCAGAGGACAATATAAAAAGCACAGTCAAAGGAAATTGTTAAACCCAGACTACTCTAGGCCATAGTTACCCATAGGTGTCCATATAGTGACAGAATGTCAGCCAAAAATATAGAGAAGAGGGGCAGAAGGAATTTTAGAGCCAGGTAAGATGAGTGGCTTTCAAACTGACTGTGCAGGTGTGGAGTCCATCTTAGACTAATAAAATCAGATATCTAGAATTGAAACTCACACATGTAGGGTTGAAACAGACATGTATAAGTTTTTTTATAGCTCCCTACATATCATTATATGTTGTCAAGGTTGCGAACTCATGAGTTACATAATCAATTCCAAGTTTTGCCCTTGTAAAAGCAGGTCACAAGATACTGGACTGGGCTCAGTCCCTGAAGGAAAGCCAAGCTCTAGTACTGGGAATAACAATGAAGAGAGCTATCATTCCAGGATTAACCTGAGTGATTAGTGGAACCAAGAGGGTAGTAAATTCCACATGTGACTAGTAGCATATGGGAGATGACCACACTTATTACTAAAGACAGGCCACTGAATAGTGGAAGTGACAACCAGAGTAGCTTAAGACCCCCAATCAGCATCAGATATCAGTTAGGAGAAACAGAACAAACCAAACTATGTTAGATCAAACAAGGGTAACACCAAAAAGAAAATGTTACCTCTGCCTTGGTTACTTGCACAGCAAAATGAGGTCAACAAACCATTTCTTGGAATACTCAGGACCCACATCAGTCCTATTCTCCACTTCAGAAACTTCTCGCAAAATATTCCTCTCAGTTACATTTTCATTCATTCTGATCATCAATACTTCAAAAGATTCTGACATATTCCTCTTTCACAAAAAAATTGCACAACAACCTAACAAAGTTATTATGACAGTCATTTTGAATGGTACCATGTAAATAGTGAAATGAGAAAGAAAAAAGGAATGAGTTAAAAAATTGTGAAGGAGAAGACAAAACTAGTTGATGAAATAGTACTAGTTAAACCCTACAGAGTATTGCAACCACTAAGTTATATAGTAAAGCGGTGGGTGCAAAATTAATATATGTTATCAAGAACCTTCTTTTATACAAATAGGAGATTAGAAAATAAGAACAAAAAGAATATTTAGAAAAAAATATTAACAGGGAATGTGGAAAAATAAATTGAAAAATAAGTGCTTCAGGGCACCTGGGTGGCTCAGTGGGTTGGGCCTCTGCCTTTGGCTCGGGTCATGATCTCGGGGTCCTGGGATCGAGCACCGTGTTGGGCTCTCTGCTCAGTGGGAAGCCTGCTTTCCCCTCTCTCTCTGCCTGCCTCTCTGGCTGCTTGTGATCTCTCTCTCTGACAAATAATAAAATCTTAAAAAAAATAAGCACTTCTAAGAAACTTAAAATAGAACATTCTCTGAGTTTAATTAGAAAATCTATGATAAAGATGTCAGTTATCAATCAACTTTTCTAAAATTAACAGAAAGCAAAAATAATTGGAATTTATTTTTAATACTAAACATATTAACTTCAAAGTTCATAAGGGAAAGAATATATGAAAAAATAAGGTCAGCTGGGAAGATGGCAGAGTTGGAGGCCTCTAAGGTTGCCCCAACCCATAGATTCAACTAGATAACATTCCTATCAACAAAAATAACCCCCCAAAAATCCAAAGACTGGAAGAACAGACTCCATAACTAAAGGCTCAGTCAGTTAAGAGTCTGCCTTCAGCTCAGGTCATGATCCCAAGGTCCTAGGATCGAGTCTGACATTGGGTTCCGTACTCAGTGTGGAGTCTGCTTGCCCTCCTCCCTCTGCCTGCTGTTCCCCCTGTTTGTGCATGTGTTTTCTCTCTCTCTCTCTGACAAATAATGAAATCTTAAAAATTTTTTAGAAGTAGCAAGAGAAAAGAAGACCATTACATACAATGGCAACCCTATAAGCTATCAGCGGATTTTTCAGCAGAAATTTTGCAGGCCAGAAAGTAGTGGTATGATACATTCAAAGTGCTGAAAGGGATATATCTGTAGCCAAGGATACTTTATCTAGCAAGACTATCATTCAGAAGAGATGGAGAGATAGTTTCTTAGGCAAGCAAACATTAAAAGAATTCATGAGTACTGAACATATTAAAGGGGGCTCTTTGAGCGCAAAGGGAGACCATAAATGAGAGTATGAAAAGTAAAAAAAGCTAGGGATGCCTGGGTGGTTCTGTCAGTTAAGTGTCCAACACTTGATTTTGAGTCAGATCATGATCTCAGGGTCATGGGTTCGCTCTCTCAAAGAAAACAAAAGTAAAAAACAGGAAAGTAGTAAAAATAATTATCTATAAAAATCAGTCAAGGATTTCATAAAATAAAAGGATGTAAATATGACACTTTATACCCAAAACATGGAGAGGAAAAGAGAAAGGAATGGGTTTAAACTTAAGCGACCATCAATTTAATATAGACTGTTATGTGCAGATGTGATATGCAAACGTAATGGTAACCACAAAAAACCACTAATAGATATGCAAAGAATAAAGATAAAGGAATCCAACATATCACTAAAGAAAGCCAACAAACCAGGGAAGAGAGCAAGAGAAATTTCAGAGAGTATCTATCAAAACAATCACAAAACAAGCAGTAAAATGGAAATAAATACATAACTATCAATAATTACTTTGAATGTAAATGAACTAAATGCTCAAATCAAAAGACAAGATCTACATGTTACCTATAAGAGACTGATTTCAGACATAAAGATACCTCCACATTGAAAGTGAGCAGACAGAAAAACATTTATCATGTAAATGAATGCCAAAAGACACCTGGAGTAGCGGTGCTTTTTCAGACAAAACAGACTTTACAACAAAGACTAGCAACAAGAAACAAAGAAGGACATGATACAATAATAAAGAGGACAGGGGCGTCTGGGTACTCTTTAAGTTAAGCATCTGCCTTCTTAACTTCTTAAGTTAAGCATCTGCCTTCTGCTCAGGTCATGATCCCAGCATCCTGGGATTGAGACCCACATCAGGCTTCCTGCTCAGCAGGGAGTCTGCTTCTCCCTCTGCCTACTGCTCTCCCTGCTTATGCTTTCTCTTTCTCTCTCTCTGTCAAGTAAATAAATAAATACAAATATTAAAAAAAAAATGAAGAGAACAATCCAGGGCTGCCTGGGTGGCTCAGTTAGTTAAGTGTCTACCTTCAGCTCAGGCAGGGAGCCCATTTCTCCTTCTACACTCGCCCTCCTTGCTCTGCTCCCACCCCCCTTCTGCTCCTCCCCTGTATCCTCTATTGGCTTGTGCTCTCTCATGCTCCCTCCCCCAAATAAATAAATAAAACCTTAAAAAAAATAAAGAGGACAATCCAACTTGAGGCTATAACAATTGTAAATATTTATGCACCCAACATGGGAACACCCTAATTCATAAAAGAGTTAATAGCAAACATAAAAGAGATAATAAATGATTATACAATAATAGTAGTGGACTTTAAGATCCCATTTACATTGACAGACAGGTCAACCAAACAGAGAAATAAGGAAATGTGTCTTTGAATGACACACAGGACCAGATGTACTTAACAGATATATTCAGAACATTCCATCCTAAAACAGCGGAATACACATTCTTTCAAGTGCACAAAGAACATTCTCCAGAATATATCACATATTAGACCAAAAAACAAGTCTCAATAAATTAAAAAAAAACAAAACTGAAATCATACTATGCATCTCTTCTGACCACAACACAAACTAGAAATCAACCATATGAGAAATCTGGCAAGAGCATGAATACATGGAGGTTAAATAACATCCTATTAAACAATGAATGGGTCAATGAAGAAATCAAAGAAGAAATAAAATATTACCTGAAAACAAAAGAAAATTAAAACACAACAGTCCAAAATCTTTGGGGTGTAACAAAAGTTGTTCCAAGAGGAAAGTTTATAGTAATACAGACCTACCTTAAGAAGAAACATGTCAAATAAATAAACAACCTAATCTTATACCTGAAGTTAGAGAAAAACCAAAAACCCCCAAAAAAGAGCAAACCCAAACACAACAAAAGGAAAGAAATAATAAAGATTAGATAAATGATGTAGAAATAAATAAATGGTATAGAAATAAATGACATAGAGACAACATAGAACAGATCAATGAAACCAGGAGTTGGTTCTTTGAAAATATCAAAAAATTTGATAAACCTCTAGCAAGACTCATTGAAAGAGAGAGAAATAACCCAAATAAATAAAATTACTAATGAAAGAGAAGAAATATCAACAAAGCCACAGAACACAAACAATTGTAACAGAATATTATGAAATCTTATATGTCAACAAATTGGACAAATTAAAGGAAATGGATAAATTCCTAGAAACATAAAACCTACCAAAACCAAAGCAGAAAGAAATAGAAAATTTTAACATGCTAATTGCCAGCAATGAAATTAAATCATTAATCAAAAAACTTCCCCAAAACAAATGTCCAGGACTGTATGGTTTCACAGGTGAATTCTACCAAATGTTTAAAGAGTTAATACCTATTCTTCTCAAAGCAGTCCAAAAAATGGAAAAGGAAAACCCAAATTCATTCTATGAGGCCAGGATCAGCCCGATATCAAAACTAGACAAAGACACCACTAAAAAAGAGAACTATAGGCTAATCTCTCTCAGTATGGATGCAAAAATCTTCAACAAAATATTAACAAAATGAATCCAACATTACATTAAGAAAATCATACACCATGATCAAGTTCAATTTATCCCCAGAATGCAAGGGTGGTTCAACATTTGTAAAACAATCAATGTGCTACATTACCTCAATAAGAGAAAGGATAAAATCTGTATGATCATTTTAATACATACAGAAAAAGGCATTTGCTAAAGTACAATATCCATTCATGATTAAAAAAAAAAAAACAACCTGCAAAGTAAGTCTAGAGGGAACATACTTCAATACAATTAAGGCCTTATATGAAAAACCCACAGTCAACATTATACTTGATGAAAACCTGAGAACTTTTCCCCAAAGGTCAGGAACAAGGCAAAAACGTCCACATTCACCACTTTTTAAAATTTATTTTTTTATTTTTCAAAAGATTTTATTTATTTGAGAGTGAGAGAGAGAACATGAGCTGGGATAAGGGGAGAGACTGAGCAGAGAGTCTGAAGTGGGGCTCAGTACCAGGACCCAGATATCATGACCTGAGCCAAAGGGAGATGCTTAATAGACTAAGCCACCCACGTGCCCTTCTCACTTTTACTGAATAGAGCACTGGAAGTACTATCCATAGCACGTGGACAACATAAAGAAATAAGTGGCATCCAAATTGGCAAGGAAGAAGTAAATTTCTCACTATTTACAGATGACATAATAATATATACAGGAAACCATAAAAACTCCACCAAAATCTTCTAGAACTGAGAAGTGAACTCTGTAAGATTGCAGGATACAAAAATCAATGAATAGAAAACTGCTGTATTCCTCTACACTAATAAGGAAGCAGCAGAAAGTTAAATTTAAAAAATTCAACTTATAGATTTTGGATACGAGCCCTTTATCTGATATGTCGTTTGCAAATATCTTCTCCCATTCTGTCAGTTGTCTTTTGGTTTTGTTAACTGTTTCCTTTGCTGTGCAAAAGCTTTTGATCTTGATGAAATCCCAATAGTTCATTTTTGCCCTTGCTTCCCTTGCGCCTTTGCCGTTGTTCCTAGGAAGATGTTGCTACGGCTGAGGTCGAAGAGGTTGCTGCCTGCATTCTCCTCAAGGATTTTGATGGATTCCTTTCTCACATTGAGGTCCTTCATCCATTTGGAGTCTATTTTCGTGTGTGGTGTAAGGAAGTGGTCCAATTTCATTTTTCTGCATGTGGCTGTCCAATTTTCCCAGCACCATTTATTGAAGAGGCTGTCTTTTTTCCATTGGACATTCTTTCCTGCTTTGTCGAAGATTAGTTGACCATAGAGTTGAGGGTCGATTTCTGGGCTCTCTATTCTGTTCCACTGATCTATGTGTCTGTTTTTGTGCCAGTACCATGCTGTCTTGATGATGACAGCTATAAGGAACTTAGCAAACTCAACACCCAAAGAACAAACAATCCAATCAAGAAATGGGCAGAGGACATGAACAGACATTTCTGCAAAGAAGACATCCAGATGGCCAACAGACACATGAAAAAGTGCTCCACGTCACTCGGCATCAGGGAAATACAAATCAAAACCACAATGAGATATCACCTCACACCAGTCAGAATGGCTAAAATTAACAAGTCAGGAAATGACAGATGCTGGCGAGGATGTGGAGAAAGGGGAACCCTCCTCCACTGTTGGTGGGAATGCAAGCTGGTGCAACCACTCTGGAAAACAGCATGGAAGTTCCTCAAAATGTTGAAAATAGAACTACCCTATGACCCAGCAATTGCACTACTGGGTATTTACCCTAAAGATACAAACATAGTGATCCGAAGGGGCACGTGTACCCGAATGTTTATAGCAGCAATGTCTACAATAGCCAGACTATGGAAAGAACCTAGATGTCCATCAACAGATGAATGGATAAAGAAGATGTGGTATATATACACAATGGAATACTATGCAGCCATCAAAAGAAATGAAATCTTGCCATTTGCGACGACGTGGATGGAACTAGAGCGTATCATGCTTAGTGAAATAAGTCAATCGGAGAAAGACAACTATCATATGATCTCCCTGATATGAGGACATGGAGAAGCAACATGGGGGGGTAGGGGGATAGGAGAAGAGTAAATGAAACAAGATGGGATTGGGAGGGAGACAAACCATAAATGACTCTTAATCTCACAAAACAAACTGGAGGTTGCTGGGGGGAGGTAGGATTGGGAGAGGGGGAGGGGGCTATGGACATTGGGGAGGGGAGGCGAACCATAAGAGACTATGGACTCTGAAAAACAACCTGAGGGTTTTGAAGGGTCAGGGGTGGGAGGTTGGGGCAACCTGAGGGTTTTGAAGGGTCAGGGGTGGGAGGTTGGGGGAACAGGTGGTGGGTAATGGGGTGGGCACGTTTTGCATGGAGCACTGGGTGTTGTGCAAAAAGAATGAATACTGTTATGCTGAAAAAATAAATAAAATGGGGGAAAAAAAAGAGTAAAACACTGAAAATTTTCCCCTATTGAGGTCAAGAAAAAAAAAAATTCAACTTATAATTGCACCAAAACCAATAAAATATTTAGGAATAAACTTAACCAAAGAGGCTAAAAACCTGTAC
The DNA here is from genome assembly GCF_922984935.1 of Meles meles. Classification (NCBI taxonomy): domain Eukaryota; kingdom Metazoa; phylum Chordata; class Mammalia; order Carnivora; family Mustelidae; genus Meles; species Meles meles. The sequence continues at coordinate 82,460,285 of NC_060075.1, forward strand.
TCTGAAAAGTATAAAACACTGATGAAAGAACCTGAAGACAATGCAAAGAAATAGAAAGGCATTCCATAGTCATGGGTTGGAAGAAAAATTACTGTTAAAATGTGTATACTACCCAAAGCCATCTAATCAATTTAATGTAATTCCTATCAAAATACCAACAACATTGTCCACAGAACTAGAGCAAACAATCCTAAAATTTGTATGGAACCAGAGAGGACCTCAAATAACCAAAGAAATTTTGAAAAATAAAAACAAAACTGGAGGTATCAAAATTTCATGTTTTAATTTATATTATGAATTCATAGTGATTAAAATAGTATGATACTGGCATAAAAATAAGCACATAGATCAACAGAGAACAGAAAACCCAGAAATAAACCCACCACTATAAGATCAATTCATCTTTAACAAAGGAGGAAAGAAGATGCAATGGGGCAAAATCTCTTAAAGAAATGGTGTTGGGAAAAGTGGGAAGCCACATGCAAAAGAGTGAAACTGAACCACTTTCACCATACACAAAAATAAACTCAAAATGGTTAGAAGATGTAAATGTGAGAACTGCAACCATAAAAATCCTTGAAGAGAGACAGACTCTGTGATATTAACTGCAGCAACACTCTCCTAGATAAGCAAGGGAAACAAAAGCAAAAATAAACTACTGGAACTACATCAAAATTAAGTTTTTGCACAGCAAAGGAAACAACCAATAAAACTAAAAGGCAACCTAATGAATGGGAAAAGATATTTGCAAATGACATATCTGATAAAAGGTTAATATTCCAAAACGTAAAGAATTGATACAACTCAATATACCAAAACCCAAATAATCCAATTAAAAATAGGCAGAAGTCATGAACAGACATTTCTCCCAAGAAGACGGAGATGGCCAACAGACACAAGATATCCAACATCATGTATCACTAGGGAAATGCAAATCAAAACAATGAAATTCCACCTCAAACATGCCAGAATCGCTAAAATACAAAACTCAGGAAACAAGTGTTGGGCAGGATATATGGAGAAAGGAACCCTCATATACTATTGGTAGGAATGTAAATTGATACAGCCACTATGGAAAACAGTGTGGAGGTTCCTAAAAAATATTAAAAATGGGGAGACCTGGATGGCTCAGTGGGCTAAGCCTATGCCTTCGGCTCAGGTCATGGTCCTAGGGTGCTGGGATCAAACCCCGCATCGGGCTCTCTGCTTGGCAGGGAGCCTTCTTCCTCCTCTCTCTCTGCCTGCCTCTCTGCCTACTTGTGACCTCCTACTCGATCAAATAAATAAATAAAATCTTTTAAAAAAAATTAAAAATGGAAGTACCCTACAATCCAGGAATTGCACTACTGGGTATTTACTGAAAAAGAATACAAAGACACTAATTCAAAGGAATACATGCATCTTACCTTTATATTTACTGCATGATTTTAAATAGCCAAATTATGGAAGCAGCCCATGTGTCCAACGACTGATGAATGGATAAAGATGTGGTATATATGTTTGTAGGCTTGAAGGTCATTTGAAATGGCGGGGTGGGGGGGTGGGGGGGTGGGTGAGGGAGGTTTACATCATTCATCAGCCTCATTCAGCTTACCAACCCTGTCAGTGTAACAATTGCTCTGTTCTTCTGATCTGACTCACATTTTCCATTTTTGAGTCTCTTCTGAGGCCTCCCTTTCACAGCCCAAAGCTTACTCCTACCTTGACCTCATTGCTTCCATCCATTTTTTTAATTGAAGTTTAAATAACATTCAGTATCTTATTAGGTGCATACGATATTGACTTGACAATTCTATACATTACTCCATGCTCAGCATGGTAAGTGTAGTTACCATCTGTCACCATACAATGTTATTACAATACTACTGATTATATTTCCAATGTTGTACTTCATCTCTGTGACTTATTTACAACTGGAAGTTTATACTTCTTAATCCCCTTTACCTGTTTTGCTTACTCCCCTACCCGTCTCCTTTTGTCCACCACCATTTTGTTCTCTGTATGTTAAACTGTTTTATTTTTTTACAGTCAAACAATCATTATCTTTAACATATTTTTGCATATGTCTCCTCAGACAAGGGAAAAAAAAAGGAGAAATAAACTATTGGCACTACACCAACATAAAAAGCTTCTGCACAGTAAAGGAAACCATCAGCAAAACAGAAAAGCAACCTGGTGAACTGGAGAAGATATTTGCAAATGTTTTATCCAATGGGGGGATGTATAAAGAACTTATACAACCCAACACCAAAATCCCCAAATAATCCAATTAAAACATGAAAAAAGGACTGAAAAAGACCTTTTTCCAAAGACATACAGATGGCTAACTAACAGATGAAAAGATGCTCAATAACACTATTCATCAGGGAAATGCAAGTCAAAATCACAATGAAGGGGCGCTTGGGTGGCTCAGTGGGTTAAAGCCTCTGCCTTCATTTCAGGTCATGATCTCAGGTCCTGGGATCGAGGCCTGCATCAGGCTCTCTGCTTAGCAGGGAGCCTGCTTCCTCCTTTCTCTCTCTGCCTGCGTCTCTGCCTACTTGTGATCTCTGTCAAATAAATAAATAAAATCTTTTTTAAAAATCACAATGAAATATCTCACACCAGTCAGAAAGACTAGTATCAAAATGATAAGGATGTGGAGGTAAGGGAACTCCTGTGCACTGTTGGTGGTATTATAAATTGTGCAACCACTATGAAAAACAGTATGGAGGTTCCACAAAAAAATTAAAAAGGGAACTTGTATAGAATCCAGTAATTCCACCACTGGGACTTTACCCAAAGAAAAGGAAAATACTAATTTAAAAATATATATTTATCCCTATGTTTATTGCAACATTATTTACATAGCCAAGATATGGAAGCAACCTAAGTGTTCATAGATGAAAAAAGAAATGTGTCTGTCTCTTTCCCTCTCCCTCTCAGACACACACACAAACAGGAATATTACTCAGCCATAAAAAAATATTGAGATCTTGCCATTTGCAACAATATGGATGGACCTTAGAGGGTATTAGGCAAGTGAAATAAGACAAATAGAGAAAAACTAATCATGGGTTTTTTGATAATATATTTCCTTCCTGTAGACTGCAAAACAAACAATGCTGCTTGAATCAATTCTATTTAACTACAACTGAAACTACTAAGCATTCTTATATTTGCTGCTATAAAGATATAATCATATCCCTTGCCTTTACATATTGAGTCAATAAACCTTGACATCACTTTTTATTATATCTTACTTTTCTAACGCAACCATAAAGTAAATTACTATGACATGTTTTATTGGAAAATAATCTAATTTGAGTCTTAAAAATTATTAGTCCATGAAGAGTTAATTGTGTGTTAGATGCTATGTGGATTTATCGCATAATTTCATATCCATTATTAATTTATTAAAACACTGGAGAGTTTACAGTTTCATAACTCACTGGTATTATTTTAGATGAATGGTATACTCATGTGCTTTGGAGGGGGAAAAACATTCAAAACAGCAATATTTTAAGCCAGAAAATGAAAACACATATTTTTTTTTCTTTTGCTAAAAACATATATCTAGTTGACATTTTTTTTTCTGATGTTCATCCATATGGTTGAGACATAAGTAAGCCTTTTAAGACTGATACGACATGGCACTAGATTTTAGATTTTTGTTTTTCTGTGAATACAAATTGCATTTACCTTAACACAGAGGTGAAGCAAAGTGCTTATTCTACACAGAGGTGGTTTTGTTGTATATATTTTGTAGTTTATATCATTATTGATAGTTTTAGTAAAGAAAATACATTTAACATTTCTCCCCTCTAAATAAACTGCCAGTCCATACTTTTCATTTAGAAAGGATAGATTTTTGTTCACCTGAAGCATAGAATTTGGCTCTAGGCCACTGAAACAGTGTGAAAAATGACCTCTAAAATGCTTAAATTAACAAAGCAACTGAATTGTATGTATTCATTTTTGTTTCAGGAGAAGTCATTCATTTTACACCCTTTGAGCAATATGGTTAATTTATCATTAGTGTTCATTTTACAATATATTCTATAGGAGAGGCATTTTGTTTCAACCAAAATACAAAATGACATTTGGGTCATCTGAAAGTTTATTTTTTACACACTCTGGAATGTTTCTTTCTTTTTTTTCTTTTTTTTTTTTTTTTGCCAAAGTGCACACACAGTTTACCTGCAGATGGAATACTTTTACTTTTTCACTGCAGATTCCATGCCCGGTATCAGGAAGGTACAAGAGAAGGAAAGAATCTCATACAATGAGGAGGAGTAGCAAAAAAGGAAGAAGGGGGAGAGAGATGAAAACAGTGACATTTAAGTTAATGATGTTGATGAGATTAAACAAAGTAGATATTAGACACCAAACCACTGACCTTAATGATGGTGATGGCAATGAAGTGTTAGGGACAGAAACCACCCTTAATGACTTAAGCAGGAATTGACATAAAGGCATTAAAATTATGTTACATTGCTAGTGAGCCAATGAGTTCTTCAGCGGATAATTGTAGAAAGATAAAGTTACAGGGAAAGTAGAATTCAAATTTTGTTTCTTGAAACAAATATGCATTTTGACAATCAACAAATTTGCATTTGAATTGAACAAGTGTATAGAATTAAAATAGTCCCAAAGGAAGTCTGAGAAAAAAATATGAGGTGACTGTTCTCACTAATTTTTGTATGAAACTGACATAAGTCCTTTAATTTTCTATTCTGCAATAAAAAATGTTTTATTCAATTTTAATAGTCTCCTAATGGCAACAGTGTCTGACTACACATCATTAAATCACCATTTCAAACATATTCTTAGTAGGACTACAGATCTATTGATACTCTTGTAGCCTTTTAAAATAAACCACTAAAAAAAACCAAAACAAAACATAAAAAACCCTCCATTAGAATGGAAATTCACTAGAAATGTGTCAAAGATAAAATTAATCTATCATCATCAATTCTGTTTAGATATAAAATTCTAGCAAGCTTGAAAGATTTATTTTCCCTTCTGTAGCTAGCATCTACTATGTAATATGAAGCTTTAATGGAAAAGTGGCTTTTTGATCACATGTTATTAAAAATTTAATATTAAAAGTCCACATTTTCCAATGTATGGGATTAAATGCACTTACTACATCTTAAAGAAGCAGTTTCATCTCCAATTACTACATGATCTCCACTATCTAAAGTCATGTCATGAAAAACGTATTAATAACTATGTAATTTACAAATTCTCCCATTTAAGATAAACTATTAATACAAAACATAAAATTACCTCTCCTAATGTTTCCAGAATCACCTCACAGCACTGTAAAAACTCTATAATAAACTAGAAGCATTCTTAGAGTACAGTGTAAATTGATAAAAAATTTTATAAAGTTTAAGTGATATATATTTATGCTACAAACTTAAGGTGCACAAGTAACTTTCTATTTTAACAGAGGTGGGATTGGGAGAGGGGGAGCGGGCTATGGACATTGGGGAGGGGAGGCGAACCATAAGAGACTATGGACTCTGCAAAACAACCTGAGGGTTTTGAAGGGTCAGGGGTGGAAGGTTGGGGCAACCTGAGGGTTTTGAAGGGTCAGGGGTGGGAGGTTGGGGGAACAGGTGGTGGGTAATGGGGAGGGCACGTTTTGCATGGAGCACTGGTGTTGTGCAAAAAGAATGAATACTGTTACGCTGAAAAAAAAAAAAAAAAAAGCTAAAAAAAATTATAAATAGAAGTAATGATGTTGAATTATGCTATTTACTACTAGCACACAGCAATTTTTAAATGATTAGTTCCATGCAGTATTCACTATGTTGAACTGGTGATTTTTCAAAGAGAAATTATACATCTTAATTGGTTTGATTTGCTTTCATTTTGGCTTGTCTTACAAGGCAGAAACTCCCGGTTTCTATTAATGGCTTAATATCTAATAAGGCCATTATCACTATGGTTTACTACCAAAATTGTTTATACTTGTCATTGATTAGTATTTACTTTTTGTTTAGTGTTATCAGAGAATGTTGTTTATAATAGTGCTGCTCCTTTATATTTTTAGGCTGTTTCAAGTAATATAGGGTCAATTTTTGTGACTATTTCATAAATCATGGAAAAGAAGATAATTTCTTTGATGTATATCAATTAGATCTTCTTAAATATATTATTTTGAATTACTATATTTATCTTTTTGCTTTATATGAGAGAAATACATATTAAAATTCCCTGTTTCTAACAAGCTGTTTCCATTTCCCCTTATATTACTTATAAGTTGTTTTACTAGCTGAAATCTATATTCTACCCAAGCTAACCAGTAAAGAGAGGGAACATAACTGATCAATATCAAGAATTTATCAACATCAATATCAAGAATCAAATGGAAATCTCACTGCTGATTAAAAGGATAACTAAATACTACCAAAAAAAAATGCCCATAAATTCAGTAACTTAGGTGAAATGGAATAATTCTTTGAAAAACACAATCACAAAACTACAAAAAATTTCTACTAAAGAAGAAATAGTTAAACTAAATATTCCTATGTCTATTAAATTGTGGTTAAAGCATATTAAAGAAATCACATTGTAGTTTAAAATTATAAGTATTTCTTTTTTCTTTTTATTTTCTTTTTTTTTTTTTTTTTTTTGAGAGAGAGAGAGAGAAGAAAGCAAGTTGCATGGAGGAGGAAAGGGTGAGGGAGAGAGTGAATCCTACGCAAGGTGAGAGAGAATCCTACGCAGGCTCCACACCCAGCACAGAGCCTGATATGGGGCCCAGACTCATGACCCTAAAATCATGACCTGAGCTACAATTGAATCAGGTGCTTAACTGACTGAACCATCCAGGCACCCCTAAAATTTTCAGTTTTAACAGACTTGAAGACCAAATGATTTTAATAGTGAATTCTACTCAACATTTAAAAATAAACAATGCCAGTTATTTATAAAGGCAGAACTACACAGTATAGGTACTGGTAGAACTACATGATCACTTCTAGAAAACAGAATCAAAAGGAGCACTTCCACCTTTTTTGATTCTGGCCTATTATTAAAATTAGACAAAGACATTTTAAGTATAGACCATTATCTCTCATGAATATAGGCACAAAAAACCCCTAAAAAAAATCTGATAGCAAACTAATCCAGTGATATATAAAAAAGGTAACACATCATATCCAAGGGGAGTTTATCCTGAGAATGCAAGGCTGGCTCAAAACTGAAAATTTAATCAAGGGATTGACCATAGAATAAACCATATGACCATATCAACAGATGTAGAAAAAGCATTTGACAAAAAGCATTATCCATTCATTATAACAAATTCTCAGCAAACTGGCATAGAAAATAAGATCTTTAACCTAATGTTTAATGCAGGGTATTTATGAGTTTATAGCTAGCATAATCATGGAAAACTGAATGATTTTATTCTAATATCTGAAACATGATGAGAATATATTCTTTCACCAATACAGCAAAAAAATTAAAAGTGCACAAATTGGAAAGGAAAAAAATAAAACTGTCTTTATTTAGAAGATATAATTTTCTATGTGGTAAGACCCAATGAATTTGTAATTTTTTCCTGGAGATAATTAGTTTAAGGTTTCAAAATATAAGATCAATTTATAAAAGTCAGTTGTATTCTGCTGTACTGGAAATTAACTAATGGAATGTGAAGTTAAAAATACCATTTACAGTAACAATGAAAATATGAAATACATCAGTATAAACCTATACAATTTGCCCATTATATATATGTAGAAAACTTTAACTCACGAATTAAAGGAAATGAAGAAATCCAAATAACTTGAGAAAAAAATCACATCCATGAATTAGAAATCTGAATATTGTTAAAATGTTCCTTCCAATTTGATTAATAGATTTGGTACAATTCTAATCAATAATTCAACAAGCACTTACTAGATACTGACTAGCTGATTCTAAAATTTATATGCAAAAGCAAAGGAACTAGATTAGACAAACAATTCTATAAAAGAAGAACAAAGTTGAAAAACTCACATTTTCCTATTTCAAGATTTACTCTAACACTTTGGTTAAGAAGACAATGTAGTACTGGAGAAAAGATAGACACATAAATCAAGGAATCCAATAGAAAATCCCAAGAATAATTCCATGCAAATATTGTCAATAGTTTTCAACAAAAACTCAAAGGTAATTCAATAGACAACTGATAGTATTTTTAACAAATAAGACTCGAAAAATTGGACATCAGTATGCCAAAATAAAAACCATACTTAGCCCCAACATCTAGCTCACATCCTATACAAAAAACTATCATAGACCAAAATCTAAGATCTACAACTATAAAATGTCTAAGAAAATCTATATTGCCTTGACTTTGACAAGCTATTTTTAGAGACAGTACAAAAAGCAAAATCTACGAAAGAAATTGTAAATAAGTTGGACAATATTGTTCTGCAAAGGACACTAGATTAAAAAGACAAATCAGACTGTGAAAAGTATTTGAAAATCACTTATTCAATAAAGGCTTTGATCCAGAATGTATTTAAAAAACTCTTAGAATTCAATCTTAATAAAACAAACAACCCAATAATATATGGACAAAAGATGTGAACATAACTGCATCAAAGATAAGCAGTTGGATAATACATAAAATGATGCTCAACAACATTTGTTATTAGGGAAATGTAAATGTAAATCAAAACAATGACATGCCACTAATTCAGGTAACTAAAATTATATATATATACATATACTATGTATATGTTATATATATATGTGTGTGTGTATATATATATATATATATATATTATTCTAATGTGGGCTTGGATGTGGGACATTTATTGCCTAGGGAATTCAAAATGATTCACACACTTTGGAGGGGAGTTTGGCAGGTTTTCTTTATAAATGTATAGACTTATCATATGATCTAGCATTACACTTCTAGGTATTCACCCCAGTTATATGAATACTTATAGTTATACACAAAGCCTTCTTATAGCAATTTTATTCGTAATAGCTAAAATTAGAAGCAACCTAAGTTGTCTTCCAACAGGGAACTGGAAAAACAAATAATGTAATATGGTCTAGAAATAAAAAGAAATGGAAGTGTTGTTTTATGCTGTATGAATGTATCTTAAATGCATTTTGCTAAGTAGAAAAATCCACAGAGAAAATTCTACCTATTAATTGATTCCATTTATATAAACTTCTGGGAAAGGCAATATAATCAAGATGGGAAACAGATCAGTAGTTGCTAATGGTTACTCAAGTAGAGTGGGAAGTTAACTACAAACAGGACATAGAGGGGAACTGTTCTATCATATTTCAATGGTGGATATATGAATCTGCATTTGTTAAAACTCATAGAACTGTACACCACAAATAATTAAATTTAATGTACACAATGTTTGAAAAGGAAAAAGGATTATCAGTCAGGATGCTGGGGTATGCCCATAATGGAATGCAGACTGTGACAAATGAAATAAATTGCATTAACAATATATGACATGACCACACTGAAGGGTAAGTGGGGAAAAAATGGACTTAATTAATCTAGGAAAATGTTTGACTGCAAATTGTAGGGCTAAAGACAAAAAGGAATTTATAAATAAAAAAATATATAAACAGTGGATTGTGGGAACTAGCTTTCTTATTATTGGAGAGGGATGATACAGGTAATAAAGGGAAGCTAACAGGTGAACAAGATAGTAGACTAGGAGATGCCAGTGCTTGACCGCAGACCCCACCCAACAGAAACAACAAAAACAAGGAATAAGCAACTCTCTAACAAGAAAAATAGCTCTGGGGAAGCTCTAGAATACAATAAAGGAGTTGCAGAAACAACATGCGGCACAGAAGCTGAGGAGAGCTGAAGAAGCTGCCTGGAGTCCTACCCCTACATCTGAAAAACAAGGTGGTTAATTATATATGAGCAAGGAACAAGTGCTTTCTACTGATAAAAAGGCAGAAACCATGTTCCAAGAGTTGGGACAGACCCCAGGGGATACACAAGCACTCTCTTCTATGACCACTACCCTTCAGTAACCTATGGATTCATTATAATATACTTACATTGTGGTCTTAACCCCTCTTGCCTTGAGCAGAGGAAGGCTGACAAAGACCAAATAGGGCCCAAAATTTTCTGTCTCAATTGTTGGAGGAGTTCTTTTAGATGACTGCCTGTAACCCTAGTCAGGAACTGCACAGCTGTGACCCGTAATCTATTCAAACATAAAAAGCGAAGACAACCCTGAGCCCCACTGCAGATGCCCACTCTTCCATCTCAAAAGTGTCCTTTCACTTAAACTATTAAACCCTTGCTTACTTAAGAGTTTGGCTTTGAGGTCTTTCTTGGCCAAACTCAAGAAGTAAGTTAAAGTACTGCATCAGTGTTCAGTGTGCTGAATTAGAATATCCCTAGAATATCCCTAGAAAATGCCAACCAAAATATTAAAGGCCATGATATTGGTGCAGAGAGAGAAAGAGCACACATAAAAACATGAATGACTGATCAAGTAGGACAAAATGTGAATAGGTGAATCTAAATGAAGGGTATTTGGGCCTTGTGTGTACAATCCTTATTCTGGGGCTGAAAAAAAGGACTTACTATTGACACACCCAACCTAAACCACAACCTAAACCCTGGTACTGGAACCATCTCTGTTTCTTGCCCCCCTACTCCTGGGGCCAGATCCATGGCTACATCTTACACCACCCAACATTCCCCTCTTGCAACCACACACATGCCTTGGACCCCAAATCTATGACCACTCAGTACATATCTACAACTCAGACATGGATGCATTTGTGCTGAGTGAGCCTGAACCCTAGGCCAGGTACCATAGTTGTTCTGAAAACCCCTGAGCTCTGGACTCTAGCTCTGTGGCCATTCAGTATACTCCCACACTCTTGACACCATTGCCACTGGCTGCCCTAAGTACATGTACTCCCCAGATCCCAGCACTGCTGCTACAATTTTTGTGCCCAGGCACTAGGCCCAGTGTCACTAGGGCCAGTGCCAACAAAGACCCTTTCAACTATGATCTCTCCCACAGGAGGAAAAATAAGATCACAACAGATTCTCCTACCAAAGACACCAGCAGCCCTTGTTATCACCATGGATACACATAACCTTGGCTTTGCATTGCACCCCTACTACAGTAAGAGCTGCTGCACCCCACCCATATGGCACCATCACCCCTACCAATAGATGAAGTTCTTTTCCCAGTGAGAGCCAGTCTGAAAGAGGTGACTGCTTCCTCAAATGAACAGACATAAATGAAAGGCTATGAAATACACACACATACACACACATATACCCGATTAAAGAACTATGATGTAAAAAAGGCATAATACGGGGCACCTGGGTGGCTCAGTGGGTTAAGCCGCTGCCTTCAGCTCAGGGCATGATCTCAGGGTCCTGGGATCGAGTCCCGCGTCAGGCTCTCCACTCAGTGGGGAGCCTGCTTCCCTCTCTCTCTCTCTGCCTGCCTCTCTGTCTACTTGTGATCTCTCTGTCAAATAAATAAATAAAATCTTTTTTTAAAAAAAAGGCATAATACTTTTCTAGAAATTGGCCCTAAGTAAATTAAGATCTACAAATTGCCTGATAAAACAAAAATCAAAATAGTTGTTTTAAGAAAAATGAGAGGGGACATCCTTGTCATGTTCCTTATCTCAAAGGGGAGGCTGTCAGTTTTTCCCCATTGAGGATGGTATTCACTGTGGGTTTTTCATAGATTTTATGAATTTGAGCAATGTTCCCTCTATCCCAATACTTTGAAGTGTTTTAATCAGGAATGATGCTGTATCTTGTCAAATGCTTTTTCTGCATCGATTGAGAGGACCAGGTGATTCTTCTCTCTTCTCTTATTGATTTGTTCTATCACACTGATTGATTTGTAAATGTTGAACCACCCTTGCATCCCTTGGATAAATCTCACCTGGTCATGGTGGATAATCTTTTTAATGTACTGTTGGGTCCTGTTAGCTAGGATCTTGTGGAGAATCTTGGCATCCATATTCATCAGGGATACTGGTCTGAAATTCTCTTTTTTGGTGGGGTCTTTGCCTGGTTTGGGGATCAGGATAATGCTGGCTTCATAAAAAGAGTCTGGACGTTGGGGCGCCTGGGTGGCTCAGTGGGTTAAAGCCTCTGCTTTCAGCTCAGGTCATGATCTCAGAGTCCTGGGATCGAGCCCCGCATCGGGCTCTCCACTCAGCGGGGAGCCTGCTTCCCTTCCTCTCTCTCTCTGCCTGCCTCTCTGCCTACTTGTGATCTCTGTCAAATAAATAAAGTCTTAAAAAAAAAGAGTTTGGAAGTTTTCCTTCTGTTTCTATTTTTTGAAACAGCTTCAGGAGAATACATATTATTTCTTCTTTGAATGTTTGATAGAATTCTCACCTGATTTCAAGTTTTACTACAAAGCTATGATCACCAAGACAGCATGGTACTGGCACAAAAACAGACTCATAGACCAGTGGAACAGAGTAGAGAACCCAGATATGGACCCTCAACTCTATGGCAAATAATCTTCCACAAAGCAGGAAAGAATATACAGTGGGAAAAAGTCTTCAATAAATGGTGCTGGGAAAATTGGACAGCTATGTATAGCAGAATGAAACTCAACCAGTCTCTTATACCATACACAAAAATAAACTCAAAATGGATAAAAGACCTCAACATGAGACAGGAATCTATCAAAATCCTAGAGAGAACATAGGCAGTAACTCTTCGACATCGCCACAGCAACTTCTTTCAAGACATGTCCCCAAAAGCAAAGGAAACAAAAGCAAAAATGAACTTTTGGGACTTCATCAAGATCAAAAGTTTCTGCACAGCAAAGGAAACTGTCTACAAAACAAAGAGGCAACCCACAGAACAGAAGAAGATACTCGCAATGACATTACAGAAAAAGGGGCTGATATTAAAGACCTATAAAGAACTCCTCAAACTCAACACACGCAAATCGGAATAATCATGTCAAAAAATGGGTAGAAGACATGAACAGACACTTCTCCAAAGACGACATACAAGTGGCTAACGGACACATGAAAAAATGTTCATCATCATTATCTAGCAGGGAGATTCAAATCAAACCGCATTGAGATACCACCTTACGCCAGTTAGAATGGCCAAAATCAACAAGATAGTGAACAAGTGTCGGAGAGGATGTGGAGAAAGGGGAACCCTCTTACACTGTTAGTGGAAATGCAAGTTGGTGCAGCCACTTTGGAAAACAGCATGGAGATTCCATAAGAAATAAAAAATAGAGCTACCTTATGACCCTGTAATTGCACTACTGGGTATTTACCTCAGAGATACAGATGTAATAAAAAGAAAGGCCATTTGTACCCCCAATGTCCATAGCTGCAAAGGCCACAGTCACCAAACTGTGGAAAGAGCCAAGATGCCCTTCAACGGATGAATGGATAAAAAAGATATGGTCCATATATACAATGGAGTATTATGCCTCCATCTGAAAGGATGAATACCCAACTTTTGTATCAACATGGATAGGACTGGAAGAGATTATGCTGAGTGCAATAAGTCAAGCAAAGAGAGTCAATTATAATACGATTTCACTTACTTGTGGAGCATAAGGAATAAGATGGAGGACATTGGGAGATGGAGAGAAGTGAGTTGGGGGAAATCGGAGGGGGAGAAAAACCACGAGAGACTGTAGACTCTGAGAAACAAACTGAGGGGTTTTTGGAGGTTGGGTGAGCCTGGTGGTGGGTATTAAGGAGGGCAGGTATTGCATAGAGCACTGGGTGTGGTGCATAAATAATAAATTTTGGAACACTGAAAAAAATTAAATTAAGTTTTAAAAAATAAAAATGAGGAAGCTACAAGACCAACACAACAAAGAGAAACTACACACACACACACCCCACCAAACACTGGAGTTGAAGAATACAGTGAATGAAATGAAAGTACAAAGGAGAGCTTTAAGAGTATTTTAAGAGCTCAAACAGATTATTCAAGTAGAAGAAAGCATCTATGAACTTTTAGACAGGTCATTGGAAGTTATTCAATTCGAAGATAAAGAGGAAAAAAAAGGAAAAGTGTGAAAATAGTGAAGAAATCTAAGGGAAACCAATGAGAGAACAAATACAAACACTTATTTAAATAAATAATGGATAAAAACTTCCTTACTTTGGGGAGGAAATGGACATTATCATTCATAAAACTACAGTTTCTCAAACAGGAACAACACAAAGAAGGCTACCAAGATGTACTATAATCAAATTGTAAACATCAAGGGAAATTTTAAAAGCATCCAGAGAAAAGCAAAGCCTCATAAAAGAATACATTAAGAATATACACATTATTCTTATACCCCACCCCTCATTAAGAATATACACAGATAAAACACTTTTCAGGAGAAACTTTGCAATTCAGGAAAGAGTGGGATGTTATAATTTATGTATTCCAAGAAAAAAAAGAACTGCCAACCAAAAATACTATATTCAGGAAAATTATCCTTTAAAAATAGAGGAGAAATAAAGTCTTTCCTAGACAAACAAAAACTGAGGAAACCCATCATGTCTAGGCTTGATTTATAAGAAATGCTTAACAAAGTTCTCCAAACTGCAGTGAAAAATACTAAACAATAGTGTGAGGGCATATGAAAGCATAAATCTCAGAGGAAAAGCTAAGTATATACACATATACAGATTAACAGAGTGCCATAAAGGGTTTTTAATACTATTATAACCCCAATATAAAAGTTAATAGGTGAAAACTTGCTAATGGATATACAACATGAAAAGAATCAATTTCTGAATATTAGTATGGGATGAAGTAAAAGTGTAGTGTTTTGTATGTAACTTAAGTTACATATTTGCAATTTAAAATATGTTTTAACTACAAGAGATTTTATGTAAACCTCAGGGTAATCCCTCCCAAAAAAACCCCAAAAAACACAAAACACAAACACAACAACAACACATAAAACATACACAAAAAAAGAAAAACAAATCACTACAAAAATTAACCAAATAATAAAAGAAATGAGTTGAGGAAGATGAATGGGATGCCTCCCCTGCCCCCCCAAATCCTGCAAGATAAATAGAAAATAATTAGAATGGTAATACAAACTTGTTCCTTATCAATAATTATCTTACATGTAAATGGATTAAACTCACCAATCACTAGACATACAGTGGGTGAGTGGATTCAAAAAAGAAAGACAAAAACAAGATTCAGTGATATGCTGTATAGAAGAGACTCATTTTAGAAGATACACATAAGCTGAAGATAAAGAGATGAAAAATGAAAAAAAAATTAATGGAAATGGTCATCCAAAGAAAGCAGGAGTAGTTATAATGTTATCAGATAGAGTAGACTCTAAAGTCTTATTTTGAGAGAAAAAGTTATTATAAAAATGTAATTACATAATGATAATTATTGGGCCTGCTTAACAGGAAGAAGCTGAAGCCATTCTAAATATAAATGCAAACAATATCAGAGAAGCTACATATATAAAATAAATATTGACAGATCTGAAGGCAGAAATTGACAACACTAGTAAATAACTAGCAGGGAATTTCAATACCCCATTAACAATAATGGGTAGAACTTTTAGATGTAACTCCAAAAATGACTGATTTGGGGAAGAAGCAAAATGGTGGAGGAGTAGGAGACCTGGCGTACGGATAGATAGTTCTCAAACCATTCTGAACACCTACAAACTCAACAGGAGATTGAAGAGAAGAAGAGCAGCAATTATAGGAACAGAAAATCCACCACTTTCTGGAAGGTAGGACATGTGGAGACATGAATCTGAAGCAATATACAGGAAAAGAGACCACAGGGGGAGGGGCCGGCTCCTGGCAAGCGGTGGAGCAGTGGAGCACAAAATCAGAACTTTTAGAAGTCTGCTCCCCTGAGGGACATCGCTCCAGAGACTAAGCAGGGTGTGGAGACCTAACAGGTATAGTGTGGTCTCAGGACCCATAGGGTCACAAAAAGACCAGGGTGCAGCAGAGTCCCAAGGTGTCAGAGTGGGTAAGCCATCTGCAGAGACAGAGCCGAGGAGTGGGCTCTCAGCTTGGGGTTACCTTAAACTGTGATTCAAGGCACAGTTGGGCTGCTGCTCTTCGAGGAGGGACCCCACAAGTGGCAGATCCGGAAGACCCCTCCTTTCTGCTCTGGGAGGAGCAGCATGGGAGTATGCTGCAGTAAAATGCTGGGTCTGGAGATTCCAAATGGGGCCATGCACAGAGACAGAAATGCTTGATCACAGGTCAGGTGAGCACAGAGTATGGCTGGAGACCAGGGGGATGGGAGGGACTGACTGGTTTTCTCTGAGGGCACATTGAGGAGTGGGGCCCTGAGCTCTCAGCTCATACTGGGTCAGAGATTGAGAGGCCATTTTCATTCCCATCCTCTACAGCTATAAGGAACACATTCAGGGGTCAAAAGCTTCCGAGAGCAAACCCAAGCAGATTACTTAGCTGGCCCCTGGCAAGGGTGGTACAATTCCACCTCAAGCAAAGACATTAGAAAATCATGGCAATAGGCCCCTCCCCACAGATTAGCAAGAATATCCAGCTATAACTGATTAATGAGAACAGCGGAACCCCAGAGCTAGGGGAAAGCAACACTTAGAATTCATGGCTTTTTCTCCAGGATTCTTTGGTTTTTCAAAGTTAAACTTTTTAAATTTTATTTTTTTCTTATTTCATATTTTTAATTTTTCCTCTTTCCTATTTTAACATTTTTTTTAACTATTTTATCTTATCAATACCCTTTTAAATCTTTAAAAATTTTCACTGTTAGAGTCATATTCTATCCCTTCATTGAATTTAACCTTATTTTCTGTATTATATAGGTTTTTCTTTCTTTAAAATTTTGAGATACAGTTTCTTCTAATAGATCAAAATATACCCTAAATCTAGTACATGGCTTTGTTCTAGTACCAGCATGATCATTCTTTCCTTTTTTTTTTCTTTTTATAACCAACTTCTTATCTTATCAATTCCTTTAGAATCTTTTTAAATTTTCATCTTTACAGCCATGTTCTGTCCCTTCATCATGTATACTCTTATTTTTGTGTATATCTAAGTTTTTCTTCCTATTAAATTTTGGTACATAGTTTCATCTAAAAGACCAAAATACAGCCAAAATCAAGTGTGTGGCTCTGTTCTACTCACCAGTCTAATATATATACATTTTTTCTTTTTTGTTTTTTTCCTTTTCTTCTCCCCCAGTTTTGGGTCTTTTCTGATTTGGTTAGTGTATATTTTCCTGGGGTCATTGCTACCCTTTTAGTGTTTTGTTCTCTCTTTCATCAATTTTTATCTGGATAAAATGACAAGGTAGAAAAACTCACCACAAAAAAAAGGGAACAAGAGGAAGTACTGATGGTTAGGGACCTAATACGTCAGAACTGGAGTTCAGAATGGTGATTATCAAAGTGCTAGCTGGGTTCAAAAAAAGCATGAAGGATACTAAAGAAATCCTTTCTGGAGAAATAAAATCCCTTTCTAGAGAAATAAAAAACTAAAATCTAACCAAGTTGAAATCTAAAAAGCTATTAATGAGGTCCAATAAAAAATGGGGGCTCTTGCTGCTAGGATAAATGAGGAAGAAGAGAGAATTAGTGATATAGAGGACCAAATGATGGAGAATAAAGAAGCTGAGAAAAAGAAAGCCAAACAACTACTGGGCCACGAGGGGAGAATTCGAGAGATCAGTGGTACCATAAGATGAAACAATATTAGAATAATTGGGATCCCGGAAGAAGAAGAAAGGGAGAGAGGGGAAGAAGGTATATTGGAGCAAAGTATAGTGAGAATTTCCCTAATTTGGTGAAGGGAACAAGCATCAAAATTCAGAAGGCACAGAGAACTTCCTTCAAAATCAATAAAAATAGGTCCACACCCCATCATCTAATAGTAAAACTTACAAGTCTCAGTGCCAAAGAGAAAATCCTGAAAGCAGCTCGGGACAAGAGGTCTGTAACATACGACAGTAGAAATATTAGATTGAGAGCAGACCTAGCCACAGAGACCTGGCAGGCCAGAAAGGACTGGCATGATATATCCAGAACACTGAATGAGAAAAATATGCAGCCAAGAATATTATATCCAGCTAGTCTGTCACCGAAAATAGAAGGAGAGATAAAAAGCTTCTGGGACTAAAAAATCTAAATGAATTTGCAAACACCAAACCAGCCCTACAGGAGATATTGAGAGGGGTCCTCTAAGCAAAGAGAGAACCTAAAAGTAACACAGACCAGAAAGGAACAGAGACAATATACAATAACAGTCACCTTACAGTCAATACATAGTGCTAAATTCATATCTTTCAGTAGTTACCCTGAATGTAAATGGGATAAATGTCCCAATCAAAGGACATAGGGTATCAGAATGGATTAAAAAAAAAACAAGATCCATCAATACACTGTCTGCAAGAAACTCATTTTAGACCCAAAGGCACCTCCAGATTTAAAGTGAAGGGATGGGAAACAATTTACCATGTTAATGGACATCAAAAGAAAGCTGGGGTGGCAATCATTATATTAGATAAATTAGATTTTAAGCCAAAGACTATAATAAGAGATGAGGAAGGATACTATATCATACTTAAAGGGTCTGCCCAACAAGAAGATCTAACAATTTTAAATATCTTTGCCCCTAACATGGGAGCAGCCAACTGTATAAACCAATAACAAAACCAAAGAAACACATTGACAGTAATACAATAATAGAGGGGACTTTAACACTGCCCCCTACTGAAATGGACAGATCATCTAAGCAAAAGATCAACAAGGAAATAAAGGCTTTAAATGACACACTGGACCAGATGGAGATATAGATATATAGATATAGATATAGATATAGATATAGATATAGATATATATTCAGAACATTCCATCCCATAACAACAGAATACACACTCTTTTCTAGTGCACATGGAACATTCTCCAGAATAGATCACATCCTGGATCACAAATCAGGTCTCAACTGGTACCAAAAGATTGGGATAACTCCCTGCATATTTTCAGATCACAAGGCTTTGAAACTAGAACTCAATCACAAGAGGAAAGTTGGAAGGAACTCAAATACATGGAGGCTAAAGAGCATCCTACTAAAGAATGAATTGATCAACCAGGAAATTAAAGAGGAACTTAAAAAATTCATGGAAAGAAATGAAAATTAAAACACAACTGTTCTGAATCTTTGGGACACAGCAAAGGGGGTCCTGAGAGGAAAGTATATAGCACTACAAGACTTTCTCAAGAAACAAGAAGGGTCTCAAGTATACAACCTAACCCTATACCTAAAGGATTTGGAGAAAGAACAACAAAGAAAGCCTAAACCAAGCAGGAAAACAGAAATAATAAAGATCAGAGCAGAAATCAATGAAATAGAAACCAAAAGAAATCAACGAAACTAGGACTGGTTCTTTGAAAGAATTAATAAGATGGATAAACCCTTGGCCAGACTTATCAAAAAGAAAAAAGACCTAAATTAATAAAATCATGAATGTAAAAGGAGAGATCACAACCAACACCAAAGAAGTACTAACAATTAGAAGAACATATTATGAGCAACTGTCCAATAGCAAATTTGACAATCTGGAAGATTTCCTAGAGTCCTATAAACTACCAAAACTGAACCAAGTTTTGGTTTTCTAGAAAGCCTGAACAGACCCATAGAAAACCTGAAAAAATCCATAACCAGTAAGGAAATTGAAGCAGTCATCAAAAATCTCCCAAAAAACAAGAGTCCAGGGCCAGATGGCTTCCCAGGGGAATTCTACCAAACATTTGAAGAAACTATTCTCCTGAAACTGTTCCAAAAATTAGAAATGGAAAGAAAATTTCCAAACTCATTTAATGAGGCCAGCATTATCTTGATCCCAAAACCAGACAAAGACCCCCACCAAAAAGAATTACAGACTAATATCCTTGATGAATACGGATGCAAAAATTCTCACCAAAATACTAGCCAGTAGGATCCAATAGTATATTAAACAGTATTATTCCTGGGCTGCAAGGTTGGTTCAACATCTGCAAATCAATTAACGTGATACAATACATTAATAAAAGAAAGAACAAGAACCATATGATACTCTCAATAGATGCTGAAAAAACATTTGACAAAGTACAGCATCCTTTCTTGATCAAAACTCTTCACAGTGTAGGGATAGAGAGTATGTACTTCAATATAATCAAAGCTATCTATGAAAAACACATAGCAAATATCATTCTCAATGGAGAAAAATTTAGAACTTTCCCCCTAAGGTCAGGAACACAGCAGGGGTGTCCACTATCACCAATGCTATTCAGCATAGTACTCGAAGTCCTAGCCTCATCAATCTGACAACTAAAAGAATCAGCAAAGAAGAAGTCAAACTCTCACTCTTTGCAGATGATATGATGCTTTATGTGGAAAACCCAAAAAACTCCACTCCAAAACTGCTAGAACTCATACAGGAATTCAGTAAAGTGTCAGGATATAAAATAAATGCACAGAAATAAATTGCATTTCTATAAACTAACAAGAAGACAAAAGAAAGAGAAATTAAGGAGTCATCCCTTTTATAATTGCACCCCAAACCATAAGATACCTAGGAATAAACCTAACCAAAGAGGCAAAGAATCTGTACTCAGAAAGCTATAAGGTACTCATGAAAGAAATTGAGGAAAACACAAGGAAATGGAAAAATGTTCCATGCTTATGGATTGGAATAATAGATGTTGTGAAAATGGAACAAATAATCCCAAGATTTATATGGAACCAGAAAAGACCCCAAATAGCCAGAGGGATTTTGAAAAAGAAAACCAAAGCTGGTGGCATCACAATTCCAGAGTTCAAGCTCTATTACAAAGCTGTCATCATCAAGATAGTATGGTACAGTCACAAAAACAGTCACATAGATAACGGAACAGAATAGAGGGAAAGACACCAGAAATAGACCCTCAACTCTATGGTCAACTGATCTTCAACAAAGCAGGAAAGTATGTCCAATGGAGAAAAGGCAATCTCTTCAATGAATGGTGTTGGTAAAATTGGACACCCACATGCATGAAACTGGACCATTTTCTTACACCACACATGAAAACAGACTCAAAATGAAAAATCTCAATGTGAGACAGGAATCCATCAAAATCCTTGAAGAGCACACGGGCAGCAACCTCTTCAACCTCAGCCACAGCAACTTATTCCTAGGAACACTGCCAAAGGCAAGGGAAGCAAGGGAAAAATTAGCTATTGGGACTTCATGAAGATTAAAAGCTTTTGAACAGTAAAAGAAACAGGAAAATTAGCTATTGGGACTTCATGAAGATTAAAAGCTTTTGCACAGTAAAGGAAATAGTCAATAAAACCAAAAGACAACTGACCAAATAGGAGGAGATATTTGCAAATGACATATCAGATAAAGGGCTAGTATCAAAAATCTATAAAGAAGTTATCAAACTCAACACTCAAAGAACAAATAATCTAATCAAGAAATTGGAGAAGAAGAGCAGAAGACATGAACAGACATTTCTGCAAAGAAGACATCCAAATGGCCAACAGACACATGGAAAAGTGCTCATCACTTGGCATCAGGGAAATACAAATCAAAACCACAGTGAGATACTACCTCACATCTATCAGAATGGCTAAAATTAGCAAGTCAGGAAATGACAGGTGTTGGTTAGGATGTGGAAAAAGGGGAACCCTCCTACACTTTTGGTGGGAATGCACGCTGGTGCAGCCACTCTGGAAAACAGTATGGAGGTTCCTCAAAAAGTTGAAAATAGAACTACTCTACGACACAGTAATCACACTACTGGGTATTTACCCTAAAGATACAAATGTAGTGATCCAAAGGGGCATGTGCACCCAAATGTTTATAGCAGCAATGTCCACAATAGCCAAACTATGGAAAGAACCTAGATGTCCATCAACAGATGAATGAATAAAGAAGTGGTGTGTGTATATATATATATACACACACACACACATATATATACATATATCTATATACATATACATATATCTATATACATATATATACACACACACAAAACCAAAACCCCAAAGCCACCAAAACCCCCCAAATCTTAACCATTTGCAATGACATAGATGGAACTAGAGGGGATTATGTTAAGTGAAATAAGTCAATCAGAGAAAGACAATTACCATATAATTTCTCAGATATGAAGAATTTGAGAGGCAGGGTGGGGGGTCATGGGGAGAAGGGAGGGAAAAAAATGGAACAAGATGGGATCGGGAGGGAAACAAACCATAAGAGACAGTTAATCTCAGGAAAGAAACTGAGGTTTGCGGGGGTGTGGGGGTAGGGATAGGGTAGCTGGGTTATGAAATTGGGGAGGGTATGTGCTATGGTGAGTGCTGTGGATTGTGTAAGACTGATGATTCACAGACCTGTACTCCTGAAGCAAATAATACATTCTATGTTAATTTAAAAAAATTGACTGACTTGAACAATTCCCAAAATCTCACTGATATAAAATCTCACTTATGTAACTAATCTGATCAGTGACTTTTCCAGCTAGAGTTCAGACCATAGTTTCCTCCTTATGCACATGAAATATTCTTCATGATAGACCACTGGCTAAGTCTCAAAACAAGTTTTAACAACTTTAAGGAGATCAAGATACTGTTGACTTTTGAACAACATGGAGTTCATGAACAACATGAACTAACATAGTTAGGGGTGCTAACGTCCCTTTCACTTGAAACTCCAGGTGTAACTTTTTGTAATTCTTGACTCCTCAAAAATTTAACTACTAATAGCCTATTGTTGATTGGAAGCCCTACTGATTCAGAAACAGTTGATTAACAAATATTTTGTATACTAAATTCTTATAATAAATAAGCTAGAGTAAAGAAAATGTTAGTAAGAAAATCATAAGAGAAAATACATTTACAGGACTGTACCGTATTTTTTGAAAAAAATCTGTGTATAAGGGGACCTGAAATATTCAAACCATTCATTGTTTGAGGTTCACCTATAATTTCAAGTATTTTTTTTTCCAACCAAAATGGAGTGAAACTAGAAATCAATGATAAAGACATAGGAAAAGTAATAGGTATATAGAAGCTCAAGAAAACCTCATTAAACAAAAATTTGTTCAAGAAATTTTGAAATATCTTGAGAAAAAATGAAAACAAAATACATCAAAACCTATGGGATATAGCAAATGCAAAAATAAGACAGAAATTTACACCAATACATGTATTTGTTGAAAAAGAAGAAAAACCCTTAATAAGTAACCTAATATTACAATTCAAGGAACTAAAATAAAAAGAACTAGATCTAAAGTTAACAGATAGAAGGAAATAAAGATTATGGTAGAAATAAATCAAGTATGGAATAAAAAACTAGACAAAAATATCAAATGAAGAGTTGGTTTTCTGAAAAATTTAATTGACAGCCTCTTAGCTATATTAACTAAGAAAAAGAGAAAGGACTCAATAAATAAAATCAGAAATGAAAGAGTAGACATTAAAATAAATATCTCAAATAAAAACAAAGCACAATTATGAAAAATTACATATCAACAAATTATATAACAAACAAGGAATTTCAGAATTCTACAATATACAAAAGTTGACTTTATAAGAAATAGAAAGCCTGAAGAGATCCATAAAAATACAGAGAATGAATCAGTAATCAAAAATCACCTAAGGAAAAGTGCAGAACCTGATGACTTCATGGGTGATTCTAATAAATATTCGAAGAATTAATGCCAATTTTCCCTAAACTTTTCTAAAAAACCAAATGAACAAAAGAGGGAGTACTTCCCAAATTGTTTCATGAGAGCAGCATCACCCTGATACTACAAAATCAAGCAAAGATAACACACACAAAAAAATTACTATAGGCTAATATCTGTGACAGATATAGGGACTAACATCCTTCATAAAATACTAACAAACTGAATTCAACAGCATATTGAAGAAATCATATACTATGATCAAGAAAGATTTATTACAAAGATGAAAGGATGGTTCAATATCCACAATCAATGTGGTATAGAACATTAACAAAATAAAAGGTAAAAATCACATGATCATCTTTGTAGGTGCAGAAAAACATTTGACAAAATTCAACATCCATTTGTGATAAAAAGTCAATAGAGTGACTACCCAGGGAATGTACCTCAACATAATAAAAGATGCACAAAACAAGCCCAGAGCTAATATCACACTCTAAAATGAAAACCAGAAAGCTTTGCCTCTAAGATCATGACCAAGACAAGGATGTCCATTCTTACCAGTTTTACTCAACATACTAATGGAAATCCTAGGTAGGGAAATTAGACAAGAAAAGGAAATAAAAGGCATCCAAATCAGAATGGAAGAAGTAAAAATGTCTCTATTTGCAACATACTATATACAGAAAATCCTCAAGATGCCACAAAAAAGACTCTATTAAGACTGATAAACAAATACAGTATACAAAATCAACATGCATTTTGCACTATGCAATTATTATTGCAAATGAATGCATACTGCAAAATAAATTATTGTAATATGCAATACAAAAACAGTTGCATTCCTTTATATTATTAATAAACTATATAATAAAAGGGAATTAAGAAAATAATCTTGTATACAAATGTAACAAAAGAACAAAAATACCTAGAAATAAATATAACTAAGGAAATGAAAAACCAGTACCCTGAAAAGTATGAAGAATTAATGAAAGAAATTAAGAAACATACAAGTAAATGGAAAGACATCCCATGCTCATGGACAGAATATTAAAATGTTCATACTACCTGAAGCAATCTACAGATTCAATGCAATCCCTATCAAAATTCCAAAGACATTTTCCACAGAAATGGAAATAACTGTCCTGTAATTTGTATTGAACCACAAAGACCTTGAATAGCCAAAGCAATTTTGAAGAAGAAAGGTGGAGACAACACACTTCCTGATTTTAAACTATACTAGAAAGCTATAGCAATCAAAACAGTATGGTATTAACATAAAAACAGACACATAAATCATGGAACAGAATACAGATCCCAGAAGTAATTTCACATATGTATGGTCAATTACTTCACAACAAAAGAGCCAAGAATATACAATGGGGACAGGACAGTCTCTTCAATAAATAGTGCTTATAAAACTGGATAGCTGCACACAAAAGAATGAAGCTGGGCCATTATTTTACACCTTACATAAAAATCAACTCAAAATGAATTAATGATTTGAATGTAATACCTGAGACAATAAAATTCCTAGATGAAAACATAGGAAGTAAGCTCCTTGACATCAGTCTTGGTGAAGATTTTTTGGATTTGACACCAAAAGCAAAGGCAACAAAAAGCAAAAATAAACAAGTGGGACTTTATCAAACTAAAATGTTTCTGTATAGCAAGGAGAACTATTAAAAATTGAAAAGCTATTCTATAGAATGAGAGTATTTTCAAACAACTTACCTGATAAAGTGTTAATAACCAAAATATATAAAGAACTCATACAACTCAACAGCAAAAAACAAAACAAAACAAAACAAAACCCCACCTAATTAAAAAAAAAAAAATGGGCAGAGGACCTGAATAGATGTTTTCCAAAGAAGACATCCAAATGGCCAACAAGTACAAAGAAAGGTGCTAAATATTACTAGTCATCAAGGAATTGCAAATCAAAACCACATGAATATCTTACCAGAATACTTTCAAAAAGGTAAGATCTAATGCATGTTGGCAAGGATGTAGAGAAGAGGGAGTCCTTTTGTACTGTTGGTGACAATGTAAACTGGTGTAGCCATTATAAAAAATAGCATAGAGACTCCTCAGAAAATTAAAAATGCAACTTCCATATGACTCACTAATCCTACATCTGGATATTTATCCAAAGAAAGCAAAATCTCTCTCAAAAAGGTAACTGCACCATTATGTTCAATGCAATATTATTTACAACAGTTAAGACATGGAAACAACATAAATGTCCATCAATGGATGAATAAAAATGTGATAAACAGACACACACGTGTGCACAAATAGAGTGGCATATTATTCAACCATTAAGAAAAATAAAATCTTGGCATTTGTGAAACATGATTGACCTTGAAGGCATAATGCTAATCAAAATAAGCTAGAGCAAGACAAATACTTTATCATGTCATTTATATGTGAAATTTACAAACTAAATTCATAGATACAGAGAATGGGTTTGTAGTTGCCAGAGGTGAGTTTAACAAAATAGATGAAATTGGTTCAAAAACTACAAATTAAAAAAAAAGGCAATATTAATCAACCACTCATAACACCTTTTATATATGTGTGTATATATATATACACACACACATACGTAAGAAAGATGTAAGACTGTTAACTCATAAGATTTTTTAAATGATTTTAACTAAAATATTGGCACCAGTAAAAATTTATATTTCAGGTGGTAGACAGAATAGACACTATAGAAATTAAATCAATTCAGTAGAGAGCACATCTATGGTATTATAATGATGTATAAATAGACAAGTAGGTTAGCCTTAGGAAAACAAAGGAAATAAATGTTGTGGACAGATAAAAGGATTCAATGTTTAAAAATTAGTAATTTTTCAAAAAGATTTTATTTATTTGACAGACAGAGATCACAAGTAGGCAGAGAGGCAGGCGGGGGGTGGGGGGAGGCAGGGTCCCTGCTAAACAGAGAGCCCAATGTGGGGCTCAATCCCAGAACCCTGAGACCATGACCTGAGCAAAAGGCAGAGGCTTTAACCCACTGAGCCACCCAGGCATCCCTGAAAATTAGTAATTCTTAACAAGGTATCAAAATTACACCAGTCATGAAGAATGCACTAATAAGACCAAAAAAAAAAAAAAAATACCCTAAATATACTCCTAAAAAAAATACCCAGTCATTCCTTTCCTTACACTTTTCCTCATATCATGAAAAAATAGTGAGTTTAACAAATACATTTTATATAAAACAATACAATAAAAATATGAGTTATAGCAATCTATAACAAATTTCAGAGGATAAAACTTATTTAAAATTGAACAAAAATCAGACTGGAACTGAAGACGATGATCTAGACCACTACATCACATTATCAATGCAGTTTTAAATACAAGTTTATAAGAATTTCACATTTGCAGTTAGAATGACTGTTTTGTTTGAAAACTATAGTAAGTTTTTCTCAGATATCAATATAGCTTAGAAATATTAAACACTTCATCAATTTTTTAAATGCATATTTAAGAAAAGGAAAATAAAAAGGACCAGCACTTGGATATTGAAACATTTAAACAATCTTCTGAATACTTTCAGTAAATATAATGGCAAAGTGGAGGCTAACTACAAAAATAATACTTCAAAGTTCATACGGATATTTAAAAATATAGCCCTTAATAAACAGTGCCTAAAAACAAGAAGTATATTCAATAGAAATCTATGCGGCTTCAATTTTAAGAGTTAATAAAATAATGTTAAATTATGTTTATACTATGAAAATCAGAAGACTTATTAATAATCAAAATATATTAGAGAAAAAAATTTTAAATGCAGGCAAGATTTACATATTTCCAATTATTTAAAAATCTCACAAAAAAAGGAAACTACATAAAAGTGACTTGTTTTTTAATTTTGGATTTTTTAAAAACTATTACAGTATTACTGACTATATTTCCTACACTATACTTTTCATCTCCATGACTTATATAACTGGAAGTTTGTACTTTTTTTTTTTAAGAAGGAGAGAGAGAGAGATGGGGGAAGGGCAGAGGGAGGGGGAGAATCTTAAGCAGGCTCCACATGCAACATGGAGACTGACATGGGACTTGATCTCATGACCCTGCAATCATGACCTGAGCTGAAACCAAGAGTCAGATGCTAAACAAATTAAGACATCCAGGTGCTCCTAGGATGCTACCTCAATCCCCTGCACCTGTTCCACTCACCCCCTAAACCCTTCCCCTCTGACAATTATTAGTTTACGAGTTTTTGTTGTTCTGTTTGTTTTTTGAAATTTCATGTAAGTGAAATAAGGTATTTGTCTCTCTGACTTGTTTCACTTAACATAACATCCTCTATGTCCACCCATATTGTTGCAAATGGCAAGATCTCACCCCCTTTTACGATTGAGTAATATCCCAGTATGTATAAATGTGCATATGTATAAAATCTTCCTTATCCATGCATCTGTCAATGAACACTTCAGGTACTTCCATATCTTGGCTCTTTTAAATAATGCTGCAATAAACACAAGGGTGCATAGATCTTTTCAAATCAGTGTTTTCATTTTCTTTGGGTAAATACCCAGTAGTGGATTTACTGGATCCTATGGTAGTATTCTTTTTAATTTTCTGAGGAAACTCCATATCGTTTTCCACTGTGATTTCACTAATTAACCTTCCTGTCAACAGTATGTGAGTGTTCCTTTGCCCACATCCTTACCAACAGTTGTTATTTCTTTTCTTTTTGATACTAGTCATTCCGACAGGCATGAGGTGATATCTCATTGTGGTGTTTCCATTTCCCTGAAGATTAGTGATATTGCACATCTTTTCATGTGTCTGTTGGCCATCTTTAGGTCTTCCTTGGAAACCTGTCTATTCATGTCCCTTGCCCATTTTTAATTGGATTATTTGGGATTCTTTGGTGTTGAGTTATGTAAATTCTTTATATATTTTCGGTATTAATCCTTATCAGATATATTACTTGCAAATATCTTCTCCCATTCACTAGGTTGCTTTTCCTTTTGTAATGGTTTCTTTTTTCTTTATTTGACAAAGAGAGAGAGAGAGAGACAGTGAGGGAGAGAAGATAAGCAGCGGGAGTGGGAGAGGGAGAAGCAGGCTTCCTGCTGAACAGGGAGCCAGATGTGGGACTCAATCCCAAGACCCCAGGATCATGGCCTGAGCCAAAGCAGATGCCTAGCAACTGAGCCGCCCAAGTGCCCCTGTAATGGTTGCTTTTGCTTTGCAAAAGCTTTTTATTTTGGTGTAGTTCCAATCCTTTATTTTTGATTTTGTTTCCCTTGCCTGAAAAGACCTATCCAAAAATGTGTTGTTAAGCAGATGTCTTATTGGTCACTACCTATGGGTTCTTACACAAATTACATGGTTTCAGTTCTCATATTTAGGTCTTTAATCCATTTTCAGTTTATTTCTGTATATGGTATAAGAGAGTTATCCAGTTTCCCCAACACCATCTATTGAAGAGATTCTAGTTCTCCCATTATATATTCTTGCTTCTTTTGTTGTAGATTAATTGACCATATAAGCATGGTACTCTACCCTGTTCCATTGACCTATGTGCCTATTTTTGTGCCAGCACCATACTGTTACCATAGGGCTTTCTAAGATTACAAACTTCTTCCACTTCTGTTTTATTCTACTATATCAACACTTGTATTAAAAGAGTTTACCTAAAATTCACTGTATTGCATTCAAAGTTTATTTCCCTCATACAGTTAATCTTAAACATTTTTATATAAAAAATTAAACATCTTTAGGAATTTTCCTGCAAAACCAAATGCCAGTTCCCCTAAAAAAAAAAAAAAAAAAATAGAGCTAAGTTCAACTTGTGCAAATTAGTTTAATTCTGCTTGAAGTAATTTTCAATATAAAGGCTGCTGTTGTGGATATGAATAATAATTTGAATTGGTAAGTGGTCTTTCACATGGTAATACACATGCTATTATTAACAAACAATTAATTTTGACCCTTTTCTATTTAACAGCAGGGTACAGAAAATCCTAATTCATAAAAGTGAGCATTAGCAAAAGAAATGGAGTGAATTTTCATAGCCACTTCTCCAGATAAAAGCAGCTTATGTCAAGGAAATTCAGAATTCTCTAAAACATTACTTTGAAATCATGTCAAATCTTTTCTGTCTTCAAGGCTGACATCATCTTTGGCAAGATATACCTTACTGACGTTGTCTTTGTCAGACAAGAAATAAGAAATCCACATTTCAATTCTGAGGTTGTCTGAGCAGAAGTCATCTTCAAAAGAAGGCTGCAAATTTCCCAGGTGTCTTCAGATTCTTCACTGTAGTGAAACTAATATATGAACTCTTGACTTCAGTCAGCAGAAAACTTTCCAGCACTGGAAAGCTCACATGCTGTGACTTCCCCTTTTCCCATCTCCTCTTCTAGGAATGGCAGCTTACAAACAAACAAACAAACCAAACCAAACCAAACCAAAAAACTTCAAAAAGGCTTCATTAATATTTCCTATAAGGCCAAAGCAAGGATACCCACTCAAAAACCCAGGTTGCTTTATACCTGTTGAGAAAATCGGCTTTTATTTCCATTTTTTAACAATTAGAATTCTTTAGAGGAGAAGAAACTGATCTCAAGTAATTTAATGGTGAGGGGGAAGCACCACCCCATTTTTCTGGAAAGTATACTGCGGTAGCTTATAGAACAGATAGATTAAAAAAGCCAGTGATTCTGCGTCTTACTGTTTCTAGAATACTCTATAAGGAATCTTCTATGTTTACTAGTCTTGGTGTATTCTGACAAAGCTAACTCTTGGTAACTTAGAGAACATAGCTGTTTAACCCCTGGGATAAAAGATCTTGCTCCCAGATTAAAGCTACAGTCTCAGCTTTCACCTCCCTATTCAAATGTGAGGCAGATGTAATATGACAATTACCCTTGAGGGAGCCCCACTTTAAATCGTGGGGAAGAAGGGGAGAATGCTGTTACGTACTCAGGGGGAAATAGTACACAGGACTTAATCTGGAGGTAGCTGAACATTCAGTCTATTCCCATTTCTCTTCGTTATCAGAAGCCAATTTATTTCCAATTTCAGGCCTTTTCCCCTGTGAACTTCAGCGTGTGTCAGAGAACTGGAGGTTACTGCTCTGCAGGATTCTGTTTTACAATTAGTTGTTTTAGAACCTTGTTGTAAGATTTGTTTTTTTAAAGAAAGTTCCATTTCTGCCTTCATATCAATGGCCTTTGAGGTCTACTCCTTTTTTTAAGAACTTAGTAAAGTTCACCCAAAGTAAATTAAACTATTCCACACTTTTCAACAAAGTGCTCAAAACCTCCTGCCACAGTAGACCTCATTCTGAGATTCAAATTACAACATGAAACATTTTACCCAGGTGCTTCAATAATATATAATAAGGATTTGAACTTGCCAGTCTTTCCTGGAGAAATCACCACTAAGAAAATGTTATCTTTTCTCACAAAAGAATCCATTTGTTTTGAGTTGATTCTAAAACTCAAGAAACATCCACTTAATCAACTGAAAATCAATGCGGAGGTTTGGTCAAAGGAGTTCTATTTTGTGTGAAGTCAGAATGAGAGGCGGTAGAAGGAAAGAGATTTGGATTCAGGTGGTGGGGGAGTGACTTTTTTGTTGTTATCAAATCTCCTTTTACTTTTTTTTTTTTTTTAATTAGGAAGTAGAATAGCCCAAAACACCTTCATAAAATCTTTTGGGGAGGTAATGATTATAAGCTAACTGTTTCTGTGTCTTCATAATCATCTTGTAACTGGAGAATGTATAAGAGCAGGAAAATCTCACAAAATCAGTGCCCAGGAGAAATGGCCCAAGTTGTTCAGGGTACTACTGGATACAAATCAAAGTCAATTTTTTTTTTTAATTTTTTACTTCATCTAAACTATCCTATTGAATGTTTTGCTTTCCTTTTTCTTTTTCCCCATCCTAAAATTAAGATTTTATGTGTAAAGAGTATCAAAAAATCATCCAAGTGGTTCAATTGATAGGGGTTTTTACTGGTCAAGAAACCAACTATGCCTGGAAAGAGAAGACTTCAAAACCAAAAAGCAGAAAGAAACTGGTTTCTGGAAGGTTACAATAAGGTTTGTGAAGCACAAAGGAAGAAGTTCATAGGTTAGTTACATTCTTGCTGATTGGCTATAATGGGCAGAGTCACACTAACAAAAAAACAAAACAAAACATTAAGCTCAAACTTCGGCCAGAGTTGAAGTGGGTATTTTAGGTTTTAGGAAGTGTGTCTCTTTGAGCTTTGATAACCTGGATGTGAGCCATTGGCTCAAAGGCAAAGGTAAATCTCTGCTCCATTTTCATTTTTATTTAGTAAGGTATTATTTCCCTCCTTTCTTTTTATTTTTTAATCTCCAAATTGGAATAAGTAACCATGGGATAATTTAAGAATTAATTTCAATTTGAAATATTCCCTTGCAGGAATTGCTACATTTTTGCTGTAAGGAAAAAGCTTTGCTCATGTTCTCCTGAGCCATCTTTAAGCCACAGTTTTCTTAGTAAGGATAGTATTCCCAAAGTATAATGCATTTTTTTAATACTGTGCAATAATTGAGAGCTGGCAGGGAATTCCCTGGGTTTAGACAAACATGTTCATGGGGAGAGACTGAACCCTGAAAAATGTTGACATGTGGTTGCCTTTTTTTTTTTTTTTTTTTTTTGAATTTTCTTTATTTAGAGAGCAGGATAGAGTGTGAGCACAAGCAGGAAGAGGGGCAGAGGGAAAAGGAGAGAATCCTAAGCAGACCCTGTGCTGAACTTGGAGCCCAGCACGGGGCTTGATCTCATAGCCTAGGATATGACCTGAACTGAAACCTAGAGTCAGACACAACCCACTAAATCACCCAGGTGGCCCTTGGTTGCCTATTTCTACAATGTATAGGCACATTGATGCCCAGAGAACTCATGCCTGTCAGCTTTTCTTGTTTTGACACACTACACATGATTCCCTCCAACACCACGTGGCCCCCCCCCACCATGGATTAACTTCATTATTGAAATAATTGACTGTACAAAAACGTCTCCAGATCCTAGAGGTGGGAGTTGTGATACAGGGCTAGGTTGTATTGCAAAGTGAGGGCGATATGCCAACATTTCTGATTGGATCTACTCAATCCAACATTGGTCTTATAGTTTACCTTGTTGCTTGGCTGCTCAATTTAGGCTTCATCAGCTCTTTCTCCACCTCTGTACAAGGTAAGCTGATGTACTATTAAACAGTTCGCAAACAGGCTACCAAATTTTAAATTATGCATAAAATTTATTCTTGTTTTCATTGAAGATACATGGTGTTAGACTGATGTCTGTCAAACTGACTTTAGAACGAAGCGGGTTGTAAACATTCTGTGGCACAGATATTAATTTAAAGGGTAGTGTGCAGAGTATCAGGGTAACGGAAAGCCAGAGCCATGTGATGTTTACTTGGGATATCAAATAATTTTATCTGGTGATAGGTAGAAAAGAGCGGTTAAATCAGGGGTGAAAACCACTCTTTCAAGCACCCAATTAGTCATACAAGATGAGTGACTAGTGCGGTAATTGCGGATTGGTGTTTTCTAACAAATATTCTGCAGTTTGCTGTTTTTAAGTCCATATTTTCTTCCTAACCCTTTCAAGTGTGAGAGGGGGGTAATCTGGTCTTTTCATCCCAATCTCCTTTTAAAAAAGGAAATATACTCACACCAGAGGGAATGGTAAAGCAATTGCCCAAACTCATTGTTTTCTTGGTCACTCTAGGCAGATTGCCAATTATGAAACCATAGCAATGTTAAAAAAAAAAAAGAAGAAGAAGAAGAAGAAAAAAAAAAAACCCCACCTAGATATTCATTCCCAAAGCTGACATTTTTGGCATATTTGAAGCATCTGTATTGGTGGTAACTGTCAAACTTTGCATTGCAAAATTCAATGCCAGAACCTGAGTGGGATATTAAATATGAGGATGAGGATTCTGTTTTCAAGCACTGTAAAAAGAAAGAAAAAGACTAAAAGCCCTAAGGCAAATATATTACATTGACATTTGAAACTCTTACAATGGATTTATTTATTATGCTTTTTAAAAACAAAGAACTAGAAATACACATTCCATTTTGCAAGGTGAGATATATTCTCTCTCTGACAATAAAAATGTAAAAATAAGGTATTTTATGTATTGAGATCCCAATGAATTTGAAATTTGCAAATAATCTCTTTCAGAGGACCTCAGGACAATAGTTTAAAAACCTCTGGTGACTATATAATGATTCATATCCAGAAAGTGCTTGAAAATTGTTAAACACTGATGGTTTGTAATACAAGTTGAAATAGTCCATATTGAAATGACCTCTGGTGAATTGGACAGGCCTGAAAAAACTGTTTTGCCAGGGATCATGTTAAGTGAGTGTTAGCAAGCCGGGAGACAGGTGTTTCCTGTCCCAACCACATGGCATAACCATATAGATTAGCTGCAGGGAACGTAGCCAAAAGATTTTTTTTAAACCTAATTCAATTTACCACCACTCATATAGAAATTGGTTTAAGTTTAATTTGTATTCTAAATAGCTTAAAACTCATAATTAAGATTTATATTCTTCTTTATTCCTAATACAGGAAAACTACGCAATCTCCCACAGTCATAATTACTTATAACAAGATGGGCTCTTGAACCTTCCCATTCAAACTTTCTACTGGTACAGGTATTCTTTCTATTATTGCCATGGAAGATGGGTCACCATTCTCTGCTTGAACATTTCCAGTGTTGGGAAGGGAGGAAGAGGAACTCAGAGACGGACAAATTCATTTTTAGATACCGCTGAGGCTACTGTTTACTGGTGAGGATCAGGTATTTAAAGTTAAAATATTAAGTGCTGCAAAATGGGAGAACATCTACACAACCTGCCTCTTTAAGTTGATCATGTATTAATGTTCACCTGGATTGCGTAGGGTAAGAGAGGGGTGGAATGAATGAATGACTTAGTCACATGACACCCTGTTAGGTTGTATTAGGGGTTGTCTAGGCATGTTGCAGAGAAGAGAAGAATGTAGATGATTCCTAAAATAGCATCTGCTCACAGGCTAAAATCTGTGCAGAATGATGAGCCCTCAAGACAGATATATCCATACTTGTTTCCTATTACAGAATAATTACAACACATTATTTTCTGTGGTGCTATAAACGCTCTAAGAATGACGCATGGGTTATGCATAAATATGTTCTAGAAGTGGGACTATATAAGCCAGGGGTTATGACTGTGGGTTAGAGGCCCAGGAGCCAAATGCCAGCATGACTACTTAAGCCCCCTATGCCTTTGGACAGTTTATTACTCTTTGTGCCCATTTCTTCACCTATCATGTGGAGATTCAAATCTAGTAAATAGACTTAAGGTAATGAGTAAATGGGTAAACTCTGGCACAGAGTTTTCACCTGGTGAATCTTTTATTTTTGTGTAAACATGTTCTTAGAAGTCATTAAAGGTGTTTTATGTATTTTGCCTTGTTTCCATCTATAAGAGAACACATGCCAACTCTCTGCTTTGTAACCCTTGCTAGGAAACACTCAAAGATAATGAGTATTTTGGTGGAAGAGGCAGAGACTTTTTTCCTCTCCCTCCCTCTCTCCCTACCCCCTCCATTTTTCTCCCAAACCCTCTCTTTCACTGAGTGCTTTGCTTTGTGGGATCTGAGGAACTTCCCACACAGGTGGTAATTTCTGGGCTGCAGGCTGAAAGTACAGAGGTTGCACGTGGTGGCTGGGACTTCATCAGCTCTGGACAGGCGTGAGCATAATTTTGGCTGAAATGCAGGGGGTGGGTGGGAAAGAGATTTCTCAGAGCAGTGCTTTGCTGGTGTCTTTCAAAAGGGAAAAAAGATTATACCTCCAGGTTAAAAAGCAAGACTAAACCACAGTTATGTAATTTCAAAAGATTCCTCAATCTGTATTGGCGTTGTTTTTACAACACTAAACTTCAAAGAAGTAACTAAAGAATTTCTCCTGACCTCATACTACATATATTCCATTAAAAATTCAATTTGTAAAACATATTTCAAATGGTTATTCTCAGGAGACTATGCCTTAGTAAAGACCAGACACATGGAATATTTCAACTGTGTGTGGCTCTTCTTCACTTTTTTTTTTTCTTTTTCTTCACATCCAGGATAAGCCGTCTAGATGAATACAGATATGGTGTGTGTATTTTCCAGGACCAAATTATCTCTGGGCTGTGATCAAGCATGAGAAATTTCCACCCCAAGGAAAAATGTTTGAAGGGAAGCAAAATGAATGTGAGTTCATAGGTAGCACTACTTTTATATTGTAAACATATTATAATTCAAATATATTTTTTATGGAGAATACCTAGGAATTCCTTAACTATAGATTCCCAGGGAATATAGAGATTGCCATACTAATTTTTTTTGAAAGATCATCGAAGACTTCAGAAATTTTCTAGTCCAATTCTCCTATTCTGCAGATACATAAACAAAGAGCTAAAATTCAGAGAGAGAGAGAGAGAGAGAGAGAGAGAGAGAGAGTATTCTAACTTTGGGTTAGAATACAGCTTTCTGTCAGACCATCAACTCGTCAATTGCTAGTGCTTGTGTGCACATTTGTCTTAAGACTAGGGTTAAGTTCAGATCCAGCTTGAAGGGTGGTATGGTCAATTAGCATCTGCCCCAGGTTTGGGATTGGGTGTAAGAAAACAAGAATGTCCTGAGGTTGCTGATGGTAGTTGCTGACCTAGCTGAGAACTTTTCAAGTCTGGATGATCCAGCAATGGATCATAATGCTATACTTGCTGCTTGAGTCTATGTAGATGCACTTCTAAACATTTCTATATCTCAATTTTCTCATATAATGGGAATAAATTATTCACTGAAAAAATGATTCAACCAGAGCTCTCTGTACTGTCCCAGATTTACCATTCAGAAGCAATGATGCTTTGTTTCATAGGCTGACTTCTTCAGGCCAGCATTTGTCACCCAGGACTATGGTAATGAAAAAGACACTCAAATGAAGCCGTGAAAAATTTGATAAGACCAAGAAATTTATGTACCAATAAATGATAGGCACCAGCAAATGTTGAACATAAGTCATGTGAAAGGAAAACCTGAGGAACCTCACTCAACATGAATATAAACAGTATGTATGAGAAATTGAAAGAGATTGATCCTAAAAGTCAAGTTGGTTGAGATTCCTGCAAGAGTAAGTTGGAGAAAGCATGGCCATATCTACTGTATCAGAGACCAGGGCGACCAGGTATTTTGTCCTGGAAAAATAATACTTGTGTAAGACCAGCAAATCGGAGTCTGTGTGAGCAAAACTTAGATGACTGTAGAGAAGCCAGGGGACTGGGCAAACACATATTACAGCAGGAGCTTTCCTGTCAATAGCTTGACCATGTGGAAAAGAATGGTGACATTGAAAAAATGGAAACTCCTCTCCCTAGAGAACTATAGTTGTGTAGTTTTGAATAGGTTCCAATCTATAGGTTTATTGATCTTGAGCTTCAAATGTTACCTGTAGGTTTATAAATAAAAAATGGAATTGACTGCTTCTAAGGGCCCTCCATGAGAAAATATGCCCAACTGGAGTCTTTTAAAATGCTGGGGTTAGTAGGAGTATCATCTTTGTGGCTATCTTTGGTAACTTCCAAACACTGATGACTCCCAATAAATCTTGGGTTTTCATTAACGAAAATTGTTTCAGTGGTCAACTTGTATTTTGTCATGTTTTCTTGTTTCTAACTTGTGGTCTAAGGACAAGATAGTCAAAAACATCTGTTGGGACAGTTGTGAAGATGGAGAATTCATAAAATGACCAAAGGCCAAAGAAATACCTGTGGTTGAGGGAGAAGAGTAATCATTTCCACCTGGGGAGAAAGTGTAATGAGGACAGGCCATAATAATGTTACTACAACTGTCCAAGGCCAAGAAATTCTGTGAGAAAGACAGTTCTTAGAGCTGGAGAGAACATTTAAAATTGTAACTGTCTAGTTTAAACACACTTGTTTAAAACACATTTGTTCATGTTTGACTTGGCAGGTGAAATTGATATCATTATGTGTCACGTGAGTCTTTCTGTTCGAACCTACATAAATATTTAAAAGTAGTAAAAATAATAAATACCTGTTAAGTACTTAGGATATGCCAGGCACTGATAATTTCTTTCAATTGTTTTTGGTGATTAGGAAAAACATTTATGGCACCTGAGAAAGTAACTAGTCACTAAAGAGTAGATAGCATTTTCCCCTATATCCACTCTGTTAAGAAAGGATAGCTTATGACCTGGAACCAAGCATGTGCTTTTCTCTTCTACTATGCTGTTTGCATTTCTGAAAGTCAGTTGTATTACCATTCTGCTCTGATGGATCAATCCCTTTTACCTCACTTTATTATCATCCCTGATTCTCATTTATCTTCTCACTTTTCTAGATGATTGCAGCCCCTCAAATAATTTTTTTTCATAATAAAACCCACATTTAGAGAGATTATTGTCTTTATTGGTCCACAGAAGATGAAGAGGAATAAGATACTAGTATCAGAAATTCATACATACTCTGATACACACAACATACACCTGTAAATATGTAAATATATATACACACAACACACCTGGAAATTACCTATTGTCTTATTTTTAAAATAGGACATTAATGGCTACAACTTTTATCATTTATCACTTCTGTTGTATCTTATTATGGAATGTATTATGCTATCAAAAGATGACATTAATCTTGAGGTTCCCTTTAAACATGGTTTAAATATACTATTAATACAATGTGTGTGTAAATGAATAAATAGCAATCAGTGAGTGAAAGATCTGGTTAGTGTGAATACAATTGGACAAAATGGACTTTATGAGCAAGGGGAGATATTTTAAACAGAAGAGATTTTAAATTTTGTACTATATTCTTAGAGTTTTATATTGTCAACTGTTATACTAACTTGCTTCAAACTAGAACAACAAACATCATTTTAGCTATGGTGACAACTGCATGTTCTTGAGGAAGATGACATCCAAATTCCTCCGTGCTGTTTCCGTTAAAGGGGGTACTGTCCTCCTGCCTGAGGTTCTGATAGGTCTTTTTAAGTATTTGAAAACGATCGTGTATATACTACAATTAACACATAAAGTATCAAACTCTTTTCAGGAAAAAAAAAAGCTAGAGAAGAAAAATGTGCTCTATGTTCCAGATCTCTCAGCGAAATCTGTCATAGCTACATCCTATTAATCTGATTAATATTAATTTTTAAAAAATATTTTACTTATTTGACAGACAGAGATCACAAGTAGGCAGAGAGGCAGGCAGAGAGGGGAGGAAGCAGGCTCCCCATTGAGCAGAGAGCCTGATGCGGGG
Organism: Meles meles; assembly: GCF_922984935.1. Taxonomy (NCBI): domain Eukaryota; kingdom Metazoa; phylum Chordata; class Mammalia; order Carnivora; family Mustelidae; genus Meles; species Meles meles. The sequence goes on from NC_060075.1 coordinate 82,499,274, forward strand.
CTCAATCCCGGGACTCTGGATCATGACCTGAGCCAAAGGCAGAGGCTTTAACCCACTGAGCCACCCAGGTGCCCCCTTAATCTGATTAATATTGTTCACTTAATGGGTATTTATAGAAAATGCTCTGTTGTTTTTCTATTTGTTTTACTAAGAATAAGCTCGTCACTGATTAGAAAAGCTATCATGAACAGGAAAACCAAAACCTCAGTTGTCTTCCTCACCTACAAAGCTAGAAAAAGTCACATGCATATACATGTCATGTTTTTTAGTTTGATGTTTATTTTCACTTAAACATGAAGTTAGTGACTTTATAAAAATTAAAAATATAGAATATACAGAAGAGAATCATCATCCTAATTCTGCCACTGCACAATCCTTATTAACACTTCCTTATTATTTGTCATTAATGGAACTGCACTGTGCTTGCGTCCTAGTTTCACTTAATCCATCATTAGCGTCATCCCTTCTCCTTAAAAGTTCTTTAAGAATGTATTATCCCGGGCTTCCTGGGTGGCTCAGTGGGTTAAGCCGCTGCCTTCGGCTCAGGTCATGATCTCAGGGTCCTGGGATTGAGTCCTGCATCGGGCTCCCTGCTCAGGAGCAAGTCTGCTTCTACCCCCAATGCCCCTCACCCCTGGCTCATACTCTCTCTCACTCACTCTCTCTCAAATAAGTAGATACAATCTTAAAAAAAAAAAAAAAATTGGGGTTGACTACTAAGTTTTTTTTAGATTTTTAATTTCTTGTTACTATCAATCTACTTGTAAAAATCATCTTTGTACATAAGGGTACAGGCATATGTTGTTAACATTCCTAGAAGCAAAATGGCAGGTTCCAAAGTTAGCATTTCCAAAGCTTCTCCTAAAGACAGTTTTTGTGTGGTCAACTGCTACGAGATAGTCTTGCTTTAATCCTATTTCCTTCTAGCTTGTGTCCCTAATTTTTTTTTTTTAAAGATTATTTGACAGAGATCACAAGTAGGCAGAGAGGCAGGCAGAAAGAGAGGAAGGGAAGCAGGCTCCCCGCTGAGCAGAGAGCCTGATGCAGGGCTCGATCCCAGGACTCTGGGATCATGACTTGAGCCGAAGGCAGAGGCTTTAACCCACTGAACCATGCAGGCGCCCCCCTAATTTCTTTTGTATCTAAATCTTGAACAAATTTAGATTTTTTATTTATTTACTTATTTATTAAGGAGACTTAACTTCCATTATCGTAAATTATCACATAGTATAATGCATTTTAAAAAACATATTCTGTAATTAAGATATTAATATATCATCGCCATGAAATTTGGGATTCTGAATAGTCGTTAGTCTCCATATTTTTTCTGTTATCTAGTATCCAGATAAAAACTTCTTGTACAAATAGTTCTCTCAATTTGTTAGAGGAAGCAAAGAGCCAAGTTCATTTCTGGAAAATCTGTTCAGGGATGCCAAGGTCTAAGTATAGAATGGAAGCAGTATTTGTTGAAGTTTGTAAATAAATATCCGTTGAACTATTGAATGCTCTATAAATCTTATGAATCCTATCCTCTTAAGATGTTTTATGGATCACTATTTTCTTATTACAACATAAAAAAAATGGGACGTTTACTGAAATATTTGAATATTTAAAGGATCAGGAGTTGATCTAATCTCTGTTAGATCCTGTCTTTGCCCCCCCCTTTTTTTGCATAGAACTCTTTGGCCCCTTTTATTTTCTCATTATTGGCATGTCATCTAGTATCAACTGTCACTCATGCAATGGACACTGTACCCTGATCGGACTTACAAGGAAATCATACTTGCTGGTCTTGTTGTCTGTATAAATGCAGAAGTTGTTGAAAAAATCCTGTCACACAATTAGGATTACATTAGAGCAAACAAGCAAGAGAGACCTGTGTTACAATTTTCTCATTCTCCCAGAAACCAGTTATTTTATTGTCTGGCTTTTTAACCGATTAAGTCACATTTTTCTTAAAAGCTCTATTCTCCAAAGACTACTTAAGGCTTGCAAATTATTGAAAGCTAATTATAACCATTGAGGAACTTATGCATTGAAATCAACTTTTAGTAAATTCTTACAGGTAAAATTTGGGAAGTTCCTTTCAGATCCATTCTACAAAGTGAGATCATTTTTAGATGTGAAATTCTAGATAATTCTTCCATAGGCATCATCTCTGAGAGCTTAAGATGTATGCTCATTTTTACTGTAATCATAATGACTATCATATTTCTACTAGATTTGATGTGATACTTTAATAGTCAAAATAAATTATATTCTTTTTTTTTTTTTAAAGCTGTCTTTGTTTATTTGAGAGAGAGAGAACACAAGTGGTAGAAACAGAGGGAGGGGGGAGAGAATCACTAGCAGACTCCCTGCTGAGCTCCAAGGCAGACCCAGGGCTCAATCTCCAAACCCTCAAATCACAACCTGAGCGAAAACCTCAAGAGTCAGACGCTTAAGTGACTGTGTCCCTGAGGTGCCCCTAAGCAAATTACATTCTTAAAATAATAACTGATAAATTGGTGTATTTAGTGAAGGTTAAAATATTTGCTCATAGAAAAATATTAAAATATACTGTCACTACTCACTATGAGGCTTTTACTCAATACCTTTTCAGTGCGACTGAACTGGATATTGGCTAGAGTAAGACTAATAATGGTCCTAAGTAATTGAGGTACTATTATGTGACAAACACAGTTTTTGTTAACTGTACATTCCACGTTAGCAACCCATTTCTCTTACTAGGAAAACATGCATAAAACAATCATTTTCTCTAAATCCCAAAGCTTAGTAGTAAAATCAGGATTTCAAATCCAGACTGGAATGACTCAAATGTCCTGCTCTTTTCCACTTTGATGGATCATCTTTAGCTGATGAAAAGGATCCAGGCACTGTGGAATCCCAAGTTGATTCCAGTAATATTTATGTGGCATCAGTGTTTGATATGAGAAGTATCGTATTTTCTATGGGAGGTTAATTCATTGCAACAGCTGGAAAGCCACATCATATTTCTGTGAGACTCTAGACCCAAAATGCCAACCAATACTTAACTGTGTGTTGGTTGTTAACCACAGAGCAGGTGAGCCCGAGGACTAATAGCTTCACTCTCTGCCTTATAATGCAGTTTAAAGGATATGGGTCCAAAATGTGTCTCTACACAAAATAATCTGTGTGTAACCCTAGCTCTGGGTTTCCTTTCTTAACTGTTTATAGGAAGAAATTTTCTTTTTCTTTTAGCTATATATACCTCTTGTTCCACATTGTTAAATTCCTGTGGTATAGCATATAAAACTTGAATAAAGATCCTGACTTGATCTCAGAACCATACACTATGTCTATGGAGTTGCCTTATGGTGGGGAGGTTCGTAGCAATCAAAAAATGGTCAAAGTGTAATTGTCATTATAACTCTACTTACTGACAACACTTTAGCTAACAAATATACATACATGGTTTAGTACACAGCATTAGTATTCTCAGTGTAGACTAAACTCCTTTAGATTAGTAAACAGATTCTCCTTTGTTTACTTCTACATTTTTTATTAAAAAGTTTAAACATAATATTTTCAATATAATATACAATGTATTAAGTTCTCTTGCCCTCTCCAGTACTCCAAGCTCTCAGTCCAAATGATATTTCAGGATGTGTGCTATTTTTAATTTGTTCATAGAGTATACAGAGGCCAATTCCAAGTGCTAATTTATCTCCATTTTTTTTTTTTTAAAGATTTGAGAGAGGAAGCCCGAGGCAGGGATAGGCAGAGGGAGAGAGAGAAGCCCAAGCAGACTCTGTGCAGAGCCCAAAGTGGGGCTTGATCTCAGGACCCTGAGATCACGACCTGAGCTGAAATCAAGAATCAGATGCTTAACCAAATGAGCCAACCAGGCACCCTTCATGTTCTTTGAAAATCATCAAATTCCATGGAGTTCAAGTATCCCACTTTCTTTTAAATATTCTGTTATGAATAATCTTTATCAGAACTCTTCATTCCAAAGATAGACCAATTCATAATAGCTTAATCACTAACAAGCAATGTACTGGACATGTGTTGTGGAAGAACCAAGAACTGAAGGAAAGCTGCATACTCAAGTATCCAGCAGACAGCTGCAAAGCAGACAGTTCAAACCACCCCACGGATGCCTGTACGATTTTGCCTATCACTGTTTCTAGTTGTGATTTATCTTTGTGTAACTATAGACGGGATTCTCCACAAAGCAGGGGGAAATAGCCACCTGCAGCTCAGTCCTCAAAAGCTCACTTCTGAAGCTAAAAAGATTACTTCTGCTAAACAATCCTTTCAAAGATTCTGGTTTTCAGAAGGGCGAAATTGGTTCACTTGCCATCACTTGAACCATTATAGCTAGGGGAATAAAATATCATTATTGACCCAGCTAGAGTCCCTGTTATGTCCCCCAGTGTTTTGCAATGGTCAACCCTCAAGTATTTATGGAATTAATACCCCAGAGATAAGTTTGTTAAAATATAAACATTGAAAAAAATGGGGGCGCCTGGGTGGCTCAGTGGTTTAAGCCACTGCCTTCGGCTCAGGTCATGATCTCAGGGTCCTGGGATCGAGTCCCGCATCGGGCTCTCTGCTCAGCGGGGAGCCTGCTTCCCTCTCACTCTCTCTGCCTGCCTCTCTGCCTACTTGTGATCTCTCTCTGTCAAATAAATAAATAAAATCTTTAAAAAAAAAAAAAAAAAAAAAAAAAAAAAAAAAAAAAAAAAAAAAAAGAAAAAAATGAAAAGCCCAAGTACTTAGTAAACATCCTCTGACTATAATCTCCTTAGTGAAATTTTAAATAAATTTTTATTGCATTCACAATATATTAAAATATATGTAATTCTGATAGGATTTACAATCACTAAATCTACCATTTAATCCACCCGTTATTTGAAATTAAGAGACTTATTTTAATTGTATGACAAAGGCAGTTATTCAGTTAGTTTAAGGCATTGAATAAACTGCTTAAAAAATAACATTTAAAATTTTTTAATCCATTCTTCTTTCCAGATATACTCATAGAACATTCTGGAAATACAGCTGTTTATGAAACAAAGTCCTTGTTACCACAGACTTTATATTCTCATTAGGGGAGTCACTAAATGCATAAATACACAAATTCCTATCAGGCATTGAAAAGAACTACTTAGAAAACATAGAAATTACAGTTAGGCAGGAGAGTGGTGGCATCTGAGGAACTGACACTTTAGATGGTGTGCCCAGGACAGTTACTGAGTGTTGTTGTTTGAACAAGACTGAAATCAGGGCTGGAGTCATGCAAGTAACTCAGAGCACAGACAGTTACTCCTCTAAGGAGCCTAAAGGAACAATCTAGGGTGTGGGAGGAAACTACACAATACCCGAGGAGGCCTGAGAGCGAGAGCAGGAGCTGGGACTGGATCATATAAGGCTTTATAGACCATCTAAACAGCAACACTGATTTTCATTTCAAATCCTTTCTATGGCCACTAGGTGTCTGCTGTTTTGGGACAGCTAGTCTGCAGAGTCAAGTGGAGGGCCTCCAACAACTGTGATGATTACGCCATTAATTTTTGCTTATTCACCACTGTTTCAGCAACCTTTTGGTGACTTCAAATAAAGTAAATGATATGTAAGAAATTACAATGTCATGGATCAAATCAATTTTACTTTTTAGATGGGAAGACCTCCAAGTATTAAGAATAAAAAGATGGATGCTTTAAAAAAAAAAAAAAGGATGGATGCTTAAAAGACCAATGAGACAGTGATATCAACAAAGTGATTAATACACTGGAATGATACCGTAGGTCAGAAGGAACACCTAAACCAGTCTTTAAAAAGGTGGGAGGGTTGACAAAACTTAAAGAAAGATGGAAATTTTAAGTTAACCTTTAGAAGAGCATGTACAAAGATTAGAAGGGAATGTGGGAAATTCAGGAAATGTTCAAGGAAGTCAGCATGTCTGAGGCACAAGGCAGACTTGTAGAGTTTGGGAAGTTGGAGAAGATAAGAAGGAAAAGTAAGTGTGGGTCAGTGAGAGAGACATGAGGAACTATTACAGCCGAAGCCCCATCAACTTCAACATTTGGGCAATGCCTTCAAACAGGTGACTACGGACAGAACTATCAATGGAAAAGATGGAAGAGTACTGAACCCTCAAAGACCTATCATGCTCCATGTCTACCAGCAATAAAGGAGAGGAAACACCTAAGAGAAATGGTGAGGCACATCAGTGAGATCTGCACTCATGGTAACTCGTACCACATACAGATTTGCAACTCACCGGCTTAAACGCCTATTGGAATACAAACAGGTAGCATTATCTAATTTATAAAGAAGCATTTTAAATGAGCTTTAATATGGTTGCTTATTTTTCATCTTTTACTTGTTTTATAATTATTAAAAATGTTTCTATTAATGAAAATGTATCATGGAAGCTTACTAAGGATTTTATTTTGGGTATGATGTTTGGAACAATGGAAAGCCCTAAGGGCCTTTAAACACGAATTGTTCAGATTTCTATTACAGGTATCTTTGCTATCTTTGTCATTGCAGATTGCAGTATTGACAGTCATTCAGAGCAATTTGAGATTGGACGTAAAAAAGATAACAGGCTTCTTAGGGAATTGTATTTAACACAAATGACAATATAAAATGCAATGTATATACTGAAGAGGTATTTAAAAGCCGTTACCGAATGGGGCCATATAGTTAGGAATGGAGAGGATTTAAGGAAAAAACTCAGTTTCTGGAATTACTTTAGATTCCAATATTTTAGACTTTGAAAATTTTTTCAGCAGTCTTAAATTGACTTTTGATAGGCTTTTAAAAATATTTCCCAGAACGAATTAATAGTGCCAACAAAATGGGGCAGAGAGATTTAAAAAAAAAAAAAAAGTGCTACTTATATGCAAACCCCCCCACTCTAAATATGTTATTTTAGCAATAAATCTAATCAACTCATTCATGTTTTTAAATGTTGCTCATCAAAATTAATACAATTACATTAAAATGGTAATTTAAATTGTTTTTGTATGCCCGTCGTCCTTCTATATTTTTCTGGGTTAGCAAGATCTCATTGCATGTTTTATTCTATTAGTCATGAGGGTGTAGTGCAGATACTATTGAAGTATTGATGACTGCATGTTAGGTAGATATAGCATTTCATTTTTAAGAAAGTATTGGGTAATGAGCAACAGACAATCACCATTAGATATTCAGTTCATGTAAGAGAATTATTTTGGGGACCCATCCAAAACTGGGCTATTGGCTTTGTATGTAGAAAGACATGGATGTATAGTAAAAAGACAGATAGTTTCAATAGATAAATTTTTATAATCTGAATCACAATATACTGTATGTACAAATTAACCAGATGGAAATTCATGTAGTCATTTTAAGAATTATGTAATACATTTTCAATGAAAACCAATGAAATTCTCAAGGCCCAGTAAAATATTATGGTATTGTGATTGTTGCAATGCTGACTTTTACTCTTATTACCATCATCTGACACTCAGATATGAAAGTTATGTCCTTTGCCCTTGTTAGAAATCTGTAAAATTACAAATGTAACCTAAGATGAAGTCAGTCTTTCAGCTGACTAACATTAGTTTCCTAAAGTAGTACTATACAGAGGAAAAGGGATGCAACCAGGCTTGCATTAAAAGGAATTAAAGACAACATTCTTACTTCCTGATTTTGCCTTGATAAACCCATGTGTGGACGTTAATTGAAGTGTTTAATCACACCTCACTAAAATTGTGTCTGAATATTGAATAATAAAGTTCTTTTTTAAGTTTCAACAAACTTCTTAAAGGGAAATACAGAGCCTTAACCAATGTCTTAATAATTCATCAATATAGTTCATTTTTATCTTACACTAGTTGTGGGGCCATTTACAACAATAACTTCAAATTCTTTTAAATAGACATCAGATTCTAATTACTGTAAACAGAAACACTTCTAAGAAAACAATGTGTTCAATTTATGAAATTTTTGAAAACCTCCATCTGTTCTTGAGAGACATCACTGCTTTGACGTCAGTGACTTAACCACATGTAATAAATTTTTCTTGAGTTTTTTTTTTTTAAAGGACCCTTGGCAGTATATTTTATGATCTTCAGAATTCTAGACATTCCCCAGAAACACTTTTATCATTTTCTTTAGTAATATAAGTGTATTATTAATATTGAAAAAAAGGATGAATGATTCTAAAGACAGAGAAGCCTTTATCAAACAATTCTTTATACGGTCTTATACACTGTTATGAAAATAGAATACAAAAACTCCGTGCATTTTTAAAACGAGGAAATTGTGAGAATTTTAACTGGTTTGTTATTTAGAACATCTTCATAAAACAACATCATAAAACTATATTTAGAACATCTTCATAAAACGACATAACAATAAACCAACAGGTTATCTAATCTTGTATCTGGGGAGATAAGGCCGACAGACAAAAATGCTGTGTTTCTTCTCAAAAGTTTAAGATGTGTATTAATAATCAAAAGTTTATTCTGTTTTCCTTTGAAACTATTCAAAGGTCCTCTCAACTTACGGTGAATCTAGTCTTTCTTTCACTCAGATCATAAGAGTTGTAGTCATTCTTGCCTCTTATTTCTTTCACACTCTGTCCAATCCAGAAACAAATACCACTGGTTTTACTTTCAAACTGTGTTCAGACTGAGTCCTTGTCATCACCGCCACAGCTACCACTTTGATCCAAGTCCTCTGTGTCTCTAGAATCACTGCAACATCATTTCCAAGTATATCTGTCACCCTTGGCCCTACGTTCTATTCACCACACAGCAGCCAGAGTGACCCAATTAAACAATTTAACTTTTGCATTTTAACCTCCTGATGGTTTCCCATTTTACAGCTTAAAACCCAGAGTCTCCACAACCACTTTCCAGTTACTACATGATCTCATACTCTTTCCAACATCTACTCTCATTTTGTATAATTTTTCCCCCTTGTTTTTTCCACTTCAACAAAATTTGGTCCTTCTCTGCCTCTTCAGCAAGGTAGTTGGTTGTACTCTTGCCTCAAAGCCTTAGCGTCTGCTCTTAAGTTGTAATAAAACACTCCTTCTCTGTATGTCCATATCGTTTGCTCCTTGGTAAAGTATCTTCGTAAATCTTACCTTCTCACATCACAGTTAGACCTTCCACACCCGCTGACGTTCCGGCAGAAGAGTTGGCTACGCAAGAGCGTAACGTAAGGGATCATTAGGGACTATTTATAAGGACCGGGAAGGCTGCAGCGGCATGGGAAAACACCCACAGACCAGCAACAGCTGGAAGCCATCACCATCCCAAGAGTGAAAGCAGGAGGAGAGTTGTTATTACCTGAAAGCAATGAGAGGAAAGTTACCTGTTTACAGGAGCTGATGATTCTAGGTAGAGAAACAGATACTAATAACCTCTAGTTCATCAGGCAGTGAGTAAAGGGAGTAAACACTCTGATATGTCTGTCTCTTTCCATCCTGTGATTGACTACTGAGGCCACACATTGCTGGGAGTCTGGGAGATACACACTGTGAAGGAAAGCCTCTGAGAGCAGAGTGGTGGCAGAGAAAGGGAGAGGCAGATCTGGTGGGCAAAATAAAAAATAATCGCAACTGCCCATCCCTTCTACACTCCCAGAATCCATGGTTTCTTAAATAACAGCCCTACCAAGATCCAATTTTACATGCTACCAAATCGACCATTTTAAAGGTCCGTTTCTATTGACAAAGATAGTAAAGGTAATTGAATGGTATGAGGAAAAGACAGGTGTATATGATCACTGCCTCATCTCAGGACTGTGTCAACTCTTCCCTCTGGCCTAACCCAGACCAACTATGATCACCTTGTTGGTCCATTAAAAGAACATTACACTAGATGATTACAATGTATGTAATATGCTTGCTTATTTCTCTAGGCCACATCCAGGAAACAAAATTCTTCTACCTTTCTAGGAGCAGATCAATTACTTCTACAAAAGAAAGTGATTTCTTATTCAATAGATGTATATCAAGCACCAAGGATTGATTTGCAGCAATGTTGCCAAGAGCATCTGGGATTAACTCAAGCTAATGATCATCCTGAAGAAAATTCAGTCGTTATTCAAGACTCATTTGCTTTGGTAATGGCTAAAGAGACAAGCTAACCAGCGATGTAAGAGGAATTGCAAACCCTGCATTTGTCAAGATGTTAATGATAGTTCTAACAACTTTCTCTGTTCTTCCCCCATAGATGCAGTTTTGCCTTGGAAGTTCTCTTTTGAATGGAGAGTAGCATTTATAGGGGCTTCCACTAAAGATAAAATTTTTCTCTCATAATAGTCCCTTCCCCACAGTCAACTAATTAATAAGTCAGCTATTGGATAGATTGTTTTGCCAGTTACTAATTATATACATTCTTATTGTGTCTGCTTCTACTGAGCAAATAATCACAAGATGGGTTACTGGTTCCACCAGGAGACAAACTCAGATCAAGGCTCTATCCATTGTTGTACTTCAATAAACCACTCTACTCTGGTGGAGGTTAGTCATGGTTTGATTTCTAGGGATTAACTTCAGCGAAGAGCCTCTGGGTAGTTTCAATAACCTTCCAAAAATCTGCATATTTTCATCTCTGATGTAGATTTCCACCACCACCTTCCTCCATTTGGGAAAGACTTAGAGAAAGATTTGTGGTTACGCTGTGGCCACATTGTGTCTTATGGTTTAGGTCGGCTTCTGGCATGGAGGACCAGGAGTTTATCATTAAAATTAAATTCAAACATCTTTTTTTCCAATCCATCCTCCCTCCCCATCATTATCTCCAGCCTATAGAAGACGGTCATCCCAGAGCTTTCACTAAATCTTTGGTGAAGAGTGTTTTCTGGCCTTTCCAGGAAGATAGCAGTAGGTGGCCTGAGCAGCTTACACAAAATAGATCTGCCCAGTATCCCTAAGGCCCTCACACTCCTTCCGTTGGCATGCCAGAAAGTGTCATTTCAACTTCATTGGTAGTATTTCACCACTGAATTCGGTTTTCATTTTGTTAATGAACCAAGCCACTGTTAACTGTACTCCTAAGTTCTTGAGCTAACATTAAATTCATCCCAGGAGGGGTTCCCTAAATTCAGTTAAAATCAATCTTGTATTTTGTCCTCTGTGGTCTTACGTTTGTGCAAATAATTTCCATTTATGCTGCCTCACCTCCTGGCTATGCAAATCGACAAGGTCCTTTGAGCAGGTTTTCGCTTTTCTACCCGGGCTGTGCTGAGCTGTAAATCTTTTGGGGCCTAAGGTTGAGGGGATTAGCCTAAGTGACAACCAAGAGGATCTATAACTCCTTGTTACTGATGAAGTTATTTAAAGTTTTTATAAAAGGGGAGGCTTGTTCTCTGGGGGCCAGAGGGAGGAAGAAACGGTTTTCTAGGGATGGTTGAGAAGGATTTGAGCGTTCAGTGTTTTCTATCTTGTCGGGGTCTGCCCACAGGCCGCCATGCCCCATCTCGGGGTACTCTTCCTGTTAGAGCTGTATCTTTCAGAGAAGCCGAAGATGTCACGTATTTAATTGGAACTGAAATTCTGTAACCCAGTGAGTAGGCCCACGGCTGGTCTTTCCTGTGTCTACATAAGACAATTCTTTTATAACTGCCTAAAAGTTAGTTGATTTTTCATCCCTGTTTTGAGTTTATAAATCAAGTGTCTCTCCTTTTTCATGCTTTTATGTTATTTAGAACAAACGAACTCGTCCCACAGTTTTATAATCACCATAGTGACTAAAGGCGTCGCTACCACAGGATTTGCACATGCCTTACCCTCCACCAGCATTCCATCCCATGCCACCACTGGTGGTACTGTGAGTAACCGTAATTCCGACGCAAGCCACAAATTAGCAGTGTCCCATTCATTCCAACAAAGAGATTCCCTGTTTCCATTCTTCAAATATATATGCAACAGTTCCAAATACAATGTTGAAGGTCTATTTTGGGGAGGCAAAGTTTGTAAAAAAGTAAATATCAGAAATTGTCCAGTCATGAAACAGCACACTTAAAAGAGTATGTCAACAGTTTAATGGAAGAACTATTTATACAGGTGTGAACAGAATAAAGAGAAGCAAAGGGGGATGGCAAGGCACCCAGGAAGAATCACTGATGGGAAGCCCTTAAAACCTCCATGCCTGATAGGCAAGGGAAAGGAAAGAACTATTAAGTGACTTCATGAGAGTTTTTTTTTTTTTTTTAAGATTTTATTTATTTGATAGACAGAGATTGCAACTAGTCAGAGAGGCAGGCAGGGAGAGAGAGGAGGAAGCAGGCTCCCTGCTGAGCAGAGAGCCCGATGTGGGGCTTGATCCCAGGACCCTGGGATCATGACCTGAGCTGAAGGCAGAGGCTTTAACCCACTGAGCCACCCAGGCGCCCCGAGAGTTTTTGTCTATAATGTAGAAGTTGCCCAACAGTCACTATGGCTAGAACAGTGAACCATAGCCCCTACCATGCCATGACCCATGGTTGGGAGAAGTAAATAATCAGGCGTCTCTCACTCGGGATCTCCTGCTAGTAATTTCCATCATCCAATTCAATTAGAATCCAGAGAACAAGAAAGCCTGGATGCTGCAGTACACAGAGATCCTTTTCCTGGCACCCACACAGAACAGAGAGATGTGGAGAAAGGTCTGAACAGGCAAATGGGGGATACTTGCACCTTTGTCTGACACTCTTGATGCCTTTATTAAAAATTGCAACACTTCAGGGGTGCCTGGGTGGCTCAGTCGGTTAAGCATTTGACTCTTGATTTTGGCTCAGTTCATGATCTTGGGGTGGTGAGATGGAGCCCTGCACTGGGCTCTGTGCTTAGTGGAGTCTGCTTTTCTCCCTCTGTCTCTGTCCCTCCCTGTACACTCACTCTCTCTCAAATAACTAGATAAATCTCTTAAATAAATAAAAAATAAAAACTAACACTCCCTTCACTTGGCACTGCCAATTTAGGCTTTTCTGCTTTATATTTTTTTCCATATCACATATCATCTTCACTATGTAGTTTATTTATTAGGTTTATTAGTTATCTTTTCTACTAGAATGAGAGCTTCATGAAGCATAAATTTCCCTGTCTTGCTCATGGCTCTCGGTCCCTATAGTAGTGCCTGGTACATAATGGTTACTCCATAAACATTGTGGAACGAGACTCTATTTTAGGCATAACTTAAACTGTTCAAGTTTAAGTGCTCAAAAGTTGTCCAAAGACCCTGCATATATACTGTGGTGTAATTATAATGACCATTTTACAACCTAATATTAAAGGGCAAATGTTTTCACAGTATACCAAAAAGCAATTTATAACAATTCTGCCTATTGTTTTAATTCTGGTGTTTCAAGACTTATTAGAGAACTAGTGATGTAAGATTTTTATTTTATTTTTTTAAAGATTTTATTTATTTATTTGACAGAGAGAGAGATCACAAGTAGGCAGAGAGGCAGGCAGATAGAGAGGAGGAAGCAGGCTCCCTGCGGAGGAGAGAGCCCGATGTGGGGCTCGATCCCAGGCCCCTGAGATCATGACCTGAGCCGAAGGCAGCGGCTTAATCCACTGAGCCACCCAGGCGCCCCGATTTAAGATTTTTAAAAGACTGATGAGCACACAGGACAATCCAAATTAGCAGTTCAGATAGTTGAAAGAATTGAATATACTGCCTCTTCCCTTTTATTTTGAGACTAGCCATTATTACATGGCCATTGTATAATCTTAGAAATTGTAAGACAGCAAAAGAAAAAAAATGCACATACCTTTGATTATTCACACAAGACTAACAACTTTTTGGCATTTATCATATCACATACTCTACATAAAAAAAAAAAAAGTCATCTTGGGGTGCCTGGGTGGCTTAGTAAGTTAAGCATCTGACTCTGGATTTCAGTTCAGGTCATGATCTCGGGGTCATGATATCAGTGTCATGATCTCAGCGTTGTGAGATCGAGCCCCATGTGGAGTGTCTTGCTCACTGGAGATTCTGCTCGAGATTGCCTCTCTCCCTCTTCCACCCCCCACCACATGCTCTCTATCTCCATAAAGATAAATAAATCTTTAAAAAAAACAGGGCTATACCATATATTTCTTAATAATCTCAATAATTAAACTGTTTAAAGTTTCATTTTGATAAATCATGTAGCAGAGATACTTCCCCATATTAGGAAATATGTAACAAATTTTTTTTTATTAATTCTTATTAGGTATTCTGTTTATATATATTTAGTTTTAAATTGTTACTTGGATATTAAGCTATTTTCTTATTTCAGAAATTTTATAAACAAGAGTAGAATAAACATTCGTTCATACATTTCTGTACAGTATTCCTTATATCTTCTTGGGATGAATTCCCAGAGGCAAAATTCCCTAATCAAGGTGGTCTAGTTCAAAGAGAGAGCAGTTTGACTAAAGAAATTGTGTTCCAATTGACATGTCCTCAAAATTACATGAAAATGCATGTTTCTCCCTATACTGGCCAACAATCAGCAAAATCATTTTTGTTAAAGTTCACAGTCCAATATAAGAAAGCAGGACATTGTTTCAAATAATTTTTTTTATTGATAATCACTGTGATTAAAAGACCTCATGTTAGAATAGGTATGTGACCGACTTAGAAGTAATAGCATCTCAGAGCAATTACCTATCTCTAAACTTCCACACACAACCTCAGTTCACTAAAATATTATATATACATATCTGAAGACTTTTCTCATCCATGAGGTTTTTGTAAGAAGACTGAATGGCTAATGGAATGCAGAATGTTTCATTTTACTCCTACTGAACATCAGGTTCATTAACAACCAAATCTCTTCTCTGAAGTCCTCAAGACGTATATTCACAACAGGGATATTGTAGCCAGTGATTGGGTCTTAGCTCATTCTGCCCTTCATGCTTTCCCTATGCCCAAGTTTTTCTTGGTGTTCTCTTTGACCCCATTGTTCAATTTAAAATTTTTGTTCTCAGGTCTAACTTCTCTCTTTTCAATTCATTGCTCTAAATGATTGTTCAATATTGTGATAACTTATCATCAAAGTTAATCTAAATTTTTACTCTCTAGGTTCCCAATGTCAAGCTGTTGTTCATAACAAGACTGTAAATTCCTACACTGCAGACCAATAGAGTAGATTCCCTGGATAGGTCTTGTTGGTGCTCAATATACATTGCGTAATAAAATACTAGCAGCATGTGCTCATTTCTGAATTATAGAGAGATCCCACTTTTTGGCTGTACCTTTTATTGAAACAAGGATAACAAAAAGGGAGTTCTCCATTATATTGAAATAATCCAAAAAGTTTGGGTGTATTTTAGCTACTTAGTTCCTCAGTTTCCCAGTTGTGGATTATTATGGTTTTTCTTGATCCCTTTCCTCCTTGCTATGGTCTCTTTGCTACCCTTTCACTGGTGGCTCTCTGCCATGTTTGTGAAATAGCATGATTTTTCAGCATGCTTTTAGAGTGTTATGTGACTCACTAAACATGTGTCTGAGAGAGTTTTGTAGTATTCTGTCTTTTTTGTTTTTTTCTCCAGTAGCTGTTTTTCAGGATCATTTTCTATTTACCTCAGTAGGTCTGCAATCACACATAGTACATTATTATTTCAGTAGGACATGAAAAACAATAACAGCAGTGATCGAAAGAGCCTGAGGAAAGAACTGATTACAATTCAGGAAAACAAAAGACAGAAAAGCAGATGAACAGATACAGTCTATTATAACTGGAGATTGAGAGGTCATTGCGGTGGGAATGACCACAAGAATAGCTGGATTTTTAAATAACATTGTTTTTTTTTTTCCTGACTTACAAAAGTAACACACGTGTATGCCCATTGGAGGAAACTTGAAAAAACATATACAAACACGTAAAAAGGAAAATAAAAAACTACAAGTGCCTAAAAAATGATCTTTTAACGTGTGAATACCACACCTCAAGAACTATGGTTCATTATTTTTTACTTTAAGTTATTTAATTAGCATTTTCCTACGTATTACTTGATACGTACTTTAAAGGCTTTCATAGAAATAGTATGCATTTTTAAATGTTCTTTTATCGTAAATGAAACATTTTGCATCTCTTGATTATTATTGCTGCATAGTTGCCAAACATTTGACAGCAAATTATGAGAATGTCTATGTCTTTGAATTATCATAAGCATTTATATATGTCATGAGTTGAATTGTGTCTCCAGAAGGAAATGTTAAAGTCCTGATCCCATGTATCTGTGAATGTAACCTTACTTGAAAATAAGGTCTTGACAGATACAATTAATTTGAGATCATCCTGAATTAAGGTGCACCTTAAACCCACGGGCTGAAGTCTCCATAAGGAGAGGGAGGTTTGGAGACACATGGAGATGCGGAGGAGACACAGGGAGTAAGACTCTTGAAGACAGAGGCAGAGATTGGAGTCAGGCAGCCACAGACCAAGGAATGTTAGGGATTGCGGGGAGGCACCACAAACCAAAAAAGGCAAGCAGGGATTCTCCCCAGAGCCTTTCAAGGGACAATGGCCCTGCCAATAACTTGATTTTGGACTTCAAGCCTCCAGAACTGTGAGAGAATACACTTCTGTTGATTTAAGCCACCTGTCTGGGGGGCTTTGTTACGGCAGCCTTGGGAAACTAGTGAAATAGCCTCAAAAAGCTTTCCAGAACTGCATCCTTATTTGGGCTTTTACAGATATGTATCTTTCAATACTAAAGAGGATAATCCTTTTTTCTTATGCTTGGGGTAGATTAGATGTTGTCTCATATCCAGTCTGATTAGTCTGAGGGTCTAACAAGACCATTTTGACAGACCCCTTGTTAACTGTCTTCCTTGGGGTGAATGTGTTCTAACTGTGGTTTTATAATTTGTTTTTTGGTAAGATGCCCATCCCGCATACCACCCCCCACCCCCGGCAAAGAGTGACACATGTACAAAGCTGTGTGAAAGCTTGGCATTTTACTTCTCATGGATGACTTTTTTCTTTTGCCACCCAAGGAAAGCCCTGACATAGGCAAGATTTCTGTATCATTACAATAGGACACAGAGAACTATTTTTTTTAGAAAGTCTTTGTTTGTTTTGAGTGGTCAAATCTTCTGAGCCCCAGCTTTATTTAGAAGTCGAATTTCCAACTTACTCTGAATTCAGATCCAATACCATGTTTTCTCTTGCTGTTGGCTATTAAATCTTCAGCTCCCTAGATGCCAGATTCCATATTAAGGCCTAATTCTTCCTTCCAAAGCATGAGCTAGTGAATTTCCTATTTCCTTTTACATTCCCTCTTCATTTCTGGAATGAAATGAAGCTTCAGGTGTTGCTTTGGAAACTTCAAGTTTCCTTATCTTTTTTTTTTTTGTTAAGATTTATTTATTATTTTTAGAGAGAGAGAGAGCGCTTGGGGAGGGACAGAGGGAGAGGGAGAGAGAGAGTCTCAAGCAGACTCCCTGCTCAGCATGGAGCCCAAAGCAGGGCTAGATCTGGGGCTCGATCCCATGACCCTGAGATCATGACCTGAGCTGAAACCAAGTGTAGATGCTTAACTGACTGAGCCACCCAAGAACCCCATTCCTTAAAGTTTTTGAGTGCCTACAGAACCAGCAGTAGCATTGAATATTGTAAAAAGAAATGTTAAGACTAATGGCCTATTGTGAGATGGCTGGGTTTAATGCTGCATTCAGTAGCAGGAGAAGGAACAGTATGACGACATTTGAGTTTGTTCTGGTAATCAAACTGCATTTTCTAATCTAGCCATACTGGAAATAAAGAGAAAGTTTTGAGTTCCATCTGATTCTACTTCTCAGTTGATTCAGAATACACTGGCCATGTTGGGCCAGGAACCTTAGAAACAGCTTTAGGAACCAGCATTTTGGGCCTAAGCATTTTGGGACACAGAAGCTTTTTAGTAACACAACGGTACATTTAGTGAGCACATTTCATTTTTCCCTGAGGCAGAGAACTCAGACTACAGTGATGAATGGTTGTTGCTTTAAGCCACTAAGATTTGTTGATTTTTTCAGCAGCAAAAGGAAAGTAATAGAGGTGGGGCGGGTGGAAGGGGAGGGGTGTGAAGCCACAGAAGGACAGAACTAAAACCAGTCTCGTGCCTGATGTGCTAAGTTCTAAGTGAAAGGGGAAGAAGGTCTGTCTTTGCTCTTTCACTGCACTTCATAACATATATAAGACATGTTCTACTTGTTTGTCATGTGTGTATCTCCTATGACACAGAAACAGTGTAAGACTCTTGTGTTGTTCAATTCAGTTTTGTGCCAAAATCAAGTTCTACAGTACTCTGACAATCTTTTCAAATGTAAATTTCCTTTCGAAAAAGACATGTATTACACAGCGTATTTTCACAAAGGATAGGTGTGAGGTTCTCTCCCAGCTCATTAATTCCTGTCGATTCTACACTAACATCAGAAACACTGAAAATTTGCTTCCCCATCATACATATTTAATACAATTTTTAAAACCCACAGGATGTGACATCTTTACTTTCTGTCCTTTAAATTTCCCACTTCATATGAACTGTGGTATTAAAAGAAATGATAGATAAATTAGCACACATATTTATTGAGCACCAGCTCTGTGCCTGGCTGGCTGTGTCTGGTGGTGACCAAAAGAAGTAGAGCTCCTGCCTGGGCCTGTCTAATGGTCTGTAATTACAACTGAAGTGTATATTTTCTTTAATTTATTCAACTGGACATTGAATTAATTTCCTAGGGCTGCCATAATAAATTATCAGAAAGTGGGTGGCTTACAACAACAGAATTTATTTTCTCACAATTTTGGAGACCAGAAGTCTGAAATTAGGGTGTTAGCAGAGCCAAAGTCCCTCACAGGCTCCAGGGGACAATCTTGGATGCCTCTCCCAGCTTCTGGATACTTCTGGCATTCCTTGGCTTATGGCTGTACAACTCCGATTTCTGACTATCTTCACTTGGCTTTTCCTCTTCTCCCTCCAGTTTTTTTTCTTTGTGCGTTTCTTAGAAAGGCAATTGGCACTGGATTTAGGACACACCTTGATAATCCATGATCATCTCTCAGAGATCCTTCAATTAGTTACATCGTCAAAGACTTTTTTTTTTCCAGATAAGATCACATTCATGGGCCCTGGGGTTAGGATGCAGCCTTATCTTTTTAGATGCCAGCTTTTTTTTTTTTTTAATTTATTTATTTGACAGACAGAGATGACGAGCAGGCAGAGAGGCAGGCAGAGAGAGAGGGGGAAGCAGGCTCCCTGCCGAGCATGGAGCCTGATGTGGGGCTGGATCCCAGGACCCTGGGATCATGACCTGAGCTGAAGGCAGAGGCTTTAACCCACGGAGCCACCCAGGCACCCTTAGATGCCAGCTTTTAACCTACCGCAATACTAATCTATAATTCACAACATAGAAATGATGATATTAATCAGGAGAATTTCATGACACCTTATACTACTTTGTTATTAAAAATACTTAAGTGACAAATGGAAAATATTCCTCCTACTACAATTTTAAATATTTAAAACAAGGAAATGGTTCTTTTTTTTTCAGTTTGGTTCAGAGTTATTTATGATCTTTTGACCCCTAGTAGAAAACTCAGCATTCCTGAGAGTCATTTTCCACTAGGGGTTGGACTATAAAACTTATCCTCTGGAGAAGGGACTTACCCAATACACATTTTGTGGGTCAGACAGGGATTCTGGAGTTTATGAAAAAGACTGTTTGATATACCTATTGCCTTTAGATATCAGGACTGAAAAATTATACCTTATAATTTTAAAAATTTTTATAATTTTTAATTATAAAATTATAAACCCAAGGTATGGGTTTTTTATAATTATAAAAAACCCTTACCTTGCAGGGTTAGTAAGAAAGAATTATAGGATTTAAATGTAAAAAAACCCAAGCCTCTGATCCATACTCAAATCATTGGTATCCTCAGACTGTTAGTATCTACTAAATACATTCCTCTGTCACACTAATTTAGGAGTCAAAACTAAATATGTGAAGCAGTTTGTAAATCTGTACAATAATCCTTGAACTACCATGAATGACCGTTGGTTATCTCACTACACCCTTTAAAACTTATGTCTGCTTCAAGTATACTTCAATAAAAAATGATAAAACAACAAACAAACAAAACATCTATCTGCTCATGTAGTCTAGTAATCACAAGCTCCTGCTGTCCTCATGTACTCCTGTTCAATTTCTTTGCGCAACTTCCTTACAATATTGTTCCTAAATCTGAGTAAAAAGAAGAGCAGGTTATATACTTTCTCCTGTATTGAGAGCTGCATAAAATTTAGAACATATACCTCACTTATTCTAAAAGAAAAAACAAAGAATAATAACATTTTCTCTCATATCAGTGATAACGTTTTAAGACCCACATAGATCTAAATATCTTTGCAGCATAAAAAAATATTAGAAGTGCTGGGAGAGTCTAAGGTGTGTTTGTGAGAGAGAGAGAGAGAGAGAGAGAGAGAGAGAGAAAGAAAGGGAGAGGCAGAGAGAGAGGAGATTTTTGAAGCATACAAAGGAATATGGGTGAGAAAATGTGTGAGAAATTCCTCCTCCAAGTTTCATAAATAGAATGCATGACTTTGAGATTGATGTGTATGTGCTAATATAATATTCTTCAAAGTGGGAAACAAACATTTCTTGGGTTAGTTCTCCAAAATTTTGATAGCTTATGTCTAAAAGAATAGACATTTGGATTTCATTCCCTCTAAAGTATGCATATGAGAAATACAAGACACATTTATTTCTTTGCCAATTATGCCTTCTATTAGAAGGAGATGCTTTGATTTCAGGGGCCACCCCAAAAGGCAACATATATTGGGAGATTTGTACACAAAGGAAAAAATGAATTAAAAAATAACATGCAGCTTAATGAAATACAAAATGACATATGATATAAAAAATAAAATACAAAATGTCTGGAGTGTGGTTTGAGACATCTGATGGATTTATAATACGCTTAGCTTTAATTAGCTTGTCAGGCGAACTGAAAGAATTGTTCTGTCATTCAGAGTGCAGCTCAAGAAGTATCCATGCGAAAGACGATGACTGAGTTCAAAGTTTGGGTCAGGTGTCTGTTCCTACACTACGTCATGTGTATCCATGTCATCATGATGAATGCAAGGTAACTTAACACTAATACCGTCTAAATCCAGCTGAAAAGAGTATGTGATCATATCACCATCTAAGGCTACTTGTTTGTTCAGCCTGCTGCTTGACAGCACGGCTAAAGTCAAGGGTTATCACTAACGGTGAGTAACATCCTCTAATAATGCCATGTGGGCTAAGGAGAGACTTTGTATGTTTGAAAAAATAAAATGTGCCCCAAAACTGTAAAACTCAAAGCCCCCTTTTCCTGGACACCATAACTCATTAGCATTAATTTAAAATTAGTGCAATATACCCCTGGATGTTATACCGCCATAACCTAAGAATGTAAAGTTAAAAATAAAAGATAATCCTCTGTGGTTTCTCATGTATTCTTTGCACATAAACGAAACTGTATGCAAACAATTGCTTAGGTAGAAAAATGTCGTGAATTCTACCAATGAGTATCAATAAATTCAACTTAAAGGACATGCTCTATACTACTACTTATAAAAATAACATTGTTCAACCTAATTTTTTTCTTTTCAGTAGTCTGATATTAGGTTTAAAGGAGAATGTCAGAACAAGTTCTTCTGAGGTTAAACAAATGGATTTTTTTTTTAAAACTTCAGCTCTCATGAATTAGAAATTTGTCTGTTGCTTCTCCTAACCACTAAATGACTATAACAACAACAGCAACAATAATAATACTACACCTCAAGTGTAATAGAGAAGAATTTGCTTTGTTTTGAGCAAACTTAACATACGCCCAGGTTTCTGAAATAAATACACTGCACGTTAAGCTATTTTAAGAAAGATAATATGATTTATGGCTTCTCATCTTTACAGTGGATCTATATTTAATTACCAGTATCTGGCTGTCAGAAAGTCAGATATTTGTAAAAGAGGAAAGCCAAAATATAGGTACATTTAGAACATTTGTAAGAATAGGTCTAATTAAGGAATGTCAGTTACCAAAGTCATACAATAGTTTGTTTGTTAACTCTTATTATTCTTATTAAATGTTTTTAAAATGTATGCAAAAATGAATGGAATAGTAAAATAAAACCCATGTGTATATATTCTAATTTCAGAAGTGTGTCTGATTTTGTTTCATATGTGGCTTCTCACTAGATTATTTTCATGCAAATCTAAGTATTATATTATTTCTTCTATGCATAGTTCAATAAATCTCTAAAAGACAAATATTCTTTAAAAAAACATAACCACAATCCAATTATGACAACTGCAAATGACTAAGAATTCCTTTATATGACTGACTTTCAACTAATTGAATTCTTACCACTTAAAATGTTCTTATGTAGGTTTTAGATCCGTAGGTTGTGATTGATTCAAGTCCTGTGCTGATTTCTCTATTCAGAACAACATTTTAGTCTTCTTGGTTGTAAATATTATTATGATCTCAAATTTTTCAGATTGAGACCTATATGAAATAAGTCAGAGTTTAAGGGATAGAACAGGTTCAGTTCTAGGAATCTTGTTCTAGTATGCATGCTCTTGAATACTCAGATCCATATAATTTAGCTTATTCCAGGGTAGAAGAATATAAGGAATGGAACTGTCCCAAAAATATAACATTTTTTTTCTAAAATTAAACATATATTGAAAATGTAAAATTTTTCCTTCCTTCCTCTCTTCCTTCCTTCCTTTTGCTTCCTCTCTCTCTCTCTCTCTCTCCTCCTCCCTCCATCCTTCCCTTCCTTCCTTTCCATAACAAATATATTTAAATTTTTGCTTACCAACTCAGAAATGCCTATTCATTTAATAAACTTACTAGGAGTTTCAATTTTATTTTCTGCAAAAAAAAAGTTTATGTTACTTTCCCCTTAGCTAAAATATGTCAGAGAGAGAGACTATTATAGAATTAATTTAACGATATATTTGGGTGTATAATTCTACATTTAAATTTTTAAAAATAGGTTCCATAATTGAGATTGGCCTGTCTGTGAATATAAAATAGAGGTTTAACAGTTTTAGGACCCAAAACTATAGGAATATAAACAAATCACAGGAGCACTAAAATCAGGGGGATTTGTTGTGGTGTATGGAATGCATGTTGGCTGAAGCAAAGGAAATTCACTTAAGAATGTATTGGTTTGGGGCCAATTGCTTTGGGGCCAATTTCAGTTGAGTGTTGACTCTTGATTTCAGCTCAGGTCATGATCACAGGGTTATGGGATTGAGCCCTGTGACCAGCTCTGTGCTCAACAGGGAGTCTGCTTGAGTTTCTCTTTCTTCCTCCACCCCCCACCTCTACTGCATGTGTGCACATGTGTATGCTCTTTAAATTAAATAAAAGAATGGATGAATGAATGAAGGAATGAATAAAATCTTAAAAAAAAAGAACACATTGGTTTGAACTTAGTTCCGAAGACTCTTGCAAAGTTGACTCCAACTGTTTTTTGCATTTCCAACTCATGTGTCCCATTGTCCTGATGTGTCAAGTAAATATTTTTTTAAAGATTTTATTTATTTATTTGACAGACAGAGATCACAAGTAGGCAGAGAGGCAGGCAGAGAGAGAGGAAGAAAAGCAGTCTCCCTGCTGAGCAAAGAGCCTGATGCAGGGCTCGATCCCAGGACCCCGGGATCATGACCTGAGCTGAAGGCAGATGCTTTAACCCACTGAGCCACCCAGGCACCCCTCAGGTAAATATTGACCAAATTAATCATTTTTGCAAAGTGATTTCTACATATGGACTCCTTATTTCTGTTATTAGAATTATCTACTATGTTAAAGGCACTCTGCCTTTGCAAATTTTGCAAGGGATATAAATAAAGACCTGTATCCACAGTGGAGAGATTGAAAATAAAATAGAATATATGTTACAAAAGTTACATTCATAGATCTGAGTGTGTTCAAAAGACAAGGAATCATCAATTGCCGAGAAACAAGGATAGATCTGTGGACAAGACTATAATAATAATAATTACTATTTTTATTTGATGAAACCCTTCTCCCTCTAGCTCACCAAGCTGAAAACCTTGGAGGCATTTAAAATTTCTTTGTTAGGCTTCACTTCCATTAAGATGTTGCTACAGCTTCTACCTTGGGACCATTTCTTGTTTGGTTCACAGCAAAATAAATCAGGATCTCAATTTTTTTTTCTGAATTTTCATTTTCCCTTTGTTGAATTTAAGAAAGCTGCCAGACTTATTTTCCTAAAGAACAGTTTTATACTGTTATTAGAATTAGGGTTTATAGGAGACATGGCTGAGAGAATAATAATTCCTTGAGAAGCACCAAGTATCCAAAAAGTCAAGATAGTACTGTCCAGGTCCGATTCTCAACCCCTTAGCATGTATCAGAATCCCTTGGAAGGTTTGCTAAAGCACACTTTGCCTGGTCCTAGATCTTCCAGTTTAGTAGGCTTGAGGAGGGCTTGTAAGTTTTCCATGTCTATGAATTGCTCAGATACTGCTGAGGCTGCTAGTCCCAGGATCATACTTTGAGAACCACTGGTCTATATTACTATTATTAACAAGGTGAGTAGAAAAAACACGGGACTCATGAGATGATCTGGGTTCTTTCTCAGATATTCCACTTTGTGAGGACTATGAGTTATGGAAGTTGGGTGGTCTCTTGAGATTTCATTTTTTCCTCAAACTGGCCCCTATTAGAGTTAGAACCTATTGTGTTAGAACCAATTTTGTGACTCTTCTCTGAACTCTGAATTCAGTGACATTGTGGAAAATGGAAATCAACCATGGTGGGGATATTTACGCCATAAAAATGGACAGTTGTCCTAATCAGATTTGTTTTTCCCTTTTTGAGAACTAGTTGTGAATCACCAGTACCCTGTTGATTAGATCTATACTAATTTTCATAAAATTTCAGGTGTTAAAATAATTTTAAACCTCTCACTCCCTTTCAAATCATCTATTTTTCTCTGAGCAACAGATCATCCTTTCTCAGTGTGTCTTTATTATAAAACTGTAATAAATCTACGACTTTGAGAAGTGTATTGGTTGGGAACAGAAACATTAATGACTATGCTTTGGTATAAATGAATCTTTACTTCATGGAAATGTCTATATTATGATGCATAAGTCCAGGAAAATGAAAGGGGGGAAAATCTGAAATAAATGTAAGATATGCTTTTCTAGTTTTCTTCTGGTCGCAATACCAGATGTTTTTAAAGATCAAGCCCTAGGCTCTCTTCTCTTCAAACCCTATACTTTCTCCAGAAGAATTTCATCTCTTGGTATTCATTAACCCACTTTCTTTGCAAATGACTCCCAAATTTGTATTTCCTATTAAAAAACTCTTCTTTGCTCCTCCGACCCACAAAACCTGTAAATAGCTTGATATTTACACTTAGATGATCTAAAACTAACTCTAATTTGATATGTTCAAAAAACATTCCTGGTCTTCTCCCCAAATGTGGTCCTCTTCCACATTTTATCTCACCACTACATTCCTTATTTTAAATGCCCTTTGAAATCCTCTATTTCTCCTCATTTGAGCTGCTATCTCCCTAAGCCAAACTTCTATCTTTTCTTACCCAGACTAGTTTGCTAGTCTCCCTTATCTACACTTACCTTCTTCCAACACAGTCTTCTCTAATGATTAGATGGTCATTACAAATACAAGTCTGGTAATACTTCACTTTTCTTTAAAATGCTTCATTGACTTCCTCTGCTTTTAGAGTAATCATCAAAGCCTTAATTGGGGGGGGGCTGGCTCAGTTGGTTAAGTGTCTGCCTTCTCAGGGTCTGGGGATCCAGGCCAGTATCTGGCTCCTGGCTCAGTGGAGAGTCTGCTTCTCCCTCTCCCTCTGCCCTTCCCCCTGCTCTCTCTCTCTCTCTCTCTCTGTCTCAAATAAATAAATAAAATCTTAAAAAAAAAAAAAAGCGTTAGTGTATCACACAAACCAACATTATATGGCCAAGAAGCATGAACTGACTCTTGCATATTTTTCTAGGGACATATCAAACTAATACTCCCCTTATCTTTATATGACAGCCTTACTGGCTCAGGACATTTGTACACTCAGGTCCCTCTGTCATATATCACTGCACTTTTTCATCTTTACTTGTAATGAAGATCTCAGTTCAAAACCGCACTTCATCAGGAAACCCATGCCTTCTAGGAAATATAGAAGAACCCTTTTCCTGTAACACTATGTGTTTTTTGTTTCATGGCTTTTGTCAGTTATAATTTCATAGGCGTTTTTACTTTATTTGATTATATTCACTATTACAGCATCAGTACTTAACAGACGTGATATTCACTAAGAAATCTATATCTATATATGCCAATTGTTGAATAAATGTTACAGTGTTAAAAATTAAAATAATCAGACATTCTCTCTCTCTTTCCTCCCTCCCTCTCTTTTTCTTTCTTTTCTCTCTCTTCCTCCCTCTCCCAGCATCCCTTCCTCTCTCATATTCTCACACTCTTCCTTGTTTCTCTCTCTCTTTCTCTCTTTCCCTTCCCCTAATTGATCAGCAAAAGATGTGTATTCCTCAATTTGCAAGTTATTCTAAGAACCTACCTGCAAGGTTGTAATGTGGTGATTCTTAACCCTGACAGCATATTAGAATCACCTGGGGAGATTTTAATAAATATCCATGCCTAGGCCCACCGCAGACCAATTAAATCAGCATTTCTGGAGGTGGGGCTCAGGCAACATTTTTTTTTTAAAGCTCCCTGGGTGATTCTAATGTGCAGCCAGAGTTGTGAAACACGCTGTAATGGATGAAATCTGAAGACCCATCTGTTCATGAACCATTCAAGCTATTACTCTTGGCCTAGGAAATTTCTAGTCCTAATTAAATGATCTTCATATTCATGCATTCACTTATTCATTCAAAACTTACCATTTTAAATCTTATCTTATTAAATCTTCTATTTGTTACACTCATATTACATGGTATATTTACTACGAGAAGCAAAATTTTCTCCTAGGCATTGTGAATAACTACACAATGTGGTCAGATACTTTCCTGATTCTGAATTGGACTCTTTCCTCACTTAGCTGATAGCATGGGTTTAAATCATAAATTTGAAAAAAAAAAAATTTTGTTTTAAACACAAATTTGTCCCTAGAATTTTCTCTTTGCTTTTCCTCTCACTGTGCATATTACTTGAACACATGGTAGACTTTTCACATTGACTGCGCAAATGTAATAACGCAGACATCATTTATGCAAGAAAACCCGTGAACCTCTTCTGTAAAATAGGCATATCTGTGTAAAATGGTTTCTCCCTTGATCTGAAAACTGGGAAGGGGAGCTTTTCCAATTGCTAGAACATCGAGGGGACAGTGGTTAGAGGTGCTGTTGCAAAAAGAGAAGCTGAAGAGCTGTTGGGGGTGGGCAGGAAGAGGAGAAATATTTAAAAAGAGACATGGTGAAATCAGGAAGCTTTTTCCTTAAAGGGCAGTTGCTGCTGGAGCAACTGAGTCATCCTCCCAGTATTGTCCGTCCTAGATACAGCGAACAGGAAGTGAAAGTTCAGTGTTGCTTACTGTCAATTACCATCCACATAAACAGACACAGGAAGATCAAGTCATGTTTCTTAGCCTTAGTGCCCTTGGATGTTCTGATAAATATGTTAGCTATTTACTCAATATAAATATTAAACTTACATACCCCCGAGGCCAAATTTTACAGTTTCCCTTTGGAATTCTTCTCTTTTAAAAGCACTGGCTTTGGCCACCCTTTTTCTCTTCGAATTCACCAACTCTACGCCCCTTGCCTTTCCTCACCTTCTGCTTCCGGGAGGGGAAAGTCTCATCGTCCAGGCCTCTCGTAAAGGGTAACTTGGTGCCAGGGAGTAATCCCCTTGGGTCACTAATGGATATTCACACATCTGAGAATGCTGTTTAGAAGCTTCTGAAGTGGAATGCGATTCCAGCTGTAGCAATTACATACTGCTCAGATTTCCTAGCTTAGACTCCAGGGAGTTCAACAACTGCTTATTAGCAAGCTGACGATGGAAGGAAGCGCTGTAAATCGCACAGGCAATGATAAAGCCGATGCTCCTGGAAGAAGTAGGACAGAGTGAATTGCAATTAAAAAACAGAACCGTGAACCTTGGCCTTTTAAAAGAACAACACCCACAGTAAGTTAATGAAGAACACAAGAGGATAAACTGAACTGTAAACATTTCTTATATCTCTTTTCAGTTATCATCTTGGTTGCAGGCAGAATGAAAGAGAAAACTAAACATCTAGAATCCAAATTAGTCTGTAGGATACATCTAATTCTCAAACAAATACCGTATTGGTTTGGATGTTTCAGGACCTTTGGCTTAGGTGTAATTTGGTCACGCCTGTTAAGACTGAGAGGCAAAGAGTTTATACTGCCTATCATCCAGGTATTAAAGACTATTTAGGACTCTTAAAAATCACTGTCCAAAGAGGACTTGATTTAATTATTATGGAAAGAAAAAAAACTACACTACTTATCACACATAGAGAGTTCGTTAAACAGCATAGGATGTATGAAACTTCATAACAACTTGAGAGGCCCTGTTTCTGGGCTTACTTTGCAGATAAGGAAACCAATGTTTAGAAAGATTACGTAGGTCAATGGTAAACCCACAAACATGAAATAGCAAGACAAGGATGGGGACCCAGTTCTGTCTGATATCAAAGTGCACGTGTTTTATATTAACTGATGTTTCCTGCTGTGACTCAAGCTGGGATCCATTTAAGGTGATGGAGATATGAATTTAAAGACCAAAAAAGGAAGTGTCAAACCACAGATGCTTTAACTAGATAGGTTTAATTTTTGAACGACAGTAGAGTGAATTGATGGCTTATCTACTCCCACTGTTTAAACATAAGTTAATGAAAATTTTGGAATGTGAGGTAAGTTCCCTGACCATACCCCAAGTAGACTGAATGTCTTCATTGACTGATGACTAGCAGGAAATCTACCCCTTGTGGGATGAAAGGAGGGGGATTGGATATTTAGGCTGAAGGAAAGGGAGAGTGAGATGTAATGAATAAAAAAGGCGTAAGAATTAAATGTAAGAATGATGGAGAAGAATATATTGTTCTATTTTTATCTTCCTGAGAACTTTTATGTATATCATCTTGTTTCAAACACTCTTTTTGAGGTGTAAGATCCACTGGCTATAGAAGGTGCTTCAAAACAAGAAAAAAACAAAGTTGCCATATATTGCAAAATAGCAGAGCGCTATTGTCCATTTCATTGACTCTTAAAGAGGTATAAAATATGTCATGCTTTTGCAGATTGCTCAATGTAGATTTTATAGATTGCTAATGTCTCACAATACCATCCTTAGATCTGTTGAAAAGATAAGTCTGTTTCTTCTTATCAAGTGTACCAAAACAATAAAATAACATCAGACTAGATAGGACCATCCCAACTATAGGCATACCATAGCCTCAAACCATTATGAAATGAAGAAAAAGAAGGGCTTACAAATGTACGATTATATTTGTAAAGCATTATCTCTAAGACGTACAAGTTAATTATCCTTACAGTTGAAACAGCTTAATAGTTGACTTTGTATTGTCTGGCAGTAGATGTAAAGCTTAATCTGTACAGTTTACAGTTCATGAAAAGCATAGGAAGTACAAGTGAGGAACACATTTGTACCATGTGGAAAATTTACCTGCTAAAAATAATCATTTGGTCTCCCTGAAAATACCTTTTATGCTGCATTGCAAATGACTTTATAACATTTCTGACCAAAACCTTTCAGTCCATTGGCTTTAAGCAAAATTAGTGGCTGCTCCTCTCTATGTAATGGAAATTTGTTTCCACTGCCAGGGATCCATTAAGATGATTCAGGAAAAATTCAAACAACCCTATTTTGCAATTGTCAGTCTTATCTACTTGGTCTGTCTCAAAAACTAACAAACAAACGAGCAAACGATGAAGACTGATAAACTCCCCACACAGTCTAGATTCTGTGTAAGTTAAACATATGCATTTTTGTTTCTTAATTTTAAATAATACATTGGACTTAGGAAAAGGAATGTTAACTATTAGCTATTAGTTAACATAAGGTGTTACAAATGGCAAACTCTGGGGCCAGAATGTCCCAGGCTACCTGCATTCAGATTCAGTTAAAGACTGTTTCCATTAGTCCTTAACTTTTCATAAGGCATCTTTTTTCATCCGTAAAATAGTTTATCAATAGTCCCTCCATGACAGGATGAGGATTAAGGAAGTTGATGCTTGTGACATGCCTGCAACAGTGCCTGGAACCTACTAACGGACTGTATCAGTGTCAACCGTGTGTTCCCACCAGCGTCCTTACTGGGCTCTTCTCTCATTTATAAATCTAGTTTCCAGTCTGGGTGTTATCTTCTTCTGAGATTAATACCACTGAGGTGTAAATGTGGAAATATTATAATAATGTTACTTGAAAAATATAAATAAACAGGTCTGGTAGTTGCCCTCAGATTGCTTAGAAGTTAGTAAAACGGGAAAAAGTAGAACTTAGGAAGTTGTGAAAAAGTGAAATAAATCTACACAGTAACAAAATTCCTACCCACCTTAATGATGCCTGTTGAAATCTATCATCTATATGCCCACAGTTGTAATGTTTATACACAGACCACTTACATCCTGCTTTGTCACTCATTATTTTTGTCAAATATGTTGTGCCAGGTTCTTACAAAACGTTAAATATTTAAAGTATATTTAAATATACTTAAATAGCTTGCAGTATTATATCAAATGGCATATTCTGTTATTGTTGGATACATTGTTGGTTTTAATAATTAACAATTTTAAATTTTGATCTAATAAAATAGTCTATGGATTTTTCTTCCATAATTTTGAATTATTTTCTCTGAATCATTTATAGTATGTGAGATTACTGGGTCCAAATGTATGACTTGTTTTTTTCTGACCCAACTTTTCTTTCAAAATTGAACTTCTATTAATGTTATAATTACAAAATAATAGTTTGACCTGTGTGAAAATGCAAATGGCACAAAAATGTATGAATTTTTAAAAAAATTAAAAAGCTTAATTTCCTGTGCCTCAGTAATCACTCTAATTATTTGCTGTATATTCCTCCAGACTTTGGTTT
The DNA here is from genome assembly GCF_922984935.1 of Meles meles. Lineage (NCBI taxonomy): Eukaryota > Metazoa > Chordata > Mammalia > Carnivora > Mustelidae > Meles > Meles meles. The sequence continues at coordinate 82,530,360 of NC_060075.1, forward strand.
AATAATTAAGGATTATACCCCATAAAGTAGAGTATACTGAATACAGCAACCGGCTCTATTATACTTGCTGTCTTGTGGCTATCTGCTCATTACTAGTTATAAGTGAGACATTTTAATGACTAAATAGTGTTTTTCGGCATGGTTATGCTACACTTTTTCTCATAAATAACCCACTGCCATTGGTCATTCAGGTCATTTCAAAATTATTACTATTATGTTCAAAGAACCAAGTATATGTGTGTTTTTTTGGTCATATTATTTTATTTTAATAAATTCTAGAAATAAATTTGCTGTATAGAAATTGTTGTGCACTTAGAATTTGAAATTTATCTATTTATTTTTTACCAAATTGCCCTTTAGAAATGTACTGATCTGTTCTCCACAGTGTTTGGGGTTCTCCTTTCACTAGGTTTGTTCACTCATTCTCAATTTGATTGTTTGTTTACAACTACAATATTGGATTGCTAATGAGGGAAAATATCTTTTCACTTGTCAATGTATTTTAAACTTAGTTAATGGTGAATTTTGTCATGGACTGATTTTTATTTTTATATTTTCATGCAAATGGATATATTTCAGTACTTTATGATGTTTGGTCTTTTTTTACCCCCTACACCTAAACCCATCCTACAACAAGGGGATGAAAATTGTATTTTAAATTTTTCTTTAATTTTATACTCTCAATCTAAACATGTTAATGCAACTGGAATCTTGTGTGTGTGTGTGTGTGTTACATAGGGGGACAGCATATCACTGAATAATTTTTTGCTACTTTTCAATTATAATTTTTATCCTATGTGCAGTTATTACCAGAATTTCTTTAATGTCTTTTTATGTATTTATTCTTGTTCCTTGCTATAATAAACAAGGGCCTATTTGTTCTTTACTATTATTTTTTATCTGATGGGAAGAGGCATAGCATTATATTTGTAAAAATTGTCCTATTTTCTTGCATTTGTTTTTCAAATAAAATACAGCGTTATTTAGTTAAGGTCACATCTCCAAAAGTAGAATTGTGATTGCATAGAGTGATAATCATTAATTTGGGAAAAAAATTCATCTTTGTTGATTGGGTCTCCCCTTCCAGGAGCAATATACACCTAATTGTTCATATGTTCTTTGGCTTTTGTGGTTACATTTTTCTTTCTTTTGGTCCCCGTATCCATTTTTTAGTTCTTTGGTTAAAAGCAATAAAACTACTCTAACAGTTTCAAATCAATTAAACCTTTATAGGGTACTCTATAAACAAAGGATAATAATGGGCTCAGAAAGAACAGATGGCCAGAGTGGTTCTGGGATCTAGATGGCTCATGGAATGGACATCTCCAGCTCCCCTCCATAAAACTGGGAGATTACAATATCAAACAGGAGGAGGAGATAGTGACTAGCCAAAACCAAAATATGGCCTCATTTTAAGCTTACTATCATTATTACTAAAGTGAATAGAATGACAATTTTAACTTCTCATGATTAGCTGATATGTCCTAGTATGAAATAAAGTAATGATTTTTAAAACTTTCTTTTAATAAAATTTTCTATATTCTCTCAAAATTTGAATTTTTTGCTACCTTTTTTCTTGAATTCTCTAAGCATCAAAAATATTTTATGTCAATAATGCTTTTTTTTCTTTAATTTATTTTAGATATTTTCTTGTCTAATGTTCTAGAATATAACCTAATACAGTAATGACTGTCACACTCTTCTTATTCCTAATTCTAATAGAAATTCATCTAGTAGTTCACCGTTCAATACCATTTTTAAATTATATAAATATTTTTTACCATGTTAAGAAATATTATTTTAATGATTAGGCTGGCATTATTATCTTTTTTTGTTAAAGATTTTATTTATTTATTTGACAGAGAGAGAGAGAGGTCACAATTAGGCAGAGAGGCAGGCAGAGAGAGAGAAGGGGAAGCAGGCTCCCCACCAAAAAGAGAGCCTGACTCGGGCCTCGATCCCAGGACTCTGAGACCATGACCTGAGCCGAAAGCAGAGGCTTAACCCACTGTGCCAGCCAGGCAGCCTGGCATTATTATCTTTTAATCAGAGTTGGATATTGAATTTTATGAAACACTTCTTGGGATATGTTGAGATGCAGTTTTTATCCATTATTTTTGGAATTAGATATTATTATCAGATTTGCTTTTATTGAATCATCCATGTGCTCTTAAAATAAAGCCTTTTTAGTCATGCTGTCTGATTTTAATAAGAAAGGACCTGCTCATATTGCATTTGTGTACATAGATCAACAATTTTAAGTAAGCTCTACTCATAATTTTATCATTACTGTCTTTGGTAGTTTTAGTGTGGAATTTCATTTATTTTCAAATGTAAGCTAAGAATAAGCTACTTTCTTCTTAAAATTTTTCCTTTAATAAGTTCCTTCTTGACTCCCTCTCAGAGAGAGAAGCAGACTCCCTCTGGAGCTGGGAGCCTGATGCGGGACTCAATCCTGGACTCCAGGATCATGACCTGAGCTGAAGGGTCGCTTAACCAACTGAGCCACCCAGGCGCCCCGATTTCTTTTTGAATATTGTTTATTGAGTGGGGTAGTTAACATCACAATTTAAGCAAGTCCTGTAATGTCCCTTAATGTTCTTTTTCCTGCAAATTCCCCTTTCTCATCCTCATGTTCTTCTGGAGCAAGTTAATCACCTCCTATGGCTTCACATCATGCCTCTTCACTATTGAATTCCAGATCTTGTTCCTCCTCTACAGAACTTCTAGAGTTCCAAATTAATGCATCTATCTGTGCATTATCAATACATCTATCTATACTAGGATGTCCCATAGGACCCTGACACACCACATACCTAAAATAAAATTTACTCTCTTACTCCTTCTTAAGTCCCATCCTCTATTAGCTGTGGTACTCCATATACCTCATCATGCATCGTAGACTTAGGAGTCAGACTAGATTCTGATTTATTTTCTCTGCCTCACTTCGAATTAGCCTCAGTTCTACAGATTTGTTTTGTTTTCTACAGATTTTTTAAAAAAATCTATTTTAGAGAGAGTGCACAGTGGGGAGGAGCAGAGGGAGCAGGAGAGAGAGTCCTAAGCAGATTCAGTGTTGAGCTCAGAGCCTGTGGGGCTGGATTCCACAGCCCTCAGATCAGGACCCCAGCCAAAACCAAGAGTTGGATGTTTAACTGACTCTGTCACCCAAATGCCCCCAAGATCTGCAGATACATTCAAATATTACATATATCTTTTATACACCAAATTTCTATCATTTCTACCTAGAGTATTCAGTGAAGAAATTTTAACTCAGAATTTTAAATACCACAGTCAATATTTATTTATTGAATATTCTCCAATTCTTAAAAACATCATTGTTATAATAAGAGGGGAAAAGACTGAAACTCAAGTCCTAATGAGGTAATAAATCAGGAAATGTACTAACTCAGAATCATCAACAGTAAGGAGCCACAAGTCTCTGTACTTCGCCTGTTCAAAGTTTGCTTTAGTTACTTTGTAGGTAGGAACGGGATAATTACCAATTTCTAGCTTGAAAATTAGAACGCATATGTAATAAATGGATTGACTTAATCAAGGCTGTAAAGGTATTTATAAAATGAAGCAAAAGGCTATATCTAGCTAGGTAAATGTAGTAGGAACATAAAATTCCGCAATTTGGTCAAAAAAATCCAACTGCAACTTATGGTTTAGTGCTCAACTGAGCAACATGGAGGTTGATGGTAACTGAAAGAAAAGAAAACTCAGAAATGTGGCCCTCTGTGAATATTTTGTGAATGTAACTCCATGCTAATATAAAAACAGTCATATGCTACATTGTTAATTGTCATTATAATTGTTAATTATATTACTAGTAAATATTGAGACTAAAAATTCAAATGGCACGGAACAAAGAATTACTTACCTACTATATATATATATATATATATATATATATATATATACAAAGTGTGTGTGACTTACTTAACAGAAGCATCATGCAGACTGCTAACAATGTCTGGATCTGGATTTGATCCTGTCCCCAGACATACAGTTGCCACAGAGGGGACCAGAGCCCTGCGTAGAAGCAGGCATATTAACCCAGCAGCTAGGGGGAGACAATGACAAATAATGATGCTGGTATAACGGTGAAATCCAACATCAGGATTCTGACATCATTCTGACATGCAAGCAATTGGCTGTCCATTTATGGTCAGGAACAGCATCAGTTTAAAGACTAAATCCAAAGACCAGGTGCACGTTCTGGAATGACAAGTTTCCAAGCAGGAGCTTTAGCACAGCTAAAGAGTCAAGGACCCAATCGTTACAATAAAGGTTCAAGTGAGAATAGGGGAAAAGCTGTTATTGGAACACAGTTACGAGTCACTGCTGGAGTGACTTATGTTTTGTCTCAGTTAGCTGGAGCTCCAAGTATCCCTCTAGGATGTAGGGGAGTATTGAGTCTGCAAGTGGTTTTCAAGGAATTCCAGCTGTGTGAAAGTAGCAATTGATTGTGCAGTTTTTGTCTTCATCATGATCAAAGAGGGTGGTCTAAAAAATGCCGTATTGTGCTTAGTTCTGGATATAAAGTCTTATGAAGGACAGTAACATCATGGTTTAGGAACAAATTTAATTGCCTTGGGTGCCAGGCAGGTACTGTAAAGGATAAAGTAGACCCAGAATGAAAAGAAAGAAGGAAGAAAGGAAGTCAGGAAGAGAGGGAAGTGAGTGGGAGAAAGGGAGAGAGACAGTGTGTGAAAGAGAGGGAGAGAAAGAAAGAGCAAGACATTGACATGGCAGCTGTCACTGGCCCGCCTCAGGCAGTGATCGGTGAAGGTTGTGATGAACCGGGTAGTGTGTGCCCTGGTGAAGGGGTGACCACGTTAGGGGCCTTTGATCTGGACACCTTCAAGTACTTCCCAAAATGTGAGAAGGATTTATTATTATGCAGATCTTCTAAATTTTAATCTTGGCAATTGATGTTTTTAGCTATGTGTGGGCCAAGAAAAATGTTCTGCAAGCATGCGCCACCAATCTGGAACTATGCCTCGAGATAGCAGCTAGAAAATTCAAAGTCTTGACTCTTCCTCCCAAAGGGAAAGCATAGGAATGTTTAGTCCATATTTCAAGTCCATATTTAGAGACATATTTCAAATATGCCAAAGACTGTCATGTGGCAAAGGTACTTGTTTTTATTCAAAAAGCAGAATTAGGACTAATGAAGATAGTTTCTAATACAATAAAAAAGATGAACTTTCTAACAATTAGAGCTATTCTGGTACACAAATCCCAGAGGGTCTTCCCCTCCAGGACCTGATGGATAAAATTTATGGAAGGCATGCAGGAACTTTTGAACTGAATTGGGAAGTAAGATCTGGATGCCTTTCTAGAATACTGGAGGACATCAGTTTTCCATCTCTTGATGATTTATATCTTCAGGTTGGTTAATAACAGCACTACCCTGGTATTATAAAGAATTAGACTTTTTCAAATACGTATTTTCTACCACCACTTTTTACTTAATGTAAATGTGACAAATAGATGTGTTACTTCCAGTATGTTCCTTCTCTCATTTTTAAAAAAAGAATATTATCTATTGTTTTGTTTTGATTTTCTTTTATCATTTAATGAGTTTGCTCCTTGATCTTTTAAAGGCAGCTCATAAATGAGAAGCATCATGTAACTGTAATAGAAATTACAAGCTTTGAAAGCTGACGTAAATGGGTTAAAATCATGAGTATTCCACGTATTAAGTATGTGATTTAACTAATTTCTATGAGCCTTAATTTTCTCTTCTATAAATATTTAGTTTGATTTTCTAAACTATGCTTCCTTTTCACATTTATTATAGAATAAAAGTATTACAAGGCTGGATAAGTTATGTGAATTAAACCATGTAAGGTGACTGGCCCATATTTGCCCTAGAGTTTACAATACACATTTAAAACTAACCTAAATTCACGTTCAAATAATACTATATTGACTAATGGGTAATACAAGTACTTGTAAGAGAGTATTCCCATTTCGTCCCTCCCATCCATTGTAACATTGATGTCATTTGTTTCACTTACCCATAAGCTATAATCACCAGATACATTATTGTTATTATTTTGACAAACTATTATCTAGCAGATCAATTAAGAATAGAAAAATTAAAAAAAAATTTTTACCTTCATTTTCTCCTTCTCGAATGCTCTTTCTTTATGTAGTTTTGAGTTTCTGACCTGTATAATTTGTCATTTCTTTGAAAAACTTCTTTAAACATTTCTTGCAGGTTAAGTCTACCAACAGGGGGTCCCCAGTAGAAGGCACTGCTGATAAGTGTCAATATTGTAACAAAGGTAGCTGTGGCCTTCCAGGCCATTCCAGGAGAATGTCCCACCTAGAAAGAGGGTGGCACAAGTCTGCTTCTGGAAACGAAAATCACAGGCATGTGGCAGAAGAATCAGATGTCGCCGTGGAGCCTCTTATCTTCCTGGGGAAGACTGGTGATCATGGTGTGGAGGGGTCAACCTCTCTTCACACCTCTGTGATGTGGGACTTAGGTCTGGCCATGGTGGTGGGATCCCTGATTCTGGCTACCATTGTCCTGGATCTTGCCGGGAGGCATCACACTGTTTCCTGCCCTGTGATATGCCCTGTGTCAGTTTCCCAATAAAAGAAGAGAGAAAAACAAAACAAAATCCCCAAATTCCCTTAAGTCTTACTTGTCTGAGAAAGTATTTTTTGCTTTGCTTTTTTTTTTTAATCTAAGAAACTAATTTTTAAAAAGACTTTTTTTCCCAGAAAAGTTTTAGATTCACATAAAAAATGAGGGGAAGCTATATAGATTTGCCAAATATTCCCTATCCATATACATGCATAGACTCCCCCATTAACAACATCTCTCACCAGAGTGGTACATTTGTTACAAGTAATGGGCTGGTCTTGACACATCAGAATCATCAAAATACTCTCTTTTACTTTTGAAGGATAATTTTGAAAAAAAAAATTTAAGTTGGTATTTTTTTCTTTTCAATAACTTAAATATTTTACTCCATTCGCTTTTTGTGTGTATAGTCTCAGTGGTTTCTGAAGCGATGTCCAATGTTATTCTTATCCCTGTTCTTCTAAAGGAAATGCTCTTTATTCTTGGGCTTCTTTTAAGATTTTCTCTTTGGCTTTGACTTTTTTTAAAGTTGAACCTGATGTGCTTAGGTATAGAATTTTAGTATTTATCCTGTATTTATCCTGTTTTTATTTTTTTTCTGAGCTTCTTATATCTGTAATTTGGTGTTTGTCATTAATTTTAGAAAATTCTATTATTTTTCAAAAATTTCTTCAGCTCTTTTCTCTCTTCCTTCTCCTTCTGGTATTCCCATTATACATATGTTACAACTTTTGTAATCAACCCACAGTGGTTTGATACTCTATTCCATCTTTTTTTTCCCTTTCTCTTTGCGTTTCAGGTTTTTATTGACATAGCTTCAAATTTACTAATTCTTTTTAGTTATGTCTAGTCTGTTGAAGGGCTCATTAAAAGAATATTTTTGTTAGTCTTTTTATTTCTAGCATTTCCTCTTATTATTTTTTTTTTAGATTTTCCATCTCTCTGTTTGTATTACCTATCCGTTCCTACATCTTGTCTGCCTTTTCCAGTAAACCCCTAAACATATTAATCATAATTATTTTAAATTCCCAAGATGACCATTTAAAAATCTCCCTACATAGTGGTCCCCTTTTATCCATGGTTTTGCCTTCCATGACTTCATTTTCCATGTGCTTGTTTTCTGTGGTTTCAGTTACCCGTGGTCGACCACAGTCCAGAAGCAGAGGATCCTCATTCTGATGTATTGTCAGAGGGTCAATAGCAGCCTAATGCTCCATCACAATGCCTGTGCCGTTCATCTCACTTCATCTCATCACGCAGGAATTTTACCAACCCATATCATCACAGGAAGAAGAGAAGTGAGTACAGTGTAGTAAGATATTTTGAGAGAGAACTACCATATTCAAATAACTTTTATTACATTATATTGTTATAATTGTTCTATTTTATTATTGTTATCAATTCCTTGTTGTATCAAACTTATAAATTAAACTTTATCATAGATATTTATGTATATCTATGTATAGGAAAACATAGCATATATAGGGTTGTGTGCTATCCACAATTGCACGCATCTAGTGAAGCTCTTGGAATATATATTCTGTGAAGGGGGAAGGGTGCAGTATATCTGGTTTTGGTCCTGATGCTTTGCCTCTACAGAGTGTGTTTTTGTCTTAACCATTCTTTGCTATTTTTTTGTTAAAAGCAGGACATGACTACCAAGTAAAAGGAAGTGAAGTAGATAGGACTTATGTGTAAGGTTTTATGTCTTTCTGGGTGTAGGGTGTATTTGTATTTGCTGTGTTTCCCATGCCCCTCACTCCCAGGAATGGGTCACCTATGAGTTTTAAACTATTGCTGTGCTGCCCCCAATTCCTCAGTTACAGTTTAAAGTCTTGACTGATACTGGCTCCAGTCATAGGGTTCTGCTCCTGTGCTTCTGCTTCAAGTAAGTAGGGATTCTCTGTATCTGCCTGTCTGTCTTTCAGTTTTTAGCAGTTAGGCCTGTGACCTACAAAGAATGTGAATTCTTTGGTATATAAAAAGAATATTGACTTTCAGTCTATTCAGCATTTTTCATGTCTCGATGGGAGTGATGATTTCCAAGCTCTTGGTATATAGTACTAGAAATCTAAAGTCAACTAGCCCATAGAAATACTAAAAAAATATTTTGTCTCTTCTCATATATTTTATTGATTGATTGATTTGATTGGTTGGTGTTGAAAGTATAGCCTCTTCTTTGCCTTAAAGAAGACTATTCTATTTGGTATAGCTTTGTAAAAAAGAAAATTTAGATATGCGTAACAAATCATAATTAGCTGCAATTTTGCCTCACAAGTATTAAAATCCGTATTTTGTTCTTAAAATAATGAAGTGAAAATGCACACACAGGTTGTTTGGGGATTCTTGATCTTCACTCCATCAGAATGTGTTTCAGTATGTGAATAACACCATTAGCACAATTAGTGCCTGCATAAACTACATCAGAAGCTAAAATTCAATATACAAAAGCTATTGTTTCATGAAGGAAAATTTCTTTGCCAAAGAGGAAATCTTTGTAGATCTTCCAAACACAAGTTTGTACTTAGTCCCATTTCCCCCTTCACCTAATTGGAATAGAGCATTAAAATTCTTTTTATTTTGCATATATTTCCTATTTATGTTTTATGAGTTACCTCCCTATAATTGGTGACATAGTTTTACTTCTCATCTGACAGTTGTGTTTCCCAATTGTCCGGTATTTATCCAAAGTTTAAATTCTCAGATCAGAGTTAAACACACACATACACACACACCAAAACACAAGCAAAAACAAACAAAAAAACTGAAACAAAAAACAGATCTTGAAATCTCACTTGGTGAAAAGCAGCAGCAGGTGATGTGTTCATAGCTAAACCCATTCTTCTCTTCAGAGGTTGCAGATTCTGTCTCAGGTCTCACAATGCCTCATTTCTGCCTAATCAATAATCATGGCTTCTATTGATGTGTGTTCCAATAAAACCAGATCATAGTGTGCGCACTCAAGATTGCTATTATATGTCAAGAATCTTTAGCATAGGATTGTATCTGGATTGATAGCTCTTCTGAACTGAAAACCCTAAATTTTATTGCCATTAAACCTCTTCTCACTTTGCAAGCATCCATTTCATTGATGGAAGCCTGCCAGTTTTAAGTACTTTATTTGACCTCCTATAGTTCTCCAGAATGGTATAAAATTGTTTCCAAAATAATCTATTTTTGTCTCCATGCTGGTAGGGTGAAAATATGTCCTCTCTTTAAATTCCACATATGTCCTGACAATAAATTGTCCTCCTTATTTGGGGGCTGTCAGTTTTGTTTAAAGAATGTGGTAGGAAAATAGGCTGTGCTAATCCAATGTACCTTTCTGGTAGAAAGTCTCCTGAGGCATCTGTTCTAAGACCAAGGAAACGTTTGAAGGCTTTAAATCTGATTTTTCAGACAGCTGTACTAATTTAACTAAAAGGGTTACAGGAGGGGATGGAGAAAAAAAAACCTATAAAGTGTTTGGTTGACATTTGAAAAAGAAATTGGATATTTTCTCCTAGCCTCATATAGAAGCACATACGTGAATTGTGACGTTTCCAGATTCAATAGGAATAGATGTGAGCACTGGATTTATAAGATTTATAAATTTATAATTTATAGATTATAAAATGAATATCAATTTGCATAATTATTTACACACATGTATATACTGGTGTGAACAGTGTATACTTAACTATGGATGCATTATATATATACATACTAAATGTAACCAGTTTATAAGTTTTGATTGACAAATAGTCTTGAAAAACTCGCTTGAAAAATGTAGATAAGCAAACAGATAATTTGGTTTAATGTTTAATATTAATATTTAATATTTAAGTAAAATATTAAATAAAATTTTTCATTGAGTTTCAAAATATGAAAACATTTCAACAGAAATTGAACAATGCAGGTAATTAATACAGAGGTGTTACAAATATTTGACTTTTTGCAATCATGTAATTGACATAGAAATAAATTACTTATTTTTTTTCCTTTCATAAAAATGTATTGCACCAGGAGCATTGGCCATATGGTATGGGATTACTTGTCTTAATATGTGGAGCAGAGGAAAGGATAAATTATAGAAAGAGAAAGAAAGAAGAGGAAGCAGGAGTAAGGAGAGGAGAAATAGAAGAAAACAGCTATACAATTCATAATGAGAGAAAGGATTTCTAAGGCTTTTGTGGGATTTAGTCAATGGATTCTCACTTTTTGCTTGGACTGGGTGATCCATTGTTTTCCTACTACTTTCCTTCCGTGAAACAATTAATTTCACCTGCATCACTGCCACCTCTCTCCTATGATAGGTCAAGGAAGGCCTCAAAGGCCTGGGAAAGCCAAGCTATGATTTTAATAGGGCAAGGCTTAAGGATCTAGAGCAATGGACTAGAACATAGATAATCTGTAATCAAGGGGGTCATAACTGTCATTGTGACTTTATTAAAAATACATCTTGATAATCCAAATCAACTGACCAAAGATATATATTTTCCTGTTTTTTCTAATTAAGAATTTTTTTTTAAAGATATAGCTAGAATTTAGGGACTTATTAATAGTTCTGAATGAGGACTGTTTGACCAAAAAAAAAAAAATTGCCCAAATATAGAATCCAAGAGATACTTCATCTAATAATGAAACATAAGAATTTCCATAAAAGGGTTAGATGTAAAGTAATGGACATCATAGGTATTATGTAATACCAAAATACCAGCAAAATATCAGCAAAAGGATCCAAACTGGGTACTATGTACTTTGTATTCACTAATATCATCTACTTTTTCAAGTACATATTTCTGATTTGTAAACATATGTGTGCACTGTATTTCTCTGCAAATAAGAAAAAGAAAATACGCATTTATTGGACACCTACATAATCTCATTAAATCCAAACAGCAACTCCACATGGGTAGTATTGTCATTATCTCCAGTTTTCTGCAGAGGAACCTACAGATAATGGCTTCTAGGGTAGTGGGATTCTAAGGTCTGCACCATCTGGCTGCATGTTTTTATTTCCATTGCACCAGGTGAGAAACACTACATTAGACAGAAAAGATTTTAGGATATTTACTTTTCATTTTATATGATTCCAAAAAAATAAACACACAAAGAGGGTTTTAAAAGAATTTTTATTGTATGGGAGAGTACAGATCAGCCCAATATGTCCAATAAATTCTTTTAAATAGGCTGCTCCATAGCCACAGACATAGGTCACTTTATCAGACAATTACCTGACTGTCCAAAAAAACCACCTTCTTAAACATTCCAATATGTTGTTAAGAAAAAGATATGAAGTGTGATGTTAAGTATTAAAATACTTAAAAGCATGCCTGCACTTCTTTGGTGAATGGACGTGCCATTAATGAAGGTATATAAACTTCAGAAAATAAGAGCAGAGTGTGTGAGGAGAGATTTACTTCAAGTGAAATCCTCTGCCCTCAAAGGGTTAAATGTTCACAAAGTTAAAAAGCAGAAATCAGGCTCCTATTAGTCTTGAACACTAATCTTGTTGACGGCTGAAGTGTTTCCTTATTTTATCCATATTTATTATATTGAAGGTGGGTTATATGGTGGTGACTAATGACCAAACATCTGGACCTAGTGACCCTTAAAATTCTCCAGCCATTGCTGTTCACAATTAAATACCACATGAACTAAAATGATATTTTGGCTTGACCAGGACAAATTAGTGTGGCAAAGCTAAAGAAATAGCCTTGCCTTTAGCCTCCAAGAAATCATAGCCTATAGACATTTAAAAATAAAAATACGAAATTTTTTATAAGACTTGTGTGTCTCATTATCATTACAGAACTAAAAAAACAAAATGAGTATTCTTCAGAAGAAAATGAGTCTTTTGGTGGGTTTATCATTGTGACTATGAACAATTTTTTTCGAATGCTTTACCTCCCAGAATTTTGATTGAGCTGTGGAAAATGGGATTACTTCAGGTTAAATAATTGGAAAACCTCATTTCCAGAGTAATTAATTTTATCTGCAGACAGATAACTAAAGGGAAGAGAAGGCAAATGTCATCATCATCGTAAGAATTATTGATTAAAGGTAGGTGAGTTTGTCTTTTCCCAGATTTCTACAGAGGGGAGCAGGAGAGGCAACATAGAATGATAATGGCCAACACAATGAAGATAGGTTTACCAGAAACACAAAAGAGAAGGTGAGTAACACAAGAACTCTGAGGTTGTGTAAATATCCAAGGGAGGGACCTCAAAGAAAGTTCTATTTAGATTCTACAAAGTTTGTTTTTGTCCCCTCTGGCTAAGAGAGGAGATGAGGTGCTCTGGGGAAAGGTTGGCAAAGGGGAGGAGCTCAACCCCTTCCAAGATGAAACCTTCTTGATTTCATTTTTTTATCAAATTTAAATGTATCATCTTTTAGATGTGATGAGACCTCTAAGCAGTATAAAACCTTTGATTAAAAAAAAAAAAAGTTCAGATACCAAATCCACCAACATGTCAACACACAGCTTCTACTGATGAACCCATGCCCTCCATCTAAAATAAGAGCCCCCAAATACACGGAACGCAAACCAGCAATACTTGGTCCTCAACTACGTGACAGTCTGAGGTGAACACTAAGAAGTTTTAGATGGAAGTAAAAGAATCATAGGGTATTCATATAAACTATATCTGGGGGAAAATATTCAGACAAAACTACCCACATTAAATATGAGAAAGATGAAAAGAAAGACTCTGATCATTATGAAAAGAGATGCCACAACATTTTTAAGAACATAAAGTGCAATATAAGATTAAATCCCCTTCTTAGAGAATTTATGAAAGATACTGAAAATATTTTCTTAAGAAATACTTTGAAATCTAGAAGAAATATGTTAAGAAACATGGAACCCATGAAACAAAAAGTATATCAAATGAGATCAAGGATGAGATAATGAAACAACAGAGTGATTTAAAAAATAGAGACTATACAACTGAGGAAACAAACTGAAAATCAAAACCATGTCATCACAGAATTAAAAAATAAGGCACTATTAGGAAATTATAAAATATGCATATTTAAAACCTATAATGGTGTTATAAAAAGACAATGTTTTTAAAAGTAGTTAGATAAAAGATTTTGGGGGGGGGGGGTCCAGTATTAACATTATGCTTATAGAAAACTAATGCTCCTGAACCAGCAAGTGAATTATTAAGTAGGAAATAGCAAACAATCAAATATATACAACAAGCATGACAGATTCTCAAAGATAAATCTATAGGAATTCAGTAGAACTAAGAGAGTAACTCAAGAAATCTTATATCCTAAGATAAATCGAGTAGACAAAGAGATATAGATGTATATAGTAATTAAGGTTGATCCAAATATATGTGTGAATAAATATCATGGCACTGAAACAAAACCTCTCAAGGTATTTTAGAATATTTTAAAAAAATGGTATATTTTGGGCACATTCCAAAATGCAAAATAAACTTAAAAGATTAAATTAAGCATTTACTAAAACAAGACGTAGACCGCAAAAGAAATCAAAGGAAAGAATAATAAAGGGTACAAAGAGAGTTTAAAACAGTCACAAATTAATGAAAAAAAGAAAAAAAAAGAAAGCAAAAAGCCACTTTTTAGATACATTTACAATAAAAAAATGAAATAAAACAAAATTAAACAATTGTGAATTGGGGGAAATTGGAGGGGGAGACAAACCATGAGAGACTGTGGACTCTGAGAAACAAACTGAGGGTTTTGGAGAGGAGGAGGGTGAGGGGTTGGGTGAGCCTGGTGGTGGGTATTATGGAGGGTACTTATTGCATGGAGCACTGGGTGTGGTGCATAAGCAAGGGATTTTGGAACACCGAAAAAAAAAAATTAAAAAAAAAAAAGGAAACAGAAGTAACAAGGTACAGACACAGGCAATTTAAAAGTGTTGGTAAATAAATGCAAAAACCTAGAAAACATACATATTCTACAATAAAAACCAATAGACATAAAAAAGCTAAAAAAAAAAAAAAAAGAAAAGAACTAACAAATAAATGATCCTAGCATAGGGAGAAACACTGAACAAACCATTCACCATGGGGAAAATGGCCACAGAATCATGAGTTAATACTCTTTGCAAAGTGTCAGGCTCAGATAATTTTCCAAGTAGTTTTTCTTTTTCAGTTCTTGAAGGAATTGTCAATGATGTTCTTATTTAATGTGTTCCATAACATAGAGACAGGAAAGTAACTCAGCATCACTCTGACTATAAATCCATATACAAAAATGTAGATTAAAAAAATCAAAGAAAAATTTTGGATGTAAGACATCATGTTTTATAATTTCTCCCACAATCCATTACCAGTTTTGAAATAGCAGAATCACTTCTAAAGTATCCCTTAAGGTCCTTGCCCTAACTCCTGACTTTAAGGTACAGCAGAAATTCAGGAACCCTAATTATTTTTCACAGCTCATGGCATTTCTCTCTAACACAAGCTAGCTAAAATTTATAACATCAAAAAAAGAACCCCAAGTAAGTTCCTTTTCCTTCTAGTAGTTTGCATTTGGAAATTACACACACGCACACACACACACACACACACATCACTATATACGAGTACGTAAAACTGAATTCTTGCATCAAGTTCCAAAGTCAATAAGTCAAATCAACAAACGCTTGTTCAGTACTCATCCCCCCCTGTCAAGGAGTTTGCAATCTGTAGAGAACTAATTGAAGAAATTTTAGAAACAATACATCCTCAAAAGTTATTTTTATCTTAGAGATTATAAATAACATAGAAATTGAGATAAGAGAAATATCGAATCATCAAAAGAGGTCAATATTTATTATTAGGAGGAAATAATAAATTTCCAAAATTTAAGTAATTGTCCCAAAGTAACTTTATTTTGATCAGGTAGTAAATCATACACGCAGAACAGCTTGGTGGTAAGAAAGCAAAAATTGTTCATGGGAAATAATTCCCAATTTTTATAATGCAGTTTTATTTTTCTCAATAAATGAGTTAACCAGACACCATTTGTTGATAAGCATCATATGGGAGAATGGAGTGGTTTGCCATAGTCGGAAAGTAAATCAATCATAGGTTTGGAAATAGAATCCACATGTGCGGACTTGTGGAGCTGGTTGAGCCACCGGCCAACACTCTCTCATCACACTAGATTAGTTCTGCTCCTGTCCAGGAGAAGACTGTTAACGGTGAGTCTGATTAGGCCATGAAACCCAATCCCAAGGGAACTGACAGAGACACCATCTCATGTGCCATTTAAAATAACTTTAGGACCTGGAAGATATCATTTGTTGTTCAGAAGTAAATAAAGGGCTTGCTTATCCCAAGATGTTTACTAAATCCATTCAACCTGAATAAGACATATTAAGGATTTTTTTTTTTGAGGAATTGTGACCCATTATGACCCAGCATATGTAGTACCATAATTTGAAAACAGTTAATTTTCACTTGGAAGATTTTGTTTATTTTGGTAGGATGGCATCAAAGTGTTGATATACTGGGACTTGAGCAAAATATGTATTTTTCTTGTATGTATTCTTTTCTTTATGTATTCTTGTATTCCTAGGCTCTATATCATTTATTTATTTATTTATTTTCATTCATTCATTCTTTACTTCTTTAGTCAGTAAACAAGATGAATGCCCATTTTGTTCCTGGTCATGTCATTAAACGAAAGAGGCACTTGCTACGCCACAGTGTAGTGACAGAGAGAGACATGACATATTAACGAGGTTCTTCCAGTTGAAAATGATGAAAACACAACCCAAACAAAAATGTGCATTAGTAAGAAGAGCTGAAATATCTGGCAGTATGAATGGCTTTGGCCAAAGCTAAATCTAGGTGCTGAAATAATATTTGTAGGGTTCATCTTCTTTCTCCCAACTTCTTGGTTCTTTACTCCTTACTTGCTTCACTCACATATTTACATGATGCTTAGCAGTTTTGATCTTAGAAAAGAGACACTTTCTTTCCAAGTGTCCATGTCAATTTCTGAGTGAAATCTGGTTTTTACCACTTGGCTCATTTGTTTTCCTTAAGTTATTCAGCATAACCAGGGAAATTCAGTATTATGATTGGCTTTGATTTGGGTTGTGTGTCTATCCTGCAAGCAAGAAAATGGAGGCAGGTCCCTCTGAATCACAAGGACTAAAATGGGGAGAAATCATTTTTCAAAAATTGGCAAGAAACATAAAATATGTCCATTACAGATACTTAAAAGGGTATGTATGTAACATAGGAATCATTGTAGAAACAAAGTGGAGCTTAATCAAAGAACAAAGGGCGTGATGTTCAATGCTCTAGAGGGTTGGGAAGGGTCAAGGAAGGCTTAAGAGAGTAGGTAAACTTTGGCTTAAGTTTTAAAATATGAACAAGATGTTTAATTTTGGGACCAGAGTAGTAAGACATGACAGCAAGCAGGGAGACCTTGAGTAGTATAAAAACACAATAAACCACTGGAAAGTTAATTGTTATGAACTCATCAAGTGGTAAACTTTAATCTACAAGTAGATCAATCACTATACAACTGTGCCTAGATCATACTAGTTGTTCAACAAAAGTTTGTTGAGTGAATACAAGTTGAAAAATTTCCAAATTAAATTGGGAAGAAGTAAACATGGAATAAGGGAGGGGTAGAATAAATATTTTCTTCTTTGAACATTACCAAGTACAGTTATGCTTTCCTCAAAATTACAAGGTAGGACTTGGCAGAATTTGAGGTTTAGTGATACCACTTTCTTTAATGGACACGCTTCTAGAAGAAAATATGTATAACATAAGCTAATCTCTTATATCTTCAACATCTCTCAAGACATTTAGGTACAGTTTTCTACTTGAAAGGCAACAAACAATTCAGATGACACAGAATGCTAGTAAAGTCTAGAGGTTGTTCAGTGCTGTCAAATGTTCATTTCTTTTACTTACCGAGTTAATTTTTGGCTTAATTAGAATTTTTTGCCAATGTTCTGAAATCTTTTCACCATAGACGTTTACTGTCTATCTCTTTTTCCCATCATCTCCTCAACTATTTCTAATTCTCATGATCTGGTCCTAAGGAGAAATGTCCTTGCAATAATGCACATTCTAGATCATACTCCTTGCAGGCAGGTAGCAAAGTTACTTTCACTGCTGGAAGAAATTTTAAATAATTCATGTGTTTCCAATTGGAGTTTCATGGAAACTAAGTGTTTTCATTCCTTGTATTATCATGCTATTACCAATACACCTTGCCCTAATCTTACCTTACCACCATGGGTGAGGAAGGGAAGGAACAAAAATGGGGAGAGTATTCTGACCTCTTGTGTTTCAAGATTAAGCAATTTATATTTTTCCAAGAATGCTGTGGTGAATTAAGAACGCATTTTCTTCAACATTTATTAGTCATTTCCTATTCCATTATATCTGTGTGTATTCTCCTAATAAAATTATACTATTATTTACTTATTTATTTTAAAGATTTATTGTTTATTTGAGAGAGAGCAAGTAGACAAACATCAGGGGCAGAGGGGGATGGAGAGAATCCCAAGCAGACTCCACACCGAGTGCAAGCCAATCACTGGGCCTCAGTCTCATGACCGTGAGATCATGACCTGAGTGGAAACCGAGAGTCTGGGGTTCAACCCACTGTGCCACCCAGGCACTCCAATTATACTATTATTTAACTTCCGTTTTAAAAACAACTAATTTAAATCTATCCCCTATTATTAGACATTGCCCAATATTCCATTAAAACAAATGTGAGCTTAATACCAGAATTTTGTCATTGAGCCTATGCATAGAATGAGGAAATGGACTAAATAAATAAATACATAAAATTCCTTAATTCTTTGTTTGGACAGGCAAATGCTCTGCTAGACAATCAGCTTTCTCAATTGTCTAGGCAGACAATATATGAAGAGAAAGAGAAAACAAAGAGAATACACAAGTGTTTGGAATTAGTAGTGTCCTTCATAAGCTGAAGTATAAAACCAGTGTATAAGCCAATATGCCTTGTGGTTATGGCATTGGGATCGAAGTTAATTCAAAATATAGCTAATTTCCAGTTTCACCAGTTTTTGTTTGTTTGTTTGTTTACTAGTTTTACTTTGAGAAAATTAGTTAATTCACCAAAATTCATTTCCCTTCTCTGTAAAATAGGAATAAATTATCAGGGCAATTGTGAAGATTAAATGGGAAAATGTCTGTGAAATACATTGCATCAGATCTTACATTAGAAATGTAAGTGCTCTATAAATAATATTATCTGAGCAATCTGCCTTTGGGGACAGATTAGATCCCTGGTTATAACAAAATCAAATGAAGTTAATAAAGTGTGTAAATAAAATATTCATTAGAAGTTACTCAATGATAGATACTTCGAGAAGGCACTTCAGTGGCAGTCTTCTTGTACCTAAGTCCAGGGGACAAGGGATGAGGATATGAACTGTTCAGTCAAAAACTGATGCGGAGGTAACCACGTTTCATTGTCCTAGAGCAAGTCTAATACACATTAGATAATCCTTTAATCATTCCCAAATGCAGCAGAATTATCCAAGGTGTTTTAAAATACAATTCCCACACCCCACTCAAAATCTCCAGAGTATGGCTAGATAATCCATATTTTTAGCTTAAGATCTAGATATGCACCCCAGTTCAGATGATCGGGATAATTCCCTTTATTTTGATTTTGTGCTTATCACTTTGAGTTATGGTTTGGATTCCCATGCCAGTCTATCACAGAAAGAAAACGAACTTGTCAGATGGGCAATGTTTTCAGTTTCCAATACAATTGCATTTCTTGTTGTAAATTGATAACTGTCATTCTGACTTATCCAGAGATCATTATAAACTAGATTAATATATTTGCTGTAGACTACTTGTGGTATGTTGACCAAATAAAGTTTTCACACTTCTCAATTACAAAAAGCAGATTATCCCTTTAGGGAACTGTCAAACCAGGAAGCCTCTTAGAAAGTCACATGAGTGGCAGAACCCAGTCTTAACCACAGCTGCCTTCTTTTCAAAGATCACCGGTGCTGGCCTTAGTACCTCTGTGCCCTGTGTTTATGTACCCACACCGTATGTTTAGTTAGAGTCAGCTCTCTTAGGGTCAATAGGGCTGATATGCTCATTCCATGATTAATTTCCTTCACAAAATATTGTAAGGGAATTTCTGAAATGAATGTTCCTGGACAAACATTATAGGATCATCCCTAAATTGGTCTCTGTGTGGTGACGGAGTGGTCAGCTGACCTTCACTGCATCAGATCTCGGTGATCTGGTCAGAGCCTCCCCATATACATTGCCATACTTAGAAGAAAAAGAGGAATTATTATCTCACTGTTTTTTTGTTGTTTTTTTTTTTCCAATGAGGGACTCAAGACCATTAAATAATACTTAAAAATAATCCTGCTGCCTCAGCAAGCAATCCCTGTGCTGTCAGCACAAGGTTTTGGTGGACACATGATCATACAGTTTCGTGGGGTAAATTCAGCTTCTTGCACTGACCACTGTAGGCAAGTCTCCTAGTTTGTCCTCACTCCTGAAACCCTGAGAGACTAGGTTTATTGTGAGGACAGCATCACTCCCTTCTCTTTTCCCCAAGTAAAAGTAAAAGACGATTGCTCTTGTGTTTAATCAAGACCAGGCTCTTCTCTGCATGGGAAGACCAACTCTAGAAACTATCAAAATACAATATCACTGGAAATATATTTTTGCCATAACTTCTTGCTAAGTTCCCTAAATTAACTTTGGTCTTTCTGGTCTGACAACACATGAAATTAAACTTCCCCCACCCAGTGCCTCTTGCTGAAGGGGTCAAGTCTTAGTCCTGCATTGTCTCATCCCAGTTACAGAATGAAACTCTTCTTAAAATTCTAAGAAGGCCTCTCCCATGAGCATGTAAGGTGCTTACCGGCCGGCTGCCAACTAAGCCCCAAGCCGCAGAGCAAAGCGGCATTCAAGCTGGGCTTCTAAAATTTCTTTTAAAACTTGCTCTACTGTCCAGTTTACTATGTTTTGGGAAGTCTCCCAAACAGGATGACTTTCCCTTAGACCTGCACTATTCTGAGGCCCGAGGGGAGGCTGTTATAAACCAGCTGAGAGGAAGCTGAGATGATGCATCTTGCCCACAGTGCAGTCACGTGCAGAGAGTACATCTGCTCCCTGCTTCACTGACTTGAGGGTCTGCAGTTCAAGTTGTGATTGGTAGAGCAAGGTACAGGAGAGAAAATTAATTCAAATCTGTTGTATTTTATGTTCGTGTGCACAGAGTTTGCATTTGTAAACTGTGCTTTTCAGAACAGCGTCATTGCCTCGTTCAGCCCAAAGGACGAAGGAGTGAGTGTTGGGTGCACATATGCTCATGACCTTAACCTCCCAGTCCCAGGTCGATGCCAAGCATGGGAGGGGTGTTGAACAGTTTTCCTAGGTCGTGTGTTGTCTTCACGTGCTATGTTGATCCTAACAACCTAATGAGAAGGGCATTATTAGCTCTACCTCTTTCATTTTTTATTTTTATATTTTTAAAAGACTCATTACTTGAAACAGAGAGACAGAGAGAGCACACAAGTAGGAGGGGAAGGGAGTGGGAGACAAAATCTCAAGTAAACTCAGCGCTGAGCGTGGACCCCAATGCAGGCTGGATCTCAAAACCCTGAGGACATAACCTGAGCCCAAATCAAGAGTAGGTCACTTAACTAACTCTGTCACACAGGGACCTCTTAAAAAAAAAAAGATTTATTTATTTTACAGAGAGAGAGTGTGCATAAGAGAGTGCTGGGGGCAGGGGCAGAGGGTGAGAGGATATCGTAAGCAGGCTGCATGCCTAGTGTGGAGCCCAATGTGGGGCTTGAGCTCACGAACCCAAGATCATGACCTAAGCCGAAATCAAGAGTCAGGGCTTAACTTAGAAAGTCATCCTGGCACCCCTAGCCCTATTTCATAGATAAGGCAAAGGGAAATGAAATGACTTGTCCTGGAAGTTGAGCTGGTATTTTACTAACTCGGCCTTTCTTCCATTGTGTATACACTTTCTATGTTGTCTCTAAACATGCTAAGGGCCAAACTTCTGAAGTTAATAAATATTTTATAAAGACAACTCAAAGTGCCAAACTATGGAATAGAGGAAATCTAATCTTTTCTCCTCAAGGTTGCTGATAGTATGATGTTTACAAACAATTCACATACTATCTTTATGATATAATATGTAACACAAAACAGGATTGTTTCCCTCAGAATGTGAATGAATAGAGGAAAATGATGTTACTCATTTTCAGATGAATAA
This sequence comes from Meles meles, assembly GCF_922984935.1. NCBI lineage: Eukaryota > Metazoa > Chordata > Mammalia > Carnivora > Mustelidae > Meles > Meles meles. The sequence goes on from NC_060075.1 coordinate 82,552,192, forward strand.
ACATATACTTGTACACCTTATTGATTAAGTATGGAAATACCTACAGGAGGGTCATAGGTTTGGGAAAATTGAAGCAAAATTTTTACAATGGAGTATCTATTTTTCCATTATTAAAATATTTATTTAAATGTCAACTGAATACAGGTGCAGTTTTAATTCCTCTAGTCATAAAATGAACTTGGCACTGAAATGCATGGACATATAGCGAAAGAAAAGAGCATGTTGCAAATCTGCCAAACCACTTCTAGTATTGAATTGTTTTTGATATAATTCAAATTTTATATTTCTATTTTTAATCTTCATGATTCTAATAATCAACAAAATTAAATTTAAATTTAAAAACATATTTACAAGCTCATTTGCAACAACATTAAGACCACCTAGTTATCTTCTACTATACCTGCTGAAGCAGGCACTTGGTGTTTCCCTACCTATCTGTAACTCTGGTACTGTCTTAATTATGGGGCTCAAACACTACTTAAATACAGAGCAGGTGACAACTGAGAGAGGAAAAGGCAAGGCTGACAGTAGATCAGAACCAGCAGTGTGGTTTCACTGTTTTATTTTCCAAGAACACATAGGTGTTTATCTACTTGTTTGAGGCACTAGACATCTGTCAACTCTATTTTTATCCAACTTTCTTTTGTCTTAAAATGCAAACTTTCTATTTGAAAACAATCTTTAAGTCTTTATAAAATCAAGAGTTTTTGAATTAAAAATGTTCAACTCAAAATGTGCCTTGATTTCTTAATATCATGATCCATTCTACTAAAGAATTCATCCCATATGGCAAAACATTTGTGATTCTCTTATTACAGAGTAATAGGAGAGGGGTGCCTGGGTGATTCAGTGCGTTGAGCATCCGACACTTGGTTTTGGCTCAGGTCATGGCAGTGTCCTCTCAGTGCAGTCTGCTTGCCCCCCTTCCTCTGTACCCCACCCCCCCGCCTTTCTCTCTCAAATAAATAAATAAAATCTTTTCAAAAAGATACAACGTTAAAGCTATTACTAAATAATAATAGTTACCAAATACTCAAAGTACATTACCTAATTTAAAGGTCACAAGAGCCTAGTAAGACAAATATTATTACCACAAGTTTACATTGAGGGAACTGAATTTCAGAGATGACATACACTTAGAAAGACTGACATCAGTGTGATTTGCCCAAGGCCACTGAGGCAGAGTTGGAAAATTTTAAATTAAAAACATTGATTTGGTGCTTTCTTTCCTACAGAATTATAGAGAAGATCCAAAATATTTAATTAAAAGTCAAGAAATTAGAAAATATCAATAACTGGATCTAGCCTAGAGATTTAAAAAAATGGAATAAATACCCTATGAACTGAACACTATAAAATAGAATTCCCAAGGCTTAAATAGTTAAAAAAAAATTAAAAAGAAAAAAAAAGAGCCTTGAAGATGCATCACATATAGTGGAGAGAAAATAGACAATAAAATCTTCACATTTTTATGCCATCAATCCCTTTTATAACCATGACCTTCAAGGTGAGGAAGATCTCATTTGTGATTGTACAACAGTTTCAAGGGCCAAAAACTATCTCTTTTTCATTTCTCACTGTTCCATCTCTTTGTATCCTGCCAGATGTTAATAGAAGATGATGGACAGGTCTGTCCCCAACTCCAGACTAATGAAACTATCTTCAATACCCTGGGCCTGAGGACTGTGGAAAGCAAAGAGCCCAGAGAGAGGAGAGAAGAGACACAGCAGAATTCAAGTGTAAGAGGTGAAGGCCAAGAAATAGGGGTGAAGTCTTAAATTGGTAAAGTAAGGAGGGGCCACAGAACACTTGCTGGGAATTGAGAAGGATTGTATCTTGTTCTTTCCCCATGATTTATTGTCCTTCTCAACAGTACTCTTGGCCTCTTTCTTCTCCTTTTCATTCTACTTCCTCTCTACTGCAGCAGGAGAACTGTGGAATGCTATGGTTGCTCACAGCCTGATGGTATCTGGGGAACAGTACACCCTCTTTTCAGAACTTGCCCCTCCTTATACCACTGCTTGTGCCACCATGTTCTCCTGCTCCCCACAGACCTCTAGGATGGGAGAGGCAGAAGGAAATCACGCTAGGCAGATGGTGGTGAGTTGCAGTAGGCTTATTAGGCATTAATGGATCATGTTACCCATGAGTTGGGGAAGGCAAGTGATACAGTCTATAGTAACCAGAGAGTAAGCCCCACAGCTGGCCAGTAGAGGTTGTTGATCATAAGTAACAAACATAGATGTGGAATGTGCGCATTAGTCAGAAATTGCCACATATAGCTTATATATTACATATATCTTTATATCACTAAGAGATAATACAAAATACAAAAACACAAAAAAGATTTTCGACTTACTGGCTAATGGACTAAAAGGCATTTTTTTGAAGTATTTGTGTTTTTTTTTATTTAATTATTTTTTCATCGTAACAGTATTCATTGTTTTTGCACAACATCCAGTGCTCCATGCAATACGTGCCCTCCCTATTACCCACCACCTGGTTCCCCCAACCTCCCACCCCCGCCCCTTCAAAACCCTCAGGTTGTTTTTCAGAGTCCATAGTCTCTTATGGTTCGTAAAAGGCATTTTTTATAAGTATAGAGCATTACTGAGATGAAAAAGTTGAGATACCTTTTTTTGAGTTGGGAAAGTCCGAGGTTATTAACGCCAGCTTATGGATAGGGAGACACTGGTGTTTAAAGTGGCCAAGGCACTTATCTGGGGTTGCCAGATATTATGTTTGAATAAAGGGCTTTCTTACTATGGCATTTTATTTTTACTTATATCAAAACTGAAATTAGTTTAGGTTTCCCAGTTCCCTGTTTATTAATGTCTATGGCACTCATCCAAGTGTCATAGTGTCATGGAAACACTTATATCTCAAGATATATATATGTGTGTGTATATGTATGTATGTATGGGATCTTTCAACAGTTCTCCTGAGTCATATTTCCAACTGCTTGTAGGGTGTTGCCACTGAACTATCTTGCCACTGCATTCAATTCATCAAGTCCTAACTGCATCATATCTCTCACAGATACTGTTATTCTTCTAGTTATCTGAATGAGACTAGAAATTCTAGAGTCATCTTTTACTCATTCTGCTCCTTCATCGACTAATTACGATCCGTCCCCGAGAGTTCTCATGCCTTCATCTTTGCCTCCCTTGCTTGATTCCCACAGCTTCCTCGTACTCGGGGTTTTCATCACCTTAGACTTAAATTACTGATGGGCTCCCTTGCCTACACTCCATCATCTACCACTCTGGCCTCAGATTAGTGGCCCGTCAGTATTCCCAGCCACTATTTAGTCCAAATACTTCTTCTGGGATTCTGAGTCTTTCTAATCTATTTCCTATGGCAGTCTAACATTTACTCTCGGCTTGAGGGACACCATTTTCCATTCACTTCCCAATGCAAGTCACTTGATTTCTGCTACCAAACTTTGTCTTGAATAATTTTCTCTTCCTTCCTTCTTACCTCTCCTCTTTTACTCAAACTATAATCATACTTGGAAGCTCAGCTCAAAATCACTGCCCCCATCTTCTCTGATTGAAAAAGTTCATAATGATTTCTCTATTTCCTGAATTCATATGATTTTTCAGCAGTATCATATGCTTTGGGTCTCCACTATGCTTTAATGGATATGATGTATTTATCTTACCAGAAAGACTATAAATACTAATTATGTAGAACTAATATCACTTGTACCTTTCATGGTGTCAAAACAGTTGAAGACGCATAAAAGTGATATTTTACTAACTGACTGATTCATTAAACATGGATTATTATTTTTTAATAAGCAGACAGGACAAGTGGGCAAGCATCCCTTGGTATCAAATATCTCAAGGAAATGAGTGACTTCTTTTGATTTTTACAAGTCCAATAATTTTAGCTTTATTTATATACTTACCCTGAGCCAAATATTTTGAATATTTTGTTGACAAGGGAAGTATCAGAATAGGAAACATCCTTTACTTTAAGGACTAGAGATTTACATGCAAAATTATATATTGAAGTTCTATCCTATTTTTTCCTATCCTAATTTAAATTGTAACTCTGATGCCTGAGCTACATCATCTTGTCTAATTGTCATATCAAAATTAATGAGCATCTGAATATATACACATGCCTGAATTTCTGAATTTTTTTTCATGTCAGCAGCATAATTTCACAAACCCAAAAGCTGAAAGATACATAGCTCGCTGTTAGGTGTCCTTGGACTTAAATAGAAAACATCTAATTTAAGTTACTGCCAGTCCTGCCACTTATTCAAAATCTTTGCAAGCAATGATAGAAAAGGAACAAGTTTTTCTAGTAAAATGAAACTGCATAAAATCCCCAGCAGTTCAAAACTTGGATTTCTGGACTTTTTCACGAATTACAACTGCAAGTTTAACAGCCAGCCTTTGGGACTTCAATGCACCAGGTAGGGGATATTGTTCCATAGAATAATTGCTCTCTAGGGAAAAGGCATTTCGGTGACTTTCATGTTATAAGGGCAGCACGAGCCAGTGGGTCATTAATCATTAGTGAGTGTCACTGAAGAGTTTAAATATAATGAAAAGAGTCCAAGGACATTAAATATCAGAGGGAAAAAATGTACAAATTTTCATGATAATCTGACTTACTGACACGAAAGTTCATGACTATACATATATGCAAAGATCAGGTTTAAAAGAAATCCGATAAAAGAAACTTAAAGACTAATTTATTACACTGAATAAAAATTTATGTCTTCACAGCTGACTCTTTTGGGGTATGTGTAGGAGAACAGCAGAGTAGATGGAAATGTGGCAATGCTTTAACAGTCTGAAATTAAAATGTACCATCTCTATCTTTGAGTTGGTAATTTTTTAAAGGTGCATTTTTTAAAAAATTTCTGCATTCATCTAAGCGTAAAGGAAGCAACTTGTGATAAAAAGCAAATATGTAGTTAAAATTAAAGTAAGGTAAAACATAATTAAAATAAGGCACATAGGTACTAATAGGAGAAAAAGAGGGCATTATTTCCCCCCCAAAATCCTACTGCAAGAAGAACTATGGTAGTTATGAACTATTTCCAGGCCTAACTTTGTAGCAGCTAAGCAGAAGGAGAAATAGAACAAATTATCTCATGGGACAAGTAAGAAAGCACTAGGGAAACAAAGTTTCTCATCGCACTAATTTTCAGGAGTTTATCTGGTAAGTGACATTGTATAGCATTGATTCAGTTAGTCTTCAGTTTCAAACAGCAGAAACCACCTCTGGGTAACTTGAGGAAATTTATTGAAAAGATATGAGGGAGTTCTCAGAATCAAAGGGAAAGTTGAAAAACCAGGCTTGGACCCAAGAGGAATCAGGTCTTTTAGAGTCTTCGCAGCTGCAACAGTGTGACAGCCTTTCCCAGGCAGTAGCACTTCAATGACGCCACTCCCCTACCGTCCCAGTGTCTGAGACTATCACAAGGTGACCTGTGTCTCAATAGCAGAAGGAGTTTGACAGTTCCTCCCTGGCGCTAGTCTCATGAATGGGTCCAACTTTGTCTGATGCCCTTGATTCCCTAACAAGGATTTACTTGTGCCCGTCACTTGAGATCTGGGGCTGCTTCCCATCTTCTGCCACCGGAATCTCCCCAACCTCTTCCCACTATGTCAATGGCTAGCGGACCTTGGCAGGTCAAGATGAATATGGTTAAGCAAAATAGTTTGAGGGGAGAGAGAATATAGAACTGAAATGAGAATGAAATTTAATAATCCAATGAAACCACAAATCACTGCACCTGAAGACATACTTTTTTCAGGAGAAAATGAAGCACTTTGAGTGGGAATCTTAGTCTTCTCTCCTCCTCACCCTAACCCCCAGGCCAGAGTGCAGGAGGAAGGAGGAGAGAATCCGCCTTCAGGGAGGAGAGCTGTAAAAAAAAGGTATCCGACATTTTAAAACACAGCTCCAAGTCCGTAAGATGTTCAGGATGTTATTAAGTCTGGTGAGAAAGTGACTGGCTGAGCTTGAGGTGACACTCAAGCCCTTAGGAATGCTGTCTGGGGCAGCAAGGGGACTGCCCAGACTAAGGGACCTCCAGGGAGCTCACGGGCCTCCCTGGTGGGAAAAGAGGCCTCCTAACCACCAATCCCTTTGAGGCTACACAGAGTGACGAGTGACAGTTCTCCAAAAGGAAATCAGTCTTCTCTTAAATGAGGGGAAATAGATTGTTGAATGATCAATCCCGAATGGATCCATGCCCAGTACAAAGGACGGCAGCAGCCACCACGGTAGCAGTATCTTATCGGACATTTAGTGGGCGCTTACCATCTGCTAGACACTGTTATTTGTACTTAACATTTGTTCAGCCCCACAACCTCCCTGCGAAAGCAGTACAGTCATTTATAATTGTGATTTTAGTAAGTTAGTTGCCAAAGACACCTAGATGGTCACTGATGGAATAAGAACTCAAACTTGACTACAGGACTCTTGTTCTGAATCCCTACGAGCACCATCGCTCACTGTTTTAAAATAGATGCAGAAACTCTTCATATAGCTGCTTCCATGAAGATAAATGCAAAATCAGAACTTATATACACCTGTGTATATAATCAAATACATTTTGGAAATTATGTTAAATGTGTTATTTAAAAACACTCTAGTATCAAGTGCATGCTGAAAAGAAACCTAAATACAGGAGACTGTCAATGGTCAGTATCATTTCAGGAAAAATAAAGGTGATTATTGTTCTTGTTTGTTTTTTAGAGAGTTTGTTTTCTCTATGTATTTTCTTTGTGTATTTTGATAAATGTATCTTTCTAGTCCAGACGGGGTAATTTATTATTATTATTTTTTGCTATTTGTATGTTAAAAAAAAACAAGAACAGTAAAAAACTGTTGCCAATAATTTTATAAAAATTCAGATATTCCCAACTTAAAAAGCAAAATTCTTTGTCAGTCATGCCCAAATCTGCTTCCCGTTAGTCCCATCCCCTAGACGAAAATAGTTTAAGGTGCAAGTTTTTAAAATGCCCCTCTTCACCAAGAACAAGCAGGCGGTTCAACTTCTATGGTGTAATTTCTAGCCAATAATTAAAGCCAAAAAAAGGAGTGCTCACTTCAGTAGCATGTATACAAAAGCCAAACAAAAGAGAAGTCTATCAAATTATTGAACTTTCATAGCACTAAGTCCTAAATGTCTTTTGTATTTTTCTCTAAGATAATGATCATGAAATTATTTAAGAGTTGCAAGGATAAGAAATTGAAGAAATATATCCCTCTACGAATCCCAATTTCTGTCACTGCTCTCTATTCTTAGTTTTGTTTTGTTTTGTTTTTTTAACACTGTTGAGGTTAAGAACCATGGGGGAATTTGACAATAACTCTAAATCTTTTTTCTCTACTCTTCTCATGAAGAAAAAAATATATATATATGTACATAAATACACCTGCGTGTACATATGTGCTTCCCATGAGTCTAAATAATTTGCAGAGTTCATTAACCCATAAACCTTCCAAGTGACAATAGTTCTTTGGCAAGACCTCCCATTTTAATTTGATATATATATATATATATTTTTTTTTTGATGAATTTACTTATGGGAAGGTGTACTGAGAGATTAAACCAGGAAATTTGGCCATTACATGCCATGAAGTCCATGACATACATACACATATATAATCACATATACAAAATGATGTTATTTTGCTACAAATTTAAATTGTGTCTCTGTTGCATAGATTGAGCTGTTACAGAGAATTTCTATTATTTTGAGCACCTTTTGTGAAAGGAATTACGGACTACACTTTCAAGGTAGTCTTTCAATTTAAAAATATGCTGTGAAATGTGTAAACCTGGTGATTCACAGACCTGTACCCCTGGGGATAAAAATACATTAGATGTTTATTAAAAATTAATAAAAAATAATAAAAAATTAAAAAAAATATATAAACACTTTGAATAGGAAATGGGCAAGAGCAAGACAGATTAAACTGAGACTTGATTTTACTAATTTTTCTCAGCATCCCCAGGCATCTCTGCACATCTCAACTCTCTTCGATTCACCTACTTACTATTATTGCCAAGATGCAGGGGGAGGTACCAACATCTGTGGGCACAGGATATAGAGGGGTAACATTTTCCCATGTCCAATGAACACGGAAGTATCTTATCTTGAAGTTTACTTAAGTATTCTTCTATGCCTGAACCACCTTACTTATAAAGTGGCTTTCCTTTAGCTACTCAAAACTCATCTCTCCTACTAAATCAATCTTAACATTTTATATTGCTTAATTCTGGAAACAAATCACTTGTTAGATGTTTGATGATAAAATAATGAGAGGATCACCATAGAAAATGAACTTTTCTGAGAAAATATTTTACATAGATGTATTCTTCTGGATGGGGGGGTGGGATAAGGAGGAGTCTGTTTTCATTTGTACTTTAGAGTGACCCTAACCTGAAAGGCAACCATATCAGTATTAAATTTAACTAGAAATTTGTTCTGTGGAGAAAGTGAATGTCAAGAACAAGCTATAAGTCACCACAGGGAGGGGAAGTTTCCTTAGGCAAAGCCCTGCCTGTAACAGTCGTATACCAAAACCATTTTCAATTGGTTCCCCTTAAACAAATTAGTACGCAACCGAAGATATCTTGAGAGAGGCAGAGAAGAAACAAAATCAAAATAAGAGAATAGGGTAAACAATGAGAAGAATAAAATTGACCCAAGGAGAAAAAAAAGTGGATTTTGCTCTAGAAGAGCCACATGATTTGTGGAGCTCAGTTAAAAAAAATGAGGTCTCACTGTTCAAAACTTATTAAAGATTTCAAATAGCCACATACGAGGATTAAACCAAGAGAGACACGTTCTGAGCACAGGGCCCTGTGAGGCTCCCACCCTGTGGGGCAGACCAGGGAAGCAAAGCTGAATACATCTTTATAAATTACCTTCGATAGATTTGAAATGATAATCATTTCCACGGCCTCAGAATAAGACAAAAGAAAGAAAAGAACAAAGGAAAAACAAGAAAGAACTCATGAAGCTTAAATACATTTGAAGAAAAGTCAGGGGTCTCCTTCAGTCCTTAAATTTGGTCCAAATGCACTAATTGGCTTTATATTCATTGTAGGCCTTGGGAAAGCCAAAAAGTTGATTATCTGCTTCCATATCATTGTTGGCATTTCTGAGTTTGTATATGAAAAGTAACTGGATTCCTGTGAAATCTAATTGCCATATCAATGTCAATAAAAGAAACAGGCCACACCATTAACATTTATTTGACGTATCTGAATAATTACCTCCCTTAGAGTCAAAGATTCCTGTGTGTTTCACACATTGCAATTCTATTAAGAATTAAAGTATAGGGGCACCTGGGTGGCTAGTTGGTTGCTGGTAAGCATCGACTCTTGGTTTCTACTCAGGCCAGGATCTTAGGGTCCTGAGACTGAGCCCCAGTTTGACCTCAGCCCTCAGCATGGACTCTGCTTGTCCCTCTCTCTCTGCTCTCTCTCTCTTTTCTCTCATATATATATAAAATTTTTTTAAAAATGTATAAATGTTTATATATATTATTGCAAGTGAAAAATTCTGCCTTATTAATGATAACTATAAGTTGGTATTTTTTATCCTCCAAAGTAGTTATTTGCAAAGATTTAAAGAGAGAAGTGACTTAGTAATGAATTAGCATATTGAACAAAAATTTATAACCTGAATCTGTGGAAATCTGAGGTTTTAGTATAGAATGTGAATGTTGTAAATACTACAAGCAGTTTTTAATATTTATCTTACTGGAAGTTCACAACAATACTTTGAGGTAAGTAGAGATCATTGTGCACATTACACATCTGAGAACACTGAGCCTCACAGAAGTCAGATTTGACCAGAGTCGCCCTGGGTGTAAATGGAGGCAAGTGGAACCAAATCAAATTTTGTTGCTCTAAACCCACTGTCACTTACTCCATACCATCCTATCTTTTCAGAACTATGGATAACTCCTGTCAAAATATTATCAAATGAGAAAGGGTAATTATTCTTCTTTGAATAAGCAAAAAGGGAGGTACACCTTTCTTTTTAAAGATTTATTTATTTTAGAGAGATAAGGGCAGAGCACGTGTGTCCCAGAGAGAGCAATCACCAGAAGGAGGGGCAGAGGAAGAAGGAGAGAATCTCAAGCAGAGCCTGACATGAGGCTCCACGGTGGGCTCAGCTTCATGACCCTGAGTTCACAACCTGAGCTAAAACCAAGAGTCGGGAGCTTAACCAACTAAAGCACCCAGGTGCCCCAAGGGAGATAATACTTTTAAGGAAGGTGTAACACTTGTAGTAAATGAACTATTGGACCAAACATTTTTCTGTTAAAAGACTCCTGAAAAGATTGTTTCAAACTGGGCTCCGTAGTACCATGAAATGTTTAGGATGAAGGTATGCAGGCAAATCGGGAAGCTGGAAGAATGCTTCATTCAGAGAAGATGGAGTTTTATCTGCCTTAAATAGCAAGCACATAAGTAAACTAGCTTCTGAAGGAAGAAATTCATGGCTAAATAAAAACAATTAGAAAAGACAAGACAAGAGAAAAGAGAAAAGAAAAGAAAAGAGAAAACCAGCAACACACTGCTTACTTATTGTTAGTAAAGCCAAAACGCAGTGTTTTGTCTATGGTTCCGATAGCAACTGAACAACCAAAATTCTACCCCCCGTTTAATGATCCCATATAGATCTTTCTGTGATGGAACACTGCCTATGAATTTAATTATAAACTTCTTTTCACTCATCTAGTTACCTGAAGAACATTATTTCTTGCACACTGATGCTGATTATACTGTATTAAATACCACTATTAACTTATAACGATGGGCTTGGGTATAACAACATTTAAAAAACTGCGTTTTCAAATATCCCAAGCTTTCCAAATATCGTCATACAATTCCTATTGTTATGAGTTCTCAACAATTCCGCTTTCATTTATACACAGATATCATGATCACGAATCCCCAGGAAAAAAAGTCCCATTTTACATAGTCAACTTTGGGTAAAGCCACATTTATTTATAAGTGCATAAATCATGTATTTGCACCTGCATAAAAAAATGCTACATTGTACAAATGATTTGTTCTTGCCAAGATGATGTTTAATAGAGCCAAACCCTGCAAAATTGTGGTGTTTTCTATTCATTTCCTCTGTCTGAAGTTTCCCCCATGCTTTGCTGAGCCTATGTCCTCTGATCACATTAATAACACTAGCTATCATTTATTATCCTCCTCTTGTGCACCGGGCATTTTACGTGTGCTATTCCTGAAACCCAACACAACTCTGTAAGGCATTTATTGGTTTCCATATTTTTCAGATGAAGAAAATGTGGTTTAAGGGACTGGAGCAGTGAGTCACATTGCTAATCTCTATGATTTCATAGCTACTTTATAACTTCACCTTCTAGAAGAACCTTTCTCCAGACCTTGAAGGTAAAATTTGATATACTTCCTTTAAGGCAAATTTGTCTCAAAAACAAAAGTTCCTACACCTACTTTTGGAAATTAACTTGATCATATACGAAGCAGTTGCCAAATATTGTTTTTATTCATTTGTCTTTGCATATTTTTTCAATCTTTTCTGATTTGTCATACTTCTCAGGATCAGATCTCCATGAGTAAAAATTTTGTCAATAGTATGTCAAAATTTCATGATCAGAAAATAACATTTTCTGATATTTTCACTTTATATAGTTTCGTATACAAGACATATTTTTTATACAAGAAATATTTTCCTTTACAAAAATATCGCTTGTAGATACTGATGGGTTTATGTGTGGGGATTATTAACTATACTATTAGTGATAATACCTTAAATCCTTCAAATGTTCATTTCCCTCCCCGTGCTAAAATTCTACATTTCAGCCGGATTGTTCACATTTTTAATGTCAAATCCACTGTTTGATTTTCTTTATTTTGAACATGTTATAAGAACCAAGAATGATTTCAGTGCAACAGTACTTATAGTTTTAGGCTTTAATGATGTTATGAGTTGTACTTCCGTATTTAATATTTATATTGGGGGAAAAAATGCATTATCCTCTTTTCCGAAGAGGGATAGCCAAGACAAAAGAACACTGGAAAGCACAGGAAAGAAGGTGGTCCTCGAGGAGAGGGTGCTACAGGGCTGCAGAGCAAACATAAATGACTAAAGTGATCAATAAGTTATTTACTCAAAAGATAATTATATATTGGTCTTTATTTTATAGACAAATCTATTTTATTGTCACATACATTAATATTCTATGTTTCAATTTTTTATATTATTGTATTTTATTTTGCCTTTTTTAGTTTGGTGTGTGGTTCTATAGCATGCTCTCTTAAGGAACCGAGGTAAAAAAAGAAAATATCCCAGGGATTTCTACTCATCCTTTTATGCATGGATAGACAACTCCCTAATTCATAGGCTACTGGAGTAACATGTGCCTCCCTATTCTAGTTTAAGCACTTTATTCCAAATAGTCAGCGTGAAAGTAACATAATTCTTTAAACTATTGGTAAGTCTTAAATGTTTCATGGTTAGATTTCTTTATATATTTATTTTTTAAATCAAGTTAATGGATGATTTCCTCTAATTAGAAAAGTCACTCTCTTTCCCATTTCTGTTAAAAAAATATTCTAAAATAGGGGCTTTTTTTATACAGGAATTTATTTAAATTTGTCACCAAGTTTTATATGCTTCCATCTTAACCTTCTGGTTAAGTATGGCCACATTTTATCAATTACAGAGATACACGCAGAATATTTTATGAGAGACACCATGGTATTGTAAAAAAGGGTTCTGGACTTCGAATCAGGAAAACAGATTTCCAGCTCACTTTTGCCAGGAACTGTGCACGCCATGGCAAGTCACCGCAGTGATCTGAGTTTGAGTTTGCTGATCTGTGAGGTGCAGTGCAGTGGGTAAATTACGGAATTTCCAACCCTTTGTGCTCCACTAGTCTAAAGAGTCTACCCTTTCCCCCTACCCCTACCTGACTGGGAAATCCAAATGATGGAGAATGATGGAAGAAGCTCTTCAGAGATCAAGGTTTATGTCTTTCTTTTAAAATTGTTTAAATAAAAACAGGTATGGTGGTCTTCCGAAGGAATCTCTCTTTCTCTCTTTCATATCTATCTATAAAACTTGAGACATTAAATAAATTCACCGCGTGTGTGTTCTTTGGCAAACTGGTAACTATTAACTTAATGTGACATTTCCTTCTTATTTTTCTTTTTAGAGAAAAGAAATCAAATTTAAAATTAAACATTATAACCCTTATTATTTCATTCCCTATAACTGCATAAAATGGTTTACAAATGAGATTAGTATGTATTTGAGAGAGAAATTTGCAGGTTAATCTTCTTGATATTACTTAATTGCAACCTTCTGTGAGTCTATAGTAACCTTATTTCCAGGGTTAGAGCCAGTTTTTTGCATTAGCTCTTCCAAAGGGACCACATGTCAAATATCCTTGGAACAGGGTACAATTTAAATTACTGGTGGTCTACTAGTTATTTTCAGTCTAGGAGAACAAACACCAGATGTATTATAGACAGACTTTAAAGGGCATTATAAAGGCAAGGGGAAAATGTTCTACTTCTCAAATTGTGGGATCCACCCATTGTTGCTCTGTATAATAATCTCACTCTGGAAGAATTTAATTCATATTTATCACCATGCTCCTTGAAATTATTCCATGAATGAAGAGTCTGTGGATAAAGCCACCTCGTTTAAATAAGCAAGACAGTCTTGAGCCCTAGCAAGGGACTTGGAATTTGCACGCCTGATTTAAAGAGAGAGCTTGATGATGCACTGTGCATCCCATCTTGTTTAAGGTTACTTGATAATGTCCTGTGGCTTTGTTTGAAAATAAAATGTTTACTGATTCAAGAAACAGTTTAGAATGGTTGTCCGCAAAATGAATCTGCTTATTAAGAGCAAAATAAGTTTGAAAGCCAAAATCATTTTTGTTCTCTGCGGGGCAAGGTTGTCCTGGCGATTTTGCTGAGAGTTTCAGCTTTTCTTCTTTGTAACCCCTCGTCCACTCTCCTTCCCTGATCTCCAGCCGCACACTGGTTTCGGGGTGACACTGAAACTCAGCACAGCCATTAACCACGATTTTGCTAACTGCGCCGTGAGGCCTGGTGTGAATGGATGGCCACCATCGCCAGCTGTGCAGAGCCTTTGATCTTTATTTACATTTTGATTTCGTGTTTTGGTGCTGGTGGAGATTTTCTGACCACACTGGTTAAATGGATTTAAAATTCTGTGCCAGGGTTCTTTTTAGCCACTGTCTAATTAGTGGAAGTCTCTTATGAACCTTTTCAATATAGGGCTAAAGTACAATGGAGTAAATAACTCCCGCTTATTTTTCCCACCCCTAAGGAAATATATATACACCATGTTCTAAGGTAAACACATTTCCTATTACACCTTGGCTATTTTCTAACCTATCTCGATATTTCCATTGGGAGTAATTTAAATAAAAGTCTTTACCGTTTGTATCATCTTATAAACTTCACTGAACAATGTGCGTTATAAAACTCACTGGAAAATTTTTTGCATTTTTTATGTAACAAAGAAATGCAGTTCTTTAGGGCAATACCTAGGGAGATCAAAATCAGTCAGGAAGTTTTGATAAAAGTGTCTATCTGTCAATGTGTATATTTTACACTTTTTAAAAATCGGAAGTAGGGGCTACAGGAAGTATCTTATAGGCCTGGCTAAATGTGTTATCATTTAAATCTGGAAATTTTAAGTATTCTCATGTATTTTGATTTCGCAAAGCACATATGTAAATATTGATTGCAATCAATATCTATCAGTTTGCACATCGATCTCTATCTTTTAAGGATCAAAGAATTACATGGAGCCAAAGAATATTTAGAAGCAAATGGTATTTTCTCAGACATAAACAAACTTCAAAACACAGAATCTACAATGTTTAACTTATTTTGTAATGAAAATATGTTGTTTTCATGAGATGAGATGATGAGAGAATCTAGAAGTTATTTCTAATAGATCTAGAAACAGTCAAACCAAAGCAAACCACTGGTCACCCAATGGAATTTTTTGATTGATTCAGTCTGAAGTAATTAGAGGTCACTGAGGATTCTGGAGACATAAGTATGCTTTTTTGTCCTTTGAAAGATCACTATACGGCATTTTCATTAACATTTTAAGATGACCACTGTTTACTAAAATGTGGACTGAGAGATCTCTTTAAAAAGAATGTGTCCATTCAGTATAACAGACAAATCTTTTCTCCTGGAAATGGCCTTGCAGTGGGCACGCTCTCAAAGGTTATTGCCTCTCTTGCTGTTACTCTTTAGTGCCAACAGTAACATCTGCATTGGTAAAAGCTGATTAGTGCCTTGAGTTTTATTGTTGTCATTAGCTTATTTTACATATTATCTGTGGGGTGGATATAATTATCCCCATTTGCAGACAAGGAAATGAAACTCAGAACACTGTGTCCAAGCACATTGCAAGTGAACCATACGTATCAAGGACACTGTTAATGGGCTTCTTGGAATTGGAATGTGGGTTGGACAACTTCTAATCCAGGAAAGTAACTTAGCAGAGTTCTGTAAGTCAGACCTCAGACTTAGTAGAAAACTTAAAAAATAAGTGTATTTTATTTATAAAATATCTATCATTTATTTTTTATTTTTATTTTTTTTAATCAACATATAATGTATTTTTATCCCCAGGGGTACAGGTCTGTGAATCACCAGGTTTACACACTTCACAGCACTCACCATAGCATATACCCTCCCCAATGTCCATAACCCCCTCCCCCTCTCCCAACTCCCCCTCCCCCCCAGCAACCCCCAGTTTGTTTTGTGAGATTAAGAGTCATTTATGGTTTGTCTCCCTCCCAATCCCATCTTGTTTCATTTATTCTTCTCCTATCCCCCTAACCCCGCATGTTGCACCTCCACGTCCTCATATCAGGGAGATTATATGATAGTTGTCTTTCTCCGATTGACTTATTTCACTAAGCATATCATTTTTTTTTTAACATTCATGTTTTGTTCAGCTATTCTGTGACCCCAACTGAAAATACAGAGATATTTAATACAGTCCTCGCCCTTAAGGAAGAGTCTAAAGTGAGAGAGACAGACACACCGTAGATAAAAACCATGTGACAAATATTGTAATCAGCGCATTATACAAATGAGGAAGGAAGAACTATTGTCTGATGAAGACAGAGAATATAATTCAGTGGAGGTGCTGGGTTGTAAAATAGGATGATAAAGAATGAGCATAAGCCAGATGAACTGGAAAGAGTGTGTTCCAGCAGAGAGGACACTCCACGGACATTCACATGTCAAGTTCAGGGTGCATTCATAAAGCTTGCCCGTAATTCTGACTGGTTTTGGCACTGCATAGAGTAGAGGAATTTGTCATGAGATGAGACTGGAGATTTGATTACAGCTGAGTTGGGATGGGGCTTGTATCCCAGACCCTGGAAAGCCGTAAGTTCCTCGGGCAAAGAAATAACATAGTCATATCTCAAGATCATTCTGGTGTAGGATAAATTTAAGGGAATGTAATGAAGACTATGAGGGAATGTAGAATATTATTAGAGTAGGACAAGAAACAACTGATGAGAATGTAAACTAAGTAGTAATGAAAAGAAAAGTAATAAAAATTATTTGAAAAAAAAAGTATGAACAGTTAGGTATGGGTAACAACATTAATAGAAGAATATTTTTAAAAATGTTAAAATGACTGATGTTTCTTCCTTAGAAATTTCCACTAGCAGAGATAAGTAGGAGAGGCAGCAAGAATGTAGGAAGCCTCTGGACCCTGTTTTGGATATTAGGAGAACTTTCAAAATTTCAGCATAGATGGTGCTCAGTAGTAGCCAACCTAAATTTAGCTCTCAGGCGAGGTAGGGAGGTATCACAAGAGTAGTTTAGGCAGTGGGACTGCACAGAAAGCAAAAATTCAGTTATTATGACAATAATAACAATAACAATAATAAACAAATGCCATCTGTCTGAGATTCAGCTCCTCTGAAGCAAACTCTGAGACAAGGACCCAGGTATGAGTGATTTATTAAGGAGGTCCCCCCAGGGGACTGTGGCAAAAGAAGACGAAGGCAGGACAGGGCCAAACAACAGAGTGATCATAGGCAAAATCCCGCAAAAGGCAGCTTTGACCTGATGCTGTGGGCGAACTTTGTTTTATTTATTTATTTTGAGGAATGTCTATACCCAGTGCGGGACTCAGACTCACCACCCCAAGATCAAGAGTAACAGGCTTTCCTGACTGAGTCAGCCACGCCCCCCTGTAGGGGGACTCTGAAGTCTGGATTGTGCTTCATGATTGTTTTCTCAGGCAAGAAAGCTTAGGTACGTTTAGGATTGCTTCTAGGCCATTCCAGAGGGCTAAAAATCCCCAAGTCCTAGCAGGCACCCTCAGAGGAAGAGTCACAGGAGCTGGATATTGAAAGTAAAATCACCCAGTGGGTAGGCAGATAGAAGGGCAAACACTGGATGGGACAGCAACATTATCTGCCACCTACATTATCCACTATCCACTCCTCAGTGCTTACACTATGATTTGTTTGTAGAATATTAGGCCCTATTTGATGTAAGAAAGGAGCACGGAGTGGCTGAAAAACGCTGAAGTAAGAATGAAGAGACTTGGCTTTTAGTCTCATCTTGGTCCAATTAGCAAGTTTCCTGACCTCTTTTGCTACAGTTTTCTAATCTGTTAAATGGACAAAACAATATTTGCCTCGTTGCCTGGGAAGTAATTTGGTGTAATGAACAACAACTAAAAAAATGCAAGAAAAATTTCACACTTGATCTTAGCCCAAGGGCTGAGAAATGATAAAGCAAGAAACATTTCAAACCCAAGCTGAAGAATCTTTTCCAAAAGTTTCTTTTTTGGAGTGTTTGTGACTATTAAAAAAAAGCCATCTTTCATAAACTTTATATAAATGCCACGTGTTGTGATCAAAGCCTCTCCCAAATAGACTATCAATGCAAGAGTGATTCAAGAACCAGAGAGAATTCAGCTTTATAAGTAATGATTAAAATGTTTCTTTTGGGGCACCTGGGTGGCTCAGCCAGTTATGTCTGTCTTCGACTCAGGTCTTGATCTTTAGGTCTTAGATTGAGCCCAATGTGGGACTCCCTGAAGAGTGGGGAGCCTGTTTCTCCCTCTGATTCTGCTCCTCCCCACCGCTTGCACTCTCTCTCTCTCTCTCTCAAATAAATAAATAAAATCTGTAAAAAAAATGTTTCTCTTGAACTCATAAACTCCTGTTGTTTAAACACAGAAGAAAGAAAAATTTATTTTCTGTCATCAAATAGCTAAGAACTTGGCAAAAACAAATTCAATGTTCTGGTTTTCTTCTTGATCAAAAGTTCTTGCCATGGTTAGAATTCTTTTCATCCATCTTCTGTGGATGCATACTGGCTAGGATTTTTGTTTGTTTATTGTTTGTTTTTTAAGATTTTATTTACTTATTTGAGGGAGAGCATGAGCATGAGTAGGAGAGGGAGAAGCAGACTCCCTGCTGAACAGGGAGCCCAGTGTGGAGCTTGACTTCAGGCTCCATGTGGGTCTCCATGTGGGGCTCAATCCCAGGACCGTGAGACTGTTGAGACCATGACCTGATGAGTCCAAAGCTGTAAGGCAGACAGGCGTTTAACTGGCTGAGCCACCCAGGCACCCTGGATTGGCTAGGTTTATAGCTACTTAATAGCTGTGTGATTTTAAGGCATTCATTTGAAATCTCTGAGTCTCAGTTTATTCATCAGCAAAATGGTAGATAATATATATTTCTCTGGGTTGTTTGAATTCTTAGATGGGTAAAGTGTTTTAAGCGAGTTATGGCACCAGAAAAGAGTTCTATACTTTCTATAGAGTTCTATATGAAACACATGAAAAGAGCTCTTTGCTACACACACACACACACACACACACACAAATATATAATAAAATAAAATGCATGTAACTTTTTTTGTATACCAGATAATTATAACTGTTCAGTGCCATAGAAGGAGTTTAATAAATATATGTGAAATGAATGGCTTAGTTTTATCCTATGATTCTTTGGCTTTAAAATAAGGGGAATAATTGAAGAATTAAAAAATTATCTCTTCTCATCTGCTCCTCAAAATGATCACTACATGTTGAGTCTAAGGATATTTAATTACTTGTGTGATCACAAATGTTTCCAGTGGATTATATAATTTATACAGTTTATTTTTTTAATGAGATTCAACATTTTGCTTTTATTTTATATGTCACATATAGGATGGAGTAGTTAAAATTTCAATTATTTATAAAGTAGCTTTTTTTTTACACACAAGATGGTATTGGACAAATAGCCAACATATTTTAGTTACCAAGATGGCTCAGAGAATGTCAACCAAATTAAACAAATTTGCAAGATTAAAAATTTACATGAACATGGTTAAAGCAAGTCCTTTAAAGGTGTTTCATTGTGTAATGTACTATTCATGAAATAAATTCGTTTTGTAAATATTACAATTTTTTTCTATTTGGTAGAATCTAAAGTTTTATTCGGGATTTGATGGTTCACTCTCTATATCACTAGCTAAGGCACACAGAAGGACTAAGGGGTTCAGCCTTACACCGAGAGGGCTGATTATGTGTGTCTTTCAAAACATCCAAGTTCTGTACTTGCTTCTAGACCAATTAAATTCTGGCAGCTATAATTAATTTTACAAAATCTACAAAAGATCTTAGAGAACGATTTAATAATAAAATGGGTCAGAATACTTAGAGGTAGCATTAAATACTGTTGGTATTACGCCTATCATAAAAAAATGTCTGGCAACACGGAAGGAGCATGGAGAGGAGGACAGCTGGGCCACATTATGTTCTGCTCATCCAACTTGACCATGGGTGACCAGGGATTTCAAAGCCAATGCTTTCCTCATGAATGCCTTATCCCCCTCCATCACCCAGCTTATTGTTTAGTCTAATATACTTTCTGCTTAGCCAGTTCCATTCAGTATTTCCTAGTCCCTTCCCATTTGGCTTTGGCAATGCATTCTTGTGAATGGGTGGCATTTGGAAAAGTTTCCATTTTTCTCCTTGAGAAAGAATGTGAAACATAGACCTCTTCTAGTTTTTATTCCACAGAATTCCATTTTGTAAGCCTTTCCCAAGAAAATAATATAATACTGATAATAACAGTAGCTGAGATTTATCGAGTACTTGCTGTGTGCCAGGCACTATGCTAAACACTAGACATTCATTATTTTATTTAACACTTAAAACAATTATAAAGGGAAAATACTAATATTAATGACCATTCTGTAATTGAAGAACTGAAGCAGAGAATTGGTAAGTAGCTTATTTACAGGCAATGGCCATTAAGTGGTAGAGCTGGGATTCAAGCCTTCTAAACCTGACTCCAAAGACTGGGCACTTGTGATAAGTATTCCAAAAGTTGTAGAGAATTATCTCATGAGCTTTTGGGGGCTTGTGATAAAACCATGCACTGAATGAGTAATAAAATGTACAAATTTGATACTGTATTTTTAGTAGCTGCTACAGGCAAATGGGAGAAATCAAAAGATAAGTGTGAATCCAGGAATCTGCAGAGAAGATGGTCAAGCTTTTTTGCTTTTTTAGAATTAAAAAAAAAAAAAGATCAAGAATTAAGGTGAAAGAACAAGATAGAAGGAAGGAGGTGGAAGCATTTCACAGACATCAGGAAAAGAGCTTGAATCTTTCTGAGGGGCCAAACCATCAATAGGAAACAGAAACGCATGAATACTTTCTTCTAGCCCAGTGGTTTTCAAATGATTTCCTGGAGCTCTGAAATTCTTGGAGTCAAGTGGCCCCTTGCCTGCTTCAACGGAAATTGCCCTGTATCTATCTGTGAATGTATAGATGTAGATGTCCATCCTGGCAGATAGGGAGCAAGCTCCATCTGGCATTGTAGTTCGTCCCTTGGCTCTAATAACTTTTCTTAAAAGTTTAATATTTCCAGTGACACCTTTTTTTTTGACAATAAAATGGATTTATTTAAAAAGACTACAAAAGTTGACATTGAGAGAAATGATAAAATAAAGAAGACACCAGTGACACCTTTTATCTTCTTAGAATTCACAGTTCACAAGGATGGCTTTCATGACGTCATATCTTTTGATATTTCCCACAGCCTGGAGCATAATAGGTGTTCAGTAAATAAATAAAAGCCGGGGGGAAGGAGGAAAATGTGTTGTGGGTATAAGCCAGGTCTCTTGCTTTCTTATTCCCCAGGAACAAGATTTCCAAACTTTTGAAACAATTATTTTTTACAATTGCTTCTCCCCTTCCAGATTAGATCTGAAAATAAGGAAAATGTAGAGTACTGGGTCTCTTTCTCCCTGCTTGTAATTATTTCCTCCAATCAGGATGTAGTTTCAAGGGTGGCCAACACTGTCAATCACCCTCTACCCTCCTTTGAAACTCCTTGATTATGGGAAAGTGCTTTGCATGTAATCACTTCAATTATTCAGTAAAACTTCCTGTGTTCCTTCTGCTGTGTTTGAATTTGGGTTTTTAAAGAGGCTTTGCTACTTTCTCCTCAGATTCATTTAAAAATATATTTGGAAGGACCAGAACAAAATGGCTTTTGAGTATGAGCACACATCTATTTGTCCAAATTAGCTTGCCCAGCCTGGAGAGTCCATAGGGTTCGAGCAGACAATAGGGATGGCAGAGACATCAGAATGAGGGGCTTTTTTGCTGGGGGCTAATCCAAGACTTCAGATTCCAGGGAGATTGCAAGCTGGGAACTTGGTAGCAGGCTGTTGCATTTGAAACCATTCATTTTGTCAGAAATTCCTCTGGCATGAAGTTCTAGGGTTACTTTATGGGCGATACACTTCTTTGGCCTTGAACTTGGTTAAAAAAAAAAAAAAAAGCAAAAGCAAAAACAAAACCAAAAATGAAAACAAATATAGCAACCACAGCAAAAGACCCTCTTTGCTAGACCTCCCAGTGCAGGGAATGATAGCTTCAAAGAGAGATTCTCTGTTGCTCTTTGAGGGCTAGGACCTGCTCTTATATTATAGTCACTGTGTTGGCTAAGTCTGCAGAAGAAGCTGCTAGGCTCCTGATCGTGGGTGGTGGGGGTGGTTTACAGGACTAGGAGAGGACTCCCTTCCCAGTTGGCTCATCGAATATAGTCCTTTCAGGATAACCAGTCATTCAAGTCACCTGGAGGCAGGAGTCAAAGATTTTTCCACGTAAACCTCTGCACCCTTAGAAACTCAATCGTGGGCACTGTGATGAAGTCTTTTGTATGGTTCTATATTCAGTGATCTATCCCCCTCCTATTTCAAGATTCATTTGACTATATCAGCATCATGTGAAAATAAATACTTGCATTTATTAAGCACCTAACATGTTCTAAAAACTGTGCTATGCACCTGTGGTACTAAGATGAATGAGATCTGGTTTTGACCTCCAGAAGATCACAGTTTAATGGAGAAAATTCTTCTAATAAAGTGGTTGGAATCCTCTTTCTACCTTACCCTGAACTTTGACTCTCATTCCCAGGGAATTCTGTGGTGGAGCAAGAATCACATGGCAGTTTTACTGCCAAGATTCTGTCCTCATCACACTTCCTGTCTCCTATAACCTATTCTAAAGAAAATCTCCTATAACCTATTCTAAAGAAAATCTCCAGGCTGTATGCTCCAATGTCCCAATTCCAATTTGCTTGGCATGAAAAAGCTAAAGGCAGAAGAACTCTGAATTTTTTATTTGGCATCCAAAGATCAGTGAAAAATTTAAGTGGGAAGAGATGAGAATTTGTATCAGATGGTGACACTGGGAATATGAGGGGGACAAAAAACATACACAAAAAATTGACAAAATGTTTTACATCGTCAGTACTTTCCTATAATAATTCCTTTAGTTCCATAATCAAAAGGGAAAAGACAGTTTACTTGGCACTCATTAATTATTTGTTAGATTCCCCTTATTCTTTACAAAAATTTTGTGAAGCAAGTACACCATTTTTATTTTGTGGAATCTCTCTCTATAAGGTGAGGGATATTAAAATAGGTTGTCTACATTCCTGATGCCAAAGTGGTAAGTGCTGGGCCACATTTTAAATTTGTCTATCTCTTTCTCAAAACCACGTTATTTCCACTAGGAGTGCATATAATTTTTATCTCTATTTTACACGTGAGAAACTATGTTTTAAGGAAATCACCTAACTGATCTAGGTTGACACATCCGGGGAAGCGAGAAGAAAGACAGGAGAGCATCTTAAAAGAATAATGGCCAATGCTTCCTGAAAAATATGTGGGTCTCAGCTAATTCAAGATTCTGAACCTGGTGATCTGAAAAATTGTAATGTCATCAAAAACATTTTCAAGTTACATGGGTTGGCAAATTTAAAATAAAGTTAATATGTTGGTCTGCTAAACTGACTCTGAATTGATGTCCAAATATTCACTGAGATGGCCAAAAGATAACTGAAAATTATTGAGAAGGTAAGTCAGGTGACAGCTCATTCTGGAAGTATAACTTTAAAATCATACTTGCTGTTCCCTCTGCCTGAAATTCCCTGTCCCACATTTTTCAGAACTATTTCCTTTTGATATTTTCGTCTTAACTGTCTTGTCACCCCTCCCACTTAGTCTTCCCTAGACCAATCTAAATTTTCCATCCCTACCTATCCCACCATTCCAACGCATTGCTATGCTTTAGGTACACTACAGCACTTTTTATCTGAGATAATCTTAGTCATTATTTATTTACTTGTCGGCTGTCTCTCCCCACCAAAATATCATCTCCAGATCACCAGAGACCTTTGTCTATCTTGTCACCAGTGCTTCCTGGTGAATATTTACGGTATAGGATGAAAAAAAAATTAAAATGTAATTTGCTGGTTAATTTCAGACATCATTAAAAAAATATGTAGGACTTACTTAGATGCTCACTTATTAACTCTTAGTTTTATTCAAAGATGAGTCATGAGTTAATTTATAGTATTTTTGCTTTTGGCCCCACACATTCCTAAAGTTTTCCTATGGTTATATTTTTTTAATACAAATTTGCATGTGCTTTTATGTCACATTTGTATAACATAATGAATATATAATGAGAGTAGAAAAGAGTATAATACTCTGTGCTACATCCTCACAGTTAAGTAGAATTGCCCTTTCTACATCAGAGCACAATATTTGGCCTGTTATATATTACCATCTTCCTCCCAAATCAGTGGCCCTACTTGGAGTTAAGTGTAACATTAGTGGTAGTTCAATAGCTGGAAAAGATTAGCAAAAATGAAAACAATCTTTCTTTTGGCGGAAAATTAAAATTACATTTTAATTATTACCATTTAAATTTTATTTTAGTGAAAACTACACTTAATCTGTAACTCATGGGGTAATTATATACTTATTAGTTTAGTCTTCAAATTTGTTTGAGTTTTGACTATTTTCTCTTGAATGTCTTTGTTGTTATGATATATCTGATAGGAGGTAGAACACTGACTTCTTTTTGTTTTTATTCCAAGAATTAAAGTAAAATAAAGAATTTATATAACAATTTGTTGTTTTTTTTTTCAATAGTTGTTTTCCTTCCTGTCATTAAAAACAATCAGTTTAAATTGTAGATCCCTTTGAAAAATCCATCTCCTCTGTTTATGGGACTCTAACACTCTCACACACACCTATACACACTTTTAACTACAGTAGCAGAAAATTACGTTAATCATGAAGATAATTAACGCATCACATTAATAAGCCCTTGGGTAACTTATACCCTACTGAAAAAGTTTTTCATTCTTAAATCAAATATACTGAGTCATTACATTTTAAAACGGATTTGCCTTTGAAAAATGTTACACCACCAGAAATCCTGAACGAATAGTCTCAAAATCTTTGTAAGTAAAAGCAAACGCAGTTTTGAGGAGATGACCCTTCGAGAATAATCACATCAAACACTCAATTATTTTAAGGACTATCTGTGAATTTGCTACTTGTATTTTCTCTATACACATTTTGAATCTGTGAATACATTTTCATATAAGCACATTCATTTTTCTTTAATATTTTCTTAATTTCTTTATAAGGAAATTAAAGAATGGTAATTTAAATGCATTTTATTTCTATAAATATTATGAAATATTTTATCCATTGTTTTATTATTTTGAAGTAGCCACAGTCCTACCCCTAAAGTCCGATAAGCCCACATAATGTAAGGGTGATTTACCAAGTATTATATAAACTCGAGGTGCAGGTGAAAACAAATCGCAGGCTTCAGGGTACGAGACAGCATCATCTAGCTCATATGCTTATCTTCATCTTGCTCCCTTGTTTTCTCAACACATATTAACCTCAGTAAGATTTTGATTACATCTGCCAGAATGAGCAGAACTCAGTCTGCAGTAAATCTGTTTTAGAACTTTATTAAAAAAAAAAAAAGAATGGTAAATATATGACAGATAACTCTTAAAGGAACTCATTATTTTACCAGTTAGCTGCAATCGGCTTTGCTCTGCTGCTTCGCTTTCAAGAGGTTATTTTTCTTGCTCATTTTAAACTTTATTCTGAAATATGATTTTTTTCCCCCATAGGCATTCTGCCAAACCTTAATAAATTTAGTGAGGTCTGACAAGTCTGTTTATATTTTTGTGAACTATGAAGATCAGGGGTTCCTAGAGTAGATGTGAAAGGAGTGTAAGGTGTCATTTAGTTAATTTAAAACACATTATTGGACAGTTATTCTTGATCTTAATGGTATCATAATTAAATTTTATTCCAGTTGAAAAACAAGGTCTCTGGTTTTGAATGTGGGTAAATGTTTCAAAGGCTTTTCTTTGTGATTTATGGGTACTTTTTGTATAGGTGTTTTTATTTTTATGTTCCAAATGCTTTTCCTTAACAATACATATTTTTTTCTATTTATGGTGGATTTCAACTTCGGAAAAAAAAAGGTAAAAATTTTATGATCAAATATTTATCTGTAAATATTACATAATCAAATTATATGTAAATATATGGGCTGACATAACCTTATAAGCATGAGCTAAAGAATGGGTTACATGGGAAAATAACACTTTAAAATTACTGCATTTATGAGGATTTATTATGTGGGAATAGTTTTACTACATTGTTTTAATACTGCTATAAAATACATTTATGTACATTTTATATTTTATTGTTCCTAAATATCCACAAAATATGTAAGAGAAGTTTCACAAGGCTGCTTAAAGGAGTGATACTGGGTGGGCACTGAGAGACCGCACTGGACAAAATGTGGGGAAAGAAAATTTGCATCTGGGCAGAAATAGGATGCTTTACTCCTCACATGACCCACCCCAGGGGGTTGTTATGAGGATTAAATGGTATGATGTTATATAAAATTCTTGCACAGTTCTGGACATATAATAGCCTGTCAATAGATGGCAGATTCTTCGTTAAAAGGATTGAATCCAATTGACATCTTTTTAGTTTTTAATGCCTGAATAGAGATAAGTTGAGTTCTATTCTGTGTAGCGTGGATCATGTTTATGGTGTTCATTCTTCTCTAAACTTAGTGATTTAAGAGGGCATTTGAACATAAGCAAGAGCTGAAAGTAAGTAGTTGAAAGGACAAGGATGAAGTCCATCGCTTGAAGTGGTACACATATTCGTTATTTGAAAGGGAATAGTAATTGTCTTTGAGAGGCAGAATCAGGACCAAATCCATGGAAATTGTAAGGTGGTAGATTTCAGATTAGTATGAATGAAGGAGAATTTTCCAATGGTATAAATGATCAACAGCAGAAAGCACAACCTGAAATGATAGTGGATTTCTTTGAAGAAATACGAGAAGATAAGTGACTATTAGCTGAAGGTGTTGCTTGTGGCAATGGGTAACTAGTATTTTAGAATCAATGTTTTACTTCAATGTCCAAAGAACTAATCACTAAGAGGGTTCAGAAGAAATGGAAGGTGATATAGATGTATACAGGGCATGGAGAAGTCCTGAGTTGTGATTAAGAGAAATGACTGATCCATACTGCCACTGACTAAATGGAGAAGTCAAGTAGATTACTAAGGAGTAAATCTCCCCATTTTCCACATTTAATTCAAATTTAAATTAAAGGAAAAACTCTATCCTCTGTTGTAGACTTTATCTTTTTCTTTTCTTTCTTTCTTTAAATAAAGAATAAAGTTCTTGCAGTACTTTATTCTTTTTCTTTTCTTTCTTCTTTTTTTTCTTGTTGGAGGTTAGTAACATAAATTTGGGTACCAATCCTAGATTTGCATGTACTAAAAATATACAGGTAACCTCAATACTTTATCTGTAAAGTGAAGGTAATAATAATAGTTATCCATATGTTTGTCATGAAGATATACAAAAATACTTAATAGCCATAAAATGTGGAATATGCTTAAAACGGTGCTCTGATAAATGTCTATTATTATTTATGCTCTAGAGTTGATGCATTCAAGTTACTTGTAACAAAATCAATAAGGGAGATAACCTGGTGATTTCCCAGGCGCATCTCTTAGATTAATGAAGATGGTATTTCTAGTTATTTTTAATTAAAAAAATATAGTGAAAATAATAAGGTTGCAGAAACTATAACCAGATGAATATTACTGACTAGCCATCACAATGATCAAAAACTAGGATCCTTGAGGAAGAAAGAAAGATAATAAATTCAGTTCTACTTACAGTTTAAAAATCATTAAAAATGTAATACAAAGAATGGAAATGCAAAATGAAATGTAAAAGAATCCATGAAATAAATTTATATAGCTTTAGCAACTCTCTCAGGTTATTGTTGTTAGGGTTACTGGTAGAAGATAATTTCTACTGTGGTTGGAGAGAGCATATCTCCTGTTTCTTTGTATGACCTCATATCTATTAGTACATCGGGCACTCAGAGATTATTAATGTCACTTCCCAGCAGGTGCAAGAATTGGAGTAGGTTTTAACATATGATTTATGTTTGTAATAAGATGTGTAAATACAATAGTCATCCAAGAAATAGTAAATGGGCCAATACGGTGGGGGGAGGCAGATAAAAATACTTTCAGTTACCCACTTTATACCCACAGGTCCTAGAGGATGTGGGCCAGGATTTTTAGCAAAACCCATCTGTAGTTGACAGACTTTGTGTAATTCCTCTATTTTCTGCTCCTTTTAAATAAATTATTTGGCAAATTTTTTGCACTGTTACATCAATTTTTCAGTTACATTTTGCTCAAGAATTTTGGATTTGGATCCCAGAGGAGCCTCTGGGAAGCCTTAGGGTATCAGATAAACTTGGACTGGAGGAGCGCCAGACTTATAAAAGAACCTCCAACAAGGATAATACTAGCTGTAAAATCCTCCTTCCTTAGGAATCTGAACAGATAAAGGAAAAGACAGTTTTGCAACTTCCCCTTTCAAAGATACAGATCTCTGTCTTTCAAAACAGCACTATTGTTTGCTAATCTTCCTGCAATGTCAAGTGTAATTTTTGTGCTTTCTCCGGATTACTTGAATAAACAGCACATTGCAAAATGCTTCTCTGGGGCAGCAGTTAAAGCATCATTGCGCAGGACGAGACAGAAACCACTATGAGGTTAAGACTGCCATCACGACTTAATCAGTATAAATAACTTTTTAAAACTTCCTTATTATATCATTCAGTCAAGATTTCTTGAATGCTTACTAAGTGAAAAGCTAGAAATAAATATTTTGAAAAATACAAAGAAATGTAAGGCCTAACTTCTACCTTTTTTTTTTTTTAAAGGTAACAATTCTCTTTTTTTCATTGTTTTTTTTTAAAGATTTTATTTATTTATTTGACAGAGAGAGATCACAAGTAGGCAGAGAGGCAGGCAGAGAGAGAGGAGGAAGCAGGCTCCCCACGGAGCAGAGAGCCTGATGTGGGGCTCAATCCCAGGACCCTGAGATCATGACCTGAGCCGAAGGCAGCGGCTTAATCCACTGAGCCACCCAGGCGCCCCCTAACTTCTACCTTTAACGAGTTTACAAACTACTCAGAAAACTAAGACAACACATATACGTGGATGTTTGTTGTTGTTGTTGTAATCACTACTACAAACTCAGTGGCTTAACACAATGCAAGTTTATCATCTTTATTCATGTAGGTCAGAAGTCTCCCACCAGTCCCCCTAGGAAAAAACGCACATGATGGCGTACCAGTGTTCCTTGTGGGAACTCTAAGGGAAAATCTGCTTCCTGCCTTTTTCAGCTTCAGGAGGCTGCCCCAGTCCTTAAATTGTGGCCCTCTCCCTTCATCTGGAATGTCAGCAATTTGCATTTCTCTGACCCTTCTTCAGCCATCATAGCAAGGTCTCTCTGAAAACAGCTGGGGAAGGTTCTCTGATTTAAAGGACTCATAGGATGAGGTAGAGTCCACCTTAATAACCCAGGATAATCTCCCACCCCAAAGTCTTTTTTTGCTTTAATTTTTTTTTTTTTAAGATTTTATTTATTTGAGAGAGAGAGAGACAGTGAGAGAGAGCATGAGAGGGGAGAAAGTCAGAGGGAGAAGCAGACTCTCCAAGGAGCAGGGAGCCCGATGTGGGACTCAATCCCAGGACTCTGGGATCATGACCTGAGCTGAAGGCAGTCACTTAACCAACTGAGCCCCCCACCCCAAAGTCTTTAACCTTAATCACAGATGCCAAGTCCCTTTGCTCTGAAGGTAACATTCATTGAGTGGAGCAACCAGGACAGGGGCATCTTTGGGGGCCATTCTTCTGCCTACCACAACATATAAAATCAATGTAGTATCTTCAGCACATTGCAGAGTGCTCCATAAATGTTTTGAATCAGTGAATGAATAGAAAGATACATAAAGCAATGAATGTATTAAAGATATAAGGGAAGTGTATTTAGGAAATACACAGCACTTGTACATAAATTTACAGAGCTTGGGTATGGTTACAGAAATATCTAATTGTTTGAAGTCAAAAGATTCCAAATCAAAAGACTTAAACATATCAATTTAGAATGTATTTTAGTATATGCTCATAAATATATTCTTGGGTATTGTTTTAACTATCAATAATAAATTCTAATGTCAATGCATGTTAATAGCTCCTAAATTTTGTTATGAAAAATGATATATTATTAAGATGGTATTTCTTAGAGCTGAAATCAATTTCAATAGAGTATCAATGGGCATGGATCTTGGGTTTTGTCTTAAATCAATGTCTAAAGATGTGTGTCAGAGAATAGGGGTCTTTGAGAGTTCTAGAAAAGTAGATTTTCATTTTCAGTTTCAATTTCTTCTTTTGTAAATTGACAGACTTTGGGTCACTTAAAAATCTAACAGTCCACGAGCTGGTAAACTGGTGTTCTTAAGAGTAGTTTGGGGTGGTTTTGACAAAAAGATTTTATTTATGATTCATATGTGTGTATATGTATACGTGTGTTTATGTCATAAAGTTAAATGGCAAATTTGCTACTATCTTGTCATGTTGCTTAAAGACAAACATCACACATTTTGGGTATATTAGGGGAAAATTAATAAAGCCTACTTTCAATAGTCAGTAAGATGTTCTAGACACCACTTGCTATAGACTGCAAGTTGGACAGTATCTTTAATTGTTTACTTTATAGACTTGAATGTAAAAAGAGGAACTAGCTTGAATTATTTGGATATAAGAAAAAGTTAATATTTTATTATTGAGAAATTGAGTCAATAGGATTTTTTTGGATGGAGCATGTCAATACTTGGTCTTCTTTTTAACTGATTTAATGGAAAAAAGCCCACAAATACTCTTAAGTTTCTGGATGTTGTATTTTCCTTATGTAACTTCCAGAAAATTATTTTAATGGCATGAAGCCAGGCAAGATGCCAATGCAAAGTTAAGCATGCCCCAAATTTTTACATTTTAAAATATCAAGGTTTTACTTATATACAATTTTTCACTAGCAATATTTTATCACGTGGAATTCTGTGACTTTTTCTGCCTCTCTAGATTAGTTAATACAGTGATGCATCTGGAA
The DNA here is from genome assembly GCF_922984935.1 of Meles meles. NCBI lineage: Eukaryota > Metazoa > Chordata > Mammalia > Carnivora > Mustelidae > Meles > Meles meles. The sequence goes on from NC_060075.1 coordinate 82,583,133, forward strand.
ATTTAAATTCATAGTGTCACTCAAAATTTATTGTGAAATAATAACAGAATTTTAGATGAAATAGCTGTTAAACACTAGGGGTTTCCTAATATCATTATGCCAAGTGCATGTCATCACTTTGCGTTTTTACTTCAGGTTATTTTCTGTTTGAGATATTAATGACCAAAAGAGTATCTTAAATATTTCAGTACCAATAAGGATAATAATAACTAAAATTGTATTATGTTCCTAAATATTTCCCTCATGCTTTGTATGACTATTAACCACCATTACCATAATTGATTATTATAAAATAAAAATAATTATAAATCACTGTCACACCTTTGTTACAATCATTTTTCAGAGGAGTAAAGTGAATTAATTTGTTCAGATTTCCTCGGTTAGTCAGTGGTTTATTTGGGGTTTGAAGCAGTGGGCTTTGACATTATCTTTTTGTATGCATAAGAAAATTAAATAAATTCATAACAAGAAATGTTAAATCACAGGGCATTAAAGCTACATATGTACAAAAATCCTGAATTAAAAATTAAGCAAGACACAATGTTTTCTTCTGATAAGTAACTCCTGGGGTGCTGCTGAGTAACCACTAGGCACGTAGCCCTTTGGGGAGGTGGAAATTTGTTTCTGAGGAAAGTAAAAGAAAGAAAGAAACAAACAAACAAAAAAACCTGGAAAACATATTAGTACGACTTTAAACTAAGAAATGCTAGAATAAGTATATTCTCTTGGGGGTGGACAGAGGTGGCTAAAGAAATTATTTTATTTACTTTTAGAAGAGAAGGCTGTAACCTCTCTTACTCATAAAAATAAATAAGTAAACGAAGCATGTGAAAGAGATTCAGAAAACTCTAGGAACATTTTTTTCTTTTATCAGGGCAAAGAAAAAAATAAGTCTGAGATAGTTATAATCTTCCTTGTGGGTGTTCTGCTAAATGTCATCACCTAGTCAATATACGAGGTATAATTCTGTTTTAGAGTTGCGGGGTGAGAACATTTTGTTCATTCTAGAGTTCATTTTTCTCTCTTTTTTCAGAATTAGATTAAAACATTGAGCAACATACTTCATCTGTCCTTTAAGCTTGGCAATTTCCATAACTTTGTATTTTTTTCCCTAACATTATTGTGAATTATAAAAGCATATAAATATAGCAAGATTAATTAAGGAATACAGACAGTTTCAAGAACCATAATTTGCCTCCTCATATTTAACATTACATGGCTAGAAAACAGTGATGTTTCTGGTGGATCCGAGAGTCCCTTAGCTCTATAAAGTCTCAGGAGTCCAGTGAGTACAAAGATGCCCAAACTCAACAGAGGTAAGAAGTCTGCCAAGTACCGCACCATTTAGAATGAGAAGTCCCAGGCTCATAGATAAGGAATTTAAGTGTAAGATTTAAAAGAAAACAAACAAACAAACAAACAAACAAAAAAACCTAAACCATACGGTCTTTTAACAAACAAACTAGATATAAATTTAGTCATTTAAAAAAAATTACCAAGTCCTTATGTTATATGGGACCATACTATCATAGCATTAAATAGCATTAAATAATTATCATATGTTATATGGGACCATACTATCATAGCATTAAATAATTAAGTAATTCATGAGTAGGTCCAATATACCAGATGCTACGTAGTATAGTATATTATAAAGAACCCTCCCCCACACACACCCCTACACATATATAGACATACACATTCACACAAAAGCAGTGCCTCACCAGGTGAAGCCTTTTTCTCTCAAGTTTGAAATGTAATTCCTGGTGTTGAGTGCCATCTGGTAAATGGAGTTGCCCTCAGATATCCCCAAGACCACAATAAACATGCAACATGTACATATAATAAAAGGGAAACCTCACTTTTATTATGTGGCTTTTAAGATGCTCAATGAATGGATTAAACAGTTGCTTTGAAAAGGGCCTTATTGTGAATATTTCATTTTTCTTACACTAATGATTTTATCCTCGTTGGATTTTCAACTCAGAAAAAAAGATATCGATTCCCCAAGTCCATACATTTTACTAATATGCCAGTGCCCAGCATACCAGGTGTGGAATGCTTGGGCTTTATAAGTTTGGAGGCACTGCAGATTTAACAAAGCAGCCAACACCTGGAAATACATAAAAGCTGGCCTTTAAGCACAAGGTGATGAGTGTTAGTTAACTAGGCCCCCTGGAATCAGAGAATGGCCCCTGGTGGCTCAGAAAAGAAAACCGAAAGGCAGCATCACAGAGTTTAGTTTTAGCTCAGATTTCCTGGTGTTCTCAATGCCTATCTTCTCTACTCCCAAAAGGCAAGAAACAGCTCTAGTTAGGACTGTCCTTTTGATTTTCGGAGAATTTCTTTTAATATGCGCCATGCTGCTGCCTTATAGATACGAGTGAACAGCAAGGAAAAAATGCTGATTTCTGTAGAAGTGGATATGACATATTTCTAGAAGAAAGATAACCCTGCTTTTTTTAAAAAAAAAAATTATTTATTTATTTGAGAGAGAGAGAGACAGAGCATGAGAGAGGAGGTCAGAGGGGGACACAGACTCCCCATGGAGCTGGGAGCTTGATGTGGGACTCCAGGATCATGACCTGAACTGAAGGCAGTCACTTAACCAACTGAGCCACCCAGGCACCCGATAACCCTGATTTTTAACTCACTTGACAATCCCTACCTTGTGATGACATATTTTAACTGTTACTGTCGCTTCCCTGGATGTTGCTTTGTGGTCTCACCACAAACTCTGCAACAGATTTCCTGGGAGTGTGGCAAAAGTCATGAGTGAGTGGATAAGTCTATGATTTGCTTGAGTAAACTTTAGAGTCTTTTTAGTGGTTAATCCATGTTGAATTAAAAAAGAAAAACTTTACATTATGCCTATAATTCATCCTTAAGTTTTGTCTATTGTTTTCAGTCAGGTCTTTTTTTCCTTTTTTCTTTTTAATGTTAGAGGCAAAGACTTGCCACATTCCCCGGACCCTCTACTCAAAAGTATAGATTGCATCTGATTCCTTAGGAGACAGAAGTTTTGTTAAAAATCCCTATTTTAAACAGTTTTTCTCATGGCCAATTTCTCTGTGTGTGTATCCATACTATGTGCTGGACTTATCCTTCAAACAATGAGCTGTCTTCAGTCATTGTTACTCTCTGTTCAAAAGATGAAGTAACTGAAGTCCTGTTAGGCATGTTCAGACTGTGTGAAGTAGGAATGGAGAGAAAGGGGACAACTTGGGATGAAATGTCACCAGTATGCAGATTACTCTTTGGTATCCTGTTTTATCGTTAACATTGCTTTGCCGTGCCCCCCTCATAGAGCCTGTAACCACATGTAGATGACATTTATATTAACCATCTTAGACTGGAGCCACATTATCTAATAGAACTCTTGGCAATGATGAAAGTCTTTATCTGCATCGTCCACCAGGGGAGCTGGTAGCCGCACACATTTAGCTATTGAGTATTTGGAACAAAGCGCAACTTTAAAGTTCAGTTTTAGTTTTACTTAATTTCAGTTGGAATTTATGAAAGCATAAATGCCTTGAGGCCATCAGACTGACAGCACAGATGTAGGCTTTTGTGTGATCACTCTACCCACTCTTCAAATAAATATGCCATCACACCTGCTTGTATCATATTGTTTTTGGATTCCGCTTCATGTATTTAAAAATGTTATCTAACTGATCCAACATTTTAGTTGAACTACTACTCAGTGTTAGGCATTAGACACACTTTTAATTTTGTTTTCTGTACAGCAATTACCCAATAGCCATTTTCTGTCCCTGGAGTATATATTCCTTTTTCATGAGGAGCTCCTATAAAAGATACGCATGTCCTAGTCCTTAGTTGCTACAACCAAATGCTACAGAGTGACTGGTTTACAAACAACAGAAATTTATTTCCTATAGTTCTGGAAGCTGAAAGTTCAAGATCAGTGCCCAGCAGATTCAGTCTGGTGAGGGCCTGCTTTCTAGTTCACAGATGGTGCTTTGTTGTGCCCTCATAAGGTGGAAGAAGCAAGAGATCTCTCTGGAGTCTCTTTTTATAGGCACTAATCCTGTTCATGAGGATTTCACCCGAAGCCCCTGACTCATCATACTATCATCTCTGGGGGTTAGGATTTCAGTATTTGCACTTTGGGGGAACACAAATGTTCAGATGATTGCCCCTTGGATTTAGGCCAAGGTGAATTACTGTGTTGACCAACATTTTATATACATGCTCTGAAATGAGCCATATTATATAAAGAAAATTAATACAAATTACGATGAATTTTGCGATACTTTCCTACATTAAAGTTAGTCAACACGAATTCTTCAGTGGTGAGTCCTATAGATGACAAATCACCAATTAGAGGGTGTAACAAATAAGGAAGGAAAGAATAAGAAAATATGGTTGCATGGGAAAGATAAGCAACACCAAAAATGACACAGGTGCCTCTTTCTCAGATGTGGGAGGTAAGAATTGTATAAAAGTGTGGTGACTCCTAAAGAATTCAGTAGAATAATCACATTTTCAAGCTGGGAAGGATGGTGGAAATCTCTCAATCTAGATTTCTGTCAATGTGGTGACTTATACCTGGACAGCTGTGGCTTTGAGTCACGTTTTGTTAACAGTTTAACCGAATGCTAGTTACATACCACCTCCAAATCTCAGTTTCCTTACTTATAAGTCAGTGACAATAGAAATACATACCTGTTAGATATACATATCTCATTTTTCCCCCCAGGTAGGAGGATTGGTAGGTGAGATAACACCTTTGAGATGTTTAGCACAGTACCTGGCACATAGTGTCCCATTTTAGTGGTAGGGAAACAGAGCTGTAAGGAGCTTAATTAATTTTCTCAATTAGTGGCACATTTCCTGAGATAGCTGGGACCTGAAACCAGGTATCTGACTAAACTGGGTCTAAGAGTAGAGGCACCAAACAGAATGGCCCCATGCACGTGCCAGTCACTCTTAAGTGATTTGTTAAAATGAAAGGACTAGCCCAAGAGCACAGAACTCCTCAGTGGTCTGCAAAGCACAGAGTCACACCAGCTTCTTCCCCATGTGTACAAATGCCAATATCTCTTGTGCTTGAAAACTTGGGGCTTTTGAAAATATAATTTTTTAAAACTATGGGCAACCTTTTCAAACAGCAAGTATAATAATGTACATTTTTTCCTATCAATCTATCTAGTTTATATGGCTTCTAGAGACTTCGAAGTTATCATCGATTTAAAATGTTATTATATTGGCAATGAGTATTCAACTTGTATTTAAGTAATTACACAGGGTGTAGCAATTAAAATTTTTCCTTACAAGATTCTCTGTTTTATCAAAAAATTTTCAGACACATTTTGGGGGACTTTTACAAACAGTTTAACACTTAAAGAGTATAAAGGTGAGAGCAAGGGATGGGCAAATCATCATTACTATAACTTAGAAATAACAAAGGGAATGTGTTACCAGGACAAAGTGAAATAATAGCACAACTAATAATTTATTTCACGTGCATATTTCTTTATAGTTTAGGGAGATTTTAAGTTATTTATATATTGGTTTATTTTATAGCATATTACTGAGCATTTCTTATATGTTCCATCCTGGGCTAATTTTGGAGATTATAATCTTAAACAAAAGACAGGTGGTTCTTCTCCTGGGCTTACAGAAATTTTTCCATTCTATGGAGTATGACCAACTCTTTGAGTGTCATACCTGGATCTTTATTCCTTTGGGATCCTTTGGAAGTTATTTTAGAGTAGAAATAATTTACCTAAGTTTTCTCAGCTATAAAATAGGAATTACAATAATTCTTTCTATTTATGAGTTTATTGTAAGGATTAAATAAGACAAATTTTAAAGCGCATTGGACCCAATGCCAGCATATACTAAAAGCTCAATGCATATTAGCTATCATTTTAACACAGAGAAACCAAATAACCGGTCGAAAAAGAAATATAAACATATAATTATAGATAGGTTTAAGTGTTTATTGTATTTAGTGTGACAATAAAAATTGTGAAAATGTGTGACCTATTAAATACGTTTATCCAACTTCCTTGTGGTGCTCTAAATCTCTTATCCAAGATGGCTCTTGCTCCAAGCCTATAATGATAATTGCAATCATGCTTAGAGCCCTGATTCTGCTTTCTGAGAGAGAGAGAGAGAGAGAGAGAGAGAAAACAAAAACAAAAACAAAAAACAAAGACTGGTCTCCTTTATTCTCTACCCACGAGTACTTACTTACAGCAAAATCTAACTTCTTTTAAAAAGAGTCTGGATGGGGCGCCTGGGTGGCTCAGTGGGTTAAGCCGCTGCCTTCGACTCAGGTCATGAACTCAGGGTCCTGGGATCAAGCCCTGCATCGGGCTCTCTGCTCAGCGGGGAGTCTGCTTCCCTCTCTCTCTCTCTCTCTGCCTGCCTCTCTGTCTACTTGTGATCTCTGTCTGTCAAATAAATAAAATCTTTAAAAAAAAAAAAAAAAGAGTCTGGATCCCTAATAGAGCACAAGAGATGCTGTGGGCCATCTCAGGATCACGGCCAGGCAATACACTGAAATTGAGATTTTCCAAAAAGCCTATCAGAAAGTAAAAAGACAGTAACATGGATATTTGGGACACACAGGGAGAGGCTGCGAAATGATTTTTCAGTTTGCTCGGTTTTGTTTTTATAAGGAGAAAATGATTAAAGAGGATTTACAGTAATAGAAGTTACTATAAAGTAGATAACTGAAAAAGTAATTCTCTTAATCCCAGGCTTCTCTTGCTATCCTAAACTTGGGTGTTTTCTGGAGGGGGGGCGGTGGGTGGAGCTGGAGGAGGAGGAATGACAGCCGCACTGGAAGGGAAGGCAGTTCTGTGTGGACGGCATGAACTCTGCCCACTAACACTTCTGTGCAGCCACACACTGCCCCAGAGTCATTTTCACATCATGCCCACTTTCTCTTCCTCTGTCGACAGAAAAGCTGGTTCCCATTTGTGCCCATCTCAGAGATGCACAGGGAACTACCCCACAAAGCCATTCCAAATAAAGTCAGCTCTTGCCTGAAGTAGTCAGAGCATCACCTGGGGATGCAAAGAGAAATCAATCCTCTCAGTAAAAGGAGAGGTTTGAGCCATGATCTCACAGATTCTGCAAACATGAGTCTCCCCACCCCCCACCTCCTTCCACTCTCCCAAGCAACCTCTCTATCTCTCTGTTTAGATTTTGGGAGACTAGTGGGTGCATTCAAAGGGATGGAGCTGGAGAAGAGAGGCACTTTCATTATTTAGGAATTAAAATGGATTGAGAGATTTCCTTTAAAGTCTTAGAAGGTACGTGCATCATGCAGACATACGTGCATGCGTGCGTGCGTGTGTGTGGTATAAGGACACATAGTCCATGCTGCATTTATCTGTCAGAGACGGGCAGCAGATAATCCTAATCTCTTAGATATTTTAAGAGACAGTATGACCAGATTTTATCACGGATCCCAAATCAGGCAAGTTTTTCTGATGCACTTTAGGTACATTTGTGTTGTTTGCACAGGTTAGTGTAGCTGCCAAAAGAAGCTGCCTGCTCTGAGCATTTTGGGCTGGGGCAGTTTTCTTACCTGACACAGTGGGTGTCTGTTGCTTGTTTATTTTTACCCCACAATACCACATCTTTTCTTAATTAAGGTCCTTTTACCTGGGCTGGACCTGCCTGGCTCTGCCTCCTCGCCTGCCTCCCTCCTCCCTCCCTGTCTCTCCTACTCCAGGGAACCTGTGCTAGTGTTTTGAATCCTTACTTTGCTCCAGCAGGGAAACCAGACAGATTAGAAGCTAAAGCACATTTGACTGAAAGGCAGCTCTTCGCTTTCTTCTGCTGCTGCTTCCCCTTCCTCTTTTCCCAAAGAGACATGTAAACACATGTATTTTCCTGTTTAAATTTAGCGAGTTGGTCCTCTGCCTGTGCCTTGATTTAGCTATTGGGCTGAGCCTTGCTCCTCCCTTCCCTACTCGGATCAGAGTCACAGGGATCTGAAGCTCGAGATTCCAAATTGAGCTGGCCTCAGGCCAGGTGACCTTTTCTTTGTAAGTTTCTTTCCTAAGCAGAGGGGGGGGGGGCGGGGACCTGGGATCTCTTTGGTGTTGTTGGGTGGCGGGGGGGCAGTTAGTGAGGAGAGGAAGGGGGTGGAAGAGAGTCAGGACTGTTGTTAAACAGTTTCTTACCGTAAGAGGGAGTTCAGACCTAGATCTTTCCAGTTAATCACACAACAAACTTAGCTCATCGCAATAAAAAGCTCTCAGAGCCGACTGGTTCTTTTAGGCACTGAGTCGGAACAGGCTTCTCTCAGCCAGGCATCTCGTCCAGTGGGATCCGCCAGCGCGTCCGGCAGCACCATGTGGGGGACCAAACTTCTGCCAGTCCTGCTGCTGCAGCATGTCCTCCTCCATCTCCTTCTGCTTCCCATCGCCATCCCCTATGCAGGTTAGTCTTCTCTTCTTCCTTATTAGTCTTCCTTTAACTCTCTGCTTTTAATCCTTTCCTTAACACCCTCTTCACCCCAGCCTCAGCATCCTTTCTTAACTCAGTGTGTGGCATGGGTTGTTTTTTTTTTTTTTTTTAAACATCTCGTGGCTCTTTCTTTTGATATTCTCTTTTTCAGTTTGCAAGCATTTACAATGATAATTAACATCCTCTGAATGTGTCCTCCTCCCCAACCCCAGCCCAGGCTCCCCCTTAGCCTCCTGGTTGTGGACTGTGGGGCAGGAATGAAGTGCTAACGCTGGCTGGGATTTTGCTGGGTTTGGACAAGTTTAAAGCTGAACAGAAGGTCTGGGCTTGAAGAGGGGAGAGTGACTGTCAGTACAGCAGGGACTCCCTTCTTTCCAGAGGATTATTTTCCATGACATTCCTCTACCCCATGTCACTCAGTCAACCTTCAGGGCTAAATGATGACTTTATACAGGTTTTCATTTGGAGAAGGCAGGTTAAACCCTGGAGATATGCATGTCATAAAAATGAAAGAGAAAGCCTCTCTTCTGAGATCTCATTCTGTCTGGGTATGGATGCCTGCCCTTAGAAACTGCAGTGTAAGGGAGGCACAAGCTGTGTGACTCTGATTAAAGCTGGCGAACTGCTCCTTTCAGTCTTCCATTTTCTCCCTCGAATTTACAGGTTGGGAAGGAACTGCTGGCGAGTTCATACTACCTTCCTGGAAGTGTAGAGATTCCATGTGCCGCTTTGGGAAGTTTTCTGTTGTTATCAGGGCAAGAGGAAACATCTGTATTTGTTTGTACTATCATTGTAGTGGCTGAGATGCCAATGGGAGAAGGTAGTGAGAACCATGGGTAGGCACGAGGGAATAAAAGAATGGAACAAATGCCCACATGGTAGACATGGCCCTTTCATAATACAAACCAGAGGACTGGCCATATCTTTGGAGATAAGCTAAATATGAAATTTATCAGAGCCCTGATCAGTTTCTGATGTAATACCCTGGTTGAAAACATCGAGAATTTGCTAAATGACAAGGGAAAGCATTCGACCCACATGGCTTTCTTCTATTTTGTGAAGTGGTCCTTGTGAAAAACAACAGTGTTCAGGAAGGATCAGTTTGAAAACATGTAGGTACGATTTCCAAAGAGGCAAAAAAGAAGTTAGTTCAATCAGGCAGGTTATCATGCTTGAGGTGTGTCATGCTAAAATGAACTCTCATAAGGCATTGCTGATTTTAGGGGATTTTGAGCGTAAACTGAAATCACGGCTAGTATTTGGAGGGCTTTCATTTTTAAAGATTCAAATGGTGACGGTCTGAAGTATATTATGGTTACCTGAAACATCTTGCTAATGCAAAGGAAACACAATGTGGAAAACCCAAACGGTAGATCAACCATAGACAACGTCTATTTGTTTTTGGCATGCATTACGAAGTTTTGGCAGGAGATATACATTCATAATTATATTTCACTTTGGCTAATGTTGAAATGACTGCGTTTCCTGAGTATAGGGAGAATGCAGCCCAAGAGTGTGCTGGCAGGCAAGGCAAGGCCAATTGGGAATTACAGATATGCTGTGAATAATTCCTGAAGTGGATAATGCTAAAATTGTCATCAAAAAAAGGTCTGGCTTAGTTTGGGTGGCAAGTTTATTTTGATAGATTTTTTTTTTTTTTTAAATAACATTCTCCAAAATGGAGACCATGGATAGTTCTTAGAACATACAAAGTTTGTCCTTTTCTATATCCTCTAACATTAAACATTTAGAGTTTTTATTGTTGTTACTTGCTTTGCTTATACTTTTAGGTTTATCCTATGAGTCTTCACTTGTACATATTGCAAAATAATACAATGTTAGAAAAGTAGTGGATACTATAATGAGGTGACAACCAATTATAAGCAGAATGTATTATGGAGATCATTTATTGCAACGTCTCTTAGGAAACAGGCAAATAGTGGATCCAAGCCATCCTTATAGGAGGAGCTGGTCTACATAGAATTATCCCCTATCCACTTCCACCTACACTGGAAACAGATATCCAATTCCCTGTACCAAAAGAAGCACTAAGTAAGCATCTAATGTCCAGGAACCTGTGGGAATATAAAGATGGACAAGTGAGAAAGAAACCTACATTTGTTAAGCAACTATTACAGACCATGACCTAAAAAAGAAATTATCTAACTCTAATAAGATTTGCAATATTCAACTCATTTTACATGGGGAAATTGAGGTTAAATTGAGGTTAACAACCTTAATTATCTTATGGTAAAGAGCCAGAGCTGAGATTCCTACCCAAATCTACGAGAAGGCAATATGTGCTGGGTTTTTTTCTTTTTTTTTTTTTTGCCCTTTTATTTATATTGAAGCCAGAAACAGTGAAATCAACTGAAATTCCTTTTTAAAAATCCATTTTGCTAAGCAATATATGAAAATCTCCGTGTTAGAAATACTATAATACTATGGTTTAGAGTTCATTTCTAGCTTAAGAAATTAGGGGGAAATATGGTTCCCAAATTGAGTATGAAAAAATGGATAATAGTATCGTCAGTACGAAAGTCAGGAGAACACAAAGTGGCCAAAAATCGAGGTGAAAAGTATGAGGACAGGTAACCATGTGCGACTGGTGTACTGAACACCTGAGTAGTATGGCCTGTGATTAGAAAAATGAGATAGGGTTGCATGCATAAGCATGAATATTGTGCCAAACTGTTCTGAACATCTTGGGTAGTAGTTGGAAATCTTAAGAGTAGACAAGAGACCTGACTTAAGTTGTACTTCAGCATGGTTGTTTTGGTTGCTCCATGGACGGAGAGTTGTTGGCAGAAACAGGTGGTGAGGGAAGAAACCAGGAAGAAGTGTCTGTGACATCCTGAACGAGGAAGCTGAATTAAGATGAAGAAGGGAGGCCTTGAATCACACCTTGACTATCACTTCATTGTATAAACCTTGTTGGAAGAGATTATTTTCCTTGCTTCTCAAATACCAACTGGGAAATCCAAGTCCTAGATAACAGCAATGAAACTGTGAACTAGTATTTATGATTCTTCTCTTTGGGAAGGCTAAAATCTCCAGTCACAACCATTCCCTCCATTAATTATTTGTGTACTTTCATCTTAACATCTTGCCACTTCAAGCTGTTAATCACTGATCATGTGGGTAGGTTTCTCAGAATATGTGGAGCCAGATTCCTACTTCTTTCCACACCCTGCAAATCCTTTCCTTGCATGATTTTCCTTTGAAGTCAGTGGTTAGTCCATACAGAGAAGAAAATATATGAGGTACTGAGAGAAATGAGTGTGAGGCCAGGGACTAGAGGGAGAAATGTGTCTTTCTTCAAGCACCTTGATACATTTGACCCTACTTTCTGTTTGTAGGTTTTCACTAAGATCCTAATGATTTCAGCTCTAAAACAGGGATTTCTGGTTCTTCAGGAAATATAGCTTCCAGAATGTTTTCCCATACTGGGAGATGAGGAGAAAGGAGTTGTAATTTAAAGTACAAGAAAGCATGACAAAGTTGCAGTGATCTCTCACCCTTTGATTTCATTTCAATATTTTGTTTATAAACTTCAACTAATAATTATGCACAAAAAAAAGGTAGGGAAAAATCTGATCCAAAGTGGTGGGTTTTTTTTTGTTGTTGTTGTTGTTTTTGTTTTTGTTTTTAGTTTCTTCCCAAATTAAGCTGGTCTTTTAACAGTTTTCAGTAAAACAATCATCAGTTGTTAATACATATGGAAGAAAATGTTGAAAATCTTTTCAGAAAAGGAGTTTTATTTTGACATGCTGTCTTTTAGACTCCTGTTTAAATTTTTCTTTTATTGAAGAAGAAACTAGTTTTATAGATGCCTGGATTACATGATGTACAACGAGCTCGAACTTCACATTTTTGAGTAATTTGTTACTGACCCAGTAGAAATGACTAAAGTATAAAGGAAAGCTTCTAAATCATGAGAAATAAATAGTGAAAAGAGAATTCTGGTCTCTGGTTCCCATTGCCTTTGGTTAGCTCTATAGTCCCATACCAGCTTTTCACTCCTATCTATTATCTAGTAAAGGGAAATCATAGATTTATTTGCTTTTCTGAATGCTTTTTGATCTTTAGATGAAAGAGGTGATGGAAAAACTTATCAACAAGCAAGAATTAGACTACTTTTATGAGGTATAGTCACACATTAACACATCTCAATAGGAGAACTGAGGATCTGTAGAATTAAACACAACGAACAATCCCACAGAGACCTCTTTTCTCTACAGTAGTCTTCAATACTTGCCTTCATATTGCATGGTATTGAGCCAAGAAACCGGAGCATCCACAAGGGGTTTTGTTTTATTTGCTAATTAGTAAAATACATATCTGAATTTAATGTTTGCCTCAGACTTTTAAAATTTAGTTTTCTGCTCTTCTCTCACATTTAGATATGTATAATAAACACATTATTCAGCAGGCCAATTTTAATTCTATATTTTTAGGTAACTGAATTTATTTGAGAAATATATATGTATATAATCCATATATCTCTATATAGTTTTATTTAATAGATTTTCAGCATTCATAAATGACTATTTGTTTCTAAGAAATACTCCAATTTACATAGGAAATCAGATGACTACTATTCTGTGAAACACTTCACAGCACTTAAGATAGAGTGCACTACGGTCAAAGGAAGAAACTCCTAATGCAGAGACGTATCTCCCATTAACATGGTTCTGTGGCAGAAACCAAAATGTGAAAAGAATTTTACCACTTCTTTGCTTGGGAGAAAAACAATTTCTTCTCTATTCAGAAATTAAAGAACGGAATTTCAAAAACAAAGCTGAAACTTTGCATATTCATAACATTTTTATCCAAATTAATGTCTAAATATTTACTTAATAATTATAATTTAAATAACTTCAAATATAATATAACTTTTATTTTAGTAGACTGAGTCATCGGTATATTAGCATTTCAGGTAATTAAACAAAGTCATTTGGCAAGTCGGTAAGAATGCCAGGATTATCATCTGTCTGCCAACATTATGCAAGTCATTTGCTCCACACTCAATAAATAACATGTTGATAGATTATTTGGTTGAATGAATTTCTATGTTAAAATGTCTTTTAAATTATATCTGTTGTACCATGGCCATTCCATCTTGTAGGGCAAAGAAAAGTTAAAAATGAAAACATTTTTACAGAAATTAGTACCAGTCTTTTGGGGATTGTACTGTAGAGTTTTACAGAGAACCAGAAATTTAGAGGACTTCATGTTTTCTTTTATTGTGGACTTCAGGTTAGGCTGGACATTAATGAATAGCATCTGCATGTTTAATAAACCAACTGGAGCCAGTGGTTGCTGGCAAATTGAGGGTATGATGCCATTGTTTGTACCTCACTCTGCTAGCCATATTTCCAAGTATTCTGCACAAAAATTTTCACCTTCTTTTCTTGGCACATTTCACCACATATAAAGACCAGGAACGCATTTCCTGTTCAAGCATCCAAGTTTCTTCTCTACTGATAGCTCTGAACTGGATCTTCAGAAAATATTTATAAGCCATATTTCTACCTACTTAGAATTTTTTTAAAAGATGGCATCATGTGTGTTAAAGAGTGGGGGCTGGGGGTTCTGAAGTGAAGCAGCTGGGTTTCAAATGAGGTTTGCTAAATGGGCAATTAATTTTTCCCTGCGTCTTGGCTTCTTCATCTTAAAAATGAATATATTATTACTGCCTTTGTTATAAGGGTGTTCAAAAGAACTGGCAGGAAGAGGAGAGGCACAATCATGCCAATCCTCATTGTACAACAGATGCAGTCTCTTAGACACTTTGATCCTCATTTTGAAGATGGTAACCATCACTAGAAACTAGGTAACTTTGGGCACATCAAGAATGAAGCAGTAGTTCTTTATACTCTAAAGTCATCTATAAGATTAAGTCCTTTAGGATGTTTTAGTTCTGTTTTTCCCATTTTTAATAGGAGGCTTCATGCTATCTAGGGGCTTTGTAGAATACACTCATGAAGAAAAATGATATTGCTACATTAAAAGCTTGAAGTTTTACATACATTTGATTTATAGCATTTGGCTTAATTTCAAGACAAACAATTCAGTTATACTTAAGAAACAGTGCCCCCCAGCACAGAAAACACTTCTGTAGGAAATGAGAAGGGCTAAAATATGAATAATATGAAATACTTTAAAGCGAGCCAGAAGAATTTATCCACTGCACCATTTTTAGTGAGAAGTTTCTCACGTGTAATTGAATTGACTTATCTAATTAATACTATAACTTACATAAAGACCAACTGTAGAAGGAAATGACAAATTTAATTATAGAGCATGATATGATATGCCTGGGCATTTGCTTTCATACTGTTTGGAGAATATCAGGTCATTTATTTCTGTAGAGTGAACTCTGTCCTAATTTTTAAAAGCATATTTCATTTTAAAGTATGTAGATGAGTGACCCTACATGACAAGTTACTTATTCTTCACTGATTACAATATTTCTCTCTTGCTCTTAACTATCCAAGAGTATCAATCCCCACCTCACTTCACTCCCAATCCTTGAAGCTCTAGAATGTTCTCAGATAAAATCACTATCTTGTGGATGATCCTTAAGGACATTTTTTTCTATATGAGCCTTAAAAGCTTTTCCTCCATTTTTTTAAAAAAAATTATTATTATTAATAGAAGGACAGAAGAAAAGAAGAAACACACTTCATGAATTCAAAAAGTCAGCAAAGACTACTCTAATTAAAGAAGACCCATTACTGAAGATAAAAACAAAAAAAATGAACACTGCAGACCAATGTGCCAATAGATGTATTAGGAATAAAGGACTTCCATTCACTTGCAAGTAAGTTGCTTCATTTTGTTCTTAGGATAACTATCCAAATATAGCATCTACTAATTATCATCATGGGTTTTTTTTTTTTTTTTTTTGGTTTTTTTTTTCCCTTTGTATTCAGTGTAATTTGCCCTTAAAAGCATAAATTTGACTTTAGTCTTAACTCATTATAACAGAAAATGTAGCTCTAAGTTGATGGAAATATGAGTAAAGGAGAGCAAATAAACAGGTATCTTTTAGAAACCAGAGTGCGTTTGGTTATGAAATTTGTGTTTTCTCATCTTATGAACAGTTGGGCTTTAGAAACTAAAATTCCATTAGATTGCCTTTTATCCAACATTTTAAAATATTCTATTCAGAGTAATTTTTTTTTCTTGCAAGAGGAGTGAAGAAATTTTCAGAATATAAGTTGGATCAGAGCCAGAATTTACTGCAACTTACATCATTGTCTTTAGGGATTTAAATAAAAGGTGTTGAGAGAATTAGATTAAAAAAAAATAGAAAGATTGGTGTCAGCAGCAAAGACTGTTCAAAAGGAGTTAGGTGTAGTGATGATGAAGTTTCAGGTGAAAAGTTACAGAAGGATTCAAAGAGACATGAGGGGATCCAAATGGAGGGTTTTCTTATCATTCGAAATTCCCTGTGTAAACTCATAGGGAAGAATTCCTTCCTACTTTGCCAATGATCTCAAGGATAAAACTTGGGAATTTGGGGCCATGAAGGAGACTGGTGCATGTGAATAATTTTCTGAATTGCCAGAAGAAAATGCAATCCTCATTCTTCTTTGTAAACATTCCAATCCCCTCATTTACTTTATGCCCGTTTATTCCCTATTTCATTCTGTTTTTTACAGGACTGTGCATGATATCCTGTCAGTTTTGAATTCTACTCTACTGCATTTGGACAGTGACATGTAATGTGAACCCATTTTAGTAATGTTGTGGCAAGCGATGCTAATCTCATTTTACCTTTTCCAGAGAAATGAGTGTTATGGGCCTGGGGGAAAGGACCTGGTCAGAGGAGGTCCTCAACAGATGTAGTGGAGGACAGACTATCTCCCTTCTATTCATTTACAGCTCCTCTGAAAGTATTTTTATTGCCAAACTGCCACTTTCAGGGAGATATTTCCTGGCAAGTGGGGCGGGGAATTGACTTTGCAAGTATATTCCTATGATAATTCTGTTTCTTTTCCTGACTTTCCTGCCTTGAGATTGTTAAAAATAAATTAGAGAAAACTACTCTCAATCAACATCAGAGCTGTGTAGATTTATGGTGATATTCTGACAATTGAGGAGGTTGGATTTATTGTATTTTCCCCTCACAGGCTTGGGAAGGTGGGGTAAGGGAAATGGGAGAACTTCATCTTATTATTTATTTTTAACTCTGAATTTGAAAATACACTGTCCTGAATCCATGAGAAAGGAAAGTATTACTGTCTTTTGATTTTCACCTTAGTCAGCCTTATCTCTAGAAAGCGAAATAAAACAAAAACCTTCCCTATATTTTATTTAGGAGGAACTAGGATGATTTTGCTGCATTAGAGAACACATGTAACTTGATTACAAATCTTTACATATCCCATGTATATGAGGTTTCATACTTTCCTACTATATTCTGGTTGAGTTACATTTAGCCTTCAAATTTACTGCAAACTGTGCAGAAAACCACATGTATAATATCTTTGTACAGAAAGAATTCTTCTGCCCAGAAATGTGTCATCCTTCTCACTTGTCTATATATATGCACATGTATTTGCAATCACTAAATACATTGGTTGTTCAGAACTGAATGGACATATTGTGATACTCTGAAATTAGATTCTTAATGAATTAAAGGATCTTTTTGCAGGCTTGTTAAATGGACTAGAAGCATTAAAAGACAATGGCAAATATGCAAAGTGCTTGGAAAACACCAACAATGCTGTGTGAAAACATCTGAGATTCAGTGGGTGAGGGGTGGAACATTCTCAAACACGATCTCCTCCTGAGAAGGTACCAACAATATGGATTTTACAGAGATCGAAGTTCTTTTTTGCTGGGTAGGAAAGAGGACCAGAATGCCCGATTCTAAGCTTCTCAGAAAACTGCTATCCATGACTTGATTCAAGAGAAGAAAATATGAGGCTTTCTTCTTCCACCCATGACTGAGTAACTGGTCCTGGAATTGCCTACCTGCTGTAAACAACTAGAAACTAGACAAAGTAAATGACTGAAAGGAATCCAATAATTAAAATAAGGATAAGATAAAGACTCTTAAAGTCAAACTTAAAAGAAGATGCAACTCTAGAATCTGATTGTTTGGATCCAGTCTATTTGGAGGCATGAAGTGATTCAAGGAAACACTTTTCTGAGAGAATATGGCATTGTAATGGAAGGAGCAGAAAGGGTGAAGTCAAGTCAGCAAACTGGAAACTCGGTTACCCACTTGTCAGATGGAATTGCCTGTGTGTATTCATGGACACAAATCTTGCATGTTCTTGATGGGGCTCATGAGTCACCTCCAAGGCATTCTCATGTCAAAGCCATATTATCCATAGAAAAGTAGTTATATACGTGTGGCTCAACTTTAATATGAAGTAAAGTAGCAACTGTAACTTTAACATTTGGTTTTAGATGTCTGTTTAGTTTTTTTATATGTCGTCTTTTTCTAATTACTATGCCTTCAAAGTCATTTAACACACCTCCGGCATGCTATCATAACATTATAGAGAATTTAACATGTATTGAATAAGGCTACAGTCCACCAGATCAAAATTCAAGTCTATTAATAGCCAATCCTCTCAAGTTACCTGCTAGCGCTGCGAAAATATACTCTTTATGATTTGCTCTTAATTACGATTTCAGCTGTAAGATGTTCTTATAGTTAGATATTTCAAATCTTCAATGTGTAAGTCAAAGCTCAAAGCTTATGCATATGATTTTTTGAAGTTACTTGGATATTGAATAAAATGCACTATATAAAAATATGAGATCATAGGTAAAATGCTTTAAATAATTTTATAACACATTGTATGTTTCATAAAAGTTATTTCTCCTTATTTAAAATTATTTAAAAGTTGGCAATTACTAAGAAATAAGGGACTAGCTTGGAATACCTAAAATTATGAGAAAAAATATGTGTTCTTAAAAGATATTATATGGATTAGAAAAAAATCATTCTTAGAAAAATCTGTATTTAATTAGTTACTTAAACTAATGGTGGTGGCACTGTAATTAGCACAAACGTAGTGAGGAGTTTGAATACCATTTCTTAAAGGAAGGTAAACAGCTCAGAATTCCCACTTCATTTTCTACATTGTAAGACATGGTAACACTTAGTATGTTGAAAATTTTATCAAGTTCTTTACTATTCTCAGTTAAGGGTTTTTTCCTACTTATCATTTTGTTTAGAGAGACTTTTTTTAGTGAACAACAAAATCCAATATCATACTTAGCTATAGGAATGATGATTGTAGGAGTGACACATGTTAGTAATTTTCTTCAAGACAGATATATCAAGAGCATATCCAATGTGATATTAATAGATTTTTTAAATTAAAAATACCTAGCAAGCAAGTCTATTTAGGGAACATTGCCTTAAATAAACACTGATCCTGATACAAGATTTTCATAGCCTTTAATAAGCTTCCATGTTTTATAACTCACCAAGAAGGGATAAAATATGCAAAATTTTACAGACATTTGATTTCAGATCCCTTTTGCTACGAGAATCTCCTGGACTGTGATTTGTCTAATACATTTTAGGAAATATCCTTTTAGAATGTACTTTACACAATTACAAACTTTGGGAATTAGTCATGATATATTAGATATAATCATTTGTATATACTTACAGACAAAATCTTCCCACTTGCTGTGTACTTACAAAAAAGGTCTTCAGAAATAATCCAGGCAGTTGTGTTATATATTGATTTTGCTTGTTTAAGACTTCATTTTTCTACACATCGTTTAAAATAACGAGAACGTATCTAAATAGTATTCTTATATTTAAATCTACACGTATGAAAACTTAATTTTGTTCTTTCTTATTTGGCCTTCAAAATGGTAGTTTCAAAAAATCAATCATGCTTTTATTATGCATATATAACTGTGTGTTTTCTTTTATATTGCCCTCCTTGGTTAAACCATGTACCCATCCTTTAAAAACTGTATAAATTGTAGTATTCCTTCTTTTCATTTAGATATTTTTTTCAGGGCCTTTGTTTTTGATAAAGCAAGGAAACGATGCCTCTGGTTCCCTTTCAATAGCATGACAAGTGGAGTGAAAAAAGAGTTTGGTCATGAATTTGATCTCTATGAAAACAAAGGTAACTGGTTCTCCCTAAATATTTCGTAACAATATAAAGGATAAAATATATGTAATTTCCTGCCACAGTGCTCTTTCCCACTAATTTTTCTATTATATGCTGGATCTGTTACGCAGTGAATTAGTCCTTTAAGACAGAGTACACTAGTGTCTTAACTATTTCAATATGATATTTTAAAGAGACTATTTCCCAAACTTCCTGTAATTTGACTGCTCCCTCCCTCTTTATTTATTTCTAGGAGCATCTCCTAGAACTGATGTTGTCCATGTTCATTTTAGAAAGTGCCACCTTAAATTAATAGTTTAAAACACCTTATATTATAGTATATTTTGAGTATTACATAGCATTTTAAATGTAAAAAACTTTGGGTAACTAATCTGTCATGGTGGTGATTGCTGAAAATAAAAAGTGGAGATTTTGAAATATTAGTTGCGTCTTTTCCTAACTATATACTTTGAAAATCTTTAAAAGAAGAATTGACATCGTATTATTTATTAATGTGTCTATTTTGTTTATCTGATACTATATTCACAGGTATTTACTTTGGTCCAAAGCAGATTTATATCAAGGAAATAATTGGAGAATGTTAAATAAATATGTTTTACAAAATAAATCTCTTATCACATGAAATAATAATTATGGATTATATTTATGATAATAGTATTTATTTCAAGTTAAGTATTTTCTTAAATTGTATTGTGTCATTAAATTTGAGTATTTGGTAATATACACAAATATTTCCCTGTTAAAAACAAAGACACTTAAAATTAATTTATGGTAGAAAATAAGAAAATCCTAAAAAAAAGAAAATAAGATGATCTCTACATACAAATCCTAATCATAATGTATGATCTAGTGTAAGATCACCTTTTAATCTTCTAGGTTGCTAGTAACTGTATATACTATTATTTAATAGGAATATATAGTTTGTTTAAATTTAATTGCTTTATAGTTTTGCAGCTGAAAAGTTAACAAAAATATAGAAAATAAGAATCAGCATAATACAACTGTCACTTAGACATACACACAGACGCATATACAAAAACCTATACAATTTTATTAAGATAAAGACAAGTTAGTTATTTTTATTATCTTAAAGTAACCCTTTGAGTTGAATAGATTTTACATATTACTTAATTTTTATTTTTAACATTTTCTTAAAATAATCTGTATATTTGAGCAAATCATTCTGTCAAATTAAGTTTGCCTGGCCAGTTGTGTATATGGACTATTCTACATTAAGTACATAGACTAATCTCTGCTGTTATCCAGGAATATAGTCACAAAATTAAAACTTCTCAGAAGTCTTTTTTCTTGTTTTGTATTATTCTGAAATGTATTGTTTTGAAAATAGTGGAAACTGTAGGCAAGAATTGTCAGTATGATTTGAGAGAACTTATAAACATTAAATACTTAAAAGATTTGGATGGAATTTTCTTTTTCTTTTTAAATATATACAACATATGTTACACATAGTTATAAAATTTTTCCCTGCTTTCTTCTGATAGACTACATTAGAAACTGCATCATTGGTAAAGGAGGTAGCTACAAGGGAACGGTATCTATCACTAAGAGTGGCATCAAATGCCAGCCCTGGAATTCCATGATCCCTCATGAACACAGGTAAGAAAAGCATGAAAAAAAGAGGGTAGAACATTTCCTTTTTACGTGTGTGTTAGCAATCTCCTGTGAGTCCTTGAGAATAATCCTACGGTTCTATAATAACGGCCAATTTTGCTGAATTGCATTAAGCCAAGCATTACGTGAATTCATGACTGAGATTCAAAGATGAATAAATTTATCATGGAGATGAAGCCTAACAGTATCTTACCTCAAAAATGTCAGCTCATACATCTTGGTGTTGGTGAGGAAGTAATGAAAAGGTGATTTAAAAAAAAATTTTTCCCCCCTCCTCTCTTTACCTTCCAGAAACTACAGCACTCTGTAGCTGGAGTGGAAAGGTTGACCGTAATATAAAAATGATGGATCAGATTCTGGCCTGAGCCAGGGCCTGATTGTACTTTAACTATGGTGGTACACAATCTTGGCTACACTTTAAAAATCACCTGCTACGAGCCCTTAACAAATCTCATCACCCAGGCATCAACATAGGCCAATTAAATTAGAATCCTTTAGGGGAATAACCCATGCACTGGTATTTTGTTTTTTAAAGCTCCCTAGATGATTCCAAAGCACAGACAAAACTGAGAACCTCTGCTAATAACTCATGCCAGAGACTGACAAGCTTTCCCATTTTACCTATTGTCTAATGACTTGAGAAAACTTCTCATTGCTTAGAAATTAAATGTATACACTGCAGAGAAAAATTGTGTTAATTATAACAGATGAATTCTATTTAAAGATGAGTAAACACAGCATCCATGGGCTCATTAGTCTGAGAGTTTTAATCATCATGGAGGAAACACGGATTTCTAATACTCACTAAAGAACTAAATTTAGCCCCAGTTTTTCAGGATTTATTTCACAAATCATCTGGATAGGAACTAAGGTAGTTTAAAACAGTTCTCCCTGGTTAGGAAGTGCATTGGAAGATCTAGTTTACCATGAGCCAAGTACCTTGCTGAGCAGTCTATCTTGTTTATCTCATTTAATCCCCCCAAGAACCACATAGTGGGTGGTTTTATTAATTCTGTTTTATAGACAGTGAAACTGAAGAACAAAGAGCCTTAGGGACTTTTTAAGGTCATGTACAACTAGTAAGTGCTGTGGCCGGAATGTGAACCCAGCCAGTGTCACTGTATAACCTGTATTTTTAACATAAAATAGAGCATGAAACACTGAGCAGTAGGACACATACTGTGACTTGTTTTTGCAATAATGTTGATGACTTTGCTTTGATTCACTTTTTTATCTCATTTCATTCTTTTTTTTTTCTTTGAAGATTTTATTTATTTGACAGAGAGAGAGAGATCACAAGTAGACAGAGAGGCAGGCGGGGGGTGGGGGGAAGCAGGCTCCCTGCTAAGCAGAGAGCCCGATGTGGGGCTCGATCCCAGGACCCTGAGATCGTGACCTGAGCCAAAGGCTTAACCCACTGAGCCACCCAGGCACCCCATCATTTCATTCATTTTTGAGGGGCAAAATTATGCAAGATGATTTTACTTATATAAACAGACATGAGTTAACTGCCCCATCTATAAAGAAAAAGAGTTAGTTGCTCCACACTGGGATCAAAACCTGTGATCCTGGCCTAATTTAACACTGGCTAGTAAGTATCTAAGCTGATTAGTTTACAGGGTTCTAATAACAGAAAACAACTAATTTTCTCCCCAAATTAGTTACTTACAATAACAAACAAATACCTCTGAAACATAGCATTATATTACAAAGCAAAAATGGTTTCTTCCCTCATAAGCATTTGCATGGTGTGACTCCCATGACACCATACGAGGAAAACATTTTATTTAAATGGATCGATCTATGTTTTGCATGAACAAAGGAATAGCATTTGAAATCAATCCTACCCTAGTTGAGTGCACTGGACTGACCCAGTAGAGGTCTTATTTCAACCCAAATTCTGTGTGAGAAGAGTACATGTGAAATAGATCTCCCTGGGAACTGGCTTCCCAGTCCAATCAGCTATTTTACCAACAAACATTTCCTTGTAATATAGAGATTTAGGGCTGAGAAGATCTTGTATATTATTCAAATCTTCGTTTGTTTTTTTGTTTAACAATGGTAACAATTTTTATCAAGTAGCAGATTATTGGTTTATCTGCATGAAAACTTAACACTTTTAAGTTAAGTGTTACCTAAAGAATAACTTTATGGGAAATGGAAAAAAAATATACATATATCTGTCTGGAAGAGTGATTTATTATTGACTCCTAAATTGAAATATTTTACAAGTAGCTTAATGGGAAGATGATGATAGATGATGAAATTAGTATAGAAGCTTAACAAGAAAATCAGGTGACTCGATATCTACATCTATATCCTTCACTGGCCACCAGCATTCATTAATGAAGTAGATGATGGAATAGATCAAGTTTCCCATAAATGCAGTTTATATTAAAAGAAAAGAAAAGGTGACTAGCACCTAGAAGAACCATTTTATAATTCAAAGTATATGATGATATAACTAAGCTCTTTACTTCTCTCTCTTAAAACCTTGCTAACAATGACACAGAACCACGAATAGTACATATGTGAATAAAAGTTTATTACAGAGCCTTTGACTGGCAAAGGACTTTTGTGTAATTCAACATTGGTTGAACGAACCTATAAAAGTGAAAAGAGCAGGGCTGGCTTCATCCCTTGGCCAAGTATAGCATGCTAAAGAAATGAAGGCTATACCTCAGGACACAAAAGAAAATCAGCTAATTTGGGTAAAAAGCCATATACACCAAAGGATGAAGAAAGAGACAACCAGACTGTCATGAATGTCCTAAAAAGGAATTTCATATGCATTGACAGAGAATCATGGAGAGCAGCACCTTTCCTTTTCAGTTGAATTTTATTAGTTCCAGTGAGAAAATTTTATTCATATTTCTGCCATATCTATTTTGATTTCTACTTTTTCTCTCTTCTTACTTGTATTTTTGCTACTAAACCATTGACTGATTCATTCACTACTTCTTTACAGCTTCTTTTTATCTTTACAAATCCACTGGCAAGGTATATGTGTTCTCTGTGTATGTGTGTGTGTGTGTGTGTGTGTGTGTGTGTTCAACAAAAGCCTTCTCCAAAATCATTGATTTTTAATGTGCACTTAACAAATACTAAATCCATTATTTAATCTCTTCTAAATAAATTCAACACATAAAATGGCAAAAAAGGACCTTATAATAAATTCATGCCATGTATCTTATAAGTGAAGAAGTGAAAAGCAAAGAGTAAATAAATTAGGTAGGGACTAAGGACTACTGTCATATAAGTAGCCAAGTGATATTTTTGGGGCAACAATGTAGATTTTGTGATTAACAATAATTTATTCTTTCTACTCTACTATGCCAAGTTTTTTTTTTCCATAAAATAGAGTTATAGGAGCATTTTCTTAGATAAATTTATGCATTTCTTTACAAAAAACAATCTGAAGGAAAAGTCAGTTTTGATTCTGTCAGAAAAATGAGTATTTCATTAGAAATTTATTATTAAAAGTTGTTGGAAAACTGGCAAAACTGTAAGAAAATTTCAAGCAGTGGAACAAACAAAAGGTATCTTAAGCTATTCTGGAATAAAAGGGCCAAAATTAATTAAAAAAAAAAAGATGACTTCTTTTTATTTTAAAATTAAATACTGCTAGAAACTGTGAAATCATGATGAGCATTAATTGTATTACAATTTACATCAATCATATGGCCTGATGTTTAATTTTTGTTTCCCCATATTTAAAATTCTCATGAAGTAAGGATATAAATTCTATCTAAAGACATTTTGGAATTTCATAATATTTATAATACTAGTTCCCTTGAAAATGTTTGGTTTGTAGTAAGTCTCTTAAAGTAGACTTTTTTAACCAATAATTTATATTTTCTGAGGATTTAACTTTGGTATATTTCATGTCCAAATGAAAAAATGTCATTGTGAAATATTTCTGGGTATCCAGTGCACATCCATATACATTTTGTGTCACAACATAACAAAAAAACAATGATGTCTAATTAAGTTTCAATGGATCAGAAGCACATTTGACTTCACTAGAAGTACGCAGAAATACTAAGAGTACAAATAAAGCTTTATAGCAACAATGAACTGAGTATCGAAAATATAACTGCATTTTCAAAAAAAAGTTTAGTGTTACCCACAATATATATTCTTCCTTACAAGATTTTTTGCATTCAGTCTAGCAGAAGAAAGCATCATTGAGGCCAATGCCACAAGCAGTACAAACGAATGAAAAGCCATTGGATTTTTCTGATTTTGTGTTGAAATACTTTATGCTGATAAAACTATAGCTAGGGCATTACAAATTTCAAAAGAAGGCAGTGCATTACAGTCTCTACACCCAATGGCAAACTGTTACAAACACAGTCTGGAAGCACTAATCCACTAAACCCCAGTTGCAGTGAAGATTGCTCATTTTTTGAAGAGAATAAGTAATTCTGTTTTTCACTGTGACAGGGTAAAGACTACTAAGTGGAGTGAGCTTAATAATAAGTAGGATTTATTGAATGCTGCTTACTCTGTCATCTCTTTGAACTTCTCAAAAACATCCTAAAAAGTGTAAGATGCTGTTAAGTTACGGTTATACTCCGTGTGCAGGTAAGCTAAAAGGCTGAGAGAGTCTAAATTACCTGCTGGGGTCTCCAGTTAGTCAAAGAGAGAACTGAAATTTGAATCCAGCTTTAATTTGATTCTAGACCTTTTGTTTGTGTCACTTCATCAACCTGTTTCTCAGCTGTGCAGAAAAAAAGAGGGCTATTCTTCTTGAGAAAAAGAATAAACAAGTAATTATCTCGGATAAGCAGTGTATTAGTGAGATTTCAAGGTCGGCTGCAGTGTTTCTTCCATTCTCTCCTCTGTGGCCTTGCTCAATCACGTGCTGTCTTTGAGGGGAGCTTTGAAATTGTGGTTCGAACAATGTCAGTTAGGTTCTAGAATGATTGGCTATTAGCGACTCCAGAGATTAGTCATTGTTAATGATGTTGAATGTGGGAATTTGGTCAGGTAAATATTTATAAAATTTAAGTATTTTAAGGGTGGATGAAAATGATAGAGTTCAAGTTAATAGATATGGAAGTCTGAGGTACAATAAAGGATTTCTGTACTGCAGGAAAAACTTGCCCACTAATGAGTAAAATTAAGAGGCCCCAAATAAAGTTGCATGCTCTTATACTGTAATGATTATCATTTTAAAACTAGCTTTTTGCCTTCGAGCTATCGGGGTAAAGACCTACAGGAAAACTACTGTCGAAATCCTCGAGGGGAAGAAGGGGGACCTTGGTGTTTCACAAGCAACCCAGAGGTACGCTACGAAGTCTGTGACATTCCTCAGTGTTCAGAAGGTAAATGAACCTGAATGCCATGTGGGGCACTCTGCTCCCGCTTTGTGTAGAACTGCAACTCGCATTAAAGGTTAACAGAGATGAATCAAACCGTAATAAATATGTTGTTCATTCAAATGCAACTATAGATAATTATCTGAGCATTTTTACACGATATTTTAAAAACTGATTTTCATCAGATTAATACAAAAGGGTTATCAGTTTGAATTTCAACGGAGCCTGAGGCATCTCTCTGGGGAGAGTAAAAGTTTGGGTTTCCTCACCTACTGTCTTGAGTTCACATACCTCACAGTCTCCTCCCGCATGTCACCTGAAAGGAGCCAAAGGAAGCTTAGCTCTTTTAAGAGTAATGCTAATTCTATTCATCCAGCACCTGCTTCTGCAGAAATTTTGTCAAACCTACCCGGAAGTGGTGTGGCCAGAGTATATGAGCCCAGAAGAGAATATGGGGAGGGGGTCGCTGGAAGTTCGATCCGGTTGTGTGCCTTCTGGTGAAAAGCAAATCTGATACATAGACTGACACTACACACCATTGAGGATAGTACCTGAAGAGATCAAAGCCATAGAGCTCACGCTGTCTTGAAGGCAGGCACCCTAAGGCCATGTCTGTTTTTACCTCCCCTCACAGCATAAAGGGGCCCTGTCCTCACTCTTGCATTGGAAAACTGAAGGCCTGACAAGAAGGAAGAGTAACCACTTCAGCATTGTATGTGGTTTCACTTTTCTTAGTTGCCTGTCTACCAAACAGCTGGCTCTTCAGTTCTGTCAGAAACTAAAATTCTAAAAATCCAAATGAAACATGGATTCAGTTCTGATAGAAATTTAGTTGGATTTTGAAATACTTGGGGGTAGAGGGCGGCTGGGATGCCGTCTAATTTTTATAGTAAGATATCTTACCTGTTTGTTATTAACCCAATTTTTAAAACTATTTTCCCAC
This sequence comes from Meles meles, assembly GCF_922984935.1. Classification (NCBI taxonomy): domain Eukaryota; kingdom Metazoa; phylum Chordata; class Mammalia; order Carnivora; family Mustelidae; genus Meles; species Meles meles. The sequence continues at coordinate 82,610,615 of NC_060075.1, forward strand.
AAATATCCATTTAATATTAGGTCTATATTGATCACATAAAAAGGCCATTGTTAGCGAATTGTCATGGAGAAGGTGAATTTGTTTTCTGTTGTTATTTAAAATTCTTGACTTCATGTGCTAGAGCCAGTTCCATCTCTGTTTGTAAATTCTTACTTTCCATTCCATATCATATTCTGTTCACTATAACTTCTTCATTGTTTTCTTCTCTTTAAAAATAATAAACTGATCTGTGATAACGTTATGAACAAGTCTGTTTTGTAATTAATACTTGTTTTAAATTTACACATGGAAGAAAAAAACCCTACTTTTGGGGGGGAGCTCTCCACTATCACAGTTTTCTGAGGTTGAAAGTCATTGCAAGGAGTTTTGTTAAGTGATTTTTTTTTTTTTTTTTTTTGACCTGGGGAAGTATTTTCAAGGGAAGGTAATTTGGTCAGACTTTAAATAGCTGAGCATTTATGTTACCTGCCTAGTTCGTGTGGGAACATGATGTCTCAACCCTGGTTTACAAGAAACTTCATCAAAATACACTGGCATAGATCTGGACTGATAAGACAACGTAGAATAAATATGCTAGAAAAGAAGTAATTGAAAAAATCTTATTTTGAGTTATCGTCATCTCAGAATGTACATCTCTATTGTCCTTTAATAATTTGAGGTCATTATATTTCCCTTAGAAAAGGGCATTCTCATGACTATTGACGGCATATGATGTTATTGATCACCATGGCACTAAAGGTTGCAGATAGGCTTTTTCTGGAAGTAATTAGAAATCTGATGGTAGTTGAATAACCTTCTGTGAGAAAAGTGAACCAACACCTGCCCTATAGGCTAAACATATTTCAGGGAGCGTGAATTGAGCTGTGATATTTAAATTCACACAATATTGAATAATGCGTTAGCAGGATTTTACTGAAGAGGATCTAAAATAAGAAGCACTGTCAATACATTAATAGAGAAAAACAGAGCTATTTTAAAATGGGTTTTTAAAATACAAAATATAAAAATAATGTAGATGTATTTCTTGAAATTTTTGTAACGCCATTAAACTCTTCGCTAAATTGTCATCTGAAATTTATCTGAAAGTTTGGTTCATAAAAGAAGTATTTCTGATAGCCGGTGATTAATATTATTTTCTTATCATTTAATCTTTGAAATATATTAAACATTCCAAAAGAAAATGAATACTTTTATCACATTTAGAAGCTTACACATTATGTAAAGAAAATAATAGCACTAATGTTTAATTCAAATGTAACAAACTGAGGTACCTAAAATCGATTTCTTGCTTTAACACTTGCTTGGGATTTAAAACAAAGCAATCACCAGTTATTGGAACAGATGTCTCTTTTAATGACTGCCAAATATTCAAGTAAATACATTTTTTAAGTCATAATCATTATTTTTAATAACTTCCATTTAAAATCCCAAACAATACTGCTATAACTTTACATGTATGATTTCATATTCTGTGGAGAAGGACTTTTAAAAACAAAGATTTAAATAAAATGATTACTTATAAATGTGGGTTTGTGAAACTATCCATATTTCAAACATACAGTTTTGCTGAAGTAATCACCAGCATGGATTTTTCTGAGAGATATTTTCAAAATAGTTGTTTTAGTCTGTAAACTCAAATCACTTGTAGTTTTGTAACTTAGAAAAACAGAATACAATAATTTTTGAGTTAGTTGGTTAGTATGATAAGAAAGATGTTGAATGAATCCTATTCATATTATAATTCATGTGTAGTTAATATAGTTTTCTACTTTTGTTTAGGCTCTTGGTATATTTAGGAAATCTAGTTATGAATAGAAACATTTACCTAGTTTGAGTTTATGTGCTCTGGGACAGCATTTTGCTTTTGTTTTTTGTTTTTGTTTTGTTTTTAAAAGGATGAAATACACTGGCAAAAAAAGAGCCAAAAGGATATAGAGGAAGAGGGGTGATCCTCAGTGTTCTATAGATCATACTGTATGTTATGTGTTATATAGATTATACTTTCACCTACCTCCCTGAGTAGATGGACTTGATTTCCATTCCTATTGCTTGACTGAGCTTGAACAACTTAGAACTTTCACAGAATTCTGGAAGTTTGAAAAGTGACTATGATTTTAAAACTTGGCTTTCTTGAGGAAATTTTTACTAGTCACCTGATGCTTGATGGAATAGTGAAACAACAAAATTTTCAGCCCGAGTAAGATGGCCAATCTACTTGCTCCCCTTCTCCCCATCCTCCAATAGGTGAGACTACAACAGGGCAACCTACTGTTATGAATAGGAAAGCAGAGGGGGTAATGAAAGCAATGTTGAAAAGGCAGGAAGATTGACTTTTTAAAATTATTGCTATGAGTCTATCTTAAAAGTATGACCAATCAGAATGCATAAGAAACAAATTAAAATACATGAAACAAAAAGATTATTAGGAAGAATGGAATGAACCCTGGACTGTGGTCAGAAGGTCCGTGTTCCAGGCACAAGTCTGAAATTTTCTGTTTTAGGTAAGTCCCTTAAAACTTGTGTAAGCCTTGTTTTCCTCATTGCAAAGGTCAAATGATTTCTTATATGTTAAAAGTACTGAGTAATCAAAGAATTTATAACTATAATATAGTTGATAATATAATATAATATAGATGATAAATATACTTATCATCTCAGTTCCATCACAGGACACATTTTATTCCCACCCCAACAATAACTTATATTGCCTCCAAAATCTTACGCTATTCTTGCTGACTTTTATTATTTTTAAAAATCTTCTTAGGTCTGCAACTGCATCCATAACTTTCTCTTCACTTTGCTATAAACATAATACACTAATTTATGTTTCTGTACCATTTGTTTTATTTTGCTCCATAATAACTTATCCAAATCCATCCATCCTTCAATATCTGAGTAAAATCCATTCTCTCCTACAAAGCCATTATCAACAAACACTTAGAACTTCTAGAGTAGGATGAATTATCCACACACTTGCTACTTAATGTGAATTCCAAGGACCAGAAACATCAGTATCCCCTGGGAACTAATGATGGATGCCCCCGTCCTGATCCTCTTAATCAGAACTTGTTTATTAACAAGATCTCAAATTGACTTTTATGTACATTGAGATTTGGAGTAGCAGTGATCTACCACACTCATTCTTGTAAAGCAGTTGTCCTATAGAATCATCTGTTTAATTTGTATGGTATTTTCCCTTAAGAAGATTAAAAATCCTGAAGCTTAGGAAAAATGTTTTATAATAATCCCCACAATACTGCTTCGCAGAAAATAATTTAATTCACTCTCATTAGAAAGGGATATACTCTTATCAACTTGCATCTACTAAAGGAGACATAGATATATTTCTGATTCCTGTGTACCATACAAGGTTAGAGATTGAACATGTGGACATTTATTTCTTACATGTGACCATAGTATTCTATTCTACTTTTTCATTCAGTACAAAAGAACAAAGAATGATAAATGCCACATTATTTTCTGTGAAGATATCAAACCTTGCATTCTTCTGAAGAAGGGAACTAAATAAATCTGTACCCCATTGAACTGGAAAGCTGGATGTGCTAATGCATAACCCATGTTGAACATGTTAATGTGGAAATGACCTTGGCCAAAAAAACACCTCTCATTTATAGTTCAGGTGTTTATTGACTGACTGTAGTCTGGGGAATCTCAGAATTGAATGAGAAGAAACTGAATTCATCCCTTGTCTTGTTCATAGATTAAGCTATATAAAAAGAAGTAAATGGATCAAGCCAAATGGTCTTATATTTCAGAAAGTTAATAGTTACTGTCCTACTAGGTTATAAAAATCAAAGATCGAGAAGTGATTATTCTAATATTATATCCCAAATTATTACAAATACCTATTAGGCTAGATACCAATGGATACAGCTAAACATTTATATCTTTTCTCTGCTTTGGCCAAAGTTAGATGGTCAGTAGTCACAAGATACAAATGATGTGTTTGGGGAAGTTTGCCGGATTTGTAAGAAAGCCAAGCAATGATTTATTCCACAGGATTCCTGCTGTGCTACAAATCAACCTGTCCATTTGAGAAGTCTCATTTTCAGCTAGCTGATGTGATTCAGAGTTTTCAGTGTGACATAAGAGGCCAGACAGAGGAGAACTATTAATTAACCTCACAGAATCATCAGTGGGATCCTGCATAATTACATGAGCTTATACATTTTAAAGACAGTGAGTACAAGGAGTTCAATAGCAGGTCATCTTCTATCCAAGTCTAGATAAGAATGTAAGGCTGCCCAGTTATTCAACATGGATACTCAGGAACAGAAAGGGGCCATGATTTCTTTTAAAATATCGCTGTTCTTTGAATAGTACCACACTTATGTTTGAAGTTGATCTCTCAAGTTTACCTGGTCCTGATTTTGGCATTAAACCTAGAGGCATGATGTGTACTCATTTTAAGCTGTGTATTTCCTATTTATGTGTTTTGAGGTACGTTGAGAGAAGAGAATTATTCTACTGTCAGTATAGACACTGAAATTCTGTGCATTTTAGACCAGGAAAGGGTAGATCTCAAGGGCCTGTCTTATATTTCCAGTTTCTTGGGTGCTTTTGGACAGCTATTGAAAAATTAGAAAGGTAGCGTCCTGGTACTATGCAAAAATGTATGACACTAACTACACAAATCCCATGTAAACTATATGAAGAGCTCTATAGGGAGTACTTTATGTCACTCTTTATGGATATTAGACCCCAATTCAACATTAAAGTGGTATGTAAATTATTCTAAAAATCTTTTTGCTAAACAGGTGATTTAATGTTCTTTCAATGGAAAAGTGGTGTTCTTGATTTTTCTGTCAGAAGCAATTAACATGCCATACTTTAATTTTATTAGTTGAATGCATGACCTGCAATGGGGAAAGTTATCGAGGTCCCATGGATCATACAGAATCAGGCAAGATTTGTCAGCGTTGGGATCATCAGACACCACACCGGCACAAATTCTTGCCAGAAAGGTAAAATATTACCAAATCATCCTTCCAGTGATTCTTTTTACAAACTGGCATTTGCTCCATGAACTGCCTTAGAAATTCTCTTTATATCATATTTTCTGGATAGCCTTGGGGCGAAGGGACTTATGAAGTACATGAGAATGCTGGCTACGCATTTGACTGTGTCTGCTGAGTAGACCGAGTCCCTTGAGGTCATAATGGTCCTGAACCCAGGAGCATCAGTGGGGTGCAGAAGAAGAGCACTACCAGAAGCTTCCTCTTTCTCTTCCATGGCAGGAAAAAGACAGAGGCTCATTAAGAAATGACCACAGTCCAAGCTATTGGAGGGGGCATTGTTGCTAGATACAAGTTAATGTCCTTCTAAAGCCACATCTTCAGTGACTGGGTAAAGTGGGGTCACATGTGTGACGCCATGACATAGGTTATGCCCATAGAAAGGGAATGCAAGGTGAAACAAACAATTCTTTGGCTGCTTTATCTAGCGTATTTTAGAATTGCCAGTCTGGAGAAGTCATGCCACCAAATCTACTTTTCTCCTCCAGGATTGGGTTTTGAGATAAAATGGTTTAAAAAATACGTCTACTTTGGTTCATTCGTTTCATATGAAATATTTAGTTAAAAATTCTTTTATTTTTATTATAAAGAATAAAAATACAATTATAGGGGAAGTTTATCCCCACCTTTCTGAAAGGTATTTTTTTTTTCTTTTTGTTTGTTTGTTGTTCTCTTAAATTAAATTCAAACTATGTGTTTTGGGTTTTTTAAGTATATCTCTTGTCTTTTAAGTGAGTGCAGAAGGAATATGGTAGCAATTAAAATCAAGTCACCAATTCAGGACCCTGTTAATTTAAAGGGAGGAAGGTATAGAGAGACTGGTGTGATGGAGTTTCTCTCTTGCCATGGTGGAGGAGAGGGCATGACCTAGAAGGGCTCTATTTTCAAAATTGAGCTATCATTAGTAACAGAACTATTGAAACCTAACTTTCAGTTTGAGCTTTAAGCCATCCTCAGAAAAGGACCCCTTTCCTTAATGAGCATTCTACCTGAGGTCATGTTTATGTAATCTCTCCTTAATTGGGCTTTGTGAGAAGAGGATTCAGTGTGGGACCTCAGCTGGTGGACAGGTACCAAATGGACCTAACTTACTAGCAAAAGGGATGTATTCTGTACTTACTAGATACATAAGCTAACAGATGCAATAGTTGATAAATTGCAGTTTTTGTAAGGCACAACAGGAAATCTTTTCCTCCCCCATCTAGTAGTAGCCAAGCTAGGTCGAACATTATTTTGTGAACTGAGGGGTGGGTAGTGTTTCCAGGCAGATTTACATGACACTTTTCTTGGTGTGGTTCGCAGATATCCCGACAAAGGCTTTGATGATAATTATTGCCGCAATCCTGATGGCAAGCCGAGGCCATGGTGCTATACTCTTGACCCTGACACCCCATGGGAGTACTGTGCAATTAAAATGTGCGGTAAGTTAAGGTCAAATTTATTGCTTCCTTTTCCTCTCACAGATTGGGTCTAAGCAGGCGATTATTAGTGAGACAGGTTAACAGTTATTTTACTTGATGCTTTAATGTGTGTAGGTTTTAATATTTTAAGAATGTGTTACATAATTCTACCCAAATCTTTGGAATTTTCAGAGTCATTGTTTTGAAAGAGATAAATATGCAAGTGAACACATATACAGAAAACATTTATAATTATGGTGAAGGCCTAAACATTCTCATGTTATTTAAAACAAAAGCCCAATGAGGGAGAAAAATATCGGGGATTATGTGCAGTATCCTAATGTCATTAGGGCCATAAAAGCAAGGACCTTAGATTTTTACTTTCCAATCTGGTATCCTTTCCCATACCGTTCCTCCCCAGACATAACATGAGCTGTCAAGTGACGGTGAACCTCTTTTGGTGAATGGCAGAGTTGCAAGGAACTAGGAAGTCTACTGGAAGATTCTCACAGACATCCTTAATCTCTAGTTGCTGACCTCACCTCTCTGTCTGCCTTGTCCACAGCCTGTGTTGTTCCAACCTGTCTTCTATCTGTGCTATGGTTTTTTTCTATGTACTGGCCTTTACTCAACACTCCTGAGTTTCTGACAAAACCTTCTGTCCTCCCTTGCTTTGTGGTAGCTTTTTAAATCTGTATACTTTGTCCTATCCTCCATGGTTAACTTATACATTTTTACTCTTTGAAATAATTCTGGATAATTAGATTTGGCCATGCTTTTATTTCTTTGAGTACAAGTCTTATTTTTTTCAGCTGGATCCTAAAATGCTTTAAGACCAGTAGAATCACATGAGTTTAGCAAGGTATAATTACATTATCAGTTGGCTTGATAATATAAAGATATGCATATATATGGATATATAAAGACAAATAACCTACATAAGATCAGGTACCAGCAGCCTAAATGATAAGTGGACAGTTCTGAGGATAGGGATAGGCATTTGCATATTTTCCTAGTACAGCCTGATGGAGATATTCCTTTGAACAAACTTAATTCAATATTATCCACACTGTGATAGTGCCAAAGTAAAGTTCTCTCCACTTAGACCTGCTAATAAAAGGAAATGTTTTGGACAACTCAAATAAAGCCCATAAAAAGAGGATGTGTCTAGCATATGTGAAGTAACTGCAGACTCTGGTAGGCTCTCGATGTGAACAGAATGTTCCAAGGAAACTGAATCATCTGTGTGGTCCCTTAAAATAAAAGATGACTCCTGTGACAGTGTTTCTCCGTATAGATCGGGTTAGTTCCACTCATTGACTTTTAAAATCTTGTTAAGCTTTCCATTGTTATAGACTATTTAGGTACTATAAACCATGTTTCCCTTCCGTTCTGGGTGTGTGCATGTGTGTGTGTTTTAGGTACTCTTATACTTGTATAAATTGTCTCTGGAATAAGATCCATATAAATACACACACAGATACACACGCGTTCACATGCATACTCACCGGCACATTCACGGTTGTCCTCCTATTCATTTACCAATCAGTGTTTGGTTATTCTAAAAGATGTTGTGAGAGAAAAAAAATAAATGACACTTCCTCACTACTAGATAGATTTCTTTCTCTTTTCTGTCCAAAGAAGAGTTGGCTAATTATGCAACTAACATGCAGTGATTCAGATGACTTTGCTAAACAGAGGATGAAGTTTATAGGATGTTAATTCTAAGGAAAGGATGGTAGAATTTGTAAGCCAAACCTATAGAGTTAAGAACAAAATAATGTTTTAAACATTGGGAATATTTTAGAAATATTTCATTACGAGAAAGCTTTTAGTTTGTAAAATCATATATGGAGACTACATTTTTATTCAAATGGATTAAAGCTGACATTCTGCAATTCTGGAAAGCCTATGATATAATGTTTTATGAATATGCTTCCAAATATTTTGGTCTACATTTACAGGACAGCCTATGATGCAACACCAAGACATTTGGTGATGGTTTTAACTGTGTAACAGTTTTCTGTCACTGTATAACAAATTACCAAAAACTTAGTGGCTTAAAACAATGCATATTTATTATGTCATAATTTCTGGCGGTCAAAAGCCCAGGCATAACTCAGGTGGGTTCTCTGCTTAGGACCTTACAGGGCCATGACCCAGGTGCTGCCAGCCTCTATCATTTAAGACTCAGCATCCCATTCCAAGTTCACTGGTTGTTGGCAGAATTCAGTTTCTTGGGTTGCAGTGCTGAGGTCCTCAGCTCCTAAAGACTGTCTCATACTTCCTACTACATGACTCTCTCCACAATAGGGGAGTTTACTTCTTCAAGGCCAACAGCATAGTTTTCTGCTAGTTTGAGCCTCTGACTTCTACACCCTTTTTTAAAGAGCTCGCCTGATTAGGTCAGGACCACCCATGGCAAACTCCCTTTAAGTTAAAGTCAGCTTATTAGGACTTTACTTACACCTGCAAAATCTCTTCACTTTTGATGTACGACATAAGCTAATTACAGAAGTCTCCAAATTGGTATCCAGGTAGCCAGGGGAACACAAAGTCTCTCCTCAGGGTCTGTGGGCATGAACAACTTATAGGCTCAAATTCTAGCTCTTCAACTTCCGTATGAATTCTTGCCCCAAATCTTCTGCTTGAAGTGCATGTGTTACTAAGGAGTTAGTCAAGTTCAAAATCCTTCCTTCCCATTCACAATTTCCCTTTCATACCTACTGAACAAAGGCAAACTGCCCATCCTTCCTGAATTTTATTGTGGTACACTGTCCTAAAAACCTTGGTGACACTAAACCAAGAGACCTTTGAAAATACTATATATTCATGCTGCTTATCATTTATGCAGTATTGTTACATAACTCTATCCAGAATATATATGTTTGTGTGTGTATATGCGTGTGTGGTGTATATTTGTATTTATCTCTTGGAATTCTGTGGTCACAAGAAATGTAAATAAATAATTTTGAAATATAAAAGTCTTTCAGAAAAGTATGATAGAGTAAAGAATAAGTCTCTCCAGCATAAAATACATTAAATTCAAATAACATTCCATGAGTAAAGTAGAATGGAAAAAAAATGACTCAAGGAGAAAAAGAGCTTGATAATGTACACTTATCCAGGAACAGGTAGGTATCAAATCACTCCAGTATTTAGAGTCCATTCACACATGTAAAAGTGTGATATAAAATTTTTGGTTTCAAAATGTCAGTCGTTAACATATGCTAGAAATCACATCTTTTGCAGCCATAAAAATACAGATGTCAACTTAAAAACATGTGAGAGAACATAAATACTTTTTAAAAATTCTTTTAGTAACAGGAACAAAAAACAAAAGCAAAACCAAAAATTCCAACACCAGCTAAAGACCACTGAACCAGAAGAATTGCTATATATTCCCAGTAACTGGTGTGGAGAGGGCTGAGAAAGGAGGCAGGTGGGTCTGAGAAGAGCTGATTTGAACAGGCTGCATTAATTCAGTCATGTGAACTAATGCAACAAGCAGTGAGAATAACAAGGTGAGGAAGGATGTGAACAATATTGAAGAGCTCCGGTGTCCAATATATGATGACAAGTTGGATGTGAAGGTAGGGAAAGGGAAAGCCAAATATTTTTTAAGTTATTAGATAGATGATGCGTATTTAAGAGACATGTAACTTTGAGGAGAAAGATAACGTTTAGTCCTTCTTATGTCGAAGTGTATGTGCTTGATGTCTGTGCTCAGAGCACATCTAAGTTCAGTCTCTTCTGAAGCTCATGCAAAATCCTAAGTACATAGTGGCAGCCAAAACCTTTGCGGAGCAGCAATTCCAGGGAGCACACAGAAAACACAAGAAAGATCAGTGGCCCCTTTTCCATAGGGTTTATTCAATACATATTTACTGTCTAGCTCTTATACCTGAAACCCTTGTCTAGATTCTGGGGATATAGAAGTGAACAAAACACTCCAAGTTTTATATAAAATTTGAATTTCAGAGCATTGGTTCTAACTAGTAAAGTAAAAGCTGATATTGCCTTGACATGGGCATATTCAGAGTCCTTTCAGAGTAGAGGTTTTGAATACTTTGTTCTGTTCCTTTTATTTGTTAAATAGCTGAATGAACCGCAAATTTGTTCCTGTCACTTTGTTTCCAACCTTTTAATCCTTTTAATCCTATAACCAGTGAGTGCATCCCTGAAAGTGAATGTGGGCCTCAGTATTCTGGGACTGGCCTTCTCAGTTATCCCCCACACGGTAGGCGATTTTTACCAAATGGCAACCGCTCACAAATATTCTGGCTATGTACCTTTTTAAAAACATATTACAATTTTATTTGATAGTTATAATCAAGAAAGCTGAAAAGCGGTTTCAAAATTTTATGAATAGATTGCCTCCTTCTGAATGCATCCGGAATAGTACAATATGCATATATCCAGTTCTCTTCTAAGAGTTACTCAATCAAAAGCACAGGGGTAGAAAAGAGGGAATTGGATATGTTATAGTTGCCATAAGGTTTCAGCATGCTTAAGCTCTGGAGCCACCCCTGATGTGGAATGAAGTAAGCTGGTCATCTGAAGAAGGGGCAAGTTTCAAGTCCAGATGCTGCATTAAAGAGCTTTCTATTTCTGAGTCAGTAAAGTTTCTATCTCAGTCAATCAGTGTAGGGGCTCCCTAGAGGCACAGAGGGAAAATGTAGATACCCAAGGGTAGATCCTGTCATCTGTAAGCTAGTTATCCTCTCCCAGAGAGACCAGATTCCTACTGTTTGTTCTGCAACATCACATCGCTGTACAAGGCCCTCTGAACAGGGTCTAGGCATTCCCATTGCTCCTGAGAGAATTCTGTGCCCCACCCCTGAATGTCATTCTATTTCTGGCTCCTATTCTGTCTTTTTCCTCCTCCACCAGTCTTCTTCCTCAGGCAACAGGAGCATGTAGAAGGCAAGTGAGCATTTCAGGGGTCAGTGTCACCTGATTCAGAATTTTGGGTCAAGTCTCTCATCTCCATGTTGAGGTAGGCTCACTGAGTCTCACAGAGGGAGTCATTCACCAAGTTATCCCGAGAACATTTGAATTGAGTGAGCAGAACTGGACAAAACAGAACTCTGAGACGTTGACCTGAAGGAGCTAATGGATAGGGGTGGCTTTATGGATCTTCTCCCTTAGAAATTCCATGACCATGTTTCACATGTGCTCCACAGAGTGACCTTTGCTCTGCACCATCCATATGTGGGTCTACCTAGCTATATAATTTTTAACATATTTCCAGGTATTTGGAATTTTAAGATATTGCAAATATATAACAAGATTGGAAGTCCTGTATAGCCCCTGAATGAAGTACTGATTTTCATATGATTTTCCTCTATAATCACTTTGTATTCTGAATAATAGTTTGTTCCATAGATTAGTTCACTACTTTTCAAAGAGATATAATATTTGTTGGGAGTAACTATATTTTTCTGAAGTGAAAATAGTTCTCTGGAAATTGAAAATTGGTCTTTTGTTTGATATGTCATAGAAAATCTAATTGATTATTTAAATTAGTTGTTCACAAACTTCTTGGACTGAAGATATTTTTACACTCTACCATTATTGAGAACCCCAAATTGTGTATTGAACTATATGAATCAATATTTGTAATATTGGAAATTAAAATATCAATTCATTAAATACTAATCTAATTGGATGCTAATAAATTCAACATATTTAAAATGAAAAATAACTATGTTTTTCAGAAAAATGGGCTGTGGTTCCATTAGAATATATAGTAACTCAAAAAATATATATATACATTAACTCTCATATACCTGTTGGCTGCTCCAATTGTTTTCTACTTCTCACCACCGGAGACTCACCCAGTTGGAGATTTCCATCATCTATCACCTGTTCTTAATATTCTTCCTTTATCTTGTAGGATGGTCTCATCTGCTTTTCATTTGTATGACTCGTACCACCATTACATTTAAAATCCAAAAACCTAGAATAATCCTAGACATGCTCTTTCCTTTACTCTTCACATTGGGTCCATCACTAAGACTTGCCAGTTTATCTTGTATGAACCTCTCAAATCTGGCCATCACTCCCACGCTGTCTCCTTTATCTATGAGAGTGTTATTTTTGTCTTGAATATTTAAATGGCCTTCTGAAAGGAGCTGGATCCATATTTACTTGTTTTTTCCCCCTTTAATCCCTTCTTCACACTACAGACAGAAAGATATAAAAATCTGAATATATCATTTCATATCCTTAATACACCACACACACACACACACACACACACACACACACACACCCCAAGTAAAAATGCTTCAGTGATTTACTTCGAACTTTCAAAAACAAAAAACCTTTTGAACAAAGACAAAGCCATTTTTTAGTTCCCTACTCATATCTCCCACCTTCTATACTACCACTGTATAGTATTCCTGTCTATTCCAGCCAGAATAGCTTACTTCCTGTACTTCACTTTTTCCATATTCTCATTTGCAGTTCCTTTACCCCTGCCATCTCCTCTGCCTTGAAAATTTTTTTCGTCCTTCCCCACCCTGCTGACAGCTACTCATTGTTCAAATTTCAACTCAGTTATGATCTCTTTAGTTATGATCGCTATCATTTCTTCATTTGACTTTCTGACTTGTCAAATTCCTTATTATGTGTTTATACCACCATAAACCTCTCCTTCTAAGTACTTCTCAGAGTCTGGTCCTTACATTTGATTTTGAAATTATTTGATTAATAGGTCTATCAAAATTTGTAAGTTCCAACAGAGCAAAGATCATGTCTCTTTTTTGTGTCAGCACATTGCCTTGGACGTGACAAGGATTTGTTGAATGAATGAATGTTATTTCTACACAGTAGTAGCTTTGTGAGTGTGTGTGTGTGTGTGTGTGTGTGTGTGTGCATCCTGGAATTTTTTCTATAGTTCTAGATTTTCTTTCATATGACAACTTAGCTTGTCTTAGACATTACTACCCAGGAGGGTTTCTTCCTATATCCTCAACTCATCCTAAGGTTTCATGCTTCCCTGAGCTACTTTTGTTCATTTGTTGCTGGTTGTCTCAATGGCATTTTCTTTACCAAAAAAAATAGACAAGTTTCATCATGTTTTACCTTATTTTCCTCTTTCTCTTTCTTCTTTTTTCCTTTTAAGTTCTAGACACAAAGGTGCCCAGAACCATTTCATTAATTTTTTTAACAACTTACTGTGGTATAGTTGATATAACCTCAACATATTTAATGTATACAATTTGATGGCTTTGAACATGGCTGTATATCCATGAAACCATCTCCACAATCAAGGTAATAAACATAATAATCACTTCCAAAAGTTTCCTCCTGCCTGGCCCCCACTTTTTTAATTATGTGTAAGAACACTTAACCTGAGATCTACTGTTGATATTTTTTTAGTATATGATATAATATTGTTAACTATAGGTACTATGTTGTAGAAATGTCTAGTTCTCTAGAATTTATTCATTTTGAACAACTGAAACTTTATACCCATAAGACAACTCTTCATTTCAGAAATGTGACTAAGGCATATTTTTGATATCTTTCTAGTCAAATTATTGTTATAGACTGAACCATGCAACACCCCTCCACCACAAATTCATAATTTAAACCTTAAATCCTCAATGTGACTATATTGGGAGATAGGGTTTTTAGGAGGTAATTAAGGTTAAATGAGGTCATAAATGTTTGCTAATTTGCTGGGATGAGTAGCCTTCGAGTAAGAGAGAGATCTCTCTCTTTTCTCCAAATGAGGACATGGCAAGAAAGTGACCATCTGCTAGCCAGGAAGACAGCTCTCACTAGAAACCAAACTGGCTGGCATCTTGATTTTGGCCTTCTCAGCCTCCAGAATTGTGAGAAGTACATTTCTATTGTTTAAGCCATCTCGTCTATAGTATTTTGTTACGGTGGTCCAAGCAGACTAATACAGGCATGTTGCCACCAGTAATAAATAAAAGAATCCTTCCTTCCAGTAACCAATGTACATTGGTGTCATTTTAAGAGAATATGTACCCTTGTGTGTTTACATGTTGGGAAAAGAATTTTAGCAAATTATTTTCTTTCTTAAAGAAAACCTGTATTTTTCTGTATTTTATTATTTCATCCAAGGCTAGAAGAGAGTCTTAGACATAAAATCTCATTGATTCTGAGTCAGGAAAAAACAATAACATCAATACCCTTTCTCAAGGGACAGATCTTATACTTGGAGGTCTTTTTCAAGTCATCTTTTAAGGAATAGGAGTATAGAATTGAAGACCTTCCATGAAAGTCTTGTCTCTTGAGCATTTTCTACCAGAAAAGGCTTGGGTAAAGTCCAAAGAAAAGTTTCAGTTAGGAATTCTAGGTTCACATGGAAAGCAAATGTACAACCAGTTTGAGGTTTGTACTTTGGAGGTCTTTATACTACTTTCCCATGTCAATATTAAAACAAGAAGTTCTTTAAATATTTATTGAGCCTGATCTTGCCATTTGTGGACCAAAAAGAACAAGTCCGTTGATGGAAGAATAGCTTTATGCACTCTTCTCAGTCTTCAGAGATCATCCTAAAGTGAACCCTATGTTTCAGTTGCTCTTCAGTAGCTGAAGTGGGAATAGATTGGGTTGGGCTGAAGTGTTCCAAGGAATAATCAGGTATTTGGCCAATGACCTACGGAACAACTTGCTCTTAGCTATAGGCAAAAGAACAGCAACAGTTTACCGCCATGGGGAAATTTAGAATTTGGGGGGAGAAAAGGACTGTAACTGCAAGGATTTACTAATCGTCATGTAAGGGTTATGAGCCCTGTGCATGGCTCTCTGTAACATACACGTGCACTCATATTCTCCAGTTGCCTTTCTCAGACCGCCATCAGAGCTGTGTGGTATCTCAGCAAAAATTTGGCTAGACTTTCACCGAGAAAATGGATCAGATTTATTATTAGTCATCTTGTTCTAGTGGTTTTTCTGTTGAGTGGCAAGATGTTCATCTCAAGGATTACATAACAGTTCATGTTTATTCTTTCAAAATATCTATTCAAATCTTGAAGTTCCTGACCAGATATTATAGCAATCATCATTACACATCCATACCAATGAAGTGAAATGAACGTTCCAAGAGGCACCCATGGTATTTGATTATGTTGTGAAAGGACAGTGAAAACTGTCAGTAGCACATGTTCTTTGTAAAGCATTTTCAAATAGAACATTTTGTGTCAATCATCAAAGAAAAACATTTCTTCATTCATAGGCCACTAAGGATCATATAACTATTTTTGCATTTGCTCTAAAGGGTAGCCACTACTGACAGTCTTGAACAAAAGTTTTATTTGTGAGGAACTCTCTTATTTGTGTTTCTAGTATTTTCAGTGTGCCTGGTAGACACACTTGCAAAAATGTTTGTGTATATGAAGATACACACATGTTGCTTTGGCTAAACTTGATCAATGTCCGCTGATATTTAAGGATGTTCCTGTGCTTCTTTAACACTTTGCTTGACCACTAGACACTTCAAAATCTTCTCTTATTTAGGTTCCATGTTAAAGTTTTAAGTCCAAAGGGATAGCTTTCCCCAGATTTAATAGTTTTTCCCAAATAGATTGGTATGAATCATTTGTTTTGTTTTTGTACCAAGTTTTGTTATTTATACAGTAGGACAGATAAAGGAGTCTATTTTATTGCAATTCAAGAATAATTCATCTTGTTTGAGTATGAACTACCTACATAGGGAACAGAGTTGAAACATTTGCATCACAGGTAAATGGTCTATGAAAAATCATTCACATGGTCCTCATCAGATAATATATTCAAATAATATAATGAAGTTTTTCATTTTATTCTATAATTGCCACCAGAAATCATGTAGTTTTTGTTTATGAGGTCACTTCTAGGAGCTGAGTGTCAAGTGGGATAAATACAGACATGCTAAACTTCAGAGGGCACTTTTTAGTTAATGAAAAATATAATCTCAGTACTGCTGGTTCATAGTTAAAATCATAGGAATATTTCCAATGAATTAAAACATCAAGTTGTTTGAGTTTATATATTTCAAAGTTATGGATGCTTATTAAAATAAAAGTTAAAAAAGATTACTAATTAGATTTTTAAAATATTTTGTTGAGGCCTGTCTTGGGCTGCTGTAAGAGAATACCAAGGACCAGGTGGCTTCTAAATAACAGATATTTATTTCTGACAGTTCTGAGGGTTGAGAAATCAAAGATCAAGGTGCCAGGAGATTCCTTATATGGTGGAAGGGTGAGGGAGTTCTGTGGTATCTTTTTTATACAGCACTGATCCCATTCATGAACAATCTGCCTTCATAATCTAATCACCCACCAAAAGCCCTACATCCTAATACCATCACATTAATTCAATTACTCTTGTCCAGTAACAGGATTTCAAGGTATGAATTTGGGGGAGACACAAGCATTCAGTCTATAGTAAGGTCTAATAAAAAGTTCTATTTATTCTATACTATGCTCTATTTTTATTAATGTGCAGTAATTCTTTGTATTTTGTAATTTCTATAATTTCAAAAGGTTCAAGTTTCCACCAAAAGATGAGAATCTGTTAAATAATCCAATTATTTAAAACAAATCCAAGCTTGTGTTTTTATATACTCATTTTAACTTGCACTGTCTTTAAGTGAATATTTAGTGATTCCTTAAATTTATATCAAAGATTTTAAATTATACTAATGAAATTTAAGAAAAAAACTGTTCAACAAAATTGCCCAAATGATGATTTTATGATTGCAGTGAAAAAATCTTTAATTAAAACTTGTTGGGGACCTCTGCAGGTGAGGTGCAAAGTTAGTATCAATAGGTAGGACTCTGAACTTTACACTGGAATTTTAGTGGATGAATCAACAGTGAAATATTTTCCTCAGTATTTTTATTCAAGTTTTTTTTTTTACATAGGGTTTTATAATATAGACATTACTTTGTAATATAGATATTACTTTTCACAGATACTCCTAAAATTTGAAACCTTCTACCTCAAATTAGGAAAATGTTCACTTTCTACTAGCCTTAAAATTTTGATTCCTCTTCAAATTTTCTGATGAACATGTGATTACTCACCGAATTTCCTAGGTATTGATTTCTTCATGAATTATGATAATATTTGTTTAATTATCTGTCTTTTTATTTAAAAAAGTGCAATTAAATTGTTTTGAGTTTAAGGCTCTGTGTTTCAAATTTTAATTATCATGGGTTATTTCTACAAAATGTTGCTTTAATAAAGATATTTATGAAAAAATACTTTGTAAATCCAATTACTCTCGTATAAAAACAATTCTAGAAATAATACCTGATTTTTAATCTTAAATTGACATTGTAGTGTCCAAGGAGCAGAACATATTAATCTTTCATGGGCTCAGCCTCTAGCTATGTTCTCAGTGAGATGTGATGACCCACATCTAGCCAAAGGCTGCCCTGATTGACCCTAAAACTCACCAAGACTGGGTTTTTCGATTATATGTTCACAATGTCACAGTAATAGTTGAGAAAAATAGGTCAGTAATAAACATATAAAACCAAACACACACAAATACACAAGAAAGTGAGACGGTAGAAGTACCCAAGACAGAAAAGTAGTCCCTAAGAAGATTAACTAAAGTACTTTTGTTCTGGCTGCAGTAACTCTGACCTTCCTCCCTTTGTCTGGGTTCTAAATCCTAACTCAGTTTGCTTCCCAGGAACTTGTGCCCAAGAAGTGGGGGAATAAAAACTTTACTTCTTAAAATGTTAAGGTAATGAATTGATATGTTGCTTAAGACATTGTTTTTGTCTTTTTTACATCATAGTTTTGTAACTAGATATGAAATAGGTCAGTACAAGTTTGATCTCTTAACTGTTTTAAAATTATCACCCTTTAAAGATGCTCCCCTCCACATACACCCAGTATCTTCAAATCATTTAACAGTTAACTTAAATCATCAGAAATATGGTAGCTTGGTGGCATTTGTTTTGATAAAATATAGTTCCTGAGGACCCATATAATCTTACTATTTCATTTAAGAACTTTATTTTTCTACAGATTTTATGTATTTATTTGAGAGAGAGAGAGCGTGAGCAGGGGGAGGGGCAAAAGGAGATGGAGAAGCTGTGGGACTTGATCCCAGTACTCTGGGATCATGACCTAAGCCCAAGGCAGATGTTTAAGAAATTGGGCCACTCAGAAGCCCCTCATCTAAGAACTTAAATATTAAAATAGTAAAGGACTTGATTAACTAGCACTAAGTTTTTCTATACAAGTCATTTCTTCAGGCCAATAAATTTTGTTCTTCCTGAAATGATATGTTACCAATATCAGTGTATATTAACTCTCAGAAATCAACTCTCAATGACCACTTTGTGGATCACTCTCTGGACATTTTGCTTATCTCCATTTGATGTTCCTTTTAATTTAGGGTATTTCTGGGCCAAATTTTCATTGCCTGCAGTAGATATATAAAATAAAAGTATATTTTAAATGGAACTGAAGAAAAGTCATTTTAAGGGTAACATATGGAAATCCGTTTATACAACATATTCCAGTGGTTGTCATGGTCATTAATTAATCGTCCTTCTTTTTCACTAAGTTTCATAGAATAACTCCAAACTTAGGTTCCACTTAGTTTGCATGAAATTGAATGAAATAAAACATTAAGCCCCATAAAGAGTAGTTATTTGTAAGAAATTTATGTATGTTTGTATTTATGTATTAATTAATTTATTAATCATTCATTCATTATGTTTTTTAAAATTTTTTAGAAGATTTTATTTATTTATTTGACATACAGAGATCACAGGAGGCAGAGAGGCAGGCAGAGAGAGAGGAGGAAGCAGACTCCCCGCTGAGCAGAGACCCTGGGATCATGACCTGAGCCGAAGGCAGAGGCTTTAACCCACTGAGCACCCAGGCGCCCCTCATTCATTAGTTTTAAAGATTTATCTATCTATTTTAGAGAGACAGCGTGTGTGAGCAGAGGGAAGGGCAAAGGGAGAGGGAGAGAGAATCTTAAGAAGACTCCCTACTGCACATGGGGCTCAATTCCATGACCATAAGATCATGGCCTGAATGAAAATCAAAGTTCGATACTTAACCAACCGAGCCAGCCACGCACTCCAGAAAGAAATACACTTAAATGAAATTGAGGATCCATTTTAAAAAGAACTTACACTATTAAATATGGAACACTTTTTTATAGACATCCCTAGCCTCTGAAGGCATGTCTAATTCTGACTTCTTTTGGGAAATGATACATATAATTCCAGAATGGATGAATCAAAGGCATTTATTAAAATCCTAAATTGTCTTACAGTATGTCAGTTTGAGTTTTATCCAGGGACATCTTTAATGACCATTTAGATTGTAAAGGTAACGGGAGTTTACGTTGACTTTACTCTATTGAATCGTAAATATTTTTATGTATGTTTTGAGAAAGTGCATGAATTTTAGTTGCTCTAGAAAGTTTTCAGTTACATTTTGTTTGGATTAACATTAAAGACTAAAGAGAAAGTCCAAGTTGTAGGAAAATTTTAAGTTTGTACTTTTTCTTACTTTGTTATGGAGATTTTTTGATCTGCATGAAATGTGGTAAGAATTGTATTTGGACTAGGAAAAAAGTCAGGAGATAATTCTGCCTAGGAACAACTGATTTCTTTTAATACTAAAAAATTGATTAAAAAATTAAGACACCAGCTTAGAATATATTTATCATACTGGAGGAAAATCATGGATAATACCATTACCAACTTTTATATGTATTTAAACAAACTCATTAGGATTAACTGTAGAGTCATTTCAGGGATACTGTGTAAGGACACCTGGGTGGCTCAGTCAGTTAAACGTCTGCCTTCAGCTCAGGCAATGAACCCAGGGTCCTGGAATAAAGTCCCACATCAGACTCATTGCTCAGCAGGGAGCCTGCTTCCCACTCTGTCCCTACCACCCCTCCGACCCCAAGCACACTCTTTCTCAAATAAATAAATAAATAAATAACCTTAAAATGCAAAAAGAAATACTGTCTATTTAGCATATATTGGGTATAGTGCCACACAGAAGTAAAATACCTTCAAAGAATTTTTTCAAATTTAGTGTTTGAATGAAAAGAAAATTGGAATGGGGACAGTAATAATGATAAATTGATTAAAAAAAAAACTGTTCTCTAGACAAATCTTCCCTTTCTTACCTTTTTTATGGCCAAACATACAGCATAGTGCTTTTTATTTATTTTTTTTTAATTTCTTAAAAGATTTTATCTATTTATTTGAGAGAGAACATGAGCAGGGGAAGGGGCAGAGGGAGAAGGACCAGGGAACCTGACCAGGGAACCTGACATGGGTCTCCATCCCAGAGCCCTGGAATTGTGATCTGAGCCAAAGGAAGATGTGTTTAAGTGACTGAGCCACCCAGATGCCCCAACTTAGCACTTTTTAATCTCCCTATGTGGTCACTATATTACTTAATGTATGTTTTTCAATTTCTAAAGTAAGAAAAGTGATTAAAAAGCACATTTGAAAAGCATTAATAAATAGAAAGATTTTACTTCTAATGTTAATCAATGAATGGACAGATCTAGGAAATTTAAGTGCTTTTATATGATGCTCTTTCAAACTAGTCTATGTAAAGCCAAGCTAGAATATTCTATTTCATGAGCAGAGAAATCCTATAGTTGAGTCCACCATGGTAACTCATTCCTTTAGGTTGAGTGAGATAACAATAATGATAACTTGAATTTTTATTCTGCTCAATTTTAATAAAAACCTATGTGACAGAAAACCCTAGTAATATGTGTGCAAGTTAAAACTAAGAGGTAAATGACAGATTAAAAGATTTTACTCAAGTTTAATATTTCTTCTTACCAATAGCTCATGGTACTATGAATGACACAGATGTCCCTACCGAAACAACTGAATGCATTCAAGGTCAAGGAGAAGGCTACCGGGGCACCATCAGTACTATTTGGAATGGAATTCCATGTCAGCGTTGGGATTCCCAGTATCCTCACCAGCATGACATAACTCCCGAAAATTTCAAGTGCAAGTGAGTATATTGGGCACATATAAATTTCAGTAGACTCTGCAGGAAATGAGGTGGAATGGTTACTCAACGAATTTTGGTGTTAGTAATTCTTAAACGTTAGTGTGTCCAGGGACAATCGAGTTAAAAGGCAGATTCATCCACTCAGACATTTTGATTCCTTAGGTCTGAGACCAAATATCCATTTTAATGAACACTCTAGGTGATTTTGAATCAGATGGTTGATGTACTGTATTTGGGGAAACACATCCCTAGTTTTCTGATCACAGCTTTGATTTTGCAGGTGTCTTTAATAAATCATTAATGGTAATGATAACCAGGCAAGTTTCAAATTAGTGCCTTCTTAATATTTCACATTAATTTTAAGGGAAATTACATATTTTTTTCCTTTCACAAGAAGAGGCATGCCTTGATTTCACTCAACAATGTAAAAACTGAGACATTTTTGACCTTGAAGTAATATTATTTTTTTAAAATTTTAAATATGTTTTCTGCTGTTTCAGATTTCCTTTAAAGAGTGGGAAAGTAAACCAATTGTTTAGGTGAATCAAGCCAAAGAAACTGCTCTTGACTATCAATTATATTGCTGTTATGTACCTTCTCCGTGGCTGTTTTTTTTCACCACTTGACTTTTGCTACACAGAACAGCCACGATGCCATGTGTTTTTAAATTGTCCACCTTGTTATGAGGAACATAAAATGATTGCTTTTGAAACTTATAACACACGTGCCATTCATAGTGGCTTTGCTGAAATAGCACCTATAAATAACATATATTGGCTTTATATAATTGGCTTTTAATAAGAGAGCTTAACATTTCAAGATGGGGAAGTATGAGCACTAGTTGGCCTATCCACTGGAGAGAGGAGATGTTTTATAGGTAGTGTTTTTGTTTGTTTGTTTCAGCCAATTCAATGTATTTGCTCAGATAGTAAATAGTCATGTTATTATATTTTCATTATTTTATAACAACTATTTACTTGTCATTGTAAGTTTGCTTCCCTCATATTCTTCATAGCAGTTCTCTCTGTTCCTGACCCATGTGTTTCACACCTCAGAAATAAATACCAAAGTAGAGAAAGCAAAGAAAATGACAAATGATTAGTGAAGACAAACAGAGGAGACAGTGTCAGTGCCATTCACTATTTTGTTAATTTCTAATGACTGGTAATAATACTCAAGTAAGAAATTGTATATGCACAAATTTTCAAGAGAATTTAAGCAATTATTCATCTAAAATAGCAAACTTATGTAAATTTGATGTAAAACTCAATGCACATATTTTATACCAACATAAATTTTTAAAATGTAAGTGCAAATTAGTTAAAAGAAATAGAAGATGATATTTATCTTAATAATTTTAATAATTTTATAAGAAAACTAATGACTTTAATATGAGTTGTAACTATGAACGCTTACTGTCCAGTGGCTGTAACTATTGGCAATCACTCTTCTCATAATCTTAAATAACACAGTTTGTGTCAGCATCTATTTTGACTAGATAAACTCTTAACTTGTTGATCTTACAGCAAAACCTAAGTTTCTTCCTTAAAAAATTTCTCCATTTCTAATGGTGAACTTGGGTATTAATAAAATTGTAGTACTTCTTATTGGACCTAAGTGATATATATAAGGCAATTTCTAATATACTGATTATTAATTTTGTTAAATTACTAGCCAGGGGTCTATGAGGAGAAAACCCATGCTTGTTTCAAATTAAAGAACATTTTTCAGAAGAGTAAATAATGAAGTTCACATTTTATCTAATGTGAACCCTATGTTAAGGTAAAATTCTTTTACATATAGAGAATATTAGTATAGACTCTTTCCTTGTTGAAAAGTTTCAGTGTTAATTAAATCACTGCTAAAATAAAGGATGTACATTTACTACATTGACAATTTATTCTACAGTTAAGTTTTCTGTATTATAAAGGCCTTAATTTTATAGAAATATTTATAAAGATTTCAAATAACTTTTGTGAATCAATAAAGAAGTATTTTGTAAGGGAAAGAAATCTATGCAGCAAATTAAGTAAAAAAAAAGTACGGAATTCAAGGAAGAAATAGCTACTGTGGTTTTTTGTATCAAATGTTTAGATAGGTAGAACTTCCATTTTTAAATGAAAATTGTTAACAGTTATTCATAATAGCCTTTCTTCAGCAAAGAGAGATAGATGTTTCTACATTACATATGGCCTGTGAAAACATAATAAATAATAGGCCAGTTCTTAAAAATTGTAATAGTTGAGAGTCTGAGTGTTGAGAATGAGTGAGAAAAATGAAGTGGTACTATTTTTTTCCCTTTCATGAAGCAATAGTGTTTGTGTGGAACTCCAGGCCTGTGGAATGAAGAGAATACTGACATCTGACAGCCTTTATTTCAGTAATGTGGGCAATGTCAGTTGTGTATACTGGATTTTAAATTGTTGTAACTATCCTAAATCTAAAACTTAGAACTCTATTTATAAACATGCATGCATTCTGGGATTCTAGAAATTTAATAGCGCTAACTTAACATTTGTAAGAACTCTGGCAATTTACATTAACATGCTTATTCTCAATAGGGACCTAAGAGAAAATTATTGCCGAAATCCAGATGGGGCTGAGTCACCCTGGTGTTTTACCACTGACCCAAACATCCGAGTTGGCTACTGCTCCCAAATTCCAAAATGTGATGTGTCAAGTGGACAAGGTAATAGCTGACATTTTGCAGGGTGGGCACGATTAAATTCAGGGGAAATGCCTCAAGAGAGACCTACTTCTTGTTGCACTGGTTTTGCTAGTTCTCAAACAAAATCACCAAGTCCGAAGTTGCATTTCTTTTATACAGTCTTTTGCTCAACACTCAATTATTTATTTAAGCTTATACTAGTGTCAGGCTCTGTTTTAGACACTGGGGATATACTAGTAAACACAACAAAATTCTCTGACTCTCATGGAACTCCAGAAACTCCAGCAAACAGAAAACAGGAACAAAGCAAGCAAAATAGAAGTGGGAATGAGTTAGTTTGTGGTAAGTGCCAGAGAGAAAAATGTCCCAGGGTTAGAGGACGGGGTGTTATTTCATATTTTAATGGTATGGGAAGATCTGGCATACCAAGGGAACACTTAAGGAGGACCTGGAAGAAGCAGCATGTGCCATGTGCATATAACTTGTAAACAGCATTTGAGGTAGAGGAAACTTGCAAGTGCAAATGGCATGAGATGGGACAGTTCTTGAAAGGTAAAGAGATAGCAAGCACATCACTGTGGCCAGTACAGAGCAAGGGGTAGAGTCACAGGGGATGTGGTTTGAGAAGAGTTGGACTAAAATTGCATATGCCTTAGAGGAATTGGAAGGATTTACATTTTTATTCTGAAAGAGAAGGGACTCTGTTGCATGGTACCGAAAAGATAAATTAGATGATCTGTTTGGTTTAAGTTTTAACAGGATGACTCTGGGTGCATTATGGAAAACAGCCATAATTTCTGAACCTTTGACAACTTCTCCCAAACAGGAGAATTCATTGTGTGGCTGTTTCAGTAATTCAGGAAAGAGAGGAGAGTGATGTGGACCTGGGGGTCAGCAGTGGAGATGATGTATAGCAGTGGGGTTTGGAATAAATCACCATTGTACTGGGAAACATAGATGCCATTGAAGATCATTGTTTCAGGGAGCAGCAGTAGAGAAAAGTCATATTGAAATAGGTTTAAAAAAGAAATCATTTGTCAAAGGTTAATGATGATGTTGGAATCTGGGCATTTATTAGTATATAATGAATTGAGGGTTATGATTTTTAAATAATCATATTCTTGCCCATAAATTTAATTATGATGGTCATGGTTAGTCATAAATCATCCTAAAAAGCCCAAGCCAAATTAAAGCTCCATTTCATAGATTTATTATTCTGTACATACTCCTTCCATCCTTTAATTTTTTCTGCAGTGCCATTTTTCATGAGCAACTGTTAAAAGTTGTAGAGGGAAGAGAGGTTGAGTCCCTTTTCAGTTAATTTCACTGTTCTTTGGCAGATTTTAAAGGTCGGTTGGAAATAAAGTTGAAACCAGTGTTGTTTTTTTTTTTTACTTTTTTTAAGATTTTATTTATTTATTTGACAGAGATCACAAGTAGGCAGAGGCAGGCAGAGAGAGAGGAAGAGAAGCAGGCTCCCTACTGAGCGGAGATCCCAACATGGGGCTCGATCCCAGGACCCTGAGATCATGACCTGAGCAGAAGGCAGAGGCTTTAACCCACTGAGTTACCCAGGTGCCCCAAAACCAATGTTTAAAGGAGGTTTAGTACCACCTGGATCTACTTTATCCCTGTCTTTTTCATTTAAACATGAATTGATAATTTGAGATAGAGGCAAATTAGATCAATTGTTTAATAAGTTTCTTATGTATATTAAGATGCTTTTATGTACATATATATCACTTACTAAAGAGTCAGGTAATAGAATATGAGAATTTTAGATTGTACAAATTAAGCCAATGCTATTGCTTATCTAGTAAATGTAGAAATTAATAGATGAAGAAAGTAGTTTTATGAAATTTAGATAACTTGCCTAAATTATTAAATTAGCACAGCTGGGATTAAATACAACCTTCCTTAAAATGAGCTTTCCATTACTTTTGACAATATATTATATTTTTTTAACAATATATTATACCTGATACATGCAACAATGTGCTACGTTTTGTGGGGCAAGTAAAAAATGAAGACATCCACTTAAGAGACACTGTTAGCTAATCCAACATAAAGCTGTGAAATTTTAATGGTTATGCCATTGTGTGATACTGCCAAGCTGTTGGTATGCATTGTTAAATATGTGATATGTATGCATGCATGCACATACACACACGTGAACACGAAAGGATGTTGCTCTTATCCTTCTCCATATAAACACTTAGACTGATGAGTTAGAAATGTTTTTCCTAAATCTTGCAACATCTGAATTTTGGATATATATGAATACTCTTCCAACTGAATATCAAATAACTATTAAAAATGAAAACTGAAATTACAGACTTTCTTTAAAAATGCTTTTAAGACATAACTTATCAAATGATATCATAAACAATTAGGGTAGTAAATGGAATGCAATTCACAGCTTTAAATGGTTATATCAATATCATTAATAATAAGAAAGTGAATGAAATTTCAAACTTAGAGTTGGGGAAAAAAAGTAAACCAAAAGCAGTATAAAAAGGAAAACCAAGACAAATCAGATATTAGTAAAGTCTGGAACTAATAATGATAAAATTAATGAACAAAGCAAAATGATGGTTCTTTGAAAAAATTAACAAAATAGATAATCACCAGCTAGTTGACTCAAGAAAAAGAGAAAGGACAAAAACATAAGATAGTAATTATCAAAGGGGAAATAACCATTGAAACAAGAAAAATTAGAAGACATAAAAGACTATTTTGTATAACCTCATGTAAGAAATTTTGAAAATAAAAACAAAATGGATAATTTACTAGGAAAACTTAAATTATTTGAATTGAATTGACACTGATCAATTCAATTAGTCAAAGAATTAGACCTATTCTTACAGAAGAAATATGGAAATTTATTAATGAAACTGTTCCATCAAAAAATACTCTCCCTAGATGTATTCACAGACCAGTTAATCTCAATGCTACATATACTGATATATAGCTCAACAAATACAGTAAAACTTCCATCAGTAGTGATGACATTACGATATTAGTACCTGAATATGACTAAGGTAACACAGGAAAAAAGTAAACATCTTATTTGTGAATATAAAAATTTTAAATGAAATTTGAGTAAACAGTCTGATAAAGCAACTTAAAAAATAATACATAATGATTGAACAGAGTTTAGTCTAAGAAAAAAATGATTCCGTTTTAGAAACCCATTAACATAATTCATCTTAGATCTAAGAAAAATGATCATATAATAAATGTCAACAAATTTTGAAATTCCTATTAAAAAATTCACTCCTTTCTCATAAAAGTACCCAAATAAGCATTTCTGGAATATACACACTATACACATCTATCTATCTATCTATCTATATCTATCTATCTATATCTATCTAACATCTATCTATATTTATATCTATCTATATACAAACAGAGAGACAGAGACTGCCTTAAAACATATATTCACATTTTAACATATACACATATAGACACATAGACATGCCCACATACACAAAAGCATTTATCCCTTATAGTTGATGGGGAGACATTACAGATATTCTTAGGAAGTTAAAAAGGAAAGCTAGAATGTATACTGTCTTTACTCATTAACATTCTAAAATATAAGTTAACATAGGTTAACATATTCCTCTTTAACCCTGTATTGGAGATATTATTCCATATAAATAAGAAAGCATGTATATTGGGTAAAAAAGCCAAAGTTCTTTATTTATGTAAATGATGTAATAGTAATGTACTTTTAAAACTGAAGTCAAATAATAAAAAATTCATGAAGATAGCATTCATATATGAGTTTGAAGATTTAGTTAAGGGGAAAATTATATAATAGCAACAAAACTGATAGAAACAGAAATAAATTTAGAAAGAGATGTGCAAAATCTATGTAATAAAATTTTAAAATCACCACTGAAAGCCCCAAAATTGTACTTTAACATGACAAAGCATCCTTTGTTCTTGATATGAGAAATCAACATCATAAATACATCAATTCTACCTTAGCTAATATTAATTAATTAATTAACTTTTAGAGAGAGAGTGCTAGCAGGAGAATGGTAGAGGGAGAGTGAGAGAGAGAATCTTAAGCAGGCTCTTGGATCTTGATCTCAGATCCTGAGATCATGGCCAGAGACAAAATCAGGAGCCAGATGCTTAACAGACTGAGCCACCCAGGCACCCATACCTAAATTAATTTGTAAATGTAATGTGATATTAATAAATAGATCCATAAGTCTTTTGATACCAAACAAACTGATTCTGTAGTTCTCTTGGAAGAATAAACACGTAAGTATACTATGGAAAATCTTGAAAAGTAAGTAAGGTTGATTACAGGTAATTAACCTTATCAGATATTAAAACATTTTATAAACAGCTTGTTAAGTAAGACTTTAGTTCTAGTGCAATAAATAAATTGACAACTGGAAAAAACATAGAGGGCAGAAACAGACCCCTTCCAGAGATTTGGTATATTAAAAATGTGGCACTATGTAACATTAGATGAAAAATGAACTTTTAAAGTATAATAATGGATAAAATTATAAATGATAAAATTAAATCCATGCCTTATAGTATACCTCCAAATAAACTCCAAACGTATAAGATATCTGAATGTACAAAAGGAAACCATACAGATACTAGAAGTAAACCTGGAAGAATCCCTTTTTAACTTAATATGGTGAAAGCATTTTAATTAACATTCAAAGTCTAGAGGCAGTAAAAGAAAAAATAAAAACAAAAACGATTAACTACATTTAAAACTTACCAAGGCAAATGCTTGTGCACACTCATACACCTTATATGTATATTATATAATATTACATAATATGATATATATTTATTTAGTCATTCATTTATCTTTATTTATTTTTTTAGAGAGAAAAAAAAAGCATGAGAGACAGCAGGAGCAACGTGGGGGTTGGGGGGAGCAGAGGGAGATGGAGGCAGAGAATCTTTTTTTTTTTTTTTTAAAGATTTTATTTTATTTATTTGTCAGAGAGAGAAAGCGAGCACAGGCACACAGACCGGCTGAGCAAGGAGCCCGATGTGGGACTCGATCCCAGGACACTGGGATCATGACCTGCTCCGAAGGCAGCTGCTTAACCAACTGAGCCACCCAGGCATCCAAGAAACAGAGAATCTTTTTTTTTTTTTTAAGATTTTTTTTTTTTAATTTATTTATTTGACAGATAGAGATCACAAGTAGGGAGAGAGGCAGGCAGAGAGAGAGAGAGGAGGAAGCAGGCTCCCTGCCAAGCAGAGAGCCCGACTCGGGGCTCGATCCCAGGACCCCGGGATCACGACCTGAGCGAAAGGCAGAGGCTTAACCCACTGAGCCACCCAGGCGTCCCAGAAACAGAGAATCTTAAGCAGGTTCCATTCCCACTGCAGAGCCCAACCCTGGGCTTGATCTCATGACCCTGAGATCATGACCTTAGCCAAAATTGAGAGAGATGCTTAACCAACTGAGCCACCCAGGTGCCTCTAAAACCCATATTTAAATAAAAAGACAAATGACAAATTTGGAAATAAGTGTTGAAATGCATATCATAGATAAAGAAAAAAATTTTTTTTTTAAGATTTTGTTCATTTACTTGACAGAGATCACAAGTAGGCAGAGAGGCAGGCAGAGAGAGGGGGAGAAGCAGGCTCCCTGCTGAGCAGATAGCCGGATGCAGGGCTCAATCCTAGGACCTGAGATCATGACCTGAGCTGAACGCAGAGGTTTTAGCCCACTAAGCCACCCAGGCGCCCCAAGAAAATATTTTTAATATATAAAAATTCTGGAAACTAAAAAGTTAAGGACCGAAAAACTTAAGTAATGAACAAAATACGTTAAGATTTCTAAAAAAAAAAAATGTATATATAAATTCCCTGCTTAAATTCACATATAACAAAAGCACCCTTGGCACTTATTTCTTATCTTCTGCTCACTTTTCATCTCTAAAGCAAATAAAGGTCCCTTGGAGACACTGATGATTCCAGGAGGCCTGGGGCAAGAAAAGAACAGGATGAGGCTGGAATATCTTTAACTAGCAAGTAAAGAAGTACTAAAAGAAACCTCATGTCTTCCTCTTAAAAACCTATAGTCCATATCTAATCATGAGGTAAACATCAGACAAACCGAACTGATGGACATTAAAAACAAAACAAAACAAAACAAAACAAAACCCCCCCAAAACAAACTTGCCGGAGGTGCCTGGGGGGCTGACTTGGTTAAACATCCCTCTCTTGATTTTGGCTCAGGTCATGATCTCAAGGTCATGGGATAGTGCGATCAAGCCCCATGTCAGGTTTTGTGCCTTTTGGGGGAGTCTGCTTGAGATTCTTTTTCTCCCTCTGCCCCTGCCTCCTTAAATAAATAAATCTTTTTTTTTTTTTTTTAAGATTTTATGTATTTGTCAGAGAGAGTGAACAGAGGCAGACAGAGTGGCAGGCAGAGGCAGAGGGAGAAGCAGGCTCCCTGCTGAGCAAGGAGCCAGATGTGAGACTCCATCCTAGGACGCTGGGATCATGACTTGAGCCGAAGGCAGCTGCTTAACCAACTGAGCCACCCAGGAGTCCCAAATAAATAAATCTTTTAAAAAATGTTAAAAAAAAAAATACTTGACCAATTTTCCTCAAAACTGACAAGGTCATCAAATAAGCAAATCTAAAAACTGCAAAATTTAGAAGAGCCTTAGCAAACATGACAACTAAATATAATGTAAAATGTGAAATCCTAGAATACAGAAAAGGATATTAGGTTAACAACTAAAGATATTTCTGAGACCATGAAGGCCAAAATATTGTCTTCGGTTAATAATGCATCAGTATGCTTGAATAGTTACAAAAAAATCTATCATTTTAATATCATTAAGATATTAAAAGTAGGGAAAAGTGTGTGGTATGTGAGAACTCTCTGTACCAACTTGCAACTTTCCTATAAATTAAATCTAGTCTAAAATAAAAAGTTTACTAAGAAGGAAAAATATATATATCATAGCTTTTATTCAAATAAAAGGGCATAGAGAACATCAGGGCATGGAGAAATAAAGGAAAAGTGAATTGGGGGAAATTAGAGGGGGAGATGAACCATGAAAGACTGTGGATTTTGAGAAACAAACTGAGGGTTTTGGGGGGAGCATGGGGGGTTTGGGTGAGCCTGGTGGTGGGTATTGTGGAGGGCATGGATTGCATGGAGCACTGGGTGTGGTATATAATGAATTTAGGAACACTGAAAAAATAAAATTTAAAAAAAGAAAACAAAAGTGCAATGGTGGTGAGGAGGATCTCTTCCTCCAATACAGAAAAATATATGCAAAAAACCCAAAAATGTATAAAAAAGTAATACTAGTATATTGCACTGCACAATTACTTTTTTTTAAATTAACATATAATGTATTATTTGCCCCAGGGGTACAGGTCTCTGAATCGTCAGGCTCACAATTACTTTCTTAAGTAAGAATTTATCTAACAACTAAATATTTAAACTTTCCTAATATCAGAAAACAAAAACAAAACAAAACACCATCAGAGGAAAATGTTTTCACTATTACATTCTGCTTATGTACGAGCAATGAATTTTGTAAGTTTATGCTTTCTGAAAGCAATTTTATTGTGTGCTGGAATGACTGCTATGTTTTGTGTATCAAATCTTATCCTATTTGCATTTTTATATTTAAGACTAATTCCTTACAGTGCTATTATGAAATACCTATGGATTTGAAAACATTACTGTTGAATATACTTATTGTATTTCTTTTTCACTATTTTAATTAATTCTTGAATAAATTATTAAATTATTTATTTAAAAATTTTATTAGGACTTGTACTTATTTATTATGATTATAAAGCATATTTAAAGGCAATGATGATAGACTATGGTTTACCAAGTTATTTTTCTTATTTTTTCTTAAGATTTTAGTTATTTATTTGAGAGAGAGAGAGAGCAAGCAGGAGCGGGGGTGGGGCAGCGGGAGAAGAAGGGAACCCGACATGGGGTTCAGTCCCAGGACCCCAGGATCATGGCCTGAGCCAAAGGCAGATGTGTAACCGACAGAGCCACCCAGGCGTCCGGTTTACCAAGTTTAAAACAGAAATACTCTTTTTTTTTTTTTTTTTAAAGATTTTATTTATTTATTTGACAGAGGGAGATACAAGTAGGCAGAGAGGCAGGCAGAGAGAGTGAGAGGGAAGCAGGCTCCCCGCAGAGCAGAGAGCCCGATGCGGGACTCGATCCCAGGACTCTGGGATCATGACCCGAGCCGAAGGCAACGGCCCAAACCACTGAGCCACCCAGGCGCCCCAAAACAGAAATACTCTTGATGTATATTTGTAGATAACATTTTATGGCCAAATCTACAGTTTTCAGTCATATAAAAATCAGGAATATTTAAGGTAGTCACTTTTTGAATATGTGTTATTAATTTAAAATTTGGAACAGTGTTTTTTTTTTTTAATATAGAACTGCAACTCAATACGTTTGGAAGAACTTGACTTCTTTTTCATGTTATTTTAAAATTAGGAATATGGACACTTCTATCAATGTTTAATAAAACATAAATTACTCATTTAAAAAAAAGTGAAAAAACCACATGGGACACAGAAAAGGCACAGAGGTCAGTTTAAAGTAGCTTCCATCAGCTAACTTTGGAATAACTTTGAGCATCAGAATGAGCAACAGGAGTAAGATTATAACTCCTACCAAGTACAAAGAGTCCATAAGAGTCTCTGTGCATAGTCCCACTTCTACTACAGGCACTACTATTGGTAGTAGTAGCAGCAGTGGCTCCAGCGGCACCAGTGGTAGTAATAGAATACTTACACGGAAGGAGTAGAAGAGAAGGAAAAACTCTTATTTGCAGAAAAATGATAATCAATAAAGAAATGTAGGAAGTTGAAAAACAACTATTTTTTTAAAGATTTTATTTATTTATTTGACAGACAGAGATCGCAAGTAGGCAGAGAGGCAGGCAGAGAGAGAGAGGGGGAAGCAGGCTCCCCACTGAGCAGAGAGCCCAATTCAGTGCTCCATCCCAGGACCCTGAAATCATGACCTGAGCAAAAGACAGAGGCTTAACCCACTGAGCCACCCAGATGCCCCCAAAACAACTATTTTAAAACCAGCCTAGTTTTTTGATTCATGCAAAAGTAATCACAGTATGCCTAAGCCATTTTATGAAAATTTCTTTGGAACTAAGATACTTACTCAGTCTCAGAGGTCCCAACAATTTTCCTTTATATCCTTTAACCAAGTTATCAAACTCACCACCAACAATGGAACAAACTAATATCAGATGTTGAGATAAAATGCTCTGAAAAAGACAATATATCTCCTATGCCCTAATCCTGTCCTTAACTTGATTTTTATCATGAGAGAACAATCAGACAAAATGGAATTAAAGAGCATTTGCAAAACAGCTGGCTTGGGTGACTCAGAATGTTAATCTCGTGAAAGACAAAAACCCAAACACAATAAATGTGACGCGTATATGAGTGTTCATTTTATCATTCTTGTGACTTTTCTGTGGAGAAAATTTTTCCAAAGAAAATGTTGGGAAATATATATGTCATTCTAAAAATTCCCATTTCTTTGGTATCCCTAAGGGCCACTCGTTAATTTTTTCTTTGATTATTTTTAAAATCTGTAATGAAATTCATAAACCCTTATTTTAAGGAAGAAGAAATTTGGCTGAAAATAAAGACACTTTAATCTGAAATATTTGAGTGTCTTTGATTTGTACAGAGTGTGTTGTCAACTTTTATGTTGACTTTCATGAATTTGCATGCTTGTAATAAATGTTTTTGTTCTATACTTCCTTGTATTCACAGTCCTTTTCATATATTTTATGTTTAGATTGTTATCGTGGGAATGGCAAAAATTACATGGGCAATTTATCCAAAACCCGATCTGGACTAACATGTTCGATGTGGGAGAAGAACATGGAAGACTTACACAGGTGTGTAAATATCTTTCTTTCAATACATAATATGTAGTGATAACAGCAGATAGTATATTCAGATATGCACATTGCCATTTCTTTCATTTCTTTTACACATTATAGTAAGCTAATAAAAATATTAGATTTGTTTTTCTGTGCAACTCAACTTAGTATATTCCCTTCATGTAACAACCTTTTTTCTTTATAAAGATTTATTTATTTATAGAAGAGAGAGAGAGAGAGAAAGCAAGGAGGCGAGAGGGGGAGAAGGAGAGAGAGAATCCTAAAGTAAACTCCCCACTGGGAGCCTGACCTGAGATCATGACCTGAGCTGACATCAAGAGTCAGCCACTTAACTGACTGAGTTACCCAGGTGCCCCCAAACTTTTAAATAAGCAATTCAATCTAGCACATTTTTATTGAATGTTTATGATGTGTTCTGTGGTAGGTGCCCATGGGAGACATTAATAAAAAATGGGCATACATTTTGGCTTCACTTTTTTTTTTCTTTTTTAATTTATTTATTTGACAGAGAGAAATTACAAGTAGGCAGAGAGGCAGGCAGAGAGAGAGGAGGAAGCAGGCTCCCTGCCAAGCAGAGAGCCTGACACGGGACTCAATCCCAGGACCCTGAGATCATGACCTGGGCCGAAGGCAGAGGCTTTAACCCACTGAGCCACCCAGGCACCCCTTGGCTTCACTTTCAAGGATGATATGGTCATGTTGAAAAAACAACTGTATAACTTGATAAGACAGTGCATAATTAAGTGGCAAATCTAGTATTTCAAATAGTACATTATATGATTGTGTTCTCATAATTATTAACATCAGTTCATGAAAAATTAGTAAGTGACCATCTTCATGGACATATATACCTTAAATATCCACTTAACTATTAAAAACTTAGAGAAACAGGTTTCCTGGTATAGCTTTATTTTGACATATTAAATTTTTCTACAACTAAAGAAAGGTATTATATGTAATTGAAAAAAATTATATATTTCAGAGAATTAGAGATTTTGACATTGGACATATTCAGAGAAAAATATGTCTGCCATTCCACCCTAGCAATAGTGCTAGCGTGTTTGAAATTACTAAAGAAGTCTGAGACATACTCCTGACAAAAAACTGAATTTTTCCAAAATCCCAGAATAGATTATGTAGTAGAATAGAAGGAAAAGTTTAGTATCATATGATCAAGCACTTATGCCATGGTTGCTATATGTGAGTTATTATCTTATTTGGCCATCACAATCCTACATAGAAGATATTTCTGTATGTGTGAAAAAGAATTTAAGGGCTCCGAGAGGTTGAGTTATTTTTGCCTCTAGTCCTAATTTAATTTTAACTTTATTCTCTTCCAAAATGTACTTACTAGTGGATGATACGGTTTCAATTAATTTACTTTACAAACAGTGATAGTTCTAAAGCAGTGCTCTCCAACATAAATACAGATTTCACATATGTAAGTTGCATGTGCATTTTGTTTTCTAATAGCTACATTTAAAGGAGTACAAATGAATAGGCAAGACTATTTTAGATAACATTTCTTATTAATTAAATGTCTCTAAAAGCATTTTCATTTCAACATATATTCAATATGAAAATTAATGAATTTTTTACATTTTTTCATATTAAGTCTTCAAGATCTGTATGCATAATTATAAATAGTACTGTAATTGTGAATTAGAATGTAATTCTACTATAATTCCATTTTATTATTATTTTTTTTAAACATTTATTTGACAGAGACAGATCACAAGTAAGATAGAGAGGCAGGCAGAGAGAGAGAGAGAGAGGGAAGCAGGCTCCCCGCTGAGCAGAGAGCCCCATGTGGGACTCGATCCCAGGACCCCGAGATCATGACCCGAGCCGAAGGCAGCAGCTTAACCCT
Organism: Meles meles; assembly: GCF_922984935.1. Classification (NCBI taxonomy): domain Eukaryota; kingdom Metazoa; phylum Chordata; class Mammalia; order Carnivora; family Mustelidae; genus Meles; species Meles meles. The sequence goes on from NC_060075.1 coordinate 82,646,530, forward strand.
GAGCCACCCAGGCGCCCCTATAATTCCATTTTAATTATTAAATAGAAATAAAAATCACAAAACTTTTCATCATTTTATCTATGGTAATTTTATAGCTCTATTTCATAATCCTGAGTAGAGAATATGCTTCCAAACTGCAGGAACAACACCAAAATAAGTCTAAAACAAAATAACCAAATTAGAGTACCTCTCTATTTGGGCTAGCCACATACCAATGTTTCAGTAGCCACATGTGGCTAGTAGCTACTGTGTTGGACACTGCAGCTCTAGGAGTCCAAAGATATGCAGAATTCTAACCTCATGGATCTCACACTCCAGAATGCCAGCCAACAGCAAATGTCCATACCATATTATAAAAATCATGAAAAATAGCATATTTTATGCTATGAGAGTGCAAAGAAGTGTCTAGACTTAGATGGTCAGGAAGGCTTCCTAGGGAAAGAGAAATTAATTAGAACATATATGTTAAGTAGTAGTTTGTCAAAGGAAGTGTAGGAGGAGCATATGTAAGGCAGAAAGAGTAGCTTGCCCCAAAGCCCAAGACTGAAGTGTTTGAAAATCAGAAATAATTTTGGTAAGGTTGGGGGGAAAAAGGTATATTATAGATAAAGAGAAAATATTTTTAATATACAAAAATTCTGGAAACTAAAAAGTTAAGGACCAAAAAGCTTAAGTAATGAACAAAACACGTTGAGATTTCTAAAAAAAAAAAAAAAAGTATATATAAATTCCCTTCAAACACATGGAAATTATACTTAAATTCACATATAACGAAAGCACCCTTGGCATCTATTTCTTTCTTTCTTTCTTCTTTTTTTTTTTTTTTTTTTTAAGATTTTTGACAGACAGAAATCACAAGCAGGCAGAGAGGAGAGACAGAGAAAGGAGGAAGCAGGCTGGCTTCCCGCTGGGCAGAGAGAACAATCCAGGACTCAATTCCAGAACCCTGGGATCATGACCTGAACTGAAGGCAGAGGCTTTAACCCACTTAGCCACCCAGGCGCCCCATCACCTATTTCTTATCTTCTGCTTACTTTTCATCACTAAAACAAATCTGTCATCTGTCATTTGTCTTTTTAATTAAATATGTGTTTAGGAGGCACCTGGGTGGCTCAGTTGGTTAAGCATCTCTCTAGATTTTGGCTAAAGTCATGATTTCAGGGTCGTGAGATCAAGCCGTGTTGGGCTCTGCAGTGGGAATGGAACCTGCTTAAGATTCTGTTTCCTGGGACGCTTTGGTGGCTCAGTTGGTTAAGCAGCTGCCTACGGGGCAGGTCATGATCCCAGCATCTTGGCATCGAGTCCCACATTGGGCTCCTTGCTCGGCAGGGAACCCGTTTCTCCCTCTGACTCTGCTTGCCACTCTGTCTGCCTGTGCTTGCTTTCTCTCTCTGACAAATAAATAAAATAAAATCTTTAAAAAAAAAAAAAAAGGATTCTCTGTCTCCCTCTCCCTCTGCTCCCCTCCAACCCCCATCTTTTTTTTTTTTTTTAAAGAAAGATGGAGTGTAATTTGGTTAATGTCCACAGAAAAGGAACTCTGCAGTAGCAAGACCATACACAGCCTTGTAAGCTGTGTTTAGAACTTTGGATTTTATCTTAAGCATTAAGATCATTACAGAATTTTAGGTGAAAATTAGCATGATGAAGATTAAATGTTAATTTCAACACTGCTATTTGGTGGCTCTAGCTCTTATGGATTTGTGAGAGACAATTATACTGACTCTGCCTTCAGAAATCTCTGAAGATTTGAACATTGGGAACTTGATATTTTTATGGCAGAAGAATTTACACCTCAAAAATTAGCAAGGACAACAAATAAAGATTTCTTAAACATCTCAGAGTCCCCTTTTAAACATTATCAACATACAATTGGAAATACATTACATATTTATTTAGGGAACTCATAGTTATAACTCTTGATTCACGGAATTTGGGTTGGACATTTGGAAATAGTTGAAAGTTATTTGAAAACAATTTGCAGTGAATTGATGAATGGTTAAGTCTCATGATACCATTTTGGCTTAAGAATAAACTGCAATTGGGTAAGGACATTGTACAGAATGGTGGTTTGAACACTGATTCTGGAAAAAGCCAGTTGTTCAAACCTCTGCTCCACTGCTTATGAGCCATGTGATCTCAGAAAAATTGTTTTCCTTGGATTTCTATTTCATTAAATATAAATTAGCATAATCTTAGAGCCAGTCTCATTAGGTTGGTCTACGGTTATATATGTAAATCACATAAAATAGAATCTGGTACATAGTAAGTACTATTTGTGTTTGCTGTTATTATTGGTCTAGGAAATGAACCTGAGTTTGGAAAGATAGTCCAACTTTACCTGACTAAGCTCCTTCCAGTTTTTAAATGACCCATTAATTACATTCAAGCACGGTCGTAATTAATAATCCAAAACAACTCAGCTACTTGTGTAGTTTTCATGACTTGGTCAGGATGGCCATTTGGAATTTGGCTTTATTAATCTTATCAAAATAAATACTGATGCTTTATGACTGTGCATGATCTAATAAAATAAGAGGATTTTTGCTTTCCTTTTGTAATAAACTTATTTAAGATGTAACGTGAGAAAGTGTTACTCAGTTAATGTCAAAAACTCATATTGTAACTATATAATCACTGAAAGTTTAGATTTTAATTATTTCATTAGCACACTATTATTAATTTTTAGTGTATCTTTCTGTCCTGTCATAATGATTTTGCTAGTAATGCTTTTTATGTTTCTGAAACATGAAAAATGATTTTGCAATAGCTTGCATTTTCTATGTATTTTATGACCTTGATCTTCTTTGTCATCTGCTCTTTCTCTGGCAGTGTTTCTTTATTTCTATGCATAGGGGTGTTGGTTTTCACCTTGCCACTATACTTATTAAATAGAAGGAAAATCACAAAATATTTCATCATTTTATCTATGCAAATTTTGTAGCCTTATTTCATAATTCTGAGTAGAGAATATGCTTCCAAGCTGGAAGAACAACAAAATAAGTCTAAAACAAAATAACCAAAATTCACACCAAATAGAAGCTTGTGTTGTATCTATAATGAAAGTTATGTGCTAGGATTTTATCATCTTGGTGACAGTTTGTTTCTGTTGGACGCACTGAGCATCTTGTGATGTTTAGAGTGTGTTGTTTATGCAGGCATATCTTCTGGGAACCAGATGCTAGTAAGCTGAATAAGAATTACTGTCGGAATCCTGATGATGATGCCCATGGTCCCTGGTGTTACACAGGAAATCCTCTCACTCCATGGGATTATTGTCCTATTTCTCGTTGTGAGTATTTTTAATGACCTTCTTCAGGTGAAATATTTTAAATACTCTGAATCTCCTTTAAGTTGATACCTCATTCGGAGGAGGAAATATAGGAGGGTTGGAATCAATCCTAAAGTGGGGATGCATTCCAGACAACAACAACAACAACAACACACACACACGTGTGTGCCCCTTTCTTCATCTCTCCTGTAGACGAGGAGACATTCTGCTGACCTTTCAAAGATTTTCTTCCTCAGAAGATCCTCATTTGAAATCCAGAAGCAATAAATGGCCATCATTGTAATATGACTGCACCAGAAAAGACCCCCCTCCCAATACTAACTGTTTGAGCTATAGCAGAGCTCTAACAAAGCCCCTGCCCCGTAACAGACCCATCGACAGACCTTAGATACTGTTGCTTTCACTTTCTTCTCAGTGCATTAGCCAAAGACCAAAGAGTCTAGAATATCCCATCCACATCTCTGAGTCAAAGATGATTTCTTTTAAAGATGATTTTTTAAAAGAGTATCAGTGTGTAAAGGATATGTAAAATATATATGTCTGATATACCTCATTTAAAGAGCTCCTATATATTAATAAGAAAATGAGATAATTTAGGAGAAAAATGAAGAAAATGAATCTTCAAGAAAAAGTATAATTAATAAACAAATAAACAAAATACATTAAAGCTTAATAGTGAGAAAAAACCAAATTGTAGTAGCATAAGGTCATTTTCACCAACAGCTTGGCAAATAAGAAAATAATAGTTAATGCCCAATATTAGTGAAGTTCTGGATAGTCAGAATTTTTCAATACTATGCTACTTTGTGAATTGGAAATCTTATCTGAAAGTCAATTTTGAGAAATGTCTTGGGATTTTTCAATGTAGGCACTACTGATATTTTGTACTGCAGGAATCTTTGGTATAGGAAGCTGTCCTACGCACTATAAAATATTTGGTGGTGTCCCTGGCCTCTACCCACTAGGTCAATAAAACCACCCCTGCCTCTAGTTCTGAGAACCAAAAACTATCTTCAGACATTGCCAAGAGTCCCCCTGCGGGACAAAGTCATCCCCAATGAATATCACTGAATAATATATATTGAGATGGGAGTATATCCTCTGTATGATATTGAGTGAAAAAGGCTTATTATAAAGCTGTGTCTACTGACCATTTTACTAGATTACATATCTCATAGCTCTGTGTTTATAACAAACATCTCTTTAAAAAAGATTTTATGTATTTATCTGATAGAGAGAGAGATCAAGAGAGGAACACAGGCAGGGGGTGTGGGAGATGGAGAAGCAGGCTCCCTGCAAGCTGGGAGCCCGATGTGTGGCTCAATCCCAGGACCCTGGGATTATGACCTGAGCCTAAGGCAGATGCTTAACGACTAAATCACCCAGGTGCTCCTATAACAAACATCTTTAAACACTATGTTAAACTATCTCCTGTCTAAAAAGGACATATTTGCATAAGTTCAATAAGAGTCCTATTTAGGAATGTTTCTCTTGGTGGATGGGGAGGAGGAGTGAAATAGATGATGGGGATTATGGAGTACACTTATTTTGATGAGCACTGAGTAATGAATACAACTGTTGAATCACTATATTGTATAGCTGAAACTAATATAGTAACACTGTATGTTAACTATATTGGGATTAAAATTTTAAAAACTCAATAAAATTGAAAGAATATTTTTCGTGTGAGGAAAGCTAGTAGCCAGTACCTTGAAAATAGGAACAGAAGTACCAATTTTAAAAAGATTAGATTGAAGAAATGATGTTTGCTTTAAAACATGAAATACAAACACATAATTTATGACAAATTAAAGAGAAAATTTCTCACCTTAAGTGGAAACAGTAGTCATGTTTCATGAAATTTTAGCATAAAAAGGCAAACTTCTTTTTTTTTTAATTTTTTATTTTATTTTATTTATTTGACAGAGAGAAATCACAACTAGGCAGAGAGGCAGGTAGAGAGAGAGGAGGAAGCAGGCTCCCTGCAGAGCAGAGAGCCCGATGTGGGGCTCGATCCCAGGACCCTGGGATCATGACCTGAGCCTAAGGCAGAGGCTTTAACCCACTGAGCCACCCAGGCGCCCCAAAAGGCAAACTTCTTAAATATGACGTTCATCTAGTATGGCTATTATTAAGACTCAGAATTTCCCAACCTATTTTTAAGAAATAAGTTATTTACATAATGGTAAATAAACACCTTATAGGTTTGGAAAGAAATGGCGTATCATACTATTATATTTTATTCCATCAACTGTAATCATAGCCTTTCAAATTAATTCATGTGTTCCTAATTTTCTATTTTTCTCATATTAGGGTTTGCATAGGTCCTAAAAATGTTCTTCTTTAAAAGATGTCTTTCTAGTTTTAACACTACAAAGCAAAGTTACCTACCCCTCTGGGACATATATCTTTTTAATGATTAAATGATGGTTTTTTATAAATATTAGCTTTACCTGATGGTACCTTTTCGTGAATTGTGAATCTTAATTTATGATTAAGAATAATGGAGGCTAATAAAATAACCAATGGTCTAGGAAGAAGGAAAAAAAGTCAGTCTTCTAAGACAGTTCTATTGCATGTAGACACAGAGAAAAATGCTCTTGTAGAATCGAGCTGTGATTTGGTTTATAAATCTGACAAAGGACTCTAATAATTTAAATGTTTTCAAAACATACTTTCAACTAACATTTTAAAACTAAAAGTTAGTAATGTGCTATTGGAAGACTTCAGAGTGTTATTAGCATATGATTAAATGTTATTGCAGATAACTCATTTTTATTTCAATATATTCTGAACATTAATTTCAATAAATATTTTTATACTGTCATTTTTCTAAATAATATTTATAGCCAGGATTTATTTACACTTTCCTGCTGGTGAAAGGCTAATAAAATTTATCTTTAGAAGATTTGAGTTCTTATTTATTTAACTGTAGAGGCTGTATAAATCATTTTCACACTATACATTTGTATTATAAAACATATAAAAGTTATTTCTTTTAAAAAAATGCTTACAGAGTATTACTTAGCATATAGTTTAAAGATTATCAGATATGTAAAAATAAAATTATAGAAATGCCTATATATTAATCTATACACACACACATTGTAGATCTTGGAAAAATATTCAGTATTAAATACTTAAGAGTGTAGTGGTTAAGAGCTTCAACTCCAACTCCCATGTTAAGAATTTCAGTTCTCTCACTGTAATTGCCTTGGACAACTTAACTTTCATTTCAGTTTGCATTATTTATTCATTTATTAATAATTTTAAATTGAGTGGCTATTGTGTGCAAAGCCCCATATTAGAACATGCTAAATATACAGCAATAGAAACAATATTTTTTTCCTTTGGTTAGTTCTCAGTGTAGAGACATTTATGTAACTAAATAATATTAATATTAATATTTAATATTTACATTAAAATATATAATGAAAATGGGAACATAGATACCTGCCTGGAGCAATTTGTGATGTCCATAATGTTCTGGATTTGGTTGAAACTTTCAGAATACATTAAAGAAAGGTTTTTTTAGTAAGAACTCATATTTGGTTCTGAGGCCATATAAACACCCCCACCCCCACAACACACACACATTTACCTACTCTTCTACAGGTAAAAGTTTTATTATTGACATGTTTCCCTTCAAATTTAAATTGAATCAATACTGAAGATTTGTATCATATATACATGATATATACATGATAAATATATATATGATATATAAATTTCAGATTTTAGTACTGTGGTGGGGCAAAAAGAAGTAAGAATAGTATTTGATGGTAAAATGGCAAAGTCCTAGAGTGCAGTTTCCCAAAGTTTGGCTCAAAGTGTGCAAAAGAAGAACCTAAAATGTTTTTAAAATCTCATAATCTAGCCACCAATTCAGAATCTCTAGAAATCTGATTTCAAGTGATATTTCAGCTTATTCTAAAGTATAAGAAATATTGGTTTAAAGGAAAAATATGTAAGTATAAAATAACTATAATTATCAAATTCCCAAATATATAATATCTATATATTTTTTAAATTTAAATACTCTAATAAATTATAATAATGAAATATTTTGCTGACCTATTAACTTGATGCTTAGAAACAGAAAACTTGAGGGGCGCCTCAAGGGTGGCTCAGTGGGTTAAAGCCTCTGCCATCGGCTCGGGTCATGGGCTCAGGTCATAGGCTCAGGTCATGATCCCAGGGTCCTGGGATAGAGCCCCGCATTAGGCTCTCTGCTTGGCGGGGAGCCTGCTTCCCTTCCTCTCTCTCTGTCTACTTGTGATCTCTTTCTGTCAAGTAAATAAATAAAATCTTTGAAAAGAAAAAGAAAAAAAAAGAAATAGAAAACTTGATATACAATTAAGAAGTCTAGTATTCTTCATCACAATACCAGAAGGAATAAATATCTAGTTTTTAATATTAGAATTTTAAGTAATTGATTTGAATGGAAAAACCAATATCCTTGATGTTTTAATGACCATAGTTGGCCTCAATCCTAATTTGTAGTATGAGCTAAAACACTGACCTCTGCTGACTCTAAGACAAAACCCTCCCCCAGGCTATGCTAAAGGGAAAGGGAAATGATGAAATTTCTATGTTTTCCTTTACACTTATTCATTTAAAATATCTAGATCTGGAAGATGAACATAAATAAAAGCTCTTTAGCATGTATTAATTCTCATGAGATTCCCCATAAATAACAATCAAATTTGCATGTATTACAAATGAATTCATATGCCATTATTATTTTGTTGCCGGTTTATTTGAGCTCGGGGCATTTCCAGGGATTAACAACCAGCTGGGTCTAAACAGTGCCTGACTAAACTCTATGCCATCAATTCTGAACAGACAGACATTAAACTACAGGAAATGTCCTATGCCTCATTCATTATTGCATAAGTATTTTCTAATCCTAGCATCTTCCAAGCTTTTCTCTTTGCAGCCATTAAACCCCAGTAGGGAGGTTATGAAAAAGTAGTAAGTTATGAGGTTTTAGTTCTCTTTTTTCATACATTTTTATTATAGTATGGAAAAAACAATCTTTGAAGTATTCTAATGAAACAATTATATTTTGTTATCCCTCTTTTTCCATTAGTGACATTGATTTCTATCTTCTAGAATTCTTGAAGAGTTTTCTGAAACATGATGTTTCAATTATCTTCAACCATATTAAAACATATAAGTAATTTTCAGAAAAAATAAAAAGTGCCCAAATTACAGTAAAAAAAAAAAACAGTCTATATATCTGAATGGCCCAAGCAAACATTTGCATTTCAATATGTAGTTTTGGTTCTACATAACAGAAATATGTATGTTTGTGTATTTATATGTATGTATGTGTATGTCTCTATATAACAGAAACATATATGTGTATAAATTTATTTTTACAGGTGAAGGTGATACCACACCTACAATAGTCAATTTAGACCGTAAGTAATCTTTTAAAATTATAGTTTATTTGACTCTCTACGTGTCAGAAATGATGTCATAATTTTCTTCATGGAAAAATTTCACAATATTAACTTCTATCACAAAAATAAGTTAATCTATTTGTTTTTATTAATTTTTCTATGTGCATGTGTAAAAGAGGTTACAAAGGCAATTACATACTGAATATCCAAATTCAGTTCTCAGAAAATATAAGATGTTATATTTAACTTTGAAAAGAGCATTTCTCTTGTTTGTCATTTTGGACAAAATGTATGTAATGGATTTTCACCATCCTTTAAATTAAATCAGGATGCTAAAGTTAGAAAGAATAAAATCAGAAGCTTGGAAAATTATGCAGGGTGTCCATCCTACTTTATCTTTAAGGCTCTTTAAATGATCCACTAGGTAAAAGATGATACAAACTGAGAGGTTCAGTGAATCCTCAATTTAAGAAAATCTTTGGAGCTGCTTGTTTTTGATTTTTACATAATTCTTGGGCTGAAGGAAGATACTCAAGTGTTTTGACTTAAGAGACCACCTCCTGTATCCCAGGCTGAAAAAGCAAATGGAAATTTTAGACCATGCACAGGAGTAGAAAGGATAAGGCAAGGAATATGGAGGAGGGTCAGGAAAAAGTTGACTCCAAAGAATTTGGTATTTTGTCATTTGGATATAATGATTTGGACATAACAATTATGTCATCTGGATACAATTTCAGTAAATACAATGTTGGTAAGCTGTTTCAAAATGGCTCTACATTCTTAATATAAAAATTCAGGAGTAATAAAAAAACAAGTAGTTTTTTTTATTGAGGCTATTGATTACCACTGACATTTAGAAATAACTATTGTAAATACCATTGTTTCATTTTATATTGAGATTTGTGCAAGAAATACAATTAGTGTTAGACTTGAAGAGCCTGTACTTAGTGCTTGATGAGCAAATCATTGTCACTGTGGAAATACCTAGAGTTGATTCATTTTTTCTATGTTGCTTGTCTCCTTAGATGAGCATGGCAAACATTTTAGGCCTGCTTTGACACTCCAGTCTTAATACTTACCTTCTTTCCCCCCAAATGTACTGACAAAATTACCATAGTTACATTTCTTTAATTACCATTGCTTTTAAGAAACTGAGAGGCATTGATTATTTCAAAATGTTTTGTTAAAATGTTATTTATTTTTGGTCCTCTTTTTAGATCCTGTAATATCTTGTGCCAAAACAAAACAATTACGAGTTGTAAATGGAATTCCAACGCGAACTAATGTAGGATGGATGGTTAGTTTAAAATACAGGTAATTATTAATAGACACAAATTACATGTGTTTGGATTATTTGCAAAAGTCGTATTTCCAACAGGATGGTTGTAAGCACCCATTTGAGTGGGACACAAGAAGAGACTGACCGTATTCTGCTTGCTGAACATCCCTGGATTTTACAATATGTGCCTTCAGAGATAGCGCCTTTTTATATGTTCATGGAGGTCCCATATGTGATGACACTGTCTCTGATTACAAGTCAGAGTGATTGAGAAAACACAACTACACAGAGAAACTACTTATACCTTGATATCACTGTAATAGTTGTAATACACATGTAATTATTTTCCTAATCTAGGATATTATGACTTTACTTTCTAACACACCCACGCATAATAGTATCAGAAATTTTACATTTGCTTTTAATTTCTATTTTTTCATTGTAATTCAAATGAAAATAACAATAATTTTAAGTTCTAGAATATTTTATCATTTTTTAAAAAATGACATGCTATACTGACAGTATGGTATATCAAACTATATTGATAGTTGACGAGCCTTGCTATTACACTATTCAGTATGGATAAAAAAATTTCTCGTTGTCTATGTCTCAATGCTCTTGAGAATCAAAGATATGTTCTCAGTAATATCACTTTGCACAATATATTCTTATACCAAAATTAAGATTAGTAATTACGTTTGAAGAATTAAGTATTGAAAATAGGAGTTAAGTTAAAATCGGATCTTACAAATTCCTATATACTACATATATTATGCCATATGGTAATCAGACTGTTAAAGTATCTTTGTATCTGTCTTTACTGGAAGCTCATCATACAACTTACCCCCAAATATACCTGAATTCAAACCACATTATCCCTTGTTTTAAAGACACCCCATTTTTCCTTCCAAGCCTTTAAGCTGTTGTTCCCACTAAATGTTGTAGCTTTCTTTCTCCATATTTTGTGCCTGCAAAATCCTTCTCAATCTTCACATACTAACTCGAATATCTCCTCTTTTTGGTGACCCTTTTTGTTCCTTTACCTCTAACTTCCTAGAGTAGAGGAAGAAAGTACATCTTTTGCTACAATTAAACTCCACATTGACCTTTAGAATAAAGACAACTTGAATCCAAAGTTCTTTTATGAATAAGCCAATTCTTAAGAAGCATGGAGTTTATATCCTTTTATATAAACATACATAAGACTTTAGACACCAGGTAGAAGATGGTCTAAGTTCTTTTAATATATCTGTCTTGCAAGAAGAAACCCATCAAATTTTACAAATATTTATGTTGATAATTATAGTGTAGCTGTCCTAGGTGTGTAGTACTGAAACAGAATTGTGAAACTCACCAGAATATTACAGCCAATTATGAAATATAAAGATTTAATGAAAGCTGCCAACTTTGGGGGAAGACTGTTTCATTTTATTTCTGAAAGAAAATGTTCCAGGAATCCATATATCTGAATGAATAAGTGATTCTTTGCAAATCTCATGACTCCAGGAAAAAAAAAAAGGGGCATATACTTCTAAATTTTTTATTACCCATGGGAGAATGTATAAGAATACTCCTTTGGAAGTCTCCATCCTTTTAGGAGCAGGTGAAACTCTTTTACATCAGATTAGAGTAGTATAAACTTTTAGATAAATATATTTTTCTTTTAAATCCAAGTCCTCAGTAAAAACAGCTGGTTAGTTATTCTTCCAAAACACTTACTGAGAGGAACAGAAATTAAAACTCGATATATAATCTCATCCTCCTCTGTGGTACAGGCCATAAATAATTGTGGTCTTAGTCTGGGAAACTTCTTCTATTACCCTCTGAAGCACTGAACATCTGTACTCTTTGGAAATGTAAATTGTGAAAAGTTGTGCTTTTTTTCCATTTCTCTGCCAAAAAATAATGCATCTACAGATTTAGGATATGATCAAATAAATGTACTAGTATTTTTTATTCTCTACAAATATTTTATAATTTCCTAAAGGATACGTTTACAAAATGGTTCTAATTTTGTAAGTGAAATTTTATATTGCTTCTTTTAAGCTGAACAAATTTACTCAAACTCAGCGATGTTCTAAGTTAATGTATCAAAAATAAATAATGGTAATCAAGAAGGGAATAGTGTATAAATATGTATTGCTACCATCAGATAGTTTTCATAGTTTATGTAAAAACTCAGGTTTGCATATTTATAATCAGACATTGAATTTAAAACCATGTTGTTTTTGTTGTTCTTTTGTGATTTTTTTTTTTTTTTTGTTTATTCTAACTATTCTATTTTTGTAGTACATACTTTCTCTCCCAAGGATAGGGACACACACATGTGAATGTGCGTGTTGGCAATGGATGTTGGTGTGTAGTGACAGGGCTCCTTATACAAAAATAAAGTTGATTTCCTAAAATTGTAATCACATTATAAAAAATGCTAATGCTACAATCATCAAATATCATCCTTTCAGTCAAAGAATTACTCACTTTATTTTAGTTGAGTTAATTTCTACATTTTCTCCCAAATGCGCTTATTTTTTAACAAACAGAGCCATAGGTTTTGCATTAATTGGCAGGCACCCTTTCCACACAGATGTTACTTGTTTCTCTTTCCTGTTTCTCATAGAAATAAACATATCTGTGGAGGATCATTGATAAAGGAAAGTTGGATTCTTACCGCAAGACAATGCTTCCCTTCTCGGTAAGTGTTTCTGAAACCAATATTTGTTTTGAGCACTTAAAAATATGTAGGGCTTCCATTTAGCTTTCAGGCTTAGAATGTGTATTCATTTAACAGATTCAGCAACAAGGGATGAGTAAATTAATTTTTTTCTTTAAATTTAGTTCACAAAGCCTACTTTGATGTAATGGATATTTGCAACTGGATACTCCTTCTGTTCCGTTCTTTCCACAATTGGCATTACTCTCATTTGGGGGGAAATTTTGCTAGAATTATGTAAATTACTTTTCCTCAACTTCTTCCTTGCATGCTGTATGTCTAGGTAGACATCCTGGGAAAAATTTTTAATGAGAATTAGCCTAAGGAAATTTAGGGAGGCAGCATTTGTAAGCTTACTTCCTGATTCTCATCAAGGTCACTGATTTTGTTAGTATAAATTTTTAATCCTCATTGGCAAATTTGGGGCACCTGGGTGGCTCAGTGGGTTAAAGCCTCTCCCTTCGGCTCAGGTCATGATCCCAGGGTCCTGGGATCGAGCCCCACATCGGGCTCTCTGCTCCACAGGGAGCCTGCTTCCCCCTCTCTCTCTGCCTGCCTCTCTGCCTAGTTGTGATTTCTCTCTGTCAAATAAATAAAATATTAAAAAAAATTTAAAAAAATAAAAAAAATCCTCATTGACAAATCAAACATATACAAAGTTAAGAAGGAAAATCTGCAGAAAATTATAATTCATATAATGTGCTTTACCTGAAAATTTTTCAAATATAATTTACTCTTAAGTCTAGTCAAAAGGTCTTCTTTTTCCTTAAATAGCTGTTTCAAAATTGAGCAGTTTAAAGGCTCTTTTTGCTTCTGTGTGCTTGTAGCATTCAGAATCTCCATAACAAATGTGTTGCTCTTTATTATACTTTGATTCAAATTTTAAATTTAGGTTATTTATCTGCCCTTATAAACTGAAATAATAATATGTGTGAACAATATCATCCAGTTTAAAATTATATTTTACATTTTAATTTTTTACTTAGAAACAAAGACTTGAAAGATTATGAAGCTTGGCTTGGGATTCATGATGTCCACGGAAAAGGAGATGAAAAACGCAAACAGGTTCTAAATGTTTCCCAGCTGGTATACGGGCCTGAAGGATCAGATCTGGTATTACTGAAGCTTGCTAGGTTAGTTGCTTGAGACTGTATTGCATTTTTAACCTACAGTGGAATTAGTGAAGCTTTTTCTCTCTTTTATGTAAATGTATTATAAAAGCTTGTCATATGTCCTGTGTGTGTGTATAGAAAAAAAGAGAGTCATCTTCAAAATTTTCAAAAATTAATGAAGTTTGACCAACAGTCTGATCAGCCTGCTCTAAAATCAAAACTTAGTGAATAATCATTTTAACTTTAATAGTTAAAATAATGAATAAAAAATGCAGTGACCATTTAGCAAGTAATATTAGCAAGTAAGTGACTCATTTCTCAGTTACCTACTCCTACCTCTACTACATACATTGAATATTAGACATTCTCTTTTTCTTAAGAAATAAGACTGTTTATTCTCTCTTAATCTCATATTAAAAATTAACACCAAATTTTAATTTGTTAATTTTGTGTTGAATTCAATCAAAGATATTTACTATTGTATTTTCTATTTTCAGGCCTGCTGTCCTGGATGATTTTGTTAGTACAATCGATTTACCAAATTATGGATGCACCATTCCTGAAAAAACCACTTGCAGTGTTTATGGCTGGGGGTATACTGGATGTAAGCTATTTTTAAAATGATAAGGCAATATCATACTTATTTTATTTAAAACAATTCTAACTGTACATTTTTACCCCATTCTAGCCATCAGCTTTGATGGTCTATTACGAGTAGCACATCTCTATATTATGGGAAATGAGAAATGCAGTCAGTACCATCAAGGGAAGGTGACTCTGAATGAGTCTGAAATATGTGCTGGAGCTGAAAATATTGCATCGGGACCATGTGAGGTAAAAAGAGCATTTTTTAAAAAATAAGAAGTATATAATAAATATCATAGCTTCATATGTTTCTTTTTTTTTTTAATTTGTTTATTTACAGCATAGCAGTGTTCATTGTTTTGGCATCACACCCAGTGCTCCATGTAGTACGTGCCCTCCCTATTACCCACCACCTTGTTCCTCAACCTCCCACCCCACCCCCCACCCCCGCCCCTTCAAAACCCTCTGGTTGTTTTTCAGAGTCCATAGTCTCTCATGGTTCATCTCCCCTTCCAGTTTCCCTCAACTCCCTCTCCTCTCCATCTCCCCATGTCCTCCATGTTATTTGTTATACTCCACAAATAAGTAAGACCATATGATACTTGACTCTCTCTGTTTGACTTATTTCGCTCAGCATAATTTCTTCCAGTCCCGTCCATGTTGCTACAAAAGTTGGGTATTCATCCTTTCTGATGGAGGCATAATACTCCATTGTGTATATGGACCACATCTTCCTTATCCATTCATCCATTGAAGGGCATCTTGGTTCTTTCCACAGTTTGGCGACCGTAGCCATTGCTGCAATAAACATTGGGGTACAGATGGCCCTTCTTTTCACTACATCTGCATCTTTGGGGTAAATACCCAGCAGTGCAATTGCAGGGTCATAGGGAAGCTCTATTCTTAATTTCTTGAGGAATCTCCACACTGTTCTCCAAAGTGGCTGCACTAACTTGCATTCCCACCAACAGTGGAAGAGGGTTCCCCTTTCTCCACATCTTCTCCAACACACGTTGTTTCCTGTCTTGCATATGTTTCTTTTGTGTGTGTGTTTGGTCCACTTTTCTCAAATAAAAATCATTCTCTACCAACAAAGAGAATTTGGGAAGATAACTCCCTTCGTTATTCTTGTACACTTATTTTAAATAAACAGTAAGAAAATCCATATTTCATTATCGGCAAGCTGTGATGATATTTGTCTCTCAGAAAGG
Organism: Meles meles; assembly: GCF_922984935.1. Classification (NCBI taxonomy): domain Eukaryota; kingdom Metazoa; phylum Chordata; class Mammalia; order Carnivora; family Mustelidae; genus Meles; species Meles meles. Next base: position 82,662,127 of record NC_060075.1, read on the forward strand.
CAATAAACTAATACAACCAGAACTCTAGGGGAAAGCTGTTCAAATTAAAAGTATCCAAAATGCAGTTTGATACAATAGCTTGCATTTTTCTAATGTTTTCTAAAGTTATCAGATCTTCCCAAATTCTGCCTAAATGAACTCTATGTCTGGTTTTAAACTTTTAAATGTGTTTTTGGTTAACCCAGTGTGTGTGTGCTTGTGCGTGTGTGTGGTTTAAACAAATTCTATTTTAAAAAACCAAAAGGTCGAAGTTGGTGACTTTAAGAGCTTGAACATTTTCATTTGTTAGGCGATTGTTTTTTTCAACTTGGCAGTATTCCAAATTTTATTTTACATAGACAAGCTGTTAAACTATTATTTTACATGTTTTTTTATATTTTAAATTTTATCTATTTTATTTTATGCACATTTTGTGCTTTTAAAATTATTTATGAAGTTGAGAATTTTTTTTTTACATTTTTATTCAAAATTTTAATTCCATTATGGTTAACATTAAGTGTTATATCACTTTATGCTATACAATATAGTGATTCAAAAATTCAACACATTACTCAAGGCTCATCATGTAATCTTAATCCCCTTCACCTATTTCACCTCCCTCTACTCTGGTAACCATCAGTATGCTCTCTATTGTTAAGATTCTGGGGTTTTTTTGTTTTTGTTTTTGGGTTTGGTTTTTTTTTTTTGGTTTGTCTTTTTTTCCTTTGTTGTGTTTCCTAAATTGCACATATGAGCGAAATCATATGGTATTTGTCTTTCTCTGACTCACTTATTTCACTTAGCATTATACTCTCTAGATTCATCCTTGTTGCTGCATGCAAATGGCAAGATTTCATTCTTTTTTATGTCTGAGTAATATTCCTGTGTGTGTGTGTGTGTGTGTGTGTGTGTGTGTGTGTATCAGATCTTCATTATCCATTCATCTATTGATGGACACTTGAGCTGCTTCCATAATTTGGCTATTGTAAGTAATGCTGCAATAAACAGGGGTTCACATACCTTTTTGAATTACTGTTTTCATATATCTAGGGTGAATACCTAGTAGTGGAATTACTGGATCATACAGTAGTTCTATTTTTAATTTTTTGAGGAACCTGCATACTGTCTTCCACAGTAGTTATACCAGTTTGCATTCCCACCAATAGTGCAAGAGGGTTCCTTGTTTTTCCACATCCTGCCAATATTTGATGTTTCTAGTGTTTTTAATTTTAGTCATTCTAACAGATATGAGATAATATCTTGTGGTTTTGATTTACATTTACCCGATGTTAAGTGATGTTGAGCATCTTTTCATGTGTCTGTTGGCCATCTGTGTATTTTTGAAGAAATGTTGCTCTTATCTTCTGACCATTTTTCAATTGGATTATTTATTTTTTGGGTGTCGATTTATATAAGTTTTATATATTTTGGATGTTAACCCTTCATCAGATATGTCATTTGCAAATATCCTCTCCCATTCATTAGGTAGCCTTTTAGTTTGTTGACTGTTTCTTTCACTGTGCAAAAGCTTTTTATTTTGATTTTTGATGTAGTCCCAGTAATCTATTTTTTGCTTTTGTTTCCCTTACCTCAAGAGACATAGCTAGAAAAAATGACTTATGGCTTATTTCAGAGAAATTACTGCCTGTGTTCTCTTCTATGGTTTTTATGGCTTCAAGTCTCACATTTATGTCCTTAATCCATTTTGAATTTATTTTTGTGTATTGTGTAAAAAGTGGTCCAGTTTCATTCTGTTGCCTATAGCCAGTTTTCCAAACACCGTTTGTTGAAGAGACTGTCGTTTTCCCATTACATCTTCCTTCCTCCTTTGCCGAAGATTAATTGACTATATAATTATGGGTTTATTTCTGAATTTTCTTTTTTTTTTTTTTTAAAGATTTTGTTTATTTGTCTGACAGACAGAGATCACAAGTAGGCAGAGAGGCAGGCAGAGAGAGAGGGGGAAGCAGGCTCCCTGCTGAGCAGAGAGCCCAATGCGGGGCTTGATCCCAGGACCCTGGGATCATGACCTGAGCTGAAGACAGAGGCTTTAACCCACTGAGGCACCCAGGTGTCCCTATTTCTGAATTTTCTATTCTGTTCCATTGATCTATGTGTCTGTTTGCCAGTGCCATACAGTTTTGATTATGACAGCTTTGTAGTATATCTTAAAATCTAGGATTGTGATACCTCCAGTTTCATTCTTCTTTTTCAATTGTTTTGCCTATTCAGGGTATTTTGTGATTCTGTACAAATTTGATTGGTTGCTTTTCCTAGTTCTGTGAAAAATGGTGTTGGTATGTTGATAGGGATTGCATTAAATCTGTAGATTGCTCTGTGTAACATGGACATTTTAACAATATTTGTTCTCTCAGTCCATGAACATGGACTGTCATTCCCTTTCTTTATGTTATCTTCAATTTCTTTCATCATTGTTTTATAGTTTTTAGAACACAGGTCTTTCACTATCTTGGTTAAGTTTATTTCTAGGTATTTCATTATCTTTGGTGCAATTGTAAATGGGATTGTTTTCTTAATTTCTCTTTCTGCTACTTCATTATTTGTATATGGAAATGCATTAGATTTCTTTTTTTTAAATTTAATTTTATTTTTTCAGTGTTCCAAGATTCATTGTTTATGTACCACATCCAGTACTCCATGTAGTATGTGCCCTCCATAATACCCACCAAGGACTCACTTAACCCCAATCCCCCTCCCCTCCAAAACCCTGTTTGTTTCTCAGAGTCCACAGTCTCTTATGGTTCATCTCCCCCTCCAATTTCCCCCACTTCACTTTTCCTTTCCTTCTCCTAATGACTTCCATCCTATTCCTTATGCTCCACAAGTGAAACCATATGATAATTGACTCTCTCTGCTTGACTTATTTCACTCAACATAATCTCCTCCAGTCCCATCCATGTTGATACAAAAGTTGAGTATTCATCCTTTCTGATAGCTGTGTAATATTCCATTGTATATGTGGACCATAACTTCTTTATCCAGTCATCTGTTGAAGGGCATCTTGGTTCTTTACACAGTTTGGTGACTGTAGCCATTGCTGAAATGAACATGGGGGTACAGATGGCCCTTCTTTTCACTACATCTGTATCGTTGGGGTAAATACCCAATAATGCAATTACAGGGTCATAGGGTAGCTCTATTTTTAATTTCTTAAGGAACCTCCACACTGTTTTCCAAAGTGCATTCCCACAAACAGTGTAAGAGGGTTCCCCTTTATCTACATCCTCTCCAACAGTTGTTGCTTCCTGTCTTATTAATCTTTGCCATTCTAACTGGTGTACAATGGTTTCTCAATGTGGTTTTGATTTAAATTTCCCTGATGGCTAATGATGATGAACATATTTTCATGTGTCTGCTAGCCATTTGTATGTCTTCTTTGGAGAAGTGTCTGTTCACGTCTTCTGCCCATTTTTTGACATGATTATTCTGTGTGTGTTGAGTTTGAGGAGTTCTTTATAGATCTTGGATATCAGCCCTTTGTCTACAGTGTCATTTGAGAATATCTTCTCCCATTCTGTGGGTTGCCTCTGTTTTGATGACTGTTTCCTTTTCTGTGCAGAAGCTTTTTATCTTGATGAAGTCTCCAAATGACAAAATACAGCACTCTTTCCTGATTAAAATGCTTCAGAGTATAGGGGTAGAGGGAAGATTCCTCAGCTTCATAAAATCCATCTATGAAAACCCCACAGTGAATATCATTCTCAATAGGGAAAAGCTGACAGTCTTCCCTTTGAGATCAGGAACATGACAAGGATCCCTACTCTTGCCACTGTTGTTCAACATGCTACTAGAAGTCCTAGCAACAGCAATCAGATAGCAAAAAGAAATAAAAGGTATTCAATTTGGCAAAGAAGAAGTCAGACTCTCTCTTCGCAGATGACATAGTACTTTATATGGAAAACCCCAAAGAATCCACTCCCAAACTACTAGAACTCATACAGCAATTCAGTAATGTGGCAGGATACAAAATCAATGCACAGAAATCAGTTGCTTTCTTATACACTAACAATTAAAATATAGAAAGGGAAATTAGAGAATGGATTCCATTTACTATAGCACCAAGAACCATAAGATACCTGGGAATAAACCTAAACAAAGAGGTAAATGATCAGTACTCGAGGAGCTACAAAACACTCATGAAAGAACTAGTTGAGACTTGCCTTGTGGCCTTATATGTGATCTATTCTGGAGAATGTCACATGTGCAATTGACTTCTGGTGTTTCGGAATGAAATGTTCTGAATATATCTGTAAAATCCATCTGGTCCATTGTATCATTCAAAGCCCACTGTTTCTTTGTTGATTTTCTGTTTGGATGATTTATCCACTGATGTAAGTGGAGTCTTAAAGTTTTCCTACTATTATTGCATTACTATAAATTACTTCCTTTATGTTTGTTATTAGCTGCATTATGTATTAGGGTGCTCCCATGTTAGGTACATAAATATCTACAATTTTTTATGATGTTATGTAGACACCATACAGTACCTCATTTGTTTTTGATTTAGTGTTTCATGATTCATTGTTTGCATATAACACCCAGTGCTCCATGCAATTGCTCTGTTTTCTTATTGGAATCATCCCTGTATGGTTATATAGTGTCCTTCTTTATCTCCTGTTACAGTCTTTGTTTTAAAATCTATTTTGTATGATATAAGTATTCCTATCCCTGGCTTTCTTTTCACTTCCATTTGCATGATAAATGCTTTTCCATCCATTTATTTCCAATATCCATATGTCTTTTGGTCTATTACGATTCTCCTCTAGGCAGCATATACATGGGTCTTGCTTTTTTATCCATTCTGTCATCTTATGTCTTTTGATTGGAGTGTTTAGATGTATTTCGAATATAAGAGACACAGTTTGCAAGCCTAGGAGCTTTGGAGTTGGGGAATACTATGTGAGATAAGATATGGAATGAGTTCCATAAATAGTGAAATCTCTTTTGACATGGAGGAAAATAAATATGGAGCATAAATATGTATTTCCATGCATGTGCTATATATATTGGTCTGAGATTCTATTCCTGAAAAAAATACACTTCATAAGTTAAAGAGTCTTAAAAACTGTTTTAAAATGACATAGTTAGAAACAGATTGTGTATAACCACTTTCAGGTTTGATGTTTTCCCAATAAATCAGTATTACTTCGTTCATTATTAGAACTGAAAATCTGCTGGAAGAATGATTGATTGATTGATTGATTACGTAGCTACCTATTTACACTAAGAGCCCTTTAAACACAAAGCTTTGAGCTCAACCCAGTGTTTAAGATCATTTAAGAATCTATGCACTTATCCAGTCCTACTGTCATTATTAAAAATGCTTTGACAACTGATCATCAGGAATAGCCTACAATATGATTTATCATTTATACATTGTTAGATTTCTTTAGCATTGAATTATTTATTACAGTATCATATATTTGTTATTTTTATCCATATTGGCAAGATAATTTTAAATTGATTCTGCCACTTCTCAAAAATGCATTTTTTAATCACTTATATTTAAAAGGTAATATAATCCCTAAAGCCACTGAAATCTAAACACCTGAAGAAGACCTCCCAGATGTTTGTATAATAGCAGTAGGATCACATTTGGTGAAAGTCTGCCAAAATGAATTGCTTTAAAGAGTTTGTATCAGTAATTACTGCTGTATTTTTTTTTAATTTTTTTTTCCCTTTTTATTTATTTTTTCAGCGTAACAGTATTCATTCTTTTTGCACAACACCCAGTGCTCCATGCAAAACGTGCCCTCCCCATCACCCACCACCTGTTCCCCCAACCTCCCACCCCTGACCCTTCAAAACCCTCAGGTTGTTTTTCAGAGTCCATAGTCTCTTATGGTTCGCCTCCCCTCCCCAATGTCCATAGCCCGCTCCCCCTCCCCCAATCCCACCTCCCCCCAGCAACCCCCAGTTTGTTTTGTGAGATTAAGAGTCATTTATGGTTTGTCTCCCTCCCAATCCCATCTTGTTTCATTTATTCTTCTCCTATCCCCCTACCCCCCAATGTTGCTTCTCCATGTCCTCATATCAGGGAGATCATATGATAGTTGTCTTTCTCCGATTGACTTATTTCACTAAGCATGATACGCTCTAGTTCCATCCACGTCGTCGCAAATGGCAAGATTTCATTTCTTTTGATGGCTGCATAGTATTCCATTGTGTATATATACCACATCTTCTTGATCCATTCATCTGTTGATGGACATCTAGGTTCTTTCCATAGTCTGGCTATTGTAGACATTGCTGCTATAAACATTCGGGTACACGTGCCCCTTCGGATCACTATGTTTGTATCTTTAGGGTAAATACCCAGTAGTGCAATTGCTGGGTCATAGGGTAGTTCTATTTTCAACATTTTGAGGAACCTCCATGCTGTTTTCCAGAGTGGTTGCACCAGCTTGCATTCCCACCAACAGTGGAGGAGGGTTCCCCTTTCTCCGCATCCTCGCCAGCATCTGTCATTTCCTGACTTGTTAATTTTAGCCATTCTGACTGGTGTGAGGTGATATCTCATTGTGGTTTTGATTTGTATTTCCCTGATGCCGAGTGACGTGGAGCACTTTTTCATGTGTCTGTTGGCCATCTGGATGTCTTCTTTGCAGAAATGTCCAGGGCTGCAGGGTTGGTTCAACATCCGCAAATCAATCAATGTGATAGAACACATTAATAAAAGAAAGAACAAGAACCATATGATACTCTCAATAGATGCTGAAAAAGCATTTGACAAAGTACAGCATCCCTTCCTGATCAAAACTCTTCAAAGTGTAGGGATAGAGGGCACATACCTCAATATTATCAAAGCCATCTATGAAAAACCCACCGCAAATATCATTCTCAATGGAGAAAAACTGAAAGCTTTTCCATTAAGGTCAGGAACACGGCAGGGATGTCCATTATCACCACTGCTATTCAACATAGTATTAGAAGTCCTAGCCTCAGCAATCAGACAACAAAAAGAAATTAAAGGCATCCAAATTGGTAAAGAAGAAGTCAAACTATCACTCTTCGCAGATGATATGATACTATATGTGGAAAACCCAAAAGACTCCACTCCAAAACTGCTAGAACTTGTACAGGAATTCAGTAAAGTGTCAGGATATAAAATCAATGCACAGAAATCAGTTGCATTTCTGTACACCAACAACAAGACTGAAGAAAGAGAAATTAAGGAGTCAATCCCATTCACAATTGTACCCAAAACTATAAGATACCTAGGAATAAACCTTACTGCTGTATTTTTTTAAAAATCAGATTTATTAACTTATGTGTCATAATTTATATGTCTCTTAGAATAACCTATTTTCCCTTCCTGTTTTATTTCCTGTTTCACCCCCATCTTGATTGCCCCATCATACAATGCTGATAATGCTCTTCCTTTTTTTTTTTTTTAAGATTTTATTTATTTATTTGACAGAGAGAGACCACAAGTAGGCAGAGAGAGAGAGGAGGAAGCAGGCTCCCTGCCAAGCAGAGAGCCCTATACAGGACTTGATCCCAGGACCCTGAGATCATGACCTGAGCCGAAAGCAGAGGCTTAATCCACTGAGCCACCGAGGCACCCTGATAGTGCTCTTCTTTACATGTGTTACAGAAGTAAATCCTATAGTGGTTTCATTTTCATTGATCACATCACTGTTAGGAGAAAATTAAGGTAGTCTCAAACACTCCTCTTCACACAAGGATGCCAAAAGCCAGTCACTGCAATCTTAGAAGGCTACATGGTGCATGAAAATGATGCAGCATATTTGTAATGATTATATATAGTAATATGCATTAGTGTATACAGGTTTATAAAAATATACACATAATCCATTCATATTTCATCTATCATCTATGTTTGTGATGATAAAACAGGGTAACCATATAAAAAAAAGTCATGAAATTAGTATATGTGCTGCCAAAGCGAGCACATGTCATGAAATTAGAAGCTACCTTCTACAAAGGGGGATATGAGACATAAAAAAATACATAAATATAATTATGTTAATTACAAATACAACAGTAAATTCAGGAATATTATTTCTTTATGCCCCCAAACATAATTTCTAAACAGTAAATAGAATTATTTTATCAATTATGATTTATATTTAATATTCTAAAATCTTTTTGGGGACAACGTTAAAGGAAGGAAAGCAAAAAGTTTCAGAAATAAGGGAAATTTTGATGCAATTTAATAATTAAAACTGTATGATTATAGGTGGAGTACAAAATTTCTTATATTTTTTGCATTTTCTAAATTGTCTATATTGAACATATTTTGAACATTGGAGGAAAATAGAAGTAAATATAAAACCTACCTTATAAATAGCTATCTTTTGTTTGTGTTAATCTGCATTCAACAAAGACAAAAACATTTTGAAAGATGAGTGAATATTTTGTATAAGACAACTCATTCTTTTTTTATGTATTTTAAATAATTAATTAATTAAATTGAGAAAGAGAGAGTGTGTGTGTGCAAGCAGGGGGAGGAGCAAAGGGAGAGGTAAAAGCAGACTCCATGCTGAGTGTGGAGACTGATGTGGGGCTTGATCCCATGACCCTGAGATCACAACCTGAGCTGAAATCCAGAGCCACCCAGGCACCCCTAGACAAGTCTTTTTTGTTTTTGTTGTTAAAGATTTATTTATTTGACAGAGAAAGATCACAAGTAGGCAGAGAGAGAGAGAGGAGGAAGCAGGCTCCCCACCAAGCAGAGAGCCTGGTGCGGGACTTGATCCCAGGACCCTGAGGTCATGACCTGAGCTGAAGGCAGAGGCTTAACCCACTGAGCCACTCAGGTGCCCCTAGATAAGTCATTATTAAAGGAAAACTCCACATGATAGAACACTTTAGACTTTTGTACTTCTCTCAGTCTGATTTAGGTAATTCAATAAAAAGATGACCAATGGCCTAGTACATCTATTTATGTCTTCGTATCTCAGTTGCAGCTATTCTTTTTTTTGTATATGTGTATACTTGAGATATAAATCTGTATAGGAAATATTAATGAACTATTAATTTTTATTCCTAGAATAATACTTTTTTGTTGTTTTTATTGTTGCATGTCTTCTTCCTAGGGAGATTACGGTGGCCCACTTGTTTGTGAACAACATAAAATGAGAATGGTTCTTGGTGTCATTGTTCCTGGTCGTGGATGTGCCATTCCAAATCGTCCTGGCATTTTTGTCCGAGTAGCATATTATGCAAAATGGATACACAAAATTATATTAACTTATAAGATACCACAGTCATAGCTGATGGAATTTTGTCTGAAGCTTCAATCAATAGAATTCTATTTTACATGAAGATTTCGGAGACATGGAATTAAAATGTCACTTAAAGCAATCCTAAGACAACTACTTGAGTGTCATGTTTGTTAAGATACTCATTAATATTTATGGGTGTTTTCTGTTGTTTTGTTTGTCAGTGTTATTTTGTAAATGTTGAAGTGAACTAAGGTACATGCAAGTGTAGTAACATATCTCCTGAAGATACTTGAATGGATTAAAAACTGCAAAGGTATAATTGCTGGATGATAAAAGATTTAATGGAAAAGTTCAATTAATCTCTCTACGCTGCTTTCCAAGGTTAGTTTATGAATAAATCGTAAGTTAAACATTATTTTAACCTCACAAAGACAATTTATACTTTTGTCCTTAACTTGTAACTCTATATTAAATTATATTACCTTTCATATGCTATACATTATATTTCATTCATTTCTCTTCACTGTGTATCTTCTAATACTGGTCCATATACTTTCTACAAAATCATGTGCCCAACTATGCAGACCTGGGTACACATGTGCATGCACTAGAGTTCGAATCATGGTATATCTAATGTAACCTCTAAATATTCTGAAAATATACACCTGTCGTTTTTCCTTAAGAGAAAAAGAGAAATTTATAAAGACCAGTAGAAATTTTAAGGAAAGGAGAAAGAAAGAAGTGACCAACTCATTCTGTATATGTAATCTGCAGATGACCTCTCTACTGGTTGACATTTAAGGTGTGGTCATGACCCACAAAGTTAAGTAACACCTAATCTAGGTGTTAACTGTATTTATCATCCTAGTCATTGTGTAGTGTCTAATTCTTAAAGGGAAGAGGGTTATGTGTATTAGTATTATTTCTTTCTTTTAAATTTAGGGACCCTTATTTATGCAAAATATTTTTAGATCTACTTTCCTGAAGTATTTTCTTTATTATTCTTAGGTAATTGTCTAATTGAAGCTTAAAAAAGTATTTAAGTAGGTTAATTCTAAGACTTGCTGCTGTGATTGGCTTGTAAGTCATCTTCTTTAAATTTTTAAAAATTATTTCAGAGGAAAATTTCCATATGTTTCCAAAGATTTGTAAATAGACTTTCATCAAACTAGGAATTAAAGTATATATTGAAGAAAAAAGATCAGGATACATATCTCAACCTAAACGTTTTTTAGCCTAATGAAACTTTACTCAAAGGAAAAAAAATGTAAAAGGAAAGGAAAGGAACTAGCTCATCTAAACTGACTTCAATTATTTTCTAAAGGGGAGTTAAATCTGCAGAATGAAATATTTTTTGAAAATTTCTCCATTTTATCTTATTTCATTTTACATAAATCTTTCAAATGCCAAGGGGAATATTTGTTCAAATTTTGTATTGTTTCATAATGCCAAATTATCATATTTGCTATTGTATTTGGCATGATCAACTAAGACTCCTGTATTTGTCAAGAAATGAGACAACAAGGTCTAATAGGATAGGCTGTGAATTTTCACAAAATCACTCTGTACAAATTTAAAAATAATTTTTGAGTGATTCCAATCCAGTATCCCCATTTCTCTAATTTGTTTCTCTTGAATGATATCAATTAAGACCAGAGATCCAAACAACGCTCCATGCTTCATAGGACACTGTTCAATCTTGAGAAAAATGTTCTTAAATTTACTTGAAAGCTTAGTACAGAGAGTACAGCAGAGCAAATCCAGAAACAACTATGCAAATCCAGAAAATCTATCCAAATTGTGCCATACAAATTGAACATATTATAAGATATGTTCTGATATCGAGAAACAGTGAAAGTAAAGAAAGATCTGAAAAGTTGTCAGTCCACATTATCTTCTTTGATTATATTTTTCTTTCCTTATGTGATATATCATTTTAATAAAAACACTAGAAATTTCAAAGGTATATTGTCCCCAAATTAAAGAACTTTTCAGTTTTTTCTCAAACTGATAAAATTTGATTAAATCATATATTAGTGATATTTGTAAAACATTTATGAAATTCTAATCTATCTAAATACTCACATTTTAAGATATTTCTTTCTTGTCTTTTCTCTAAATTTCCATGGAAAGAGAAAGAGGAATAGATACAAGATGCAGCTAACTTTTTAGATATTTTGAACTCAATGTTTTCCATTTTATTAAAGGGTGAAAACATACCACCAATAAAACATCAGATATGGTGCACAAAGTAGTCCTAGCTTTGAGAAGTTCCCTTTGTAATAAGGGGAGATCAGTAGACTTGACAATAAAAACAAGATGAACAAGATCCATGCAATTTTAGGTGGTAAGACAATGAATAATCATGTCATTTTTCTCTGGAGAAAAATACTATTTCCTGGTCATTCTTTTCTTAGTAAATGGCAAGAAATGAAATATCCAACTTATCCAAAATCCATTGTATTTTGAGTAATGGACAAACAGATCTTTTAATCTAGAAGTTTTCAATGTTATTTTTTGTTTGGGCTGTTTGAATAATTATTATGTGCTGTTGTAATTGTGGACATTTTCTTATGTCTGCCAGGAATAGTAACATAAAATTAAAATATTTGTCATAATGCCTCTGCCGTGCAGAAGGGATGATAATCCTTTTGTATACTTCTTTAATTTTATTGTAAAATATGTAATGAGTTTTACCTATTTGCTGTGGGCAGGTCCTCAGTAAAATGGTTTATATTGAGTCAGTCTCCAGCTTAATAGGCTCTTGCTTGCTATCTAAGTGTTTCAAACTATGGGAAACGTGAGACACTGGAAGGCAAGAAAAATAACAATAATGGCATGTGATAGCAAAATTGTATTTCACTTATTCCTGTGAATATTTCTTGTTGGTACCAATGGTACTATACAAAGTGAATGTTATAGCCACAACATTCTCTTAGGAAAAAAAAAAAAAAGCACTGTCAAGAAGTAAGAAACTGTTGTCAGCATTTTGTTCTTGTTTTTAAATATTTTCTTTCTTTTCTAAAAGAGATATTAGTACTGCAATATAGAAATCATGAGGTAAAGAATTTTAATAACTCTCATACTAAAAATCTTTAAATTGATTTACTAAGTTTCCATATATCACTTTTAATTTTACCCTGTATTTATAGACAAACTCATTTGAACAATAAAGTTAACTTGAATTTACACAATAAAGTTCAAAAAGAAGTTCTCCTTCAATGTTAAACTGAGTTTCATACTAAGAATTTACTAATACAAAAAAAAGTTAAAATTTTCTGGTCCCTCAAATCTTGACAGTGTAAATTTAAGTAGGTTCATTTCCATTTGCACAGAAAGTTTCTGTCTTTAGGAAACTGAAAATGGAATACTGTGGATGTTATGACTGTTTGTCTTGGTGTAAATAGGAAATTGATAAGCTGCCTATAGAGTGGTATAGCTGGATGCTTACCCAAAAAGGGAACACTGTGGTTATGACTTGTATATAAAGTTTCTGTAGTTAATAAAGTTGCTATTTTTATAACCATGATTATATTATTATTGTTGTTATTAATAAAAATATTTTATCAAAATGCTTCCTTTCTCTTATAATTATCTACATGGACATGTTTGAATCTGCTCTAGGACTTAATGCAGAAAACAACAAGGATTATACTGGCAGAAATTACATATACTTTGTTGCAAGAAATACTAGAACTAAGACAAATAGCCATTATTTTTTTCCAGCTTCTATCCATGACATTATCAATGGTCTTCACTAAACCATTAATCTCCATGCACTTTGATTTCTCCCACTGTAATATACAATTATTTAGTTCTTTTCATATTTGCTAGAATAGCAAGAATAACTTGCTAATATAGGAAAAATATTGCCATGAAGGATCATCTAAATTCCTTTACCATTACCACTATGTATCACAAAAGTAATTGTAAATGATCCAATTAATCAATTAATCAATCTATATCTCTTTAAAATAATTATTAAACTCAGAATAAATGTGAATCCAACAGACTCACCTAATTCAAACTGAAAGCAAGCTTGGAAGAACAAATTATCATTGATCTAACCAAACAGAGCTCTATAACACTATTGATTATTTCAAGTTATATTGTCTCTTCCCCAAAAAAGTTGCATTATTAATTTTCTGACATAGATATCTATCTCAATTAATGATTAATATTTCTAACTCTAGACCTTTGATAGTATCTTCTCTTCCTAATGATTATTATCTAAGCAGAATATATGCATTTATTCAGTTATGGTATCTGGTATTTCTGGTAGCAGTACAAAAGAATTTTTAAATACATATATTGTTGATTTTTCTAAATTTTCTTTTTTTCTTCTTTTTTTTTAAGAACTCCATTCCATTCTAAACCTATAGTCTGCTGTTTTAAGTAGAATACTCCAGGAAAGTTTCTCTAAGAGATGGTATTTGAACAGGCATGAAAGTGCAAGCTAGGTAAATATGGGGTCTAATAAATAAAACTTGGACAATATTTTTGTTGGTTTCTTATTATAATTTATTTATTTACTCTTATAAACTGTAATGCTGTCATTACCCCATTTGTCAAAGTCCAGAATAGAATCAACTAAGTTTGCATTCCCTCAAAGTTTTAGTCCAGAAGGTTCATTGCTATTCTATTTCACTATTTTCTGACACAGGCACCAGCCTTAATCTATACAACCCTAAAAGTGCTTTCTACATCACTTTACCAAATTGAAACCCAGATTAAAATCCAGATTAAAAGTATTATTCTACACAGTCTATATCTATCTATCTATCTATCTGGTTCCTTACATTTACAAATATCTCAACTGCATGTGTTGCTTAGGAGAGCCGAAATTTAAAAGAAACTTCAATATAAAAAGGGTATTTGTAGTAATTTGGTTAAAGTTTATAGTCCTATGAAGAATATGTTATTGCCTGAAGCACATCTAAGCAAGACAGAAAATACTGAGCAAAGGAAATAATTCAAAAGAATTGTGTGATTATAGATTATACATATTATTTTATGCTTTTAAAAAGGTAGAGAAGAACATCAAAACAAAACAAAACCAAACCTATCAATCTGACCTAATAGCTAATTCCAAACTGATTTTGGGCCCTCATTTCTTTCAAATACTCCTGAACACCAGTCATTTTATTTTCATTATTTTATTTCACTTCATAAATGTCTTCACTTTTAAACTTCATGCCATGGGACACCTGGGTGGCTCAGTAAGTTAAGCCTCTATCTTTGGCTCAGGTCATGATCCCAGGGATCTGGGATCCAGTCCCAGGAAGGGCTCCCTGCTCACCCTGGAACCTGCTTCTCCCTCTCCCTCTGCCACTCACCTTGCTTGTGCCCACCCCCCCAAATAAATAAATAAAATCCTTAAAAAAGAATAAACATCATGCCTGTGTTCAAACAGTCCTTGTGAATACCAGGCTTCTCTTTAATACCCTCAGCCTTTAAATGTCACATAATTTCTCTTGGGAATCCATCCTCAACACTTTTTATCTAGAAGTCATTACTTCTCCAGTTCTAGGCTGGGTTTGCTGATGGTTCCTTTCCATTTGTTATCAGAGTCTTCTATGACTGAAAGAGATTTATTTTGTTTTGTTTTATTTTTAAAGATTTTATTTATTTATTTGTCAGAGAGAGAGAGAGAGAGAGCACGCATAAGCAGGCAGAGTGGCCGGCAGAGGAGGAGAGAGAAGCAGGGTCCCTGCAGAGCAAGAAGCCCGATGTGGGACTTGATCCCAGGACCCTGGGACGATGGCCCAAGCTGAAGGCAGCGGCTTAACTGACTGAGCCACCCAGGCATCCCTATTCTGTTTTGTTTTTAACGTACAAACTGCCTTCACCCAGTTTGAGCTGCTTGGAGACATAAGCAATGTCTTGTTATTAATATTTGTATATTCTTTATTTTGCACAGTGGTTCACCTGTTTTGATACTCTATGGATATTCTACAATTATTAATATTCTATAATCCACCCTCTTTTCGAAGGTTTATCAGTATTACACAGAGATGTGCAATTTTTGTAAAAATTAGGCAAATCTCAATGAAGATTAAGAATTTCAGGGTTTCATATTTAGATTTGAATTAGTAAGTGGGACTATTTTTCAATGGTCTATTGTATTTTACACACTAGAGCACACAGTTGGAAAAAAGGGGAGTTATTAAATCTGAATACTTTATACCTTTATATTTGTAAATGTGGTCATTAAAAATAAAAATGGAGAAGTAGATTGTAGCTTGCTAATGAATGGAGGTGTTTACTTCATACAGCCTGATACAGTTTTGATTATGTCCATGAATGTTTCCACATCTGAGTTTCTTCCACAGAGCATTGATGTCATAACATTGAGGGGAAAGGATCGTATCAATGATTGCAAAAATATTCTGAGGCAACAATAGTCTACTTATCACATATGTGCAAATATGCCATCTGCTGTGCATCAAGAAGTTTCACAATATTGTTACTTAATTAGCAAATGGTTTTCATTTGATGAATTTTCCTAACAGAGAGAAATCAACTTGGGGAACACAGTACAATGAAATGAAGTGAGGAAAGGGTAAATGGATTTTCATATTTTTCATATATTTTTGAAGCTTTTACAAAGATATTGTCCAGTTTTCAGGACTCTGATTTTTTTAAGTGGCTAAAATTCAAATGCAGAGATCATTTAGAAGATAGGACTATAGACTTTATAGTCTATAAAAGAAAAATAATGAAAATTTGAAACTATGGAATGATAAAAGCGATTAAGGATCTTTAGAGGAGAGAGGAAAAGGTGCACTTTGGTTATTTAAAGAGTTATTCTGAGGAAATTCTCAGGTCCTTCCAGTTAAGAGAGTAAGAATTTAGGGAAATAAGATTGATGTTTCAGTCAGGTAGTTTATGTACTAAGCAGAACCTTATCATTCATGAACTCATGGAAGCTCTTACTCTGGATATTTCTTAAAATGGTAATATTTCTTCAATGACTTAGGTCTGGTCTCTTGGAACACTACTCTACAGGACACTTTAAAGCTGTAATGGAAACAAAATGGGGCTTTAATAACTTTTAGAGATGCTGGTATACTTTGTTGCAGAGTTCTCAAGGACCTCTGGATGATCATACATATTTTGAAGCTTCACGAGAGAGCATGGTATGGTGTATTCTTCAAATATGCTATGCTATAGAATCCACTTAAAATTATGCAGACAACAATTACACATTTAGTACAACAGATCTGCTAAATAATGTCCAGGAAAACTTGATTAACATATTTATTTTCTGAATAGGAGTCAGTGGTAACTATATAGTTTGAGATTTCTATTGTCTTTCATAATCTACAATGATTTTTCTTTTCTAAAGAAAAATCTCCCAGCAATCTTTCCTTTGGCAAATTTTTGCTTTTCTATACTCAATGTGAGTAAAATTCAGACACTTAGGAAAAGTTGAGGCATATTTTTCCTGACATATTCCATCTATCTGACCTCTCATATAATATTATTAACATAACAGGTGCCTGGTGGTTCAGATGGGTAAGCATCTGCCTTCAGCTCAGGTCATGATCCCAGGGTCCTGGGATGGAGCCCCGCCTCCATCTCTGTGCTCAACAGGGACTTTGCTTCTCCCTTTCCCTCTACTCCTCCCCCTGCCTGTACTCTCTTGCTCTCTGTTTAATAAATAAATAAAATCTAAAAAATTGTTAACATAAAAACAAAGTTGATGACACAAAAATATGAAGGTGATACTACTTCACCCATCCAAAACTAAAAAAAGAAAAAAAAAAGACAAAAAATTGTAATATTTTCATGTGTTACTAGCCCTCACAATGTCCCCTCATCAACTGAAATTTCCAGTTGGAAATGGGAAAGCTAAGGAGGAAAAAGATGAGTAAATTTTATAAAAGAAAAGAAAATGAAAAGGGGAAAAGGAAGGGAAAAGAAGGAGCTGTGGGGAAGTTTTCTGGGGGTCTTTACATGACCCAAAAGTAAAGTCAACAAAAAGATCTAAAGCATTATTCTTTATTGCCCTCTTTCCTTTTTAGTCATAACTATCTGCATTTCCCAGATCCACTCATAATCACCAAGTGTAATGACTCATCCTAAAATAAATAAACATAGAGTCTGAGCATAGATCATTGGCATTCACAGTCAATATTCCATTTTTATTCTTTCATTTTCTCTGTCCCTTTTTTATTTGCTGCCTTCATCAATTATATCTTAACTGTGACTCAAAGTAACAGGGAAAAACAAAGCTTTTTCTGTATTAATATCCCTCTCTAATGCATTATAACACTCTTCTCAGCTTCAAGGGCTTCAGCATCTTTCCATCGCCAGAACTTACAGGTGAACTTAGCTGGAACTTTGGCACAGCAGCTCAACAGAAAGAACTGAAGCACCAGATGGAGTTACGAAGGCAAGACCTTAACCGTCTCCTTGACATCATTGCTTGGATGTGCTGTCACTGTCTAAACCAAATGTATCCAAAACTAAACATCAATCCCTTCCCTCCCTTCAATATTCTACTCCATAAAAAGCACGTTATTCTGGCTTACCCAAACCAGAATCCAGAAAGTTAGTTTTTACCTATTTACCTTTTACCTATTTCTCCCTGTCTATATCCAAACACATTCCAAGAGATCGATATTATTTCCTGAATATATGCTACAGCATTCACATGTCTTTATCTCCAGTGGCTCTTCCCTGATCCAAGCCACAATTCTCCTTTGCCTTTATTACTATAATAATATCAAAACAATTCTTCATATATACTCCAAACCATCTTCTATCCAGTTTCTAAAGTACATGTTTTAAAATAGAGCTATGTCATTCTAGTGCTTAAAATCCCTCAGTGATTTCCCATTGGCCTACTGATACCCATATGGACTATCCTTGACTGTTCAACTGTTCAACTCATCCATCACCTCTTTTCCTTTTGCCCACTACACTTATGCTATTTCAGACTTTTTCCATCCTAAGACTAGGTTAGGATCTTTCCTTCCTCGAAGGCTTTGCATCTGCTGTTCTTTCTGCCTGGAATTACCTCCTCCCCAAGCTGACTAATGCCTATTTCATCCTTCAGCTTAAATGTCACCAATTGCCCCCCACCCACTCTCCTGACCCAGTTACACACTGCACATTTGAAAGTATGATACACTTCTATTTCAGAACATTTACTCCAGTTAATCAAATATCTATCTATCTATCTATCTATCTATCTATCTATGTATCTATACACACGTATATCCTGTCAGACAGTAAGTTCCATGAGAACATGGGCTAGTTCTAGATTCTTCACACATTTCTCTTCAGTACTGGTTAAGCCCTACATGGTAAATATTTGTTACATGGATGTATCAGTAATTATCAATAATTATCTGCTTACAAGTTTCTTTTTCCCCCCTCTCTGTTCAATTCCAAAATATAATGATATATACAATCTCGTAATATCTTCAAATTCTTTTCATGGTAGTGTTGGGAAGGTGCTTTCTACCAGCTTTTGTCATACACTTTTGTTTCATGTGAGCAAATATTTATTAATCACTTACTATGATTGTGCTAGGTACTGGAAATATGATAGCGTATAAATAAAACTTGGTCCCTACCCTCATTATAAATACAGACAAGTGTGGGAGACAAGCACAAAACAAGAACGTGAAAGTGGTAACTGAGAAATGCAAAGAGCTTCTGGAACATACAGCAAATTTGGTTGAGCTTTTTGGCTCATCTTTCCTTAATCCTCTACATTGTTCTAGTCTTAAATCCTGGCAACATGAATATTATTTTTCTATTTTTTGAACACTTCCATCATTGCATTACTAATTGTTTAAGTTTAGAGTTACTTTCTTTTATCTTCCCCTTTCTTTGTTCAATTTTTCCAGGTTCCTAATCTTTAAAATCCTGCCCCTTCTTCCTTACATTCCCAAGAAACTTATGACACTTTTAGTAGATTCAGAGAGTATGTTTATACATTTTTTATCAAGAGAATAACATAACTTCTCAAATGGTGAGACATTAGTAATTTTTAAGATGAAATTATAAAGGTTCTTTTTTTACTAGTGCAAGACTGATAAATGTTTTATCATTGTAAGTTTTTAATTATATTTGAAGATGATCTAATAATAATAATAGTAATACATAATGCTTATTCAGTTCTTTCTTTTTGCCAGGCTCTGTTTTATGTCATTTAATCATCATTACATTGTTACATAGGCAAGTTTTATAAATGTATCCATTCTAGAGAAAAGGAAGTTTTCAAATAATTTGTAATAAGAACGCACTTGGGCATATTTTTAATATTAAATCTGCTTGACCATTTCCTTCCATTCTGTTGAGTGAACATTTAATTATTTTCCTGAAAAGTAGGGGAAACAGGAGGGAAACTCTTATTTAAACAAGAAAACGTTGCCATCATCTGTGCAGGATATGAACAAGAAGCTATTCAGAGGTCAAACTGTTTTTCAAGTACTCCTGGCCCAGAGTTCTGTGAGGCATCAACTAAAGGACCATGGCCTCCTCACCTTCAAATATGACTGGCTAAAGTATGAATTGCTTGTAATATTAATTACTATGGAACTGAAGGTTAGGAAGGTAAGGGGGCTAGTTTAGAAGGGAAATATTCTTTATCTTTGGCAGGAGATATAGCTATTGTCAATTATATATATATATATAAATATATATATTGTCAATATAGCTATTGACAAAGGAAAGCAACAAGCTTGTGAGATAGAAATAGTAAGAAATTTAGAAAAACATATAGCATGGTAAGAATTCAAAGGGTGCCCATAAAGGGGGAGACAATCCCAGAATTTATTCTGAAGCAAAGAAAAAAAGTAATGGTGCCTGCCCTTTATTGCAGATACTCGAGGGTGTTTTATGGAAGAGGGAAACACCTTCAAAGGCCATTATTATAATCTTTTACGTAGGGCCACTTCAGTCCCAGAAAAAATATGACTTACCTATTTATTTTTTGCATTATATTACATGAAATCAGAGATTTTGAAAGTTTCTAAGACATGCTAAATATCACCTACTTGATTTACAGAAGGAAAAAAAAAAGAAAAGTGGATGAGACAAATGACTTGTCCATGGTCACACAGCTAGAGGCAGAACTAGTCCTGGAAACAAAATCTACTCCTTTTTTTAATTCAAAACCTTGGTTTTATTATTTACTTATTTTTATTTTTATTTATTTATTTTTTTAAAGATTTTATTTATTTATTTGACAGACAGAGATCACAAGTAGGCTGAGAGGCAGGCAGAGAGAGAGGAAGAAGCAGGCTCCCTGCTGAGCAGAGAGCCCATGCGGGGCTCGATCCCAGGACCCTGGGATCATGACCTGAGCCGAAGGCAGAGGCTTTAACCCACTGAGCCACCCAGGCGCCCCAATTTACTTATTTTTAAACTGAGATCATAAGTATAAAGAACGTAAGAGTCAAAACCTCAAAAGAACAGTAGTACTTAAAAAGAATTATACAAGAATAGTTAAAAAAAAAAAACTTAAAATGTTGCCCAAGCAAAAGTGAGGTCCAGTTTACTTTATAGCCTAAAGGGATGTGGACAAAAGCCTGGCAGAGAAAGCCAATCTCAGGTAGAGATCTAGCAGACTCCTCCATAAGGAGCGAGCCAAGGTGGATGTCATTTGGCTTCCTTCCCCTCTGTAGTTTGTGATCCGACCCCATCCCTGACTGGGAAGAAGCCTTCTAAGGCAAGTTGGAGGATTAATTTTCTCTCAAAAAATAGAACGATGTTAGGACCAGCCTTCCCAGCCTGTGGGGAAATAAACCTGCTGGAGCTAACCGATTCAGCAGTCTGCAAGAGCTCCTGACCCAGAGACGATTCTATTTTTCAAAGCAGCTTTAGAAGATTGGATCTGCTGAAGACTAGAATTGCTTGCAATTCCTCAACTCTAATTGTGCAACCTGTGACTTTGAAACTGTAGCTCTAAGTTTCCCAAATATGGGGTTACACATGGGGATTAAAACTTATTAAAGAGTACTTAGAGTTCCTGATATTAAACACATGATCTGTATATTACTCAGCCACCTACATCCATCAGTTTGAATCTTTAAACGCTGTCTCTATGTACCTTGGAATATCATGAGCACTCTCAGGATATTTATGTGTCTAAAAACATAATAAAAAGCCCACCTTAATCCAATGATCCTGTCTGGAAACTGTAGCATCTTTCTTTCACGAATGGTTCTGATGGGGAAGAGGCAGGGTTGTTACGTGGTCTCTGCTCATTTGAAGTTTTATCTTTTTAGCATGTAAGTTAAAAGTATACAGTTGCATAAAGCTAACTTTTGTGGATTTTTTCTTAAAGTAAAGACAAACTGAAAAAAACACTTTTTATTAGCTGCACAATAATGTTACATGCATTTAAGTCGATTGAATTTTTTGGAACTTTCTTACAGTGTTATGCTTTGAGTTTTGTGTATCTAGAGTCCAAAATTCTCTCCTGGGTTTTACTCAGAAAGACAAACACCCATTTGCATCTCTCTACCCGGATGTCCAATAGGTATTTCAAATAATTTCTTCCAAACCCAGGTCATGTGGTTTCCCTTTAAACGGATTTGCCTCTAATAGTTTTTGTTTTGTATTCCAGTTGTGGCAGCACTATCTGGAAAGGACCGAAACTAGAGTGAGAGCAGTGATCCATCCCATCCTTCTCTCACTTCTCAGCCCAGACAGCTGGGTCCTCTAATTTGGGCACCTATTTATGCTTTGAAAAATCATCATTCCTCTTCTTTTTGTAACCTTCCTTTCCCTGGGTGAAGCCCTTGTCGTATTCCTCGACTGATTCAGTATCCTAAACTGCTAAATCCACTTTGGTTCTCCTTGAAACCATCATGGTCTGTGCTGTTTCAGTGATATACAGAAAAGACACATATGAAACATGCAGCCCACGCCTCCAGTCATTATTTGGCTCTCCATCTGCCAGAATACAGATCCCAAGCTTCTTAGTGACC
Organism: Meles meles; assembly: GCF_922984935.1. NCBI lineage: Eukaryota > Metazoa > Chordata > Mammalia > Carnivora > Mustelidae > Meles > Meles meles. The sequence goes on from NC_060075.1 coordinate 82,684,271, forward strand.
TCAGGGCTCCCTGAATACCTCTTCCCTCTTCGCTAACTGTGCTTCAGACAAAGAAATACCATGTTAGCTGCTTGAAATAACAGTGATTTGTTTCATTGTTTGTTTCTTTTCATTTGTTCCTTTGTTTCTTGCCTTGATAACTTTGTTAGGGATGTTCTGTCTTCCTGAAATGGTTCTGCCTCCCATCTCCATTCTTTGCTATATTCTACTTAAGTTTTTGAGTTTGACCCTAGGTGTAACCTCTTTTTGGCCTTTATCCCAACCAGCTGGCTGGCTGGATCCCACGTTCTTGTTCAGTTCCTGCCAGCCTGATTGTCTGGGAGCAAAACACTGCTCTAGATCTGTTCCATCTGTTTTTAGATGGATATCCTTAAAGAACCTATTTTCCTTGTAGCAACAGTATGGGGAGATAAAAAACTAGTCTTATTACAATACATGCTTAAAGCAAGTATTGATATAATTCTATAACTCACCAGTGACAGTAGCATTATATTGAAAGGACAGTGCAACGTTACGTGCTAAGTATTTTCCTCAAAGTTGTGAACAATTGTGAATAGTATGAAGGGAAAAAAGACTTAAATATTTTCCGCAGAGGTGTAAATTGCCTTTATCACAGAGTTTGCTAATGTTCTCCCAAATCCATTCCCCACTTTCTCCTTAGTTAAAAAACCCCCAGTATTTAGCTGGGCACATAGAGCCTAAGAGGCCATGTATCCCAGGGACCCTTTCAGCGCAGTTTGCCATGCGACCAAGGCTCTCCCAGGAAGCGTTACTAAAGGGAGGGGGCCCTTTGCCATTTCTTCTTCTTCCTCCTGCTGCTTAAATGTATTTTACCTATTGTTATGTATACTTTTATTGTAACCAATTTTGTATACTTTGTGAGAAGAAAATGTACAATGAATCAATGAGTTTTAAAGAAGAAAGGAAAAAATCAGAACAATGTCTTGTTGAAATTAGGAAGACAAAATTATATTTATCTCACCATGAGTATTTTAGGTAATACTCGTGATTTGAAGATATACTGATAGTTATGAAAGAGTTGGATTTTATGCAGGGCAGAAAGTAGAATAGTACATTTTAAGCATATTCTACTAATGTTTCAAATAAATGAACATATTTATATTCTTGTGATAAAGAATGCAGTACATTAAAAAAAAACACTAAAAATGCTAAAGCCTGATTATTTTTTTTTAAAGCCTGATTATTCCATGGGAATTTCTTATATGGATTCTACGTACTTATGAGAAGAAGGGTTTTATTTTACAATGGCCAAATTCTTACGTTAAAGTGTATATCTAATGTAATGTCTACTTTTTTGTTTTTAAGTAGACATGTTATTTGGAAAATATTTATTAGTTAATCTACTTCTAGATAATGGTGTGCTATATGCCCAAAATTTAAACCATATTTATTAAAGATAGTACATAACAGTTAATATTTTTGAGGGCTTTCTATATGCCACGATACTAAGAAATGAGTATAGATTTCTAATTTCATCTTCAGAACAATCTGTATATCTTCATGTTACCTAAAAATTAATGGAATGTTAAGTACCAGGTGTAGTGATAACTATTAAGGAACTGCATCTAACTTGTGCTCTTTACCACAGATTTTTTTATTTTGCTTTGCCATGACAAGTACTTTATTCACATTCTTTAAAATATCAGGATGAAATAGCTAAAATATCTTTAATGATAGATATACCAGTGTTTTTGCTGTATTTGTATGTTCTGTCCTCCCGGTTTTCAAATATATAATTCAAGGAGTTCATTAATTTTCTGCTTGTTGATATTTATGGAAATTCCTTGCAGCAAGACAATAAACCATTAATGTAAGAATGTAAAACTTGACCATTCTCAAAGTTATAATATTTGTTAATTAATTTAACCTGCACGTATTTACTGAACAGATGTTATGCATCAGGTACTTTTCTAAGCACTAAGAACATAGCAGTGAATAATTAAGGCAGTAAACAAGTCAAGGAATTCTAAAAATAAAAAAAAAAAACAGTTGTTTTAGAAATGAAAATAAAAGAGTAGGGAGATAATTCAGAAGAATAACCTGAGGTTTTAGATCTATGATCAGGGAAGACATCTTCCTAAAGATCATATTTGAGTAGAGACAGAAAACATAACAAGGGGGAAAAAGACACGCTCCATGGGGAGGGACGTGCAAATAAAAGACACGGAGTGGCCCCTGCTTGGTGAAAGAAAGTGAGGAAGAGGTCTCTCTGGAGGAAGGTTTGGAGAGTAGTAGTAGATGAGGTTCAGAGGTAGACAGGAGCCAGATCATATATGGAGAGCTTTGTAGGCCTTGGTTAGGAGGTTTGTTTTGTTTTGATTTTACTTTTCTAAATGTGCCAGGAAGCTCTGCTTACTCAGCTTGATAGAAAAGCCTTAGTCTGGACCATGGCCAGTCGTCACTGCAGAAAGGACTAAAGTTGCTGCCCAGAGGCAACACATATCACTTCTGCATTCAGTTCATTGATGAGTGTGTGTCATGTGGCCAAGTCTGCATCTGTGAGACAGACAGTGTAATCCTTCCTCAGGGAGGGGGAGGGAACATTCATGAATAATAACATAACCGACCATAATCACTGTCTGTGTCTTTGACAGTCCTTTGGACCCCTTGAATAAATTTCATATACTTCATATAACAAAATTTAAATCATACTATTTAAGATACTTTACCAATTTGGGGAAGAAAAGTTCCAACTATTTCATTGAAGCAAACAGATCCACCGAACAGGTTGAAATCTCCATTTATTTAAAGCCCCAGGGCCCTGGGAAGCTCAGTCATTAAGCATCTGCCTTGGTTCAGGTCATGATCTCAGGGTTCTGGGGTGGAGCCCCACATCGAACTCCCTGCTCAAGAGGGAGCCTGCTTCTCCCTCTACCACTCCCCCTGCTTGTGTTCCCTCTTTCACTGTCTCTCTCTCTGTCAAAAAATAAATAAAATCTTGGGGTGCCTAGGTGGCTCAGTGGGTTAAAGCCTCTGCCTTCGGCTCAGGTCCTGGTCTCAGGGTCCTGGGATTGAGCCCCGTATCTGGCTCTCTGCTCAGCAGGGAGCCTGCTTCCCCGTCTCTCTCTCTCTCTCTGCCTGCCTCTCTGCCGACTTGTGATTTCTGTCTGTAAATGAATAAATAAAATCTTAAACAAACAAACAAAATAAATAAATAAATAAAATCTTGGAGGAAAAAAATAAAGCCCCAGAAAAGGAATTACTGGATTACCGAGATGACTATTTCTGAAGCTCTTTACACATATAATCGAATTGCCTTTAAAATAGGGTTGCATGAATTTAAACTTCCATCAACTACGTATGAAAATTTAAGTGTCATCAGAGCATCACTAGTAGTTGGTTTTCTGGCTTCATATATTTTAGTTTCTTCATAGAGTATAACAGGGACACTTTCTTCTGCTTTGGCTTCCAAGAGTAGCTAGATTTTGGATAGAAGTCTGTCTAGCTCTGAAGATGGCCCTTTCCATGCCCTCTCCACTAGCAGTAGATACATGGGGTAAAAAGAAATAAAGCTTTTATCTGAGAAATCATTAGGATATTCATGTTGTTTATTACCATGACATTACTATACCCTAGCCTATCTTGATTTAGAATTATGCTTCTGAGGATTACAACTAAGATACACTACAATTCCTACATGAAGGTCAATAAGTACCAGCACACAATATGCATTAAGATCCTATGACAATAGAGATAGAAAAAATGATTCTATGGCGTGAGAAAAAAATGTTACTTCCGCATAAGAGCCAAAATGAAAATTAAGACTGGCTGGCACTTCGTTGTTTTTTTTTTTTTTTTTTTAAGATTTTATTTATTTATTGACAGAGAGAGATCACAAGTATGCAGAGAGGCAGGCAGAGAGGAGGAAGCAGGCTCCCTGACAAGCAGAGACTCTATCCCAGGACCCTGAGATCATGACCTGGGCCGAAGGCAGAAGCTTAACCCACTGAGCCACCCAGGAACCCTGGCCAATACTTCAAATGAGGACATGTTGATTACAGTTGACCTGCCACTCACTCTATAAGCAAGTCTGGTTTAGGGCAGGGTAAGTGGTATCAGGAATTTATTTATCACAAGTATTATAACTGATTCTTGAGATTGTGGCCAAGAAGGCTAATTCACCTAGTGTAAGGAAATAGTTACATTACAGAGGAAATAAATGCAACTATGTTTATCCAAGTAATTTTATAATATTTAAACACTGCAAAATGTAGATATCCAGTTTTACAGTGATATATATAGTACAAACTCAGATACATTTTACTACCATTAAAACATGTTACATTGCTGAGGTTACATATAAAATACTTGTGCTTACTGTGAAAATAAAAGTGAAAAAGTAAACTGTAGAATAGCAATAAACCAAAATGGCAGCATCTATAATGATAAGATGATAGACAAGTGATTTTAAATTATTCTTGTTACTTTACTAAATTGTATATTCATGCACCCACATTTAACACAGATAAAAATAGGGGCAATGGATTTGGCAGACAGTGTTACGGTTGAGCTTAGAAGGACAAGATTCAGTTGCAGGAGAAAGTAAATTAAACATGAAGTATTGGATTAGCAGGTAATTTGAGTTTGTGTTTTTCCAAATGTTCTCTCTCACTCTTGGGTGTATCTAAGTAGAAAACACAATATATACAAATGCAAAATGTTCACAAAGTGTTTAGAAGAGAAAATCTGTGTTCTCCTCTACATGAAAAATAGCACTTTTCCCCTTACCATTGCCAACGTGTTTTGGTGTGACGTAGAATAAAAATTTTTATAACTCCATATTAAGCCATTTCAAAATCTCCTATTTCCAATTTATCACTTGAAAATGACACGAACTTTCTTAATTCTAGCTGGATTCTCCAAAAAGTCTCTGAGCGGCTGTAGGTGCCATATGCTGAAGTTTAGCTTTACGCTATCACCTCGGTCCCTGACTACCTTTGCTTCTCATTCTGCATAGAATAAAGGGTGAGATTTATCTTTATTTACTTAATTGTGAGCCTCACAGATTGCCTCTGCTGTCCGTGCATGGCAGCAGCACTGGTAGTCAGTAACCACATGTGAGTGGAGGCATACCTCTGTGTGTCTCTTCAATTACCCTCCGCTGGACTTTCTCAACGTCAGCTTTCCCTTCATTAAGGTAGAGCCACCACTTCCGCTTTGGATTTTTGTGAGCTAGGTCACTGCATACAAGGAACTGGTATTTTGTTCTTTAATACTATCTTTCGTGTATTATCTTGGTGCACAATGAACAAATAGCTTGTTGAGGGGCGTATGTGTGTATGCATTGTGAAGTTTTGTCTTTGTAATAAAAATGTAACACATGACTATAGCTATGAAAAATGCAAAGAATGCCAAACAATATAACACTATAAGCTAAAATTGAAAGTAACACATCATCATAGAAATATCAATGGTCTGGCATAGATCTTTCAAATAGGATTCTATTTATAATAGTATATATTTGTTTCTAAAACTTGATCAGCCTGTACATATTATTTTGTAATCTGTTTTGCATGTTCAACACTATGTCATGTGCATCTTTCCATGATCATCTTTATAGGCCATTTCTCTCCATCATATCTGAAGCCATTCTATATTTCAGTGGTCCATACAGAGGTCAGCATTCCATTTGAAAACTATTATTTTTGGTGTGAATGGATATCACATAACTTTATTTTTGTCATTTAAAAAACATACACTGCTTAATCCCTAAGATTTCCTTATGGCACTTTCAAAATTAGATTTTTTTTTTGCCTTTTCTTGTAAAACTAACATTAATAAACACTTATTTCCATTTAAACATAAAAAGAAAGGGAAATGAAAAAGTTTGTGTCATATGTGCCAGGGTCAATCGTAGGAACTTTAAATGTATAAAAGTGTACATTATTTTTCATCTCTGTAACAATCCTGTGAATAAAACCATTGGTGGTAAAATATTTTTTGGATACCTACCATATGACCTTTGTCCAGCTATCACTCAAGTTAGATATGTTGTCATTGTACACAATTGGTACAATGATAGATGATTATATGACATGCAATGATATATTACCACTTTACAAAATGGAGGGAAAAGTGGTTCTAAAGATTAAAAAGTAATCTAATGATTAAAAAGGGTGATAAATGGTTGCCAAAGTATTTGAGCATGGCTTCATAAATACGTTGCCTTTATTCTTTCCATTATACCATTTAATGTCAATTATTTAAGTGTATGTCATGAATAATATTTGTTTTACGTTGCTCCAAAATTAATCTTTCTAAAAATAAAATTTAGTAATCCTACTTAAGTATCACAATGGCTTCAAATTCTCTAAAGGATCTAGTATTAAATCATCAACAATGTTTAAGAGCCAAACTCTTTTGCCCCTGCTTCCCAATACGACTGTTATGCTGACCTAATATTCATTCAGACAAGACACATTGTTTTACAACTTTGCATGTTTTCTCAGATGCTACCCCACCTCACTTCTACAAATGTTGAATTCATATTCATATTCACATCCCATTAAATTGTCACCACCTCTGGAAAGCTCTCCTAAACTTCCTCATAGAGTAATCACTTTCAACTATGATCTGTTAAAGTAACTTGGACATGCCTTTACCACGATACATGTCATAGTATCATATTATAGTACAATTATATTTCCACTAGAACACAAACTTTTGGAAAGTAAGATTTGGGTTTAAGGTTTCAGGTTGTCTTCCCCACTGTCTAACACTGACCACAGAATTAGTTACCAAACCTATAAAGAGAATATTGATCAGATTTAGTGTAAATCTGCATCTTTGAGGGGAGGGTATTTTTGTGTCTTGTGGATAATACTAATTATGGTCTAAACCTTATCACTTTTGTGGCCTCTTCCCCTCTAGATATGAAGAAGGTGAGAACGTTAGATAGACATCTCTTTTCACTGTACAACAATTCAAAGAAGCCAACAGATACTGCCAGAGTTTACCACAATTTTAGGTCCAAATCATGTGTACTGCTCTGTTGGCCACAAGAAGATGGGTGGAAGACTCCTCTGATCTTTCTTTAAAGGCGCAAGAACCTGCTGTAGCTTCATGATAGCCACACCTTACCTATTTATAAACTCGTCTTTCTGGTAAAGTTAACATTGGAAAGTCATGCTGTGTCTCTTTTATTGGATTTCATTGACATTTGAGGGGCTTTTGATTAATTTTTATAAGCATCCGTTTCCTACGATTTTAGAAGCAGAGTCTTTCCAGTGGGAGATACAAGAAATTCCTTTCAATAATATCTTGTATTTGGAGTTTGCCTCTCACTGATGAGAAACTTTACTTTGAATTTGTATTTATACTATCAAAAAATTGTTTTCCAATGAAATACTGATTTCTTTTTTTTTCACACTGTTGAACTCTCGAAATACTGATTTCTTAAACTGAAAGTCAATCCTTCATTAAAAATGTTTCATTTAAATGAGTGAGCTCTAACAAAATAGTGATTAGTTACATTATTATGATGTTTAAATGTCTAATTATTCCATAATGACGTAGAAACCAGCTGCTGTATCTAAGCACAGTATTGGGTTTATTTCAGCAATGAATTAAGTGCAGTAGATGCATACATGATGATAACACAGTGAAGTCAGTTTGAAAAAGCAGTCCTTTGAAGATGATCTGGCATGCACCTGAGTTATTTGTACAAAGATCCTCTATTCACTATCAATAATTGAAGACTAGCATTGGGGAGAGCTTTTGCCCTTTTCTTATGCCATGCCTTCCTCTGTTAAACCCATCCCTGGCTTTCTTCAATGAAGAGCTTGTTGCTGCTCTGACTGATCAGAGCTCAAGTTATCACAAACCACAATATCCAGCAAATGGACTCACTATAATTTAAAGGTTGGTTGTCATTGTTTCGATCTTTCTCTTCCTCTTCCTCTTTGCAGGTTAAGATCCTAGCCGAGTCTTCCAGTTCTCAGCCTACCTCTACAAAGAATGCTTTTACTTCAGTTATTTAATGATTTCAGGTCTTTGTTAAAGTACAAAGCTCTCGATGAGACCTTTTCTTGCCCATGCTATTACAAACTGTATTTCTGTCTTTCTGGCTTTCCCTATTGTTTTCCCCTGCTTTATTTATTTTCACTTGCTGCTTATGATCATCCAACAGACTAAAAATCTAACTTAATTGTTAATTGTCTCTCTTCTAACAAAAAAATATAAACTCCAGGAGGTAGAGAGGTTTATGTTCAATCCTATAATTCTAGCACTTTTCAAATCATAGATAACCAATATTTATTTACCAATGAGTGGGGGGGGGAAGATAGGTGGGCAGAAGGTAGAATGTAAGCCCAAACTATATACTCCAACTCAGTTTTACCAGAACTCTCCCTTGGGATTATGGAATCCTGTCTCAATGGACACTTTAATCCTCACTTTGTTGCCACTCACTAAGAATAATTCCACAGGGAAATGCACATAGTAGTGCAAGACAAGAGGTTAGTTTTTATGAGCAGGAGAGAATATGGTTATTTCTTTCTGCCTAGACTTAATATCAGTAAAATGCCATCAAAATCCCATTAAAACATCTAATAATAATACACAAGTGCCTAATAAATGTTGGCTTATTCATAATAATCCTGATCTTTAAAATTTATCCACCTGAGTCTTTAGAGAAAACCAATAGTATGAGAAAACTGACTATCAACCTATTAGACTCTATACATTATTTCCCATATATAATTCCATAAAATGGGGACAGTAATAAAATCCTTATAGGATGAAGCACATACAATTGTGTTCAGGATATATAAAGTGTCCAACATAAAGTTAACTAATTTTACCACCATTACCCAATCAATTCCAGGCCTTGGTGTTTCTCTTAGTGTTTATCTTTTCTGTTTTGTTACACTTATAATGATGGATGGTATTGTTTTCCAAGTTGTTCTTGTGCCACTAGTAGTACAGAGGATTATTTCACATGGCATGGAAGAATCAATCACAAAAATAAAGTCAGTTACTTTATTTTTTTAATTTTTATTTTTTTCATTCTGAATGAATAGGCTTGAATTTATTTTATTTTAATTTTTTTCAGTGTTCCAAGATTCATTGTTTATGGATCCAGTGCTCCATGCAATACATGCCCTCCTTAATACCCACCAAGAGCTCACCTAACCCTCCATCCTCCTCTCCTCCAAAACCCTCAGTTTGTTTCTCAGAGTTCACAGTCTCTCATGGTTCATCTCCTCCTCCAATTTCCCCCACTTCACTTTTCCTTTCTTTCTCCTAATGTCCTTCGTGTTATTCCTTATGCTCCATAAGAAAGTGAAACTATATGATAATTGACTCTCTCTGCTTGACTTATTTCACTCAGCATAATCTCTTCCAGTCCCGTCCATGTTGATACAAAAGTTGGGTATTCATCCTTTCTGATGGAGTCATAATACTCCATAGTATATACTCCATAGTATATACGCACCACATCTTTATCCATTCGTCTGTTGAAGGGCATCTTGGTTCTGTCCACAGTTTGACTATGGTGGACATTGCTGCTATGAACTCTGGGGTGCATATGGCCCTTCTTTTCATTACATCTGTATCTTTGGGGTAAATACCCGGTAGTGTAATTGCTGGGTCACTGGGTAGTGCTATTTTAAATTTTTTTGAGGAACTTACACACTGTTTTCCAAAGTGGCTGCCCAACTTGCATTCCCATCAACAGACTGATTTTTAATATTAATGCCTTGTATACTCCATAGATTTTTAGGCTTGAACTCTCTTCTAGGTATTAAAGTGCCTTCTTAACCAGTTACATTAAGGTCCAATTTAGTTATGTCGGAATCTCAAATTCAGTTAACTTATTCAAAAAGGGAACATTTATTAGCTTATTGTATTAATTATGTACTGCCACAATAATGCTGTAACAGAAACAATCATAAAATCTCGATTGGAATATAACACTAATGTATTTTGCTCTCAACTCTGAGTTAGGCAAGTAATTCTACTGATAGGAATTGGGTTTGGCTAGGCTAGCTTGTGAGTCTGACCTGGGGTGGGGGGCAGATGGGTTATCAACTGGCTAGGTTGACTCAGCTCTTCTCCACATGGACTCTCAACCTTTAGCAGATTGGCCTGGGTTTGTTCTCACAGGAATGGCAAGGTTGTTAAGAGAACAACTTGCCCTATGTCTCTTGAGGCCCAGGCTCAAAATTGGCACACAGTCCCTTCCACCTCATTCTGTTGGCCAAAGCAAGTCACAAGGTTTTCCCAGTTCAAAGATGGAGAAAAAGACTCACTTCTTAATGAAAAGGACTGAAAATTCACATTGCAAAGGACACAGGTAAAGGCAGAGGAAGAATGGGTGCCATGTTCACACTCGATCTACTATAGTCCCATACATAAAGTTGAGAAATGGGATGGGGCTGTTTTCAGAGAAGACTGGCTATGAAGATATAATTCTACCTGGGATGAGTCCCTCTCTTCCTCTCTTCAGCTTCAATCTATAATTCTCTGGTAGCTATTCCCACAGGGGCTAGTTCTAAGGTTGCAAGTAGCTTTGTCTTTACAATGAAGGTAAATTCTTCCCTAGCAGCAACAGATAAAAGAATAATAATAATAATAGGGGTGCCTAGGTGGCTCAGTGGGTTAAAGCCTCTGCCTTCGGCTCAGGTCATGATCCCAGGGTTCTGGGATCGAGCCCCGCATCAGGCTGTCTGCTCTGCGGACAGCCTGCTTTCTCCTCTCTCTCTCTGCCTGCCTCTCTGCCTACTTGTGATCTCTGTCTGTCAAATAAATAAATAAAAAATCTTTAAAAAAAAAGAATAAAAATAATCATCTGGGGGGGAAATCCAAATTTCTTCTGCAAGGCATCTGTACCTATCGCTGGCCCTTTACCATAGCTGGAGATGAAGGATACTATAATTAAACCAGCCATGGTAGGTTACGATGCTCCTTGCTCCCAGAATCAGAAAAAAAGCAAAATGTGATTTTACTAAAGGGGGAAGAAGAGTGATGAGAAGGCCAAATTAACGTGCCCTTGGTCTTGTGCAATTCAATTCCTTCACATTCTTATACTCTACAGTATCACAGAAATTTCCCAAGGACAGATCTCATTGTGTTATTTTCCTAGCTTAAATTCAGAGTTCTTTCATCGACTAAAGTTAAATACAAACTTTTTGGTATGATGTGATGTGGAAACATCTTCTCAATTTGTTGAGATAGATATTTGAGCCATAGTGGCCTATTTGCCATGACAGAAATTTACCAAGCTATACTGCCAAAGGTTCAGTTAAATTAACTTCATTAGCTCGCCCAAATCTCTATCTCCTACATTGTTTCCTACCAGACCATTTCTGCACCTGGTAAAAGTCACGTTATATTTTGTCCCCAAACTCTTAATATCTTTTTATGATTCCGCGCCTTTGACTATGTCCCTTAAACAGAATACCTTTCCTTTTTTCATTCTTTATTTGGTATAGTCCTGGTTATTTTCCAAGTCCCAGATTCAATGTCTTTCTTTCCATGAATCTTGCCTTATCCATAAATTGATCACTTATTTTTCTGCCATAATCCCTACGTCACTACATTCTGATTAATTGTATTTTTTTTAAAGACATCTCCTCCCTCTGGAATTCTTTATTTGCTATCTTTTAATCCTCTGTGCTTAACATCATGCCTAGACTATACCATCTACAGAATAATTACCAAGAATTATTTTGTCTGTAATAATTAATAATTCTCAGTAATTTATTTAAGTGTATATAAATGTTAGTGGCTGAGAAAAAAGGATACTATATAGATATCAACAAATCTACAATCTTCTTCTGTCAAAAAAAATCATTATGCTTTAATCCTGAGCAATAGACTAAAAAGAAATGACTGTTTTAAAACACTGTCTTCTTCTTCAAAAACCCTTAAAAAACACCTGAGTGTAATGAAGTTCAAAACCAACTTATCAACTTTATCTTTAAAAATTCATTATTTTATTGGTTACGAATTATTCTCTCCTCTTGTACAAAAACTGTGCCACTATCTTTTGAAATTAAATATCTGATGTTTCCTTCTTGGTGTAATTCAAATGTATCCTGTTTCTTAGTGGAGATAGACACATTTTTACTTTGTTCTGTAAAACCGTACATGCTAGTGATAAATGAGCAGTGTCTGTGGTTACATTTGTTCTTATCTCTTTTGAAGCAGAAAATCTGGCAGTCTCTTATCTAAACTTTAACAAGTGGAGATAAACTTTGATAGAAAAATGTTTCTGGACTGCCATCGCTTTTAGCAAGAGTAAACAATTTAAACTAAAAGCAGCTGCTTGATTTTTTCCAAAAAATAAATCTAAAAGTAAAATTCTCTCCAAAGAATGGCATATAACTCAACGTAGCTTTCAATCAAGTGTAAATGCAGCTATACGGCACATTTATCTGTTGTAAGTATAAGGCCATTTTATTAAGCTCTTTTGGCTTTGGAACTAAGATGGTTATTGCAATAATGTCCAGTTTATGCTATTATTATGATCAAAGAAGTGTTGCTAATGTTGTAGTGGCTATTAAGCCTATAAGCATCTTTTTTTTTTTTGGTAACAATTGATAAATCCATTTGCTGGATTTTAATTTATGTTCCAGCAAACAGGAGCTCCCCAGAAAGTTCTTAGAGTGTATCTTGACTCCTTAGGGAAGGCAATTCAAGAGTAGAGTGTCTGTTTCCTTTCAGAAGGGCTGCAAAAAAGAAAAAAAAAGAAACCCAAGGAAGAAGAGAAAAAGATAAATCCTAACAGTGATGAAGGCAGCAAATAAACAAATATTTCCGCATTATGAGGGCCAGAAGTGTATATCTTAAATTTTAAGATTGTCATTTCAATTTGTTATCCTTGCCTCTAATTAGCTCACTGCTCTGATTTTCCTGATTGAATTGCAGGCACAAATTGACTTATTTCCTTTCCTTTTCTCCCTTTTCCTCTCCTCTCCTTTCCTTTCCTTCCATCTCCTCTCCTCTCCTCTCCCCTCCTCTCCTCTCCTCCATTCTTGTGTTTACCTTTTGAGATATTTTAGCAACAATTTTTTCATTTGCACAAATGCTAGGCTAATATATAATGAAATCTAGTATGTTTTCAAGTTGTTTCATTAACACAAAAAATGTCTTTCCTTCTTCCTCTCTCCCTCCTGCTCGGCTTCTCCCTTCTTTTCTTTTTCTTTGTCAGGACAAAAGAGAACATTACCATAGTTGAACAAAAGTTATTTTTCCTTCAGAAATAAATTAAAAATATATATGTATATATTTTAACTAAGTCATATTAAGATCAAGTGGTAAATTAAGCTAAATTGCCTTAAACCATAATAACACAGGCATATATGAATGAATGTTTGGCAGGTTCAGTTCTATACCATAAGAAAGTGAGTCAAAAGAATTTTTTGGTTTCTCACAGCATATAAAAGTTATGTCTATAGTATACTCTTCTGTATAATAGCATTTTGTCTAAAAATGTATATACCTTAATTTAAGAATACTTTATTACTAAAAAATGCTAAGCATCATATATGTGAGCTTTGAGCAAGTTGAAATCTTTTTGCCTTGATGTTGATGGCTATTGACTGCTTAGGGTGGTGGTTTGCTGAATGTTACAGTAAATGTGGCAGTTTCTCAATATAAGACAATGAAGTTTGCCACACGAATTGACTCTTCCTTTCATAAATGGTTTCTCTGTAGCATGGGATGCTGTTTGATAGCACTTGTCCCACACTAAAACTTCTTTCAAAATTGGGTTCAATCTTCTCAAACCTTCCTGTTACTTTATCCACTAAGTTTTTGTAATTTTCTAAATCCATTGTTGTCATTACAACAATCCTCATAGCATCTTAACCAGGAGTAGATTTCATCTCAAGGATCCACTTTCTTTGTTCATCCCTAAGAAGCAACTTCTCATCCATGGAAATTTTATCATGAGATTGCAGCCATTCATTAACATCTCCAGGTTCCACTTCTGATTGTACTTCTCCGGCTGTTTCCGCCACATATGAAGTTACTTCTTTTACTGAGGTCTTGAACCCATCAAAGTCACTCATGAAAGTTGGAATCAACTTCTTCCAAACTCCTGTTCATGTTGATATTTTGATCCACAAATCATGAACATTCTTAATGGCTTCCAAAATGATGAGTTCTCTCCAGAAGATTTTCAGTTTATTTCAACCATTAGCAGAATCACTATGTATAGCAGCCAGAGCCTTACGAAATATATTTCTTAAATAATACAACGTGAAAGTCAAAATTACCTCTTGATCCATGCACTCCAGAATGGACGTTGTATTAGCAGGCATGAAAACAACATTAACCTTGCTGTATATCTCCATCAGAGCTCTTGGTTGACCAGCTGCATTGCCAATGAGCCCTCATATTTTGAATGGAATTTTTTTTCTGAGAGATAGGTCTCAATAGTGGGCTTAAAATATTCAGTGAATGAAGTTGCAAACAGTGGTGCTGTCATCCAAACTTTGTTGTTTCACTGGCAGAACAAAGGCAGATGTAATGAAATTCTTAAGGGCCCTGGGATTTTCAGAATGGTTAATAGGCATTGGCTTCAGTGTTCGTTACCAGATGCATTAGTCAGCCTGTTTTTCAAACCTTTGAAGCCAGGCATTGACTTGTCCTCTCTAGCTATAAAAGAACTAGATGGTGTCTTTTTCCATTAGAAGACTTTTCATCTCCACTGAAAATTTGTTTTTCAATATAACCGCCTTCATTAATTACCTTAGCTAGATCTTCTGGATAACTTGCTACAGCTTATACATCAGCACTTGCTGATTCACCTTGCACTTTTTTTTTTTTTAAAGATTTTATTTATTTATTTGACAGAGAGAGAGATCACAAGTAGGCAGAGAGGCAGGCAGAGAGAGAGGAGGAAGCAGTCTCCCTGCAGAGCAGAAAGCCCGATGCGGGGCTCGATCCCAGGACCCTGAGATCATGACCTGAGCCAAAGGCAGCGGCTTAATCCACTGAGCCACCCAGGCGCCCCTCACCTTGCACTTTTATATTGTGGAGATGGTTTCCTTTCTTAAATCTCCTGAGCCAACCTTTGTTAGCTTCAAACATTTCTTTTGCAGCTTCCTCACCTCCCTTGGCCTTCAAAGAATTGAGGAGAGTTGGGACCTTGTTCTGGGTTAGGCTTTGTCTTAAGAGAACATTATGGCTGGCTTGATCTTCTATCCAGACCACTAAAACTTTCTCCATGTCAGCAGTAATGTTGTTTTCTTTCCTTAGTGTTTGTGTGTTCACTGCAGTAGCACTTTTAATTTCTTTCAAGAACTTTTCCTTTATATTCACAACTTGGCTCACTGTTTGATTTGGTTGAAGAGACCTAGCTTTTGGCCTATCTCAGCTTTTGACATGCCTTCCTTAATAAGGTTAATAATTTCTAGTTTTTGATTTAAAGTGAAAGATGTATAAATCTTCCTTTCACTTGAAGAGTTAGAGATCGTTATAAGGTTATTAATTGGCCTAATTACAATATTGTTGTACTTCAGGAATTAGGGAGACCAAAGCAGAGGGGGGAAATGACTAATTGGGGGCACAGTCAGAACACATACAACATTTATAGATTAAGTTCACCATCTTATATGGGCACAGTTCATGACACCCCAAAGCAATTGCAATAATAACCCCAAAGATATGATCACAAATTACCATAACAAATATAATAATCATAATGAAAAAGCTTGAAATATTGCCCAAATGATCAAAGTGTGACACTGAGACATGAAGTGAAAAAATGTTATTGGAAAAAAAGCACTGACAGACTAGCTCCATGCAGTGTTGCTTGTTTAAAAAAACAGAGTATCTGAGAAGTACAATAAAGTAAATCACAATAAGATGAGGTATGCCTATACCTAGGAATCATTTTTCTGTTGCTTCAGAGACTAGAAATCACTTGACTTCCAAGTTCCTGTAGTACTTTCAAACTCTTTCACCTTTGGCTTAAAAGCATAGATTTTATCTTTAATTAACTGCAGAACTGACTTTAGAATTAGAGTTACATTTTTCTAGAAATTTGTAATGTGAGGATTCTGCACTGTGTATGTTAACCTCTAACTTTAACTTTAGTGGTTTTCTTGTGTAAACTTAGCTGCTTCACCTCCTAGCCAATCTTTCTCATAGTTAATGTGGTTAAATTTATCAGTTTGCCTCACTTTTGTCCTTCAGACTATAATCCTTCAATAAGAGTTTGCAGCTCGTGTTGTACTTTAGTTGTGGTCCCACTTTTCAGAGAATAGAAGTAAACACACAATATATGAATTTAAGTAATACCACTACTTAAAAATTATGAAATATTTTTCTTGGCCCAACTGTGCATTCATAGTTATGATTGTTCCAAACCAAATTATTGTGACAAGAGATAGAAGTGAAGTGATAGGGCACTCTGATACAGTAGGATTGGCCAGAAGTAACTGAAAGCTGACTGTAAGGCAATTAAATTTATGTGAGAAAAAGAATGCTAGAATCATTCCCTAAAGAGAAGTCTTTAAGATTTACTGTCACAAATACTGAAGCTGTTAAAGTAACTCTCCTCCTTAAATTGTGGCATCTCCCCCAAAACACAGAGATTTGGTTTTTCTTAAGATTTTGCCTCCATACTTAGAATAATCACACTCTCAGTAGGCATTAAAAGTACACATATCACTTTATCACGAATAGATCTTGGAAGAGAAAAACTGGAAGTGGACTGCAAGTAAATTATAAGTAAATATAGTTAGTTTAAAAAGGAGTTTCAGCCAACACAATGGACTGGCCAACATTTTCTTAGTCCTTCAAGCCAGTTCAAAGTTAAAGCTTGATAGAAAAAGGTACTTTTTATCAGTTACCATGTAAATCCTTGGATATAAACCATAACTTCTCTTGGAAATGTTACAAACTAATTGTTATCTTCTGAATAGTTGTAACACCCAGAAATTCCTTGAACTAGACTCCTGAGTTAGCTAACATAGGACAATTGAGCAATATGATTCTTTAAACATTAATATTAATTTTCTTATTCTTTTCTCCTCCTTCTGTACAAATTTTTATTTATTCTTTTAATCCTAACTAGTTATCTTCTATGCTTATACTACTGTATCAGTTATACCCAGATAAAAACCCAACTTTAAATGGCTGTCAAATGGCTATTCCTATCTTTTTACTATTTATCTATAATCAATAGATACTTTAAAGAATTGAATAAATGCCTTTCCTCCATGAAAAATACAAAATAAAACATTATCATTCATACTTACGGCACTTTGCTACTGGATTTATGTTGAGAATGGGCTTGATGACTGATTGATGCCTACAACGACATCTCAGTATCAATTCCACAAAATCAAAAATGGTTGTATTCTGTATGTGTTCTCCAACATTAAAATCAATAGACATTAAATGATAGCACCAGAACTCTTTTCAGCTTTATGGTTAAATTCATCATGGCCTGATAAAATTCTTTGTGTAATTTAGACATATACAGAGCTACTAACTTTTTGTTTCACACTGTCATATCTTCTGTGGTTTAAAGTTCATACTTTTGACATTTTCTCATAGCACTTGAGAAGATCCAAAGCTCTTAACTGAGTACAAACTTACATCCAACTACTGATACCTAATGCAGCAACAATTCTGAATTATCTTTGAGATTAAAAATCTAATTTTAATTCTAAATAAAAATGTAAAGTAGAATGATGACTTTCTCTCCCTTGCCTCTGTTACATATAGCATGTTAATTTCACATTAGCAACATATCTAAATGAAATATAATTATCAGAGAATTCAATCATGTCTTGACTGCCATCCATTACCTGCCACAGGCTCTTTTAAGACACTGACATTTGAGGACAGCCTAATGGACATTTTAACTATCTATTTACTACATTTTCCAAGTTCTGTTCCAGTATTAAGTAAAAGTATATAAAAAAAGTAAAGTGTCTGGACCTTATGTCTTAGTCTTCTATGTTGACTTAGTACCATACCCTCCACTTCATAGAATTTTTATTAAGTGGAAGAATTTCCATTAAAGCAGTGATTCTATCTTCTGGAAAATTTAACTATGTAAGTTAAATAGGTATCACTGGAATAATTAAAATTAATTTTAAGATAACTTTGTTGTAGTTAAAGATATTTTGTACTCTATTTTTAAATGTCATAGAAGGTAAATTCCCACTTGAATTCTGGAAAAAATATATATATACCTGTGAATTAGTATACTTTGTGAGTGATACAGTATTTGCTTTCTTAGGCCTTACTTTTCAAGAAATGTATAACAATTAATTATCATTTAATATTGGTACTTTATCTGTAGTCTTAAACTTATTTTAAAATTTCATTTTCCCTTTTATTGTATACTTAATTTTATACCTTCCAAAATCTTATTGAAAGATGTGGAGTATACATCATGAGTAAACTGAGATAAGAGAAATTCATGCATTGTGAAAAAAGAAAGAAATTCTGCATTGCAGTTACATACCAGAATTATTAAATAGCAATCTGCAAAACTTTATCCTTGCTTTAAAAGAGGTGAGAGTCTTTGCTTCAAAAGTTTAAAATTATAATTTGTAATAATTGCTGATTTTTATTTTGATAATTATTATTTAGCAAACGGAGAGTAGCTGCCTTTGTCAATATATTTATTATATAAAGATTTGTGTAGAGAAAAAAAAGTCAGTGCTGCCTGTTGAAACAGGCAGTTTGTGGTGTGAATGTCACATAAATATTTAACAAAAGGAAACCCGAGGTCTCCAATGGACGTACATCTGCTACTGAAGAGTTACAACTCACATATCACGTGTTTTTTCTTGACATATGGCATGTCAGAAAGGAATGTTAAAAAAAAGAAAAATTAAAAAATGTAAACTCCTAACAAAGCATTAAAATCATGTATATATAATAATACAAGTATGTCTCATTAAAGAATTCTGAAAAAAAATGTCTGGAGTACATATGGAATAAGACAGCTGTTAGGTTGCTCTAAGGTTAAACAGATTTATAATATCTCCATTATACTCCCCACATGTTAATATCAGGAACCTCTAGGAATGATTAATATTAATGACATTAAAAAGAAACAAGTGTGTCTTTCTTTGAAAAACTCAGATTTTGCACATAATTTTTGAATCGATTCAAAGTGTAAGAGTATGTAACCAAGAAATGTTATTTTAGGCAAGACTGAAGAATGCTGAAAATAAATCCAAATGAGAAATAGAAAGTATTATAAGATTGCAGCTACTTTCAGAATCATGCAAAAACAGTTACTCTTTTCATGAGTTAGATTTCTTAACATTCTTTCACAACAACCTCATAAAGAATAAGAAAGAAGCAAAAATGAATTTAAAAACCTGAATGAATTGCAGTCTGAATAATGCAACTCTGAAAACAATTATACCATAGGAATCTATGTATAACCAAATGTAGAATACCTCGTCCCTGTCTCTGTCTCTCTGTTCACCCCACCGTCACCCCATCTCCTTCCACTACTGTCCATCTTCCTCTCTCCTCTCTCCCTATCTACCCAGACTCTGCTGTGTTCCAACAGAATTTAAGTTACCTTATATGGAAATACAACAAATTCAGCAAGATAACTACTGGGGTCTACCAGGAAAATTGAAGTTGCTCTAATCATGTTTTAATAAAGTGAATTTAAAAGAAGAAATTGTTTATGCAGGTGATAACCCAAAAAAGTGACCAAAAAGGGTACAGTGAGGCAACACAGAAATTAGCAACAGCAGGAAGCAGCTGCCATCCTCAAATGAAAGAACATGTGATGAGGCTGTGTTAGTGGGATATAAGGACTGGAGTCTTACTATAGGAGCTAGACCCATTGTAGGTCAGTCTGGCAGAAACCAGGGCCACAGGGAAGAAAGGTCACTAGAACATGACCAGAAAAAGAGAGACATGGGGGCTTTTCTCATCCTCTGGACTCCAGCTAATCTTCCAAGAGTGCCTCCCACAGGTTGAACACAGTCAGGCTGGGAAGTGCAGTCTGCTGGTGTCAGCCTCCCTCTGAAGAACACAGCAAGGGAAGGTAATAATGGATTTCTGTGAGAGCCCCACACAGGCGCATCCAGCTTCTAGCTGCCAGCCTGGCTGAGCTGGCTGGAGTCATTATGTTCATTTATAAGAAACAATGTAGCAACTACTGGATGAATTCAGGGAAGGGCAGAGGTTGAAACCCAGCCCAGAATCTGAAAGTCCCCCAAGCCCCAGCCCAGAAGCTGAAGGCCCCCCAAGCCTCCTGCCCCTCTCACACACTGGCTCGGGTTGGACTCCATCTCTCTCTCTTTCTCTCTCTCACTTTTCCCCCAGGTTGGGCTCCAGGAAAGACTAAATCACCAAGGCTTCTGTGTCTTCTCTCCTCACCAGGCCCTTCTGAGGACCCTGCTCTATCTGGCAGCTTTCTCCAGGCCATTGCTGCCATTATAATTGGGGTTAGCCAATTTCTATGAGCACTACTCCTATGATGGAGACTGTATCTGTGATATTAAGCTTTTGATTGCAGAGGCATCCATTTCAAAGGCATCCATCTCAAATAAATACACTGCCAGCTATACAACTAGATAAACAACCAGGCCACCCCACCCATGAAGTCCCTTTCAGAAAGCCTTGGATGACCTAGATAATTTACCCCTTGAGTGACCCCCACTTTCCCATTCCCACATTATAATTCCTGTTCTTGGGTTTTAAATTTACCAATAAAAAATAAACCCACAAAATCCTAAGCACCCTACTCTTGACCCCAATAAAAGCAGAACTCCAGGTCAAAGCCTCTCTCTTTCTATCCATGACTTTCTACTGTGTGACCCTTAGTGTACCGTGCACCCTCCAGGATTTGTGAGTAATAAAACTTTTTTCAAAGTTCTGTGATGGTTATTGCTGAAGTACATCTTGTAAGAGTAATATGAACCACAAGGGCAGGTCTAGCCGTAACATTGTCTTCTGCTTGAGAACTGTCTGTGGGACTCACCACAAGCAGTACAGGCCCAAGTGAGTGCCCCAGGCATTCCTAGCCAATAGCTGAGACCAACATAAAACATATACAAAACTCTGCCTCGAAGTATACTAGCTTGATAAATGGACGAAGCCATTTTTTTTTTAAGATTTTATTTGTTTATTTGACAGAGAGAGAGATCACAAGTAGACAGAGAGGCAGGCAGAGAGAGAGAGGGAAGCAGGCTCCCTGCCGAGCAGACAGCCCGATGCCGGGCTCGATACCAGGACCCTGAGATCATGACCTGAGCCGAAGGCAGCGGCTTAACCCACTGAGCCACCCAGGTACCCCCGAAGCCATTTTTTAAAGCTTCCTAACAAACAACTCAAAGAGGAACATATAGGTAGACATATAGTTTAGTCTCAAAAATTACTCAGAAGAGGCAGAGCTTTCTTGATGCCAAAACCAGAAAAGAATTTGTTCTAAGTGTTCTAATAAAGAAAACATAGCTTAAAGTAAGGCATACTATTCTCAAAATCCTTGTAGCAATGAGTTTCATTCCTCACAATATTTTAAGATCTAAACAAATACTGTTGAACAAAAAACATTTTGGGGAAACTTTTCCAAGGGGAAAATGCATTCAATAAGATCCAAGTAGACTGCTGCCTGGTCATCTAGATTCTAGATTAAACAAGAGACATACTTACAAAGGGGAATAGGATGCAAATTCATCAGCTACTACTATTCAATCATGATAGACTTTTGATAAACATTAAGTAAAAGTAATTCAAGATCAAACTTCCAAACACCTTTGTAGAACTATTCAGTTTTGTTAATCAAGTCAGGTGATTTTGTGCTTTGGCAAGTAATTGACCTAGGTTCAGGGCCAATCACAGAGTATGTAATAATGATATAACAAAGAGTTATCAGCGAGCCCCAACAGTTAAAACCAGAAATAGACAAGACAATTTAATTAATAGTGCTTATTTCTTACTGCACTTTCTTGACACCTTGACAATGATGTTTTATAATGATAGGACCATTCCAACAGTTAGGCCAGAAAAGCCCTAATAGAAATGGAATGCCTGTAAGACCATATCCCACATATTCCTTTCCCTGCCCATGATCATGGATAGAACACATACCAACCCCCACCCATAATCACATGCTCTCTGTCTGCTCTCTTCCATGTAGCCCCCTGAACCTCCTCCTATAAAACTTTAGGTAGACATTTTGCTGGCAGAGAGGTCGGTTGTTAAGGTTTGAGCCTGCCATCTCCCCCAGCTGGTGACACCCAAAATAAATTTCTCCCTTTCTCTTTTCCAAACCCTGGTCTCTTGAGTTATTGGTTTCTCTTGTGATGAGTTTATCCAAGTTTGTTCAGCAATGATGTTGGCAGAACCAGCGAAGAGCTAAGATTTTGATTTGTCCAGCTCCCTCAGGATTCCCCAGGATGGAGTAGTTGGCCAGGGCCCTGTGCTAGGGCTTACCCAATCATTTCCTGAGTAAGCAGCTGTGATGGATCATTGGGTAACAGCATGATGTCCCAAAGTGAAGACATAGTGGCATATGATTAATGGTGTATCTACATTACCATGCTAAAAATGTCAAGATATTACTAGCTAATGTTGATTTCATTCCTATTTAGTATAGAGGCCAAGGGCAGGCTGTCCCCAAATGGGCCATGTTGGTATGAAGGTTATTCTGAGTTGACAGGAACTGAAATCCTATGGACACAAAGAACTTTTGCCCCTCCCTTCACAGCATAAAAGAATCTAAATTGGGGACTTTCCCACAATAAGTGTTATTAGCAGAGATAAATTTTATCTGAGTGACCCATCTGTACAGCAGGGCAAACATCTAATTACCAAACATATGCTCTTATTGTTCTGTGAACTGCATTCCTTTTCTCTGAAGTCCCAGGCCCCACTCCCTACTCCTTACTTCAGGATAACATACATGCCTCATTTTGCCTGAGGGTCTTTAGAATTTCCATGCCTGTGTTGATTCCCCATAAATATACTTTTAAATTTGATTTTCTCCTATTAATTTCTCTCATGTCAATTTGATTCTTAGTTCACATAGAAGGACCTTGAAGGAGACAGGATATCCTTGCTCCCACACCCCTTGCCATTAGAATGGCAAAATTATCCAGACTAGTGTGTCATATAATTTATTCAATAATCCTTAACTTTTAGTTTATTAATTAGTTGAAATATATCCTTTCTTTTCTTTGACATTTTTTTTTCTTTTCTTTCTTTCCAGAGTTTTCAGCTAATTGGTATGTGGATCAGGGTTACAAAATCTTCTGGTGTCTAATATAAGCAATTGATCTTATTATATTATTGCCAATAACTGTACTTATAGCTAAAATCTGCTGGGGAACTATGATGAGACACAAATTTAAGGGAAAAAAAAAAGACTTGAACTTTAAAAGTCAATATCCAAGTATATAAGATCTTCCTTTTGGATATAGTATTAGTGAAATACATTAGCTTGTGTAGGGGTGGAAACATTTTTTCCTTCTTCCCTTCTATGTTCTTTTGGCTGCTCTAATAATTAAATTGACATAAGACAGATTCTTAGGGGAAACATGACTAAAATTACATATGGCAGAGCCCATACAGATAGGAAGACTCAGAGGGAAGTCAGGTAATTGAGGTTCATGTAACATACTGAATTAAAGAAAAAGGTAGAGGTTTGGGATTACAAAGGAGGGAAGGCAGAGAAGATGTTTAGAAAACAGTTTCGCCTGTTATGCAGATAAGTTTCTCAGGTAAAAAGGTATCTCTGGTAACAGTTTGTTCCTGGTATAGACTCCCTTTCCAATGTAAATGTAGGCAGTTGAGGAGGAAGGTAAATAATTTATTTCTGATCTGCTGAGTTTTGATTGGTTTTGGCTCAAAATAATCCTCGTGCTGTAGTTACTTATTTTGGGTTGAGAAATTCTGCTCCCTTTTACTTATAATTACAATTCTCTACACATTTATATGAATATCTCAGAGAATACTATTTGCCAATTCTCACAAAATGCATTTTTTGTTTGGTGTTACATATAAAATTCTTACATTTTACACTGTTTTTTTTTAAAGATTTTATTTATTTATTTGACAGACAGAGATCACAAGTAGGCAGAGAGGCAGGCAGAGAGAGAGGGGGAAGCAGGCTCCCCACTGAGCAGAGAGCCCTGGGGCTCCATCCCAGGACCCTGAGATCATGACCTCAGCCAAAGGCAGAGGCTTAACCCACTGAGCTACCCAGGTACCCCATGATGATTAATTCTTAAATGAGTTAATATTTGTAAATTGTTCAAGAAATTTTCTGATACATACTATCATAAAATGACTGTTAAATTAATAAATAAAACCTTTAACATAACTGTTTTTAAAAATGAACAATAAAATTATCTGCTTATTTATAATGAGTAAATTTACAGTACTTTGTATAATTCTGACCAGGATAAAGTACCTTTAGGAATATCTTACAATTACTATGTTTTTATATTCATAAATAAACAACCATATGACATATGGATAGTTCCCTGTGAGCAATGCCATTTATCAGATTAAAGCAAATTTACTGAGTTTTCTATACTATGTTTTAAGTACATTTACTGTCTCTACCAAAATCTGTTAAAGCCAAAAAAGAAGAAAAAAAAAAGTGAGACAGAAAGGAGAGAGAGACAAAATAGATGGTAGATGCTTGAAGCTCTCTATATGTGCAGAGTTAGAAAAAAAATGTGTCAAGACAAAAATACAGCTGAAGTATGGTTATGGCTATATGCCTCAAATATAAACTCTTTGTTAAGTACTAAATAAGTTCTACATCTGGCTGGTCTTTTATTATTCATTCTACTTCCTAGGGGGACTATCACAAATGACAAAGCATATGTTGATTTGGGATCATTTCAATAAAAACTCTTTCTTATGCAAATATTTATCTTAAATTCCATAAAGCTACTAATGAAGGCAACAATTTTGAACAGACAATAGAATATTGCAAACCTTGGGGACACTGAGGGCCTAGAATTTCAAAGATAAACTGAGATTCCTATTGTGTAATACTTAAGAAAGTCAGTTATGTTATTTAAATCTTGTTAAAGTATGTATGTGTTGCTTTGTAAGCAGAAAAAAATCTATATACAGAGAGAGATTCAAACAAAAGTTAAATATGTATTTCTATAATGGCGACAAGAGCTATAATTTTTCCTGTACTAAATGCTTTCCACATATTATTCAACTCAGCAATAGCCATAAAGTAGGTGATTTCTTAAAAATTCACTAAAAAAGAAATTAAGGAAAAGAAGTATTAACTATCTAAAATTATATTACTGTATTTTTGTATTATTTTACTGTATGTTGGCCTGATATCTATACATCTCCTCCACTAAAATGTAGTCTCCGAGAGAGCATCCTTGCTCTGTCTTTTTACCACCATTTCCTCAGTGCTTAGGATACCTTCTTGCAGGAAAGTATTGAAGAATAAAAGAATATTAAATTCATGAGCTTGTTAAGATCTCACAGCTAGTAATTTGTTAGAGAGATATGCACTTAATCACCCAAGATGCTTTTTCTTTTTCATGACCATGTATCAAAAAACAAAACGACAACAACAAAAGCAGCATAGAACAGCATTGTTAGAAATTTCTAGCCAGGCTCTGAAAATTACAATGTCTTTTATCAAGTTTTACACAAAGCAAAGATAATGTCCTAACTCTAATACTCATCTTCTCAAAAACACCTGCATGACTTTGGGTAGGATACTTTCACCACGTGGAAGAGGTGTAATATTTAATATTGGTATAATATTTAATATTGGTGTAATGAAGATTTGATATGTTAGGATTTTTAAAGCTCTTAAAATAACAGCTGTCATTTAATAATGATTTAATAAATGTTAGCAATTATTGTCATTATTGTTATATTAGTTTCAAAAGATTTCTTACCTTTTCCAATTTTGTACTAGGAAACATTGAAAATATATGTCCAACTGGTCATCTTTTAAAAGAGAAGAAATTTGCTTCACCTTGTCTATAAAAGAAAAAAAAAGAATGGTAAGAGAGCGGAAAAAATTTTATTTTTAAACATTTTTTGATCAGGAAAAACAAAACAAAACTGTATGCTTTACCAAACACTTCCTATCACAAACATGCAAGAGCAGAAATTCTTTTTGGCTAATTTTCTGGAGCCTTAGGTGGCTAACTTTGGTGAGTTATCAATTACTAGTTGCAAGAGTAGGAATGGCTGAAAGAATGGCTAAAGAACAAAATTAAATTCTTTTGGCCATGTAAGGTGAAGTTTGAAATTAAAATTTAAAACTCATTCTTCCTGATTTTTTATTTTGCTCTCTCTCAACCAAAGATGTTCTCAATATCTGCATAGACGTGAGCACCTTTAAGCATCTGTAGCGTGGGTTCTCTTCCATGGTGATCACAGGGGTCCCTTTAGTATCTCAGAGTCCTAATTAGTTTCTCTTTAAGAAACTAAAAAATAGCTTCACTTTAAGAAAGTTCAGGAATTAGCAGAATAAATAAGATGGTCATCATGCTGACCCCTCATTCACTAAATTTAAAAAAAGTAAAAATAGGGGTGCCTGGGTGGCTCAGTGGGTTAAAGTCTCTGCCCTCAGCTCAGGTCATGATCTCAGGGTCCTGGGATTGAGTCCTGTATCAGGCTCTCTTCTCAGCAGGGAGCCTGCTTCCTCCTCTCTTTCTCTCTCTCTCTCTCTCTCTCTCTCTCTCTCAGAGAGCCTGCCTCTCTGCCTACTTGTGATCTCTGTCAAATAAATAAATAAAATCTTAAAAAAAAAAAGTAAAAATAAAAATAAAAAAATCAAACCCTAACACCTGAAGTTATTAATTCAGGCAAACATAGGACTCCAGAATACTTGTGAAATATAAAGTGGAGATGTACTCTCACATATGACAAGTAAATAGGGAAAATTGTTTTTGCCTCAGATGATACTTTCTTCTGTGCTGTTGTCCCTAGTTTACAACTTGCGCTCTTAAACTTAATCGGGAAACTCTCCTTTCAAGTAGTCAATTGGCATTGTGCATTTTCCTGTTGAGCGGGAAAGTCATTGATGTATATTCTCTCTTCCCTCAGAGAAAGGCATTTTGGGCAGCCTGTGCAAAATGTGCCTGTCCAGCACATTCAAACTCTCCTATTTGACACTTCCTACTATGCTGAATTGGGTATGGCCTCTGGGGATGGTGTATCTTCTATAGGCTTTCAGTTGATACCTAACTCCTGGGGTAGGTTTGTTCTTCATCTCCACATTTATTTCCTTTGCATATTTGTTCTCAGAAGATTTCTGAACTGAGTCTGCAGATGATGCCTCTGAAATGTGGGCTCCACAAGTTAGAACCAGTGACACTGCTTGTGTTCCCCCAGACAATGACCTTTGCTAATTTTGTTTTTTTTTTAAATTTTGTTTTGTTTGTTTCTTTTTAAATATTTTATTTATTTGAGAGACAGAGAGTGCAAATGCACGCACACAAGTGATACGGGTGGGGAGGCCTGGGAGGGACAAAGGGAGAGGGAAAAGCAGACTCCCCTCTGAGCAGGACCCTGGGATCATGACCAGAGTTGAAGGCAGATACTTAACTGACTGAGCCAACTAGGCACCCCTGTTGTGAAAAGCTTATGTAGCATTAGGCATTAGGCCTTGAGCACCATTCATTCCGCTACATCATTTTTTAGTAGTAGTGGGTTGTGTCTCTAGTATTCAGTTTCTCTGTACTCTTTATTCGCTTTAGGAAGGTTTAGTTGAGTGGATACAAGTTCCAGTTGTTTCTTTTTCATCTTTGGTACACAAGGATATAGTTTCCTAATTGCTCTTGCTAGGAAGACTTACAAAGTAATTTCCAATCATTTTCTGGATCTAAGTTTGCTTTGGACTTTGCTCCAACAGGGACTCAATATAATTTAGGAACACCTAACACATATTTGTCCTTTATCTCTTTAAGAGTAATTTGATCTGGAAACTTAAAATTTTCTCTTCAATGTATGTTTTCCAGTCTATATCTCCAGCTGGTATCTTACTGAATGATATCTCTCTTGCAACTGTCTTCTTCATAGCTACTATCTTTCACCAACTTTTTTTCTCTTCACGGCATCTTTTATAAACCAGGTTCTCTAAGGAAACTTGGTTCCTAGGCACAATTTTACATCAAAGCTCCATTTAATTATCTTCTTACATGTAGGTTTGGGTAATTTCTCTCAGTTCTATTTTAACCCAAGAAGACTGTCTGTTCCTTTAAAATATAGACCTGTTTTTCTTTCATTTGTTCATTGATAAAAACTATGTGTCTCCGAGTGAAGCTGAAACCTAAAGGTCTCTGATTTGTAGGATGTTATCAGAATTTATCTCAATAAAAAATCCAGGGCCAACTTGAGACCATAAGATGGATGGTAAACCTTAAAATCCTGTACAAAAGTTGCATGAATCTAAGGGTTTAGCTCCTGCACTTCTCTGCAGATTAAAATGCAGAATGGAATGTGGAGCAGTTAGTCTAGCATTGCCTGCCAAGTCGGACACTAATGATTGAAACTAGAACTTCACTCGCAGTGCCCGATAGTGCACACGGGATTTGGGGAGAGTCTAAAATCCTGGCCTTCACAATCCAGAGATATGGTATTGCTTTTGTTTTTGAGTGGAGTGGGAGTGGGTGTGGTTCCAGTGAATGTCACTTTTTTGTTTACTATCATAATGGTCCTCATTTCCCATGCAGCAGGAAACAAATGTGAACATTCTGCTAGTTATTAAGTATATCTATTTCCATTATACATTCTGGGTAATTAATTTTTCTTGGTAATGTAGTACTCAATGTTGAGGTACTATGAATATCTTATTGATATATTATATATGATATCTCTTTTTAAGTTTATATTCTAATGGTTTAAATAGATACTAGATTCATAACAATATAAGCAATTATATTTGATTTTTATATTAATATTGTATCATCACCCCTTCTAATTAATTCCAATAGTAAAATTGTAATTATAGAATAGTAGTATAATAGTACACTTTATAGATTCTTTTAGATTTTTTATCTATACAATCATGTTGACTATAAATAATGATAGTATTGTTTCTCTTCCTTATTTTACTGGCTAAGATAACCAGAATAATGATCAGTAGAAACGGTGATAATGGGTATTCTTGACTCATTTCTGAACTTTGGCTGTGGGGTATACTTCTAATATTTTATAAATGTATATGTATGTTTGTTCTTTAAAACAAATATATAAACATACATATTTATAAAGTTGTATGTCATGTGTCGTAACAACAAATATGTAAATATGTTTTCTGTAGGTTGTTGTATTATTCATGCCTTATCTCAGATTAAGAATATATTCTTTAATTACTTGTTTCTGGATATTCAGAAATTCTTATATATGGCTGTATTTAATTAGCAGATATTTGTTTTGGATTTTTGTGATGATGGTTATGAGAAAGACTGACTCATAATTTTCCTTTCTTGTGATGTTCTTGTCAGGTTTTGGTATCTCACTTATGCACATCTCATAAAGCATGATGAGAAGTTTTCCCTTTTTTATATTCTTTGAAAAAATTATGTAAGATTTTTATCATCTTGTTTTTATTGTTTTCTTGTTTAAATTCACTTGATTTACAAATATATGCTATACTATTTACATCCTTAAAATGTATTCAGACTTGCTTCCAGCATTGTGGTAAATGTTTCAACTGCACGTGAAAATAGTGAGTTTGCTACAATTATTGGAGGTGGTATATTCTATACATATCAAATGGAGCTAATTTGTTAATGTTAATCAAATATACAGTGATTATTTTTCTACATGTTCTATCAATTATTTGAACTATCTATTAAAAGTTCCCACAATAATTATTGATTTTTCTATTTGTTTTTATAATTGCACTGATTTTTGTTTTATATATTTTGTCACTTTGTTATCAGCTGCTATTTTTAGAATTTCACATCTTTTGGTAGATTGACACTTTTATCATTGTTAAAACCCATTTCCATCTCAGATAATTTTTTTTGCCACAAGTCTGTCTAGCATTGTATAGCTACTCAAGTTTTCAGTAGTTGGTACTAGTGCTTGCATGGAAAATTTTTAAATATTTCTTTTTGAATTGTAAATGTTTCTGCATCTTTATTTTTTCTTTTTTTTTAGAGAGGGAGGGAGGGAGCGTGAACACAGGACAGGACAGAGGGAGGGAGAAAGAAAGAGAGGAGACACAGAGGGGGAGGGAGAGGGAGGATCTTTTTTTTTTTTAATATTTTATTTATTTGACAGAGAGAAATCACAACTAGGCAGAGAGAGAGGAGGAAGCAGGCTCCTTGCGGAGCAGAAAGCCCGATGCGGGGCTCAACCCCAAGACCCTGGGATCATGACCTGAGCCAAAAGCAGAGGCTTTAACCCACTGAGCCACCCAAGCGCCCCTGGAGAGAGAGGGTCTTAAGCAGGCTCCATACCCAGCACAAAGCCTTATGTGAGGCTTTATCTAAACCTTGAGATCATGGCTTGAGCCAAAATCAAGAGTGGGACACTTAACTGACTGAGCCACTCAACTGACTGAGCCACTCAGGCGCACCTCTGCATCAATCTTGCTTTTTCACTGGACTTTTTAATCTATTTACTTGTAATGCAATTAGTGATATGTTTAGTTGTACAGTTACGACTTTCCTGTTTTTATCTCCTTGCACCATTTTTTCTTTGCTCCCTTTTTCCTGCTTTCTATCTTCATCTTATAAAGGTTTTCTTTTAATTATTTTCTTACTCTGCCCTCTGACAGCTATTAATTACACAGTCTTTTCAATGTTTGTTTTGATGGTTACCTTGGGGATAGCTATATAAATCTTTGGCTTACTACAATGTGAAGTACATTGGTATTTTTTTCATTTCCAAGACAATGCAAGGACCTTGACCAGTTAAATCTCATTTTACTTCCCATTTGTCTTTTGTGCTTTCTTTGTCAGGCATGTTGACTCTTATGTTATTTTATACAATTAAAATTAACTCAGAATTGCTCACCGATTCCCCTTTATGACTTTTTTATTCCTTCCTGAATTTCTATGTTTCAATTACAGGTGATTTTTCCTCTGCTATAAGAACCTCTTTAGAAGAGTACCTCAAGAAGAGGTCTACTTGGCCAAAATTTTGCAGATTTTTTTTTCCTGAGAAATCTTTATCTTGTCTTCATTTTTTAAAAAAGATATATTTTATTTGAGAAAGTGAGAGATCAGGAAGAAGAGGGAGAAAAATTCTGAAGCAGACTCCACACTGAGCACAGAGCCTGACATAGGGCTCAATCCCATGACCCTGGGATCATGACCTGAGATGAAACGAAGAGTTAGATGCTTAACCGACTGAGCCACCCAGGGCCCCCTTCAATTTTTTTTTTTTTTAATCACAAGCATATTTTTTTTCATAACACAGAGTGTGAGACATAACCACTTTCAAACACATAAAAACATCTGTAATAAATCTGTGCATGTAATTTTTTTTTAAAGTTATAAGTATCTTATTTGAAAGTAGATCTATCCACTTTGCAAGGCACTAACCTTCCCTGAAACTTTGCCATGTAATCTAAAATATCAGCTACTACAAAGAAAAAATAAACCCTATTGCTAAAATATTTACTATTTCCCTTTTGGAAGAAAGCAGTATCATTCCATTCCTCTACTAAAATCAAAAGAGAAAGTTTATATTCAGGAATGAACAACAAAATTATTCTTTATATTATATATGGATATTTCATCATATTCCTTAGGAACAGAATTGCATAATATTACTGTGAACAAATCACAGATTCTGAAAAGATAATGTTACATAGTGTTATAAAACTTGCTCAAAAAGTCCCAAATGAAAACTGCAGCCTCTTTCATGCATGACACACTTCGTCTGAAGTAAGTTTAGGCCTTTATTTACTCTGTACACACACTAAAAGGCCAACTCAGAACTAAAGTTGAAGGTTTCTGACTCAGTTTACACGATTGACTTCTGACTTAAATTCTTCCTGACAGATTTTATGAACAACTATGTGAAACAGAGGAAGTCTACCAAAGAAAACCCTGACCAGGGGGGCATTTCACATTTACTAGTTCTTATGGAAAAACAAAACTAAGAGACACAACTCACTCTAATCTTCTCTCCTGGGTCTTAGATAACAACTTAAGAAATTATTTATACCTGCAATCAAACACAGATATGTTCAAAATGTTCCCCAGTCAATAGTCTCTCTATATAATAGAATGTATTTAAATAACAAAGTTAAACAAAAATTTTAGACTCTTTTTAGTAATTATCAGGTTTAATGTTCTCCTCTTCTTTTGAAATT
Source organism: Meles meles (assembly GCF_922984935.1). Taxonomy (NCBI): domain Eukaryota; kingdom Metazoa; phylum Chordata; class Mammalia; order Carnivora; family Mustelidae; genus Meles; species Meles meles. The sequence continues at coordinate 82,716,519 of NC_060075.1, forward strand.
TGATCTTCGATAGAGTTTGTCTTCAAACCATAGTGGGTGGGACAGAATTTCCATCTTCCTAACAGAGACATTTATAGCTTCATTTTGTAGGTCTGAAGGTAACCATTAGTTTAGGAATCTTCTGCAAATTCCATTGCTTAAATTTCCCTGGAAATCACTCATGGTCATAGCAAGAGCTTCTATTTCTTTGAGGGTCCTGAGAATGTGTTCCGGTTTTCTCATGACAATTGGCCTGGCTTTGGGAGGGATAGAACACCATGTTTCTGAAATCCTCAAGGAATTATTACCTCCCAATTATGTTCTTGGAAAACAAGAATCTTCAGTCTTAATTCAGAACATATTATAAAGGGCTAAAGGATGTTTAAACTTAAGAACAGCTCACTGGCATTGAACAGGTCATTCCATGCTGATCACAAGAATATCTATCTGCATCATTTAAGCAGACCACACTTGCACCGAGTGCCTATTCCATTGGAAATACTGTGTCTGGATCATCTTCTCCCAGTAACATGCTAATGATATCCATATCAGGTACAGAAGCATTATGGAAATTTCCATCTAATTATTTAAGAAGCTGAGAGAAGTGTTGCACATAGAGTACTAAGAGTAACTACGTGATGAATCTCTATGGTACACAGCTATCTTATATCTTTTCATGTATCATATGGATCAAAATGCTTATCAAATCCAGAGATTAATTGATTTCCACATTTGTCACCTTTACCCGACCAGAACTCGGCAGTCCACTTATTCAAACTAGGCAGCTTCTCAAAGAACACCACATTCCTGTTGATTAAGCACCTATTGCCATTCCAGAAACAACCTCAGTGTTGTATCTATCAAGGATGATGTTTCTATTCTTGAAGTACCAGAGTTTTAGCCATACATTCATTTCTGAATGCTTGTTCCACATCAAACAGCTGATCTTCAACAGAGTAAAGGAAACAATAGTTGTTTTCATCCATTGACATCTTTGCTGTCATACCCTATACCAGAGACAGGTCAAGGCTTCTGGTTGCCTAACCTCTGTAAGCAACAAACCATCCTATGTGACGGCTAGATACCACATGGTTGGATCCTTCTGAAATAGGGCTTCAGTCAGTCTTCTTTGAGGAGGCTGAAGGGCTTCTCATGTGGAAAGCAGGAAATTCTGAAAGCCCCGGTAAATGGCATTTAGTTCTCTAAGAGGGTCATGACATTGCTGCATTGAGATGGGCAATGAATAGAGATGTATACCTAGGAGGAGGGGAAGGCACACACTGAAACTGCTGGTGATGGCACCGGTGATGCTGGGATTGTCTGACTTACACAGGCAGAGAAAGTAAAAATGATAGTTGAGTTGTGGAGGGAGGTTGACTTTGGATAAAGTCTTAGATTGGCAGTTATTTTCTATCACTTTGAAATGTCAATTTTCTTTTGTCTTCTATTGTTTCTATTAAACTGTCAGCAATCAGTCTTATTATTGGCCCGTTAACGACAATGGATGCTTCTGAGAAATTTTCTCTTAATTTTTTATTTTTATTTCTGATTTAGTTTTTGAAACATTTTTGGCCTTTATTTTTTCAAATATTTGCTTTGTTCCTTCATTTCTTTTTTTCAGTTCCTAGGATTCCAGTTATCTGTATGTCAGAACTTTTTACTGTGATCAAAATATCTCTTAAACTTCTGTATTTTTTTCCTTTTTTCTTACCTTTCTTGAGTTGGAACAATTTCTACTGATCAGTCTTCCAGTTTAATTGCCTTTTTGTAGTGCTTTTTGGCTTTTCGCCCCATCGATTGGATTCTTATATAATATTACTATATATTTCAATTTTCGAATTTCTATTTGATTATTTTTAACAGTCTAAAATTCCCTGGAGAAATTTTTTAGTTTTAAAAAATCTATTTTCTTGAACATATCTAAAATTCATGACTGAAAATTAGAATATATGGCTCACCCTTTCAATGACTTTAAGGTCTTCCTGTTTTTGTTTTTATTTTTGATTAATTAATCTTCCTCAGAAGCCTATAATTATTATTGATTTAGTAACTATTGCATATACAAATTATTCATTCTCTGAGTTCTATTATCTTATTTCAGGGAAGATTTTGTTTGTCTGGCATTTTATCAGGATAGGTTGAGATTAACATCAAAGGACTTGTGGCTGTATTTCAGCATTGTGAAGAGTGATCCTGTTTGTATTTTCTCTTAAGGAAATGTCCTTCAGAAGTCTCAGATAAAGGTCTGGGTTGTGTTCCAGGTAACGTCCTTTCTTTTTTTTTTTTTTTTTTTAAGATTTTATTTATTTGACAAAGATCACGAATAGGCAGAGAGAGAGGAAGAAGCAGGCTCCCTGCCGAGCAGAGAGCCCGATGCGGGGCTCGATCCCAGGACCCCGAGACCACGACCCGAGCTGAAGGCAGAGGCCCCAACCCACTGAGCCACTCAGGCGCCCCGTCCTTTCTATTCGGCCCTTAGATCCAGTTTTTGTCTCCTTAACACTGTTACTGCTAAAGTTTTGCTTAGCTTTCTAGCCTCTACTGCCTTGACCCTGACTTTCTGGCCACTTATTATATGCAACATAAGGATAAGGAAAAACCTCTAGAAAAAAACTGTGCAGAATCCTATGCTGATTTTCCTATAGTTTTGTTTTCTCTGTAATCTCAGCCCTTCAGTTGTACTTATAATTTGTAGCACTAATATATAGTTCTCAATTTCGTTTTTTGCTTACCTGTCCTCTTGAAGCTTCCAAAAGGGCTGAGCTACTGATCAGCCCGCATACATTACAGATATACAAACACCTTGGGTTGAAACTCAGTGAAGAATTTGGAGATTACCTTAATGTGTTTTCCTCTCTCAATAGCTTAGCCCTTCAAATCCTGTCTCCCTTAGTTGCTCTTTTAACTCCTCCTTACAGCATTTTAACATAATTTTATATAGCTTTTATAGTTTTTCTCAACAACAGAATTTGTCTCTTATAAGCTACTCTATAAAAGCTGGAAGGATAAGACCGAAAAAAAGAAAAAGAGAGAGCATCTACTCATGTCTTGCTCTCTGGGGTCTGCCAAGATGTATAGCTAAGATGTGACTGATCAGGATGCTATTTTGTTAGCTTGTATTCAAGACAAAGGAGGCAGGAAATACATAATTTTTTTTCAGTAAGTATTACCAAGGACTACTACAATGCTCAGAGGTTGGGTACTCTTCTAAATGCTGGAGATTCAGAAGTGAACAAAACAGTCAGCAATCTCTGCCACATGGAAATTACAGTCTAGCAAAATAGGACAGTTATAGTAGACATACAAATGAGACAAAATTTTAGAAAGTTCTCAGACGAATCTTGTAAAGTGCTTATAAATTTATGATATGAGGCTGTATATTACCTGCAAGAATATTTGAGAGATACCAATGGTCATTGGGCCATGTGCTTTCATGGTTATCTGCCACAACAGTTATAACTTCTGGAATCATGGCATTTAATTTCTAAGTTTTGCTTGCTAGCTCAAATCCAGAATATGCTCTTTGGATTTTGGTTTTTGGGGTCCTTCTACCCACAATAGGAGTTTTCTGCTATTGGATTGAATTCATACTTCATCTTACCTTCTAGACTGCTTTCATTAGACATGAACTAATTTCTGATGATCTAACTATTCTCTAAGGATTTAAATTTGGTTCCACTAGCAGGAGAGCTAACCTCTGTGTAACCTATGATACATAGATTGTTGATATGTATGATACATACATTGTTAATCTGCAGTCCCCAAATCCTCGAGTGTCCACTGTGCATGTTTTATGTGGTCATTAGCTCCATGAAGTATAAAAACAATGTTCTTGTTTATATGCACATGTTAGAATATTTACTTTTTTTGGGTAAAGGCCCTGTATTTTCCATAATGTAGTAATCGAAAAAAAAATTTTTTAATAGTAGCAAACTTAGAGATCTTTTGTACATCTCCTTCACCCAAATCTAACTGATAGCTAACCATTTTGAATTCTAAATTTTGCATAGCTCACAGGTCTATCCACTTTACAACATCTTTGGTGCTATCATCAAAATCTAAGTCACCATTATTGTTACCAGAGATATACTGGGTTTTTTTGTTTTGTTTTTTTTTTAAAGATTTTATTTATTTATTTGACAGACAGAGATCACAAGCAAGCAGAGAGGAGGCAGAGAGAGAGAGGAGGAAGCAGGCTCCCCGCCAAGCAGAGAGTCCGATGCGGGGCTCGATCCCAGGACCCTGGGACCATGACCCGAGCCGAAGGCAGAGGCTTCAACCCACTGAGCCACCCAGGCGCCCCTATACTGGGCTTTTTGACTCTACTCTTCGATGAATCATCTGAGTATTTTTTAAAAATTTTATTTATTTATTTTGACAGAGAGAGATCACAAGTAGGCACAGAGAGGCAGGCAGAGAGAGAAAGGGAAGCAGGCTCCCTGCTGAGCAGACAGCCCGATGTGGGGCTCGATCCCAGAACCCTGAGACCATGACCTGAGCCAAAGGCAGAGGCTTTAACCCACTGAGCCACCCAGGTGCCCCTCATCTGAGTATTTTTAATATAAAATATTTATGTTGCTCTTCTCTCTCCTGAAACCTTTTTGTAAATTCTCATGCCACTTTTTAAAAATGCATTTAGAATAATGTAAACTTAAAATAATGTTAAATCCTTAGCATTACCCCGCAGTCCATCTAGTGAGACCGTAAAACTCTTTGGCTAAGCAAGCAGCCTCTGGAGTCACTTCAAATTCTAGCTCTCCTGCTTACTAACTATGTAATTTTGGGCAAGTTATTTAATTCTCTGTGCCAAGTTTCTTCTATACAGTGGGGACTAAATGTATCTACATAAAGACAATATTATGGAAATTAAATGATTTTAAAAAATAGATTTCAAACACTACCTAGCAATTACTCTTAACAGGTATTAAATATAAATAAATATCTTAACAGTTATTAAGTTTTGCATGATATAACTCTGTTTTCACCTCTGTATTTACCTCACATTCAATCCCAATCCCTGCCTACCAACTGAGATTTAATTCCAGTCTTCCTAGCTTTTTTACAGCTCTATGAATACTTAAGAAGTCATTATTCCTAGCTAACCACTAAAATAGCATTTTATCAAATAATTGCAATAAATAAAATGCATTTTGACTTTAAAAAAAAAAAAGAAGTCATTATTCCTTAAGGTCTTCACACCTACTACTTATGCTTTCAATTCTAGGATTTAGCTTTCTTGTTTGATTTCAGGACAAGTTTAGGTCTTCTTATGTATTGCTTTCCTCATGTTTCATTAAAGAAATGTGATTATAATGATTTTAAATAATCACATATTTTGTTTAATCATATCTCACTTTATTGTACTTTACAGATATTGCACATTTTAAAAATTGAAGGTTTCCAGCAACACTGTGTTGAACAAGTTTATCAGTGCCATTTTCCCAATGGTATTTGGTCACTTTGTGTTTCTGTGTCACATACTGGATAATACATCAAATCACAACATTTTATACTGTTTCTTTATTATTATTATATGTATTACATTTCAATATTTCAAAATTTTCATTATTATTATATTTGTTATGATTATCTGTGATCAGTGGTTATGACTCGCTGAAAGCAGATGATTGTTAGCATTTTTTAGCAATAAAATATTTTTAAATTAAGGTATGCACTTTTTTATACATAATGTTATTGCACACTATAGTGCTATAACCATAACTTTTATATGCAAAAATTAATTTGACTTGCTTTATTGAGATATATGCTTTATTATGGTAGTCTGGAACCAAATCTGCAATATCTCTGAGTTCTGCCTCTATTGTTGATTTATTGTTGACCTGACTGCTCTCTAGGTTGAATGTCTCATAGTGAGCTTTGAATAGATTTTCTCATCTCTCTGTCACCAGCACATATAAATAAAGTGCAACACATATAAGAAACACAATAAAAATATTATGATAAAAGAATAAAAGTAATCCTAACCCCCTTAAAGGGATAAATATCCACTTATATAGGAGGAAACAGATTGACACAATAGAGTTAATAATTATGTACTTGCAGGAATTGAGCTCAGTGATCTGGTGGGACAACTGTGGATTGCTCAGAAGAGATAAGATTTTTTTTTCATGTAAAGACAACTTTAACAGTAAGTTCTAGAAATAGAAAACTGAATAGCTGAGAGTAATACACCGAGGCAAATCTAGCTAAAATAAATATCAAGCTCAGCTTTCGCAAGTATGAACTGTACCTAATATGGGTATGTTGTTTAACATGAGTAAGAGACTGATTTTTTTTTTTTTCCTCTTGGGATATCTTTTTGGGAATCCTATATGTTGTCAGTTTTTTCTTGTCTGTTTCCCTTTCTACCTGCCAGCACCCCACAAAGATATTTTTGATCATGTTAACCCAATCTCTTTTCCCACAAAGAGGCTCAAACCATAAGAAACCACAAATAGGCATGTATGTCTTTGAGGCTGAAGGTTTGCCAGAGAAAAGTGTTCATGCCAAATCAAACTTGAAACTCTAATGCTTTCACACTTAAAACATTGCAGTTTCATGGCAATGTAATGTCCAAGAAAACCACAACATTAAAAAAATTTTTTTCAGCACTTCATAATGTTAAAGGATAAATAAATGAGACATAACATTTTGATTAAACTGGAAACCAAATAAAATAAAGGTATAATTTTTCATCTTACTATTTTCTTTTAATTTAGAAAAGTTTAAATGTTTTTAGTCTAAGTAAAACTAAGATGTAAAACAAAACATGAGGTATGATACAGGATGCGTTTTAAAATAATAAATGCTGAAGTATGCACAAGAAGTATTATAAAGGCTTTTTGAAGGGAACATGATTTTAAAGTTAAAAACAAACATTAGTTTTGTGAAGTCAAAGTATACAACATAATTAAATTTTCTGCAGTCTGTTTCTGCTTAATGATAAATGCTTTTTAAAGATATTTGCAGTTTATGTTTCTTCCCTCTCCAATAAATAGATTTAAAAATGTAGAGATGCTCTTATTGATTGTTGTGTTTCTATTATTAGTAAGCTTATAAAAATATGTGATCAGAGTACATTTTTTTTAAGATTTATTTGTTTATTTATTTATTTATTCATCAGAGAGAGGGAGCACAGCAGGGGCAGTGGCAGGCAGAGGGAGGAATAGGCAGTGAGCAAGGAGCCTAATGCGGGACTCAATTCCAGGATCCTGGGATCAAAAACCTGAGCCGAAGGTCGACACTTAACTGACTGAGCCATCCAGGTGTCCTCAGAGTATATATTTTTTATAGAAGTTTATTGTTTATTCAGTGCCAGGTAATGTTCTAAGCACCTCACTTGCATTAACTCATTTCTTCTTCAGAACAACACTTTACACTTTAAGTCCTTAACAAACCTATTATACAGGTGACAAAAAAACAAAGACACTGAATAAATTTCCAAAGTGTACCCAGTTTTCAAATAGTAGAATTGAGATTTAAATGTTGACAAGCTTGAATGTGTGTGCTTGATCACGAATAGGCCACCTAGAATTTCTTACCATCTGTTTCCCTCTCAATCTAAATCAATCTGGCTTTCATTACAGAGAAACACTCTTTGTTAGGGTCACCAAGTTCCTTCCTAATTGCCAAATATTTTGGATGTCTTCCTGAGCTTAACTTGTTTTACTTCTTTGCCATAATTAACATTATTGTCCATTTCTCTCTTGTTTAGCTTCCACAAAATGATCTCCACTTCCTTCTTACTATTCTAGCTATTTTTTTTTATTCTTTCTTTCACATATTCTTCCAGCTCCTTCAACTTCTTAGTTTTATTTTGCTTTGTTTTTGTCATTTGTTTTGTTTTTAATTCAGGATTTCATTTCTTCCACATTACTTATATTTCATCTAAAAGTTGATGCATATGCATAAATGTTTTCTAAAATTCTATACCTGGATATCCTCTATAGTCAAATAAAACTCAACCTCGTGAAGGAGTTTAAAACACAGCAGTCCAAGTATGCCACTCTGGCACATTGGCTATAATGAGTTAAAGGTATTTGGAAAACAGCAGATATAAGAAGGACACTGTGAACTTTCTTCTTTTTCTTAAAAGCAGATGAAATTCCCATGTGAAACATGCCCTCCCTATATCAGAATGAAAGTAACATTCTTTTCACCAAAGATGGGAAGTTGAGACCAAGATAAATCTGTACAAACCAATTTTATTAAACAAACCTTTATCTTTCATCTTTCTAGTCACTTCTCCATCTAGTTAAGTAACCAGCCTAAGCCCCTTTTTGTCTTACTGTGTTTTCCAAAATTTACTGTTTTGTTCCGTTCACTATAAGCATTCAACTCTAATTGTTTCTTTGAGATTTTGTAATTGTGATAAATTTTCTCAAGTATATGGGAAATATGTCATATCATATATAGGAAATATTATATAATAATAATAATAATAATAATAAATCTTTTACAGTTTTATCCTGCAAATCTGTCTAATGTCTAATTCTCAAAACCTAAAAGAATAGAGGAAAAAAATTTCCTCCTCTATAAGTTAAAATTAATTTCCTATTTTTTTCCCTCTTGAAATTGCCTTTAATTGTTGTCTCAGTACGTAACATCTCTGTCATCAGAAAGTCAAATTTGATTCCTCCTTCTGATTTATCCTTCACCCTGAATCAGTCATCCCTTCCCATCATTCCATTGTCACTTTCTTTCTTTTTGGTCTTACAATTTTTTACCAGGATTAGTACCAGGGCTTCTGATCAGTCTCCAAGCTATTTCTCACCACTTGTCTCACCACACCACACATAAACAAAGTGATCATTATAAAACCAAAATACTGTTTTTGCTCCTCAGTTTAACTCTTGGCCTCATGCCCAAATTCCTCTAGGGTAATACTCCTAAACTAGAATCCAACCTACTATCAACCTTGTCTTCTCTTCCAACATCATGTCTCTTCCCTTTCTATATGTTACCTATGAATCTTTCACATACAGCCAATCTTTGGTGTTCATAGATTCCACATTTAAGAATCCATCTGCTCACTAAAATTTATTTGTAACCCCAAAACTAGTACTTTCAAATCTTTTACAGTCATTCAGAGATGTGCAAAGAGTGGCAAAAAATTTAAGTTGCCTAATGTAGAAATGCCCAGTGAAGGTCAAAGAAGGTGATGCTCTGCCTTGTTCCAGGTCTGTTACTCTTCTCAGTGCCCTCTTCTCGGTCTCTCAGTGCCACATTTTTCACGTTTCTGTGCTTTTTTTGTTGGTGATTTTCCTGTTTACAGTGGATCCCAAGCATGGTAATAAAGTGTTGTATAGAGTGTTCTTAAGTGTAAGCAGGCTATGATGGACATTATGGAGAAAATATGTCTGTTAGATAAGCTTCATTCAGGAATAAGGAATAGTGTTGTTTGTTGTGAATTCAAGGTTAATTAATCAATAATATTTATTAAATGAGGTGAAACACATATAAAACAAGGTTACATAATTTAAAACTGTAGGTCATTAATATTATTATTTTATAACATATTATAAATAAAACAAGAAATTGTGTTAATGTTACAAATTCAAATTTCAGCATAAAAGAAAGGACATATTAAATTGACTAAATTAAGAAAAGTCTCTTAACTTTTTTGTTTCCTTTTTTTTTTAAATTTATTCTCCATCTTTTCCAATTTTTCTCAGATATCTTGCACGTCTTTGTCTGATTTACATCTGGGAAGATTACTAGATTTTACCTTGTATCTCACCAGCTTGATTCGTTTTATTATATAATTAACAATTATTTATTCTTATTTTAATTTCAATCATAGTTTTAATTTCCAGTAATATTTCTGGTTATTTGATGCATTATTTTCTACAGTAGATATAATATGAGCATAGATTAATATATACATATATTATATGTATACAGATATAAATATAAAATATATTTATAAATATAAGTATGAATATATATATATATATAATGCTTATAATCACTTGACACTGTGGCCAGCTCATAGTTACCCTCCAATTAATGTCCAGTATTATTTTAATTATCAATCTGATGTTACACTAATAAAAAATGAAATTTTTTTTTTCTTTTCCTTAAATTATTTTGTTTTCCAGCTCAATTTCTTTATCTTGGTCCCTGTCAATTAGTTTTTTTTTTTTTTTTTAATTTGATGATATGTGGCAGTTGTTCATATTTTAAAATGAAGGACTAGGTTAATTATCTAGGTACCTTGTGTGGTTTTCCTCTGCCTTTATTTACATAAATTTCTCCAACGGAGTAGTTTTTAATAGAGTGCAGCTGAGGGCTCAACAGCAGTACTCACAGCCCATCAGGATTCTGTGTGGTGTTTGTGAATACGTAGCAAGCAAAAAGGCAGGGTCTCTGCCTTTACCAAAACAGGAAGGAATTTGCACTTGGCATTTGAGGGTTTTAATGTACTTCACTCTCTGATAAGGCTGTCTTTGCTTTTAGACAACCTTATGTGTGATAGCCTAGATTCTAGAGCTACTTCAAGGTCTGTTTTGAAGAATCCTTAGTCTGTGACCTCCATATTTGAGTTATTAATTACATTGGCAGATGTTTCATTGTGCTCCCACAGCAGTCTTGGTTTGTAGGCTGAGGGCAAAAATCACCAGTTCCCTTCGGTTAAGGAATTCAGAATGAAGTTCCCTTTCTACACTCTGATGATTAACCAAAGGCCTACTCAAAGATTTGCATTTTGACTCCAGCTTGAAGCTTCTTAAGGGCTCTGTTGCTCTTAGTTTAGATTTTGAACTGCAGTATTTCTTCTTCCTTTTCTCCTGTTACTCAATTACATTTATTTTCCATCTCCCCGCATTTTCTCATAATTTCTGTATTGCTTAGTGTTCCATTTTCTACTTTCTAACACCATTATAGTTCCTTTCATTTGTGTGTGTGTTTACATATATAATAACTATATATAATTATATGTATACTATATATGTCATGAAATTATCCTTTGGGTGGATGGAGTATGCTGAATTTGTATGCTGAATTTGACATTAGAATCAAAAGTCATAACTAAAAGTATATAATAGAGAAATTAACATCCATGAAATCCTGTATTTCTTTACCTTCCTTACGTTTTGTTCCTTATACTTCTCATTGCTTTCTTTAAGCCCTCTACTCAAGCCTGTTCTCTTCAACTGCTATAGTCTCTCTTGTTTTTCTTTTTTTTTTTTAAGATTTTATTTATTTATTTGACAGACAAAGATCACAAGTAGGCAGAGAAGCAGGCAGAGAGAGAGGGGGGAAGCAGGCTCCCTGCCAAGCAGAGAGTCCAATGCGGGGCTCGATCTCAGGACCCTGAGATCATGACCTGAGCTGAAGGCAGAGGCTTTAACCACTGAGCCACCCAGGTGCCCTCTCTTGTTTTTCTTAAGAAAATGAGATGCAGAATCACAAACAACTCAGCTTCACTCCCATTCCACAGGCCAATTTATTTACATTGCCCTAATTAATATTTTTTTTCTAGCCTCAGAACTTGAGAGGCCTTCCCCATGGAGGATAATTTCTGCTTTTGAACTCTTGATTCCTCTTTTTTCATCTCAAGGAACAAGAACTATTGCTCATCTGTTCACTCCTCTATTAGCTCCATTGTTCAAGTTCCTCCTATTTTGAGTAACTTATTTCTACTCTTTACTTCTAAGTATTGCTTTTTCTCTCTCCCTCTCATACTCTCTCCCTTTTTAAAGAAATTCTTCTGAGAGAGATCCAGTAGTCATCCTTTCTGTTCACCATTGAAACTATCTTCACAGACAAATTTTAACCAATGGCTTTCATGATATCAAATTGAATGACTGAACTTTTGTTCCTTAGCTTTTTGATAATCTTTCTTCTGATTCATTTTTTTATGTTTTTAAATCATATTTTCCCATTCTTCATTGTGGTGTGGTTTTGCTAGGACCTCTTAAATAAGGGTCTTTCTTTCCTTTTCTTCTACTTTGGTCCATCTTACTTATACTCAAGATTTAAACTAACAAGCCTATGATAATTTTTATGCCAGATATTTACTTCTTGACCTGATTTCTATTGTGACCTTTAGAAATTATATATATATATATATAATATATATATTACTAAATGAATAAACAATAAGATGTCTCACATGTAACCCAAACTCAAATTATCATTCACTGCTTTTCCCTTCCTCTCAATCATATGTTTCAGTATTCTTCATGCATTTCCCATCTCACTTAATGGCACGCCCATCTGTATAACACCCAAGGTAGGGACTTAGGCAGTGACTTAGGCTACACCTCACTCTTACAAGCCACATCTAATGAAGTATCAAGTCATACCCTCTTCGTCATTTGCATTTGATAAAAAAGCTGTCTCCTTTTGTTTCACCTGTATTTATATTGGTTTAGCTTGGATCCTTACTACTTACCACCTGAATAACTGCAACAGAGTCCTATGTGATTCGTACATTGGATTGTATTCCTCAAAGCTCTGCAACATACTCAAATCAATGAATCTAAAACAAATCTAATCATACTGACCCTTTTAAAAATCATCAGTTAAAGTCATCATGATTTACTATTCAAGGTGGATCACTTTTGCATTTCCTCACATTTCTCACATTATTTGTACTGACTCTTTCTTACACACACACGCACACACACGTGCACACACACACACACACACACACACATACACACACAGAAGTGCATGACCGCATTTCATACTTCTATGTCTTTGTTCATTTGTTTCCCCTGGAAGGGATTTTGCCTTATTTCTAGTTTGGTCAGAACATATAACCCACTTAGGCTCACCCCTGTAATACTTTCTCAGGAGGGAGTTCTCTGATTTTTTAAAAGACTTACTTATTTTCTCACCTAAATTATCATAACTCATTTAAATTATTTTTGCCTCTTCATTTCCTAATGAAACCATAATTCCCTTCACGTAGGGATGAAATTTTATTAATCCTTCTTCCTTTAAATGTCTAGTTCAGCAGTGAGGAAGGTAATAAGCCTTTAATAAGGGTTTACATTATGAACTGAACATGATCAAAACAAAAAATATGTATTATATACTGCCTTGGGAAAATACATAATTGAAGTATTCAGGTTTAGATGAAAAATGTTTATATATGTTAATCTTTGATTATAGATATTTTAATGATAATAAAATTGACCCTTGAACACATGAGTTTGAGCTGCACAGGTCCATTTATACACACATTTTTTCAGTAAGCATTTAGGAAAATTTTTTTGAGATATGCAATGATTTGAAAAAATTTGCAAAAGAACCATGGTTGCCTAGAAATACCAAACAAGAAGAAGAAAGAGGAGGAGGAGGAGGAAGAAATTAGGTATGTCATGAATGTATAAAATATGTGCAGGTACTACTCTATTTTATCTTTTACTATCATAAAATATACAGAAATCTATTATGGAAAGTTAAAATTGATCAAATCTTAACAAACACACAAACAGTGTACATGGTACCATATGCCATCCAGAGAAACAGAAATAAACATAAAGATGAAGTATTAAATTGTAACTGTATAAAAATGACTGTAGATAAACATGCTGTAGTACTGTAATAATTTTGTAGCCACCTCCCTTGCTATTGCAGTGAGCTAAAATGTTACAAGTGTCCACTTAAAGTGCCATATAATGTTAATTATCTCAGTGTAAGTAGTTCATCTTTCCAGTTAGTTGTATATCATACAAAAAGTGATCTCTTATGCTTCTTGTGTAGTTTTTCATCATGTTCAGTGCAATACAACAAACCTTGATTAATACCAGGGCTCATAAAAAGAGCCATTAGTAATGCTGAACATGCTCCTAAGAAGCAGAGAAAAGTCATGACATTACAAGAAAAAGTTGAATTGCTTGATATGTACCATAGATGGAGGTCTGCAGCTGTGGTTGCCCATCATTTCAAGACAAATTCATGAAGGTGTCACTGCAGCTATGCCAGCTGGCAATAAATCAATCAACCAATCAATCAATAAACAAAAATAAAAACAAAAAACAAACCCTTGCCTTTTTTTTGCAGAAAAATCATTATATGACTATATGACTCTGATTATATTTATAGACATTATATGACAATTTAAAGCAAAAGGAAGTTGAAGAATCTAAAATTGGAGAATTTTATGCCAGTAAATTTTGGTTTGGTAACTTTACGAAAAGGTTTGGCTTCAAAAAATGTCAAGATAACAAGAGAAGCATCTATTCCTGACCAAGAGGGAGCAGATGAGTTCCCAGATGCCACTAGGAAAATTAATGAGGAAAAAAGAAAGAAAGATGAAAGAAAGAAAGAAAGAAAGAAAGAAAGAGAAAGAAAGAAAGGAAAGAAAAGAGAAAAAAGAAAAGAAAGCAAAGAAAATCACTGAGGAGAAAAGATATTTTCCCAAATAGGTTTTTGATGCAGACAAAAGTGTCCTAATCTGGGGGGTGGGGTGGGGGGGGAATGCCATAAAGTACATTTGTTTGTAATGAAGAGAATCCTGAGCACCAGGATTTAAGGCAAAAAGGGATAAGCTAATTCTATTGTTTTAGGCAAATGGAATTTGGTTTATGATCAATTCCCTTATCTGTAAAGCTCTAATCCTTGAGCTTCGAAGGGAAAAGATAAACATCAGTTGTCAGTCTTTTGGTTGCACAATAAGAAGGCCTGGACAATGAGAACACTTTCTTGAGATTGGTTCCACTGATGCTTTGTCACTGAAGTCAGGAAATCCCTTGCTAGTAAGGGACTCCCTTTTAAAGTTCTTTTGATATTGGACAATTCTTCTGGCCACCCAGAATCCCATGAGTTCAACACCAAAGGTGTTGAAGTGGTCTACAGACACAATGACTCTAATTTAACCTCTACATCGGGGGTAATAAGGACATTTAAAGCTCATTATACACAATACTCTATGGAAAAAAAAATTGTCAGCACTTTGGAAGAGAAATCTGATAGAACATCATGCAAATGTGGAAGGATTACATCACTGAAGATGCCACCGTTGTTATAGAAAATACTGTGAAAGCTATCAATCCTGAAACAAATTCCTGTAGGGAAAACAAAACAAAATAAAACTGTGTCCAGATGTTGTGTATAGCTTCACAGAATTTATATACAGAGCCAATCAAGGAAATCATGAAAAAGAGTGTATGACCAAAAAAGGGGGGGGGTGTAGGGAGGAGTTTTAAGATATGGATATTGTAGAAACTTGAGAGTTGACTGACAGCACACCAGAGGAATTAACCGATGACTTGATGGAGATGAGTGCTCTCATACCAGTGCCAGATGATGAGGAAGAAGTCATAGAAGAAGCAGTGCCAGGAAACAAATGGACATTAGACAATCTGGCAGAAGGGTTCTGATTATTCAAGACTGCTTTTGATTTCTTTTTATGACATAGACTCTTCTATGATACGGGCACTGAAACTAAAGCAGATGGTGAAATAAGGATTGGTACCATATAGAAACATTTTTTAGATACATGGGAAAAGCCAAAGAATGAAGACTTTCATGATGATGTACTTCCACTTAATGAACAGTAAATAATCATCATGCTGTACAGCTAATATATTTATCTGTTGTATATGTGTACCTTTGTGTGAAAATTTAAGAAAAGGCAAGAACTGTATGAGATGTTTCTGTGTTATCATCATTACCATCCTCATCACCTTTATCACTTAATTATTCATAGCTTAGAAAATTGTGTGCAAGACATATGGAAGTGGATAGCCTATTTTTATATGGACATAAGGTGAGTGACAGTTAAAATAAAATTAATGATGTGTTAGTTTACTTGTTGCTTTATAACTCTGCTTTCAAGGAATAATATAATTGTACAATATGCATTTCTTTTAATAGGAAAAGCTTTTCTTTTAATTGGAGAAATTGTGAATCAGCCTTATATCACAGCTATATTTTTTCAATATAACATTGTTTTAAATATTATATTATGAGTGATTATAATGATGCATGCCATAAAAATTTTATAAGGATTCACTCATTATTGTATAGGCTAGGTTACCTGAAGCAATCATGTAAATTACAATAGGCCACCATAAAACAATCATATCACTTCTTCACTATCAATGCATGAACTGTTATACTTGTATGTAAATATTAATTTTTCACATTATCTTTTCATTTTTGATGTCTAGTATTTGTAATATGTGTAACATCTACAGTATTTTGTATCATATAACACAATATAGCTGTAGGTACTGGCAGACAGTTGATTTATCTCATAAAAAGATGATGTAAATTTATGGTACTGATAAACACAGTACAGTATTTTCTCTTACTTATGATTTTCTTAGTTACTTTATTTTCTTTAGCTTACTTAATTTTAAGAATAGAGTATATAATGCATATAACATGAAAATACATTTTAATCAACTGTATATGTTATTGGGTAAGACTTCCTTACAGTCAATAGTAGACTATTAGAGGTTAAGTTTTGGGGGAGTCAAAATTATACACGGATATTTGACTGCATGGGGGGTTGGCCCCCAAACCCCCATGTTGCTCAAAGGTCAATTGTATGTCATTTATCTCATGGGTTATGATATTGTAACATTCAAAATAAAGTGAGGGGCACCTGGCTAGCTCAGTTGGTAGAGCATGTGACTCTTGATCTCAAGGCAAGGTTAGAACTTTAAGCTCCACATTGGATATAGAGATTTCTTAAAAAGAAAATCTTTTTTTTTTTTTAAAGTCTTATATACTTATTTTAGAGAGAGAGAAAGCATGAGCAGGAGGGGCAGAGGGGGAAGGAGAGAGTGGTGAGCTGGATGTGAGCTCTATGCTGAACGTGGAGCCCAACACGGAGCTTGATATTACTTTGATAGAAAGCAGTTGGCTTGAGCGTTTATCTAGCACATAGCTATTATATCAGATGATCTATTAATGTCTTTCCTATTAATGTTCTGTGATATGTATCTGGAATTTTCTTTCTTTTTTCTTATCTTAGATATTTGTGTGTGTATATATATATTTAATCAAGTATATATTTGTATATGTATACATTTAATCAAGTAATTTATCTGATAAATGATTACTTCAACTAAAATATTTTTAAAATTTGAACTCTGTGACATTCCACAAGGTTAAAAATTGAAATGTTATATCTTGAAATCCATAAAGACATAAATCCCTCTGTTTATTTGCAATATTTCATTTGTGGATCTCTAAATAATCTGCACTGTATCTTCCCAGGATGACCCCACGGCCTGATAGACACCAGAGACCTTTAGACCATCTCCTTGCTAGACTGACATGTATATTAGAAGAGACACTCTAATCTATAACTGTACAGTATATCATACTTCCATTTAACTTGTGCATCATTATATTTTATTGATGCTTCCTGAGATGTTCAAATAAGTTATGTTCTCATGCCAAAAATGATTGCACTGTCTCTGTTTTTATTGGTTTACCATTTCCTCCAGGGAGCTGACTAAGAGGCATACTTTTGAGATTGCTGTAAAGTGAAAGTTAATACTAGATCCTGACAGAAAATGTTGAAAGTATTTGAAAGAAAAAGAAAGAAGGAAGGAAAGAAAGAAAGAAAGGAAGGGAGGAAGGAAGGAAGAAAGAAAGAAGGAAGGAGGGGCAGAGGCAGGAAGAGAGTGAGGAAAGGAGGGAGGAAAAGGGAGGACAAAAGAAAGAGAGAAAGTGGAAAAAGAAGTTTCTTATTTCTTTTTCTACTTCTGATTCTTTAATCTGACTGTTCAAGTTTCTGCAAATTAAAAATGAAATATGTTACATAACCCTTATAAGTGTATCCAAATCGGGAGACACAAGTGAGGAGTCAGTTGCATCTAGAAAAAAATTCATTCATCCAAAGGATAAATTTGCTGAAATGGGATTATATGGAATTCAAAAGAATTTTGACTAAGGAAATATCTTCTAGAATACTAGTTCTCATATCTTTTAGAATGCTAGTGCTCATATGTTTTAGTCTATGGATCATTTGGCAGTACCAAAGATCTCCTGGGGGCGCCCGGGTGGCTCAGTGGGTTAAGCCGCTGCCTTCGGCTCAGGTCATGATCTCAGGGTCCTGGGATCGAGTCCCGCATCGGGCTCTCTGCTCAGCAGGGAGCCTGCTTCCCTCTCTCTCTCTCTGCCTGCCTCTCTATCTACTTGTGATCTCTCTCTGTCAAATAAATAAATAAAATATTAAAAAAAAAAAAAGATCTCCTGTACTGGCTGACTTATAAAACACTTTTTTTTTTCTTTAAGCAGAACCAACCTGGTTTCCACGTCTTTAAACCTCTAATTTTAGTGACTACAGAATATTAACTGTGCCATGATTAGAGATTTATCATATTTAAATCACTTCTGGTGACTGGGATACATTTATGATGAACTGGAAGGCCACCAATGTTGGCTAGATCATTGATAGTTATATGAAAGCCTCTTTGATAAATTCTAACAGGAAAAAAAAAATACCACCTATTTCACAGTGTTATTTTTAGCATTAATATAGACAGTTTCTGTGCATAGTAAGAGATAAAAATATTTGTTCTTCATTCCCAGAATGAATTCATCTCTTATTTCTCTCCAAAACCCTAGTTTATTCTCCTTGACATCTTTGTACTAGGACCTGGAAAACTTGAGGGTACTTTTATGTGTTCTACTGCTAATCTTTGATTATATTGAATACTATCTTCACTGCTGGTAATAATCTCAAGTGAGATCAGTTTGTGTAACCAGTCTGAAATTGAATTTGAAAAAAAAGTTTGATTGCTTTATTAATTCAGATAACAGAATGGTTAAAGGACAGCCAAATAATTACATCATGAAAAATTGTAAGAGCCTTAGTAATAAATTTTAATCACTACCTCTGATGAAATATGGAAAAGAGGAGTAATGAAGAGGAAACAGAGTTGATGTTTCTAATTCTAGAAGGCTCTATTTCCTTAATAGTAATCAAGAATTCTTTAAATCTTTATTTATATAAGTTTTAATTCCAGTATAATTAACATACAGTGCATACTAGTTTCAGGTTACAATAAAATGTTTCATCAATCCTATATGTTATTCAGTACTCATCAAGATAAAATTTTTAAGATTTTATTTATTTATTTGAAAGAGAAAGAGACAGAACAGGAGCACAAGCAGCAGGAGTGGAAGAGGGAGAAGCCGGCTTCGGGCCAACCAGGGAGCCCAATGTGGAGCTGGATCACAAGATCCTGGAATCAGGACCTGAGTCAAAGGTAGATGCTTAACGACTGAGCCAACAAGGTGCCCCCAATTAAATGTACTCTTACTCCCCTTTACCTGTTTCACCTATCACTCCCGTCCACTTCCCCTCTGGTAACCATTGTTTGGTATAGTTAAAGTTTGTTTTTTAATTTGTCTTTATTTCCCCTTTGTTCATTTGTTTTGTTTTTGAATTCCAAATATGAGTAGAATCATATGGTATTCGTATTTCTCTTAATTACTTAGTATTTTACTCTCTAGATCCATAACACATGTTGTTGCAAATGGCAAGATTTAAATCTTTTTATAGCCTAATAATATTCCTTAATATATTTACATATATATATACACCATATCTTTGTTATTCATTCATCTTTTGATGTACACTTGGGCTGCTTCCATAATCTGGTTATTGTACATAATGCTGCAATAAACATAAGGGTGCATATATCCTTCCAAATTAGGGTTTTTGTATTCTTTGGGTAAACACCAAGAATTTTTTAAAATTTATAGTTGAAAAATGGGTGGTATTTTAATGGAAAAGGACTTAGAAAATCTCCTATAATATAAAACCATTACTCCTAATTAAATATCCTTTTATTCTAATTAAATATTCTTTTTTTCTAATTAAATAATCTTAAATGTTTGATTAAAATATAAACACAGAAGTGCATGTGTCATAAGTGTATGTGTCATAAGTGTACAGAGCAACAGATTATCATAAAATCAACATATATATCCATTGTGTTAAAAATTAAATTTTTTCAGTATTTCTTCATTCAGTAATAATGGGATAATCACGGTAACATTTTTTGTGTGGAGGATAACTATATTTTCCAAACAAAATTATGAGGAGAGTGTCACTGTTTAACATTTTTCAAGTCTCTCTAATATCTCTATTAATAGAAGAAAGTTGGATTTTATATCAGCTTCTGCACTTAATCTGTTTTTATATGTGGTCTGGTTGAACAGTTTGAAGGAAATGTAGTCTCAGGCAAATATGTAGATCGAAATGTAAAGTTGTTTTAATGTCTTTTTCAGATTATTATGGATATTCTTTGGCTCTACAGAAGTTTTATAATTTTAATTTCTTAAAGGTAAATTAAAATGTGGAACTGAAACTAAACTAAATCTGTCCTCCCTCATACCTCTTCCACTTGTATCCCTGGATACAACTAATTTCTTAATTTTGCCAGATGAGATTAATTTCACCTGGTCTTGGACTTCATATAAGTGGAATAATAATACTCTGAACACTTGTAAGAGAATAACAGTGAAGAGGGCACATACATCTTGGTATTATTATCAAGTCAGTTTTCCCTTTGTAGATCACCTGCAAGAGCCTCAGAGACTATTAGGATACCCCTAACCATCCTTTCAGAACCACTATGTTGTATGTTGTATAATACTTCATTATATGAATACACTGATTTTTTTTTTACCTATTTTATTAATAGATACTTAGGTTGTTTATTAGAAAGGTTTATGTACATCTATTTCTGGACTCTATAATACTGTATTGTTTTAGCTAATATTACTAATTACTAATATTACTAATATTACTAATATTACAGCAATATAACAAAATCTTACATATTATGCCTTTACTTTAAACTTACATATACCATAGACTAAGTCCTCTAATTTTTTCTTTCAATATTTTCCTATTTTTAAGCAAACATGGAAGACAAATTTTTAAAAATGCCAATGTATGTGTAATTGGTTTTACAGAAGAGAGAAGAGGCAGACTTGGGAAGAGACAAAATTATAACGCCTAGGGGCATCTGGGTGGCTCAGTCAGTTAAATGGCCAACTCTTGATTTTGGTTCAGGTCATGATCTCAGGGTACTGAGATTGAGCCTCATGTCAGACTCCATGCTCGGTGGGTGATCTGCTTGAGATTCTCCTCTCCTTCTGTCCCTCCCCTTGCTTGCATGCCCTCTCCCTTTCTAAAATAAATAAATAAATCTTAAAAAATTTAAATGGGTCTCTTTTTGTATTAAGACTTGCTGATTTGTTATTAAAAATTAGAAAACAAGAACAAAGTTAGAACTGGAACCAAAATTTGGATAGTCTCATAAAAAACAAAACAAAACAAAAATCCCACTATGATATGTGGTTTGGGGACCAAGTCTATGGAAGCCTGCCAGTTCTTGAAGGGCCTGTCTATGAAGGGTTGAAAGGAATTGAGAAAAATGGTTTTTGAAACTTGAGGAGAGGAAACTCTTACCTTTGATAATCTTTCTAGTCTGCAAAGGAGTTGCGTTAAAATAAGAAAGAGCTTAAGGGAAAAAAAAATCAAATCTCAGAAAAACAGGGCCTTAAGATAAAAATAAAGAAAAGGTTTGAAAGAAACATTCTTCAGTAAGGTCCCAGAAAGATTTAAGGTACTTTCTCATAGACGTTTCAGAAAGACGTAAGGGCTTCTAAAAATCTAAGGGGCAGGC
The DNA here is from genome assembly GCF_922984935.1 of Meles meles. Lineage (NCBI taxonomy): Eukaryota > Metazoa > Chordata > Mammalia > Carnivora > Mustelidae > Meles > Meles meles. The sequence continues at coordinate 82,738,118 of NC_060075.1, forward strand.
CTTGCAGATACTATTAAATCACAGTATTTCTAAGAATGTTTAGGGCTTTGTCATACAATAATTTTTATGTTGTGGAACTTAAGTGAAAGGATTAAGTAGAAGATATTTATAGTTTTGTCTAATGAATTGAATTTTGTCTAATGAACAAATTGTGCATTAAAAAAGACAATTTTTTTTAAAGATTTTATTTATTTACTTGACAGAAAGAGATCACAAGTAGGCAGAGAGGCAGGCAGAGAGAGAGAGGGAAGCAGGCCCCCCGCCAAGCAGAGAGCCCGATGCAGGACTCGATCCCAGGACCCTGAGATCATGACCTGAGCCGAAGGCAGCGGCTTAACCCACTGAGCCAACCAGGCGCCCCCCAAAAGACAATGTTTTAATGGGCTATACCAGTCTGCACTGAAAGGAATAGAGATAATATACATTTTTTTTTAAATGGTCTTTACCCCTAAATTACTATGTTTTGTAAACTCTACATGAGTAAGGTAGAGTCACATGAGTAGGGTAGAGTCGCATGCTGCCCAGAATCATTTTCAGGGAGCAGGTCTGAATTCTAATCAAATAACTGGATTGTGGGTGTGTTTGGTTTTAGACTTGTTATAGACTAAGAACTTTTGTGTACCTTCTCTTTCCCTCTACTTTTTTAAATTGACATATTATATTAGTTTCAAGTGTACAACATAATGATTTAGTATATATATATATTACAAAATGATCACCATAATAAGTCTAGTAACATCCATCACCACACATAGTTACAATTTTTTTTCTTGTGATAAGAGTTTTAAGATCTACTTTAAGATTTAAAATATTGTCTGTTGTAATCCTATTGTGATGGTTCATTTTATGTCAACTTGATTGAGCTAAAGCATGACCAGATAGCTAGTAAAACCTGATTTTTGAGTGTGTCTGTGAGGATGTCACTGAAAGAGAGCAGCATTTGAATTAGCAGACTGAGTAAAGAAGGGTGCCCTCGCCATGCTCTTGGGCATCATCTAATCTTCTGAGGGTCTGAGTAGAACAAAAAGATGGAAAAATGATGAACTCACTCTTCCTGCTTGAACTGAGACATCCATCTTTTCCTGCCTTTGAACACTAGTGTTCCTGGTTCCTGGGGTTTTGGAACCAGAATTTTATACTTTGCCACCCTCCCCCTCACCCCAATTTCTTATCTTCAGACTTAGATTAAATTACGTCACTAAGTTTTCTGGTTCTCCAGCTTGAAGATGGCAGACTGTGGAACTTCTTGGCCTCCATAATTGTGTAGGCCAATTTTAAACTCCATATATATATTTCACTAGAGGATCCTGACTAATACACTTATGCTGTCCTACCACTGAAGGTTGATGTGGTGGTGGTGGTGGTGCATTAGCAGACTGTAGAGAGAAATGGTAACTCAAAAATTGCACTTGACCTGATTTTTCAGATCATAATTCAGATCATAATTAAATCAGATCCATATGTGGATCTGATTTAATTATGGCATTCTTGATCATGAACTTGATCCTGTGTGCTCACTGGATAATACTTTTGTGGGATTGTGGAAGGAAATGAGGGTTTTGCTCATGGGAAATGTATAAATAATTCATGGTCACAAGGTATATTGGTATATTTTTTTAAAAAGAGCAAATTATTTGACATTTCTCACATAAAGAAATTGAGTCTATGCCTCCTCCTCTTGGGCCTGAAGGGACTATGACAACTTGACCAATAAAGAATGGCAGAATCAAGGCTATATGACTTTTGAGACTGTCTAAAAAAATTAAGCACCTTGTTTCCTAGATAAATTATTCTTTGAGTCCTGAGTCCTTTGCGCTATTGGTATATAGGAAGAACACTACCTATATTAACTTCTTTTTTTTAATATTCTTTTTTTAAAAGATTTTATTTGTTTCAGAGAGAGAAAGAGTGAGAGAGAGAGAGCACAAGAGTGAGGAGAGTTGGGGGAGAAGCAGACTCCCTGACAAGAAGGGAGCCTGCCAATGTGGGACTCGATTCCAGGACTCTGGGATTATGACCTGAGCTGAAGGCAGACATCTAACCAAATGAGCCACCCAGGTGCCCCCTACATTAATTTCTAATTAACCTCCAGGCCTAAGGTCAGGATTTTATAATTTTCATCAAAAATCAATATATAATTTTATATTATTATCTAGCTCTCTATGTGCCTTTAAATTCTAATGATTATCATACTTATTATCAATTGATACAGATTTATGGTTGACTCTTACCAATGTTGAAATTAAAACAGAATGTCATGTACATTAACTTGCAAATATGTTTTTTAATGTTTATTATTTTTTTGTCTCTGGAAGTAGTAATAGGGAAAAGTGTTCATAGAGGAGAAATTCATATAGTTAAATGAGGGTAAGAATTCCTAGGCCAAATCTGGATTTCAAGGATAAAAGCTCCCATGGTTTCCATTTAGAGATACAGGATACAAGAGAATGAAATATGATGAATGTGCCATGGTTACTACTAAGTGATTGATTATCTTACTAATTTATTCTTATTCTCTCTAAAGTTTAATTAATCTAAATATAGGTATGCATTAGTGACTAAGATGATTAGCCATAAAGTAAAAATCTATTGTTTATCAAGTTTCTACTCAATTATTCATTTGTGTTTTTGTTTAGACCTCATTTATGTTCTGGACCACTTTATATTTTTATCATTCATAGTTCATGATTCATTGAATTTTAACTAATTATTTGTGCTGAAAATAATAGGGAAATCACTTCTCCACAGATTTCAGTGGCGTTAAGGATTTATTAGGTGAATTTCAAAGACAAGTGTTTTGATTTTATAGTTAACACTGAATTCAAATAACAGATTTAACTTCCTTAGGGTTATTCAATTTTATTGAATCAAGATCCATTATTTTGATTGCTCAGTATTAGTCATCATATACCAGATGTACAGCCTGGTGATTCTTTTTAGGTCCTTGAGATAATTTATAAAAGGAAACTATTGTTTACAAATTCATCATCATAGCCTTTTTGCAACATATATTTCAACAACAGCTTTCTGAACTTAGTATATAAAGGAAAATGATGTCACAAATTTACTTTTACTTAAAATTACTTAAATTGTTTTTATTTTCTTAGACATGGAACATCATTTTTTTAACATCTGTGTTCTTTGAAGATTATTATCATAATTCAGATAATCATTAAAATACCATTTCCCTACACTATGACTACATTTGAAACTATAAATTATATATTGGATCCCCTTGAATTTCTGATTAAAGAAGAACATAGATACATTTACAAGAATAACTGAAAGTTATATAAGCAAATTCAGAAGTCCTAAAATCCATTCCACTGTATTCTTAAGTGTATAAGAAATAGGGAATGCAAGCATTCTAAGGAAAATTTAATTCACAGAAGAGTAATTTTATACTCACAAATCCCAAGAGTATTAAAAATAACCATAGCTCCTGAATACACAATATAAAAATAGATTAATTGTGACCTCAAGAACACAAAAAGAGGAAGGAGTAAAATGATAAAGCTTTTTGTACGTAATCAATGTCAAAGTATTATTAACATAAAATTGACTGTTATATCTATAAGATATTTTGTGTAAACCTCATGATAATCAAAAAAGCAAAAACCTAGATTTACAAAAAACAAAGAGAAGGGAATAAAATCATACCATTACAGAAAGCATCAATTCACAAAGGGAGTCACAGGAGAGGAAAAAGGAAAAACAAAACAAAACAGAAAGCAATGATTAAGGTAGCATTAATCAGTCTTTATAAATCAATAATTCTTCTAAACATAAATGTATTTAATGCTCCAATCGAAAGGCATAGAGTGCTTGGATGAATAAAAACAAGACCCAATTAAATGCTGCCTACAAGAGACTTAATTCCAGCTTTAAAACACACAAGAAAGGGCGCTGGGTGACTCAGTTGGTTAAGTGGTTGCCTTCAGCTCAGGTCATGATCCCAGGGTCCTGGGATCGAGCCTGCATTGGGCTCCCTACTCAGTGGAGATCCTGCTTCTCCCTCTCTCTCTGCCTGCTGTTCTGCCTATTTGTGCTCTCTCTCTCTATCTTTCTGTCTCTAAATAAATAAAATCTTAAAAAAAAGAAAAGACACACAAGGACACAAAATGAAAGGGTAGAATAAGATATTCTATGCAAACAGAAACCAAAAGAGTATAGGGGGAGCCATATTTACACCTGACAAAATGGTATTTAAACCAAAATTATCACAAGAGTCAAAGAAAGTCATTACATAATGATAAAGAATTTCAAGTTAACAAAAATATATAAGGATTGTAAATATATATGCACCCAACATTGGAGCACCTAAATATATTAAGCAAACATTAGCACAGCTGAAGAGAAATACAGACAGCAATACAGTAATAGTAGGGAACTTCAATACTCCACTTTCAACAGTGGGCAGATCAGATAGAAAATAAACAACAAAAAACTTTGGATTTGAACCATACTTTAGATCAAATGGACCTAATAGGCATTTATAAAATGTTCCATCCAATAGCAGCCAAATGCACATTCTTCTCAAGTCTATATGGAACACACTGTAGGATAGATCATGTGATAGGTCACAAAACAAACCCCATTTTTTGAAAAGGCAAAAAAAAAGGAAAAAGAAAAAGAAAAAAAAGGTAAATCTCTCATCGGACTAAGGAATAAAAGAGAGAAAGCTGAAATAAATAAATAAAATTAGAAATGAAAGAAGAGACATTGCAACTGATAGCACAGAAATATACAGGATCAAAAAAGATTAGTGTGAACAATTCTACATTAATAAATTGGATAACCTAGAAGAAATGGAAAAATTCCTAGAAATGTACAGCCTACCAAAACAGAATAAATAGAAAATCTGAACAGTCTAATAATAAGTAAAGAAACTGAATCAGTATCAAAAATCTCCCAAGAAAGAAAGGTCCAAGACCAGATAAGTTTTCCCTAATGAATTTCCCCAAATATTTAAAGAAGTAACACCAATCCTTCTCAAGCTTGTCCCAAAAAATCTGAAGAAGGAACATTCCCAAACTCATTTTATAAGGTCAGCATTACCCTGCTATGAAAATCAGATAAGGACAATATAAGAAAACCACAGGTCAATATTCCTGATGAATAAAGATGCAAAAAAAAATTCTTAACAAAATTCCAGCAAACCGAGTTTAATAGCCCATTAAAAGGATCACACATCATGATCAAGCAAGATTTATCCTGTGATACAAAATGGTTCACTATATGTAATTTAATAAATGTGATAGACCACATTAACAGAAGGGAAGGCAAAAATCATATGATCATCTCAATATCTGTAGAAAAAGCCTTTGACAAACTACAAAGTCCTTTCATGTAAAAACTCTTTACAAATTTTATATAAAAAGAAGAAACCTCATATATGATAAGCTCACAGCTAACAACATATTCAACAATTAAAGGCTGAAATGTTTTCCTCCAAGGTGAAGAACAAGACAAGAGTTCTTAAGCATAACACTCTTTTCCAACATAGGACTGGAAGACCCAGCCAGAGCAATTTTGCAAAATAAAGAAATAAAAGATTTTCAAATCAGAAAATAAGTAAAATTAACTTTGCTTGCAGATGCTTAGATCTTGTATGTAGGATATCTTAAATTCTCAACCAAAAAAAAAAAATGTTACAACTAATCAATGAATTTAATAGTTACAGGATACAAAATTGACATACAGAAATCAGTTGCATTTCTATTCACTAAAAATGAACTATTTAAAAAAGAAATAAATAAAATAATTCCATTCAGAATAGCATCAAAAATAATAAAATACTTTGGGTGAATTTAACCAAGGAGGTAAAACACCTATACAGGTATACCTTGTTTTATTGTACTTCACCTCACTTTATTATGCTTCACAGATACAGTATTTTTTAGAAATTGAAGGCTTTTGGCAATCCTGAGTCAAGCAAGTCTATGGACACAATTTTCACATAAGTATTTCTTTATTCTGTGTGTTTGTGTCACATTTTGGTAATTCCCATATTTCAAACTTTCTCACTATTTTTGTATTTGAATGCTGCGATTTCAAGATAAAACTTTAATAGAAGAGGCATTGCTTATTATGGGTAAACAAAGAAATTAGTTTCTTGGGGTGCTTGGGTGGCTTAATTGGTTAAGTGATTGCCTTCAGCTCAGTCTTGATCCTGGAGTCTCATGATCAATTCCTGCATTGGGCTCTGAGCTCAGTGGGGAGTCTGCTTCTTCCTCTGATCTTTTCCCCCTCATGCTCTGTCTCTCTCTCTCTCTCTTTTATTCTCTCTCTCAAATAAATAAATAAAACCTTTAAAAAAACATACTGCATGGAGCACTGGGTGTGGTGCATAAATAATGAATTTTGGAATGCTGAAAAAATATAAAATAAAGTTAAAAAACAAAACAGAAAGTTTCTTGAGATGGAAGCTACTCAGGCTGAAGATACTATGAAGACTGTAGAAATGACAACAAGGAATTTAGAGTATGACATGAACTTAGTTGTTAAAGGGTGGCCAGGTTTGAGATAGTAGACTCCAATTCTGAAACAAATTATACTGTGGGTCAAATATCATCAAACAGTATCCCATGCTACAGGGAAATTGTTCTTGAAAGGAAGAGTCAATCAGTGTGGCAAACTTCACTGTTGTCTTATTTTAAGACATTGTAATAACCACTACAACTTTCATCACCCACCACCCTGATCAATTAGCAGCCATCAACATTGAGTAAAGACCCTCTGCTAGATTGACTCTTTAAAAGCTCAGATGATAGTGAACAGTTTTCAGCAATAAAATATTTTTAATTAAGGTATGTATGTTTTTTAAACATAAGGCTATTGCACAGTTAATAAAGTATAGTACAGTGTAAATATAACTTTTATATGCACCAGGAAACAAATAATTTAACTCATTTTATTGTGATAGTCACATCATAGTGGTGTTCTGCAAATAAACCAGTGATATATCAAGTATGCTTAAACACTGATAACTACAAGACTGTGATGAAAGAAACTGAAGAAGACAAAAATGGAAAGATAGCCTGTGCTCATGGATTGGAAGAATTAATATTGCTAACATGCCCATACTACCCAAAGTTATCTATAGATTCAACACAATCCCTATTAAATTCTAAGAGCATTTTTTACAAAAATAGAAAAAAAAAACCAACCATACAATATGCACAGAATCACAAAAACCCCAAACAGCCAAGGCAACCCTGAGAAAGGAGAATAAAGTTGGACGCAGCTCTTTCCTGATTTAGAACTATACTTCAAAGCTATAGTAATCAAAATAGTATGATACTGGCTTAAAAATGACACTCAGTCAAATGGAACAGAATCCAGAGCCCAGAATAAATCCCTGTATATATAGTCAACTAATATTTGACAAGGAAGCCAAGAATACAGCATGAGAAAAGAAATGAAACCATAAAACTCAGGGAAAAATTTTGACATTGGTCTTGGCAATATTTGGATAGGATACCAAAACACTACATCAAATTAAAAAGCTCTGCAGAACAAAGGAAGCAGTTAACAAAATGAAAAGGCAACCTACTGAATGGAAAAAAAAATGTGCAAATCAGTTATCTGATAAGGTTACTATCCAAAATATTTGAAGAACTCCTACAATGAAATAACAAAAAACCCAATGTGATTTAAAAATGGGAAAAGAAACTGAATAGATATTTTTCTAAAGAAGACATTCAAATGGCCAATGGGTACATGTAAAGATGCTCAATATCACTAATTATCAGAGGAATGCGAATCAAAACAACAGTGAAATTATCAGCTCACATCTGTTAAAACGGCTGTCATCAAAAAGAGGTAAGTGTTGGTGAGGACTGGAGAAAAGGGAACTTTGTGCACTGTTGCTGTGAAGGGAAATTTGTACATCCACTATAGAAAACAGTATGAAGGTGCCTCAAAAAATAAAATGAAACTACCATATAATTCAGCAATCCCATTTCTAAAAAAAAATGAAAAAAGTTCTAAAAAAGATCTATAATATTCTCATATAATAGTGTAGTAGTGTAATAGGGTAATAGTAACATTGACAAGACCAATGTCAAATTAGACCCCCAAAACTTATTCATTTTATAACGGAAGTTTATATACTTTTGACAAACATCTTCCCATTTCCCCAACCTCTAGTCGCTAATAATCACCATTTTACTCTCCATCTCTAGGAATTTAGTTTTTTTTAGATTCCTCAAATGAGTGAGATCACAAAATATTTCTTTATCTTATTTCACTTAGTATAATTCCTTCCAAGTCTACTAGTATTTTCCTAAATGATAGGATTTTCTTTTTTCTAATGGCTGAACACTTTTATACTGTACACTCCCCCAACATACACACACACACACACACACACACACAGAATCTTTATCCATTCACCCATTGGTGGACACTTAGATTATTTCCATACCTTGGCTACTGTGAACAATGTTGCAATGATTATAGGAGTGCACTATTATATGGTATATGATTATAGATAATATGATTATAGATAGTGATTATGGATGTCTAAACTATGTTATTTACTCAAAATTTGCTAAGAGAATAAATCTTCAATGTTCTCACCACAGGAAAGAAATGGTATTATGTGCACTAATGGAGGTGTTAGCTCACTCTACAGTGGTAATCATTTTGTAGCATATAAGTGTATCAAATCAAAGAGTGCATACCTTAAATTATGTTAATTTTATGTCAATAAAACTAAACAAAGGTAAGCCAAGATTATAAAAATTTCATGGGAGTAAATTTGAAAGCTCGGACAAAAGAAGAAAATATGCTGAATAAGATTTTAAGATAAATAAAATTATTAAGTCATTTTATCATAAAACAAATACAAAGGGCTTTGCTTGAAATCAATATAGATCTATCAACAGTCATCAATAGGCTTAAAAAGGAGGAATAATATTTTACGATAATGCATAGTGTTCTTACTGACAGTGACTTATAATAAATAACATTAAAATAGTAAGTTTTCTAGAAAAAATACAGAAATGTAGCATTTAATTAAATGTAGCATAAAATCATCTACTTAGTTTGAATGAAACAAAGAGATACTACTCTCTTTCATTCTCCCATCAAAAGTCCAACTACAGGGACGCCTGGGTGGCTCAGTTGGTTAAGCTGCTGCCTTCCGCTCAGGCTGTGATTCCAGGGTCCTGGGATAGAGTCCCGCATCAGGCTCCTTGCTCGGCAGGGAGCCTGCTTCTCTTGCTGCCTCTGCCTGCTTGTGTGTACTCTCTCTCTCTCTGACAAATAAATAAATAAAATCTTAAAACAACAACAACAACAACAACAAACACCTCATTCCATGCTGAGTTGTGGCTTGTGTTGTTAAACCTGAGCTCTGTTTCCACACACACACACACACACACACACACACACACAAAACAAACAAATAAACCCCTCCAACTATATATAGTCTATCAGATTGAGATAGTAGTAAAGTGATCATATTTTCTATTTATTACCGTAGTTTGCAAATAAAATCATGCTATTAAGAAGTAATATAAATGCACAATTGTTGCTCTTCCTTCTCCAAATAACATCAAATCAGTTCTGAACATGCATTTCACTTTGGTACTAAAGAATGTGGTTTAATCCATATTTTCCTTAGCTAACAACCACTCCTTATGGATCATTCAAACAATCTATGATTACTCCACATTCTTTTTTTTTTTTTTTTTATTTGACAGAGAAATCACAAGTAGGCAGAGAGGTGGGCAGAGAGAGAGGAGGAAGAGGCTCCCCGCTGAGCAGAGAGCCAGATGTAGGGCTCGATCCCAGGACCCTAATCATGACCTGAGGCGAAGGCAGAGGCTTTAATCCACTGAGCCACCCAGGCACCCCAATTACTCCACATTCTTAAGGCCCTGTCTAGTTCTATGATATCAAAAATAAATTCTTTTCCTCAGTGATATTAAACTGGGAGAGCTACTGGAGAGGTTTTGGAACATGGCCAAAAATCTCAGTGTTCTTTTCTTTAACTGGAATCTAGAAGAACCCCAGATTTCCTCCAGTAAGTAGCTATTCATGAGACTAGCATTCTGTAAACAAAGCCATAGTGATCATATATATATATATTTTAATATTTTATTTATTTGACAGAGAGAAATCACAACTAGGCAGAGAGGCAGGCAGAGAGAGAGGAGGAAGCAGGCTCCCCGCGGAGCAGAGAGCCCGATGCGGGACTCGATCCCAGCACCCTGAGATCATGACCTGAGCCGAAGGCAGAGGTTTTAACCCACTGAGCCACCCAGACACCCCATAGTGATCATATATTTAAGTGACAAAAACTTCAGTAGTTAACAGAGGATAGAGAATGTTTTTAATGAACATGATCTGTGTTTGAATTTGCAGAAATTTCATTGGACAACCAATGATAGAGAAGAATAATTAAAAGATGTCTAACCTGTATGCCTGAAGTAAATAATACATTATGTTAATAATATAAATAAATAAATAAATAATAAAAGGTCTAACAGGGGCGCCTGGGTGGCTCAGTGGATTAAGCCGCTGCCTTCGGCTCAGGTCATGATCTCAGGGTCCTGGGATCGAGCCCCGCATCGGTCTCTCTGCTCTGCAGGGAGCCTGCTTCCTCCTCTCTCTCTGCCTGCCTCTCTGTCTACTTGTGATCTCTCTCTCTGTCAAATAAATAAATAAAATCTTTAAAAAAAAAAAAGATGTCTAACAAATAATTATTAATGTCATCTGGAAGAAAAACCTGAATAACGTACATAAGAATACTTTCCACAAAGAATGTCATATTAAATGAAAACACTCTAAAAAAATTTTAAGAATAAATGAAAACACTCTAGAGTGGGAAAACACAGAAGAGAAAACAATACTGCTTTCATTAATCTAATGACTAACATAATAAAAATTAATATTCATTTTAGTATTTTATCTCCTTTTGAAAGGCTTTATATTTTTAAAATAGTATTTGTGTATCACAGTTTACAATCTATGGAAGAATTATAGCCTGACTGAGAAATATTGCACTTTTCAGGGGAAAAAATATTATTTTGCTGCTCAAAACAGTATTTGGATTTTAAGAACTCATTTAAATACCTAAAAGAGAGAGTACAATTTTAAAGCATCTTTTCTTTTAAGAAGTTCTTCACAAATCATAGAGTTAAACTATAACAGCAAATGTTAAAAATAATTTGGTTAAAAAATACTGTATTTGATGACTTAAAATAAAACTCCTAGATTCTTAAAACAGAGATCTATACTCTTGTCAAGATTATTTTATACTCTGTCACGTATACTTCAGTTTGTTCTTGAAAAAATAAGAAAAACTTTTCTGTCTTTTTTTTTTTTTTTTTTAGATTTTACGTATTTATTTGAGAGAGAAAGAGAGAGAGAGAGTAAAAGAGAGCATGAGAGGGTAGAAGGTCAGAGGGAGAAGCAGACTCCTCATGCGGCTGGGAGCCCAATGTGGGACTCCATCCCGGGACTCCAGGATCATGACCTGAGCCGAAGGCAGTCACCCAACCAACTGAGCCACCCAAGCGCCTCTATTCTGTTATTTTACATGACATTTAAAATTCCTGTTATTTCCCAACCTGCTAATTGCAAATGAATTTAATTAAAAAGTTCTACATAGCACACATTTTGATAAGAAATTCTTAAATATCTATGTGCAGTAGCTATTGATGGCACACCCAGAAGCTATGCTGTCATTCTAAATAGATCCATCTGGCTTATCACTTAAAAGTAAGATAGTTCCATCAGATCAAACACATACAGATGTTTAAGACTTATGGTACAAATTAGAGGGGAAAAATGGTTTTTGAAAGAACCAACCTGTTTAAAATACAAAATTGACTTCTAAAAGTTATCCTTATGGAAACGCAGCTTTCCCTGAAGTTTTGTCTACACTGGTAATCATTCTCTGTGAGATGTGCCAATGTTCAGTTTCTATCCCCACTGGAAAGAGGGAAAATGGATGTTTTCCATCTGCAGCAAAATAGAGTCAAAACAAACGTATTTAAATTGGAAACATTTGTGGCTAAGAGAGCTGTTCTCCATGAAAACATCTGGTTGTACTTTTAAGTCATTGCCAAATAAACGCATGCTGGAAAATCTATTTTATGCCACACATGGTCACCCATGTAGATGTAGCCTCAAACTTTTTTTGTTTGAGGTCAACACCCTATTTTAGGAAGGAAAGTACAGATTTGTGAGTGTGCAGTGAATTTTTAACAATACTGCTGGAATGGCCATGGGACTTTGAACATGTCTACTTTCTTCCAGACAAGGAACAGAATATGAGACAGTGCTTTTGATAATTCTCAGGTAGACAATGCAAACATTGAAATAATGATGATTTCGAGACAGATCAAACAGCTACTTACTTGTGAACAAAGACTGCTTGTGGTTTCTGGTTTCAGCTAGTTTTCATTATTCTTTTCTCTTATTTACATTGACTCAGAGAGATAATTAACTGAATAGCTGTGAAGAGGTAGTTTTTCAGACTATTTCATTGACCAGGTTTATTTGTGAGGGAAGGTAATTCCCAAATATCAGTGGCTTAACACAATAGAAGTTTGTTTTTCACTCAAGCCTAAGGCAGATATTGGGGTTGGTGGGAAGCTTTTCAGATTATCTTTCAGTGATTCAGGTTCTTTCATATCAAGTGGCTTTTCCAATCTTAGGGTTCAAAGACTACTTAAGTTTGTTCTGAATCTGATCATAATGAGGAATTTAAAAGTTCAAGAGTTTAAAGAAGGAGGTTAAAAGATTTTTATGTGCCAGGACCGGAATCATATATTGCACTTCTTCCACCTCTCCTTGCCACACCTAATGAAGGGAAAGCTCATAAATGTCCTCTGTGTACCAGAAAAAATAAAATAAAATATAAAATTAAATTAAATTAAATTAAATAAATAAGGGCTTCAGTGAATGCAAAATCATCTTTGCTATGTTCATGATTGGAATTAAGTAGAAAGTTCAAATATTAAAATACAATATTTTATATTTTGTAGACAAATAATACGAGTGCCAGAACAGGGTCATATTAACTATTTTATAATAAATGTCACTGGATTTTGCCTTTTTTCCCCCACATTGGTAGCCAAAGACATTGGCTACCTATAAAGTAACCTGCAAGTATGCTTCTGAAAATGTCTCACAGGCACACATGAACAAAACCACTGCCATACCACTTTGTATCTTCTAGCAACTTCTGGGCACCACTATCTCCACTCATCATGTATCCCTTCCTGCTACACCAACCTCCATCTCCTAACAGATCATCTGCTGGATTCTGCTGTCTCTTAAACATACCAGGCACATTTGAAGACATGACAGCATAGATCTTCAGGATGTCAAATATATACAATGTTCTATTGCAAAATTGGGAAAAGGCTGTTAAAAGTATATCCAGGAGTAGAAGAGGGAAAATTTTACCTCTACTCTCTAAGGGTCTTTGCCTGATCCTGAGAATTAAATGGACATAAAATGGATTAGCAGGAGAAAAGCATATACATTTCTACATGCACATGGGAGCTCCCACAGGAAAATGCAGATGCAAAAAGCCAATAAACTCAAATGCTTATATATTATATACTACACTGAAAACAGAGTAACAATTGTGGAAAAATAACTAAAATATATGGGATCACTAAAGAAGATAAAGGTAATTTTAACAAGGTCTGTTTGTACAACTTTCATTTGGCCTTGGTTCCCCATATCTAGTGGTAAGTATGGTTCTTTCCTCCCAGTATAGGGAAGTAATCATTCACAAAAGAGTTCATCTCTAGCTTCCAGGAACAAAAGGGAAGGTCACAGGGATTTTCTTGCATCTATTGTTTTACAAATGTCTTTAGCTCAAAATAATTCTTACCCTACCATGGCATATTTTGGGGTGGCATAGTCCATCACTCTTCACAAGCATTTCTGCTGTGCGCCCAAGACAACTCCTTCATTTTCTGCCTACAGCCCCTCCCTCTGCAGGACTCAGGTATTTCTCTTGGTGTATTATAACTGTCTGCACATGTCTAGGCATGACTAAATCCTTTATGCTCAACCAAGCCTGCATATAGTTTGTCATATTTAATTCTTAAAACAAACCTAAGGGGTAGATCTAAAATAATGTAACTATTATCACTCTTATTTTTCAGATGAGGAAACTTAACCTCTAAGAAGTTAAGTGGTTTGTCCAGTCTAACAAGATTCCTGGCCAGATCTCTGAATCTAACATCCAGGCCTTTAAGCACTGCACTATACAGCTTCTTTTAAGATTCAGGTAAGACCTTCTACATTCTCTTTCTTTATGTTTGCCTCGTATTTACATATTTCTCCACTGTTTCTCCCTTCTTTAAAATATATTACCACTCACTTTTTACTGAGAAGAGTGGTGTTCAACTTAAAACAATCCTAGGTTAGTGTTCTAAAAATCTTCACTGAATCCCAAGGTCAAGTTCATTTACCAGCCGTAAGTAAGAAATGCTGTACAATAAGAATAGAGGGACAGAAACTGCATGTGCCAGACTAAAGGAGGCAACTACCATCTAACTGGAGCCAAGAGTTGTCATATAAGAATGCATACTATGTGTTGCCAAATCTTATGATTTTCCAAGGGAAGTTAGGAATTTGGATTTTTATGTCAGATTTTTAATTATTGGCATTTTACTCACTTTTTTTTTTTAAACAAAATGGATTTCTATTGTGCAATGCCTATATGAGGTCTATTTGGCCCCTCAGTTATTTTTATGGATGGGAAAGAAATAGACTACATTAGCCATGGTTGGTTATATTCCAGATTTAATAACCATTGCACATTTAGTGGTTTACTCACTCTCAGTTATTAATTAATTAATTAATTCATATAATCCATGCATTCATTCATTATTCCATTGTTTGATTAATTTCATATTATGTGCAGCACACGTAGTACAGAGATGAAAATAAATCATTTCTGTCTTCACAGTTGTCATAATTTCACATAGGAAAAAGACATATTATAAATACACTAAAATGTTTTTGGTAAGTATACTAATAATGAAAAGAGTAATTAACTCTATCTCGGAATGAGTTGGGAACTTGCCAGGGAAAAAGGACATGGAAAGAACAGCATACAGAAAGCCAACATGATTTAAAGCAGCAGGCAATAGTCGGGAAAACTGGAAAATTTTTATATCAAGAAAGTATCCATGTATGTTAAGAGCTGTAGGATGGTGAGGAAAACTTTTGCGAAAGGTCCAAGGAAAAGAAAAAAATAATATACCCTAGGCTGCCTGGCATTAAAGTTAATGTGTCAGTCCTTTCAAACACAATGTAAGAACAACTGAGGGGTGGGCTACATGATATGGCAAAAATTTGATCACAGAAATGAGTCACAGAAAAGAACTATTTGTGATATGGAAATATGATAATCCAGACAATAAATATAAATTTTATTTTACTTAAAGATGAGCATTTATTATATTTTTATTCTGTCTTAGTGAGTATTTTTTCTCCTAAGAGGTAAAAGGAGTGACTGACTAGTACAGTTGCTGTATTGGATTTAAATCTGAAAAAAACAAGGATTAGGTAATGTTAGTGTTATTTGGGGAAAAGTGACCATGTTATTTTAGTATATCATGCTCAAGGTCCAGAACACTAATGTGATCAAATATATCTCCTTTACATTAGAAGTATAGACTTCCCCAGCTTCAAGGGAAAGTCTTCAGAGCTTAAAACTTTTGTGGTTAAGGAAGAAAGCGGGTATTTCAAAACAATCAGTTTAGGATTAGTTTCTGTAAGAAGAAAATAATAAATTGGCTTTAAAAACTTTCTCCTTAGAACCCTACAATATTGATGATAAAACTAATACTATGCCATGATAATTTCCTGTAAATATCACTATTAATTCATGCCTGCTTTATGTGCCAGACACCACAATAAACACAACCCGTAAGATGGTTATTGTTATACCTGTTTTATAGAAAAGACCAATGAGGCGTAAACAAAGTCAGCATTTCCAAAATAATAAAATAGATATTAGGGGATATGCTGTAGGCTTTGAGGTTATGCAGTTAGTATTCAAACCTAAGTTTCTGTGAATATAATTATCTTTTTGAGATTTTTAAATTAATCAATTTGTCTATTTATTTATGGGGGGGAAGGGCAGAGGAGGGAGAGAGAGAATCTTAAGTAGGCTCCATGCGCAGTGAGAAGCCCAATGCGGGGCTTCATTTCCTGACCCTGATATCACGACCTGAGCTGAAAACAAGAGTCTGATGCCTAAGGGGTGACTGAGCCACCCAGCCGCCCCTTTCTGAATATACTTAAGAGTCATTTTGTTCTTAAATATAGAAGAATATAAGCAAAAGTTAGTAAAGAATAGATTTTCATTGCAATCTTATCATTATTATCTAAGTATAACATATACCTCAGGATAATTGTACTCTGTATGGAAACAATCAAGTTTTCCCTTGCAGGTACTAAACTGACTTCAGGTACTGCATTTCAGAAATTCACAGATGTCCTTTTGAAAAAAAAAAAAACACCAAACTATATTTTGAAGAACAGCTGAAATTGTAAACCTAAAAAAGAATTACATGTCTAGTGATGTTTAACCCACAGAACAGGACAATTGGATAATTAAGGAAAATAATGACATTGCTTTTCAAATTCATGAAGCAATATAAAGAATTGTAATAAGCCTTGTTTAATGTAGCTCCAGAAAACAAATGCAGAATGATGAAGTGGAAGATAAAGAGGCAGTTTTCACTCAACATACAAAGAAAGATAATGAAGTTGAATGTGATTAATAGCTCTAGGAGCCAAAAAATGTCATAATTATTTTTAAAACCTGGGGGGGGGCGTTTCTCTTTATTTTAAAGAAAGGAAAAATGAGGAGTTTGTAGAAGCAATAAATAATAGAGCTATTAAGTGTTAAGCAGCCTTGCAGTTTTCTCTCCCATCAAACCATGTATATGAATTGAATTCTCTAAGAACGGAGTGAAATGTCCAACATATCCACCCAAGATCTTGGTTTTCTTATGTGCAAAGGGAATGCTGAAATAATTCTGGCTCCAAAGAATACCCCATTGCTTTATATTCTTCTATTATATTCATCATCTCTTTGTATGACATCAAATTAATTAAGATAGCATTCATATGTTCGGTTCATATATTTACATGTATTAATATTTTGGTTATCACAACCTAAGGAAGTTGAAGGACTAGCATAATTAACTCTGTCTCTTCAGGACTGTCTAGTTAAACCTCAGCAAAATTGTTTCCAATTTTCATTTTGTGACAGATTGGGCCATACACAACTGTATACTGATTGGTAATTTTAAGAATTCAAGGACTGACTACTTCTCAAAACTGCATAAACAATAAAATTTTCAAAAGAACATTTTATAAGGGCAGAAAGGAAAAAATATTCTTCATATGTCAACTTAAACACTCTATTGAGGAAAAAAACAAAACAAAAAACAGAGTGCTTTTAACTGTATACCTTTTCTATCAGAGGTAAATTTACAGATTTTTTTAAAAATTTAGGCTTTTTAAAGATTTTAGGAGATTTCAGAATGAAGGTAATGAATCCCCCCTCAACCAACTAAATAATAAGCTAACACCTGAATGATCTTTTAGTCCTACTAAAATAGTATAGTCCTAAAGAAACATATAAATCAAGGAAAACAGATTATTACTTTTTAAACTCACATCTATCTGTTAGCTTGGTATCTTCTTTGAGGGGATTCATATACAAATAGGTTTGTTCATTATAAGATTAAATAGTAATTCAGAAACCAATTATAAACTCTCATTTCCTCCAGGGGTTACTTAAGCCTTTGGTTCAAAAGAACTTGAGTTACTCATGAAAGATCTGTATTTCTCAGACACGCAATCAGTGACTCACAGGATGAGTAACAAACAGAACCAGTCCTCTTATTTCCTTCCTCCTCTCCCCTCTGTTCTTCTCTTCTTAGCCAGAATACACAAATTAATTGACTGTTTTCAACATGCCCTTCTGTTGCTTATCTTAGTTTCTGACTTCCAAAGACTTTAAAAAAAAAAAAAACAAAAACGGGGGCGCCTGGATAGCTCAGAGGGTTAAAGCCTCTGCCTTCGGCTCGGGTCATGATCCCAGAGTCTTGGGATCGAGCCCCGCATCGGGCTCTCTCCTTGGCAGGGAGCCTGCTTCCTCCTCTCTCTCTCTCTGCCTGCCTCTCTGCCTACTTGTGGTCTCTCTCTGTCAAATAAATAAATAAAATCTTTAAAAAAAAAACAAAAAAAAAACCCCGAAAACTAGAGTTATTTCATACATTAAACTATATTCTACAAGGATCTGACTAACATAATCACTGAGAGAGAGAAAGACACATGATATAAACATATAAATCTATTATCTTCCTTTCTTCCTTCCTTCCTTCCTTCCTTTCCTTGGAGGAATTATGAAATCTGTACACCAAAATCC
The DNA here is from genome assembly GCF_922984935.1 of Meles meles. Taxonomy (NCBI): domain Eukaryota; kingdom Metazoa; phylum Chordata; class Mammalia; order Carnivora; family Mustelidae; genus Meles; species Meles meles. The sequence goes on from NC_060075.1 coordinate 82,756,551, forward strand.
ATTTCAATGTCATAAATCAATTTCTTGTACTTTTGTCTGAATTAGTTTTTATAGGATGCTAAATTCTGGAAGAATTTGATGTGAAAATCCTTGCTATAGTTGTCTCTTCTAGTAATTATTTCAAATAATCATTGAGCCAGGTATTCTTCTAGTATATAACTATATACTTATATACTTATATAACATATAAGTATATAAGTATATATTGTATATAAGTTTATATAAGTATATAAATTATATATCCAATATAGTTTACATTTCAGTGAATGGAAATTGACAATTGATATAGGTTGAATAATGCATAGTATATTAAAAGATGAGGAGTATAATGGTGGGGAGAATGATGAATTGCTATTTGAGTCAGATGGTATAGGCAAACCTCAATAAGAAAATGATAATTGAGAGGTGCCTGGGTGGCTCAGTTGTTAACTGTCTGTCTTCGCTCAGGTCATGATCCCAGGGTCCTGGAATCGAGCCCCACATTGGACTCTCTGCTCAGCGGGCAGCCTGCTTCTTCCTCTCCCACTCGCATTGCTTGTGTTCCCTCTCTCGATGTCTCTCTCCATCAAATAAATAAATAAAATCTTTAAAAAATGATAATTGAGCAAAATCATTAAAGAGAGGATGTGTCAAGACATGTGAACATCGAGGGGAGGAATATTCCAGGCAGACAGAATGGTCAATTCAAAAGGGATAGTGGCAGCAGTGTCTTTGTCAAGATGTGCAGGCCAGATAGTTTTGGATTTCATGAATTTTTTTAAAAGATTTTATTTATTTACTTGACAGAGAGAGAGATCATAAGTAGGCAGAGAGGCAGGCAGAGAGAGAGGAGGAAGCAGGCTCCCTGAGGAGCAGAGAGCCCGACGCGGGGCTGGATCCCAGGACCCTGAGATCATGACCCGAGCCTAAGGCAGCGGCTTAATCCACTGAGCCACCCAGGTGCCCCAGTTTTGGATTTTAATATAAGATTCTTTGAGAAAATATATCCTTAAGACTCAAAGGAAGTACCTTTTTATGATCAAATTTAATCCATAATATCACGGTAGATACAGTCTTTTGTTCACTCATTCATTCAAAGATCAAGCAGATAAATTTTTTTTTATTGTCTGAGCACTAGAAATACAAACATGAGTTAGACAACAAGGAAACATTCATGTAAGTAGATCTTTACATTCCATATTATAAGCATAATAGAGTGTGTACAGAACTCTTTTGGATGATAGTAGAATGGGTGACAAACTATCCTGGGAAAGTCATAAATGGCTTCACTGAGGAAGTGATATTTGATTTGGTTCCTGAAGAATGAGTAAGATTTCACAAGTAAGAAATGAGAGACAGGCATTGCTAGGCACAGAATCATATCCACAAACACAGAAGTATTGAAGAGAATATGAAAAAGAGTATGATATTACTGGATGTATGGTACTTGAGAGGGGAAAAAGAGAATTGAGCAAAATGTGAAATGCCGCATGCTATGCTGTTTGGATTCTCTTTTGTAAGAGGAATGTTTTAATAGAAAACTGACATAATCAGGTTTTTAAATAAGAGCTATTTGATGGTGGGGTGGAGGATGAATTGCACCATTCAGGCAGCCTTCTACAGTTACCAGCCGTTCATAAGAGATCCCTATAGATACATGAATAAAGATGCTTTAATTCTTCAGGGGAAGCTTTATAACATTACGTAGGACTCTTATTGCTAGTGTTGATGTAGAACAGAACTCAGAAAAGGATAGGTTACTTCCGAAAATATTCAAATCATCATCCCATGGGGTGTAGAATATGAGGGTCTACAAGATTTCATTCTAGACTTTGAGTTTTTTAATGAGGTATCCTAAGTACTCTAAAGCAATATAAAATATTTGTTGAGTGCTTCTCGTATATCCTGTACTGTGCTCATTCCTTTTATGCATTACCTCATATACTCTTCGTAACAGCTCTGAGGTCTTTACTATAACTTTCCACATATAATAAATGAAGTAAATGATGTCTAGGAAGGTTAAATAAGATCCATAGATGAAACAGTTTTTATTAGAATCAGGTACTTCAGGTTACAAGTGCTTTGCTATACTATTTTCCTGAAAATTTGGCACATATTTGTCTCTAATATATTGTCATTAAGGCACAGCATACATCTGAAATATTGTGAATATGTTGTAGTTTATTCACTGAGATCTGCTTTAGTGACTAGGAAGATGAGATTTCCCATGACAAGAACTGGTCAAGGGTCTAAGATTTTGCCTTACTTGCAAGTTGAAAGAGGTTAGCTTCCCACAGTTTCATGGTTGCCAGTAGAAGATACAAGACTCGGGTTAGAGACAAAGGATATTATTACTCAAAGGAATTACAAAAGCCAGAGTGTCATCATTCACACCGGTTCCTTAATTCTCTATCACAAAAGAGTGATTCAAAAAAGGACATACGATGGCTGCACATGCAATAGGTTGGGTTATAAAAGAGGATCCTTGAGTTTAGTGGATTCCAGTCTTTCCTAGAGGTCATTAAATTTGCCTAATCTTTGCCTTGGAGAAAGACTTTGTCTAAATTATATCAGATAGTAAACAAACAAGCCCCTAGTTCTAGAGAGACATTATCACTACCTCTCAAAACTTTTTTTTTTTTTTTTTTTGTACAAAAATATTTGAAGGGGTGCCTGACTCAGTTGGCTGAGTGTTGGATTCTTGATTTCAACTCAGGGTCCTGGGATCAAGCTCCACATCGGGCTCCATGCTCAGTGTGAGTCTGCTTGAGATTCTCTCTTTCCTTCTCCCATTGCCCCTCCCCCCACCCGTGTTCTAAATAATAAATGAATAAATAAATCTTAGGTGGAAAAAAAAGGAATCCTTGAAAATAGTCTAGAATAAAGGTGGTTAGGTACTAAATTCAAAATATCTACAGAAATGTAAGAAACCCAGGAAGAAATGTCTCCTAGCATCTCACTCAGAAGGAAACTGTGCTAGGGGATATTTGGGGAAGTTGAACCAACTACCATCTCTACCTTACATTTCTGAAATCCCATGGCAGACTTGAAAGGCAGACATTTTTTAGAACTTGACATGGATAATTTAGGCCAAGTTTGATTCCACGGTTAGAGCCATATAGAAATTTGTCGATTTCATTACATAATTAATAAGTCTGCATGTCTTGATTTTTAATCAAATTATAGAAAACTCTTACTTCTTGGTTGATTTTGATGCCACAGTTAAAGAATGATGGGCTTTGGGGCACCTGGGTGGCTCAGTTGGTTAAGTATCCAACTCTTGATTTCAGCTCAGGTCATGATCTCATGGTTGTGAGATCAAGCCTAACACGGGTCTCGGCACTCAGCATGGAGTCTCCTTGAGATTCTCTTTTTCCCTTTCCTCCTGCTCATGCATGCATATGTGCGGAGCGCTCCTCTAAATAAATAAATAAATAAATAAATAAATAAAAATCTTTAAAAAAAAGAATGATGTGCTTCAAAGTATTTTTCTAACATTTTAACTGTTTGAATTATATACCCTTGTTTCAGCAATAGAAAGACACTGTTGACAAAATAATTTAACTTTTAAACTACTCTAATCAAGATAATGCTCCATGTCATATTAATTCTCTTAGAGTCATGAAAGAAAATGTGAAAATTTTCTTTTTACCACTAAATACAACTTCATTTTTCCAGTCAATAGATAAAGGGGATTATTTATACTTGCAAAACTTGTAAGTTTAGATGAATTTTCAGACAGACTAGTGACACAACTGGAGATCATGTAATTTCTTTAGTTTATCTTTGGATGAAGTATGACATGAAGCATGCATTTGAAATCATGAGAGCACCCGAAGGAATGAATAGTAAATAATAAGGTATACAATATAGCAGAAACATTTACCACACTGTGCAAAAAATGTTGCAGGATCCCAATCAAACAGAAACAAAATTAATACAAGAAATAGCTGATTATGGGAATACATAAATGGAATTAATACAAGAAATAGCTGGTTGTGGGAATGGTGGACCCTGCTGCCATTAGAGAAACTCTAGATACGAGCCAGAGGAACTCAGTGAAAAAAACATATCAAAATAAGTTAAGAAGGTGGTTGTAACAAAGAAGATAAGGAGGTCCCAGAGGTAGTGACACCGTCAAAAAACTTCACGTTAAAGAAAATCGCAAAACATTTCATGACATTGAAAGTGCTAAAAATAAAGCATGGGAAGTTGATACAACCTCGAAAGGAATAGGACAATTTTCCAAAGCACAGAAAAGATCTTTGTTCTGTATCTTAAATTATACGATGACAAGCAAGCACCGTTCAAACTCCTCAGTATTTTTAACAAAGATAAAAAATAATTCTTATTTAAATTACAGTGTATCAAATAAGTACTAGCTTATTATTTTTAATACCCAATCCATCTCTAGCCTATACCAAGAGAATTTTTAATATTTTGACAAAAATTTTTGAAGTCCTGGAACAACAGTATTTTTTCTTGATAATCTTTTTGATTCTTCAGATTGATTTGCATAATTTTAGCTGGCACAGGCATTTTTACAGTCCTGTAATACTGTGCAAAAGAGGATACCTTATCTTTGTTGTATGTATGATTATTTATAATATAAATACATATTCTTCATACCAGAGATTATACCATAAGTATGAAGTATACATACCTTTCTCTATCCTGGACATCATATTTTAGGTACACATTACTTCTCACATAGAAAGATATAGAAGTCTTTTCACCGTTCTACCTTCCACGTTCTTACCTTGCAAGTCAATTCTTCATTTCCCTTCATATGGATATTTCAAAAATGCATTTGTAGTCATGTCACAGCCTTACTTAAAAGTGCATAATGAGAAACTGCTTTATATTTCATTAAAAAACCTTTTTCCCCACTGTTTTCCACTATGCTATCTTTCCTTATCGTTCCCTCTCCACTTATGCCTCATGTTCCCCTTTCCTCTTCCCTTTATTACATGAATATATAAATCAATGAATAAATGAGCAAATATTTACTGCTGGAATATCTCATATAAATTAAGCAAGTTAAGGTAACATTCTCCAAAGTGTTGATTCTCACACATGAGGGAATGTGGAAAATAACCTACTGTACTGGTGAGAGGAAATATCAAAAATTCTATTTCATTTCTTATGTTTGTTTGTTTGTTTGTTTTTTAAATATTTTATTTATTTGACAGAGAGAAATCACAACTAGGCAGAGAGGCAGGCAGAGAGAGAGGAGGAAGTAGGCTCCCTGCAGAGCAGAGAGCCCTATGCGGGGCTCGATCCCAGGATCCTGCGATCATGACCTGAGCTGAAGGCAGAGGCTTTAACCCACTGAGCCACCCAGGCACCCCACATTTCTTATGTTTATTAAATCCAAAATACAAAAGAGCCTGGGTTTCTCAGTTTGTTAAGCATCTGAGTTCTGAGTTTTGATTTTGGCTCAGGTTATGATCTCAGGGTTCTGAGATTAAGCCCCATGTCAGGCTCCTCACTGGGTGTGGAACCTGGTTAAGAATTCTTTCTCTTCCTGCCCCTCTCCCTGCTCATGTGCTCTTTCTATCTCTCTCTCTAAAATCAATCAATCAATCAATGTTCTTCTCTAAAACAAATAAACAAACAAACAAAAAATAAAATAAGCCTTAATATCCATGTAGGCAATGGCATTCTTACTGGGTCAGTCATGTGCCACATGGAGGCCAGAGTAGGAATTCCACTGTACAGACAAGAGCCTTCCCCCTTGTTTGTTAATGGCTGATACATTGCAATCATTTGCACTTGTAAATATGGTTGAAGTGGATTTATGTTTTATATCATCTTATTTAAACCAAATCTCTCTTCACTAAATAGAAGAGAAATTTAAATTCAATGAGACAAGAATGATGAAAAAATGGAGGGTGATGGAAAGAAATGACATTGGACATGCATGCCTGCTGCAAGTATAAAGGGCTAAAAATTGATCTGTGAACAAGTCAGGTAAATATTCAATATTACTCAGAAAAAACAGTTGTATGGTTTTACATGTACTCTTAATAATGAATTTCAACTAAACTACATATTTCTCTTGGAGATAATAGCTCATGGTGGCTTGAAGTCATCACAGTTAGTAATGTGTTAGAATTCTCTATCTATATGAGGTTAAAATGATGCAATATTTTTAGGGGACAGTAGGAACCTGACAAAATTTAACCAACTTAGCTATAAGCGTATAATAGCAAAAGTCAAAATCCACATTTGATTATGCTAATTGTTATTCATACAGTAGAAAAATGGCTAAAAGAGCTTATGTGAAATAGCAATTATTATTTGGGCAGATACAGAGAAATGTTAGAGAGTTTAGGAAACACTTTTAGGACTAATAATCCAGTATTAGAACTATGCGCTAGAGTTGGATTAAAGTGCAGGTCTTAAACATGCCTTAGATGATAGATTTGAGAGATTCTATTTTGTTAATGAAAATCTGAAGAACTACTCTTCTTGAACCACTAAAGGGAAAGTTTTCTAAAGAAAAAAGGGCTCTCATTAAAAAAAAAAAAAGAAGATTACTCTAAGGAAAAGAAAATTAATGGGGAAAAAAATCTAAGGATATTATCTGAGAAAACGGCTGTTTTCTATTAAAAGTAAACAAAGGATTCAAGAATTAGTTCATAGAAATAGAATCATGTGAAATACATTCATTTGTATTATTCATAGACAAAGGATTGCATCAAAGTGGAAAAGTTTTTTTTTTTTTAAGATTTTTATTTATTTATTTGAGACAGAACACAGCAGGGAGGAGGGTCAGAAGGAGAAGGAGAAGCAGATTCCCCGTTCAGCAGGGAGCCTGAGATGGGGTTAGATCCCAGGACCCTGGCATCATGACCTGAGCTGAAGGCAGCTGCTTAACCGACTGAGCCACCCAGGGGCCCCAAGCATGGAAAAGTTTAAGCAACAAGTGGAAAGTAATCATCAAAGTGGCTACTCGGGTTGGGATGAGGAAACTGATCTTCAGATTTATGACGTTTTGTAAAAATGGTAGGCAATGATAATAAAAATATTTTTACTATACATATTAACTTGTTATTAAATAGCATACAGTTTACTTAAAGAACTGTCAAATTTAAGGATGAGTTACATATATTTTCCCTAAAGGACAAGTCTTCCAAATTTATTTACTATTTGCATAATATGCAAGTGCTTCATGGAAGTAGTCTTATCAGTCCTTTAAAGATTAATGTGGCATTCAACGATGAATAAGAAAGCAACTGCTTACTGAAAAAAATTCACTTCATGAAGAAATGGATTTCAAAATGTTTTTATCATTGAATGATTCAAAACATTGCAAGTGTGTCACCTACAAAAATTTTATGTCAGCCCACTTGTACTGGGAAACAGAATTTTCTAATCAGTTTAAAACTCTTCCACATGAAGAGTCTCAGTAGATTTTAAACTAACTGATTAAAAATGTAACATGTAATACCTACCAATCAGTTTGAAATAAAATATGACTTATATCAAGAATTAGGGATACTGATAGGTATCAATACTCAATGCTTTGCAGTATTGGTCAGTAAAACTGAAAATGAGTTTGTGATTATTAAGTACAAAATGACACCCTTCTTTTATTTAGATCTACATATATTTGTGAGGAATCTTTAGGCTCTTTTCTATCTTTAACAACAAAGCAAGGGTGGACATAAAGTGAGCTTTGTTCCTGGCTATGAACATATTATACACACAATGCAAAATTGGATTATTAATAATAATGAAACATATTTATTTGTTCTTACTGTATTCTTAAATATTACACTCTATTTAAATAACTTAATACAAAATATAATTGTTAAGAGACTAATTTACAAAATGCTTCTTATATGACTAATTAAAAAAAAAGTTTTGGGGCACCTAGGTGGCTCAGCGGGTAAAGCACTGACTCTTGTTTTCCTCTCAGGTCATGATCAGGGTGGTAAGATTGAGCCCCACATCTGTCTGGCTCCATGATCAGCAAGGAATCTGCTTGAGGTTCTCTCTCTCCCTCTGCCCCTCCCCCCTCCAATAAATAAATAAATCTTTAAGAAATAAAATGAGTTTTTAAAGAGATATTGTTTATCTTCAGCTGGTTATTCATCTCATTATGAAATATTATTAAATAACAAACACTATGGAACACCATTTTTAATATTTTAAAGAGAAAAAGACATTTAAAAACTTTAATATAATGTACTTATGTCATTTTGCATTATAATATTTATGATAATTATAATAGAGTATGCATAACAATGTGACAGAATATTTTCAATCCTTATATTGTTCTTTTAAATTTATTCTAATTTTTGTTTATATTTTATAAGCATAAAATATATTATGCCATATTACATATGAATAATTTTTAAATATATAGTTGTATGTATATTGGGAGATAACCCACTGAAAACCATTTTAACTGATAAGATTCTGTAATCAAAACACTTTGGTGCTTATAAAGCCTCATTTTATAGAAGCTACCTTCAACTTAAAGGTCTCTCTTTCCATTTTGGGAAGTGTCTCTTCTTTCTCCTGAATTTTCACATTCTTTTACTGAAACTTCTCAGGCACTTTGCTACACTGTAATTATTTTTATCTATCCATTATTTTTTCTTGTTGTTAGAAACTACATAAGAATTTTTCTTAGCTCTGTATCTCCTCAGTCATCACAAGAGTAGTGAGTCTACAGCTAGAGACCCTCAAAAATATATGTTGACTGAATCATCTTGGGGTTTATAACTGTGGAATCACTCAAGAAATAACTCTTTATCATATTACAGAGAAGCTTCTATTAAGTAAATAAGGACTAAAGAGCAAACCACCTGGACCGCTTGCCAAATATTCTCCATAGGATACCCCACATCAACTCAAAGTATTTATAATTTAAATTGATGTTATATAATGATCCTTGCTTTGCTGATAATCTTCTCACCAAATGCATATGGGAAACAGACATGGAAGCTGAACTATGACCCATGTGCATAATCATTCAATTAAACACAATAAAACAGTTGGCTTTTTACAATGTCGAGTAACAATTTATTGACCTGTTGGTTTAATCAGAGTAAGGACTAAATTTGTATAATAGCCAAAGCTTTGCATTTGTTAATACATATTCCTAGGGGAATTGGGAAGATGCTCTAGATATGAACATTTCAAGGTTTGTTTAACTTTTGGGCTTTTTTTAGCTTTTAAGAAACTTAAGTGTTAGTTAAGGAATTTGATGCCTGCTGAGATCCTTTTACTGAGTATTATTGTCTTTTATTCTCACATCCTCACTCTCTTCATGTGTGCGTGTGCATGCACACATATGTGAATAAAGAACAAAAATTCAGCACTTAATCCTAAATTATTTCAAAAAGGACTCTACTTTTCATATTTTTTCTTCCTTCAGGATCCTCTTAGAGTAATTTGCTATATAAATATCTTTCTCTATTATGTGAAATATTGATTAAGTTAGGACTATTTCTTAATATTGGCAAGTTTCACATTGTTTATATAGCCTTTTAATTAGACTGCAAATTCTGGGAATGCATTACAAGATAAGCCTATATGTGCTTTTCTCTTTGGAGTGCACCATAATGCAATTTGCAGTGAGTCACAACTTCAGAGTTCTGTTCTTTCTAATTAAAATAAATATAATAACAACAATAATAATAATTTAATTAATGGAAAATGATGTTTCATTAATTTTTTCAACTAGCATTTTAAATTATAATACAAGTTTTTACATGAGAAAGTTCATATGAATATGCAAAATGATTTGACGAAATGATCAATAAATGAAAGTGAGAAGTTAATGAAACTGGCTTTTAACATTCTCTATAGCAGTTATTAATGAGGGAATGAAATAAACGTGTAGTAAAGGTAGGATGACAACTTATTTTTTTCTTTCAAGTTTGTTCTGCAGAGCACAACACAGAAAAACAATATTGAGAATTAAGAAAAAAAATTGACTCAAGTTTAGAACTTTTGTCAGTCACAATTTTACTTATCAATGTAGTTTATAGGGATAGCCACAAATTATTTTTATATTTCTAATATTATATATTTTATATTTATATATAAATTATTACAAAATTTATGAATATATAATAGAATTTTCATTATATATCTATATATTTTATATCATTTATATTCATAAATGATATATAATTTATAGGTAAAATTTTTATATTTTAACTTGGTTTTACTTAAAACTCTCTATGTTATTTCTGCAGTGTTTTCACACACCGCAACAGAAATTTCAGATGTTAATTAATCCAGTTAATTTGCCTGAAAATATGCTTCCTGGGACACAACTAATTTGAGCTTATGATAAGGATGTAGCTGGAAAAGCAGATGTCTACAACTTTCTAGGTAAAATGAAGGATTGTCATCAATGTAATTAAGAAAATTTTAGCATTTATATTTTTATGTATTTTATACTTATGACCTTTAAGATTTAGACTTCAGACATATTTAATTAACCTAAATGTTATACTAGATTTCTTGGTTAAAACTGGCTGCAGATAATGTAAACATAATTTCCAAAGAGGCTTCCCATTACTACCCTGCCCCACATTCTTGATCTACCCTGCCCCACATTCCTGATAGCCTAATATTGCCACGAATGTTTCCTGAAAAAATAAATATTGTGTTTGTCAGTTTGGCATGAGAGTCACCCTATTATTTTCAGAGAAAAAAAAAGTCCTCTGAGTAATAGGAAAGATGATCCAAAATACATATTTTTGTACTGATTTCAAGAAAAATATATTTTTTAAAAAATCTGGCCAACTGAGTTGAATTTTTTCCAAAAAAGGATGAACTAATCAATTAGTTGGTTAAGGCAGATAATATGTTCTGTGCTCTGAACTCCCCACAGTACCTGTGCCTAGTCAGGTGTTTGCACAGTAGGTCCTTAAGTTCAAAGATAAAGCGTTTCTCAGTTAAAATCAATTTCAAAAAAACCTTTGTGTTTACAATCAATCCAGCCAGGGACAACTGCAAATACAAATTACGTGTTTCTGGATGCCTCTGAAATAGGAACCATAGATTTTCTTATCAGGGTGCTTTTTACTCAGGTTATGATTTCTTGAGTAACATACAATTAACTAGATGTTACTTTTAAACTGAGCCCTAAGATAACATAGTGGTTATCTACATTTTAGAGAGGTATCATAATGTGTAAACAAGTACTTGCATAGTATGGTCAGGAAATGTTAAAATATTGCCTGACATGATTTTTATAAATTTAAGAAAGTGGTTTCAAAAGGAAGAATAGACAGGTTTTTGTTTTTTTGTTTGTTTGTTTGTTTTGTCTTACTTGCAGCCCAGTGGCACTTGACTTGAATGCTTGCTTGAGGCTCAGCACAGTCCCCTACTCTGAGAAGCCAAGCCCCTTTCCACAGACATCTTTCTAAGCTTTGCTGGCTCAACGGCTGCCCTTCCTGTTACTAGGACTGTGCTCTAAACCTCCAAATTCCAAAAAACATCTGAACATTCCTAAACTCTTTGTTTTCTCCTGGTGAGTGAGGGTCAAGATACTAGAAGACTTCCTTTGGTGAGACAATTTCTGATTCCGTAGAGAGACTGCAATAATGACCACCTTCTTGGGCTCCCTAATCACCTGCTATTTGAACCTAAACCTTTTTTATTTTTTAATTTTTTTCTTACTGTACCTCTGTTGGGAGTGTGATCACAGACCTGCTCTTAAATCCCAGAAGAATTTCCCATCCTCTTTGTGTACCACTCCCTTAATAATATGACAATATCTGAATCTAATTATATGAAGAATGTGTGCCCACTTAAAATCCCTGTTTCTCATTTCCCTGTTATCCTTAGTAATTGCCTAAGATGAAAGTTCCTGCAAATATGAATTTATCCTCTTCTCTATTCTCATCCCCATTCTACTCCATGCTTCCTCTCCTCTAACCTAACTTCACATTCTTCCTGCGTTCTCATACCTTTCATTTATGGTTTGTGAAATCCTTGGTATGTGGCGAATACATAAATACACACACACACACACACACACACACACACACACATTTCTTACTTTGTCAACTTCTTTTGTGACATTTCTCTATCTCTTTCTTTAACTGAAATTGTTGTCCTCATGAGACAACCACAGCATGCCTCAAGCTGATGTTAATCATTCACCCACACATCTCATACCTCTGGGTCAGGAAGTGGGAAGTCAGCATTCTTCTCACTTCCCAAACTGATCCCTGACCATTACTCTGATCCTCCTTGGAAAATCCCTTGCTCTTTTGGAGCTCAGGATATTTGGCTCTTTACCAAATATACTAATCACTCACTCTCAAGCCCTGGGCACTTGAATGCATCACTCACTCACAGTGTTTCTCCCTATTTCAAGTCTTGCTACCATCTCTGAGGTGTTTGTTTGTTTGCCAATATTCACATTATGGCCCATCCAGCATCCCATACGCTCAATCCATTGACCTTCCTACTGTCAATTCCTATACCTAAATCCCTGTATGTTTAAAATCTACTTCCATCCACACACCCCCATGGCTGCAGCCAAAACATAAACAGCACCCAGAACAATTCCGTTTCTACACTCTTCATCTCTTCCTATGCTTTTTTCAGCTCTTTTATTCTTGTCCCCATTATGCTGTTTGGTCAGTATCATCAAGTCCACAAATCCACTAAATTATTTTCTTTCTATCACTGGCCTCTTCTCTTTACTTCTCTATCTAGCATTATGGTCCATTTTTCAAACCATTCTTGACAATATGCTCAGGTAACTTGCCTCTGTTATTCTTCTATAACTTTTCCCTGGGAAAACTAGTATGAGATAAATCCAACAGTTATTTCCTGCTATATCTGGGTTGATGAGGAATATTAGGGAAAATCACATGGACCAGTATGTTAACTCTAAATTTTATTTGGCCCTTTATACTTTCTGGGAATCGTTCATAATTTCTCTAGTTAGATCACTCTTTTATTTGCCAAGTTGGCTATTTAAAATTTTCTCCAATCTCATCTCAAATTTCCTGCTCACCTTAAATCTTTTCTCTTTTCAAATGAACTCAACTCTACATGTTTGAGGAAAAATATAAGCAATCAGGCAGGAATTTCCTTCTGCTGTTACCTAGACAGTGATTCTTTGTGATTTACCCCTTTTTTCTGTTCTCTTGTCACAAAAGATGCCTGCTTTCTTTCATCTACTTCTATTCCCTTCAACTTCATTCTGAGTTCTATTTTTTTCCCTCTTTCAGAGATCTTACTGCGCTGTTTATACCCTTATCCCTATATTTTATCTTCTTCTTTGCTGTTTCACTTCTACTAAGTAGTCTATTGAGCCTTTCCGACCTTAGACAAAATTCACTTTGACCAACATCCTTCTCCTTTTACTGTCTTCCTCCTGACCTTTTATAGAATGTCTCACTTCTGTAAGAGGTCAAATCTTTAAAGAATTCTCTATACTTTTTCCACTTCTGCATCTTCTGTTTATTCTTAAATAAAGGTCAGTATGAATGTTGACAGATCACTTCACCAAGATACGGCACCATACATAGCAATCTTCTTTATTGTTAAGTACAATACCATATTTGGACCCTTGTCTCATATAATACCTCTTTAACATTTAGAACATTTAGTAACATTCCATACTTTTTGAAATGCCCTTGTCCTTTGATTCCTATGATGCTATATTCTAATTTTACCCATCTTTGTCCTCCATGTCATTTCCCATTTAGGTTCTTCATAAAATAAAAGAGCTAAATATGTAATTCTAAAATCTCTCAAGACTTAATTATGTTTCTATGTACTTATGGTCATTATAATTTATGTATTATCTCTTAACTAGGCTCTACCAAGATGTTTAATTATGAAACTGATCTCAGAAGGTTTTTACTGCCAGTCGATAATGGCAGGATCCTGAGACATGTTTTGACCATTAATATCATTGATTTTCCAGAACCTCCAGACTGTACCGATGGTCCCTAGTTTTTCCCAGGCACAGGTATGGTACATCATTTTCCTATAGTTTGCTTTTAACAGCTACATATAATGAAAGAGGGCAGGCATATTTCTCCAGTTAAAGTTGTAGCAGTGACTTTTATTATGTATATAATGTGTTTATATAAATAAAATTATGAGCATATATTCATGTATATAAGAAAATACATAATCTCTCTATGAAATAGTTAGGAAAAAGGAATTACCATGTAGAAATTCTCATAGATGACTGGGATTAGAGAGCAAATACATTAAAAACAGCAATAGAGATTCTTCAAAAGACTGGTAAGAAAAGTGAGGCAGAAGAGACAAAAAATAAAAGGCTTTGCAATTTAATATATAAATTTAAGCCACTGTCTCTGAAAATGCCACAGCAAGCAATTTATTTTTACAATCCTTATAGCTCAAACGATTCATGTTGTGAAAGCAAATAATGTGTGCTTGCTTGGGGTTGACCAAGTCAGAGATACAACTTTCTCTAAATAACTGACAGTTTACTTTAAATACAAACTCTAGTATGAGTAAATGAGCAAGAAGAGAAGGGACAGTATTTCATGTAGAAGAATTCATATGTGCAAATGTTTTGAGACAGTGTAGAGCATTGTGAGTAAGAAGAATTGAGTCTAATGTGATTGGGATGCCTGGCTGGTTCAGGTAGTTAAGTGCCTGGGTTTAGTTCAGTCATGATCTCAGAGTCCCACATTGGGCATCCTTGATCATTGGGGGAGTCTGCCTCTCTCTGTCCCTCCTCCATGCCCATCCTCCTTGCTAGTACTCACTCTCTCTCATATAAATAAACAAAATCTTAAAAAAAAAGTGAGAGAAATTCTAGTGTGATCGAAAAGAATACAAAATGATTTTTGAAAGGTGATACAGGTATTTAAGAATTTTGGTCTTTGCCTTAAGGATACTAGGAATCTTCATAATATTTTAGGCAGATAGGTGTTTTAAATAGATTCTTCCTGTTGAGTGTAGATAAAGACTTAAGGATGGCAAGGGTAGAAGAGGTATCCACAGATGTTGTAAAGGGTCAGCTGATAAATATTTGGGGTTTTGAAGGCTGAAAGGAAAAATCAAGAATATTATTTGTATCTATAACAATGGAGGGAACAAATTTCTATTGACAAGTTTTTAAAAATACAACAATAATAGTAACAATAGGTTGGAATTTTTATAGAAGTATCCTCTATAAAAATATGAAATATAAAAATAATGTATTTTTCCCTTTGGGAGGATAGAATTTCCTTTTATTGGATGGAGGGGTTAAATAACTGAACATCATTGAATGGTTTTCCTTGTTTGGCTAACACATGAGTCACTAAGAATCTTATTTCAGTTATAGCCTCATTTTAATTTATATTTGTGAATACAGTCCATCATCATGAGATTTTTTTAAATTTTTTTACATTTTCTATTTTTTTCTGGCTATTATTTTCTTGTCAGTTGGGAATATTGTGATGAGTGCTTAGTCTTATAATTCTGATGTATATCATATTCTTCTATTATGACTATAGTGCCTTTGTACAATAAACACAATGCTTTACCACATAATTCAATAACAAAGTAATCCACACTCTAACATGCCTAAAAGTGTGGCATTCAAAAATCCACATTTCCCTTCTTGTTTGGCCATGACGGGTAGGCATGGTAATAAAAAATGACATGGTAATCAGCATGCTGTTATAACTGGATTACTGCAATTTATAGTATGTGAAATTATGAAAGCACCATATATGGTCTCTATCTCCATTACTCAACTCCACCAACACAGCAAGAATGCAACAACAGATATTACATAAACAAGTGGGTGGGTATGTACATGTTCTGTTAACACTTTATAAGGAGTGAAATTTGGATTCCGTATAAATTTCACATATCACAAAATATTCTTTCTTTTTATTTTTTTAACCATTTAAAAATGTACAAAACATTCTTAGCTCATAGACCATACAAAAACAGTCAGAAGTCTAGATTTGGCTCATGGACAGCAGTTTGATGAACCAGGGAGTAGAGAAAGACCAGTTATCAAGTTATTTCAGTAATCCAGCCTAACGAGGTGATGGAGATAAAGATAAAAGAATAGTCTTGAGATACTTAAATAGTTAATTAATCTGGTATTGAATTAACTATACAGGAAGAGAGGAGGACTCTGAGGTTTCTGATTTGCATACTGGTTTGGATATCTTCAGTTAAGATAGGAAAATCTAGAAATAGACCACATTTGGAGAGAAAATTATGAGTTCACTTTTGAACATGTCATGTTTGATATGCCTTTGTTATATCAAAGGAGAGATTTAAATAAGCAGTTGAACTCAGAGGTCCTGCCTAGGGCTATAAATGTTTTGTAATTGAAACCATCGACTTGGATGAGATTACTCAGTTAAAGAGTAGAGAATTAGAAGAAAGGAGGACAAAAGGCCAAATCCTGAGGTACTCCAACACTTAATGACTTGGGGGAAGAACCCTACCCTGCCAAGAAAACTAAGGAGCAGCTAAAGTGGTGGTAGAAAAAGAGAGATATGCCCTGAGTCACCAAGGAAGAGAGTGCCAGCAGTTAGTAGTCTGGAATTCCACAACAAGGTAAAATGAGATATTAAAATGTCCATTGCATTTACTAACTGATATGGGGGAAAATGGTAAGTGGTGAGCCTAAGAACTATTTCATTGATGTTATAAGGGTGGAAGCCAGAATGGAGCAGATTGAGGAGTGAGATGGTGACATATAAACCATTTTTTTAAAAAGAAATTTGCTTGTGAAATAAGAGAGAAGACAGTGGCAGAACTACATTGGATTGAAACAGTTTTGTCTGGTGTATTTGGTTTTAAAGTGAGTCTCATAGGTAAATTTACAAACAACTGGGGAGAAGCCATTTGACTAGGCATTTGACGACACATGAAAGCAAAACATAGGAGAGAGATGGGATCAAAGCCCAGGTGGAATCAATTAATCGTTTATCAATCTAGTATATTCATTTATCTTATAAACATTTATATGTCTATATTTCCATCTCAATTTATTTTTATGTTTAACAAATTCAAAATGCTTCGAAGCATTATGTTTTTTCCTTTGAGACTGTACTAGCAACTTAAAAAATATATTTTATTTATTTATTTGACAGAGAGAGAGATCATAATAGGACCAGAATAGGAGACAGAATAGGACAGAGAGAGAGATCAGAATAGGATCAGAATAGGAGAAGCAGGGTCCTCGCTGAGCAGGGAGCCTGATGTGGGGCTCGATCCCAGGACCCTGGGATCATGGCCTGAGCTGAAGGTAGATGCTTGAACCAACTGAGCTACCCAGGCATCCCTGCACTGGCAAATTTAATCTCTAAAAACATACTAGTGAATTGAAGGTCCCAGTTTATTTGGCCGTATATTTTTATTTATATATATTAATATTATATATATATATAATATACTGTATATTATGTGTATTATTTGGTGTTGGAATGAAAATTTCTTTATCATTGCAACTGAAATACAGTACTTTGAAAACATGCATTAGTGTCCCTTGATTTGAAAAATCATGAATATAAACTATAAATTCCTTTAAAAACATAAAATAAATTTAAATTACCATTAATAAAAATACAAACCAAAACCAAATAGGCATTTAATTAAACTGCCATATTAAGTACCTTTTAAATTCATTATAAAAATCGACTCATTTTCTATATGTATATCTATTATAATATGTTCAAATATCACATTCATTTTCTTAAAAGCTGATTACACCGATTACATTAAAATGTAATATTTTTATGCTGATACAAAAACACTTTTTTTTCCCAATTTTCACTATTAAAGGCAGTACTCTCTGATAACCATGAAGTTATTTTTCAAAGCAAACACACATGCGCACACACACATATACAGATGTTAAAGAATGATATCGGCTATGGATATGAATAAGTAATGAGAATCTTCATGTATTTTTTTTCTTTTTCTCTTGATCAAGGAGTAAGACTCCAAATCATCTCTTCCAAGCTCTCCTCCGCTCTCAGCTCTCTTCTGTGTCACACTGAAGGCCTGTTAAGTCCTTCCTGTTTTCCATTCCTAGTGTTGGATCTGTCCCAATTTGAGGTGGTAAAAGGTACATACTTAGGGATGACAGAATAGGGTGGTAGATAAAGAAAACTGCAGATTTAAAAAGTTGTTGGTTAGGATTTGAAAAGCTATAATAAGGATTTTATCTGATATGAGAATTTAATGGCTGTTCAGGAAATTTGCCAAGTTTGATTTTCCCAGGCAATTGTTCCAGAGGTACTTAGAAGTTTTAGAATAAACCCTATAGATTTGTAATAATATTTTTCTGCCAAGAGAAAAAGCAAGAAGCAACTGTAAATGCTGAAGAAAAGTAAAATAAGATGAACACTGAGTGTAGATTGGGTTTGGCAGCATAGAGACTTTTGACGACCTTTGGGGGAAAGTTTTGGTGTTTAGGCAGTAACCTCTAGTAGAGTGGACTGAAGACTTTGCCAGAGGTTAAGAAATATATAAAACTAGAGCTGGAGCAAATAATCCTAATATTTGTATGGAATCAGAAGAGACCCCGAATTGCTAAGGAAATGTTGAAAAACAAAAACAAAACTGGCGGCATTGGGGCACCTGGGTGGCTCAGTGGGTTAAGCCGCTGCCTTCGGCTCAGGTCATGATCTCAGGGTCCTGGGATCGAGCCCCGCATCGGGCTCTCTGCTCAGCAGGGAGCCTGCTTCCCTCTCTCTCTCTGCCTGCCTCTCTGCCTACTTGTGATCTCTCTCTGTCAAATCAATAAATAAAATCTTCAAAAAAAAAAAAAAAAACAAACAAAAAACTGGCGGCATCATGTTACCTGATTTAAGCTTTACTACAAAGTTGTGATCACCAAGACAGCATGGTACTGGCATAAAAACAGACACATAGACCAGTGGAACAGAGTGGAGGGCCCAGATATGGACCCTCAACTCTATGGTCAAATAATCTTCGACAAAACAGGAAAAAATATACAGTGGAAAAAAGACAGTCTCTGCAATAAATTGTGCTGGGAAAACTGGACAGCTATATGTAGAAGAATGAAACTCGACCATTCTCTTACACCGTACACAAAGATAAACTTGAAATGGATAAAAGACCTCATTGTGATACAGGAATCCATCAGAATCCTAGAGGAGAACATAGGCAGTAACCTCTTTGATATCAGCCACAGCAACTTCTTTCAAGATATGTGTCCAAAGGCAAAGGAAACAAAAACGAAAATGAACTTTTGGGACTTCATCAAGATCCAAAGCTTCTGCACAGCAAAGGAAACAGTCAACAAAACAAAGAGGCAACCCATGGAATGGGAGAAGATATTTGCAAATGACAGTACAGACAAAAGGTTGATATCCAGGATCTATAAAGAACTCCTCATATTCAACACACACAAAACAGATAATCATATCAAAAAATGAGCAGAAGATATGAACAGACACTTCTCCAATGAAGACATACAAATGGCTCTCAGACACATGAAAAAATGCTCATCATCACTAGCCATCAGGGAGATTCAAATTAAAACCACATTGAGATACCACCTTATGCCAGTTAGAGTGGCCAAAATTAGCAAGACAGGAAACAACATGTGTTGGAGAGGATGTGGAGAAAGGGGAACCCTCTTACACTGTTGGTGGGAATGCAAGTTGGTGCAGCCACTTAGGAGAACAGTGTGGAGATTCCTCAAGAAATTAAAAATAAAGCTTCCCTATGACCCTGCAATTGCACACTGGGTATTTACCCCAAAGATACAGATGTAGTGAAAAGAAGGGCCATCTGTACCCCAATGTTTATAGCAGCAATGGCCACGGTTGCCAGACTGTGGAAAGAACCAAGATGCCCTTCAACAGACGAATGGATAAGGAAGATGGGGTCCATATACACTATGGAGTATTATGCCTCCATCAGAAAGGATGAATGCCCAAGTTTTGTAGCAACATGGACGGGACTGGAAGAGATTATGCTGAGTGAAATAAGTCAAGCAGAGAGAGTCAGGTATCATAAGGTTTCACTTATTTGTGGGGCATAACAAATAACATGGAGGACGTGGGGAGATGGCAAGGAGAAGGGAGTTGAGGGAAATTGGAAGGGGAGATGAACCATGAGAGACTATGGACTCTGAAAACAACCTGAGGGTTTTGAAGGGGCGGGGGGTGGGAGGTTGGGGGAACCAGGTGGTGGGTAATAGGGAGGGCACATATTGCATGGAGCATTGGGTGTTGTGTGAAAACAATGAATACTGTTACGCTGAAAAGAAATTAAAAAAAAAACTCTGGACCTGAAGAGTGGAAAGTGACAGAGCCATAATTAATAATTTAATGTATTATTAATAATTATATTAATATTATATTAATAATCCTTGGAGCTAGGATGCTTTTTTTTAGTGGTATAGATTTGAACATGTTTAAATCCTAACAGAAAGCAGACAGTAGTGATGGAGTATTTGAAAATGGAAGATAAATTTAAAGTCAAGTTCCTGAGAGAGTAGAAAGGAAGATAACCCAGTGAACAGGGATTATTGTTAATGACAAGAAGATCTTCCTTTTACTCTAAAAGGAGGGGGAATGTTGCAGATATAATTGGGGTTATAGATCTTTTGAGAAAAAGGTGAGTTATTACTAGTCTAATGGTTTCCATTTACTCGGTGTGGTAAGAAGGGAGATTCCCTATGGGAAGTGGATAGAAGGGAAAGGGTAAAAGTTGTGGGGTAAAAGGGCAAGATTTAAAATAAATGTAGAAAGATGAAGAATAAATATAACAGAGATTTGCTTAAGATGATTAAGGATCCAAGACATTTATTCCTCTACTAATTTTTTTATAATCAATATTTCAGGCTCATACTTGTGAAATGCCACAAAAGCTAACTCTGAGCATTGACCAAAAAAAGTTTAAGCTCAATTTTCTGATTATTTGAGTAAAAAAAAAAAAGTTACAGATATCAGCATACTTCTTACTCAAAACCTTTAAGGACTCACTATCCAGGGCAGACTTACAACATGTATTTCTTAAATAATAACACATGAAAGTAAAAATTACTCCTCAATCCATGGGCTGCAGAATGGATGTTGTATTAGCAGGCATGAAAACAACATTAATTTTATACATCTCCATCAGGGCTCTTGGTGACTAGGTGCATTGTCAATGAGTCACATTCTGAAAGGGATTTTTTTTTTTTTTTCCTGAGTAGTACTTCTCAACAGTGGACTTCAGTGTTCAGTAAATTGTGTTATAAACAGATTTGCTGCCATCCAGGCTTTGTTGTTCCACTGATACAGCAGAGGCAGAATAGGTTTAGCATGATTCTTAAAGGCTCTAGGATTTTCAGGTCAATGTGCACTGGCTTCAACCTCAAATAACCAGCTGTATTAGCTCCTGATGAGAGTTAGCCTGTCCTTCAAAGTTTCGAAGCCAGGCACTGACTTCTCCTTTTTAGCTATTTAAGTCCTACATGACTACTTCTAATTCTTCTTCTCCTTCTCCTTCTTTCTTCTTTCTTCTCCTTCTCCTTCTTTCTTCTTTCTTCTCCTTCTTCTTCTTCATGACATCTTCTAACAACAGAAGGTTATTCTGTATACATAGAAGATCTGTTTTTTAGTGTACCCACCTTCATTGATTATCCTAGTTAAAACTTTTGGATAACTTGTTTGCAGCTTCTACATTAAGACTTACTGCTTCACCTTGCACTTTCACGTTATAGAAATGTTTTCTTTCCTGAAACTTCGTGAACCAACCTGGGCTACATTCCAACTTTTCTTTTGCATCTTTTTCACCTCTCTTGGGTCTCATAAAATTGAGGAGAGTTAGAGTCTTACTCTGGATTAGGCTTTGACGTAAGGAAATGTTGGGGCTGACTTGGTCTTCAGGCTACTAAAACCTTCTCCATATCAGCAATAGGGTCATTTTGCTCTCTTATCATTTGTGTGTTCACTGAAGTAGCAGCTTTAATTTCCTTCAAGATCTTTTCTTTACACTGAATATCTTGGTTAATTGTTGTACAAAAGGCCTCACTTCGACCTCTCTTGGATTTTGATATGCCTTCCTCATTAAGCTTAATCATTTCTAGCTTTTTTTTTTTTTAAAGTGAGAGACATGTGACCATTCCTTTCACTTGAATACTTAAAAGGACATTGTAGAGTTACTAAATGCCCTAATTTAAAAATTATGGTGTCTCAAAAAAGAGGGAGGCCTGAGGAGAAGGAAAAAGATGAGGAAATGCCCAGTTGGTAGAACAGTCAGAACACAAACATTTATCAATTAAGTTCACCATCTTATATGGGTGAGGCACCTCAAAACAACTACAATAGTGATATCAATGATCACTGATCACAGAGCACCATGACAAATATAATAGTAATACATTCAAAATATTGTGAGAATTTCCAAATTGTGACACACAGAGACAATGAACATATGCTGTTGGAAAAATAGTGCCAACAGAGTTGCTTCACATAGGGTTGCCCCAAATGTTCAATTTGCCAAAAATGTAATATCTGCAAAATGCAACTTCTATAAAGTACAATAAAGTGAAGCACAAATAAATAAGGTATGCTTGTGTCTGCCAGGACTTGTTGAGCCTGTTACTTTTCTTTTTAAAAAAACTTACTTAATATTATTATGAAGTTTGGTCATGTTATGTCTTTACTCTGAGGGAAGGCTTTTGTGTAATCTTGTTTTTTTCTTTTTTCAGTGTTATTTTCAGAGAAAATATTAGGAGACATGCTTCTAGGCAGTTACTGTTCACTTTATTATCTTATTATCTTTGCTTACCCCCAAATCTCCTGATAATTTAACTTTAAATGTAAGTACATTAGGAAAACAAAGATTTATTAAATTGAGCTGGACAACTTATTAAAATTTAAATTTATAATGTATAAATTTGGTCCACAAATGTATGTCCATAAGAAATAGAATAAATTTAAACGTCTTATTACCCAGCTTTAGCTAAACTTCATTTCTGACTGATATCCCATGGGCTGTGATTAAACACACACACAAGTTTGTGTGCACACATACACACATGCACACGAATCACCAAGAAACTAATAAATAATTCACTCGAGTATTTCCTGGGGTCATTCTATCCATGTTGACCTGTATTTCAGCTTTTTACCCATGGTCAAGCTATGGAGAGATGTCAGAAGCTGTGTGAGAGATGGAGGTCAATCAGTTTTCTACAAATGTCTTTCTGTAAGGAAGACCTCCTCCATGAATGGCTCTACCAGAAATTGGAGTACAGAAATCTTACAGAAGGCTACCTTCCGGCTCCCCACAGGACAGTCTATCAGCATACATGTCATGCTCTTCTTATTTAAGTGATAGTTGCCATAATCAGTGACTTTAAGTTAAAAAAAAAAAAAGCACTCTGTAGGGATAGGAAAAATGAGAGGAAGCTGGGGGTGGAGATGAAAATAAGAAAAAAAAAAAGATAGACATCTTAAAATATTACCCCAGTCCTACCATCCAACCTAAATTTAGTACTCTTCTGTTTTTATTATACAGAGAGCTAATGAGTCATAGTATCATTTGATGTTTATACATGTTGATTTTTTGCTTCACAGCTGCCTTAGAATTTGATGAGGATTATCTATTATTTCAGTCAATATATAGAGTGACAGCCACAGATGAGGACTCTTTAAATGGTGATAGACTGATGATAGGTGGTGATCATCATGTGAGATGCATATATTGCTTCAGGATACAGGACTATGCTTCATTTTTCAAGAGTAGTTAGCATATTTAATTTGATAACTAAAGAGTATAATTAAGTTGACATATTTGTGCTATATTTGTGTGAATGCTGTGAATAGCATTTTTAGAAGATATTTCCTTGATTTGTACAAGAGAATTATATGACTTTTAATGAAGGTGGGCAGCTGAGAGGAAGATGTTGATGCTGAGCTGAAATTGGGACTTTGCTTTCTGGATTCTACTCAGAACTGTTTCACTTTTCTAGCTATTTCAATGACACATGCGAATGTGATTGTATTTTTTGATGTTTCAGTATCCTAATTACTAGATATCTAACTGTAAGAGACTTGCTTTTCTCATAATTGATTCATGGTTATAAAGTCTTTAGAGATTTGGCAAAATGAAAAGAACCCATAAAGCTCTTTTGGGAAATTTAGTGGTACACTGGACTAGGCCAGCATGCTTACTGTTCTTTTCAAACATATATTGAAAGAGTTTACTAGTTCTAATTTAGTAACTCACAGTATGGAGTAATGGAGCAGTAAATGGGGATGAAGTAATGGAGCTACCTTGGGACTTGGGTCAATTTATGGCTTTAACACCAACTAGCAGTATAATCCAGGAAGGTTATCTAATCTCTCTTGCCTTCGATTTACACAGTTAACCTTCAGAGTTATATAGGCTATTGTCAGTCAAAGTACTCAAAATTCCTGCTCAAAAATATTTTGTTGCAGACCAGCCAATACAAAAAAATTAATATAAAACTGTTAAGAAATATGAGACCTCTCTTATTAGATGTTAAGTCTTTCTAATAGGTTAAAAAAATAACCTATGATTTAGTTGAAAATTGTTATTACCAGTCTGTCATTTTCTAGGAAAGGATAGGGACCCAGCAAATGATTGTTTTAAAATTTAATGTTTTAGGTAATAGTTATATTGTTAGAAGATAGATCCTTATCAGGTTTAGAAAAAATACACAGATATAATCACACTTTTCTTTAATCAAATTTGACTTCATTTCAAACTAATTTGTTCAGATCCTTTTGAGAATAGATTTATCTACTCTCATCCCTTCTCAGAGGTTGTGGCACATTAATAAAAAGTGGAATCAAGGGGCGCCTGGGTGGCTCAGTGGGTTAAAGCCTCTGTCTTCAGCTCGGGTCGTGATCCCAGGGTCCTGGGATTGAGCCCCACATAGGGCTCTCTGCTCCATGGGGAGCCTGCTTTCCCCTCTCTCTCTGCCTACTGTGATCTCTGTCAAATAAATAAATAAATAAATAAAGTGGAATCAAGAAGTAAGATAAATTATAGACTGCATATTCAACCACATTAATATGTGAAGTTGGTTTCTATCATAATTTTTGTTTCTTAAAATCTGAACTTAGTGATGATGAGTTAATTTTGCACATTCTTTCAGAGTTGTATTAATTTATAGAATCAGAATTAAGATTTTTTAAATCATCTTGGGAAATTGTGTAGAGTATTATGTAGCACTATAAAAACAAAATCTTTTGGTTGTGTTGATAGGTTAAATAAGTATTATTTTTCTTGTATTCTGCATCAGTATATGCTGGTGGTTTTAATACAAGCTAGATCATTAAAAAAAGACTAAAATTAGTCAGTGTGAAAATAGGGAATTTTCTACTTATTCATTCTATTATTATATATTAAAAGTCTTCCAAACACCTTTTCATTTATTTTGGTGTGAGTAATGTATATATTATTTTTCTAGTATTCCATTGAGACACAGTTATCAGGACCAAAGAAAGGAGCAAATTATTTGGAGTAGATTCATTAAGTGGAATTGTTAGCTTGAGAGGAAAAGATCCCTTGGACTTTGATGTTGGATACCATGTAATTAATTAATTAGTTAATTATGCTACACAGAGTGATAGGAATTTTTAGAACTTAAAACTCTTTCTGAAAACATTAAATACATTATTATTTGAAAAGAAGAGTAATGGGGCACCTGGGTGGCTCAGTTAGTTAAACAACTTTCCCTTTGGTTCAGGTCATGATCCTATGGTGGTGGGATTGAGCCCCACAGCAGGCTCCCTACTCTGTGGGGGAGCCTGCTTTTCCTTCTCCCTCTGTCTGCTGCTCCTGCTTGTGCTCTCTGTCTGTGTTGAGTAAATAAAATCTTTAAAAAAATTTTTAAAGAAAACATAAATTTTTTAAAATTTTACTTTGTGTGATTCATTTATGAGAATTTGGTAACCAAAAGTGTAGATCCAGTCTTTGTGGTTACTCAAAACACAGCACATCTTAACTTCTTAGATTTATCTAAAGAAGTTTAAAGGCGTAAAAAATACTTTAAATTGTTTGTTAATCAGGGAAAAATAAATGAGTAAGTCATTAAAATTTAAATCTCTCCTAACATCAAAGAAATGGAAGACACTTAAAATAATCAGGTTTTTATACTGAAACTTTTTCAGTTTTCATACTCTATCTCATGTAGAATGGCAAACACATAGATAGCCAAGGTAAGAGCAGGTATAAATGAATTTGAAACTAATGTGATAGGAGAGAAGAACAATTTCTGATATATCCAAAAGAAAGATAATTTAAGGAAAGCATTGTTGGGAAGATTTTCCCAAGTGGATAATGAAGGCTTTATTAAGTAGGAAAAACTAACTAGAAAGAAAGTAGCGAGAGGACTATTGAGATGATCTGTCAACACAGAAATAAGGAGTGAGATTTGAGAAATAAAGGGATAAGTGTTATTTTTATTGTTATTATTAAAATTTTCCATTTCATAAATCTTCCAAAGTGTTATTTCAATAAGGTGATTAAGAAAATAGCCACAAGAGAATAAATGCATGAATTAAAAAAACAGAGAATTTGCTGCTTTATGAATAGATAATTAGGAGAAAAAAGCAATAATAACTAAGGATGATATCAACTTTCTAGCATAAAAGAACATAAATGATGGAAGAAAGCCAATGACTTCTATTTCAACTTGGATTTGTTGAATGTTACAGGATGACGGAGAAGCTAATGATACATATGTTTTAAGCAATTTGAGTATTAGGACTACAAAATGATGTTAGAATTTGGGAAAAATGGAGATTATGTGTATGAGGCACATATTTAGCAGTTCAGCTCCATACTTTCCCTGCCTACATTGACTCACACATTCAACCAAACTTCTACTCGCCCTTTAAGACCTATTTCATCATTCTACTACATAATTAACCAATTTATTTTATTATATTTGACATGTTAATGCCCACCCAAGAGATTTAGGTATAATCACTGTCAACTCCTTATTTGGCATGGGCTCTTATATATTGTAAAAGGGTTACTGGATATTTGCTTAAGAAAGTTTTTAGTAGATATTTTACAGCCTTGGAAGTGTTTCTCTTTTCTTTTCTTTACCAAGGGGCACTTGCTGATATGTATGAATAAATTACATCTAAAGAGTAAAATGTGTGACAGGATGATGAGGAAAATATTTGAGATCCAATGACATACTTAACTCTTCTGAAATTATCTTCCGTTCTTGATCCCAAAGGGTAGCTCATGGTCTTGTTTCTATGGGTTAACATAAAACAACCTGTACTGTGAATAGTTTCAGTGCATTGTACTTTGAGTTTATGATTGAATCTGAATCTATTCATTATCTTTTTTTTCTTGGTTCAATTTAATCTGCATGTATTTATATAGCCAAACTATACATGCTTTTGAGTGAAACTTAATGGCATATTAGAGTTAAGCTATTCTGAAATACACAACTAATCTAGTTAGCTAAGAAAGCATTTGTATGTCTTTTAATTGCCTATAAGAAAAATTAATAGCTATATCTAATTGGGAAAAACAAATAAAAGTTTTTAAAAACTCTTTTCCAGGGGAGCCTGGGTGGCTCAGTGGGTTAAGCCGCTGCCTTCAGCTCAGGTCATGATCTCAGGTCCTGGGATCGAGTCCCGCATCGGGCTCTCTGCTCAGCAGGGAGCCTGCTTCCCTCTCTCTCTGCCTGCCTCTCTATCTACCTGTGATCTCTCTCTCTGTCAAATAAATAAATAAATAAAAATCTTTAAAAAAAAATAAAAATAAAAACTCTTTTCCAGGTTTTTCTAGCTTGCACTGAGAGCAACAGATAAAACAGTTTTGTTCTGTCAAGGAATATTAATTGTCACAATTAGAAACATAAATGATGAGAAGCCTCAATTTGAATAAGTATATTTATGTTAAGGTTGTATCCACAGGAAAATGACTAACTAAATTTTCACATATATTATAAATAATAATAAAAAGATTATGTAGCTATAAAGTATTTTATGCATTATATTAACAAATATGATTATATATTCCATAATTGGTACATGTGCTAATATAAAGTGAATATATTTTATTAAAAGAATTTATTTATTTATTTGACAGAGAAAGAAAGCACAAGCAGGTAGAGTTGCAGGCAGAGAGAGAGGGAGAAACAGACTCTCTGCTTAGCAGAGGAGCATGATATGTGACTCCATCCCAGGATCCTGGGATCACGACCTGAGCTGAAGGCAGATGCCTAACCAACTGAGCCACCCAGGCTCCCTAAAGTAAATATATTTTGGAAAATACTGGAAGACAATTGTAGAAGTGACTAACACTGTAATATGATAAAAGGATTTTAATGTACTTTTTCCTTTTGTTTTCTTTCCCATAGATTTTATGAAGTTGTTGGATTGCTTTTTTTTTTTTTTAAGATTTTTTTATTTATTCATTTGACAGACAGAGATCAGAAGTGGACAGAGAAGCAGGCAGAGAGAGAGGCGGAAGCAGGCTCCCCGCTGAGCAGAGAGCCCAATGTGGGGCTCGATCCCAGAACCCTGGGATCATTACCTGAGCTGAAGTCAGAGGCTTTAACCCACTGAGCCACCCAGGTGCCCCTGTTGCATTGCTTTTTAATAAATACAATAATTTTAAATAATGGTAAAAGTAGACCTTAAAGAATAGTTTAAAATATTTTATTTAAACTATTTAACTTCCATACCCTGAGGTATAAATAGAACATTTGCAGATTATGAATGCCTGTTAGATGTCTTTCTATATTTCAAAGTGTAGTAATCAAGTATATTACTACAGTGTAATCAAATTCTAGATTTGTGAAGAGAAAGAGAAAAAAATGGTTGTATTTAAATTATTTCTATCATTAACTTACATCTCTACAAATGATGAAGGGGAGTAATTCATTGATTCCCCAAATTCAATTTAACTTATATTATTTGAACAATAGAAGTAAATATGGATCTTAGTTTATCCCTTATTTCTGGGGACAGTTATCCTGTCTATTTACATTTGCAATAGAGGTGCTACCAATTTCTTGGAACAATTTTCTGCTGCTTTCGTGCCTTCAATAGGCATGAACTTAATGTTTTTACTGATTTAGTAGAACTTAATGCTGGATATTATAAGCAATACCAAAATTACTGAAATATTGCCTGACAATATTGTTTTCATCTCTCAAGAAACACAGTATGTTAAACTGAAGTTAATAAAACATAAAAGGAAATGATTTAAAGTGGTCTATAAGGCAAATATTGTGAATTACATTATATTACGGTATAAAGGAGAAACCATGTTGTAAAAGAGAAACCACATTAGGCTGGGATGGTTGGGAATGCTGCTCAGAGGAATGTGTCACCAAGTCATTATCCATTATCTTTTACTTTACATTCCTTTGAGAACTTCCTTGAAGCTCTCCCCTAACCCCAAAGTTTGCCTGTACTTGCCTTTAAATCTAGAGCAAAGTTATGATATCTATCACACAGCATTATAGCAAATTGTATCTTTGTTCTCCATTACCACTGAGATCCTAAAGACCAGGAACAGGCTTATTCACATGTGTATAGACTGGAATGACACACTGTGTATTATTAACAAATGTCTGATGCTTGACTAGAAGGCTGAATAAGAAATAAATTTAAGTTTCAGAAATGTTCTGGAATTGATCAGGGACTTTAAGTATGAATTAAAGACACAAGCAATAAATTTACCCAAGAAATGTCCTGAGAGTTTGCTTTAATAAGCTATGATTTTAGATAGCATTTCATCACACCAGATAATAAGATGAAAATGAATATATTAAGTATTTTATGTTCAATTGCCAACTATTCCAGATATTTGATATTTGGAATAATAGAGGTGCACTATTTTAATCTTCTTTTCAGTTTTCATCTCTTTGATGTCATATCTTTGATGTGTGGCATGATGCCAGAGGCTAAATGATTAAAATTACTGCTTAAGAAAAAATTAGGTAACTTTGTACCAAAAATCATTGTTTCAACATTTGAATACTTTAGGAACTTTTAAATTCCTAACAAGATTAAGATGGAATCATCACAAATCCCAAAATATTTTTTGTAGGTTATCATAAGTCAGCAGATATGTACATATAAATTGGCACTTTCAACATTTTATATCTCTGTATTTTTTTCTGCTTCCTCTGAATTCTATTACTGTGACTGAAAAAAAGCCTCAAAGACATTATAGCAAGAGTATAATCAATAGATCGAGATGAAGGTAGCTCCATTACTTATTCCTTTAAAACTCAGCAGGAAATGTTTGGCTTGCACCCTTGTAAGTTTTAAATACATACTTATTGATTAATTTAGTTAATCACTCACTTTCTATTCTCTGCATTTCCTTTAAAACTTGGTAACTAAACTATTTAGGTAATAAAATTGATCTTTCAAAACTAAATTAAATATGGAAAAAAATAGCAAAAATATGTGGAATTTGACAGTTGCTATTTTCCTATTTGTTAAAACAACAGTCTTGTGAAATGAGTTTCATAGGACCTTATTTTTATAACTCACCATCATTTTCATAGGCAATCAAAACAAATCCTTCTGTGAAATCTTTGTAGACTATAAGACAAATAAGTCATATCTATCTCCTTAATTTCATGTGTAGAAATTGGGATGTTTCCTTCACAATTATATTTTGGATATTTGATTATGGATTGATTTCTGCCTGTGTGGACAGGTTCACTACTCTGTGGCCATTCAACAGCATGGGACAGAGGCACAAGAAAAGGGCAGATAACCTGGTTGTAACTTTTCACTCTGCTTCACATAAACTACTGGTATCCATGCAGGTGTGTGACCACTTTCCTGGGACAGAACAGTATAGAGTTCAATGTTGCAAGGCTGTCCTCTGGGGTTGGGGAATGGGTCCACACCTTGCTGGGTCTTCTAAGATTTGGAATTTTGAATCCCAGTCAATGGCAAGAGATAAAAAGGAGAACTGTGGTGTTAGTCCTGCTGACAGCCTAAACACAGACAGGTTAAGGGCAGGTATCTGAGGAAAGACTGGGACACAGAAGGGGAGATTGTTCACTTTTCTGTGAGGGGCTCCTGCATAGAAGTGGCCATGACTTCCTCTCCCCAGGGAAGAGAGGGCAGGGTGTTGCCATCATCCACCCTCCTCAACCTCTCCCTACTGTCTCACCAGCACAGTCACATTTCAGAGAGAAAAAGACTGCCTTCAGTGGAGGCTGGGATCACTTACAAAAACCCCTGCCCCCCTGTGTCCAGCAGGGGCATCTTCTTTACTAGGGCAACTCTGACTGCAAACCAGAACAGTGGATCCTTTCCTTAGATCAGTACAGCAACACCCCCCCAACCCCCCACCATCAAACAAGTCCAATCATAGAGTGCACCAAAGCTTCAGCTCTGGTGGAAATAGGACCAGGCTTCCTTTTTATTTATTCTTTTTATATTTTATTTATTATTATTTTTATTTTTATTTTTTCTTTGGAATCAGGCTTAGAGTATTTTGTCCATTTGTTGTTGTTGTTGTTGTTGTTGTTTTTCCCTTTTCTCATTCTTTGGATTAGTCTGTTTCTGCTGCTGCTTCTGCTTCTGCTGCTTCTTCTTCTTCTTCTTCTTCTTCTTCTTCTCCTTCTTCTTCTTCTTTTTCTTTTTTTCTTTTTCTTTGTAATCAGCTTATAGTTTTTCGATTGTCAGCTTGTTTGCCTTTCTGTTTCTTTTCCTTTTCTCTTTTCTTGAATCAGGCTTGTTTTTGTTTTTGTTTTCATCAAGCTTATCTTAACAAACAAATCAAAGCACACCTAGTTGAGAGTCCAGACACTCCCTACTGTAAGCAAGGAGGAACTGTGCAGAGGATTGTCTTATGGGAAAAAGTAACCAAAACACAATAGTAGAGTGCACATAGCCTACACCAGGAACACTTCCTAAAGCACCAGGCCCAGAACAGTGTATGACCCCTTCTTAATAGAGTATTACTTTCAGGAGCAGGAAACATAACAAGCTTTCATAATACACAGAACATAGACATAATGGCAAGATGGAAGAATTTTCCCTAAAAGGGGGATTAAGAAGAAATCACAGCCAAGAATTTGCTCAAAACAGATACAAGCAATATATCTGAACAAGAATTTAGAACAGCAGTCCATAATAATACTAGCTAGGCTTGAAAAAGCTTATAAGACACCAGAGAAACCCTGGTTGCAGAGACAAACGACATAAAAACTAGTCAGGCCAAAATCAAAAATACTATAACTGAGATGCAAAATCAACTGAATGTAATCACAATGAGGATGGAAGAAGCAGAGAAATGCATAGGTCATATAGAAGATAAAATTATGGAAAATAATGGAGCTGAAAAGAAGGAAAGAAAACTATCAGATCATGAATTATAGACTTAGGGAACTAGGCAGTTACACAAAGCATGATAATATCTGTATCATGGGAGTCACAGAAGAAGGAGAGTGGGGAAAAGAGGCGGAAGGTTTACATGGACAAATTATAACTGGGAGCTTCTCTAATCTGGGGAAGGAAACAGTTATTCAAGTCCAAGCACCACAGAGAACTTTCCTCAAAATCAACAAAACAGGTCAACACCAAGACATATCATAGTGAAATTTGTAAAACACTAATACAAAGAGAGAATTCTGAAAGCAGCTAGGGACAAAAGGTACTTAACCTGTAAGTGTAGACACGAAAGGTTAGCAGCAAACCTGTCCATAGAATCCCAGTAGGCCAGGAGAGAATGGCATTATATATTCAACATGCCAAATGGGAAAAAATATGCAGTCAAGAATACTCCACCCCATGGGGCACCTGGGTGGCTCAGTGGGTTAAAGCCTCTGCCTTTGGCTCAGGTCATGATCTCAGGGTCCTGGGACCAAGCCCCACATGGGGCTCTCTGCTCAGCAGGGAGCCTGCTTCCCTTCCTCTCTCTCTGCCTGCCTCTCTCCTTACTTGTGATCTTTGTCTGTCAAAGAAAGAAAGAAAGAATACTCCACCCCATAAGCCTGTCATTCAGAATACAAGGAGAGAAAGAGTTTTCAAGACAAGCAAAAACTAAAGGAGTTCATGAACACTAAACCAGCTCTATAAGATTTATTAAAGGGGATCTTTGAGTGGGAAAGAGAGATAAAAAACCAACAACGATTAGAAAGGAACTGAGACATTCTACAGAAACAGAGACTATATAGGTAATACAATGGCACTAAATTTTTACATATCAATAATAATTCTGAATGCAAATAGACTAAATGCTCCAATGAAAAGACATAAAGTATGAGAACGGATAAAAAACAAAAAACAAAACTAAAACAAAACAAAACCCATCAATATGCTGCTTACAAAAGACTCATTTTAGATCCAGATACTTCCAGATTGAAAGTGAGGGTGTGGAAAACCATCAATCATGCCAACAGACATCAAAAGAAAGTTGGAGCAGGTATATTTATATCAAACAAACTAGATTTTAAAGATTTTATTTATTTATTCATTAGAGATAGAGAGATGACATAAGCAGGGGTTGGAGCAGCAAAAGAGGAACAAGCAGACTCTGCACTGAGCACAATGCGGAGTTCAATCCTATGACCTTGAGATCATGACCTGAGCCAAAAATCAAGCTTTGGACATCTAACCAACTGAGCCACCCAGGTCACCCAGACAAACTAGGTTTTAAACTAAAGATTGTAATAAGAGATGAAGAAGGGCACTATATCATAATAAAGGAAGCTATCTAACAGAAGATCTAACAACTGTAAATATTTATGCCCCCAACTTGGGAGCAGCCAAATATATAAATCAGTTAATAACAAACTAAAAGAAACTCACTGATAATCATACAAAATATTATAAGACTTTAACACCCTTCACAGCAATGGACAGATCATGTAAACAGAAGACCAACCAGGAAACAATGGCTTTGGTGAATAACACACTGGACTAGGTGGACTTTATAGTTATACTCAGAACATTTCATCCGAAAGCAGCAGAATACACATTCTTCTCGAGTATACATGGAACATTCTTCAGAATACATCACATTCTGGGTCACAAATCAGACCTCAACTAGTACAAAATTATATGAGATCATACCATGCTTATTTTCAGACCACAACATTATGAAACTTGTAGTCAACCACAAGACAAAATGTGGAAGGACCTCAAATATATGGAGGCTAGGGAACATACTACTAAAGAATGAATATATTAACCAGAAAATTAAAGAAGAAATTTTAAATACCTGGAAGCAAATTAAAATGAAAACATTAAAGTCCAAAACCTTTGGGAAGTCACAAAGGCAGTCCTAAGAGGAAAGTATATAGCAAAAAAGGCCCTCCTCAAGAAGCAAGAAAAGTCTCAAATATACTATCCAACATTACAACAAAAGAAGCTGGAAAAAGAGCAGCAAATGAAGCCCCAAACCAGCAGAAGAAAGGAAATAATTAAGATTAGAGCAGAAATAAGTGATAAAGAAATTTAAAAAAACAAACTAGACCAGATCAATGAAAGTAGGAGCTTCTTCTTTGAAAGAATTAACAAAATTGATAAATGCCGAGACAGACATATCAAAAAGAAAAGAAAAAGGATCAAATAAATAAAGTCACAAATGAAAGAGAAAAGATCACAGCCAACACTGCAGAAATAAAAAAAAAAAAAATAGAATATTATGGCAATTACATGCCAAAACTTGGGCCATCTGGAAGACATGGATCAATTTCTAAAAATATATAAACTACCAAACCTGAAACAGGAAGAAATAGAAAATCTGAACAGATCCATAACCAGCAAGGAAATTGAAGCTGTAATCAAAAATCTCTCAACAAATAAGAGTCCAGGGCCAGGAGACTTCCCAGGAGAACTCTACCAAACATTTAAAGAAGAATTAGTACCTATTTTTCTGAAGTTTTTACAAAAAATGGAGGCCAGCATTATGCTGATTTCAAAACTAAAGACCCCACTAAAAAGAAGAATTACAGACCAATATCCCTGATGAACATGGATACAAAAATTCTCAACAAGATACTAGCTAATTGTACATTGATTATTCACCACAATCAAGTGGGATATACTCATGGGCTGCAGGTATGTTTCAATATCCACAAGTCAATCAATGTGATATACTTTAATAAAAGAAAGGATAAGAACTATAT
Source organism: Meles meles (assembly GCF_922984935.1). Taxonomy (NCBI): domain Eukaryota; kingdom Metazoa; phylum Chordata; class Mammalia; order Carnivora; family Mustelidae; genus Meles; species Meles meles. The sequence goes on from NC_060075.1 coordinate 82,791,601, forward strand.
GATTCTCTGAATCAATGCAGAAAAAGCATTTGATAAAATACAGTATCCTTTCTTGATAAAAACCCTCAATAAAGTAGGGACAGATGTACATATCTTAACATCATAAAGGCCATATACAAAAGACCCACATTTAATATCCTCAATGGGGAAAAACAGAGCTTTTCCGCTATGGTAAGGAACAACACAGGGATGTCCACTCTCACCACTGTTGTTCAACATAGTACTGGAAGTCCTACCCTCAGCAACCAAAAAACAAAAATAAAATGCATGCAAATTGGCAAGGAAGAAGTCAAACTTTGCAGATGACATGATACTGTACAGAGAACACCTAAAACACTCCACCAAAAAATTGCTAGAACTAATACATGAATTCAGCAAAGTTAGCAGGATATAAAATCAACCTTCAAAAATCTGTTGCATTGCTATATATGAATAACAAAGCAGCAGAAAGAGAAATCAAGGAACCAATCCCATTTAAATTCCACAAAAACCCATAAGATAACCAGGAATAAACCTACCCAAAGAGCTAAAAGATCTGTATGCTGAAAATTATAGAACACTTACGAAAGAAACTGAAAAAGACACAAATAAATGGAAAAAAAAATTCTGTTCTCATGGATTAGAACAAATATTGTTAAAATATCTATACTATCCAAAGCAATCTACATATTCAATGCAATCCTGATAAAAATAACATCAGCATTTTTCACAGAACTAGAACAGACAATCATAAAATCTGTTGGAACCACAACGGACCACGAATCGCCAAAGTAATTTTGAAAAAGAAAAGCAAAAAGGGAGACATCACACTCTCAGACTTCATTTTTAAATTCTACTCAAAGAAACATTCATAACATATTAATTGGAATCAGTATGTCCATGTGTATAAAGTAATAAAGCATGTTCTTCTCATTAGCGCCATATACTGTTCCCTGACTTCACTTGTATTTGTGTTTGTATCTTTCATGAGGATGTACTGAAAATAAAAAAATGTAAACATCTGAATGAACTTGAAACTTTGCATGTAACAGGATTTCAGAAAATAAAAGTTGGCTTGATTTGGATTTAGTTGGGTCAACTGGAGCTCATCAATTTTATCTGTTCTGCTAGTTACTCTCTCTATTCTTTTCCCTCCATTTATTTCTAACTACTGGGAATGGCCAGCAATGCCTGTACCAATGGATGAACAATTACTCCAAACTTTGCTGTGAAAGAAAGGAGAGGGCAAGGGGGTCAAGACTAAGAGACAAAGACCCTTTGCTCTTCTTTGCTCTCACCTTTATTGGTCTTTCAGGATAACCACAAATCTTTATCACTCTTTCTCAAACATGTGATGTATGACAAGGAATCTTACTGGAACAAGGAGAATCTGTTTATGGGAAAGATAAGATATGCTAAATCTGCATGTTTTACGAGTTCTGCTAAACATAGCCTGGGGGGCAATGCATACATCTCTTAGATCACAGCTGACTGCTTTGGGTAACTCCCCAAGGCATTCAAATGGCAGAGTGGTCACACAACCTCCGCATTCCAAAGAACTACACCCTTCTCTAAAAACCTTCCCTGCCTCCAGGGGCCTCTGTGTTACATTTTAGCAAGCCAGGTATTAGGGATGATTTCATGCTATATATCAACCCCAACAGCTAACCTTACTTGCTTACTTATCTTTCATATTAAAACCCTTTCTATTTTTTCTACCTTCTCTGTTTTTTGACTGCCTTTCTTCCTTTCACTATTTCTGTTAGAAGAAACTACACAGCTAACTGACAGATGACAGAAAAATAAAATGGAGGGCAAATGGAACAAAGGCAAAATTCATTAAAATAGGTTATCTTTTTTTTTTTTTCTGGATTCCTGTCCATCATGGCATCTATCCATTTCTCACTATTAACATTATCTCTTCTCTATTTTTAAGAAACATCACTCTTTTGGGAACTCCAAATTCTTTTTTTTTTTTTTTAAATATTTTATTTATTTGACAGAGAGAAATCACAACTAGGCAGAAAGGCAGGCAGAGAGAGAGGAGGAAGCAGGCTCCCCGTGGAGCAGAGAGCCCGATGCGGGGCCCGATCCCAGGACCCTGGGATCACGACCTGAGCCGAAGGCAGAGGCTTTAACCCACTGAGCCACCCAGGCGCCCCGGGAACTCCAAATTCTAACATGCCCGTGTGTGCGCGCGCATGCACGCACACACACACACCCAGACTTCTTACCTTAAAGGCTCTTACTTTCCTACTTTCTGGTATGAGGAATAAAACATTACATGAATAAGAGTTTGTACTGAAGGGACCTATTCACAGAGGCCAAACTTAAGAAAGAAAGTCTCCTAGAAAGTCCTTGGCAGTGTACCAGCATATAGGGCTGGTGTTTATGAAAACATTATCTTTTGGATCACTTTGAGACTATCTAACTGATGTTCTTTGTAATTTCCTTTCGGTCTCCCCCAAATTATACAAAGTTTTGAAAAGATACTTGTGGGTCCCAAGGAGGTCATTCTGACCTGATTTCTATCACATGCTTGGCTCAACTAGCATAAACTGCTCAAGCAATATCAAGATCAAGATGCCCTTCTGTTTCAGCATGTGATTTTATGATCCTTGGGACAGAGGGATATCAGGAAAGAAAAGAGGGTCTGTTAGGGCATCTATAAGTCTCTGTGAGGTTCCCCAAAACGGGATATTGACACAATTTTCAGGTGTTTGATGTGCTACACAGGTACCCAGTTCACTTACTGTGTCAAATTATTCAGTTGCCTTAAACTATAGCAAACCACTAGATTAGGGAATCTGTTTACACATGTTCAGTTTGAGGCCAAGGTTCAAAATAAGCAAGATCCATTCACACAAAAATTGTTTCATTATATTCTTAGAAATGGTCAAACTATATGAGGCTTTTGCCTCATATAGGAGTAGGACTACCTACTCCTGATTACAGTCCCTGGACTTGATACCCAAGATTCAAATGTACAGAAAGCAGGAGTACTCTTTTTTAAGAAAAGGATATAATTTGTAGAATCACCTAGCAGGTGAAGAACTTGCCTATGGTTTAAATATGTTTCCATTCATGTTGTTCAATTTTGAGATAAGAGAGAATCACAACAATCACAGGCAACACTGCAAGGAAAATAAGGAGCAGTGGTTGAAGAAAGAAACAAACATTTCATAAGAACTTGTGAAACGTGTAATAATGTATATCTTATTTAATCCTCAGAACTACTCTAGGCTTGAAAATGTACTTTATCTGCATTGTACAGGTAAGAATATTGATGAATCAAAAATTCAAATTCATTTCTTCCTGACTTCACAGGCTGTGGTTTTGTTTTGTTTTGTTTTGTTTTTGCACATTATTGAGAAAAGAGATAAAAAGCTTAAATTATTTAACATAAAGGAATCAAAGTTGAAATCATATCTTAATGACCATTGACTCTGCACAAAATTCTGAGCAATTATATCCCATTCTACACACCAGCTCAAAATTTAAATGTAAAAATATGAAACTGATATTGTAATGTTGGTTTTCTTAAAATGAATGTCATTGGGAACAATTATTTGGAGTCTTTTTTTCTATTTGTGAAATAAATATCATAAGACAACTGCTATCAGGAGAAATATAGCATGATAGCTATGGCACCAATAAGAAGCAAGAGGTGGTGAAAGAATGTTTGATTTTTATTTTATTTTTTTAAGAATGTATTTATTTATGAGGGAGATAGAGTGTGTGCAGGGAAAGGGCAGAGGGAGAGGCAGAAGCAAGCTCCCAGCTGAGCAGGGAGGCCCATGTGGGGCTTGATTCCAGGACCCTGGGATCATGAGTTGACCTGAAGACAGATGCTTAAGCTACTGAGCCACCCAGGTTCATGGTTTATATAACTGTGCTGGTGTTTCAGTGTCTGTTCTTGATAATGTTGCTGTATCTACTTTAATATATATGATTGTTGCAAGAGACCCAGATCCAGAACAAAAACATGAAGTGTTTCATGATCATCTATTTCTTTTTCCAAATTTGGCTAAAAAAAAGGATTCAAATTTTCAATGAGTAAAAATAATTTAATGAGACTATGAACTGAAGTATTCTTTATATCTTATGGTAGACATTGAAGTGGAAGAAGGAATTTAAGCCTTTGAAATCATAACATAAACTAAAAATGGTATGACTAGAAAATGAAAGCAATAGACCTATAATAGTCTGAAAGCACTTTGAAAAACTAGAGCTTACATTTATTTCCATTTATCTGATGACATTTACATAGCTGGGAAAATAACCTTTCATGATTCCCTGACTTTTATTCATCCTAGATCAAGCATATTTTCTTTATTATACATATAACTTGAATAAAGGGTATATCTTCATATTATTTCTGGTTTTAACATAATAAAATACAGTGAATTAATAAATAATAAATGGAAAGGTAATTACAGATTAAGAGGTGGTAAAGAAGAAGAAATCAGTCTAGATTTTCTGAGAGTTTTATGGTAGCCTTATGATCTCTATTCTAATTTATAAGACAAATTTTGGTTTCTTGATTAGATAATATATTATTATAAATCATTAATAAATGGGAATATATACTATAATTCTCCCTTTAATTATTAGAGCAAACTAAGTTTTTTCCACTTATTCATACTTTACCAATTGGCTCACAAACATAGCTTAGAGAGGAGAATAGGGTTGAAACAGAAGTTTAGGGCATAGCTTGCTGGAGAATTTAGTGTGTATATAATTTTTCTGGTGAACTGATTATAATGAGGCATTGATCAGCCCTCCAGCTTCAGGCTTTTTGCTCATGTGAATTTTAGACTGAGGAAAAATGTAAATTCTGGTTTGCCAGATTCAGAAACTCCATGTATGTGACCATGTGAATGTGTGCAAGGAGATAGGGTAAGGGAGTGTGGATGTGTGTGTTTAAGGTATGTGGGTATATGTCTGGGTTTAGGCCAGGATATGTGTATGTATGTGGAAGATGTGTGTCTATGCAAATATTAATTGAAATACATATTTATATGTATATTTTCCATACATAAAATTTATAATTTCTGAATTTTATTGCAAAAGTCACTGGGAAAGAACAACAAAAATCTTGGAAAATGTTATTTTTCTTAACAAATCCAAAACTATAATAGTAAGAGGAGAAACAAAGAAAAGGAGAATTTTTTGTGTGAGAAATTTTAATGGGTTTTAGTCAAACATATGCCAACTTTGGTTGTTCACTTATAGACAAGTAGAAATCAGTTAATGCGCCCACAAAAATGACTGTGATGTCTTCTGGAAATGGCACTAAATACCACATCTCCCAGGTTTTACTGTTTTTCTTTGGGCCAGAAAATGGATGTAAATCTTTAAAAATATAATGTCTTTACTGAATCCTTTTCAAAATAGTATTTGTCTTGAAACTGAGCCCAGCTATAAGTATGGGTGGTAACAGTGGAGAGGAACATGATACTGTCCATAAAAAATAAATAAATAAATAAATAAATAATCTTTGTCTAAAGGAGTATTTTATTGTGCCATACCAAAAATTGTTGCAAAGATGAGATCAAATGGCTTCTTCCAAATAATTCAGTACATGTGCCTCCTTGAGATACAATATCTGAGCATACAAGAGGGAATGACTTACTTATATATTAGAAAAATCTATAAATGTGAAACTAGAAATAAACTAATTATAAAACCAATTGATATCTATTTATTAAAAAAGCTTTAATACTTAAATATAAAAATATTTGGAAAAAGGTGCAGCTAAAATTATGAAAGAATTTTCAGATTGCTTTTGAAGTCTGGAATGGAAAGAAAGTTCAGCTTTTATTTTATGGACACTGTCTTTAGAAAACTAATTTGGGTTTAGTTAGGTCTTGGCAAATAATTACGTCAAAACTGTCAGTTCAGAATCCATGCTTCTCCAATATGTTAACCATTTGTGTGTGTGTGTGTGTGTGTGTGTGTGTGTGCGTGTGTAAGTTTTCAATATTAAATTCTTCAGTTAATACCACTGCCTACTTTGCTTTGGGTTTGCATAATGGTATTATTTCTAAAAAAAAAAAAAAGAACTTTTTTTTGGACTATGAAACAAAGTCTAACATAAGAATTAATATAAACCTCAACATTAAAATAATAAAGGTATTTCAATACACTTCAATAAGAATAATTTTCAGTATTTTCAAGAAGAATTTTAAAAACTTACATAAATTGAAGCTTTAAAAATATCTAATTCGTATAATTGTATTTTCATATTCACATAGGTAAAGCGAAATTCTATTTAACACAATAAATTTAGAAGTCTATCTAATTCCTTTTACTTTTCCTATTAGACTTTATTTAAATATTATTTTACTATCTGTATTTGTTTCTTCAGGTATGTATAAAAGTTGGAGAAAGGATTATCTCCATATTCAAAAGCACAGAACTGATACAATGTTCTCAGTAATTAAATAAAATTACACTTTTTATGGTCAAGAATTATCTGGAGAATTGCTTCCATCCTTGGCTTTACCTATAGAGACCTAGCCTAAGTCTTTTTCCCCTCAATGTTCTGGTCAAATTTCCAATTTGCAAACATTTGGAAAGAAGAAGTATGAGGGGATAGAAAAAAAAAAAAAACAACAAAATAAATCACTTTTCCTACCAAATAATTCTAGGAAATGGGACGACTTGAATTTCAAATGTTTTCCAGTTTCTTTAATAATTTCTCAATGTTTCCAGTAGTCATTTACACCTCATTTTAAAAAAAAAATATCAGCTTACTTAGAACAAGCCTTTATAAACTGCAAACATTTTGACCTGGACTTTTTTCACTGTGTAAGAGTTAGAGAAAAAATAGAAAGCAACAACTGTTTCTCCATGACAATTGGCTAACGGCTCATCATAATGCATTTACTCTGTATTGTAGGGTCATCTCTCATATTATCAACTTTGCTGTTTTTCATTCACTCACAAATGACATGTTTTGGTTCTTTTTGTTTCTTTATCTTTTTTTAAAGATTTTATTTATTTATTTGACAGAGATCAGAAGTAGGCAGAGAGGCAGGCAGAGAGAGAGGTGGGAAGCAGGCTCCCTGCTGAGCAGAGATTTCCCGATGCCAGGCTCCATTCCAGGACCCTGAGACCATGACCTGAGCATAAGGCAGAGGCTTTAACCTATTGAGACACCCAGGTGCCCGTTTCTTTACTTTTATATAATGTTCAGGGTTAACTGTATGAAAAAAAAGCCCAATTGACATTTTGATTTTAATTGCATTGTGTTTAAATTAGTTTGAAGAGAATTAGTATCTTTATCATCCATAAATCTGGAGAATTTCTTCATTTATTCAGAACTTCATTAAGTACTTCAGTAACATTTTGTGCTTTTCTCCATAAAATTTTGTATTTTTACACATTGCATATATGACATTTCTAGATTACTTGGATTTTGTTGCTAACTATCCATTCCTAACTATTCTTCAGTGTTATAGAGGAAACAATTGATTTTTTATGTCTTGATCTTGAAAACAACAAATTTACTCATGCTTTACTAATCATATTGATTCTAATAATTTCTAGATAATCTTTCAACTTCTATATGTTAACATTCATAAAATATCTGTGAAAATTACAGCTGCTTCTTTCCATTGTAACATTTTTTCACCTGCTTAGAGAATTATAGTTTTTAAAAATCTATTAAAGTTCTAAGTTACTTCAATATATTTTCTATTATTACACTATCTTTGTGTTTCTGTCATATAATGTACCCCATATAAGGTAGTTTTCAATATAGATGCTATACTCAATTTGTTAATATTTCAATTTAATTCTGGAATTTTAATCTTGATTGTTCCTCCTGCCCTTGGCTGACTAAAGCTCAAGGCAGTGGGTTCACTCATGCTTTGTTTGTTTGCTAGCTTCTTTGTTTTTCCCATACATGAGCTCATCTTTAAAAGAGCTTTACATGTTTATATATTTGAACAGTATTGAGCAAATGTCTCTCCAAAGGGGTTTTTAATCTTTTGACTCTACCAGGCATTCCTAAGGCATCACTGGTTTCAGGAAAGTTATCTGCTAATTTCATGGCTTAGCTATTCTTGGCCCAAATATTAGTATAGTCTTAACTATTATGGGTTCTCTCTCTCTCTCTCTCAATCTTTCTTTCTTCCTCTCTCTCATATTTCCATGATATTCTGGAAGGATCATGGCAAATTATTTTACTCTGGCCACCAAATTGATCTCAGAACAAATTTTCATTTGATCAACTTTCAACCCTCCTTTGGTTTACATATCAGTGTTCTCATTAGAATTGGATTTCCTCCATGGTAAGGTTATTTCTATTTTAGTTCTTGTCTTTAGTTTATTGCACCATGCATTCTATGGTCAGTGTTCAGGAAATATTCTTGTATGAAAGCATGGATTCTCTCCACCAATTTCAAGGGTCTCTCTGTCTGGTGACTTAAAACAGTGAGAATGAATTCATTGGTCTGAAACATTTTATTCAATCTCTGTTGTACGCCTACTACCATGTTGTCACTCTTACCTTGATTTCTAAAACATCACATCACATAAAAGCTCAATAAGATATAATCTCATAGAATTAAAAGAACTTTAAAGTGCTTTTTTTGCTTATACACATAACCTACTTATTAATTATAGAATTACATTTAATAAAACAAAAATCATTCTTTGACTTTATCAGATTTATTAGTTATTATTTTATTAAACTTACATTTCTTAATTATTTGGTCACTGGAATATTAACTTTTAAAATAAAATTTTCATGATTTCTCAAAATTTTCCAAAAGTAAGATTAACTCCACATAATTTTTAGGTAAGCAATGGTTAACTTAAGTATTTAAATGTTGAGATTTAATCTCTGAAACTATTTTTATAATGGAGTAAAGGTCCGTATTTTGCTATTATTACAATTGCGAATTTTCTTACAGATATTCAGTGACTTAGAAGGCAAACATCTATGAACTCTATATGATTTCTCTTTTTACATACAGTGCAAGTTAACCTCATTTATATTTTGTTGTTGATATCATAGAAGAAAGTCAACTTTATTTGGTGGAACAAAAATTCAAAACTTTCTTCTTGCTATTTATCTTTAATAAGTAAATACTGTAGAAAATGTATATTGATACATTCATATGACAAAATTAATGTAGCTATTAAAGAGGATTTGGACAATAAGTACTTGCTAATATGGAAATATTTCCAAACATATATAAAATGAAAAAGTGATTGTATAAGTGTACAGAGTATTTGTATTCTGGAATAAAGTATAATTTACCAGTCAGTAGAAAGTCTAGGGAATGGGTATAGGTAGGAGGAAACTTTTAACTTTGCTTTATAATACACAAACATTCATATATATATATAATCTATCTGTGTGCATGTGTATATGTATATATATAGTGATTTGTAAAGAAATTTTTTTTTAAAGATTTATTTATTTATTTGACAGACAGAGATCACAAGCAGGCAGAGAGGCAGGCAGAGAGAGAGGAGGAAGCAGCCCTCCTGCTGAGCAGAGAGCCTGACGTGGGGCTCAATCCTAGGACCCTGGGATCATGACCTGAGCCGAAGGCATAGGCTTTAACCCATTGAGCCACCCAGGCGCCCCTGTAAAGAAATTTTTTAAGGCCAGGGGCTTAAAACTGTTATAGGAGATGTAGCACATAAAATTTAAAATATTTATTGTGTGACATAGATGAAAAGAGACATTTGTTTACACTGTGATAAAAAAATCCCTTTTGTCCCCCAGATACATACCAGATGCATCTATAAATATTTATGAAAATCTGCCTGTTGGAACAAAGCTAGTCAAGTTGACAGCAACTGATAGAGACATAGGGCACTTGGGGCATTGTGAGTGTATAGGTACACAAAAAGAATTTTTAATAAATGAAGGTAGAGTATTTTTTGTTGTTAGTCATTTAATAAATGATTAACATTTAATCATTAAATTAAATAATTTAATAAAGTATAATGTAAAGTACATTTTCACTAGTTAAAAATAAGCCCGATTATCTTCCACTAGGATAAAAGAATTTTTAAAATATTCAGTAGTGTATTTAACATGTTTTGTATGAGGTAAAATGTGATCATTCCTTCTTTCTCAGAGGTATGGATACACTCTGCACAATGTGTCTGCGCTAGGGAACTTCCAAACATTTCAGACCCACAGCAGGATTCCCTGGGATTTTATTGTGTGATTTCTTTCTAAGAAGTGGATTTTCCCATGGAACCCATGATCCTAGTCATATAAACTGAATATTTATTCCTCATCGTACATTCTCACAAGCACTTGGCATACATAATAATTTCTTTGGGTCTTTACTTTCCTAATCCTCATCTTATGTATGATGCCCATAGGAATCTTAATTTATCCAAGCTCATACACCTAATTTGTATGGTAGAATTTACACTGAAATCAGTCTGCTTGATTATGATACTTGTAACTCTAAGTACATTTAATATAACCACAATTTAGGAGCCCTTTCCCCTAACAACCAAGGCATAATGCAAAGGGAGAAGAGAAAGGAACGTCTCTCTTCTTAAAAGGTTATGTACATTTTCATACATGAAAAGAACAGGATTAAATGCTCACTGTCTATTATATCAGCAGAAAGAATTCCATGTAGGAAGTAGACTCTGAGATTGAAGAGGAAGGTGATCTATGGAAGACAGGGCCTATAGTTAAGTCAGCGCTTAAGCAAAAGGAGAAGGCTGTCAAAACATGTAGTGAGGACAACAGAATGACAGCAGAAATGGGACAGTAATTACAGATGGGAAGATTGATAAAATAACTATGCTAAATATAAATGGAGGCTGGTTTCCCTGTCAACATGGGATACAAATGTAGAAAATGGGAAAATACAATGAACAATATGAGGAAGAATTTAAATCAAAGGCTTTAGAGTAAACTTAAGTTTTTCATTTTATGTATATGTGCAGGAAGATATGTGTGTGTGTGTGTGTGTGTGTGTGTGTGTGTGTGTGTGTGTGGTGTTACATAAATAAATATTGATGCAATTTTATGTGTGCGTGCATACACACACACAACACACACACACACACACACACACACACACACACACTTCTGTAGTTATGTATCCTGAAAGAGTGAAAAAGCTTAGGAGGATGATACTACAATAGAAATGAACACAGATAGTATGCAGATACTGACTTTTAAATGCCATTTTGTCCTATAAGAACTCTTCAGTGAGGGACGCCTGGGTGGCTCAGTGGGTTAAGCCGCTGCCTTCGGCTCGGGTCATGATCCCAGGGTCCTGGGATCGAGTCCCGCATGGTCTCCTTGCTCGGCAGGGAGCCTGCTTCTCTCTCCACCTCTGCCTGCCTGTGTGCTCTCTCTCTCTCTCCTTCTCTCTGACAAATAAATAAAATAAAAAAAAAAAATTAAAAAAAAAAAAGAACTCTTCAGTGAAAAGGTTTTTTTTTTGTTTTTTTTTTGAGATGACTGGAATTAGAATACAAGATGAACTTGTAATGTGACAGAAAGCAAGAATGCGCTCAAAGAATGATAAGGGGGCACCTGGGTGGCACACTCAGTGAAGCATCTGACTCTTGGTTTCCACTCAGGTTGCAATCTCAGGATCACTGGGACCTAGCCCCACATGGGGGTCTGCACTAACGTGGTGTCTGCTTGAGATTCTTTCTCCCACTGCCCCTCCCACTTGTGCACACACGCTCTCTCTCTCTCTAAAAATAAATAAATAAATCTTTAAAAAAAAATAAAGAATGGTGAGAATATGTTAAAAAGTCACAGAAATCAACTTGAACAGCTCCCTCTAGCCAATATGAACATCAAAATAAATACTAGTTGCAGATTATAATGCATTATATAAAATAGGATACCATGATTCCATAAAGATATAAATATATAAATTGACAGTTTGATGGTGAACTAATGCTTATATATTTTCACAAATACCTTACCATAAAATATATATTAAGTGCAAAGAATAAAATAGAATTTTGGAGTGGCAGACACCATACTGGTCAAGTAATTAAAGTGAACTTCAACAGTAATGAGACAAACTGATAGCATACAATAAGAACACAGATTAACCACCTGTTCCCCCAACCTCCCACCCCTGACCCTTCAAAACCCTCAGGTTGCCCCAACCTCCCACCCCTGGTGGGTAATGGGGAGGGCACGTTTTGCATGGAGCACTGGGTGTTGTGCAAAAAGAATGAATACTGTTACGCTGAAAAAATAAATAAAATGAAGAAAGAAAAAAAAAGTTGCTAAAAGAGTGGCAGTTTCAAAAAGGAAGCTTTTAAAAACTTCTTAAAAATTCATCATAAGAAAAAAAAACTGGGGCGCCTGGGTGGCTCAGTGGGTTAAAGCCTCTGCCTTCGGCTCAGGTCATGATCTTGGGTTCCTGGGATCGAGCCCCGCATCTGGCTCTCTGCTCAGTGGGGAGCCTGCTTCCTCCTCTCTGCCTGCTGCTCTGCCTCCTTGTGATCTCTGTCTGTCAAATAAATAAATAAATAATCTTTTAAAAAATAAAAAAATATAACTATGTGTGGGGATGGATATTGACTAGACTTATTGTTAAAAAAAAATAAAGTCTCAACACCTTAAAAAAAAAAAAAGAACACAGATTAACTTTTGTGATATTTAATCGAAAACTACATAACCCAAATCTTACTATGAGCTGATATCAGACAAATCCTTTTTGAGGAAAATTCTTTAAAATTGCCAGCCTTAAATCTTCAAAATGCTCTTAAAACTTAAGGCCAGATTAAAGAATTTCCCAGATTGAAGGAGACTAAAGAGGCATGATAATGTGATTCTGAACTGGATTTTTTTTGCTATAAAAATATTATTGAGACAACTGGTCAAACTTGAAAGATGGAAGGTCTCAATATTAGATATATCAATGTTAACTTCAGGATTTTGTTTTTGTTGTGATAATGTTAGAGAATGCTCTTTAAGAACTGTACATTAAAATATTTGGAGATGATGAATATTACATAACCAATTTATTTATTTAAAAAAATTTTATTTATTTACTTGACACAGAGAGAGAGGGAATACAAGCAGGGGGGATGGGAGAGGGAGAAGCAGGCCTCCCGCTGAGCAGGGAGCCCAATATGGGGACTGAGTCAGGACCCCAAGATCATGACCTGGGCCGAAGGCAGATGCTTAATGACTGAGACACCCAGGTGCCCCACCAACGTATTCTTTTGTTTGTTTGTTTATTTACAGCATAACAGTGTTCATTGTTTTGGCATCACACCCAGTGCTCCATGCAGTACGTGCCCTCCCTATTACCCACCACCTGGTTCCTCAACCTCCCACCCCCCCCACCCCTTCAAAACCCTCTGGTTGTTTTTCAGAGTCCATAGTCTCTCATGGTTCATCTTCCTTCCAGTTTCCCTCAACTCCCTCTCCTCTCCATCTCCCCATGTCCTCCATGTTATTTGTTATGCTCCACAAATAAGTGAGACCATATGACACTTGACTCTCTCTGCTTATTTCGCTCAGAATAATTTCTTCCAGTCCCGTCCATGTTGCTACAAAAGTTGGGTATTCAACCTTTCTGATGGAGGCATAATACTCCATTGTGTATTGTGTATATACATTGTGTATATGTATATGTGGTACATATACACAGGAAGATATGGATCTTCCTTATCCATTCATCCGTTGAAGGGCATCTTGGTTCTTTCCACAGTTTGGCGACCGTAGCCATTGCTGCAATAAACATTGGGGTACAGATGGCCCTTCTTTTCACTACATCTGTATCTTTGGGGTAAATACCCAGCAGTGCAATTGCAGGGTCATAGGGAAGCTCTATTCTTAATTTCTTCAGGAATCTCCACACTGTTCTCCAAAGTGGCTGCACTAACTTGCATTCCCACCAACAGTGTAAGAGGGTTCCCCTTTCTCCACATCCTCTCCAACACACGTTGTTTCCTGTCTTGCTAATTTTGGCCATTCTAACTGGTGTCAGGTGGTATCTCAATGTGGTTTTAATTTGAATCTCCCTGATGGCTAGTGATGATGAACATTTTTTCATGTGTCTGAGAGCCATTTGTATGTCTTCGTTGGAGAAGTGTCTGTTCATATCTTCTGCCCATTTTTTGATATGATTATCTGTTTTGTGTGTGTTGAATTTGAGGAGTTCTTTATAGATCCTGGATATCAACCTTTTGTCTGTACTGTCATTTGCAAATATCTTCTCCCATTCCATGAGTTGCCTTTTTGTTTTGTTGACTGTTTCCTTTGCTGTGCAGAAGCTTTTGATCTTGATGAAGTCCCAAAAGTTCATTTTCGCTTTTGTTTCCTTGGCCTTTGGAGACATATCTTGAAAGAAGTTGCTGTGGCTGATATCGAAGAGGTTACTGCCTATGTTCTCCTCTAGGATTCTGATAGATTCCTGTTTCACGTTGAGGTCTTTTATCCATTTCGAGTTTATCTTTGTGTACCCACCAACTTATTCTTAAATGGTTGAGGAGGAAAAAAAATCTCCACCTGTTTGTGATTATTTAAAACATTTAACAATTATAAAGACTTAAAAAATAGAAAGAAAAAAAAAGGTAGAATTGAAGACATGCAGAGAAGAGAAAACATCTTAAATCATACTCTAGAACTTCCTGAGGAAGCACACAAAAAAGCAAGAGGATGGAACAAATACTAAAAAGTGTCATTCAATAACATGCTCTTAAAAAAGAAGATTCGGGGCACCTGGGTGGCTCAGTGGGTTAAGCCGCTGTCTTCAGCTCAGGTCATGATCTCAGGGTCCTGGGATCGAGCCCCACATCAGGCTCTCTGCTCAGCAGGGAGCCTGCTTCCTCCTCTCTCTCTGCCTGCCTCTCTGCTTACTCATGATCTCTGTCAAATAAATAAATAAATAAATCTTTAAAAAAAAAAAAAAGACGATTCAATGCTACATATTAAAAAAGGAAAAATAGGTTTCTGGAAAACCAATACAGAATGGCTGAATCTAAGACATACTGTAATAAAATAATAGATATTAACAAAAAAGGGGAAAAAATACTTGGGCCCCTAAGAAGAAAGATTGAGTCACTTATGAGTGATAATTAAATTATAAACGGATTTTTCTACAGTATTTTTTGCAAGTTCATGGAATAGCATATTTAGCAAACTTGAGGACACAAAATGTGACTTAGGAAATTTACACATAAGAAAATGACCTCATAGATTAAGAAAGCAGATACAATTTTAGGAATATGAAAGCATTAAGGAAATATTGTTCCTATAAGTTCTTTCTGAGGAATTCACTAGAGAATATACTCCAGACAACCAAAATAGCTGGAGAGATATCAGCATGAGAAATGGTGAGAATTGGATATATAGTTACTTATAGAACTAAAAATAAGTAATGTTTATAAATGACAGAGTGTGTGTGACACATAGAGGGCTCATGTTTTGTAAATATAGATACAATAAAATTATTTAATAAGCAACTTACTAATGAAATATTATTAGTTTTTATTTTTGTTGATTTTTGTTATTTTTTTTTCCTCTTTGCATATATCCCCCTACTCCAACCTCACCCTACCTGGTGCTGGAAGAACAAAAGCATGTAGAGTAAGGGGGTTGGGGGAGAAGGGAATGGAAGAGCAATGGGGGGAAGCTGATCTTAGTAGATATTAAAACATAATTCCTCTGAATTGCAAACTGTAATACTAATAAATGATTATGTAGAAAGACATGTAACAGAATATAAAATCTTGATAAGAGTTCCAAATGATCATGAAAATACAGCATTCAGTAACATTGCAGAAAAGAATGGACTAAAATAAATGCTATAATAACTGGAGAGTATTAAGAAAAGTGTAATTTTTTATACCATATACCAGAAAAAAAATCAAATAGATTATTTTTTTAAAATGCAACCATATATGTAACAGAAAAAATATGAATAAATTTATAATCCTGGAATAGAGAAAACTTTTCTAACTATAACTCAAAATCCAAAAATTACATGAGAATAAATTGATGAATCTAAAATAATCATCATGTCATCATCACAACAACAACATTTTTATGGCAAAAAAAATCACCATAAGCAAAGCAAAAATACAAATAAGATATTGAGAAAATATTGGCATATTAGAAGAAATAAAATTAACAATCAAGTATGACAATGGACTAAAGAATCAACAGTTTAGAGGAGTTGCAAATGACTAAACCATAAGAAAAGATGCTCAATTTTGCTCATAATAAAATAAAACATTAAAATAATAGCACATTATTGCTTTTAACCTATCAGATTAGCAAAACTTCATGTTTGATTTTCTGTTAGGCTGTAGGAAACTAGACCTCATATACTCTGGTGAAAATGAAAACTACTGAACCCTTGATAACCCTTACTAAGGAAATTTGGCCAAATTGAAGAAAACTGCATATACATTTCAATTTTGACTCCATAATCTCACCTCTACAAAATATCCCAAAATAAATCAGAAAAAATATAAAAGACCTATGCAAATGTTATTCATTGCTGCATTATTTAATAGTAAGATTGAAAATGTACATAGGGAGGGGCGCCTGGGTGGCTCAGTGGTTTAGGCCGCTGCCTTCGGCTCAGGTCATGATCTCAGGGTCCTGGGATCGAGTCCCGCATCAGGCTCTCTGCTCGACAGGGAGCCTGCTTCCCTCTCTCTCTCTGCCTGCCTCTCTGCCTACTTGTGATCTCTCTGTCAAAATAAATAAGTAAAATCTTTAAAAAAAAAAAAAAGAAAATGTACATAGGGTACTGTTTGTATAAAAACTTGTTTGTATATATCTAGACAATTGAATAATCTGTACCTAGAAAAAAAGTGAGAAATTTATCTTGGTATATTATGTCATAATCACCAAGATATATCAAGGGGGAGAAGGTAGAGAAAAGTGTGTGTCTTTTAATTTATCAAGGAAAGAAAACAGAATTATGTAACAAAAGTTTTTAAATATGGAAGAACCTTATAGAGTTAGGAAATAATCAACGAATTATAAAGTATAGACTTTACTTAGATGATAATTTGAAAAGCAACAAAACCTCAAAGACAATCCGATAAATTTGATCATTATCGAAATATGATGATGCTAATAATTTAATGTCATGTTTTTAGGTATCCTAATTATACCACAGTTATATTTTAAAGAAAGAGTCCTTCATCTTTAAGAGTAGATAAGAAAATATTTACAAATGTTATGACACGTTTGGGATCTTCTTCAAAATAATCCAGGTAGAGGATAAAGCAGGAAATGCCACACATGAAAAAACTGTGGCATGTATTGTCATTATTGAAGTGATATGTACACGCAAGTTTATTGCATTATTTTTTTGGATTTGGTATATGTTATTTTTTAAAATAAAAAATGTCTTATTCCGGAAAATATATGCCCCATGATAATAAGCTATGAAATAAGATATTGCAGTAAGTTTTATCTTTAAAATAACACAATTTGAAAAACTGATAGAAAAAAATATATTAAGATTAAAGATTAGGGTGCCTGCATGGCTCAGTCAGTTAAGCGTCTGTCTTCAGCTCAGGTCATGATCCCAGGGTCCTGGGATCGAGCCCCACATCGGGCTCCCTGCTCAGCAGGAAGCCTGCTTCTCCCTCTCCCATTCCCCCTGCTTGTGTTCCCTCTCTCTGTGTGTCTCTCTGTGTCAAATAAATAAATAAAGTCTTTTAAAAAAAAAAGAAAAAAGATTAAAGATTAAATTAAGATATTAAAGATATTAAGAATTTCTTTAATTGCATTCACTCTACTTCTGTTGTCTCCCAGATACATAATGTCCAATCAGTCACAATATGGTTATCAATTCTACCTGCTAATTATGAGTTAAAATCCTTTCTTTCCTTCGCTATTGGAATTCAACATCTTTCACCCAGTCTTGAGCAATGCATTTTACTTTTCTCGAAATGTTCTGTTCTTGCATTATTTTTACTCTCCCATCACGTCTAATCACCTATCTGGAGTATCCATACAATTTCTTCCGCTTCTTTGGCGACCCTTTGCCCTAATCTCCTAACCTTCATTCCACCTCAGCCTTCTCTGCCTGGATGTCCTGTGCTCATTTTTCAACACTCAGCCCAAACTTCTCTGTGGATTCCACACCTCCACTCACCATGACCCTTCTATGAAATATTTTCTGATCTATGCAGTTGAGGAGGCTTCTCTTTTCCCTGTCATTAACCATTCTCCACAGATTCTCAATGGTGACTGGTTTATGAGATTCATCAGGTCAGCAACTGTGATTTGTCCTTTATCTCCAGAACTATTTTATCCATATCATTATTTTTATTTTTAACATATTCATCTTGTGAATGTTGAACAAAATTGCATCTGTCTTTTAGAGACAGGAGAGGTCACAAATGCCTCTTTTGGATTATGAAGATGCAGCCACCCCATATTCTTGGGTCCTATATTTTATATCTTATGACGATGGACAAGGGCATTCTACAACTGGAACATTCACAGTGATTCTTCAAGATGTTAATGACAGACAACCCACTTTGATGCACTCAGGATATTTACATGTAAGGTATTACAGAAATTTGGCCTTCAGATTTTGGCATAGAGAACAAAAGAGAGTAAAGTTGATGGATAACCAACATACCTTTCCTGGAAAGAAGAATCCCTTCATCCCATCCTTACTATATTGTCAAACAATGCTTCTCTTTTTTCTTCCCTGTAACAACTGAACCTGCTTTAGCTTGCCTCAAAAATTATAAAATTTAAAACTAGAAAGAACCCCAAATGATGACCATTGTTTAGCTCCTTGCTTTCAGGGAAATAAGTTTCACATTTTAGAATTGTAATATATATATATATATTATAAATTTTTGTAAATATATATGTTTTATATATATATATAAAAGTTACAAATCTTTTTTAAAAATTATTGACATTAATTGCAAGCATGCCTTTTCTGGTATTTTAAAATTACATAGAGATTTAAAAATACAGGTATGGCCCCCTCAACACTCCACCCGCCCTCTCTGTCTTCTCGGCCCTGGGAGCAGCTCTCTTGCCACAGCCCCTCATCCCCTGAAAATGTACACCTGTGCAAAGTTCGTCTCCACCCCGTTCTTGGTGAGGAGCACCTCTCAGCTGTTGAGCCGATCACTGTCTGCAGTGGTGCTAAAACCACCTGAGACACTTACAGATGAGGCACCTTATAAGGGCCTCAGCATTTTGGCAGCCCCACGTCCCCTGACCTCACTTATTCCTAGCCGCAGCTTCCAAACCAGCACCATTTCAAGGGACATCGATACAGCAGCCAAGTTCATTGGGGCTGGGGCTGCCACAGTAGGGGTGGCTGGCTCTGGGGCTGGAATTGGGACTGTTTGGGAGCCTCATCATTGGTTATGCCAGGAGTCCCTCTCTGAAGCAATAGCTCTTCTCCTACGCTATTCTGGGCTTTGCCCTCTTGGAGGCCATGGGGCTCTTTTGCCTGATGGTGGCCTTTCTCATCCTCTTCGCCATGTGAAGGAGCTGTCTCCACCTCCCATAAGTCTTTCTCCCGTGTCTCGTCTACCCTGTATATTCCTTTTCCTATACCTCCCCAGGCAGTCTGGGGAAAGTTGTTGGCTCAGGGTTTGACAGAGGGAAGACAAATAAATACTGTATTAATAAGAAAAAATAAATAAATAAAATATAAATAAATAAAAATACAGGTATGCTTTTATTCCCATTATATAAATGGAGTACCAAATATATAAAATTTAATTTACTTACAAAATTTATAAAACTAATCAGCAAGAAACTAGATCTTGAAAGTTAGATTTCCTGATTGTTGGTACATTTTTCTTTACAGAATACCTGATTGCTTAGAACTCTTAACCTAGTCTGGGAGTATTCTGAAAACACTCTTCTTTGGCATTTTAGTTATGTTATCTCATTTCAACAGTGTGTGTAATAATCCACCCCTGAAGAAAACCAAAGAGATGTGTGCTTTATATTATCAGGCCACCAAACACAATCTAGATGGAGCTAAAATCAACTATATATACCAGAACTTCAGTAGTTTTGCAAGTTGAGCAATGACTGCTCCTGCTTAATCAGAATTTTCACTTACAGATCAGAAACACGGTTTTATACAATGCCATAAAAGTGTTTAGTGGTTTGCTCTTGAATAACTTATCTCTCACTTAAAGCCATATTTTACAAATATTTTTGTAGGAATGTCTTTTATCACTTTGTAGTAACAAACTGTAGGCCAAAATGCACACATAGAAAACAATACCGTTGCTCTGTTATACATCAAAAATCAACTGTTAGTTCGTAAACCTTTTGCCAGAGATATGTTTTACTAAAAAAACAAGGGACAGAAATTGTAAACAATAAATCTGTAGCCACTCTTTTTTTAATTTGTTTTCAATTTCAATTCCAGATAGTAGTCTACAGATTTTTACTAGAGGAATATTAGAAATTTTGGTTTCTAGAACATTCATTTTATTAACAAATTGGACAACTCAACTTTTATCCCATTTTTTTCAAATCTAAGGTATTTTAATAACTAAAATTAGAAATATTCTTTTAAAACAACAACAACAACAAAAAACACAATTACAATTATAACTGTCTTTATTAATCAGGTTCCTTAACACTATTGCTATAACAAATAAAATTAAAAAAAAAAAACAAACAGTGGCTAAATATACTAAGCATTTCTTTTTCCCTTAGGCAGAGGAATGGAGGTTGGTTAACTAGACTGAGTGGCTCTCCTCTAGGCTGTGACTAGGGGTCCTGTTTATTGTATCTTTTGGCTTTGCTGTATTATTGCCTTATGTTTGCCCCACATTAAGAAGCTAAAGAGAGGGATAGCATGTGGAAGGTACCCCAAATATTTAATCATCTTGCTTAGACTGATACATAGCAATTCCACTTGCATTTCACTTGTTAGCACATCTTCCTCTCCCACCACTCCCAGAGCCAACTGTGGATGTTGTAGGGGAAACCGGGGTCCATAGAGAGGTATATAATAAACACTGACAAAATTTAACAGTGCCTGCTAACTGTTAAGTAGATATAGTAGAAAGTCAGTAGTAGGACTACCATAACTTGAGCTATGCATAAACCAGATCAAATCTGATACTAATTTAAGAATATATATATGTGTTGTGAGTGTTGTGTATTGTATAAGACTGATGAATCATAGACCTGTACCCCCAAAACAAATAATACATAATATGTTAATAATTTTTTAAAAAAATTTTTAAAAACTTCGTATAACAACAAGATGGTTTTAAAACTAAGTAAAGAAAATTAAGCTGCACGTGGAGGCGTTTATTCATTTTTCCAGTATGTGTCCTTTAAATTGTCATTTAACTTCTCTAACAATAATTTATGTTCCTGATAGCAAATGTATGGAGTAAATAATTTCAGATCACTTTCAGATCTAGGATTTATGAATTAAAAACTATGAATCTGATGTACAAACTGCTCCAATGAATCTGATGTACAAACTGCTCCAACTGTTCCAATGATAATATATGTATCTGCCTTACTAAATTTGCCACTTATTAATCCAACATAAAAGTAGCTCATTTTCCTTAGGCTTGAGTAAGGATGCCAAATAATTTCTTATCTTTCACAATTTTTCACCAACATTATAATTTTATTATTGGCAGGACTGGTTAATTAAAATATGAACACATTTTAAAACATTTAAATTAAGTATTATCATTGGTATAAATCTACATGAACATGCTAGATTATATTTTTTCTCATATTTTACTCATTACAGAATTGAAAGTCCTGAAAAATCTCAGTTGAAACTCTTTTGGTCTTTCTAACTTGTCCAGATAAGGATGGAACTGTTCCCAATAACAGTATCACTTATCATTTGATTACAGATACTTTTTCAAATGTAACATTTACCCTCACACACAATGAACTAAAAGTTAAGTATTTAAACCTGCTCTCTAATTGTGGTCTTATGATTAAACTTAGATTAAAAATAGAATTATTTTTCTTGTTATAAAATTCTTACTGAACTATAGTAGTTCAAATAGCTGATGGCAGAATTTGTTTCTGTATTTTCAACCTTAAATTGCCAACAAACTATCTTGCTGGAATGAAATTTTGATCTTGAGAACGGAACTACGAAGGTTATAAATTTCCTAGAATAAGTGGTTCTGTGATAAAGTACTGACTATTCCTTTGGAATATGTTGAAATCACCATAATTGCCATGAATAAGTATTTCAAATAACTACTGAGCATTATAAAAAATAGACTAAATACACATACATTATTACTGCATCTTGGAATATACAACAGGATAAATATTTTACCAGTTCAGTAAATCTAAATTTCATTTTTAATAATTTTTGAGACCAACCTCTATATGTTGCTATATTCACAAATTTTTAAACTTAATAGGCAAGGTTGGACAAGGTCTTGTGTTCAATCAGGATTCACGGGTGAAGTCTGGAAATTATAATTTAAAAATTGCTCACCTAACCAACCTGCTAAGACACCAGACATGAATGATATGGATAAGTAGATACACATAGGTAACAAACAGGTATTTTTGGCCTTGATTTCCCACAATCCCTTGTTCCAAGTTGCATTTCATTCAAACCCCTAACATCCTTACCATTTGCTACTTCAGATTCTGTACACAGAATCACTTTCAAAAACTTAGAACACTGTCCTGTCTTGTAGCTCTGGCTTCTGGTTCTGCTGCTCACACTGTTATAATGCTAGGAAATGATCCCCACTTATTTTGTGCTTCCATTACCCACACACTTTTGCACAGCCTTAATGACTTTGTTGATACATCACTTCTTTTAAGAAACCATCCCTGATATTTATTCTCCCTCTTCTCTAGGTCAGGTGCTTCTCTTTGGGTTTTCACGGAAATTTATTTCTCTCCCACCATAGCACTTACCACTTACCTGAGAAGACAGGGGAAGAAAAAATATCTGTCATTAAACTAGTGCCTGACACATATTCAGTACTTGTTAAATATATGTTAACCAGTAATTAAATTAGTAAATTAATGAGTAATAAATGAACAAAATCAAGTTGTGAAAGTTTTTAAGACATTGACAGGATTTAGTAGGAAATTTATTCCCAAGTGCATCAATATCACATTTTCACAATTCTTTGCAACTAGAAAATATTGTTTGTATGACCAGAATGTTAAAGCAGATCCTCATAAACTATATATATTAATTTATATTCTGATAATGATGGGAAAGAATACAAGCTAAAAAAAATTCTTAATTAAGAATATGAAGATCCTGACACTATATAACATTACTTTGAATTCTTCCTATTCAAGCAACTTTCAACAACGATAAAACAAAACAAACACAAAAAATATATGAACAAACAACAACAACAAATTGTTGTATGGGGACTACTCTAATTTTGATAAAAACCATAAAACCTGACACACAAATTTCCTAGAAGCAAAGTCACTGAGAGTACCCCATAATGACTTTTCCTACCTTTTTCTTGCAAAATATGTAATATTAAAATACATTAAACTCACTGGTATATGGTATAACCCCCTTTTCTAAAAAAATCAAATTATTGGAATGAGAATTATCATATTTTTCTCAAAAGATGATTAAGTTCAGAAAGGGTTATTAAAATGGCATGTCTTAGCTTTCTATTCCAGTCAAGCAAGAGAAGCCAATTTATAGACAAACAAGAAACTGACACAACTTTAATGCTTAGCAAATAAAACCTTTATTATGAGAATAGAGAAAACATACATATTTGGGTTTCCATATCATGCCCTTTTAAATTCACAAAAGGGCATAATTAAGATACAAATACAAATTTTCAAAAAATAAAATTGATTTTTTCTTAGATGGTCACACATATGTATGTGTATTATACTAAAAAGTGAAAAAAAAGAATTTTAACATTCAAAACTAGAATTTACAATAAGCACCAAGAATTTTATGTTAAAATAATGAATAAAACTCTAATAAACTAGTGGACACCATTAACTCTAAATTTATCTTAATTCATTGAGAATGATGTTCATCAAGTTACTACTGATGATCATGTAATTTCAATATTAAACAATGAGTTTCTATAAAATGAAGCCAAATATTTCATATGTAATGTATTTAATTTATTAATAAAAACATTAAAATGAATGTTTCTTTATATTGGTATTGCTAATCATGTGTTTTATTAGATCATTTCTCTTTAATGAGCATTGACCTGAAAAATCACTGCAATATATTTTTACTAGTCAAATCATTTTTAAATACTGCTTTATGATGTAATATTTGATATTTATAGGATAACATAACTAACATATTTGCAAATTACGACATGTAGTAATAGAATGAACTCTGAGCCTATCAACCCCCCCTTCAGAATTAGAACATTAAGAGCTGTGTTACTACTCTTTCCCATCCTTCTGCTTGTCCTTCAGAGGCAGCCAATACCCCAAATTTTGTATTTGTCTTATTTGTGGGCATTTTATAGTTTTATCATCTGTGCATATTCCTGATCAATAGTGTTGATTAGCTTAGTTCTTGAGCTTTAAAGAAGTGGTCTCATATTCTAGTCCGTCTCCTGTGACTTAATTTTTTCATTTGTGTTATGCCCTGAGGAGCCATTTGTGTACGGCATCTCTCTCTCCTTCTGTCTCTCTCTTTCATCATCTATGTACCTAGTTGCCGTAATGTTTCATTATATTCCTTAATATTCCATTGGTTGAGTATAACTATTCTCCCATTGATAGAGATTTTTATTTTTCATCCTGAGTTTTGTTTAAAGTTCTTGTATGTTTCTCTTGGTTACATGTGTAACACCTTCTCTAAGGTATATACTTAAAAACAATTGCCATGTCATAGTGTATGTAAATGGTCAGCTACATGATGTGGTGCCAAGTTGTTTTCCAAAGTAGTTGCATCACATTATCCTCTCACCAGCAATGTGTAAGCACTACTCTTGGCCAATATCTTTATTGTGATACCTGGTACTCTCACACAATTTAACATGTTTTAGCCTGATTACTAATGAGGTTGCATATTTTTTCATATATTAACCAATTGTGTTGTAAAAAATGTGAAATATCTCTGTCTCCTTTATGTGAAAAGTATAAACATCTATTTACCCATTCCAGCTTTGTTTTCCTTATTGGCTTGTATGGTATGTTCATCTATTCTGGAAAATATCTTCTACTTTCCTATAAATATTTTAGTAAGTAGACTTTCAAATTTAAGTTTTCTAAATATAAGGGAAGTGATTTTGTGGTTTAGAGTGAAGTATGAATTCAATTATCTTTTTCCCCATTTGTAATTCCAACTTGCACAGTAATATTTCTACAGTGACCTGCAATGCCATCTCTGATACATATGGAAATTTTATGTATGTTTGTGTCTGCCTCTGTTTATCTTCTTCTTGTAGTTCTTCCCAATGATCAACTTATTTCCAGTTTCTCTATATCATTTAGATAGACACAGGATGAGAAAAGACATGCAGTAAATTAATAGGAGCACTATGAATGTGAATTATTTACTTCTTGACTGATGGTTTGTTCAGTGTGTCACTGTTCTATGTGTTACCTCTCTTTACCCACATAGAATACAGGTGGTTAGGACTGAAAAGTACTTTAGAGGATATCTAATACTCTATGCAGAATTATTATTCCCTATTTAGTTTGACAATTCATTTATAGTCTTCAATTTCTCCAATTCTGGAATGTTGTAGAATCTTAAGAAAACAATGCTATTCACCTATGCTTTTCTGCACCATGTCATCACCTAGTTGCTACACATAACTTCCCTCCATAATGGGTGTTGGCTGTTGAGGAAAATAGCTAAAGTCAGGCTAAGGCATAAAAAGGACCTCAGAAGAACTGGAAACACAGGGCAAAATCACATTCCTTCTACTTTTCCTGGATGGCCTCATACTTTTCTAGCTATGGCCACACTGAGGATTGTGCCATTATGCATGAGCTGTGAAGGAGGAGATTCATACCATCACCCTTTTCATTTAACATTATGCAGTGAAAGACCTTGAATGTATCATCTCTTCCCTGCACATCCTTCCCTAGAAAGTAACGTGAAAGAGCAAAAATATAAGATACTTTGACCTCACAGAGTGGAACTTAAGTTCTGCTTTAGCATGATTTCAAAATTTTTGCAATTTAAAGCTTGTTTCTGAGCAATTATTCCTGTTAATAATAATCCATACTTAATTCTTTTTAAAAGTGAAAATAAATTCATAACAACTATAAATCTTAAATACATATAGCAGCTACTTAAAGAATACGAAAAAAAGTCAAACTATGGCAAATGAATCAGTGTGAACAAATGTACATCAAATATATAACCCTACTTTTGCTATCAGTATGCTTTAATAAGGCAACAATTACAAAGTGCCAGAATATATATTAATATTATCTTAGCTTTCGCAATAAAGTATAGTTTACTTTTTATAAAATTTTCTCTCCTATATGGAAGCCACTAACTACATGTACTTTTGAGCCTCTGAACTATGGTTTGTTTGAATGGGGTCATGCTGCAAATATGAAACAGGCAACAGATTTATCATAATTAATATAAACAAACAAATGTAAACATCTCACCAATATTTTTTTTTGGTGTGGATTACATGTTCAAATGATAGAGTTTTGGATACATTTTGTTAAATAAAATGCTTTGCTAAAATTAATTTTACCTGTTTCTTTTTCTTTTTAAAAATGGACCTACTAGAATTTCTAGTACTATGTTGTAAAGGAGAGATGGGAGGAGGCATCCCTTATTCTACCTGACCTTAGTGGCAAAGCTTTCAGCTTCTTGCCATTAAGTTTGATATTAGCTGAAGGTTTTTTTAGATTTTCTATATCAAGTTGAGGAAGTTCCCCTCTAATCCTAGTTTACCCACTGTTTTTATCATGAATGGACATTAGATTTTATCAAATACTTTTTTGGCATCTATTGATATAACCAAGTGATTTTTCTTTTTTAGCTTGTTGATGTAATGGTAACATGGCTCCTAGAGGAATTAAAATTACTGGTAGCTTGCATTTGTTACTCACATTCCTATTGTTATAGAATAACTATAACACTGTTATAGAATATCATACGGAATAATACTAGAGAATATGATTTTTACTTTTTCATATTTGTATTTAAATTCCAGTTAGTTAACATACAGTTAATGTTAGTTTCAGGTATGGAATTTAGTGATTCAACACTTCCATACATCACCTGGTGCTCATCACAAGTGTACTCCTTGATACCCATCACCTATTTAACCCGTTCATCCCGCCACTCACCTTCCCTCTGGTAACTACCAGTTTGTTTTGCATAATTAAGAGTCTGTACTTTTTTTTTAAGATTTTATTTATTTATTTTGAGAGAGAAGAGAGAAAGAGCATGAGCAGGGAGGGGGCAGAGGGAGAGGGAGAAGCAGACTGCCTACTGAGCAGAAAGCCCGATGTGGGACTTGATCCCAGAACCCCAGAATCCTGACCTGAGCCAAAGACAGATGCTTAACCAACTGAGCCATTCAGGCACCCCAAAAGTCTGGTTTTGTTTTGTTTGTTTGTTTTTTATCAAATGTTTCACAAGTCTTAGTTTTAGATTCATGAAAATGATAAAATCATTTAATCAATTAAAATATATTTTTCATCTCCAGACTGGACCTACACACCCAGATTATGATAATCCTATTTTTGCAGGAAAGCACTTCAAATATACATTGTTTGTGAGAGTGTCCAATTAAGGAACCCCTATACTGTCAAGTAAGAGTTATTAATTTGAACTATTAAAATATTTTGAGTCATAAAAAATAATAGATATTTAAAAAAATTAGTTCTTAGATGGGGTACCTGGGTGGCTCAGTCATTAGCTTTCGGCTCAGGTCATGATCCCAAGGTCTTGGGACCGAGCCCCAATTTGGGCTCCCTGCTCAGCGGGAAGCCTACATCTCCCTTTCCCACTCCCCCTGCTTGTGTTCCCTTTTTCACTACCTCTCTCTCTGTCTAATAAATAAATAAAATCTTGAAAAAAATTAGTTCTTAGAAGTTTATGATATTTGTAAATATTCTATGTTACAATAAAATATGTATTATTACTCTTATATTTAGTGCATATTTTTTATTAAAAAAATATAAAGTTCAAATGAAATCTAAAACATGAGTGAGAGAATGATGTCCAAAAGTAATTACAGCACACTGAAATTATTTAAAGGCTATGTCAAATTTGAACATTTCTGAAATCTTTGTTATTTGTAAGATTTCTCAGGGAATTAGTTTATTTTGCATTTGAGGAAAGAAACCTTATATTCAGATTATCATTAATTGTATTTCTTTTAAATTTCTTTATTATATGGTAATGGCTGAGGTATTTAATCATACTCAACTGGTTGGCAATGTCCATTCTTAGAAACTTTAATCTTTAATTTAGAATAGTAGCATTTGTGTATAAACATTATAAAAGGCAAATTGTTATGACAAGTATTCAAAATCAGTTTAAGTGTTTTAATCATAAAGTTATTGCCAAATGCTCTATAATTAAAGAGGTAATAATTACAGAACTTAACAATATAGATGTATTTGTATAATTTACATATTTGGCATTTAATAGACAATTGACCCATGACAACATGGATTTTACCTGCTTGGTCCACTTATATGTGGATTTTTTACAGTACAGTACTATAAATGTATTTTATCTTATGACTTTTTAAATAACATTTCCTTTCTCTAGCTTAGTTTATTATAAGAACACAGTATGTAAAATGTATATAAAATACAAAATATGTGTTAATCTACTGTTTAAGTTAGGTAAGGCTTCCAGTCAAAAGTCAGTTATTAATTAAATTTGGGGGGTAGTCAAAAGTTATATGTATCTTCTTGATGGCACAGGAGTTGGTGCTCCTAACCTCCATGGTGTTCAAGGGCCCAAATGTATATTAGAAGGCAATTAAAAAGTAAAGGGGGGAAGGAGCAAGATGGAGGAGGATAAGAGACTTAAATTTCATCTGGTCCCAGGAATTCAGCTAGATAGTTATCAAACCATTCTGAACACCTATAAACTCAACAGGAAATTGAAGAAAAGAATAGCAGCAATTCTATGAACAGAAAAGTAGGATATGCAGAGAAGTGAATCTAAGGTGATACTTGAGAAGATAGACCATGTGGGGATAGACTCAGCTGGCCACTGGCAAGTGATAGAGCAGTGGAGCACAGGGTTGGAACTTTTAAGGAGTCTGTTCTATGGAGGGATGTCACTCTGGTGGCTAAGCAGGGGTTGGAATCCTTCATTGGGACAGTGTGGTCTGAGGATCTTTAGGGTCCCAGAAAGACCGGGGGTGCCTGAGTGGGGCAGAGATCCCAGGTGTCTGAGTAGGGAAGCTGGCTGCAAAGACAGAACTGAGGAGTGGGCTCTCAGCTTGGGGTTGCCATAAACCATGATCTGAGGCACAGCTGGGCCACCGCTCTTCAAGCAAGGACCTCACAAATGACAGTTCCAGGAAGACCCCCTTCCTCCACTGGGAGGAGCAGTGTGAGAACATGCTGAGGAATCTGCTGGGTTTGGAGACTCCAAACAGGGCTGTGTACCAGAGATAGAAACACTCAGTCACAGGCCAGGTAAGCATGGAGTGTGGCTGGAGGTCAGTGAGACAGGAGTGACTGACTGCTATTCTCTGAGAGCTCACTGAAAGGGGGGACCCGAGCTCGTGGCTCCTCTGGGGCTGGAGACTGGGAGGTCACCATTTTCATTCTCATCCTCCAAAGCTGTACAGAAAGATTTTAGGGAACAAAAACTAACAGGAGCAAACCTGAGCAGATTACTTAGTCAGGCCCCTGGCAAGGGTGGTGCAATTCCACCTTGGGCAAAGACATTTGAGAATCACTGCAACAGGCCCCTCCCACAGAATATCAGCAAGAACATCCAGCCAAAACCAAATTTACTGATCAATGAGAAGTGCAAAACTCCAGCATTGGAGAATACAATACATAGACTCCATGGCTTTTTTTTCCCAAGAATCTTTACTCTTTCAAAGTTAAATTTTTAAAATTTTCTTTATTTTATCTTTTTCCATTTTTTGAACTTTTCCTCTTTCTTATTTTAAACATCATCTTATCAATACCTTTTTAAAAATCTTTCTTAACTTTCATTTTTACAGTCATATTCTAACCCTTCATTTTGGTATAAATATGTTTTTCTTTCTTTGAAATTTGGGATACAGTTTCTTCTAACAGACCAAAATATATCCTAAAACTAGTGTATGGCTTTGTTCTCTTGCCCGATCACATTCTCCCCCACATTATTAATTTTTTTTTCTTTCTGTTTTCAACCAACTTCTTAGCTTATCAATTCCTTTTCATTTTCATCTTTATAGTCATATTCTATCCCTTAATCATATTCACCCTTATGTTTGTGAGTATATATATATATATTTTCTTTCTTCCTTTCTTTAAAATTTTGGGATGCAGTTTCTTCTAACACACCAAAATACATCCAAAATCATGTGTGTGGCTCTGTTCTACTCACCAGCCTGATCATACATATATATATATATTTTTTTTTTTCCTTCCCCCCCCCCCCCCCAGTTTTGGGTCTCTTCAGATTTGTTTAGTGTGTATTTTTCTGGGGTCATTGTTACCCTTTTAGCATTTCATTCATTCATTCATCTGTTCTTCTCTGGACAAAATGACCAAGTGCGGGGGGCGGAGAACAAGAGGTAGCTAGGGACTTAATCAATATGGACATTATTAAAATGTCAGAACAAGAGTTCAGAATGATTATAAATATTTTTAGCTAGGCTTGAAAAAGGCATAGAAAACACTAGAGAATCCCTTTCTGGAGAAATAAAAGAACTAAAATCTAACCAAGTTGAAATGAAAAAAGCTATTAATATGAGGTGCAATAAAAAAGGGAAGCTCTTATTGATAGGATAAATGAGGCAGAAGGCAGAAGATAAAATTAGTAATATAGAAGAACAAATGATGGAGAATAAAGAAGCTGAGGAAAAGAGAGATAAACAACTATTGGATCATGAGGGGAGAATTTGAGAGATAAGTGATACCATAAGATGAAACAATATTAGAATAATTGGGATCCCAGAAGAAGAAAGAGAGAAGGGTAGAAGGTATATTGGAGCAAATTATAGCTGAGAACCTCCCTAATTTGGGGAAGGAAACAGGTTTCAAAATCCAGGAGGCACAGACAACTCCCCTCAAAATCAATTAAAATAGGTCAATACCCCATCATCTAATAGTAAAACTTATAAGTCTCAGAGACAAAGAAAATCCTGAAAGCACCGCAGGACAAGAGGTCTGTAACCTACGACAGTAGAAATATTAGACTGGCAGCAGGCCTATCCACAGCAGACCAATCCACAGTAGAAATATTAGATTGGCAGGTCAGAAAGGACTGGCATGGTATATTCAGAGGACTAAACAACAAAAATATGCAGCCAAGAATACTATATCCAGCTAGGCTGTCATTGAAAATAGAAAGGGAAATAAAAGGCTTCCAGGACAAACAAAAATTAATAGAATTTGTGAACACCAAACCAACACTACAGGAAATGAAAAGCGTCCTCTAAGCAAAGAGAGAGCCTAAAAGTAACGCAGACCAGAAAGGAACAGAGTAATAGTCACCTTCAGGCAATACAATGGCAGTAAATTCATATCTTTCACTGGTTACCCTGAATGTAAATGGGCTAAATGCCCCAATCAAAAGACACAGGGTATCAGAATGGATAAAAAAGCAAGACTCATTGATATGCTGTCTGCAAGAAGTTCATTTTTGATCCAAAGACACCTCCAGATATAATGTGAGGGGGTGGAAAACAATTTACCATGCTAATGGACATCAAAAAAAAGCTGGGGTGACAATCCTTTTATCAGACAAATTAGATTTTAAGGCAATGACTGTAATAAGAGATGAGGAAGGACTCTATATCATACTCAAAGGGTCTATCCAACAAGAAGATCTAACGATTTTAAATATCTATGCCCCTAACCTGGGAGCAGCCTATTATATAAATCAACTAATAACAAAATAAAAGAAGCACATTGACAATAATACACTAATCGTAGGGGACTTAAACAACCCCCTCACTGAAATGGACAGATCATCTAAGCAAAAGATCAAAAAGGAAATAAAGGCTTTAAATGACACACTGGACCAGATGGACATCACAGATATATTCAGAACATTCCATCCCAAAGCAACAGAACACACATTCTTCTCTAGTGCACATGGAACATTCTTCAGAAGAGATCATATCCTGGGTCACAAATCAGATTTCAACCAGTACCAAAGGACTGGGATCATTCCATGCATATTTTCAGACCACAATGCTTTGAAACTAGAACTCAACCACAAGAGGAAGTTGGAAAGAACTCCAATACATGGAGGCTAAAGAGCTTCCTACAGAATTAGTGCATGAATGAATGGATCAAACAGGAAATTAAAGAAGAATTTTAAAAACTCATGGAAACAAATGAAAATGAAAACACAACTGTTCAAAATCTTTGGGATGCAGAACAGAGGGTCCTGAGAGGAATGTATATAGTGATAGAAGCCTTTGCCTGGGTGGCTCAGTGGTTTAAGCCTCTGCCTTCGGCTCGGGTCATGATCTCGGGGTCCTGGGATCGGGCCCCGCATCTGGCTCTCTGCTCAGTGGGGAGCCTGTTTCTCCCTCTCTCTCTGCCTGCCTCTCTGCCTACTTGTGGCCTCTCTCTCTGTCAAATAAATAAATAAAATATTAAAAAAAAAAAAGAAACAAGAAAGTTCTCAAGAAGACAACCTAACCCTACACCAAATGGAACTAAAGAAAGAAGAGCAAAGAAAGCCTAAACATAGCAGCAGAAGAGAAATAATAAAGCTTAGAGCAGGAATCAATGAAATAGAAACCAAACAAACAGTAAAACAGATCAACAAAACTAGGAGCCAGTTCTTTGAAAGAATCAATAAGATTGATAAACCCCTGGCCAGACTTATCAAAAAGAAAAGAGAAAGGACCTAAATTAGTAAAATCATGAATGAAAGAGGAGAGATCATAACCAACACCAAAGAAATACAAACAATTAGAAGAACATATTATGAGAAACTATATACCAGCAAATTAGACAATCTGGAAGAAATGGATGCATTTCCTAGAGACATATAAACTACCAAAACTGAACCAGGAAGAAATAGAAAACCCAAACAGACGCATAAACAGTAAGGAAATTGAAGCAGCCATCGAAAATACCCCAACAACAACAAACAAACAAACAAACAAACAAAATATCCCAACATAGTAGAGCCTCGGGCCAGATAGCTTCCCAGGGAAATTTTACCAAACATTGAAAGAATTAATACATTCTCCTGAAACTGTTTCAAAAAATAGAAATGGAAGGAAAACCTCCAAACTCACTTTATGAAGCCAGCATTACCTTGATCCCCAAACCAGACAAAGATCCCATCAAAAAGGAGAATTACAGGGGCGCCTGAGTGGTTTAGTGGGTTAAGCCTCTGCCTTCCACTCAGGTCATGATCTCAGGGTCCTGGGATCAAGCCCTGCATCAGGCTCGCTGCTCAGCAGGGAGCCTGCCTCCCCCTCTTCCTCTGCCTGCCTCTCTGCCTACTTGTGATCTCTTTCTCTCGTCAAAAAAATAAACAAAATCTTAAAAAAAAAAGAGAGACTGTTTCAAAAAAAGAATTACAGACCAATATCCCTGATGAACTTGGATGCAAAATTCTCATCAAAATACTAACCAATAGGATCCAATAGTACATTAAAGGATTATTCACCATGATGAAGTGGGATTTATTCCTGAGCTGCAAGGTAGGTTCAACATCTGCAAATCAATCAATGTGACACAATACACTAATAAAAGAAAGAACAAGAATCATATGATACTCTCAATAGATGCAAAAAAAAGCATTTGACAAAGTGCAGCATCCTTTCTTGATCAAAAACTCTTCACAGTGTGGGGATACAGGGTACACACCTCAATATCATAAAAGCCATCTATGAAAAACCCACAGCAAATATCATTGTCAGGATATAAAATCAATGCATAGAAATCAGTTGCATTTCTATACACCAACAACAAGATTGAAGAAAGAGACATTAAGGAGTCAATCTGTTTTTAACTGCACCCAAAACCACAAGATACTTAGAAAGAAATCTAACCAAAGAGGCAAAGAATCTGTACTCAGAAAACTATAGAATACTCATGAAAGAAACTGAGAAAGACACAAAGAAATTGCAAAACATTCCATGCTCATGGATTGGAAGAACAAATATTGTGAAAATGTCTATGCTACCTAAAGCAATTTACACACTTAATGCAATCCCTATCAAAATACTATCAACTTTTTTCAAAGAAATGGAACAAATAATCCTAAAAAGTTTATATGGAACCAGAAAAGACCCCGAATAGCCAGAGGAATGTTGAAAAAGAAAACAAAAACTGGCAGCTTCACAATTTCAGACTTCAAGCTGTACCACAAAGCTGTAATCATCAAGACAGTATGGCACAGGCACAAAAACAGACACATAGATCAATGGAACAGAATAATGAGCCCAGAAATGGACCCTCAATTCTATGGTTAACTAATCTTTGACCAAGCAAAAAAGAATGTCCAATGGAAAAAAGACAGTCTCTTCAACACACGGTGTTGGGAAAACTGGACAGCCACATGAAGAAGAATGAAACTGGACCATTTCTTTCACCACACACAAAAATAGACTCAAAATGGATGGTAGACCTCAATGTGATACAAGTATCCTTCAAAATCCTTGAGGAGAACACAAGGCAGCAACCTCTTCACCCTCAGCTTCAGCAGCTTCTTCCTAGAAACATCACCAAAGGCCAGGGAAGCAAGGGCAAAAATGAACTATTGGGACTTGATCAAGATAAAAAGCTTTTGCACAACAAAAGAAATAGTCAACGAAACCAAAAAACAACTGACAGAATGGGAGAAGATATTTGCAAATGACATATCAGATAAAGGGCTAGCATCAAAAATCTATAAAGAACTTATCAAACTCAACATGCAAAGAACAAATAATCATATCAAGAAATGGGCAGAAGATATGAATAGACATTTCTGCAACGAAGACATCCAAATGGCCAACAGACAAGTGAAAGAGTGCTCAACATCACTCAGCATCAGGGAAATCCAAATCAAAACCACCGTGAGATACCACTTCACACCGCTCAGAATGGCTAAAATTAACAAGCCAGGAAATGACAGGTGTTGGTGAGGATGTGGAGAAAGGGGAACCCTCCTACACTGTTTGTGGGAATGCAAGCTGGTGTAACCACTCTGGGAAATGGTATGGAGGTTCCTCAGAAAGTTGAATATAGAGCTACCCTATGACCCAGCAATTGTACTACTGGATATTTATCCTAAATATTTATCCTAAAGATAAAAATGTAGTGATCCGAAGGGGCACATGCACCCCCATGTTTATAGCAGCAATGTCCTCAATAGCCAAACCATGGAAAGAACCTAGATGCCCATTGACAGATGAATGGATAAAAATGTGGTACTTATATACAATGGAATATTCTGCAGCCATAAAAAAAAAAAAAACTTACCATTTGCAATGACGTGGATGGAACTAGAGGCTATGTTAAGCGAAATAAGTCAATCAGAGAGAAACAATTATTATATGATCTCACTGAGATGAGGAATTTGAGAAACAAGACAGGGCATCATAGCAGAGGGGAGGAAAAAATGAAACAAGATGAAACCAGAGAGGGAGACAAACCATAAGAGATTCTTAATCTCAGGAAACAAACTGAGGGCTGTTCAGTTTGAGGAGGGGAGGGTGGTGAGAGGGATGGAATGACTGGGTGATGGACACTGCGGAGGGTATGTGTTATGGTGAGTGCTGTGACTTGTGTGAGACTGATGAGTCACAGATCTGGATCCCTGAAATAAATACTACATTATATGTTAATTTAAAAAAAAAGGAAAAGGGAAAATAAAAATACAGAAAACCTGTGATCACCTTAACTGCATTTTTATGTACTTTTTTCTTCACAGCAATTAGTACAGTCATCATTAGGGTGAGTGGCATAAATGAACCGAATCCAATTAGAACTACATTGGCATTTATCTTCAATATATTCAAAAAGAGTCCAGCTAATACCCTGGTTTGGAAAATTACATTAACAGATGCAGACTGACCATTTAATAATATAAAATACATCATTGTTGGAGGAAATTGGGGACCACCTCCCAAATTTTATGTTGAACCAAACACAGGTATTATGATAATACTGGTATCAATTAATAATACAAATTAAGAGTTCCTACACTCATTTGAAATTTATTTTATGAGTAACTTTGGATAGAAGAACATCTAAAAATACAGCTTTCCCTTAAACTATGTAATGTTCACCTTGGTTTGTAAGCTGTATCCATACATTATTAATTACTACAAGAAAATCACCAAAGAATTGATCTTTATTATATAGATCTTCAGAAAGTTTAAGCATATGTATGTTCCTTGTATCTAAGAATGTGAAAGAGGTGGTTAAATGGTGTGTGGATGGGATTCTTGGGTGGCTCAGGATGGAGTCCCACACTGGGATCCCTGCTCAGTAGGGGCCTATTTATCTCTCTCTCTCTCCCTCTGTGTGTGTGCTCTCTCTCTCTAGCTCTCACTCTGTCTTAGATAGATAGATAGATAGATAGATAGATAAAATGGTGTGTAAATTAACATCTGCCATGATTTTGCTGATGAATTATACTCTGGAAGTATGAATATATAACAAAATTTTATTTGTAATAGTTCATTTCCATTTGTTATTTTGTGACTATTTCATTTATATGGTTTATGATTTAGCATAAATTAAAGATATTTATTGTCCCAGGGATAACAGTTCTCCGTTCATTGTAGTGTCAGGAATGGTAAAACTATTGGATTCATTGGTTAGGGAAATTGAATCTCAGTACAAGATAACAGAGAAAATAACAATCTTGGACCCCTATCCCCTTATACAGAAGAGTGGTACTGCTCAGGTAATTGTCAATGCTCTGGTAAGAATGAGTTACTGCTTATAATGCAGTTATCCCTTAGGAAGTTCATTCTTAGGAAATAAAAAGAGAAATTGTGAGTGAATACAATTTGGTGTCTTCAGCATGGATTTAAGTTCAGAGAGTAACATCTTGGGTTAAAAAAGTGGTAAAAATACCATTTTATATATGATATATATCAAATATATATCATATATTATACATGATAATTATATATTATATATCAAATATATATATTATCATATATATTTCCATATGTTATATAGATTTAAGCTTTCCAATTTTCTTCTTGTAATTAGTTTCTAAGTTCATAACACTGCAGTGAAAAAGGATGCTTAATATTATTTCAGTCATCTTAAATTTATGGGGGCTTATTTTTTTGCCTAATATATGATCTGCCCTGGAGAATGTTCTATGTGCACTTGAGAAGAATGCATATTCTGGTACTTTTGTATATACTGTTCTGTATATATGTGTGTGTGTGCATGTATATATATATATAGAGAGAGAGAGAGAGAGAGAAGAGATAGAGAGAGTTTAGTCTAATGTGTAATTTTAGGCCAGTTTTTTATTGAATTTTCTGTCTAGGTGATGTAAGCATTGAGGCAAGTGGGGTATTAAAGTTCTCTACTACTATTGTATTTCTATTTCTCTCTTTAGGTCTTTATATAGTTAGATATTCTTATAATTATATAATGCCCTTATTATTATATAATGCCTTTATTATTGTATAATACCTTCTCTTGGCTTTTATTGTAGTTTTTATTTTAAAGTCTCTTTTCTTTGATATAAGTATAGTCACCCCAGCATTCTTTTGGTTTCTATTTGCATGAAATATCTTTTTCTATTCCTTTACCTTCAGTCGGTCTGTGCCCTAAATCTGAAATAAGTCTCTTCCAGGCAGCATATAGATGGACCTTGATTTTTCACCCATTCAGCCACTCCATGTCTTTTTTTTTTTTTTTAGAATAACAAAAAATATTTTACTAAAACACAAGATTTATAGAAGTTTCCAGACAAGCCATACAAAATGGTCACAAGCTTTTTCTTGAAGGAAGGATTCTACACTTGACAGCAAAGTCACAATGTTATTAGTGAGGCTGTGATGTTCGTTTAATGTTCCCATTTTGGTTCAAACCAATCAAGCTTGTCCATCTACAGCGTCTAAATAAAGTTAGACTTGGCTAGAGAGCATATTCTAAAGAACTGGTTAGCTGCTTTTAACCAATGCAATTAGATCACCATAAAAAGGGGGAAAGGAGCCCATAAAATTAAAATAAACCTACCTCTCCCCCTCAAAAAAGTAATAAAGAAAAACCCCCACACCCCTTCAGCTAACCCTGACAACTACCTTCATTCACAGTGCTTAACCACGATGGGGGAAATGAATAAAAGCAGAGAAGGGCGTCTGCTTTTAAACGTTTCACAACAATCCAGATGGTACTTCTAGCCTCTGCTCATGCTTTACAACAGTGAATCAGGACAAGACAGATTTGCTAATGTGCATTTAATCACCAAAGGACTGAAGATGTCTGGGCTTTTATTCTGTAATGTTTCTAAGACTGTGTCCATTAAATGCAAACAAAAAAGGAAGAAATCTTGGCAGAACAGGATAAGTGATGCACACTTGATGATCAGATCGATTTTAAATATTATTCATGGCATATAGCCTAGTCCATGCTCTAGCTGTTTCTATGGCTTGGGCCTCGTTGATCTTCCACTGCTCTGCTACATCGTTTGCTAATGGATCATCCGGATTGGGAGCACTTAACAAAGCCTGGATAGATAGCAGAACTGTGAGGATCTGCAGTGCTGGGGACCACTTATCTTTCAAAATATCCAAACATATTCTTCCCAACTTGTCCACATTAGGATGATAAATTTTGGTCATGAAACGTACTTTAGGGGCTGCCATCGGGTATTCTTCTGGTATGAATAGTTCAAGCTTAATAAAAGTCCCTCCCTCAAAGGGGGAATCCTGGGGGCCAGCAATGACCACATGAAAATAACGGGCGTTGTCTCATCTGGTTCTGCTTTAATGCCAGGAACTGGTTCTGCCAGCAAACGCTGGGTTTCCTTGATAATCCTGCGGGGCAGCCTGGCCATCTTGTCATATCCCGAGTTCGGCCTCTGGTCTCCACTCTGGCTCCACTCGCCTCACACACGAGTGGAAGTCCGGGGCTTCTCCATGTCTTTTAATTAGAGACTTTAGTCCATTTATATTTGAAGTAATAATTGGTATGTAGGCACTCATTGACATTCTGTTAATTGTTTTCTGGCTAGTTTGTAGTTCCTCTCTATTGTTTTCTTCTTCTCTTGTTCTCTTATGGTTTGATAACTTGCTTTGTTATGTTTAGATTCATTTTTTATTATTTTTTGTGTATCAATTATAAGTTTTTGCCTTGTTGTGACCATAAAGTTCACCTATAACAGCCTATATAAATAATAGTCGATTTTGAGTTGATGGCATTTTCAGTTTGAATATATTTTAAGACTCTATATTTTTATTCCCCTGACATTTTATGATTTTGATGTCATATTTAACACCTTTTTATTTTGTGTATCCTTTAAATGATTATTATGGTTATAATTATTTTCATTGCTCTTCTGTTTTGATCTTCATATTAGCTTTATAAGTGAGGGATTTATTTATAAGATATTTATTAATCCCTTACTTTTTCTATATATTTGCTGTCACTGAGATTGATACTTTCATGTTTTCTTCTAATTAAATTAAAAGTTGCTCTGGCTAGCCTGATGGAGGAAGCGGGCGGAAGCTGGTGGCTCTCGTGAGGATTTATTCAGCGACCCGCCAGTCTCCAGTGGGGTTTGTTTTCTAAAGGGCGAGACAGAAAAGGTATTTTCTGTCTCTCTTTGGTGAATGGAATAGGCATCTGAAAATCTATGATGTGGGGCTAGATGGCTAGACAATTGGGCCGGGATAATCAGAAGGGGGAGGGAGCCACCAGAAGCGACCCATTGGAAAGTAATACCCCAATACAAGCGCGCCCTATGATTGGGGACCAGTATTGTCTTGGAGTCTGGTTAAAAGCACTCAAAAAGAGCAAAAGATCTTAAGGGGCAACTGGTGGAATCGGGTGGTCATGGACACGGGCCTAAGCCCATGGATCCAGGACAGCCACCGCCAATGACCACCTGTGCCAGAGAGAGTGTGGCTATACCCTCAGGGTCCAGATTACCATCATGGACACTCCCGCCCCACATGCGGGAGTCTGATGACGGCGTCAGCCTGTGCTCCCTAGAACTTTTGCACACTGCTTGACTGGGAACTGACCCACTCCCCACGCACTCCCCACCAGCCCTGAGAAAGCTCTATCCTGGAGCTAGCTGGTGGTCTCTAGGCCCCCCTGAGGATCTGGATTCTGCCAGCCTCGGTGCAATCGAGCTGTCAACATGAGGTCTGCAGTCCTGGAAAAGGCAACCATCAGAAGCGGGCTCCCTGGACCAATGTTGCTCATAGTTTTGGCACGGGGGTGCAGACAAGAGGGCGCTTAAGGCAACCCCTAACACGGTGGCTGGGGACATGCTCTGCCTATGGGAGGGTGGATGGCTCAGCGGAGTTTGCAGAGAGGGAGTGTGTATGTTCTGGGCCACAGAGAGAAGAGCGGACTGAGGCTTCTCTCTGAGACAGAGGTCTGGGTGCAGTTTGCTTCCCTCTAAACCTCCAAAAAGCTGGAAAAAGCCACCAGAGGAAACAAACAAACAAAAAAACTTCCAGAGAACAAAAGCCTGAAAAATGGTTTCCACAGAGCCCAGCCCCTTGATAGGGGGCAGGAGGACTCAACCCAAGCAAGACTGATTGAAAAACAACCCAGCAAGCCCCTCCCCCAGAAAGCCAGCCAAAAGAATGAGAGGACAACAACCA
Source organism: Meles meles (assembly GCF_922984935.1). Taxonomy (NCBI): domain Eukaryota; kingdom Metazoa; phylum Chordata; class Mammalia; order Carnivora; family Mustelidae; genus Meles; species Meles meles. The sequence continues at coordinate 82,832,437 of NC_060075.1, forward strand.
CAGGATCCTCATAAAACTGTAAAACCCTAATATCAGAGGAAAACAATATATTAAGTTCCCGGTATTGCCCTAAAACCTATATATTTCATAGATACAACTTTTATTTTTAATTCGTTCTCACTATTCTTGTTCTGTTTAATTTTTTAACCTACTTACCATTACAACTAGAGGTTTAATACAACATATTCCATAATAACCTTTTAACTTGAACTTTTTCTATACATATACCTGTGTTTTTCTTTTTCTTTTCTATTTTATTAATATACATATAGATATAAGCTTCAAGGTAATCTTCTTTCCCTAATCAATACTACCCCTATATATAAACCAGTTTTAATCTCCCCTTATCTCTGGAAGGTTGAGTCTTTTAACAAAGTTATCAAGATATACCCAGGAAGAATCAAAATAACCTGTCTCGCCCACATTGAGGATTTATAACCAACCTCCCATCTTTTTCTTCTGTCAGTGTCTCTGTGTATTTCTTTTTGTTCTGGTATTATATAAATCCTATACTTGGGGTTCATTCTGGCTGGGTTCTTTCTTCTTGTTGTCATTTACATTTGTTGGTCTTTTTGTCCGTTTATGTTTGTATACCTTATAAATCTTACCATTGGGGCGCATTCTGGCTGGGTCTTCTCTCTCTCTCTCTTTTTTTCCCCCGGTCTCTCTCTTTCTTTCTCTCTTTTTTTCTTTTTTCTTTCTTTTTGCTGGTCACTTCTGATTGCTCAAAAGTGTTCCAGGGTGCACCTTGCCTGGATCATGGTTGATATATTCAGCTACAAATCCCTTCAACCGCCTCTCACCAAAATGATTAGGAGGAGGAATGCGCAACAGAGGAAAAATTCAGAGACTGTGCCCTCTCCATCAGAGCTATGGATATGGACATAAACAGTATGTCAGAAAGGGAATTCAGGGTAACAATTATTCAGGCAATTGCTAGGTTAGAGAAAACCATTAATGAGAACATGGCATTGATTAGGGCAAAAGTGAAAGCTGCCCAGGAAAAAGTTAAAAATGCTGTCAATGAGATCCAATCTAATCTAAATTCTCTAACAGGGTAACCAAGGAAGAAGATTAGTGACCTAGAGGACAAACTGATAGAGAAAAAGGATCAGAGAAGGCCTAGAACAAATAGTTTAGAAGCCATGAAAACAGAATTCGGGAAATAAATGATGCCATGAAATGTTCTAATGTCAGAATTATTGGGATCCCTGAGGGATTGGAGAAGGAAGGAAGACTAGAAGATATAGTTGAACAAATTCTCCATGAAAAATTTCCCAGTCTGAGGAACGGAACCAGCATTTGTGTCCTAGAAATAGAAAGATCATCCTCCAAGATCATAGAATCTAGAAAGACCTCAAGACACCTGATTGTGAAACTGATGAATCATAATTTCAGACAGGAGCTCTTGAGAGTAGCTAGGAGGAAGAGATTCTTTACACACAGAGGAAGGTCCATGAGAATAACGTCAGACCTGTCCATCGAAATCTGGCAAGCCAGAAAGGGCTGGCAAGACATATTTAGGGCACTAAATGAGAAGAACATGCAGCCAAGAATACTTTATCCAGCAATGGTGACATTCAAAATGAATGGAGAGATAAAGAGCTTCCAAGACCAGCAAGGTTTAAAAGAGTATGTTACCACCAAGCTGGCACTATAAGAAATACTCTGGGGGTTCCATAAAAGAAGAAAGAACCCAAGAGTGTCATAGAACAGAAATTTACAGAGACAATTTATAGAAACAAGGACTTCACAGGCACCATGATGCCAATAAAAGTATTTCTTTCAATAATCACTCTCAATGTGAATGACCTAAAGGTTCCCATAAAACGGCACAGGGTTGCAGATTGGAGAAAACAACAGAACCTGTCCATATGTTGTCTACAAGAGACCCATATGAACCTAAGGATACATCCAGACTGAAAGTGAAGGGATGGAGAAACATCTTTCATGCCAATGGGCCTCAAAAGAAAGCTGGAGTAGCAATTCTCATATCAGATAAATTAGATTTTAAACTAAAGACTGTAGTCAGAGATAAAGAAGGACACTACATCATTCTTAAAGGGTCTATCCATCAATAAGATATAACAACTGTAAATATTTATGCCCCCAATATGGGAGCAGCCAAATATATAAGACAATTGTTAATCAAGATAAAGAGTCATATTAATATGAATACATTAATAGTAGGGAATCTTAACATGCTACTCTCAATAATAGACAGATCATCCAAGCAGAAAATCAATAAAGAAACGAGAGCATTGAATGACACATTGGACCAGATAGACATCATAGATATATATAGAACATTCCACCCTATACAGAATACTTATTCTTCTCAAGTGCACATGGAACGTTCTCCAGAATAGACCATATATTGGGTCACAAATCAGGGCTCAACTGATACCAAAAGACTGAGATTATTCCCAGCATATTCTCAGACCATAATGCTTTGAAACTGGAACTCAACTATAAGAAAAAGTTTGGAAGGAAACCAAACACTTGGAAGCTAAAGACAACCTTGCTTAAGAATGTCTGGATCAACCAGGAAATCAAAGAAGAACTTAAACAATTCATGAAAACCAATGAGAATGAAGACACTTCAGTCCAAAACCTATGAGATTCACCAAAGGTAGTCCTAAGAGGAAAATATATAGCCATCTAAGCCTCCCTCAAAAAAGCTGAAAAATCCAGAATACACCAGCTGTCTTTACACCATAAAGAACTGGAGAATCAACAACAAATTAAGCCAACCCCACACACAAGAAGGGAAAAAATCAAGATTAGAGCAGAAATCAGTGAGATAGAAACTAAAGATACAGTAGAACACATCAATGAAACTAGAAGCTGGTCTTTTTAAAGAATCAATAAGATCAATAAACCATTGGCCAAACTAATCCAAAAGCTAAAAAAAAGGACCCAAATTAATAAAACTATGAATGAAAAGGAAGGATCACCACTAACACCAAGGACATAGAAACAATCATCACAAATTATTATCAACAGTTATTTGCCATTAAGTTAAGCAACCTAGATAAAATGGATGCATTCCTGGAAACCTATAAAATTCCAAAACTGAATCAGGAAGAAATTGACAACCTGAATAGACCAAACTCTAGTAATGAGATTGAAGCAGTGATCAAAAACCTCCAAGAAACAAGAGCCCAGGACCTGATGGATTCCCTGGAGCATTCTACCAAACATTGAAAGAAGAAATAATACTTATTCTCCTGAAGCTGTTTCAGAAAATACAAACAGAAGGAAAACGTCAAGACTCTTTTTATGAAACCAGATCTCAACAAGATCCTAGCTAATAGGATCCAACAGTACATTAAAAAGATTATCCACCATGGCCAGGTGGGCTTTATCCATGGAATGCAAAGGTGGTTTAAACATTAGCAAATCAATCAATGTGATAGAACAAATCAATAAGAGAAGAGAGAAGAACCACATGGTCCTCACAATTGATGCAGAAAAAGCATTTGACAAGATATAGTATCTGTTACTGATTAAAACGATTCAATATATTGGGATAGAGGGAACATTCCTCAACTTCATAAAATCTATGTATAAAAAACCCACAGTGAAGATCATCTTCAATGGGGAAAAGCTGAGATAAGGAAGACGAGAAGGATGCCCACTCTCGCCATTGTTGTTCAACATAGTACTAGAAGTCCTAGCAACAGCAATCAGAAAACAAAGAGAAATAAAAGGTATTCAAAGATTTTGTTTATTTATTTGACTGACAGAGATCACAAGTAGGCAGAGAGGCAGGCAGAGAGAGAGAGAGAGAGAGAGAGAGAGAGGAGGAAGCAGGTTCCCTGCTGAGCAGAGAGCCTGATACTGGGTTCGATCCCAGGACCCTGGGATCACGACCTGAGCAGAAGGCAGAGGTTTTAACCCACTGAGCTACCCAGGCACCCCGAAATAAAAGGTATTCAAATTAGCAAAGAAGAAGTCAAACTCTCTCTCTTTGCAGATGATATGATACTTTATATGGCAAACCCAAAAGACTCCACCCCCAAACTACTAGAACTCATACAGCAATTCAATAATGTGGCAGGATGCAAAATCAATGTACAGAAATCAGTTGCTTTCTTATACACTAACAATGAAAATACAGAAAAAGAAATTAGAGAATGGAGTCCATTTACTATAGCACCAAGAACCATAAGATACCTGGGAATAAACCTAACCAAAGAGGTAAAAGATCTGTACTCGAGGAAATACAGAACACTCATGAAAGAAACTGAAGAAGACATAAAAAGATGGAAGACCATTTCATGCTCATGGATCAGAAGAATAAACACTGTTAAAATATCTATACTGCCTAGAACAATCTATACTCTCAATGCCATCCTGATCAAAATTCTACTGGCATTCTTCAAAGAGCTGAAACAAATAATCCTAAAATTTGTATGGAACCAGAAGAGACCCTGAATTGCTAAGGAAATGTTGAAAAAGAAAAACAAAACTGAGGGCATCATGCTGCCTGATTTCAAGCTTTACTACAAAGTTGTGATTACCAAGACAGCATGGTATTGGCACAAAACAGGCACATAGACCAGAGCAACAGAGTAGAGAGCTCAAATATGAACCCTCAACTCAATGGTCAAACAATCTTCCACAAAGGAGGAAAAAATATACAGTTGAAAAAAGACAGTCTTCAATAAATGGTGCTGGGAAAATTGGACAGCTACATGTAGAAGAATGAAATTTGACCATTCTCTTACACCATACACAAAGATAAATTCAAAGTGGATAAAAGACCTCAACCTGAGGCAGTAATCTATCAAAATCCTAGAGGAGAATATAGGCAATAACCTCTTCAACATTGGCCACAGTAAGTTCTTTCAAGATATGTCCCCAAAGGCAAAGGAAACAAAAGTGAAAATGAACTTTTGGTACTTCATCAAGATCAAAAGCTTCTGCACAGCCATGGAAACAGTCAACAAAACAAAGAGGCAACCCACGAAGATATTTGCGAATGACACTACAGACAAAGGGCGGATATCCAAGATCTATAAAGAACTCTTCAAACTCAACACACACAAAACAGATCGTGTAAAAAAATGGGCAGAAGACATGAACACACACTTCTCCAAAGAAGACACACAAATGACTTACAGACATATGAAAAATGTTCAACATCATTAGCAACCAGGGAGATTCAAATCAAAATCAAATTGAGATATCACCTCACACCAGTTAGAATGGCCAAAATCAACAAGACAGTAACAAGTGCTGGAGAGGATATGGAGAAAGTGGAACCCTCTTACACTGTTGGCGGAAATGCAAGTTGGTGTAGTCACTTCAGAAAACAGTGTGGAGCTTCCTTAAGAAATTAAAAATAGAGCTACCCTATGACCCTGCAATTGCACTACTGGGTATTTACCCCAAAGATACAGACACAGTGGAAAGAAGGGCCATCTGTACCCCAATGTTCATAGCAGCAATGGCCACAGTCATCAAACTGTGGAAAGAACCAAGATGTCTTTTTTTTAATATATATATATTTTATTTATTTGACAGAGAGAAATCACAACTAGGCAGAGAGGCAGGCAGAGAGAGAGGAGGAAGCAGGCTCCCTGCGGAGCAGAGAGCCCGACGTGGGGCTCGATCCCAGGACCCTGGGATCATGACCCGAGCCGAAGGCAGAGGCTTTAACCCACTGAGCCACCCAGGCGCCCCCCCAAGATGTCTTTCAACAGATGAATGGATAAAGAAGATATGGATATACAATGGAGTATTATGCCTCCATCACAAAGGATGAATACTCAGTTTTTGTATCAACATGGACAGGACTGGAAGAGATTATGCTGAGTGAGATAAGTCAAGCAGAGAGTCACATATCATATGGTTTCACTTACTTGTGGAGCATAAAGAATAACACAGAGGACATTGGGAGATGGAGAAGAGAAGTGAGAAGAGGGAAGTTGGAGGGGGAGACAAACCATGAAAGACTGTGGACTCTGAGAAATAAACTGAGGGTTTTGGAGGGGAGGGGGTTTGGGGGTTGGGTAAGCTTTATACCTAGTGGGTATTATGGAGGGCATGTATTGCATGGAGTACTGGGTATGGTGCACAAACAATGAATTTTGGAACACTGAAAAAAACAAAATAAAATGAAAAAATGAATTAATTAATATTCTTTCTTTCTTTTTTTTTTTCCCCCCACTAGAAAAAACACAGGACTTTATTATTCCCATTACAAAGGGCAGGTCTTCGCAGGATGAGAGCAGGAATTCTGACGGCAGGGAGGAGGCCCCTATTTGCCAGCGATGGGTGGGTTCCACAGGACCACGATGACAGAGTCCCCGCGCAGGAACATCTTGGAGATGTAGCGGTCCTTGTTGACTGGCTTGGACTTCTTGCCCTTGCCACTCTTGGGGAACTCGGTCCACATCGCCTTCACATTCTCCAACACCATGTTGCAGTGCCTGTCAAAGGCCTTCACGTGGCCCAGGAGCTTCTTGTTGTTGTGACAGTTGATGAGCACCTGGGTGTTGTTCTTGACTGACTGTGTGAGCACAGAGAACGGACCCATGTTGAGCTCTTCCTCCTCCCACTTCTGCAGCTCCTCTGGGGTCATCTCACTCTTGGGCTTGTTGAGGAGGCTCATGGTAGTAGTGGTCGCGCTCCCAACTCAGCACCGTCTCCTCCGCGTTGCTGCTGCCTCTGAAGGAAGAGCGACCAATATTCTTTCCTTTTAATTTAAAGAAGCCTCTAACATTTCTCATAAGAATGGTTTACGGTTGATGAACTCCTTTAGCTTGCTTGTCTAGAAAACACTGTCTCGCCTTCAGTTCTGAATGATGACCTTGCTGATAGACTATTCTTGGTTGAAAGTTTTTTTCCTTTCAACATTTAAAATATATTGTGCCCCTCTCTTCTGGCTTGCTAAATTTCTGCTGAATAACCTGCTGATAGCTTTATGCCATTTTTATGTATATGTAAGAATTTGTCTTTCTCTTGCTGCATTTAAGATTCTTTATCTTTACCTTTTGACACAAAATATATCTTTTGTGGATTTCTTTGGGTTCATCTTATTTGGATCTTTCTGGACTTCCTGGACCTGGATGTCTATTTACTTCCTCAGGTTAGAAAAGTTGTTAGCCATTATTTTTTCAAATGTTTTCTGCCCTTTCTCTCTTCTCCTTCTTCTCCTTCTTTCTTTATAATACAAATGTTATTCCACTTGATGTTATCCTATAGGTCCCTTAATGTATCTACTTTTTAAAAATTCTTTTTCTTCTTGCTGTTCTGTTTGTGTGAGCTCTTCTCCCTCATCTTGTAGATCACTGATCCTTTTTCTTGCTTTATCCAGTCTGTGGTTGACCTCTAGTGCATTTTCAGTTCAATTATTGTATTCTTCATTTCTATGACTCCTGTTTGGCACCTTCTTGTATTTTCTATCACTTTTTGAAGTTCTCACTATATTCATCCATCTTCTAAAGTTCTGTGAGCATCTTTGTAGCCATTACTTTGAACTATTTATCAAGTAAATTACTTACCTCCATTTGTTTAAGGTTTTATTTCTGAGGTCTTATCTTATTCTTTCATTTGGAACATATTCCAGTGTTTCCTGATTTTTCTTGACTCTCTGTGTTTGTTTTCATATATTAGGTGAAAAAAACTACCTCTCCCAGTCTTGAAAGATTGGACTTCTGCAGGAAATGAGCCTTATCTTTCAACCTTGCCCTGGAATGTGATTGTTGTCAAATCTTGATATTTGTCTAAACAGCCTGATTTATTCTTGCTAAGTGCCCATTGTGCCAAGACCGCATTAAAAAAATGGGGTCTCATTCAACATATAGTTTCAGGTTGATTAGAAGACAGATCCTTAGATAGCAGCTTTTAAAGTATGCAAAATATATTGTATTATGGGACCACAACCTTAAACCCCCCCAGTCTCCAAACCAGGCAATAAGGAGGTGTTCCCTGGGTGACAGTTGCAAAAACCAGGAATTAAGACAGTGTATAAGTTCCTTTCTGGGAGATACTAATGTAGCAAGGCTGAGGGAGAGTACAACGATGACATCCCCTGGCCTGCATTACTTGAGAGCTTTTCCATAGCTTCTAGATGTGTGGCAAATCTCAGGCTGAAGTTACAGGATCAGTAGTAAATAGACTTTTTTTTTCTCCCCACAGAAAGAGTGGGGATGTATTTCTGTCTGCTGTCTTTATAGTGCCCTGGGGTTGGGGGCCTTCCATGACCTGTTTCTTTAGTTGATACTGTCCCATGGGTTCCAGGAATATTAGCCTCCCTGGTCATCGGAGCCAGGCAATGATGGAGCATTCCCTGTGTGGACTCACATTCCTGCTGGTTTTCATGGGGCTATGGAAGTACAGAGGCCTGGGATGAACATACTGGCTTTCACAGGGCTTTGGAAAAGGATAGAGCCAGGGTGTACTTGCTGGCTCTCATGGGACCCCAGGAGAGTGTGGAGCTAATCCACACTAGTGAGGCAATCAAGGTGGAGGGACTGCAATAATAGCACCTGCCAGTGTCTCTGTCCCAGAAGAGAGTCCCAACAGGTCACTGACCCTCTAGTAGGTGCTTTAATATCTGCAAATGAATCTCCTTTACATATAGACTGTATATGCTTTTGTGCAGGTACCCAGGGCAAGTGTTTCTGCATGTGGGCCCTTTGAGAGGAGTATCTCAGTTCTGTACAGTCCTTTGGGTCTCCTGGATGTGAGCCACATTGGTTTTCAAAGACAGATATTTTGGTGGTTCATCTCTATATTCAGGTCCTAGGGTTTGAGGTGCCTAATGTAGCACAGGAACTCCTCACTCTTCAGAGTGAAGTTATAGATTTCTAAAATCCCTTTAAATTGTGGGTCACTGTGCTAAATGTGGACATTTTGGTGAGACCACATCTCTGCCTCTCCTACCTGTCCTAATGTATCCCTTTTACCATTTATTGTAAAGGAGTCATTCAGCTAGTTTCCATGTCTTTTTCAAAGCAAACTGTTCCACATGAAGCTATAGATTCCCTGTGTCTGTGGGAGGAGGTGAGTTCAGGACCTGCCTACACCATCTTGGAACACCAGAGAAAAGCTGATATATATTTATTTTTTTAATATGTTTTTCTGCTTATCTGGTTATTCTCTCCTTTTAAGCTTTCACTTAAGAAATAATTACTATTTTCACTACTAGTGAAGATTCTGAGGATCAGCTACAGAGGATCCAAACATGAAGAATACAGACAAGAACTTCTAACTTATAAATACTGTTTAAAATACTCTAAGTAAAAATATATTTGACTTGGCTTATTCAAGACTTACATCAATATAGTTCTATACATTACTTTTACTGGCAGAACTATACAAAAGGAGTTTTTTCCTTTATAGATAGTGCCAAATTTTCTTTATCTTATAACTTTGTGCTTTATCTTGCTACTTGAGAGCAATAAGAATTCCAACAATGGGTCCCACAAAGCAGGCAATGACTTCTAATAAAAATGATTTAAAACCACAAACATTGTTTAGAGTCTGTGTGTATACTTATATGATGAACACTTTCATATGTGTTCTTGGTGAACTAACCTTAGTGGTGCCCATGACTCAGTGTTACAATCCCCAATATAGGCTCATTATGTCTGGAAAACACAATAAACCAGGCCAACATTTTTTGCGGAGGGAAATTTAATAAAGTGATTTCAACGGTTTCAACCATGACTCAGAAGATGTCATAAGTTAATGAACCTGCTGTCTTTATGCAAGTTTTCAATACATACCCCAAGTGCACTCTAAATTACATTATAAGATTACATTCAGAAGATGTTCTTTTCATTTGCACTTCTATAAATGATTGTTTCTACTTTCATTTTGTTTGTGAATTCCTATACTCAGAGAGGACAGAACAAAATATCTTTGCTATCCAGCCTTACACGTATTCACCTTTCTTTCTCTTATGGGCTAGAAAGAATTACTGAGGAATAGATACTTGCTTCCTTGGGACTAGAAAAAGACTATGCATTCACCACCATTAGACAAGTGGGCTTAACTTTTGTATTGATACTAAATTCAAATACTTCTCCTCTAAAGATACTTCCAACTAAGCTTTGGTGGAAGATATCAATATAAGTTATTTAGGAAAATAATTCAAGGCCAAAATGCCCTAGGAAAATATAATAATTTTTTTATACTGTAACTTCTTATAAGAAAGACTAAAGCTGATATAAAAGATAAACACAAGATAGCAATTCTACTAAAATTAGAAGTAGATGAATGAATATATTTAACCAGTAAGAATGACTGAACAAGAAAAAACTCGTATGTTGTATAAGATGTGGGTGAATGGCCTCATGGATTATTTGTGTCCCACCAAAATTTATGTTAAAATCTTAATCCTCTTATTTGGAAATGGAACTTTTTGGAGGTGATTAGAGTTAGATGACATCATGAGGGTGAGGCCCTGGTTGGATGGAATTAGTTTATTTATAAGTGATACCTGAGAACTTGTTCTTTCTTAGCCATATAAAGGCACAACAAAGAAGCAGCCATCTGCAAGCCAGAAGTGAGGCCTCACCGAAATCAAAACTTGCTGAACTTTGAGTCTGGACTTTTCCGTCTTCAAAACTTTGAGAAAATAAATTTCTATTTTTTAAGTAACCCAGTCTATAGTATCTTGTTATGGCAGCCCAATTTGACTAACACAAATAGCAATTTAACTTAATAAACACAAAAATGTTATAAACTATATTTAAAAATGTGTGTTTCTGGGCCACCTGGGTGGCCCAGTTGGTTGAGCGTATGACTCTTGATTTCATCTCATGTCATGATCTCAGGGTCGTAAGAGCAAGCCCTACATGGGGCTCTGCACTCAGTGGGAAGTCTACTTGTGATTCTATCTCTCCCTCTGCCCCTCCCCCCCACTTTCCCTCTAAAAAATATATATAGATATAGATATCTATATATATCTATATCTATATCTATACACAACCACACACACACACACACACACACACTCATATATGTGTGTGTCTTGTAATCAGAAAGATAAAAAATCTCAATATGAATTCCAAGGTAATATAAAAACCTAACAACTTTAATAGTAAGTGAAGGAATAAAAATGAAAACAACCTGATTTATTTTTGTGTATTAAACTAGAAAAAATATGATATTTAGTGTTGATAATGGTATAAGGAATGGACAATTCATTCCTCTGGAAATTTAAATTAAATTGGCACAATTTTTCTGAAGGGTTTTTGGCATTCTATACAAATTAATCTTCACATTTTATGTGTGAGGAAGCTGATATTTATAGAGGTTAAATAACCTAGCATGATTACCAAAAGCATTGCCAACCCTTTGTCCCATGCCTTTAATCCCTATACAATTCAAGTATTTTTTCAAAAGCATAAACACAAAGACTATACTCCTAATTACTGTGATGGAAAATTATCTCAAATCATAGGAAACATACTATTTTCTAAATTGTATTTTCATTTGAAAATACCCACGGATGTATTTCCATGTCCTTAAATATTCTTCTTGGCATATATCTCTGTCTTTTAAATATCTTAATTAAAATGATTATAGTGTAAGATGACTCTTTGTTTCTAAAACAGCAATAGAATAAAAAGACAATGAAAAACACCCCCAGAACAGTACCTAAAAAGCACGTACACGATATCTTGGTATATCCTCCAAGATCAAATAATTTTGAAATGTATGTCAAAATGGTTTAGTAAAATTAATTTATAGACATCATTAACTATTATCAAATTAAAATTTGTTGTCTGTTGATTAGTTGACCTCCAGTCCTTCTTCTTGGAATAATGAATCATCTTCTTGGGTCAAATGTTTCAAGAAAACTCTTAGGTCATGATAATAGACTTCATCATGATGGTAAACTGGTCTGTTAGAAAATATATATTCCACAGGAGCAGGAGTTGGGAGACATGCCTTCATTTTGACAAAACTGGGCACAAACATTCAGGGAACATTTCTAAAGAAGTGAAGTTAAGAACACATCCCAATTTCATCCTACAGGGAAATATTATCTATTTCATAAAAGTATGATTACTAACCACCTTGACACCCAAGAAAGTTAGAAAATCTTCTCTCTTAGCTGCTGGTCATTATCTAAAGATATTTACTCATTGACTGACCGATATCCAGGTATACAATATGTGATTTCAGGCTTTTGATTTTCTCTCATTTTAATGTGTCTTTACTCTCTTCTTCTTCTTTTTTTTTAAGATTCATACATATTTTTTTTAATTTAATTTTTTTTTTTTTTTTTTTAGTGATCCATAGTTCATTGTTTATGCACCACACCCAGTGCTCCATGCAATATGTGCCCTTCTTAATACCCACCACTGGGCTCACCCAATCCCCCACCCTCCCTCCCCTCCAAAACGTTCAGTTTGTTTCCCAGAGTCTTTACTCTCTTCTGCACCTATTACTGTTCAATTTATATTTCAAGGTCGATTGTATTCTTTATACATGAAGCCTTATTTTTTTAAATAAAATGTGAGTTTTGAATGAAACTGTATGGCAAAGCCTGTGCTCATACCATGATCTAATTTTTTTCATACCATGAACTAATTTTTCTGTTCTCCAAATGCTTATAGCATGGTACAGTTATTCTTAACCAGGTTGCCTATTATTCGTTAAGGTAATATGCAGCCCAGAGAGGCTCCTTCTGGGATTATGAAACTTACAAATTTATTCAGAATATAAATTATATAAAACATAAATTAAGCCACAAAAAACCCTCAAATTTATGCTACCTCCTGTTCTGCTCAACTGAGGGGTTCCCAAGTCAGCAGAATTACAATTACACAATTTACAATTTATTTTCATTTTCACCTTAGGAGGTAAAGTGAATATCCTAAAGAATCTCTTGACACAAAACACCTTAAAATGTATGATAAAATATAACAAATAAGTCTTTAAAGTAGAAGATGATATCTAAAGAAATTAAGGGAAATTTCCAGGACCAAAAAACAGAGAGATCACTCAAATCTACCAATTGTTCTGGGACCATTTTTTTTTTCCTGTAAAGATGTTTGGATTTCACAGTGACTTGGAAACAGGAAAAAAAAATTGGGGAGCAAGAAAGGCACAAAGTTGAAACCTCTTATAAGAAGGGGGCCTTCTGGGGTGCCTGGGTGGCTCAGTGGGTTAAAGCCTCTGCCTTTGGCTCGGGTCATGATCCCAGGGTCCTGGGATCGAGCCCCACATCGGGCTCTCTGCTCAGTGGGGAGCCTGCTTCTCCGTCTCTCTCTGCCTGCCTTGTGATCTCTGTCAAATAAAAAATAAAATCTTAAAAAAAAAGGGGGGGGCTTCACAGAACAAAAGAAAGGACAAAAAAACATATGATCCTATCAACTGATGCAGAAAAGCATTTGAAAAAATACAGCATCCTTTCCTAATTGAAACTCTCCACAGAGTAGGGATAGAGGAAATATACCTCAATATCATAAAAACCATATACAAACTCAAAATGGATGAAAGACCTATATGTGAGACAGGAATCCATCAAAATCCTAGAGGAGAACGCAGACAATAACCTCTTAACCTCAGCTGCAGAAAGTTCTTGCTAGACATGCCTCCAAAGGCAAGGGAAACAAAAGCAAAAATGAATGATTGGGATTTCATCAAGATAAAAATCTTTTGCACAGCAAAGGGAACAGTCAATAAAACCAAAAGACAACTGACAGAATGGGAGACAATATATGCAAATGACATATCAGATAAAGGGCTAATATTCAAAATCTATAAAGAATTTATCAAAGTCAATACCCAAAAACCAAATAATCCAGTAAAGAAATGGGCAGAAGACATGAACAGACATTTCTTCATGGGTAAGTCGGTGGCTCAGTCAGTTAAGCATCCACCTTCAGCTCAGGTCATGATCCCAAGGTCCTGGAATTGAGCCCCATGTCGGGCTCTGTGCTCAGAGATGAGTCTCCTTCTCCTTCTGCCTCTCTCCCCACCACTTGTGCTCTCTCTCTCTCTCTCTGTCTGTCTGAAATAAATAAAATCTTAAAAACAAAAGACATTTCTCCAAAGAAGACACACAAATGGCCAGCAGCCAGGTGAAAAAATGCTCAACATCACTTGGCATCAGGGAAATACATGTCAAAACCACAATGAGATACCAGCTCACACCAGTGAGAATGGCTAAAATTAACAAGTCAGGAAACAACAAATGTTGGTGAGGATGTGGAGAAAGGGGGACCCTCTTACACTGTCAGTGGGAATGCAAGCTGGTATAGCTATTCTGGAAAACAGTATGGAGGTTCCTCCGGAAACTAAAAATAGAGCTATCTTAAGACCCAGCAATTGCACTACTAGGTATTTACCTCAAAGATACAAATGTAGTGATCTGAAGGGGCACCTGCACCCCAATATTTATAGCAGCAACACCCATAATAGCCAAACAGAAAAAAGCTAAGATGTCCATCAGTGGTTGAATGGTAATGATGTGATATGTGTATGTGTGTGTATATATGTGTGTGTGTGTGTGTGTGTGTGTGTATGGAATATCCTACACATACACACACACACACACACACACACACCCCACATCTTCTTTATCTATTATGGATTATATGGAATTCCATCAATATGGAATATTACTCATATATGTGGAATATTTTATATATATATTATATAAAATATATAATATGTAAATATATATATTTATTTGTATATTTATTTTTATTATTTATATTTATGTATGTGTGTGTATATATATATATAATGGAATATTACTCAGCCATCAGAAAGGATTAAATCTTACCATTTACATCAACATGGGTGGAACTGGAGGGTATTATGCTTAGCAAAATAAGACAGTCAGAGAAAAACAATTATCATATGGTTTCACTCATATGAACAATATAAGAAACAGAACAGAAAATCATAGGGGAAGGAGGAGAGGTAGAGGAGAGGTGGTTGGAAGGCTATGGTAACTGGGTGATGGACATTAATTAAGGAGGGCATGTGATGGGATGAGCACTGGGTGTTATATGCAACTGATGAATTACTGAACTCTACATCTGAAACTAATGATGTACTATATGTTGGTTAATTGAATTTAAATTAAAAATAATAATAACTTTTTAAAAAGAAGGGGGCCTTCACAATGATAAAATGAAAGAACAACTATATGTACTGACCTGGGGAAGGCAATAAATCAGCTTATCCATCGACCCTGAGTTTTGAATTAACGGGAACAACGGATCTCCTGAATTTGAAGCAAATATACTGGGTTTGAATTATAAATACTTTGAGATATTGGGAAACCCAAAACAAGACAGAAAACTTCAAATTAAGTCTCAACTTCAAATGATAATTTACAAGTTGTATCAAGATACCTGAAACACATTTTCAAAAAGAGAAACAAACTTGTCCTTTTATATAGATATGGCCTGAGTGGCTTCAGTCAGTAGATGTGCCTTTTATCAATTAGAAAGTGAACACAGAAATAGGTCTGTGCCATAAATAAGCAAATGACTAAAAAGAAATATGCTTATATCTAGTTAGAAACACAAGTTTTGCACCTGGAACATTTGAGGTAAATGAGCCAATATTCACTAATGGTCTTCTTGCCTAGATTTGAAGAAAACAAACCTTAAATTTCTTTACTTATGTAAAATAAGTAATAAGAATAAAATGATAAAACCAGTTTCCTAGATGATCACACATTGTCTATTACACCGTTGTGTACTTGCTGACAAGAATTTGCATACAAAATTGAAGGCTGTTTGCCTCCTGCAAAGAGCATGATAAATATCCTCAGAGGATAGTTTCTAAATAATCAGTGATTCTTTTGAAGAAGTTATTCCCAAACACATTCCTTTTGTTTCTAAACCAGAGTATAGTGGCTCTCCCATGACCAGATGCTTAGTTCATTTCTACAATATGTAAAAATACAAGCCATTTTCTTAACTTCTACATTATTAAAAGAGTCAATTACTTATAAATTAATGTTGGTCCTTCCTTAAATATGGCTATAAGAGAAGCCAAACTCTTAGAAATCATCCCTATTCTAAAGGAACTAGTATCCACAAGCACAGTAATGGCCACACTAATGCTAGCCAGTTTCAGAAATGAACTGCTTATTTTGATAAGTTAATTTTACTAGCTTTACTTTCTAACAGGAGTTAGAAAGCACAGAAATATTCTGAAATGACAAGGCACCATCAAGTGTTGCATGTCTCTCTGTGGCTACCTTTCTCTTGAAAAGCTTTTCATGCCAAATAAGTGGATACTGGATCTTCCTCTGTGCCTCTGTCTGTCTATCTATCTATCTACCTACCTACCTACCTACCTACCTACCCATCCATCCATCCATCCACCCATCCATCTCTCAGCTTTACCACTAACTGTCTTTGTGACCTGGGCAATTTATTTAACCTCTCCTGCCTTGTACTCTTATTATAGAATGCCATTAATAATAGTGTCTACCCCAGAAGGTAGATACAGGTTTTATAAAATGGATACTTATAAAGCACTGACTTGGTTATAGTAAGTATCATACAAGTAGTTGGTAAATAAATAACCTAAAACCATTTCCACAGCTGGAGAAGAAAATGATGGTAATTATTGTTCTCTTGAATGAACATAAGATTGGATTTTTATCATTTACTCTTCAAAACAAAGGCCAGAAACCTCTGAAATATAACTTATAAGCACTTCAAAGTGTTCTTCTTTTTTTTTTTTTAACAAACTGGAATAAATAAAGCTACAACATAAAAGTCACTAAGCTTGCATTTTTTTTTAAAAAAGAGTAATGTTTTTTGAATTGTTTATATTATGAAACTGAAACTATAGTCCAATTACTTTCATATACTAGACATGGCACAGCTTAAAGAATCTTAAAATATAGCATAAAGAACTAACCTACTGCAGATTTTATTTACAAAATGTGTGAGATCACATTTTGGGGAAAAAAAAATACTGCAAGCTGAAGGAAACAAACAAAAACAAAACAAAGCAAAAACACTGTATTCATCAGAGTTCTCCAGAGAAATATCTATATATAGCTATCCATGCATCCATCCATCTAGCTAAGAGATTTAATATAAGAAATTGACTCACGTGATTATGGAGGCTGGGAAATCTCACGACCCACGTCTGCAAACTGGATACCTAGGACAGCTGGTGGTGATTTCCACTGTTAGTCTGAAAGGTTGATAACTAGGAGCACCAAGGGTGTAAATTCAAGCCTGGCTGGAAGGAGAAAAGCAACATCTCAGCTCATCAGTCAGAGAGAGTAAATTCTTGCTTTCCCCACTTTGTATTCTACTCAGGACCTCAATGAATTGGATGATGTCCACCTGTACTGCAGAGGACAATTTTTTTTATTCAGTCTACCTAGGCAAATGTTAATCTCATCCAAAAATTCCCTCTCAGACACAACCAGAAGTGATATTTAACCAAATATCTGGGTATCCCGTAAGCCAGTTAAATTATACAACTATAAATTTGATAGGAACTATGAGTAGGAAGAAATATATTACTGCCTAAGTACTTACTGTCATTGAGTATGAGAATTGGGGCTGGAGAAAACCTAAGAGAAACTCATACCTTTCTCTCATTTTACACAAAAGATGTTTGCTTTATTGAAGTTGAAAAGCAATGTGACTGTCAATGGTTCCCAAAATGTGCAGCTTTGAAGTTTGAGGTCATGACAGAACACTGGTATGTGCTCCCCAGATTTATTTTTTGGGTACACAGAAAGACTACCCTCTTAGGCTACTTCTTAGTGAGATTGGGGCCGTGTGACTGGATGTAGGCTGAAGCTTCTTCCCAACTCTGGCAATGAAAACTCTAGGGCAAGCATCTACTTTCCCTTTGCAAGGTGGTTTTCAAGGGCTATCTTTCAAAAATGGAAACATTAAAAAATGGAAGTCACTGCCTGAGTGTCAAGAAGATCTACCAAACATGTCTGATTGCGATACAGGCAAGAATTAGTTTTGTTTCATATTGTCAATCAAAGTTCAAATTTTAATTGTTACCACTACCTAGTCTAGCCTATTGTACCCAATGCAGAACTTTTCTAGATGACAGCTGGATTTTCCCAAACAGTTATAATTCTTACTAATTTCTTTCCATGGTTTTAAGAGGAACCAACAGTCTTTTTTAGAACATCAAGGCACTCTTATATGCACTTATGGTTTTATTTAGATTCTAAGAGTACATAAACATTTATATGAGGAACTTCCTTGGAAAAATCATCCATATAAAAATTTTATCAGCTAATGTTCTTTACAACTATGTGCTTTTCTAATTGATAATTTTTCTAGTATCACTGAATGATAAAATAAGAAAAAACTCAGGAAATTTCTTGATAAAATTTAATAATTACTTATTTTAGCAAACATTATTTCAACTTCAATAATAAAAGATAATAAATAATATGTTTTGAAAATCACAAAAAATGAGGTGCGATATCTGTGCAATGTTAAAATTATTATGTATATTGGCATTTTTATTCCAATATTAAGTGATTTATGGGATCAACTTCTTGAGATGAAGGTTGTCTTTAATTTGTCCTCAACTTTTATTTTTACTGGAATATGACTGTCCTGGGAGTAATGACTCAGTGTTATACAAGATTGTTTTATATGATTACAAGAAACCAGTGCATTTCTGGGAAAATGCAATTTTTTGAGCGGGAGGGAGATTTGATGATTACTTTAAATAAGAATCATTGGGGCACCTGGGTGGCTCAGTGGGTTAATGCCTTTGCCTTCGGCTCAGGTCATGATCTCAGGGTCCTGGGATCAAGACCCACATCGGGTTCTCTGCTCAGCGGGGAGCCTGCTTCCCCCTCTCTCTCTGCCTGCCTCTCTGCCTACTTGTGATCTCTCTTTCTGTCAAATAAATAAATAAAATCTTTAATAAATAAATAAATAAGAATCATAGAAGACATAAAAATGAACATAAAATGATGTTTCCTGTCTTGACAACTTAAAATTCTTCTGTAAGTAATTCTCTTGGCAATTTGGGGGGTAGGATAAAATACTTTATTCCCTACAATACGTTGTTAATCATAAATGCAAAATTTTAAGTTTAATTTCAATTTAAGCAAAACTGGTAACAAATAGGCATATACAAAACATTTTTTTTTATAATTTTTTTTTCATTTTATTTATTTTTTCAGTGTAACAGTATTCATTCTTTTTATACAAAACATTTTTAAATGAAAACATGTGTACTTGTTTCCTGAATGAAAATCCATTCATTATTATCATTATTATTATTTTAGATGCACTAAATTCAAAATTTAGTTTTAATTATTTTAAATTATATTACAATTTGCGGGGATGAGATATATTCTATGTCAACCATTTTCTAATAATCTGTATACATTTCTTCAAATATAGAAATATGGCTATCCTATTAGTTTTAAATACTGAATGTAAACAGTTCATTGCTTTTAGTTTCCTAGGACTGCCATAGCAAAGTACTACAAACTGGATGGCTTAAAGCAACAGAAATACATTCTCATAATCTGGAGTCTCAAAGTTAAAAATCAAGGTGTCACCAGAGCCATGTGCTCTCTGAATACTCTGGATAATCCGTTCTTTGCTTTTCTTTTAGCTTCTGCTGTTGTCAGCAATTCTTGGCCTTTCTTAGTTTGTAGATGCAGCACCAGAATCTCTGCCTTCATTGTCATATAGTGTTCTTCCTACATTCTCTTCCTTTCTTATAAAGATACCATATTAAGGGTCTACTCTACTCCAACATGACTTTCTCTTAACTTGATTACATCTGAAAGACTATTTCAAAAAATCTATATATCAGATTCACAGATAAAAAGGGATAGAACTTGAGCACATCTTTTTGGGGGGTTCACAATTCAACCCATAATAATCACATATGTTTTCTTGGTCAATTTCTGTTTTGAAAAGGAAGTTAGAAATAGCAGTTGGAAGTATAGATTCTGGATTTAGATAAACCAGTTAGAAATCACTTTTTTGCTCTTATAAACTGTAAAGCTTTAAATAATTAATTAAGTCCTTGGGCCTCAATCCCTCACAAGTAACATGTGTTGACAGTAGTACTTCAGAGGTTTCAGATATGATTACGTGAAAATGCAGGTCCTGCAGAATGCCAGGGACATGGTAAATATAAAGTAAATTTTAGTGTTTATGACTGTTTTTGCTATTACTACAATTACTTGAGTTTTATTCAACTTTCATTGAATAGTTCTATTCAGAAACTAAAATTCTCTAACTCACAGAAGAGTATGCACATTTACCTAGTTAATATGATAAACATACTTTTTGGAGAAAATTACTTGGAAAATTTGAACAGAGTTCAGTAATATCAATATCAATCACTTTCGTAAGAGCAATAACAAATCAAGATGTAATATAGATAGATCAACAGATAGATATATATAAAATATAGAATCAATTATATAAACTATTTTTTTAATCCTCTGCTCAAATTGTCAGGGTATTTCAGAGTCTCTTATGCATTATTAATCTCTGAGGGGTTGATAATAATAGTTTATGTAATTTCCAAACTCATTGTCCATGAACCAAATGTTTATGGTATACCTCAGAAAAATTATATTCTTTTTTTTTTAAAGATTTTATTTATTTATTTGACAGAGAGAGGTCACAAGTAGGCAGAGAGGCAGGCAGAGAGAGAGGAAGGGAAGCAGGCTCCATGCTGAGCAGAGAGCCCAATGTGGGGCTCGATCCCAGGACCCTGGGATCATGACCTGAGCCGAAGGCAGAGGCTTCAATCCACTGAGCCACCCAGGCGCCCCGAAAAATTATATTCTTTAGAACACATATTAGGAAATGATGGACACAAATAACAGATAATTGTTATTAAAATTAAAAAATGAATTTAAGTACAACAATGTGCTGTAATTACACATATATTTGTGAAAATTCTAATCTCTTAGACATACATTTTATTCCTAATAACTTAAAAAGTATATATCTATTACAGTATTCTGGATGATCAATTGAGAGATTAGTTTTAGGGAATTTGCTGCTGAAATTATTTGAACCAAAATCTACAAACAAAATGTTTTATTTGGAAGACTCAGTATTGTCCAGATTCCAGTTATTCCCAATTTGATCTATGGATTCATTCAAAATCCCAAGAAGTTATTTTATGGCTATAAAGGTGATTTTAAAGTTTATATGGAGAGTCAAAAGACACGGAATAATCAACACAACATTAAAGGAGAATAAATTTGGAGGATTGACACTACCTAGCTTCAAGACTTACTGTAAAGCTATAGTAAACAAAAAAGTGTGTATTGGTGAAACAATAGATGAACAAATCAATGGAGCAGAATAGAGAGCTCAGAAATAAACCTATATAAGTACAGCGAAGTGATCTTTAATAATAGAGCAAGGGCAATGATATGGAACAAAGTTAGTTCTTTCAAAATATGGTGCTAGAATAACCAGATATCTAATGAAAAAAAAAAAAAGAATCTAGACACAGACCTTATACCTTTCATGAAAATTGACTCAAAATAGGTCATATATCTAAGTGTAAAACGCTAAATTATAAAACTCCAAGTAGATAACATAGGGGAAAACTTAGATGACTTTAGGTATGATGATGATGCAAAAAAAATGACCCACAAAAGCAATTTAACTAAGGTGGACTTCATTAAACTTAAAAAAAAAAAAAAAAAGTTCTGCTCTTCAAAAATCTCTACCAAAAATCTATTAGAACTAATTATGAACACAGTAAAGTTGCAGGATACAAAATCAACATACAGAAATCTGTGGCATTTCAATATAATAATGATGAAGTAGCAGAAAGAGAAATTAAGAAAACAATCCCGTTTATAATTGTACCAAAAAAATTAAAATACCTAGCAATAAACTTGACCAAGGAGATAAAAGACCTGTTCTCTGAAAATTATAAAACACTGATGAAAGAAATTGAAGATGACACAAAGAAATGGAAAGCTATTCCCTGCTCATGGATTGGAAGAACAAATAGTTAAAATGCCTATACTACCCAAAGCAATATTTAATGCAATATCTATTAAAATACTACCAGAATTTTCCACAGAAGCAGAACAAACAATCCTAAAATCTGTATGGAGCCACAAAAGATCCCAGAAGTCAAAGTAATCTTGAAAAGAAAAACAAAAGTGGAGGTATCCAAGTCCAGACTTCAAGTTATATTACAAAGCTGTAGTAATCAAAACAGTATGATACTGGCAGAAAAATAGACACATAGATTATCTGAACAGAATCCACAATTATATGGCCAACTAATCTTTGACAAAGAAGGCAAGCATATGCTTTGGGAAAAATGCCTTTTCCTCCACAGATGATGTTGGGAAAACTGGACAAAGAGAAAAGAATGAAACCAGACCACTTTCTTATACCATACACAAAAACAAACTCAAAATGGATTAAAGACCCAAATGTGAGACCTGAAGTCATAAAAGAATACATTTTAAAAGGCGAATTAAAACCAGAAACTCAATATTGTGGATTATATTGAAGAGCAAACATGTAAAAGAAAATTGAGAGTTTTACATGCTGAAAAGAGTGAGTCAAAGTCTTCGTTTTTAAAGATATGGATCAAAAATTGCAAAGGCAGGAACTTGGTGGGTAAACTGGGGTGCACAAATGGGACTGTGAAAAAACACTTGTTTCTTCATGGGGCCTGATCAGGTTTCAAGACTTTGTTCTGCTCCTCTAGGCTGGTGCCTTGATTCTCCTTACACAAAGCACTTAATTCTCTGGGCTCTCTGTGCCTAATGTGTGAAACAAGAGTGATGGAACTAAAAGGTCATTTCCAGCTGGAAAGTCAAATGATGTATGGCTTTTTGGAAAAAAAAATAGGGTAAGAGTGAGAGAGAAAAAGATGATACTTGAAGGATTAACGATGATGGTTTTCTTATATACGACAGAGTCCTGATCATGTTGGTAGACAGAAAGAAAAAGATCCAAGACAGATCATGGGTAAATAGACTAAATGGGGGAGGATACGTGTAGACTAGGATGAGGAAAGGAATACAAGTTATAAGTAAGGGTCTAAGGTTTCACATGAGTGAAAAAAATAATTATTTCTCAAGAAATAATAACAGTATTAAGGATGTCTACACAGGTGCTGTCCTAGATGCTTTGCATATAATAAATCTTTTGATTCTCACAAAAATCTAAAATACAGTAAGTTTTTATTCCAATTTTACAGCTAAGGAACTCAGGGGTTCCTTGCTGAGGAAGCTATGATAGGGACAATATTTTGACTCAAAATTCTGACTCCATGGGGGCACCTGGGTGGCTCAGTGGGTTAAAGCCTCTGCCTTCAGCTCAGGTCATGGTCTCAGGGTCCTGGGATCGAGCCCCACGGCAGGCTCTCTGCACAGCAGGGGGCCTGCTTCCTCCTCTCTCTCTGCCTGCCTCTCTGCCTACTTGTGATCTCTGTCTGTCAAATAAATAAATAAAATCTTTAAAAAAAAAATTCTGACTCCAGATTTTGTAGGCTGGTAAGCAGAATCCTGTGGTTTGATCACTTACTAAGACTGGTTATTTAGCCAAGCCATTTACTACTCTGCACCTCTGTTTCCTTATTCAGCAAACAGACAGAATATTTTCTTTTCCATCTAACTTCCAGAGCTACTCTGAAGCATGCTTGAGAAATTGTACTTTGTAAAGGGTAAATTATGATAGCTATGTGGTATACTTTTATTAAAAATGGACAAATGGACATATAAAATTTTAATTTAAAGGAAAGAAATTAGACTTTTTATCTTGAATGCCCTTGATTATAATGTAGACAAGGTTATATACTTGAAATAAAGAGACAAACAGTATTTAAGTTTAAGGAGCAAGGAAAAAATCTGGACAATTTCATACTAGATAATCCCCAGTAGTATTACTATTTTTACTCTAGTTTGATAATGGGAAATTTGCCAGAACATAACAAAGGAAATTCCAGATTATGATTTAGCAGATACTCTTATGTTGGCTTCAGTGCCTTTTTGCTTTCTATATAGTCTGTCAACATTCATACCATCTTATATTAGTGCAGTGTGTCAGACATACAATTGCACTCACTATGGAAACCAAGATTTCTCATGAGATTCTGAACATTAGCATGACAGCAACATTGGATATATATACCCACACAAGAGCTTTTCTTTCTGAGTTTTCTCTTTTTCTTCTTTGGCTAAGACTAGGAAATGCAGAAATAGAGTGAGGGGTTTAGGTTTTTATTTTTGTTATTTCTTTGTACCTGAACAGGCATTTGCTTCTATTTTCAAAGCTGTTGTTGTTTAACCCAAACTACTTTACTTTTCTTTTTGCAATGCTGCAAATCTTAACAGCATGACGAAAGCATGGATAGGAATGTATTACTCTTTCTTTTTTTTTTTTCTTTTTTTTGGCTCAAAAAAATCCGTGTGAAGAAAAAAAAAAAAAGACAAAGGGAAAATTATGTCTGTGCCCACCCACAACTAGAAAACCCTCTCAAGTTAAAATAATCAAAGGCCAGTCTCTGGTTGGAGGCTGTGTGTGTATAAACCCCAGAGATAACATAAAAACAGCCTCTGGGCTTCCTCTGAGACAGAGGATGTTCAATCAGATTCCAAGAACTCAAGAACATGTGTTTTACAAGAGGGAAAGCCAAAATACAAACTTTCCTGTAAGAACTGCAAATACCATATGGAAAATTGATCCCATAAAGAAGAAAAACACAACGAAGTCATGGTTTTGAATCCCACTATGCTGTGTAAAGGATATAATCCAGCTTTTTATCCTAATTTTCAAAAAAAATTATGATTGAATTAAAAGGGAAGATTTAACTAATAATTCAGGTACTATTTCTCACTGTCTTACTAAACCTTACACAGACTCCTTCCTTGTCTTGTTTTCTGCAAAATAAACCAGTATGACAGAGCAGGCGGTAGGGGGAAAGAGAAACCATTACTTTCATTGGTTTCCTATATTATTTGGTATTGTGGGTTAGTGTTTATGTTTCAAGTAAAGCTGTAGGATGGTAGCAAATTTATCTTAAGTTCTAAGGAGTTGCTCAATATATAAAGAAAACAGGCCATAATTTCTGTATTCAGGGATTTATTTATTTACTATATTTGCTCATAAGGCAAAGATGTCAGTGATGAGATTATACATTACAATCAGCATAAACTCTATCCTTATAGAAAATTATACTTTTTACATGACACTTACTATTATTTCCAAGTGAAACAGAAAAAAAAATGGCATTTATCAAGTCATATCTTTAATAAGGCCTTATGCTTTGTTTGCAGTTTATCATATTTAAAATTTTTACTTTAGCCAATTTAAGCATACTTACATATTGTACCTTTCATATAATTCTATCATTTCCTAGAGAGTTATTTCTGTCTGTGTTTTGAAATTTTTCATTGTGTGCTTTTTTTTTTTTTAAATTTGCTTATTTGACAGAGAGATGACAAGTAGGCAGAGAGTCAGGCAGAGAGAGAGGGGGAAGCAGGCTCCCTGCCAAGCCTGATGTGGGGCTCGATCCCAGGATCCTGGGATCATGACCTGAGCCGAAGGCAGAGGCTTTAACCCACTGAGCCACCCAGGCGCCCCTGTGTGCTTATGTTTTGAAGGGAGTTTTTTTCCTTAAAGGAAAAGTCGATTGACTGGCTTATAAACATAGTGATCCGAAGGGTCACGTGTACCCGAATGTTTATAGCAGCAATGTCTACAATAACCAGACTATGGAAAGAACCTAGATGTCCATCAACAGATGAATGGATAAAGAAGATGTGGTATATATACACAATGGAATACTATGCAGCCATCAAAAGAAATGAAATCATGCCATTTGCGATGACGTGGATGGAACTAGAGCGTATCATGCTTAGTGAAATAAGTCAATCGGAGAAAGACAACTATCATATGATCTCCCTGATATGAGGACATGGAGAAGCAACATGGGGGGGTAGGGGGATAGGAGAAGAGTAAATGAAACAAGATGGGATTGGGAGGGAGACAAACCATAAATGACTCTTAATCTCACAAAACAAACTGGGGGTTGCTGGGGGGAGGTGGGATTGGGAGAGGGGGAGCGGGCTATGGACATTGGGGAGGGGAGGCGAACCATAAGAGACTATGTACTCTGAAAAACAACCTGAGGGTTTTGAAGGGTCAGGGGTGGGAGGTTGGGGCAACCTGAGGGTTTTGAAGGGTCAGGGGTGGGAGGTTGGGGGAACAGGTGGTGGGTAATGGGGAGGGCACGTTTTGCATGGAGCACTGGGTGTTGTGCAAAAAGAATGAATACTGTTACACTGAAAAAATAAATAAAATGAGATAAATTCCAAAAAAAAGAAAAAATGATCCCTCCAGAACAGCTTTACCTTTATTTCTGCTTTGCACTCTATGAATTTCATGGGTTTTGGATCAAATTTTGTATCACTCTCTTCCTCAAGATTCTCACAGGATGAAAATAGGGTTAATCTGAACTCCCTAGCAGAACAAACATAGGATTGTTGTCTTTATTTATTCCAAAGAGTTTTTGATTTGCAAAATGAGTTTGCATCTTTTTGCACTGCCTGTTTCTTCTCCGTTAGTGACATCTATGGATTTCCTTTTCATTCCTATAAACCCACTTCAGTAAGTGCGAATTCATCATTTGATGCAACTTGAAGTTGTTGAAGATGTTTCTGTCATTTTTCTGGAAATTGAAATCTGAAAGGACTTTTTTCTTTATTTTTATAAAGTTGACCTCACTTTAAAAGTAAGCTTTTGTGCACAAACTTGGTCCTTGGTTCAAAACTAGTTTCCATTGTTATTCCATGGCCTGCTCTTAAAGTCATTTTTTAAAAAGATTTTATCTTACTTATTATTATTAAATATTAAAAATATTTATTTATTTATTTATTTATTTAACAGAGAGGGAGAGAGAGAGCACAGCAGGGGGAGGAGCAGAGGGAGAGGGAAAAGCAGGTTCCCCACTGAGCAGAGAGCCCCACACAGGGCCCGATCCCAGGACCCTAGGACCATGACCCATGGATGCTTAACCAACTGAGCCACCCAGGCAACCCAAGTAATTTTTAATAATAAAATTATTACCTTAAAACTCATCAAACAAAATAATACTCTGAATCTTGATGATATAAGGTAGAACAATGGGCAAATGATGACAGCAGTCAGAATGAATAATTCATAGTGACACCAGCCCTATGCAATGGATCTTAGTAATATGATATTGTTTTAATAAGTTCCAAAATTTTATACCCATTTAAAAAAGTTATAAAAAACAAAACAAAACAAAGCAAGAGAATATTGAGTACTAGTTTCAGGATCAGGGTTATCTCTGGTGATGAAAGTAAGTGTAAGACTAGACTATGAGGACCAGGAATACTGCATGGTTAGATGTGCATTATTTTCAGATCCTTTTATTTTCAACTCAAAACAATCTTATGTAAAATTCAGATATGGTCACACTCTGTTCTACCCCCTGATTGTGGAATTTCTATTTTATTTTATTTATTTTTTTTCCCAACTCAAACTTCATCTATTTTAATGTATTATTTGCCTCCCTCTAATAAACCTTTATTTCACTCATTATAACTGAGCAATAAATCTTTGAAACTGAAGTATCTTCCTTGCCCAATTAATCTAAAGGAAAAAACTGAAATGATTAATAAAGAAAAATGTAGGGACTAACACACCTTTTTAATATGTTTTTAAATATTTTTAAGGTTTAAAAAGTGTTTAAAGTTTGTAGCTCCTGGTTAGGAAAACATTATCTGAATGAACACCCTAATGGCAAACCATTGTAGAATGTTTCAGTTGCATACGGAGCAGAGGGGTAGGGATTCTCTTCACAGCACCCCAGCTTTCTTCATGAGAAGGTCAGAGGTACACTGGTTTGTATTACTGTGACATCCATTAGGTGATCGAAGCTGCTTTTCCTGCAGCAAGGGCTTTATTTGTCAGAAGGGCATTATGCTTGAACTCCAAATTTGGCTGACAATTTACTGATGAAATTCATAACCTTTGGGCTGATCTGATATTTTGACATATTCACTGGGTTCTGGGCCACATCCTGGAAGGCCACCATAACTTCTGGATCCTCCGTGGCTGCAAGAACTTCTGGATCACTAAGAATTTCATTGAGCCCAGGCATTCCTGCCATTCCAGGCATTCCTGCAGGAAAATTACCAGGCATTCCCCCCAAAGCCACCTGGGAAAGAGCCATACTGAGCTCCTGATTGCTGTCTGCCTTCTTCCTCCCTCTGGGCTCTCTCATGTTCTTCCTGAGCCTTCTTTTTTTTTTTTTTTTTTAATTTTTTTTTTCATTTTATTTATTTTTTCAGTGTAACAGTATTCATTCTTTTTGCACAACACCCAGTGCTCCATGCAAAACGTGCCCTCCCCATTACCCACCACCTGTTCCCCCAACCTCCCACCCCTGACCCTTCAAAACCCTCAGGTTGCCCCAACCTCCCACCCCTGACCCTTCAAAACCCTCAGGTTGTTTTTCAGAGTACATAGTCTCTTGTGGTTCGCCTCCCCTCCCCAATGTCCATAGCCTGCTCCCCCTCTCCCAATCCCACCTCCCCCCAGCAACCCCCAGTTTGTTTTGTGAGATTAAGAGTCATTTATGGTTTGTCTCCCTCCCAATCCCATCTTGTTTCATTTACTCTTCTCCTATCCCCCTACCCCCCCATGTTGCTTCTCCATGTCCTCATATCAGGGAGATCATATGATAGTTGTCTTTCTCCGATTGACTTATTTCACTAAGCATGATACGCTCTATCCACGTCATCGCAAATGGCATGATTTCATTTCTTTTGATGGCTGCATAGTATTCCATTGTGTATATATACCACATCTTCTTTATCCATTCATCTGTTGATGGACATCTAGGTTCTTTCCATAGTCTGGCTATTGTAGACAATGCTGCTATAAACATTCGGGTACACGTGCCCCTTCGGATCACTATGTTTGTATCTTTAGGGTAAATACCCAGTAGTGCAATTGCTGGGTCATAGGGTAGTTCTATTTTCAACATTTTGAGGAACCTCCATGCTGTTTTCCAGAGTGGTTGCACCAGCTTGCATTCCCACCAACAGTGGAGGAGGGTTCCCCTTTCTCCACATCCTCGCCAGCATCTGCACATGGAACCTTCTCCAGAATAGATCACATCCTGGGTCACAAATCAGGTCTCAACCGGTATCAAAAGATTAGGATTATTCCCTGCATATTTTCAAACCACAATGCTCTGAAGCTAGAACTCAATCACAAGAGGAAAGCTGGAAAGAACCCAAATACATGGAGACTAAACAGCATCCTTCTAAAGAATGAATGGGTTAACCAGGAAATTAAAGAAGAATTGAAAAAATTCATGGAAACAAATGATAATGAAAACACAACAGTTCAAAATCTGTGGGACACAGCAAAGGCAGTCCTGAGAGGAAAATATATAGCAGTACAAGCCTTTCTCAAGAAACAAGAAAGGTCTCAAGTACACAACCTAACCCTACACGTAAAGGAGCTGGAGAAAGAACAAGAAAGAAACCCTAAACCCAGCAGGAGAAGAGAAATCATAAAGATCAGAGCAGAAATCAATGAAATAGAAACCAAAAAAACAATAGAAAAAATCAATGAAACTAGGAGCTGGTTCTTTGAAAGAATCAATAAGATTGATAAACCCCTGGCCAGACTCATCAAAAAGAAAAGAGAAAGGACCCAAATCAATAAAATCATGAATGAAAGAGGAGAGATCACAACTAACACCAAAGAAATACAGACAATTATAAGAACATACTATGAGCAACTCTACGCCAACAAATTGGACAATCTGGAAGAAATGGATGCATTCCTAGAGACATATAAACTACCACAACTGAACCAGGAAGAAATAGAAAACCTGAACAGGCCCATAACCAGTAAGGAGATTGAAACAGTCATCAAAAATCTCCAAACAAACAAAAGCCCAGGGCCAGACGGCTTCCCAGGGGAATTCTACCAAACATTTAAAGAAGAACTAATTCCTATTCTCTTGAAACTGTTCCAAAAAATAGAAACGGAAGGAAAACTTCCAAACTCATTTTATGAGGCCAGCATCACCTTGATCCCAAAACCAGACAAGGATCCCACCAAAAAAGAGAACTACAGACCAATATCCTTGATGAACACAGATGCAAAAATTCTCGCCAAAATACTAGCCAATAGGATTCAACAGTACATTAAAAGGATTATTCACCACGATCAAGTGGGATTTATTCCAGGGCTGCAGGGTTGGTTCAACATCCGCAAATCAATCAATGTGATACAACACATTAATAAAAGAAAGAACAAGAACCATATGATACTGTCAATAGATGCTGAAAAAGCATTTGACAAAGTACAGCATCCCTTCCTGATCAAAACTTTTTTTTTTTTTAAGATTTTATTTATTTATTTGACAGAGAAAGATCACAAGTAGGCAGAGAGGCAGGCAGAGAGAAAGAGGGGAAAGCAAGCTCCCTGCTGAGCAGAGAGCCCGATACAGGGCTCGATCCCAGGACCCTGAGATCATGACCTGAGCCGAAGGCAGAGGTTTAACCCACTGAGCCACCCAGGTGCCCCCTTCCTGAGCCTTCTTAACCCTTTGTATTCTTTCTTTGATCTCTCGCTCTTCACATTTTCACTCATACTTTCTCCGATGTTCAGCAATTTTCTGGGCCCTCAGTTGAACTTCTTTCAGCATTGCACTAGCATCTTCATCATAATCCAGTTTACAAGCAAAGGCAAGATCATGTGCTGCTTCTTCCCAATGGCCCAGAAGTCTATGTGCTTTCCCCAAGCCACTTATAAGGCTGAGCTGAATCAGGATTTATTTCAATAGCTCTGTCACAGTCTCGAATGGCAGCATTTGGCTTCTGTAATTTGATGAAGACATTGGCTCTCTTGGCATACAGAATGGCCAAGCGAGGATTTAGTTTGATGGCATCTGTGAACAAATCAATGGCTTTCTGTAGTTCACCATCATTTAGGGCATCAATGGCAGCCACTTTTTTATCGTTTGCCTGATCCATCATTTCCTCGGTTATCTCTACATTTTCACCTCCCATTTCTTTTTTTTTTCTTTTTCTTTTTTTTTAAAGATTTTATCCATGTATTTGACAGAGATCACAAGCAGGCAGAGAGGCAAGCAGAGAGAGAGGGGGAAGCAGGCTCCCCACTGAGCAGAGAGTCCC
The DNA here is from genome assembly GCF_922984935.1 of Meles meles. NCBI lineage: Eukaryota > Metazoa > Chordata > Mammalia > Carnivora > Mustelidae > Meles > Meles meles. The sequence continues at coordinate 82,863,593 of NC_060075.1, forward strand.
ATGTGGGGCTTGATCCCAGGACCCTGAGACCATGACCTGATCCGAAGGCAGAGGCCTAAACCACTGAGTCACCCAGGCGCCCCTCACCTCCCATTTCTTGAGGGGCATCAGTACCTGGTTCAATCACACCTTCATTGTCATTTTTCTAGATCATTTTCCTCACTTGATGGTTCATCTGTCTTTATGTTTTCCTCTGTCTTCTTACTGTCTGATTTTTCTTCCTTTATACTGTCTTCTGATTTACTTTTATGAGTGGCAGGTGGTATTTTATCCCCCCATGCTCTGCACACACTCCCACAGGAAATGCATTTCCTCAGTGTGCAGAATGCTCGGATCCTGCTTACACATTTTCATGAAGTCCTGAAGCTTGCTCACTTTCCCGGGGTCCCTGTTCCGGAGGTAGTGGCAGGCAGCAGGCAGCAGGCAGCAGGCACGGCTGAGGTTGCTACCCAATTCCAGGCACGGGTACTAGCTCAGCGTGACCACGTGGAAGGTGTGGGATTTCTATTTTAATTTGTATTCCTAAGCAGTTCTGGAATGTCTACAATTTGTAGGATTACAAACAAAAATCTCTACCTCGAAGTAGGAAGATATTCAGGTCTTTTTATAGCTGAAATCGTTCAATGATGAGATCAATTCATACCTCTTTTATTTCATTTGAGGCAGATTCACTGGGTTAGGGCAGACATTTCATAGGACTATATGAAAGTATATGGACACAATTTTTGGCCAAAGTTGTCTCACAGAAACTTGTAAACCCAGGATACACTATTTATAGAAATATTATGAAATTAAACTTTTGACAAAGATGAAGAAAAATCTTAATTTGATTTTATAGTGAAAAAATAACAGGAGACATTTATTATCCACAATTCCCCCCCAACCCAGGGAGAGGAAAAAAAATTAAACATGTTTGGTGAATGTCTGGGAAATTTATGATTGGGCAAAGAGTACCTTGGAATTGATTACAAATAAAGATACTCTAGCTTCTAGAATGTTCTCTCAGCCTTCTTCCTTGTCTGGAAATTTTCTAGAATTGACTAATAGTCACATTTTCAAAAATGGCGGTTAACTTCCAGTAAAAATGTCACAATCCTCTTTCTTCCTGCCCCTCCCTTCTAAACATGACTATAAACCCTGGAATAATACAAGAAGTAACCAAAGGAGAAGTCTCAAAGATTGTAAAAAGAAGACAGACTTGTTTGGAACCCCAGGATTTGAGGGGCAAATGGCAATTTATTTTACATTTCCCTATTCAAAAGAAAGTGACCCAGATTCATTTCTCAGCTCAGGTAGGTTCATTCTGCCACAGGATGAAATGGGTGTCTCTCTGACAACTTCAGGGAAGCCCAATACCACTGAGGGTGGATCAGGATCTCTACCAACAATAAGTGGCCACTGGAAAAGGCCTCTTGTTAGTTGTATCAGCAAATGTTCACTCATTAGGCCCTTTTCTCTATGTGATCTTTGTTTTTCACTTATCTGTGAATGACCTCACTCCCAAGGAACACTGGAGTGAAAATTAAGTATGTTTTCTTCTAAAGAGATTTACTTTTTCTGCTTGAGGAAGGGCTAACTATCTATTAAAAACCACTATACTCTTCTTCATGCAGCCTAGCTTACAATGATCTTAGATTCACCTCTTTTAGCTTCAAGTCTGTTTTGGGATCTCAGTGCTGATATGGTCACTGTCCAGCTTTAGCATTCACCTATAAATCTGAGTTCGAATTTCTCTTTTTTTCTCTCTCTTTATCATAAAATATTGATTATGTAGAGACCATGAATGCATTAATCATCATATTTTACTTAAATTAAATTTATTTGCTACAGCACAGACTCTCAGAGCAACTGGTTTGATTATGGCACAAAGCAAAATTCTCAAGCAGACTTTTTGACTACTTAAACTCAGTTTATATATGCGGCTGCTTCTGCAACAACTCATTGGCTGAGGAATTACTTGTGTACATAGTCAAGGGATTGAGAGACACTTTAGGGTAAAAATTATGCACATTGATTAAGAATTTTTAAGAATTATTCACAACTGTCCCTAACTTTAAATGGGTAAACATCACCGTTTTTCCTTCCTTTTGAAAATTTTTTTTAAATTTTAATTTAATTTAATTTTATTACATTTTATTAAAATTAATTTAATTAAATTTTAATTTAATTTAATTTAATAAATTAAATAAAAATTTATTTATTTGACAGAGAGAGAGGTCACAAGTAGGCAGAGAGACAGGCAGAGAGAGAAGGAGAAACAGGCTCCCCACCGAGCAGAGAGCCCGATGCGGGGCTCGATCCCAGGACCCTGAGATCATGACCTGAGCCGAAGGCAGAGACTTAAACCACTGAGCCACCCAGGCGACCCCCTTTTGAAATTTTTAAATTTGTAAAATACATTGATATTAATTTGAAGAGATATTTCAATGTATGTTCCAGATGATTCTTTTTAATGACTGCCTAAATAGGGACGCCTGGATGGTTCAGTTGGTTAAGCATTTACTTTCTGCTCAAGTCATGATCTTTTGGTCCTGGCATCCAGCCTTAGGCTAGAACCCCACGTCAGACTCCTTGCTCAACTGGGAGCCTGCTTCTCCCTCTCCCTCTGCCTCTCCCCACCACATCCCACTTGTGTTATCATTCTCTCAAATAAATAAATTAATTAAATCTTAAGAAATAAATAACTACCTAAATATTTTACCCCATAGACAACTGTATTAAACTTAGTAAGAATTCAAAGACAAATTGAAGTGCACACATTTATAAGAACAAATCATTCACTTTAGAACTCCACAAAAACTTATTTTATCCTAAATGAGAAGTGTCATATGAATAGCAGTACTGCCAAGGTAGTTACTCTTGATTTAGATTATTAATATGCAACACTCTGGCTTATATTCATATATTATGCATTAATTACAATAGCATAAGAAAAAAAAATAAACCCATAAAGCACTCACAAGATAGTTTATGTTGAAAATTCTACCACTTTATAAAAGAGAAAGTGCACATAAACAAAAAGTGGAACAAAGTCTTACACCTAAAATTTAATTGAGGAAGCAAAAAATCTTGGGAATCCATAGCTGTGCTTTGAATCAAGAGCCCTACTACAATGAATTAGAATTATCCATCAAATCCTCCACCATATTTTGTAGGATTTATTTAACAGTCCATTGAATCCATGGTCTTATGCATGGCATATATCACAATCCCATCAGTAGCTTGTTCAAAATAGAGATTCTGGGAACTCATCACAGACCTACACAATCAGAATCCCCACAGACCTACACAGTCAGAATCCACAGACCTACACAATCAAAATCCCCAGGTTATTTTCAATTTTTAAGATCTTCAGTTAATTCCAGAATAAACAATTCTTTTTAATTGTTTAGTTCAATTTTTACTTAATTGTTTAAGTTAATTTCTCAAGGTAGGTGATGTTTAATTTAATTCTCAAGTTTAAATTCTGATATAATTTGGATGTTGCATTAGCCAACAACTAAACATATATTGATTTTAATAAAAACCCAAATCACAATTATAAAGAGGATTATAAATTTGATCATTCACAATGGCAAAAAAAAAGAAAAATCACTATTTTTTTCTGGGTTGTAATTATTTTCTTTACTATATTCCTCTCCTGCTTACTATAAGAATTCTTTCCTAAATACTACCTACATTCCTTTTGAAAGTTTATAATAGACTCTCATGATTTAGCATATTTATTTTCTGTAGGTAAATATCAAAAGATTTTATTTCACAGCTGGAATGCTAGCTTCCTGGTTATTAGGCACTTATGTCATATATTATGTTTTCACACAGATTTTAGAGCATTTAAAGGTATAAAAATGTGATTTTAATGGATAACTTACACAATTGATTATTTTTACAATTACATACTAACTTAATACAACAATTATATTTAAATTTAAGTTTTTCATTTATGGGAAGCATGCTACATTAAACAAATAACCACAACAATGAAAAGCACACTATTATTGTCCAGTTTAGGAGCCTGGAAATTAGTTGGTCTGAACTATTGTGCACCACTATACCCCAGCTGGGGTTCTGGGGTCTCCTTCATTTCAAAATACTGGGTTATAGTCTTCCAAACATTATAGTTATCATCACCTACAGGTCTAATAAGTGTAGTATTGCCCTGTGCTTGTTTTGAGAAATAAGAGAAGACCCTTATGTTGCCTTTACATAAAAACATCACTTCTGCTAAACTGTTATATGCCTTTAAAATACAGAATTAGATTTTGGAGCCTTTTTATTAGCATTTATTAGCATATGCATTGCATATATATTATTGAAACAAACATGTACATATTCACTTGAATTATTTCTTTAAATGATAAGGCTTTAGTATCATATGTACATTTTAGTGGAGGAGAAGACATGAGTGGTTAGAAGGAGTCTGAGTACCTGCATTCTAAAAGCCCACCATGGACTTTTCTGTGTAGAGCAATTAATGACCTTTGATATAGATAATCTCTAAATTTCTTCCAACTTTCAATGCCAATGAGATTGTTTAATTTCATTCATGTCAAATAAGTAATGTATAAATGGTAAAATTGTGGGCGGCTCAGTCCTTAAAGTGTCTAGACTTCTGCTCACAGGTCATGATCCCAGGGTCCTGGGATCAAGCCCCACATGGGGCTCCCTGCTCAGCTGGGAGCCTGCTTCTCTGTCTCCCAGTCCCCTGATCATGTCTTTCTCTTTCTGATAAGTAAATAAAGTATTAAAAAAAATGAATAAACAGGAAAATTGTGTTTGCATTCTTTTTAAGTAATTAGTATCATTCACTTTTGATGACGTTTGTTATTGAGAGGTTTTGCATAAAATATAATTAAAACGACATAAAATCACTGTAATTCATCATTTTATGAAAGAGAAATTTTGCAAATAATTCTGTCCCATTCATCATTCATTTTGGGTGTGTAAATTTATAGGGACTAAAAATGAAAACTTGAAGAACTTGTCACAAACTTGCATGTAATAAATTCTGTAGAATGTATATTTAAAAGGTCTTTACATTTCCTTTTTTTTTTTTTTGTAAAGAGAGAGCATACACACATGCACAGGTAAACATGAGAGAAGGAGGGGCAAAGGGAGAGGGACAGAGTAAATCCTAAGCAAGCTCCACCCTCAACGAAGAGCTCAACACAGGGCTGGGTGAAGTGGGGCTCTATCCCATGACTCTGAGATCATGGGCTGAGCTGAAATCAAGAGTTTGATGCTTAACTCAAGGAGCCACACAGGTGTCCCAACATTTTTTGAGTATCATCATTATTTGTTTAATCATTCTATGAAAAGCAAGATTTTTTAAAACACTTTGGATAGTACGTAACTCTTTTTTCTCTCCATGAATTCCATGAATATTCACACAAATAATTTTAAATTAGAAATTAAAAAGTCACACTCTCCCTGAATATTCCCTGAACATTTCTGTGAGAGAATGACCTGTTTAGAGATACCCAAGCTCTTAATTTCCCCTTGCAGAGTAAGTTCTTGGTTTTATTATCTTATATTACTACTCTCTTTTGCATAATAAAAATCAGTATATAGTACCCATATTAACATTACATATTACTATTTGAAAGTTTGCTTAACTTAGTTAAGTTTCCAATTGAGATTTTTCATTTAACTACAATTTATATTAAGACAATGGTTCATAGCTGACTAATGATCTGAGAGTTTACCTTATTTTTATTTTAACAATATACATTCTACACTTAAAGAAAATCTATTCTATCTCCAGAATGTAAAATAAAAACAATAAATACCATTAAGAATTACAATTTCTAGGGGCACCTGGGTGGCTCAGTGGGCTAAGCCTCTGCCTTCCCCTCAGGTCATGATCTCAGTGTCCTGGGATCAAGCCCTGCATTGGGCTTTCTGCTCAGAAGGGAGCCTGCTTCCCCCTCCCCCTTTGCCTGCTTCTCTGCCTGCTTGTGATCTCTGTCAAATAAATACATAAAATCTTTAAAAAAAATTACAACTTCTATATTGAAAATAATACTTTCCTATATAAAAAATAAGAAAATACAGATAACTTTGATTTCTATATCAACAAGAGGGAAATTGAAAATGTCTTTTTCTTATTTCTTTTTTTTGTTGTTGTTGTTTTTTGTTTCATCAGTTTTATCGGTCATATCCTGGATTCATCATATGAATCTTTCAAAATAACTAGATGTTACAAGAATAGTTTATAATTCAGGTCTGATTGCACAAATACTTGACCCAGGAAAGCATTTTTACAAACACATATGTTTACTTATAAGAATACTTTAATAAAGAAAATAAGTCTTTATATGTCTTACAGAAAACTCTATGCAGTTTTCCCCCATTCAACCATCATTTCAAGTTTGCTATCACAGCATGTTTATCACATCCAATAAACCAAATTACAAATTACAATTATAATTTTCAACCATTACTGAGATTCACAATGTTAAGAGTTTTTAGGTCTTTTTCTAATCTTTCCTGATCTGAAATAATTCACATATTTAAGCTAGAAGAGGTATTGAATGCCATTCCTTCTAAATATAGCTTGAAGCCTTGTTAATCATTGGGCTTGGTGATCTTCTCACTTGGGCAAGACTGACTAGTAGTTTCACCCCTGCTGCACCAAGCATGAAGGATAAAGTCCTTGCACTCCTAATAGTTTCAAAACCACAAAAACAAACCCTAGAAATAAAGGTTAAATACAAATATTAGGAAAACTAACATTTGCTAATGATTAGAATAAAGGTCATTTGGGGGGATCCCTGGGTGGCTCAGTTAATCAGGTAAGTGTCTGCCATCATCTCAGGTCATGATCCCAGTAACCTGGGATCAAGTCCCTCATCAGGCTCCTTACTCCATGGGGATCCTGCTTCTCCCTCTCCCTCTATTCCTACTCTATCTTTCTTTCACTCTCTGATATATAAATAAATAAATAATAAATAATATAAATAAATATAAAATATATAAACATAAAATATAAATAAATAAAATAAAGAATTTTTTTCAATTCAGGCTCTTTTCTAAGCTGAAGAAGACATAAAAGAAATAAAGTATAAGGGAGCAGTTTTATTAATACTGAAAAACTAAAATAATGCTAATCACTTAGGTCAGTGGTGTATCATTTCCATAGAAGATACAGAATGTTAGACTCTAAGGCTAGCTGAACTTAGTGTCCAACATTCTTCTTATGTTGTTGCTTTGAAATAGCCTAATACTCACTTGCCTAAAGCAAGTCATCATTCAGGCCAAATGGAACTTTGCAGAGTACTGACCACAGTTATCTAAAGAGACAGAACACACCAGGGGAAACATTTGGCATCCATGCCATTCCCTCACTGTTACTGAAACATGTGTCCACTTAGCAAAGTTTGTCTTACTTTCCAGATAGCATGAAGGAAAACCAAGAGACCAGAGATATTCCATAGTCAAGTTCCTGACTACTCTGCTCCAATTATCCAACATTCTTAAACGGAATCTTTAACCAAGCTCTTGTCCAATAAGAAATTTAACAGTACTTGAGGGCTACGATATGTCGCATTTCTTTTCTATTTCTCTCAATTTCTCTTTCTCACTCTAGTATAATAAACTGCTACAGGTTTTTACCAAAATAATGCAGCAGTAGTTCAAAATGTGTTATTTTGCATTACCAAAAGTGTTCAATCACATTATAATGGGTGACGTTTACATATAACTAGATGACCAAACAATGTCTATTGCAGTGATTTAGCAAATTCAGCACAGTCAATGTATTCATCATTGTTCTTGTCATACTTCTCAAAACAACATCAAGTTACTCAGTTCAGCTTCACTCATTGGTGGTGCCTAGTCATTCTCTTCCTGCTTATGAAGTGAGTGACTGGTATGGAAAATTCTAGTCATCATGCAAATTATTGTCATCATAATCAAGCATTTTGGAATAACAGAGCTGTAGCTCTTGTGGAGATATCTCCACCTCTGGTTTGTTGATATTTTTTAGATGTTCCATGATATGCTCTTAGTCATGTACTGTGTTCTCATCCAGGCCCACTCTGTGGGATGGGGGAAGCTCACTCCAGGCACTTCAGCCCTGGCACCTGAAGCTTAAAAGATCAAGAGCAGACCACACAGGAAGGGGGTTCTGAGCAGCCATAAAGACCTCATGGTCACCAGTACCCTTACTTCCCCTAGTTTCCAAGCAGTTTTCCTCAGACATGCAGACTTCCAGCCAACTTTTCCTTCTTTCTTAAAGATAATCTTAACTTGTTTTTAATTGGGAATAGGTTTGGAAGAATTTCCCAGATAAATTGGTTGTTTGTTTTTAGTTATTGAAATTTAATTAATAAATACATATTATAAAATTCTAGAGTATGAACAATAATGTTATGAATTATGCTGCCTTGCTTTATTTATATTTTTGTGATGAAAGTTAAGAGAAAGGTGAAACACTACCTACCCTCTTTTTCTTAGTGAAAAGAGCTTTTTGCATTCTAAAAGCTTAATAATTCTGTTTTTGAAATGTACAAACAGCTAAAACTTAGTTTTTCTCTCTCGTAGACTTTGTATTGAGGAAATTTCCATAATTCAAAAGTCATACTTCTAATATTTTAATTGGGCACATTTAGAAAAGTGAATGTGCTACATTATTCTGTAACTAGAGATTCAGTTAGTCAGTATAATGATGGTCTTTTGCCAAAATTAATTCTGACAAGGAACACTGGCATAATATATTAAATGCCAAGCCATAGAAACAACACCCCAGAAATAGGAGCTGATGATTCAAGCTTGGCAAAGTCTCCCTCTGCTCAATGTTAAAATCTAGCTTAAAGGCTGGCCATAACAATGTTTGAGAAGGAAGAATTCTTCTTTCCAACATGTTCCTTGAGTTCAAAAACATAATGGAGATTTCAAATATTGTTGAAAAATACAGGTCTAGAAAATAAGGTCAAGAGATGAACTTGGAAGCCACCAATAAAGAAAAGCCACAAAGTATCATGGGAAGATTTTTTTTTTGAAAGCTTTTAGACAGCTTCCATCTGAGGACTATGTGTTGATCCTTACCTTCTATCCTTTCAGTAATGTTTTTATTATCTTCAGGTTTGTTAATTCCTCATTTATGTTATGAGATGGATTAATGTTCAAAGATAACAAAGTTCACAAGAAAATTCATGTATAACATCAACTCAGTTATCTCATATCTTTACATTTGATCTTGTCGTTGTAACCATAGTAACCATAGAGAGCTTTTTTTTTCTTTTTGCCTCAAAGTTCTTCAACAACCCTGATTTTCTCTTTGTTAATTCGCACTGTTCCTGCAAAGTACTATACTAGAACACTCAAAATAAAGCCATTGGAGTCCTTAGTATTATTTTATGCCCTTTTACTATGGGACAATCTCAAGTGAAGTAATACATTTTCCCATGTAATCTTTATGAAAATGCCACTGCATATTCAAATCAATAGTATTAACGGTCCAGTTTATCTGTTTTATTTCATAAACGAATAACTTGCGAATAGAAAAAAAAGGTATTTGAATGAATGAGTCCAATAAGAAAATAAGTGGTAGAACAAGAATTTTCTGTGAAAATAGAGTATTGTGCAAAGTTGTAGAGGTGAAGAACTCTGCCAACATCCAGTTTTGATTATTTAAACTGTCTTGGCTATTCTGCAATCTCAGGATTTGAGCCACTGGGAATAGATATGTATGTGTGTGTGCACGTGTGTGTATGTTTAGATAAATAAATTATCTATATTATGTCACACATAGTATATTTACTTCTGTATATATACATACATATATATATATATACACACTATATAATACATTTTTGTTTGTCTTTAATATCTTTTTAATATCCAGTTTTATATAGACACTTTCTCCAAATATAGCTCTATTTTTCTTGTCCACAAAAATGAAAAAAAAAAAACAAATAGAAAAAAACTGAAAATTTAGGTTGAGTACTGGACAATGATATTTTCCTTCATAGAGTAACAGAGACACCGATATTTGCATTTAAAATGTATTGTTTTATAACCAACATTTCAGTTTATAATACTTAAAATATATTTAGCTAATTTAAAAAAGTGTCTGATTAACAAGGGAAACCTATTTGGGATTTTGTTAAAATTTCAGCTCAGATATGAAGAAGTTATAAAACACACGAACCATAGTTTCTTAGAATTGGGAAGTACTTTGAGAGTTCATGTAAATTGAACCATCATTTAGAAGATGAAGAAAAATCCTCTTTCAATGAATTTATATCATTCAGAATATCTTTTAGAGAGTGGAAGGGACCTTTTATGAGAACGTAACACAGTAGAGTAGTGTTGTAATAGTGTAAATAAACACTGTTTATGATTACATAGAAAGTGATATTCTCAGGTTAAAACTTGGGCTCTGGAGATATTGTTGAATTCTGGTTCCTATACACTTTATAGCTATCTGAGCTCTTTTACCTCTTCTCACTTTCCATTTTAGGATAATAATACTATGCTTTTCATGGGGTTATTAAATATATATTAATTTAAGTATGTCTAGTACATATTATTCATTCAATAAATATTAATTATAATTATTATTATTTACTATTGCTAAAGCAACTATGAGAAACTGTGAAAGAACAGATACCATCTTTCCCTATTTTGGATTGCGTTTGGAAGAAGAAAGGGAAACTAAGAATGATTCATTTTCAGAGAAATATGGTTATCAAGGATTTACTTTTAAAGAAATCTGTACTTGATGAGACAGTGCTTATTATTAGCAAGTACCTCCTTATGGTCTCCACTGAGCAATCCAACAAAACAAGCTGCATTGTGTTGGAGAAAAAAGCAAAAACACATGACTTCTAAGAAAACTGTGCAAACTGAAGGAACCCAAGAATGTTCAAAAAATATAACTAAGGAAAGGAAAAAAAGGATAAATGGATTAGGCACTTCATTTTCCTAAACTGAGGACATAAATTGGTTTCATTTCACATCCCATTCTGAAAAATTGCTATTGTCTTCATTGATTACTACTTTGAAAATGTCTCTGAGACTATGCTTATATTCTTCAGGAGAGGGGACAGTCTATAACAAAGTCTGTTACAGGTGAGAAGAGGTGTGTTAGTGGCAAGTAGTTCATCAGACTTCCAGATTATACAAAGAACCTTAGAATTCAAACATTCTTGGAGATAATATAGCTTCCCTTTCAATCTAATTGCTGGAATCCCTCACATATTTGAAATATAAGTCACATGCCTTATTAGATTTTGAGTTTCCTCAGAACAAAAACTGGAAAGAATAGGTTAAAGTTGCTGGCAAAAAAAATACTTGAGTCAACAAAAATGAGTATGTCTAACAATTAAAGCTCTCCAATAGTGAAATACACTTTCTTTTAAGTAGTGAGTACCCTTTTTGAGTATAATTGTTTAAGAGGAGACTTAATGACATATATCTTCTGGATTAAAGGGAAGTAATTAAAATAGATAACATTTAGTTTCTAATTTTAAAATTCAGCAGTTTCATGAATGTCATGATTACCTGTCCTAGAAAAATTATATGAGAAATAGACATTATTAAAAATTAATTCTTCATTCATGGGGCATCTGGCTGGATCAACCGCAGAGCATGTGACTCTTGATCTGAAAGTCATGGGTTCAAGCCACATATTGGGAGTAGAGTCCACTTGGAAAAGAAAATAATTCCTCATTCATAATATTAAAAATGGAACATGGATTGTACTGCTGGAAATCCCCAAACAACAGAGTTTCTACGATGAAACATTAAAATATAGTCTTCAAATGTAAAATAAGATGGACTATAAAAATATCCTTGAATGTTATTATAAAGGTGAAAATAATGAGTAAGAAAAAGAAACAAGTAATTGACTAGATGTGGCAAGATTTTTTAAACATAAGCTAAAACAGGTAATATTCTTGTTTTATAGAACATAAAGGATGAACCTCTTGTATGAAATCCACCACATTTGGAAATCCAGATTTATTACACTATTAGGACACATATTATTCAGCTCAATTGTCCAGACAAAGATTCTCCACACGAACAACTGAGAGATTTAATTGTAGGAGGTAAGACATAGATTTTAAGTACGTAACTTCTATGCTATTTTACCAGATAACCACATAATGTATTTTGGAACTGTTAGAAACACATTATCATGTAACATATTTTAAAGAACTTGAACAAGACAATAGAAAGAATATAATACATAATGTACTTTTATTTCTGTTTTATTACCTCATAATTCTCAGGAAATACAAATAATCAATTCATACTTTAGAGACTAGGTGTTGATCTTCCTTCTCTGGCCACCACTCAGAATTTCCAGTATGATGCGTTTCAAGGGATTCAGGAACCTATGACTTTCCAGCTACTTATTGAAGTTACTGATGAATTAGGTGGGAATAAAGCTAGTCAGCTGTCAGCCACTACAACAGTCATAATTCATGTGTTTCCTTGGACCACAGTGCAGCCAACTTTTTCCACAAAAACAACTACAACTACAGTAAGTACTTAGTGATGAAATATAATTCTAAAGTAGTCTGAATTAGTCATAAACACAGAAAGTATTCGGGAACTCTTACAGGAGTTATTCTTATATTTTGGCAATAAGAGACATTAATGAAATAGTTACTTTAATACATTAGAATTTCCATCATCAAAGTAAGGAAAAGTTGTTAGAGCTGTTAGGCAGTAATTTTGAGTCAAGGTAAATATTCATTTTTTAAAAAATGTTATTTATTTATTTGACAGAGAGAGAGAGAGATCACAAGTAGGCAGAGAGGCAGGCAGAGAGAGAGGAAGAAGCAGGCTCCCCGCTGAACAGAGAGCCCGATGCGGGGCTCGATCCCAGGACCCCGGGATCATGACCTGAGCCAAAGGCAGAGGCTTTAACCCACTGAGCCACCCAGGTGCCCCTAAATATTCATTTTTATAGGAATTTTTATATTATTTAGTTTAGATTCTTAGTAATTCTGTTCTCATCATAGCATGCTTTTCTCTATTTAAATGAACACTTATTAGGTTTTCTTATGTACATAGCACTCTATAAGGTTTACAAAAACAAAAGTATGTTTCCTTGAAAAGCATATAGACTCATTGGAAGACAAGATATACACTTAGAACTATTTAAATAAATACTAAATAATGTCAAATGATAACACAATTGTTATGTAACTTTGAGTTTGAAAATAAGGTAAATTTATTTGGGCTAAGATACACAGAAAGTTCTCAATAAATAGAGAAGAAAAGTAAGAATGTAGTTCTTTAAGAACCAATTTTTTTTTTTTTTTAATGTAAAGAGAAGAAGAAAAGCTTTGCAGGAAGAAGGTATAGAATTACCTAGGAAGAGTGTAATCTGTTCTGGGAAATGCTGGGACGGTAGTGAAGCTGGAGGCTAGACTTACACCAGGAAAATGAAGCTCATGGTAGATAATATAAAATATCTGAGCATGGAACATCCTGAAAAAAAAAGATTAGAATCCTCTTAAACCATACACAAAGATAAACTCGAAATGGATAAAAGACCTCAACGTGAGGCAGTAATCTATCAAAATCCTAGAGGAGAATATAGGCAGTAACCTCTTTGACATTGGCCACAACAATTTCTTTCAAGACATGTCCCCAAAGGCAAAGGAAGCAAAAGTGGAAATGAACTTTTGGGACTTCATCAAGATCAAAAGCTTCTGCACAGCCATAGAAACAGTTAACAAAACAAAGAGGCAACCCATGGAATGGGAGAAGATATTCGCAAATGACACTACAGGCAAAGGGCCGATATCCAAGATCTATAAAGAATTCCTCAAACTCAATACACACAAAACAGACAATCATGCCAAAAAATGGGCACAAGACATGAACGGACACTTCTCCAAAGAAGACACACAAATGAAAAAATGTTAATCATCATTAGCAATTAGGGAGATTCAAATCAAAGCCATATTGAGATACCACCTTACACCAGTTAAAATGACCAAAATCAACAAGAAAGTAAACAACAGTGTTGCAGAGGATGTGGAGAAAGGGAACCCTCTTACGCTGTTGATGGGAATGCAAGTTGGTGCAGCCACTTTGGAAAACAGTGTGGAGATTCCTTAAGAAATTAAAAATAGAGCTACCCTATGACCCTGCAATTGCACTACTGGGTATTTACCCCAAAGACACAGATATAGTGAAAAGAAGGGCCATCTGTACCCCAATTTTCATAGCAGCAATGGCCACAGTCACCAAACTGTGGAAAGAACCAAAATGTCCTTCAGCAGGCGAATGGATAAAGAAGATATGGTCCATATATTCCATATATATAATGGAGTATTATGCCTCCATCAGAAAGGATGAATACCCAGTTTTTATATCAACATGGATGGGACTGGAAGAGATTATGCTGAGTAAAATAAGTCAAGCAGAGAGAGTCACGTATCATATGGTTTCACTTACTTGTGGAACATAAGGAATAACATGGAGAACGTTGGGAGATGGAGACGAGAAGTGAGATGGAGGAAAGCAGAGGGGGAGAAAAACCATGAGAGACTGTGGACTCTGAGTAACAAACTGAGGGTTTTGGAGGAGGGCGGGTAGGAGGTTTGGTGAGCCTGGTGGTGGGTATTATGGAGGGCACGTATTGCATGGAGCACTGGAGCATTGTTCCTAAATAATGAATTTTGGAACACTGAAAATAAAATAAAATGAAAAAAAAAGAGAGATTAGAATTCTGCATGATTACTGAGTTTCACAGCAGAAGACTGATTCCCAATGCCTCATAACCTTTGTTAATGTGGAAATACAGAGAAAATCAATGATGTGTAGGATGGCTTTGTGTGGAATATGCTGTTTGATTTCAAACAGGTGGACTTTGAACATCCAAGTAGGAATTCATATCCATGCCTTCCCTCACATTATTATGGTGCTCCCTATATAACTGAACTAACACAATTAAGATACATTTGAATTAAAATAGCCATTTGTTGGAAAAGTTATAGAAAATTTCTCCCTTGCTTAATTTCACAGTCAAGAAGTTTTGCATTAGCTGTACAAAATCATCATAATACAATTTGGATACTCCAGATCCAAAGAAAACAAAACATTGGATTAAAGTGGTGTGGGACTGGTAATGCTCCCCAGGGCCTAGCAGAAAGAAATGTAAATTCTTTCTGTGAGAAGATAACAGCATTCTAAGCTTCCAATTATTTATAACATTTTTTTTTCAATCTAGTGAACACCACATGATTAAATATAGTTAGGCGTATAAGAAAATAAGATGTCATAGCAAAGAAGCAACAAAACCACAAAAAGCATAAACAGAAACACAGTAACTACAGAAGTTTTCAAAAACAAACTGCAAAATAATTATGCCTATTAAATTCAAAAGATATAAATCCCAAGTTTGAAATTTGGTCAGGGTATTAGAGACTATATACTAACATAGAATATCTGAAAACATATTTAAAAATTGAGAAATCAAAAAAACAATAGCTGAAATTAAATCCTGACCATACTGATATAGAGAATATAAAACACTACAATGAACAATGATCAAATATGCATTTTCTGAGCACATATGAATGCATAAAAAAGTTGATCATATATTGGTTTATAAACCAGATCTAAACAGATTTCAGGGGCTTGAAATCATGCTAAGTGTTATCTGTGACTTTAAGAAATTATACAAGAGATCAAAACAGGTATTTAGAAGTTAAAGGAATAAAGAATATTTTTAAATAAGTGAATGAATGAAAATACATAATAAAACTGCGAGATGAATGAAGTTAAAACAGAATTGAAAGCTATACATTTTCCCCTACTATTTTAACTGCATCTCACAAATATGTCATATTATTATTTAAAAATAATATCTAGTTCCTTAAAACTTATTTAAAACTACATTTCATTTGAAGTTAGAAAAAGAACAAAAAAAAAACTCAAATAGACTTTTTTAAATGAAAAAATAAACTCGACTTTTTTAAACTCAGTGACTTTTTTAAATGATAAGAAATGAAATTAATGAAATTGAAAGCAAACACAAAATAAAGCCAAAAGTTGGTTATTTGAAAATAACAATAAAATCTATATATTACTCTGAAGAGGCTAAAGGTGAGGAGTGAAGTCACATTTTATCAGTGTCAGAAAGAAGGGAAAACTACTGTATATGGCAACTCTTCCCCCCTCCAAAAAAAAAAAAAAAGATTATAAGAGAGTATAATAAACAACCCTGTCATTATGTTTGGTGGAGAAAAATCAAGGTGGGAAGAATTTCTCTACCTCAAATAAAGACTTAATATAAAATGCATTGATTAAGATAGTGTGGCATGGGTGCATGGGAGACAAATAGACAAGAGAATAGAATAAAAAGTCTAGCTAATGATCTACAATGTATAGACATGGTTTATATCAAGTGACACTACAGAGCAGTGGTAAGAGAATGATAGGTTCAATAAATTATACTAGGCAATGGTCATACATATAGACAAAGTAAGAATGATCCTGAATTCAAATTAAGTCCAGATGAATTTATAGACTTTAAAGGCAAAAATAAACACAATTAGGGTCCCCTGACTGGCTCAGTTCATAGAGCATGTTACTTTTGATCTCAGGGTTGTGAACTCAAGCCCAATGTTGGATGTAGAGATTACTTAAAAAAATAAAATCTCTTGGGGTGCCTGGGTGGCTCAGTGGGTTAAGGCCTCTGCCTTCGGCTCAGGTCATGGTCTCAGGGTCCTGGGATCGAGATCCACATCGGGCTCTCTGCTCAGCAGGGAGCCTGCTTCCTCCTCTCTCTCTCTCTCTGCCTGCTTCTCTGCCTACTTGTGATCTCTGTCAAATAAAGAAATAAATAAAATCTTTAAAAAATAAAATAAAATCTCTTAAAAAAACTAAATAAAATTATAAACTTAGGAAGAATAGAAGACACTATCTTAATAATTTGAGGGTATGGAAAGATTTCTTAAATAAGACCAAAAAAACCCAAACCCTAGCCATAATGAAAGTTTTTGGAAATTGAGTACTTTAGAATTAAGAACTTCTTATTATGGATAAAATACAATATTTTTCTATGTAATGTTTGAGCTGGAATAAGTTAGTGGAGAAGACCATGTGTAAGTAAGTTTAAATAATACTGGGAATAAATTGACAATTACTGAGATTGTGTTATGGGTTTCTCGTGAGTTCTTGTACTACTTTTTTATACCTCTGTATGTATATTAGGTATCACAAAATAACAGTTGTAAAATAATTGAAAGAGAATTAATCTGAAATTCCGATGTACTTTTTAAGCTATTCCTGTTTAATGCTGCAAATTTTTCCCCAGATGCCCTTTACAACCAAAATATTCTAAACTTTTTTTGGAGCTTCATTAAAACTGTCTGCTTTGGAGCTTTTAATCATATTTCATACAGTCAAGCTCTGAAATTATTTTAAGTATAAATGTTCCCCTGGTCTTTCAGTAAATTAATTCTTAACTTTTACCTTTACCTCAGGTTATGTGACCATACAACTTTCACATTCCACAAATATATACTCAAATAATTTTATAGGTCAAGTAAATATTACCCAAGACCAATCTGCAACATAGTAGTATCTTAAGTGGTTGTAGCAGCATTCTAACTATTAAAATGTTTTGCTTTTTATTTCTGACTCAACACGAACATCATCTACCTATTCTGAGTTAATCTTCTCTACTGGATATTGCTTCTTTAGGACAGATCATTTTAGCCTGTTCCATGATGGAAAAAAAAATCTAATTTATACCAACACACTGATTTTTATCATCTAAATTTCTGATTAATAAAGCAAAATCTAGCAAAGCTGAAGGCTTGAAACAAAGCATAATAGAATAAACAAATTCTGTAGCAAGACGTGAAAGGAGTTTCAGATTTGTAGTTGAGTGAAACTAATCCATGTAATTCTCTTGACAAACTACATGAGACTTGCTAAAAGAGGCAAACCAATTAATGTTGCCTAGAAATGATTACAAACGTTTGACTTAAGAATTTACTTCCAAAGTTTGTGGCAAATGGTCTTTGCTATTTTCCATAAGCCATGTCAGCTTTTATGCTTCCAAGTGTACATACATAATACACACCTCTCTACAGGGAGATATATATGCTTCTTTTTGCAAAAAGTATTACCAAGCCAGAAGTAACCTTAGAACTTCTACAGTTCAGTCCACCCACTGTGCAGGAAGGGGAAATGATACCCCCAAAAGTTATAACTTCAATGTTCTTGAGAACAAGCAGACAAAAACACCTGCATATTTTAAGACAGTTTTTTTAAAAAAGATAATATTTCTATAGGCTTATTTAATGTATTATTGACTAGCTATTATTTGTATTTGAGTATGTTATGAAATTACCAGTAAAGATCACCTATGTCTTTAGATTATTGAATCAATTGCACAACCAAGCCTTGTGCTAGTTGAAGTACAAAGCTAAATAAATCAGGGAAAATCTTGTTGTAAATAATGGAATATCTAGGGGCACCTGGGTGGCTCAGTGGGTTAAGCCTCTGCCTTCGGCTCAGGACATGATCTCAGAGTCCTGGGATCAAGCCCGGCATCGGGCTCTCTGCTCAGCGGGGATCCTGGTTCCCCTCACATCCCCTCACCCCCTGTGCCTGCCTATTTGTGATTTCTCTCACTCTCTGTCAAATAAGTAAATAAAATCTTTAAAAAAATAGAATATCCATCTTGAAGTGGCTTAAATAATAAAAAGTTGGGTTCAAGAAAGTAGTAGACTATTAATACAAAAAATTTGAAGCTCTCTAATATTAACCTAAAGAATATGGACTTTATCTTCTAATCAGAAAGGCCCAAAAATGTTTTACAAGGAATGAGTGATAGGGGGCACCTGAGTTTCTCAGTTGGTTGAAACATCTGCTTTCAGCTCAGGTCATGATCCCAGGGTCCTGGGATCAAGTCCCCACATCCAGCTCCCTGTGTAACTGAGAGCCTGCTTCTCCCTCTGCCAGCCACTCCCCCTGCTTCTTCTTTCTCTCTCTCTCTCTCTCTGTCAAATAAAATCTTTAAAAAAAGAAAAGAAAGGAAAAAGAAAAGGATGATAGGATAATCAGATATGTTCCATAGTGTAAGTAATTTAGAATACATGAAGGAAAGATCGGAGAATAAAGAAAGCAGTGCCCATGAAATCATTTAGGATCTTATCTCTTTAACCCAGATAAAAGAATTAGGTCTTAAAAAGGCAGTGACACTTCATGTGGAGGTGAAATACTAGATCTGAAAGATACATAATCAATAATATTCACCATTTATTGTGTTTGGAATTTGTGTATTACAATATATGAGAATTTCTCTAAGGATTTACCCATTATTATTCCACTACATTTTTTTTAAAAGGCAGATCTTTCAGCTAGAATGTTGAATGAGATATGAAAACTTAAAAACATTTCTAAGTGGATAGAATACACTGCCAGAATTTTATCTACTTTTAAAATGTAACTATATAACTATAAAATCCATTACACAAATAGAAATAGAAAATTCTTGAAGCCAGAATGCTAGCAATGTGAATCTATGAGTAATAAATAAATTAAGGTCTGAAGATAAAAGATGCAAAGTAATTAAAAATAAATCTAATCATATTATAAATATTATAAGAGGCATCACTAGCATGAAATTTACTATAAATGCAGATTTTTTAACAAAAAATTATTCAAAACTCTAGAAAAAATACAGGGCATCTCATAAATTGTAATCTAGTGAAGACACTCAATAAAGACCTCTGCTTCTTTTACAATGCCAAATATGGTACTTGATAAGTGAAAGGACCAATGTTGTATATTGGATAATATATTGTATAAATATATATTGGATAATATATTGTATAAAGTATATGTGTTCATTCTTAAATGGGGGCAGGGAGGATTCATGAACTGTTGCAGAATCTGATGAAAGCTATGGTTTCTCTCTCCAGAACAATGTGCACATGTGTATGTGCATGCACTTTTATATTTAACTTTACAGGCTTGTATAACCCATCCATGGAACCCAGATTTAGAACTGAGTAAAACTAAGAGTTTATTCCTGCTTCTGAATTTGTAAAAAAAAAAAAATTCCATAAGCAAAACACATTTCTATTATTATAAAGCAGACAAAGCAATATAAACCACTAAAATAAATACACAGAAAACTTTACATAATATATTTCTTATATATGTTAATACTTGCCATTTTCTTATAGACATTATAATAAGTAAATAATACCTTGAGGCTTAGAAAGGAAAATAAGAAGAAATACTTTTATCTTAAATGTAGAAAGACGTAGTCAAAGAAGCTAATACGTAAACCCAACGCCAGACTAAGTAAAATAAACAGAACTGTAAATTGTCTCCTGATTAACATTCATCTTTGAACCCATACCTGCCTACTCAGAGGTCCATCTCAGGGCAGGTAGAGAGAGACCAACTAACTCATGTTTCAGGAACTGAATTAACTTGTTCAATTTAAGTTCAGATTGGCGAAAGAGACAATGAGGTAACTGGCTAGACATCCTTTCCTGCAAATATAATCCCCAAGGGATTATGAATCAAAATTCCTGAACTATCACATGCAGCAAATTGAGTTCCATAGTAAAAAGCCCAGAATTAATATCTATAAATCACATTAATTTATAGCCATATCTTTACTCTGATTTCAACATTAAACAATGCATGGGTAAAAGAATACAAGGGAGAAAGTTTCTATAAATAACTCTGTCCAATCTTTTCATACATTCATTCTAGTTACCCATCTTTGTTTCATGATGTGTAATAGAATAATAAAAAAGGTTTTAACCCACCAATGAAGAACTTGAAAAAGGCATCATATGCTTTAGACTTAATCTGAATTTTGGAAAACTAATCCTAAAGACATGGCTGCTTAGAGACATATGCTTAGAGGTGAGAGGTTATGTCTTTACAACCTTTCATGTTTTCTACACTATTGTGCTCACTGCAGAGGCATATGATTATCCCAAGCCTGATTTGACTCACTGAAGACCAATCCTTTATTAGTATTATACTTCACAAGGTAGTTTGCAATCAAATATGTCTAGAAATTTGTTTTCAGCTGATAATTTGGAACAATGGGGTGCTGCTCATTCAAAGTAACGAGAGTACTGTTAAGCATTCAGAAGTTTTGTCAGCTGTTTTTTTAGCCTTTTATAGCTTGAAATCTGTCATGGCAGGAATATTAACACTATGGAATTTGGTAAATACCAGGATTTTTTTTTAAGAGGTAGTTTATTAGCACACTACTGTACGTAATTTGTCTATCTTTTTCCTTAGTAATTTTCCCAAAGTAGAAGAAATTTAAAGTGGGTAGAAAGAACAATTAAGTAAGATTAACAAATACTTATGTATGATAAGCAAAAGGCTAGCCACCAAAAAATGAAAGAGCATTTACTTTACTTTCTTAACCTTCATCTCAAAAATCATTCTAGGCAAATTTTTGTAGGTCAAGGTATCAGTAGAAGCCACTGGCATGTTCTACTGACCTGAGTCTAGTATCACTGAAGAAACTAGGGGAATATGTATTACTTGTTGTGAGCTATGCCTTAACACCCACTATGCCTTGTATACCTAGGAAATAGAGCCCATCATTGATATTTCTATAATCACCCAAAATCTTCCTCCCAAACTAAATTTATCTTCTTAGACTTTTCTAATATGAAGAAATAATGACACAGTAGTGTCGGTAAGTGTGGTCACTAATTGATTGTTTACTGAATGCTAGAAGTTGCCCAATTTAACTGACAGTCATAATTTCAGCCCAGACCTGTTTTCAGATCCTACATTTGGTCTACTGTTGCAGTATTCCTGTATTTCTTAAACTTTATTAATCCATGTACCCTCATAAGGAAAAAAGAAAGAAAAAAAAAACCCTCTCAGATATTCAGCATTATTTTTGTAAGAATAGAAAAAAAGTGTATTAAATTATAACTTTTTAAATGCAGTAACAGAATTATAACAAGTTCATTTGTCTTATTTTAAATTATTCTTAAAAATACATCAGTAAAAAAAAAATACATCAGTAAAAAGCCTTGATGTAATGGGTTGACAATGATGAATATAATAAAATACCTTTATGGTAGGCCAGAAGTGGAGAGAGTGTGAAGAAACACATAACAGGAAAGCATGCCTATTTTTATCTGCTCTTACAGAACATGCAGGAAGATGTATTATGAGATATGATATATGTATACCCACGTGGGGAATAGCTATATAAGTTCCCTTGAACCTATGGGGAAAATGAAAATCTTTGCTTCATTTCTCAAGTCATTCTGCTATTCAACCTCTAACTATAAACCATATAATTTTTCTTCTTAAGTAGCAGACAGGGGAACTAGGTGGCTAAGTCACTCTCCTTTCTTCAGATGTTGCTCGGGAGTAAATTCTCTTAGTGACCCTCAAAACACTGCACTTTTTCTTCCCTGTTGAGAAGTGACATGGTTATGCAAGTGTTTGGGAATTTATTTCCATGTGTTTTAAGTGTTATATTTATATACCCTATAAAAAATCACTCTATTAATAGTGAGAATCACATTTTACATTTATTTATTTCTCGGTCTTCTTGTTCAGTTAAGAACCAGTTGTACATAGACACAAAGTAACAGAAGATTTACAGAAGAGCTTATTTAAAAAGGTGTAGACAGAGATATGGAAAACCAGTATGGCATAACTTTGCCTATCTCTTCATAAACAAATTCATCCTGGATATTTGGTATATAATTTTCTTTTCTGATTTTATTTTGACTGTTCTATTGTCTAAAGTACATGACTAAATCTTCCTGAGCTACTTTGCAGAAGACCAAGGATTTATTTTTAAGGAAAATAATTGTTGTTAGTGTAGTTGATTTATTTTAAAAAGTTATTTACAAAATAGAAACCAATAATTTAAATGCATTATTAAATATATTAAATTTTAATAATTTAAATATTTTAAATTTTAATATTAAAATATTAAATAATATTTTGCAAGATATAAGGAAAGTCACATGACCTTCAAGAGTAATAGTATGGGTAATCAAAGTGAGAATATCACTAATTAAAGAGACTTAGGAAGTGTTTTCATTTTGTTTTACTTTCCTAAATAATGTCTTTTAGCTAGTGGCCCTGTGTTTCATTCCAGGAAAATCAAGTAGTGCTGTTAATTACTTTAAACTTCTGTTGTTATATTTTTAAATAATCTTTTCATGTCTTTTTCTTATTTTCAGCATTTGTTCTAATATTATAGCATTTACTAATTTCACTAGTACCTCATATATGAGAGTGCATAAGAAGTTCTAGGAGTAATATCATAGTTTAAAAAAGAAGTTATTTTTTATAATAACTTCATACTCAGAAAACACATTAGCAATATTACTAAATTCTCACCATACTCATTTATTCTTAATGTGACCAGGTCTTCTAATCAAAAGGAAATAAGATTTTCAAATGGAAGTTTGAAATGAAATGTAATAATATAATTTCATGTAAATTCTGTCAGAATTTTAACATGGACAGCAAATAGTCTTAAGGTCCCAGTTGTGGAATAGAAAGAATGTAGTCTTAGGAATGAGACAGATCTTGGTTTGAATCCCAGGTCTTCCCACTCCATAACTGTGTTAAAAAAAGAAACAACAGGCCCAATCTGGAGTAATTTGTGCTAAGCTCCACATCAGCAAACCAAGGCTTAACATCCAACCTAATGCAGTTTCCTTCCCAGTTACGTAATCATAACTGGTCAGTCTGGAATTTTCTGGTCAGCACTAGTGAATTAATCTGCCTGACAGACCCGTTCTATCTCCTAAAGAAAGTTTAGGTAATCAGATATTTTCTTGTCCCTGACCCTATCTGTCTATAAAAGCCTTCCATTTTGTACAGCTCCTTGGAGCTCCTTTCTGTTGCTAGATGGGATGCTTCCAGATTCATGAATCATTGAATAAAGCCAATTTGATCTTTAAATTTACTTTGAATTTTGTTTTTTAACAGCTGTGAAGCTGGGCTGAGTTATTTACCACCTCTGAACTTCAATTTCTTATCTGTCAACAGGGATTATTAAAAGTTACTTCAGAAGCCTCTCCTAGTGCAATGCTCAGAAAATAGGAGATGACTAGTAAGTATAGCATTATATTAGTTATTTTATAAATGTTTATTAATTGATGAAAACATGGAAAAGGACTGTTTGAAAACATGTGGCATTAAATGAAGGCTGAAATGATGTTCAAACCTCTTGAAGGACAACAGAATTTACCACCCCAAAACATGCCTCTTTGGCATAAGAATTATTTTATTTTAGGATGATTAATTTTTTTTAAGATTATTTATTTATTTATTTGACAGAAAGAGATCACAAGTAGGCAGAGAGGCAAGCAGAGGGGGGGCGGGGGAAGCAGGCTCCCTGTTGAGCAGAGAGCCTCGTGCGCGGGGGCGGGGCTCAATCCCAGGACCCTGGGATCATGACCTGAGCAGAGGTTTTAACCCACTGAGCCACCCAGGTGCCCCTAGGCTGATTATTTTTAGGAATCAGCTGACATGGAGAAAGCTTTGAAAACAGAATAGAAGTTAATTTTTTGCAAAGGACATTTATAAGGAAAATTTCGGTTTGTAAAGATATCTCTCTATATATATACCAAGAGGAAGATCACTGAATTTCTCTAAACTCTTTATCAGTGGAAAAGCAACTGACTTAAATCTGCCTTACCCTGTTTACTGCTTTTTCTGGCAATGTCTCATAACTGGCTTCTCTTTACACCCAACTCCAACCACATCATCTTTTGTATTAAACTGGAGTTGGTATTTAAGGTGGTGGCTTGGGCCATTTTCAAGAATTACTCAGTTTTTCTGGGTATTTCTCATGTATACAGGAGGCATACATGTTATTAAACTTCTGGGTTTTGTTGTTGTTGTTGTTAATCTGTCTTTTATTACAGGGGGTCCTCAGCCAAGAACCT
Organism: Meles meles; assembly: GCF_922984935.1. Lineage (NCBI taxonomy): Eukaryota > Metazoa > Chordata > Mammalia > Carnivora > Mustelidae > Meles > Meles meles. Next base: position 82,888,501 of record NC_060075.1, read on the forward strand.
AGGAGGGGAGAAAAAAATGATTTTCCTTCACTACACTCTACTTCTCATTTGCAGTTCCCTCTAAGAAAAAAACAAAACAAAACAAGTTTTCATGTTTTATTTATAATACAAATATTTTAAAACATATTTCTAATATTTTATTAATTTTTATTTAAAAATTTGGCAAATGAGAAAAATGGGCATTTCTAATTAAATTATCAGTGTTTTAGCACTAAACACTATTTTCTGCAGCAATCTGGTTTCTATTTGATTTTAAATCTTTGAGACACTGCATGAGAAGAAACTTTTTATAAACTTGAAGCAGAGTTTCTTATTTGTAGACTTTTAAAAACTATCTTCGATGAGAGTTAAATGAAATAATTGGAAAGTCAGCAGAAATACATAAATTGTACTCTGCTAGGTTATAGCCTTACACATCTGCTGTGACTCTAATACTCATTGATGAAAGATTTTATGACAGGGAGAATATTATTATTGTCTTTCCTGTAAAATATAACAAGTAATTAAGGTTATGAATCAAACCAAATTAACTGCACACAGATGTAAGAAGCTTGGTACATGATCAAATAACAGATGAGAAAATCTTTTGTTTTCACTGGTGATTTACCTAATGGTGAGATAAACATCTGATGACATATGTAGTCCAGTGTCCTGTCAATCCTTAACCATTTATTTCATCACTCCTCATGTTTGTGACAAAGAGGAGTAACTGTTTGATCAACTATAAGAGTATCTTCATGGTTTCTGCTTAAGCAAGCCCAAAAGCTGGTTAAAAAAAAAAAAGTTGCAATCTAGATTTAAAGTATAACTATAAAAAGAGAATACTTTGCATAATAATATCTACATGACCTAAAATAAGTTCTGGAAATTCTCGGATGAAATAATTAAATAAAATTTTAATGATTTTTCTTATAAGAAAATAATTCCATTAATATACTAACAAAATTTTATAGCTAGTCATGAAATTTGTTTATCAATTTATCTATACACATATATATTATACTATACTTTACACAGATACACATATACTCCTGATACGAGTTCAAATAACTTGCCCAAAGTCAAACTTAGTAAATGCTAGGACCAAGAAGACTGGCAAAAAGATAGTGAAATGGTAGAAGTCTCAGCAATCTTCTGGTGTGGTGAGTTACAGAAAACTGTGAAATGAAGTGAAGAGACTGGCAGGACTCACACCATGCAAATACTTATAAATAGCCACGTAGATGTATTTCCAATAAATCAAGTTATGTGTCATTATGACAAGTATTATAAAGCAAGAATAAACAATTGTCATTATATGGACACATCATAAATTCTGACTTAGAGAATATGGGATGTTCTGGGAAGAGATTTTTGTAATTTATGTAGCCCTTTAATGGGTAGAATAAGAAACAAAGATATTTAGAAATGGTGTAAATTAAGGAATAAATGTGCAAGAGTACATGGTCTTTTCTTGCAAGGAGAAAAATTAGAAGTGTCTAGGCCATGTGAGAAGGGTTGGTCAGAGGTAAGCACAAAAAGGTAGACTGAAACAGGTCTAGAGTCAATGCTATGGATTCTAGACTTTGTTTTGTAGATAAATTCAAAGCCAATTTAGATTCCTGGGAGTTATAAATGAATAGTTGCAGGATTAAAACTGTATTAGCAGAGTAGAGGATAGGAGGAGTAGAGGGGAAAACAGGGCAACAAGGCCAGTTAGGTCACTATTGCAAGAAGTAAGGCAAGGATGAATGTCTTTGTCCTCATGATTATATCTACTTAGGACTCCAAAAAGTCAAAAATCAGTTAAAACATAATGTGATAGGGTAAGAAACTATGGAAGCACTGAGAGTGTCAAAAGCTAACCCTCAAATTCAGTTTTTAAAAATTATGTTGAACATCAGTTGAAAGAGTATTTAATTGAGAGAGCCAAACCTACATATAATACATATTCAAATATTTACTGTACATATGGATTATCTAAGGGATTAGAATAGTTGTATATATTGTACAAAAGATGCTGCAAGGATCAAATAAAACAAGAGATGTGAAGGTTTGTAATAAACATGTTATAAAAATACAAGTCAGTAATATTATATTTAGTTCTCACAGAAACATTTTGCTTTTTTAATATAATTCCTGGGGGGAAAATGTTGTATCCCAATTTGTCTTAGACTTTAACATATTTTTTTAAATGGTGTGGCTTTTTTTTTTAAATACAGGAATTAGGTATTTTTAGCGTGTATACCTGAAAGAGAGAGAAGAAAAGACCAAGAATAAAGAAACTAGGAAATCTACCCATATCTGTCAAGTAAAGCAAGTACAAGGAGTAAGGATGATCCTTTCATCTAACCTTTAAGCAATTTTCAAATACCTTTAATTGGATCTATACAATTCAACGCTCATGACCAAAAAAACCCAAAAAACAAAAACAAACCAAAAAACCCCCAAAACAAACAAAAAAACAAATAACAATAAAACCCTACACATATCTTTATATGATATAGACATTCATTTTTCTCAAAACTCTCACAATATCCTCAATTTCTTGGGAGATAGGTATTGTCTAGTAGAAAGAACGCGATCTTTAGAGACACGCTCATCTATTTGTAAACACAAGTTCTACCATTTAGTAGCTGTACAACTTTAGATAATATACAGAACCTCGCTGCAATTATAAATTGGAAGCAGTGAACATCTTTCTTTTAGGATTAGAATTAGGGGAAACTGAAGTAATACAGCTAAAAAGCTTAGCATTGACCATGGCACACGGTGGCCATTAAATAAATGCTACTCTTATCATTTTCAGTTTAAGGGTTTTTTTTTAAGGTTTTATATTTCCTTTATATAGTGATTCTGATGCATATTTCTTGGGATATAGTAAGTGTTCAATAAATATTTGTAGGAAAGAAGGACACAAACTTAACAGGTTTAGGCTGGGGTCTCTTTTTTTAATGTTTTTTATAGTAGTGGCATTCTTCCCAAATAAGTTTCATAGGAATATTTTGTCTTAATGAGCTGAAAATAGCTAGGTGATTAAGACATAATCAAATTGTCATCCATTTATGTATCACTGGAAATAAATTATATTATTTACTTAGGAAAACAAGGTCACAGTACTTCAACTGACCCTGCTGGAATCTGGTCTAATTTCTCTATCTTGCTTTTGTCCAGACATGCTCTGATTGAGTGTGTAGTCATATAATAACCAATTTCAACAGCTACCAAAATTCAACAAAGTAATCAGAATTCTTCTCACTGACATATAAGTAGTGCTATTTTTTCTACTACTGTTGTTGATGGATTCTTGTTTGCAAAAATATGTTTTCTCCCTTTCTCATTTCTGTGAAAGCAGCCCCAGGACTTAATGTCTTACAACACAGCATACCTAATATGCCTGTGTTCACAAACTTATTCTATCCTACGCTGCCATCTACTGGGAATATCATGTTGTTTAGTCATGGAATTTAAAGTCTGTATTATATTAAAATTTGTATTACTAGCTGTTTTTTAAACAGTAACATGTTAGTTGGGGATCCATCTGAGAAACACGTTTTTGTGTTTTTAAGATAGAGAATGAGAAAAACCAAAAACTCTTTTTTTTTTTTAATAATACTTTGGTCTGTAAGCAACCCTCTGATTCATTCAAACTCACCAAAACTCATTACTGTCTTCTCTGTGGCAAGAATTCTACAAAATCCATACCTCTAAGATGAGAGAGTAATAATGGCTCTTTTTAAAATAGGGGCTTATTTCCCAAAAGAAGAAGCACAATTAAAGAATATAAATATGGCAAATTAATTCCAAAAATTACATTAGAAATCTGCACAAGGAGATGTGGTACCCAGAAGTCAGGCTTGCAAAAGCAATGATGGAGGATAACCCTGATAAATGAACAAGCATGTACAAGCATGTACAAGAAGTTCACCATGACAGGAGAGAGGATTCTAGCCAGAGTCAATATTATGGACAAAGACTTTTGCTTCTAAACAAAGACATTTTTTTTTCTTGGTGGCAGAAAGAGATGTTAGTTTATTATACTTTGTAATTTGCTCTTCATGTTTTGTATTTTTCAAATAATTCTCAGGTGATGATCTTATTTTAATAATTTAAAAAGAAGAAAGAGTGAAACATGCAAAGCACTCTACTCAGCATATAGTGTTCTTCATTTTCTCAACAGTACTGCTATCAGTTCCTACTAAATATTTTTTTATATTTCTCAGATTACTATTTTTGTCTTAATAAAGATTTCATATTATTGGAACCCTGATAACTGGATTCCTGCAGTACTAACTCTAATGGGAGTTCTCTGGTGATGTGTCTCTATGCCATTGTATGGTGCTTCTTCAAAAAGAGTAAGAATTGAATTGCTGTTTCTATTTGAATTTGTTCATTGCTCATTAAATCTATCAAGAATGACCTTAAAAGGCCACAGTGGAAGTGGAGACAAGAAATTGGAAAAAAATGTGTCAAACACCTATTATTTTTATGTATTACAGAGGTTATCCTTACTGTTATCTCAACAAAGCTGAGAGATGACGCATCACTGTTTTTTTTATTTGGATACAGGATGTTAACCAAGATCTTCTGGTTCTAAAACTAATACTTTTTCCCCTAAACCATCAGTCAGATAATTCAAGCTAAAAAACTATTTGCCTGAAAAATATAGTAAACTAAGTGAAATAACTGTGTTTAAAAATCTACATTGTACCCACTCCCTACTCTTCTCTATAATGCATTTCATATCTGAAATCATATATCATGGAAGGGGATATATGGAATGTGCTATTGCCAAGAGGATCATGACAGAACTGTAGTGCTGCCAGATACTATGGTAAGCTAGAAACTTCTCCCCAAGAATTTAAATGATTGCTTCCATAGTCATGTGTTGTTTTTCTTTTCTTTTCCTCATTGCAGAAATGGCAATCTGAAATATCTTTAGCAACTGATATTTTCTTCTTCTCTCTTTTTTAAAATAACAGCAATAGAACTGTTGACTTTATTTTTTTTCAAAGATTTTATTTATTTGAGAGAGAGAGTGAATGAGAAAGAGAGAGAAGGAGCAGGTAGAGAGTAAGAGGGAGGAGCAGAGGTGGAGGGAGAAGCAGGCTACCCGCTAAATAGAGAGCCTGAGCCCAAGGCAGGTGCTTAACCAAGTCACCCAGCGGCCCCTAGAAGCTAATATTTTCTTAAGGAAATTTTATAAGAATGATTTGAGGATTTTTTTCATTTTCACATACAAAAGAAATACTTGTTAATTGGCATTTTGTTTAGATTAAGTTGTTCTTTTTGGACAAGGAGTGTTTACTGGGTAACTCAATGATATTTGTTTAATAGCAAAGTAGATGATTGATTTTAATAATTTTGACAATTTTGATTAAAAAATAGGTGCTAAGTTTCTTTTTTAAAACTTTCTCTGTTTTTTATTCTTTTATCCATAGTGCTCCTGCCTGCTTAAGATTGTTTCCCCACTGCCACAAACATCAGCAGACCCAATCAAATCTCACTACCAAGGATCCTGGGCAGGTATCAAGGTAAAAGTTGACTTAATGTTTTGAAGGGGAAAATCTGAGGTTTAAAGCATTATGTAATGTTTATCTAATTATTTATAAAGATAAACTATTGATTCATTAATTACTTATGCATATATGAATTGAAATATTTATATTAAAGGTTAAAATAAATATTTCCATTATTTTAAAATTTTCTTTATAGGTATGGGAACTTACTGAATAATGATTCAAAATAAACACAAAGTTAAACTTCTTGCATGGAAATCGTCAGGTAAGGGCAAATATCACAGGTTTGACAGTAATAACTCTTTTTTCATGACATCCAGACAATAAAAAGCACTTACAAGTAAATTATAGTGAATGGTAACTCATAAAGAGAAATGAAATAATTTAAGCCTATCAGTTGAAAGTGGAAATGGAAATTGAGGGATAAAAGAGCTAACATTCAATTTTAAATGATTGACACTGGTGATATCAGGTATAAGGGAAATCATATTCTAAGACTGGCATAATCTATAAAGGTATAATTGATGGTGTGTATTGGTGAGGTGGCATTCAAATTTTCATTGCTCTTTCTTTTTTCCTTTTCAGTGTTCTGCTCCCCCCCCAAAATTGGTGAAATTAGACTGCATAGATAATCTAGTTGAGCTGTATCTAAGGATATCTATGGTGCCCGTTTATCCTTATTACAGTCAGGTATTTAACAAATATATACTATATGACAACTATCTTCTAAGGGTTCTTCCATTACAATATTATTTAGCATATATTTTATTTCAAATTGGAGTCAAAACATTGAAACCAAAGCACAATATTTTACTGAATTAAAGAACTAATTTTTTTTTTATTTTATTTACTTATTTATTTTTTTTTTCAGAGTAACAGTATTCATTGTTTTTGCACAACACCCAGTGCTCCATGCAATACGTGCCCTCCCTATTACCCACCACCTGTTCCCCCAACCTCCCACCCCCGACCCTTCAAAACCCTCAGGTTGTTTTTCAGAGTCCATAGTCTCTTATGGTTCGCCTCCCCTTCCAATTTTTTTTTTTTATAAACATATAATGTATTTTTATCCCCAGGGGTACAGGTCTGTGAATCGCCAGGTTTACACACTTCACAGCACTCATGATAGCACATACCCTCCCCAAAGAACTAATTTTTATGCAAAACTATATCTGGTACAACGTCTTTAGATAAGTAAGATGTTTTCATCTTACCAATACCAAGGTAATTAGCACTTAAACTAGTTTAATAAATATAATTCATTCAACAGGTTTTTATGTAACATTTAACTATAGAGTTCACTTTGCAAATTACTTGAAAGAATTTAAAGATGTACAAAACATGGTCTTCTCTCATCAAGAACCCAAATTCTAGTTGGGAAAATACATAAGTAAAATATAGTAAAGAATAATGTACAGTAGTTTATAATTCCTTCCAAGATGCTCAGTGCATGTAATAAGCTCCATAGGCATTCAAAAAACACTGCTAGATCAGTCAGAGGAAACCTTTGTAGAAGAAATACCACCTGGGTTCTCATGAAGAATACATGTCTTATTACAGAACATTTAGAACATACAGCTAGAGAACTGTAGGAAAGAGTTTGCACAGTCACGACTTCAAGGTTGGTGTACAAACTCAAAATCTTTTATAGCTTCCTCTCCAGCTGGATGGACCAACTTTCTCTTCCCCTTTGCCTTTCTTATACTATGAGACTAGACTCAGATATCTTCACTGCAACCCTCTCCCAGTGCTACCATCTAGTCAAAACTAGATGCATCTATAAAAATATACATATAACTTCATTGTAGCATGTATGACACTTTATTAAAATATACATGGGTGTCAGTGTTTTCCACTAAGCTATTCCTTTCACTTCTTACACTAAAAGATTTTTTTTTAACTTTGAAGAACACTGCTGTGAAGGTAATATTTGCAACATATCCCAAATCTTAGAGCCTAGAGAAGAAATAAATGACTTGTTCCCCATTTTTCCTCATCCAGTGTGTCTCTTTCCTCCTTCAAAAATTTTTTTTAGTATATGTGCTGCCGAAGCGAGCACTCAAAAAATTTTTTTAAAGACTTATTCATTTGAGAGAGAGAGAGCATGCATGTGACAAGGAGGGGCAAAGGAAGAGAAAGTCTTAAACAGATTCCACACTGAGTGTAAAACCCAATGAAAGACCTGATCTCACGACCCTGAGTGATACCAAGAGTCACATGCTCAACGAACTGTGCCAACCAGGCACCCCTTTCCTCCTTCAAATACTGAAATATTTCAAATATGGAAAAATACCTTTGAAGTATATATCACCAAATTTTAACAGACATTAACTATTATTGTTACCCTCAAATTCACCAGTGAATTTAATTTCCAGCTAATTGGATTTATTTTCACCACTTCTCCTGGCATATTTCATGGCATATTGAACCACCACATGAGCACCTTGATGGCTGAGACAATTAAGTGCCTTCAACTCAGGTCATGATCTCAGGGTCCTTGAGGGATCCAGTCCTGCATCAGGCTCCCTGCTCAGTGGGTAATCTGCTTCTCCCTCTGCTCCTCCCCCCACTTGTGCTTGCACATGCATTCTCTTTCTGAAAAGCTTTAAAAATCTTTTTAAAAAATAAGTAAATAAACCTCCACGAAAATTACCCACCAATATGGCTTCTAGTTACAGAATGGTTGATCAGTTTTTTAACTCCTCTGCCCTTCTTTTGTCTCCCTATTGCAGATACCCACTCCCAGAGTCACCATCAGGACTTCGTCATCATAAATAATTGCAACACCTTAGAAAATTTAGATAACAAACATCTCACTCTGGTCATTACCTAACCTGATCCAAACTATTTAGGTATTTCTCTATCTCAGATCTTCATGCTGAGGAATCTACTACCTTCTCTTTATTTACAGGGTCATTCTTTTTAACTAGCTTAGATCCACTGTCTAGTATTATTGTTCTATTTGCAAACATTTAACTCTTGTCCACTAGCCTCCTTTGAACTTAAATTTAGGCAGAAAAAAATCTTCAATTCTGATTAAATTTAACGATCATCTGCTCTTTTGACAGCACCTAAGCAATAGTATATACTTGTTGAACATAACACAATTATGCATTTTGGACTCACTTTGGATTTATAACCATGCTTTCAAATGGTCGTCAATATACCCACACTTGTCTATGTCCCTAATAAATTCACATTGCCACTATCAATGATGACAATTTCAGAGCTTTCCTACTTTCTCAAATCTCTAAAATTTCTCTCTCTCCTCACTCTGAACTGCAATCTTATTGCATTTCATAAATGAGACACGTAATTAGACTTTAAAACTTGAGTAAATTCTATGAAACTCTAAGGAAGCCTTCAATATGTTACAAGTATTGACTTAATGTATGAATAATAGGAGTAAACAAGACATCATTTTAATCAGTTGTCAGAATTTTTTTTTTGTATAAATGACTCTAATATAGTGGCTCTGTGAATTAATTGCAAAGTAGTAATCTCATTAAGAACCACAAGGTCATTGATAACGTCAACATCTATGTATAAGAATACGAATTTAGACTAGAATAGTAATAATAAATTATTTTCTTCTAGCCATTGATAGTTTACAATGTATCTGCAATTGATTCTGGTAAGAAACAGAATACAGTAGCAATGTCCCTACATTCAAAAAGTATTCCAAAAGCATGGAGAAAATTTCACAGTACTAAGGAAAAGCATTAATTAAATTGCTGTCAAGTTTCAAGTATTCGAACTACACTTAAGTGAATTAAAAATGCTAATTTTTACTTAAAGGTCCAAGTACATCATAGCAATAAACATTCTATTCAAAAATTCACTGTTTAATTTTTCTTAATCATAATTATTCACAAATTTTTAAGATACATTTTTCTTGAAACCTATATTCTGAAAATAAACAGAACCATCTTAAGTAGATTCAAATGCTTTCTGCTATCCTCTTATTTTCCATAACCACCTGAATAGCCTTAATTAATCATTTTTGACTGCTAAGGTGGTAGGCTCCAAATTGGCCCCACAATTTCAAATGCTGCCTCCACAGCTACTGTGTAATAACAAGAGAATATATTTACAGACAGCGTCTTGTGAGTGTGTACTAAGTGCTAGACCTAGTTGACAAAAAGCATCCTAATATGTAACCTTCACGAAACCATGAAGGAAAGGGTAATATTACTATTCTAACTTTAACTAGTAAGAAAACAGACTTGGGGGCCAACTTCACATTACAAAAATTCCACATCCTTAGCTAATGAAAACAATCATGTTCTTCTCTAACCCTAGACATATATAATCCCAGATACATGCCTTTAATTCTGGGAATATAGCACCACTTACAGCTCACTAAGTCTATAACAACGTGCCAACCCTTTATTTTTTTGAATAGGACTTCATTGCATATAAACTGTTTATATTACTTTTTTGTTTTATGCCCTTTCTGAACCCCTTCATCTTTTTTCAATAACTAATTTCTACTTGTAAAGCAAGATAACTAAGATACCACATTCTCTGGATAAGTTGAATGAATGCTTCCACTCCTAAAACACTATACCACATAGAGTATTACCAGCCTCTTTGTTTTCTTATTATAAACATTAGGAAGAGAGTTGTAAATATTAATTGAATGTTTATCCCCAATGCCAATCAAATGTTAAGCACTCAAATCTTGTTTGCAGAAGAGGAGATTTGGTCCTGGTAACCTTTAAAAAGGTAAATATCACGTTACAGGGATTAATGCCTTAATGGAAATGAGTAACCAGGTATAAACTGTTTTTTTCAGAGATTTTTCTAGCACAAGAAAAGAGAAGCATGGGAAAGTAGCACAACATAAATAACTTCAATTGACAGTTGTAAAATATTTTTGTTCTAGAATGGGTAGAGTTCTGTATTATCTTTCTTTCATACTTGTGTACAAGTATGTTGTGTGTGTGTACAATGATAAACTAAAGGGGGGATTTTATTTAAATCACACATGGAATAAATAATAGATAATGTTTGGTTCATGTACGAAGATATGGAAGGAAAAGCTTGGATGGGGAAATAAGAGATAAACTGGAGTCATATCTTTAATTTCCACATAAACATGGGGAAAGCAAGATTAGATAGCCTGTTTGAAGTTAGTTTCCTCATCCGTAAGTAAGAGGTATCATTCTGGGGCACCAGGGTGGTTCAGTTGGTTAAGTGGCTGACTCTTGATTTCTGCGTAGGTTATGATCTCAGGGTGTGGGGATTGCACTCCACTGCAGTCTCCTCATTCAGTGGGGAGCCTGCTTGAGGATTCACTCTCTCCTTCTGCCCTTCCTGGGTTCATGTTCTCACTCTTTCGAGTAAATAAATATATCTTAAAAACAACAACAACAAAAAGGTATATTTCTGAGGCAGCAGTTAAGATGGAGGAGGAGTGGGGAAAGGACCCTAACCTTGTCTTGTCCCTCAAACACAGCTAGATAGTTATCAAATCATCCTGAACACCAAGAAATCAATGCAAGTTCTGAGAGAACAAAACCTGCAAATCTACAAGTAGAAAAGTGACTACCTTTTGGAAGGTAGGAGGCACAGAGACTTGTCTTGGGGGAGATATAGCTATTGGTAACAGGGAGGGAGCAGGCAGGGAGGGAGCCCTGCTTATTGAGGCTACTGCAAAGTATTATAAGCAGTGGAGTCTAAAATCAGACCTTTTTTTTTTTAAGATTTTTATTTTTTATTTATTTATTTGACAGAGAGGGATCACAAGTAGGCAGAGAGGCAAGCAGAGAGAGAGAGAGGAGGAAGCAGGCTCCCCACCAAGCAGAGAGCCCGATGCGGGACTCGATCTCAGGACCCCGGGATCATGATCTGAGCCGAAGGCAGAGGCCTAAACCACTGAGCCACCCAGGCGCCCTAAAATCAGAACTTTTATGTGTCCACTACTGTGGGGAACGTGACTGGCTTAAAGGTGCTCAGGTGGCAAAGCGGGGGTGGAATCCCAGGAGTGACAGTATGATCTGAAGATCCCCCGGGTTGCAAGAAGAACAGGTGGCACCAATGTGGTACACTGTTCCCACTCACAGGAGCAGGGAAGCTAGCTGAGAACAGCAGGTCTTGGTGCTGGTTGTCTGCTCTGTTTTGCCATAAACTGTGAATCACTGCATGGTCCTGAGACCACTTTTCTGGGACAGCCAGCAAACAGCAAAAGTGTGGTGAGTCCCTCCCCCAAGGAAACAGTGCCAGTTTGTTCTGTGGGAGTCCTTAAAATGTGTAGCTTTGAAACTCAGTCATGCGCCTAAGATGAAAAAGCTCAGACATAGGCAGGGTGAACATAGGGTTGTGACAGAAACTGGGAAAACAAGAGGGGTGATAAATTGCTCTTCTGTTAAGGCTCACTGAAGAGTGTGGGGTTGTGAACTTTCAGCTTCAGGGCTAGCTGTGCCACCATATTCACCTCACCGAAGAGTGCTGAAACACTTCAGGGAGTAAAAACAGCACCACCTGGTGAAGGCAGGAGCTGTTTACACCAAGCCCTGGCCCCCTGTACCCTGGAGGCTCATTTTCACTAGGGCAAGTTCACTTGAGAATCAGGGCAGCAGACCCTTCCCCCAAAAGACCAGCACAAACAACTCACTTGCACCAAGTTTACTGATCATACAGGGCTGCAAAGCTTCAGCTCTAGGAGAAATGGAATCTAGGTTCCTTTCTATTCTTATTATTTGTTTTTTTTTAAATTATTTTTTCATTTATCATTTTTTATATTCCTTTTAAAATTTTTATTATTTTTAAAATTTTTATTTTTATATACTATACTATACTATTATATTTTTAGTTTTGGATCTAGATTCTTTCAGCAAGCAGATCAAAATACACGAAGGATCTAGTTGGTTTGTTTGTTTTTTTTTGTTTTTTTTGTTTTTTTGGTGTTTTTCCTTTCTTCTTTTCTGGACAAAATGATGAGATGGAGAAATTCACCCCAAAAGGAAAAAAACAGGAAGTAGAACTCATGGCAGGGATTTAGTCAAAACAGATATAAGTAAGATGTCTGAACTAGAATTTAAAACAATGACAATAAGGATATTAGTTGGTCTGGAAAAAGCAGAGAAGACATTATAGAATCCCTTACTGTAGAGATAAAAAGACCTAAAATCTACTCAGGCCAAAATTAAATAATTAAAAATATTTTAAATTTTAATTAAAAAAGAAACAACAACAACAACAAAACAAGAGGCAAACCCCAACTGGATGCCATAAAAACAAGGATGGACAAACCAGAGGAGTGAATCAGTAATACAGAAGATAAAATTATAGGAAATAATGAAGTTGAAAGGAAGAGGGAAAGAAAGATAATGGATCATGAAAGTAGACTTAGGGAACTCAACAACTTATTAAAAGTAATAACATTCATATCATAGGAGTCCCAGAAGATGAAGAGAGAATGCAGAGATTATATTCAAATTATAGCTGAAAACTTCCCTAATCTGGGGAAGGACACCACAGACATCAAAATCCAAGAACTACAGAGAACCCCCATTAAATTCAACAAAAGCCCACTATCATCTAGGTATATCATAGTCAAATACACAAAATACAGACTAGGGAAAATTCCTGAAAGCAGCAATGGAAAAAAGTCCGTAACCTACAAGGGAAGACAGATCAGGTTCACTAACAGATCTGTCCATAGAAACTTGACAGGTCAGAAGAAAATGGCAGAATATAGTCAACGTGCTGAATGGGAAAAAATAGGAAGCCAAGAATTCTTTATCCAGCATGGTTGTCATTCAGAAAAAAAAGGAGAGATATAGAATTTCCCAAACAAAAATTAACGGAGTTCATGACCACTAAACCAGCTCTGCAAGAAATTTTAAGGGGGCCTCTTGAGTGGAGGGGGGGAGGAACAACAATGAAGACTTGAAAGGACCAGAGAACATCAACAGAAACACCAACTCTGCAGGTAACACAATGGCACTAAATTATATCTTTCAATAGTCACTCTGAATGTGAATGTACTAAATGTTCCAATCAAAAGACACAGGGTATCATAATGGATAACAAAACAAGATGCATGTATATGCTGCCTGCAAGAGACTTATTTTAGATCTAAAGATACCTGCAGATTGAAAGTGAGGGGATGGAGAACTATCTTTTATGCTAATGGATGTCAGAAGTAAGACAGAGTAGCCATATTTATATCAGATAAATTAGATTTTAAACCGAAGACTGTAACAAGAGATGAAGAAGGGCATTATATCATAATTAAGGGGTCTATCCATCAAGAAAATTTAACAATTGTAAATATTTATGGACCCAACTTGAGAGCACCCAAATATATAAGTCGATTAATTAGCATAAAGAAACTCATTGCTCATAATGCAATAACAGCAGGGGACTTTAACACTTCACTTACAACAATGAATAGATCATCTAAACAGATCAACAAGGAAAAAATGGCCTTGCATGACACACTGGAGCAGATGGACTTAACAGATATATTCAGAACAATTTATCCTAAAGCAGCAGAATATCCATTCTTTTTGAGTGCCCATGGAACATTCTCCAGAATAGACGACATAGTGGCTAACAAAGCAGCCCTCACCAAATACGAAAAGATAGAGATCATATAATGCATATTTTCAGACCACAACATTATGAAACTTGAAGCCAACCACAAGACAAAATTTAGAAAGACCTCAAATACATGGAGGTTAAAGGACATCCTACTAGAAAATGAATAGATTAACCAGGAATTTAAAGAGGAAATAAAAAAAAAATACATGGAAGAAGTGAAAATGAAAACACTATAGTCCAAAACTTTTGGGATGCAGCAAAGGCAGTCCTAAGAGGGAAATATATTGCAATACAGGTCTACCTGAAGAAGCAAGAAAAGTCTCAAATATGTAACCTGACCTTATACCTAAAGGAGCTAGAAAAAGAACAACAAATAAAGCCTATAACCAACGGAAGAAGATAAAAAAATAAAGATTAGAAAGATAAATGATATAGAAACAAATAGTAGAGCAGATTGATGAAACTAAGAGCTACTTCTTTGAAAGAATCTACAAAATTGATAAACTCCTAGTCAGACTTGTCAAAAAAGGAAAAGAACCCAAACAGATAAAATCACAAGTGAAAAAGGAGAGATTATAATCGACACCACAGAAATACAAACAATTATAAGAGAATACTATGAAAAATTATATGCCAACAAACTGGGAATCTGGAAAAAATGGACAAATTTCTAGAAACCTACAAACTACCTAAGCTGAAATAGGAAGAAATAGAAAATTTGAGCAGACACATAACCAGCATAGAAATTCAATCAGTAATCAAAAATCTCCCATCAAACAAAAGTCCAGGGTCCAAGGGCTTACAGGGGAATCCTACCAGACATGTAAAGAACAGATAATAACTACTTTTCTCAAACTGTTCCAAAAAATAGAAATGAACAGGACTCATTCTATAAAGCCAGTATTATTTTGTTTTCATACCCAGATAAAGACCCCACTAAAAAGAGGATTTACACATCAATATCCTTGATGAACAGGGATGTAAAAATTCTCAATAAAATACTAGCCAATCAAGTTCAACATTACAGTAAAGGAATTATTCACTATGATCAAGTGGGACTTATTCCTGATCTGCAGCGGTGGTTCTATATCTATAAATGAATCAGTGTATCACATTGATACATTAATCAGTTATTGATATATCTATATTAATGATAGAAAGGATGAGAACCACATGATTTTGTCAATACATGAAGAAAAATCATTTGATGAAATACAGCATCAATTTTTTTTTTTTAAGATTTTATTTCTTTACTTCATAGAGACAGACAGAGAGAGCACAAATGGGTAGAGTAGCAGGCAGAGGGAGAGGGAGAAGTAAGCTCCCTACTGATCAGAGGCCGATGTGGGGCTGGATCTCGGGTCCCTGGGATCATGACCAAGCGAAGACAGACATTTCACCAACTGAGCCATCCAGGCACTCCTGTAGCATCCATTCTTAAAAAATCCCTCAACAATGTAGGGATAGAAGAAACATACCTCAACATCATAAAAGTCATATATGAAGGACCCACAGCTAATATCATCCTCAACAGGGAAAACTAGAGCCTTCCCCCTATGGTCATTAAGAAGACAAGGATGTCCACTCTTACCATTACTATTTAGCATAGTATTGGAAGTCTTAGCCTCAACAATCAGACAGCAAAAGGAAATATAAGGCATCCAAATTGGCAAGGAAGAAGTCAAATGTTCACTATTTGCAGATGACATGATACTCTATGTAGAAAACCCAAAATACTCAACAAAAAAAATTGCTGAAATTAATACTTGAATTCAGCAAAGTTGCAGGATATTAAATCAATGTGCAGAAATGTGTTGCACTTCAATACACCAATTACAAACAGCAGAAAAAAGAAATCAAGGAATTGATCACATTTGCAATTGCAACAAAACAATAAGATACCTAGCAATAAACTTAACTAAAAGATCTGTACTCTGAAAACTATAAAACATTTATGAAAGAAATTAAGAAGGACACAAAGAAATGGAAAAGCATTCCATATTCATGGATTAAAAGGAAAAAAAATGTTAAAATTTCTGTATTACCCAGAGCAATCTACACATTTAATGCAATCCCTATTAAAATACTAAGAGCATTTTTCACAAAGCTCGAACATATAACCCTGAAATTTATATGTAACCATCAAAGAGCCCGAATAGCCAAAGCAACCCTGAAAAAAAGAAAAACAAAACTGGAAGCATTGTGATTCCAGATTTCAAGCTATATTACAAAGCTGTAGTCATCAAAACAGCATGGTACGGACACAAAAACAAAAACACATAGATCAGTGGAACAGAATAGCAGCCCTGAAATGGAACCATGACTATATGGTCAACTAATCTTTCACAAAGCAGGAAAGAATATCCAATGGAAAAAAAAAGAGAATCTCTTCAACAAATTGTACTGGGAAAACTGGACAGCTACATGCAGAATGAAACTGGATCACTTTTTTACACCAAACACAAAAATAAACAAAATGGATGAAAGACCTACATGTGAGGCAGGACACCACCAAAATCCTAGAGGAGAACACAGGCAGCAACTATTTGACCTCAGCCATAGTAACTTCTTACTAGACATGTTGCTATATGTAAGAGAAACAAGAACAAAAATGAACTATTGGGACTTCATCAAGATAAAAAGCTTTTGCATAGTGAAAGAAACAATCAACAAAACTAAAAGGCAGCCTATGGAATTGAAGAAGGTATGTGTAAATGATATCTCTGATAAAGG
Organism: Meles meles; assembly: GCF_922984935.1. Taxonomy (NCBI): domain Eukaryota; kingdom Metazoa; phylum Chordata; class Mammalia; order Carnivora; family Mustelidae; genus Meles; species Meles meles. The sequence goes on from NC_060075.1 coordinate 82,905,285, forward strand.
GTTAGTATCAAAAGATCTATAAATATTTATCAAGCTCAATACCCCAAAAAACAAATAATCCAGTTAAGAAACAGTCAGAAGACATGAATAGACAATTTTCCCAAAAAAAGAAATCCAGATGGCTAATAGACACATAAAAAGATGCTCAACATAATTCACCATCAGGAATTACAAATCAAAACCACAATGAGACACCACCTCAAGCCTGTCAGAATGGCTAAAATTAACAACAGAAGAAACAACAGGTTATGGCAAAGATGTGCAGAAAGGAAAACCTTTTTCACTGTTGGTGGGGATGCAAACTGGAGCAGCCACTCTGGAAAACAGTATGGGATTTTCTCAAAAAGATTAAGACAGAACTACCCTATGACCCAGCAATTGTATTACTAGATCTTTACTCAAAGGATACAAAAACACAGATTCGAAGGGGCAAATACACCCTGATGTTTATAGCAGTGTTGTCAACAATAGCTAAACTATGGAGAGAGCCCAAATATCCATTGAGAGGTGAATGGATAAAGATGTGGTGTATATATATATACAATGGAGTATACCTCAACCATCAAAAGAATGCAATTTTGCCATTTGCAACAACGTGGATAGAGCTAGAGTGTATTATGCTAAATGAAATAAGTCAGTCAGAGAAAGACAAATAACATATGATCTAACTCATACGTGGAATTTAAGAAAGAAAGCAGATGAAATATGGCAATTAGGAAAATAAAAGAAAAGAGAGAGGGAAACAAACCATAAGAAGACTCTTAAAGATAAAGAACAAACGGAGGGTTGATGGAGGGAGCTGGCTGGAGGATGGGCTAAATGGATGGTAGGTATTATGGATGGTACTTGTGATGAACACTGGGTGTTGTATGTAAGTGATGAATCACTGAATTTTACTCCTGAAACAGATATTGCTCTATATATTAACCAACTAAAATTTTTAAAAAGGTAACAATTCTCTTTTTTTCTTTTCAGCGTAACAGATTTCAGTGTTTGTTTGTTTTTTAAAGATTTTATTTATTTATTTGACAGAGAGAGATCACAAGTAGGCAAAGAGGCAGGCAGAGAGAGAGAGGGAAGCAGGCTCCCCGCTGAGCAGAGAGCCCAATGTGGGACTCGATCCCAGGACCCTGAGATCATGACCTGAGCCGAAGGCAGCGGCTTAATCCACTGAGCCACCCAGGCGCCCCAGATTTCATCATTTTTGTACCACACCCAGTGCTCCATGCAAGACGTGCCCTCCTTAATACCCACCACCTGGCTCCCCCAACCTCCCCCGCCTCTTCAAAACCCTCAGGTTGTTTTTCAGAGTCCATAGTCTCTCAGGGTTCATCTCCCCTTCCAATTTCCCTTAACTCCCTTCTCCTCTCAAAGATAGCAATTCTTATTTAAAAAATGGTAATGCCTGTGTCCTACACACAGTTCTCCTTGACTAAGATTGAAGTATGTTAAAAGCCTACTTGCCTTCAGGTGCTTCTCTTATGCAGCAAGGGCTGAGAAGCACTGCTCTAGGCAGAGGGATTGTCCAAGTGCTGATTACTGGTTTATGGTTAGAGTGAGTAGACCCATCAGACGTAAGGAAAACTCTAAAAGGTAAAGATTCAAAAAAAAAAAAAAAAAAGTAAAGCAGGAGCTAATAGGTAAGAATGAGAGTAAAAGAGCCAATAGCAAAATGAGTTATTTGTTCCTTGGGTGGCAACTGTATTTGAATTGAGACATAAAAAAGTTGGTATTTGGTTAAATAGGAGCATTTGGCATACAATACAAATAAAACAAAAAATTAACCATAAAGCATGTCTCCTACACATTGTTCATGTAACTTTGAATATGACATGTATAATTAAAAATGTCATGTTAATTTTAAATTTAGTATGCTGCCCAACAAATCTAGATAAGCATTGTGTATGCCACAGAAAATTTGTTAAAATGACATTTTCTTTCATGTCTCTTTTAAGATTTTATTATGTGTATTCAGAAGCAATGTTTTTCAAGGTCGACTAATTGTAGGTATTATCTAAGATGCTTATTAACTAATAGATTTCTGGGCCCCCTCTCCTCTAAGTAAATATTTCTCAGGAGGAACAACTTGGATATGTATATTTTTAAACTAGTATTTTGAATTTTAGTACGGACCATAGTAGTCAGAAAATGCCAGTTAGAAGTACTGCCCAGTTTCTTTATTAATGTACCACATGATTAATATAACACATGATGTCACCATCAGAGAACAAAAGCTAAGCTTAAATTCAATTCAAGAAAATAAACAATATGGTTTTCTTTGAAGTGCCTAAGTAATACATATACATAAAAACAAGATAGTACATAAGCAGTTATAATGAAAAACAACAATCTTCTACTTCAACCCATGGCACTCCACCACTCTCCTCAGTCTCAGTCTCCAGAAGTAACCACAATTTGATTCTGATAATTTGATTCTAAGAGTTAATAAATCACAAGCCATGTTATATTGTGATTATATCAATACTTTCACTTGACTAGACAAATAATATGCAAGAGATTCATTTCATTTGCTTCATTACTGCTCTCCAAGTAGTGAATATTTTTATCCAGTGAGGGCCATACTACTTTCCTTAGTTAGAAAACCATTCATTCATTTCTGTATTTGTCTTGAACTCTCTCAAGTCTTTGTAAATAATTACGACTTTTATGTAGGAAAAAAAATAGTGAAAGTTAAAATATGTGTTAAGTATACCAAATTTGCTCTTAAAATGTGTCATTTCACTCCCATTTCAAGAGAAAGTAAGAGTGATTCCCAATGTTAAACGCTAGAGTACATTATACATAGAAATTAGCCACCCAAAATCCCATAAAGTCCTTATTCAGTAAACACCACCAATTCTAGGACTGTATCTCTCATATTAAATGTTAAATTCACTTACTTTTCAATCTTAGTATTATTCTTTCCTGACAGCATTTAATTCATTTCTTTATTAAAGGTGTATATGAGTTAAGCCTTTTAAGTCTTGCAGGTGAGTAGCAAGCATATGACAATATGCATATAAGAGCAAAGAACTTTCCTTCTATCAGTAGTTGCCAAAAATTCATAGATTATTGATCAATCTCTATGTACCAGGCATATATTGAACTCATCTAATGTTCACTTCCATCCTAGGGGGTGGATGCTGTATTCACCTGTCTCATTTTGCTAAGGAAATGAAGTTAGAAGTTCTAGTAACTTGTATGATGTTTTACATAGATGGTGAATGGTGGAGATAAGATTAAAATCCCATAGGTTTGGATCCAGAGTCTGCAATTCCAACCTCTCCAAGATGACAGTCAATGAATGAATGAGTGAGTGAGTGAGTGAGTGAATGAGAATTAGGCTATTTCCAATAATTTATAATATTGTTTGGTATACATAAATGTGTGCCAACTATGTGTATATTTTGTACCATCTCGAAGACTTCACCTCTTTCCCAATATTTCAGTGAGAAATTTCTTCAGGGTCTTGGGAGATTCAGTCAACAGATGTTGATGGCAATTAAGAGAAGAATGCCTCAAAAAAACAAGCTAAACATTCAGAACATACAGTGACTCTGTTAGCTTTATTAGAAGAAAGTTTAAAAAAATCATTAGTGGGATATAATGATAAGCAATATGCAATATACATGTATCATGATGTTTTTAAGGGATATGAATTTATTAATCCATACTGTTAACACCTCTCCTTATTCATATATTAATAAGGACTTTGAGATTTTGTTAATTATTGCTGAATCTGATGTCATGTATACACAGCTGTTGAACCAGTGATTAATTACAAAAGTTATTTCCTCAAAATACTAACATTATCCTTGATTGGTCAAATTTATGCCTTCAATGTTTAACAGTCATTCAAGTTTTTATAAATATTTGACAAAGTATTTTTTTTCCCCTTCTTCAGTGAGAGAAATGCAGGTTCTATTCAACAGTCACACAAGTGAAGTCAAGAAGTTGAACAATTAAAAAAAGAAAAGTGATTCCAACAGAAGACATTTGACTTTAACTAGCATAAAGGTCACCACATCCTCATGTTACTTTCAACATTTGAAAAGGTCTCTTAAAAATGCAGCTTTTCACAATAAAATAGAATATTTTTTTCAACATAGCTAGATATTTTTGTGTAACCTGTCACATATTTTCATAGGTCTGATTTTTCCTGCTGCAGTTATGCTGAAGTGTTTTTTTATATGCAGAGATGTGCCTGTTTTTAGTTTCAAAACTATGGTGATAGAGTAATCACCAATAGAAAATAACCTGAGGATGCCAACTGTGTTCAGATTTTAACTGTATTTTATAACCAACATTAAATTAATACACTTAAAAATAGAAATCATTGGGGCGCCTGGGTGGCTCAGTGGATTAAGCCACTGCCTTCGGCTCAGGTCATGATCTCAGGGTCCTGGAATCGAGCCCTGCGTCGGGCTCTCTGCTCCGCAGGGAGCTTGCTTCCTCCTCTCTCTCTGCCTGCCTCTCTGCCTACTTGTGATCTCTCTCTCTCTCTGTCAATAAATAAAATAAAATCTTTAAAAAAAATAGAAATCATTCATATGAAATAATTTCTAAATTAAAAAAGTATATCATGAAATAAGACTGGATTCTTTATTAGACTACTCGGTAATGGAATTTGATTCTCCTCTGCAAAGGACAAAATCAAATATCTAAGTGGTAAACAATTTCACACTTTTTAAAATGAACTTATTTGATAAGCTGTGACTAACCCATATCCCTTCTCAATTCCATTATCCTGACATACTTTAAAACTTTAGAGTCCTGCAAAATTAGCATTATTTTATGAGAGTAGCAATACTGAAAGAAAGAAACACACAAGTTTTCACTTGCTTATTTATTTGTTTTTTTTCCCTCTAAGTTTATATCCTAAGTCAGTTAGTATCTTAGGTTAGATTCTCTGAGGGGAAAAAAAAAAAAAGTTGTCAGGCACAGATTGCTTGCAGGATGTTTACTGTAGGAGAACTTTAAGACAGTGAGAGAAATAGTGGAACTGTATCACAGTTCATCAGAGGACTCATCAGAGGTTCTTGCCTAGAATCAAAGGACTCTAACATAGGCAATAAGGAAGGGAGATTGGAAATAGCAGCTGTGGTTTTCAGAGCAGCTAATGCAGCAAAGTTCTTTTCTGCCTGCATCTATATACTGCACTAGCTCGCCAGTGAAGCAAACTCAGCCTTTTTCCTCCTTCAATACCATGTTGCCTTAGATTTGAGCTGAGGGAGCAGTGTTAGTGTAACAGTAGTGAACAGCAGGGAGGTCTGGGCCACCAGATCATGCAGCTAACACTGGGTATGCTCAATCCTAGATGTACTTCTGTTTTTACCCTGAATTATTGTTGGTACCGCCCTGCTTTTACCTTAGTTGGCTTGACAGAACTCAGTTCATGATGGGCAGCTGTAGCCACATGGGAACTTAGTATTCTCTGGTCAGATAGGTTATTTCTAGCACAGCAGGAGCTGGTTTTTTTTTTTTTTTTTGAACAGTGTGGGGCTCTCTCCTGCAGATGGCATGGACTTGCCATGAAACAGTCTGGGTTTATATCATCTTTCTCTTATTTGTTTATGGATTTTTACACAAATTTCACGATGCCTTTTTCACCAAATTTCTGCTAGGTTGCATGGCCCAGGTGGCAGGGCTGCTTACTCTATAACCTAGATCTGCTACAAAGTCCTTTCTTGCTCTGGCCCCAATCAAATTTGTTAGCTTTTAATGTAACCTAGTAAATAGACCAGTGTGTTACTACCAGGTATTGTGTCTCCATCTTAGTGGGTGGGAAGTACAAAGTGAAACAATGTCCCTTTATTTTAGAGGGAAAGTTCCAGCTATTCTAAGCCATGGGAAGTCTAAAAAAAATTACCAAGATTGCAGACTCCTGAACCTTTGTAGGATTCATCTCCATTCTCTGATGTGCATGTGTTTTATTGAGGGCCCCAACTTTCTTTCAACTTTCTCTTAGTCATCTGCGCAATCAATATTATGGCACAGATACAATAGAACAACGTGATAACATGTCCAGACAACCCTGGGCCCTTTGGAGTATATTATGACAGAAAGCAAGAATTAACCCAATCTCAGTAAGAATGTAAATGGTAAATATAATATTGTTCATTCCATTAATGTAAACCCACTTCTCATGTGGATCAAAATAATATATTCACCAAATCAATGTGACCATTTACCTAAGGCTGTGTTGATGTGCTATAACAGAATTACTATATCCAGCCCAGCTGATGAAAATGAATCTACTTGATTAAATTTTTAATAGATTCCTCTCTACCACAAGAAGCCATCTAATTTTTGTAGAGGAAAGACTTGTGAATTAAGTGGGGCTTGTGTGGGAATGGCTACTGTCCTTTATATCTTTAAGAGTAGCACTAATTCCTATCTGTTCAACCTACTCATAGATTGTGATACCACTTTTGATTTACTATATTTGCCAGGAGGGGTCAGTTTCAGAGACTAGCATTTTGTCTTTGCAACAGGCCAAGGAACTAATGGTGTGGTTCTGCAACCCATGTACTCTCAAGTATGTCTCTTCAGTGTATATATATATCTGGGAACCATGGAAATATTCACCAGATGGGGCATAAGCTGAGTAGACTAAGATATGAGTAGAGCTGAATAGTGAGTGGAACTTGGGCTAGAGCCCCATTTATTTTATATGGTCTCCACGAGCCCTAAATCTGAGCCATGGTGATGTGTTAGAGTCTAGGAATCAATTTCAACTTGAATCCTGTATCCAAACTTTGTCAAAATGTCTAGAATATTCCCTGTTTTACTCTGATCACTTACAGAAGCAAAATGGCCCAAGTTTCCCTTGGAGAAAGGGCTGCGAGGAGACTTACTACCATATACACATTCTATAGTATTAATTTTTTCTTCCGATGAGAACTCACTCCTCCTTTCAATCAATGGGCTCTGAGTCTTCAAAATATCTCAGCTCTGGGTACACAGCATGGGATCATGACTTCTTATTGAGATGGCTACCCTAAATCTCTAGATCATAAATAAATCTGAATTATTCCAATTGTATAAATTGTTGAATACCCTAATTGACTGCCGATTTATCTTATACATGGAATTATACGTCCTAGTAACCATGTCTATAACTCCCCATGGGTCAGGAATTCCAGCTTCTACTCTGTGTTGCTCATTATGAAGTTTCTTGTTTCTAACTCTTAAATGCATTTAAGTCATTTCAGTCCCTTCCCCACCATTGCAAACAGGTTACCCAATTCTGTAACAAAATCTTGTCCTATCATCTCTGGCCTCAGAAAACAACTACCATTGAGGTTCTCAATGGAATGCTACTCTCACAGCAGATTCCTTATTGATTTAATAAATGTGGTATTCTCTGGGCCCTCCTGTGGAGAATAGCTGGGAGTTGTGTTTCTTGCTTTTATATAATATATCTTCCCTAGGATGTCATTTGATCCCTTCCTGAACCATCTGCTGTGAAAATTCTGCAATTTTTGCTTCATTTAATGTTGTCCTTTATTTTTCCAAGCCTCCAGGAACATGTTAACACTTTTTCCAGTGGTCCTTGCCAGGATATTAACCATCACTGTCATATTGATAAATTCTCATCAATTTTATGTTACAGAATTCTAGATCCATCAACCTTGGCGCCCTCTGGATTTAGTGTTACAGACACTTGCAGTTTCTGTTGGTACATACTACTTAGGTGTTGTGTTCTGAATGTTCATGTCCCCCTAAAATTCAATGACATTTTGTTATAGCATCCTGACTGTACTAAGGTACTGTAGTTTCTCTGGTGTATAGTCATTTTCTTTCCCTGGCGGTATCAGCATTTCTCCAGTTGAGTTATGTTTTGACTTGAACCCTCATTACCTGTCTGATGGCCAGGAGAGGAGGTAAAGATGATCCTAAATGACCTGTAAGTTCAATTGTAAGATGTTGTCTTCAAATTAATGGGGAACATTCATCTTTAACAGGGAGGAATGGCCCAGAGGTTCAGAGGAGACCTAGTTCCAATTTCATCAAATGTATCATCCCAGATGTCTTGATTCCAAATTTTTCTTTTTCTTTTTTTTTTTTTTTTCAATTAAAGTCTTAACCTATAGAGTGGATCTGCCCAGGTTGAGAATTAAATTTTATTGGGGCTCCATTATCCTTATAAATAAATCCTAGGCTTGAGTCTGGCTTTTTCTGACCTCTGGCTATTGAAGATGACAGAGAGGCCTCAACTGGTCCCCCTCTTCTTCCAACATACTACCAAGCTCTGGGTGTAACATTTCCTGCCCTCTGTCTTTTTTATTCTCTTGGGATAGGGTGAGAATGCTCTCAATTGGTGTTTGCATATGTGTTAATATTGATTATGAATGGAAGCCCCTTTCAGATTGTTTTTATAACTTTTATCTCTTAAAGACAATTATTTCATTCAAAGTAATAATCAAGAAAAAGACTCCTTGCCAATAGTTACTCAAGTGACATTCTTTTAATATGATTATCTCAAAAGAGTAAAGCCTTCCTTTCATTTCTAGCAGTATCTGATAAAATTTCTGTCATTTTTTGACACTTCATCCAAATTAGCTTCTATGGTTAAAGCTTCATATTGAAAATGATTGATGATTTTTTCTAAGAAAGAACCAAAAGAAACATCATTTCCTTACAAAATTCATACACTTAAAATATCTATATAAAAATCGCACTATTGTAACGATATAGAAATAATCACGTGATGTTATTTTAATTATTAAATGATTGCACCTGATTCTAACATATTTTTTAAAAATATGTAAAAGTGTCTTAGTTTAAATAACGACAAAAAATTGCTAAAGATGAAAGAGAAGATACTTGGGAGTGTATTGGATACTGTGGGAAAATAAGTCATAAATTTCCTTAAACTTAGTTCAAGTGAGATTCACAGCTCTTATATGCCATCTAGTGGCACCAAAAGAAGCTTCACTTAAAAACTCATGATAAGACAAACCATAAATGACTCTTAATCTCACAAAACAAACTGGGGGTTGCTGGGGGGAGGTGGGGTTGGGAGAGGGGGAGGGGGTTATGGACATTGGGGAGGGTATGTGCTATGGTGAGTGCTGTGAAGTGTGTAAACCTGGCGATTCACAGACCTATACCCCTGGGGATAAAAATACACATGTTTATTAAAAAAAAAAAAAATTGGAAGGGGAGGCGAACCATAAGAGACTATGGACTCTGAAAAACAACCTGAGGGTTTTGAAGGGTCGGGGGTGGGAGGTTGGGGGAACAGGTGGTGGGTAATAGGGAGGGCACGTATTGCATGGAGCACTGGGTGTTGTGCAAAAACAATGAATACTGTTACGCTGAAAAAATAAATAAATTAAAGAAAAAAAAAGAGCAAAAAAAAAACCTCATGATAATATACTCACCGTTTCTCAGTGCTCTACACTTCTGAGTTTATTTTTGTGACTCTTGATATGTGTCATCCTGTGGGAAGAGTTCTATTAAATTGAAGTTCCATAGTTTTCTCTCCTTAAAGCAACTATGAAGTACTGTTTTATGGTTAAAACATAATATGGCTAAATAATGTCAGATTTTGTCAAATGCTTTTTCAACATCTATTGTTAGGATCATATGATTCTCCTTTTTTAGCTTGTTGATGTGATGGTTTACATTAAGTGGTTTTTGAATGTTGGACCTGCCTTTCATACATGAGAAAAATCCTACGTGGTTGTGGTGTTTTGGTTTTTTTTTTTTAACACATTGCAAGTCTATTGGCAATAAGTTCCTTCAATTTTTATTTGCCTGAGGAGTCTTCATTTCTCCTTCACTTTTGAAGGATCATTTTGTAGATTATAGAATATTAGTTTGATGTGTTTTTCTTTTCTTCCAACACTATAACTATTTTCCACCCCTCTCTTCTTGCTTGCATGTTTCCTCAGGATAAATCAGATGTAATTTGCATCTTTGTTCCCCTATAGGTAGGGTGTTATTGCCCTCTAGCTTCTTTCAGGATTTTTTTTTTCTTTGATTTCTGTAATTTGCAAATGATATCCTTAGGTGTGGTTTTGTTTGTTTGATTTAGTATGTATCCTGCCTAGGGTTCTCTGAGTTTCCTGTATCTGTGGTTTGGTGTCTAACATTAACTTGGGAAAACTCTCAGTTCTTATTGTTTCAAACATTTATTCTTTTCCTTTCTCTCTCTTTTTCCTTTTTTGTATTCCATTACACATATGTCACACCATTTGCAGTTGTCCCATAGTCATGAGTTATTTTGTTTTGCTTGGTTTCTTTTTTCGGCCTTCATTCTGTTCACATTTTCATTTTGTGGGTTACTATTGGTATATCCTCAGGCTCAGGGTCTTTCTTCAGCGGTACCCAGTGCATCACCAAAGGCACCCCTCTTTTCTGCTACAGTGTTTTTGATCTCTAACATATTTTGAGGGGCAGTTCTTTCTTAGGATTTCCATCTCTGTGGTTATATTGCCCATTTATTCTTGCTTGCTATCTGCTTTATCCATTAGAGCCTTTAGCATATTAATTATAGTTGCTTTAAATTACTGGTCTGATAATCCCAACATCCCTGACATGTCTGGTTTGATACTTGCTGTTTCTTCAAATTGTGTCTTTGCCTTTTAGCAAGATTTGTAGTTTTTTCTTAAAACCTTGATATTGTGTACCTGGTAAAATTAACTGCTGCAAATAGGCTTTTAATAATGTGGTGGTAGGGGCACCTGGGTGGCTCAGTGAGTTAAAGCCTCTGCCTTCGGCTCAGGTCATGGTCTCAGGGTCCTGGGATTGAGCCCTGCATCATGCTGTCTGCTTCCTCCTCTATCTCTCTCTGCCCGCCTCTCTGCTTACATGTGACTTTTTCTGTCAAATAAATGAATAAAATCTTAAAAAAAATAATATGGTGGTAATGCGACAGGGAGGGGAAGTGTTCTGTAGCTCTGTGATTAGGGCTGATCTTTTGGTAAGCCTACGTCTCTTGTCTATGAACTTAACAAGTACTTCTCAGGTATTTTTTTTGTTTTTTCTTCTTATTTTTTTTTTCTGCTGAATGGCAACAGTGAGCTGGAATTGGGTATTTCCTTTTGCACATGTGAAGGCTAGACTGAAGCTGGATATTTTCTTTTCTGTAGGTCAGTTGGGCTCTGATAATACCAAAGCAGGTTAGGTTCTGGTATGCTTGTTTCTTCTGAAGGCAGGCCTTGTTAAGAACAGAGTGCTCTGGTGTATTTCTTTTTTTTTTTTTTTTTTTTTTTTAGATTTATTTATTTATTTGACAGACAGAGATCACAAATAGGCAGAGAGGCAGTCAGAGAGAGAGGAAGGGAAGCAGGCTCCCTGCTGAGCAGAGAGCCTGACGTGGGGCTCGATCCCAGGACTCTGGGATCATGACCTGAGCCAAAGGCAGAGGCTTTAACCCACTGAGCCACCCAGGCGCCCCTCTTTTTTTTTTTTTTTTTAAAGATTTTATTTATTTATTTGACAGAGAGAGATCACAAGTAGACAGAGAGGCAGGCAGAGAGAGAGAGAGGGAAGCAGGCTCCCTGCTGAGCAGAGAGCCCAATGCGGGACTCGATCCCAGGACCCTGAGATCATGACCCAAGCCGAAGGCAGCGGCTTAACCCACTGAGCCACCCAGGCGCCCAACTCTGGTGTATTTCTGAATGGTTCTTTCTTCTTTCTCCTGCTGGAAGCATAGGGATTTTTCTCTAAAAATCAATGTGAGAACCTGGTCAAGCTCCTGCAGGTAAATCTCACAAAAATGTGGGGGTTCCCCTATAACTGGGTTCCCTGGAATATATAACTCTTCTCTATGCGAAGCCTCCAGCAATTCGTCAATCACTGCTGAGAGTTTCCTATCCTGGCAGTGGTTGTCGTAGTAGTTTCTACTCCTGAATCCACACAGGTAAGCCCTGACACCTTATCTTCACTTTTCTGTCTCTTTGATCTTAGGGCAGCAGTTTGTCCTCTGTCCTCACAGCTCATGGATTCAAGAAGAGTCTCTATTCAGCTTTTTTCTTGTTAGGACAGATTGGTGATGTCCAAACGGTTTACATGTGGGACTAGAAACCGGGAACACATTTAGAAGCTTTTCACACTTATTTATGCTCTTTATATATGGTCAGTATCCAATGTAGAAAATTTTGTTAAGGGCGCCTGGGTGGCTCAGTGGGTTAAGCCTCTGCCTTTGGCTCAGGTCATGATCTCAGGGTCCTGGGATGAAGCCCGGTGTCAGGTTCTCTGCTCAGCAGGGAGCCTGCTTCCCTCTCTCTCTCTCTGCCTGCCTCTCTGCCTAATTTGATCTTGGTCAGTCAAATAAATAAATAAAATCTTTTAAAAAATATACAATTATAGTGAATTTTTATTTATTAAATATTCTTGAAAATGTGATATAAATGGTGATATGGTTTTGAAGAAAAATATATTTTCTGTATTGGTTATAAACAGTACATGTATCAGTCACTGCATTAAATTTTACACTTATGTATAAATTACCCTTTGCTGTAATGCTCTAGTTCTCCTTCCTCTTACCACTTTAGTATATGCTGCCTCAACTTTCAACTGATATCACCTACATGTTTCCTGAGCTATTCTCTGTTACCATACGGTAGGCAGAATTAATCATCCTCAAGACCAGTCCTCAACGTATGACTGAAGGAAATAAGGTGTAAATATCCAGCTCCCTCATCCCTGACGATGATAACTCTGAGGTTCACATTTTATACTACTCCTAGTTGCCTAGCAGGATAAGCTCCATTATTGTGGTAATTGCATCCTAAAGGGACCTATACAGGCTGCCTTCCCTTTTCTGTCTCACACCCCAGTATTTCTGGGTATTACCTCTAAATTATACTAGCTACCCTTGAATCATTGTCTCACTGTCTTTTTCTGCTGTCCCTTCCATAAAGACATATGCTTGCTCAGATACTATAAAAGACATTCTGCGTTTTAGTTTTAGCAAATGAAAAATTTATAAAGAATTTATGATTTTCTTAAAATTTCAAAGAAAACCTCTGATATTATATAAAAACCTCGGATATTATATAAAACCTAAGGAGAATAACTTTTAAATCAATATTATATAAAATCTAAGATATTATATAAAATCTAAGGAGAATGACTTAAATCAATGCTGGTGATCTTACCAAGTGTTTTATAGCCCTTATCTTATTTAATTCTTCAACAATGTTGTGAAGTAGATGATGTTTATTACTATGATTTTATTTAATAAGAAAAAAAAATAAAGCCTCTAGAGACCAAATTCACAGAACTTTTGTTTGAAACTCAGAGAAGCTGTATTCCCCCAACTCCAGGTTATCACTTTGCTTTGGTTCAATATGTGAAATCAACCCATTTGAACAGCTCATTCCCAGTGAAAGAAAAAAAATGTCTCTTTTATCTCTTGTATTGGAATTATTCACCTTGAGAGCCCTCTTCTGTGTTTCACAGTACTCTCTCCTCAGATTTTTACTTTCAGTTCTCCTGAGTCCTTCTGAGGATGCAATATCCTTCCTGGACCAAATTTTCTAACTACACTAGGATTCTCTTTCTCATCTACATATTGTTTGTTCTTAGATATGAAATAGGTCAACTGTTTCAGTAAGCTTTCTGTGCCAACATCCTATTATAATAGTAGATTTCTTGCACTCAGAGAGTTCCTAATTTTCTGCTAGAATCCTTGCCTTTAGGGGTGCTTGGGTGGCTCAGTTGGTTAAGCATCTGACTCTTGACTTTGGTTCAGGTCATGATCTCAGAGTTCTGGGATCAAAGCCTTGTATCAGTGGGGAGTCTGCTTGTCTCCCTCACCTGTTGCCCCTCCCCCTGCTCGTGCTCTCTCTGTTTCTCTAAAATAAATAAATAAAATTTTTAAAAAAGTCCCTGCCTTCAGTACATACAACTGATTTTTTTAATATAATCAGGTGCCTTACATTCACTTTAAAGCCAACACTCAACATAAAAGCTTGTAAGTTCTTCTCCCCCCTCCCACCAATTCTCTCTGTAATTAGGGTTTGAAGAGCAAGAAGAATTTCAGTGAGGGGTGTGTACTTGCATGTGTGATGTGTGATTGCACAGTCTCCCCCATCATACAGAACTCTCCTAGTAACTCAATATTCCACTAGAGGGTACTGTGTGAAACAAAACTGTTTTGTCTCTGTCTTTACACAGAAATTTCTCTCTTTATAGAAATAAAATATGAAGGTCCCATAAAAGCAGATTTTAAATACAGCAAAACAAATTTAAATAATTCAAAAAGGAGCATTATATTAAATTATGCTTCAAGGTTGTTTTTAATAAAATATTACAAAATTGTGATTTTTTTATAATGGATTCTTGAATCAGAAAAAAAGTCTTAAGAATAAGGCAAGATAAGAAGGCAATAAGAAAGTATCCTATTTAAAGATTGTACTGAAGTTTCATCTACTTATCCTCTAAAAAAACCCAAGGGTTCAGTAAAAATAGAAGTTGCCACTTAATGATCATTGCATTTGTCAGCTTTAAAAGAATTATATGTTTTGAAATATTAAAAACTTACCCCTTCGACTTGCTTTAGTATCTCAAAGTCCCCAAGTTAATCAATAATTTGAATTAAGACATGAATATCCTCTATTAATTAGCAAGCCTCGTGGAAATTTAGGGGTTTTTGGAGAGGTTTTTGACTGGCATTTACCCCTTTCATGTGTGGATATCAGGTAGAGTGGGGAGTAGAGTTCATCACACCCTTCGGTTCAAGAAAATGAGAGTCATTGTCTGTACTAGGCATTTTTCATATTTTAGATAATTCCATTTCTCCCCATCACAATGTGTTCTATTATTCTTCTTCTGACAATAATAGCAGACTGTGGTGTGTGAAATATATAGACATTTAATTGAAAAATATCCAATTTTTTGTGTATTTTAATTCCCATAAATGAAATTATGGCACAAATTTCATTCTGTTGCTATTGTAAACCCAGAATTATTCTTTTAAGAACCATGCATATTGTGTTCTCTCTATAGATAAACAGATAAACAGACACACACACAAATACACATTGAGGCTTCTGATACTGTGCTCATATAATATTCTTTCTTACGCATTTGCCAAGTTCTATCTCTTCGCCTAGTGATAAACAGTTATGTTGCCAACAATTAACACATATGGGACTGAAAAAAAATGTCTTTCTACATATCCTTTAATGAATCTGTGCAAGGGTTTTTCTGGGTATAGTATTTTTCAGGAAAGATATTACAGGATCTTAACATATAGACAACTTTAATTTCACTTAATTCCAGACTGC
Organism: Meles meles; assembly: GCF_922984935.1. NCBI lineage: Eukaryota > Metazoa > Chordata > Mammalia > Carnivora > Mustelidae > Meles > Meles meles. Next base: position 82,920,533 of record NC_060075.1, read on the forward strand.
ACTCTAGGATAGCTTCCCAAGTTTATACTTCCATTTCACATCCTCATGAACACTGGCTTATCCAAAATTGAATTCTCTGTCTGTACAATGGGTATTAAGTAATTTCTGTCTCTCTCTTTCTCTCTCTCTTTTTTTAAAATTTTCATTTCCTTATTACTAATGAAGTTGAATATCTCTAAAGCATATAAATTGATCACACTTACCAGCAATTCTTATTTCCTCTTCCATGAATCTATATGTATCTTTTAACAGGTCTTTGCACATCTGCAAAATTTATCTTAGAAGAAAATTTTGTTTTTAAATAGCCAAATCCACTAAATTCTGATTTTGCAGTTTATGGTTTCTGACATGTTTAAGAAACACTTCTTATTTCAGTCGGTTTGCTTTATAGGTGCAGATCTCTCATTTAGATTTTGAACAATCTGGGAATTACTTTTTCAAAGGTAAGAGATAAGGAAAAAAACTTCATTATTTATCATATTGTAAACCAATTTTCAATTTCCCACTGTATTTTTTGTTTTATGCTGCACAGATTCTATACTAAGTTTACATTTCCACCGCTTGCTCGAAGTTCAGCATCCTAATAATTGTGCTTCTTGGGACTTAGGCTCTTAGGGTTATTCTGTCCCTGGAGGCCCCAGCTCCCTCTGCTTTTCTCCCCTAACCAACACATGGAAGATTATAAACTCTGAGGAAACCTTCAGAGCTTCTGGATCCTTCATAGGTTATGCTCTTTTGGCCACTGTTTATAATCAACCATGAAACCAGAGGAGAGAAAACTCATGCCTTTAAAACAATCCTCACAAATCATGTTACTCTACAGTTTTTCATAACCGTGATTAACTTTACAAAAGGTTGATTAAACTTCCAAGAAGGATGAATACCATGGTAGAACAAAAGAAGTAATTGTTAAGTTCTGATTCGCAAATTAGATTTCTGGTAACACAAGATTGCATAAAATAGGTTTTCTTTAAAAAAATTATTTATTTGAGAGAGGGAGAGTGTGTGAGTAGGGTAAGAGCAGAGGGAGAGGGAGAAGCAGACTTTGTCCTTAATGCAGAACCCAATGCTGGGCTTGATCCCAAGACCCTGAAATCATGACCTGAGCAGAAATCAAGTCAGATGCTTACCCTACTGAATCACTCAGGTGCTCCTACTTTTTCTTTTTAAAGGTAAAAGCATTTTACTTGTTAAAACTTGGGTTTATATATCAAGAGTTAAGCTTATTGTAAAGTCTTGAAAGAAGAGATACAGAATGTGATAGAAAAGAAGTCTTACCACATGGAGACCCACACAAGGGACCTGCTGATATTCATTATTGTTATTGTCAATAATTATCGCAAGCATGAGCCAAAAAGCAACCCTAGATATCCCATTGCCAATCTTCTTTACAAATAGTACCTGAAAGGCCTCAAGTTATTCCAGTTTGGGATTTGTTGTTAAACTTCACTTGAATCATATTATATTGGTTTAAGCCACATGGGCAGAATCACCAGTAGCTCCAGTGTTACTTATCATACCTGGTGTTATCCAGGACTACTTGGGCTTGAAAGGGTAGTTGCTACCACTTTATGTATAAGAAGATGACATCAGGGCAAGGGTGGCCATATAATTTCTATTTGATTAACAAGGCTTGCTGGGCCCCTTCCTTATTACTCATGGTATCTGATTTGACCTACCCTAAAATGAGGACAATAGTCAGTCTGGGAGACTCAAACCACCAAGTTTTGGGTGCTAAGTTGCAACAGGACAGAAACCCACTCCCCCCACCCCAACCCATTGTTCAACCCTTTTTAAAAGGAATTTACTTGCTTCAGGCAGGTGTCACTCTTGTACAAGGAAATTACCTCTCCTTGTTCGCAACTGTCATCTAAATAATCACCAACCCTGTAATTTTCCCATTTCATGCTAGACTCTATTTTGTTTTTGCTAGAGCATACACAAGAAGAGAAAGGGGTCATCTCTCTATATGGGGGAGCACTTGAATGGAAGAATTCACTCTAGACTTTGTGAGCATTGACAGAACAAGCCAGTCTGCTTATACATACAGCAGTGGAAACTGTAAGGACAGCACATTGAATAACCTCAAAGACTTCACTAAGGAGGTTGCTTTAATTTTCTTTTTTCATTGCAGTTTTCCTAAACCCTGTCTGTTACCTCCTGGAGAACACAGACTAAGGGGTTAACACACATTTATTGGAGGCTATAGCCACAGCCACTAGGAAATCCTGCTATTCATCTACTGGAACATGGGAAGCACACAGACTGGAAGGCTAGGCTGTGGGGAACTAGGTGCCAGAGGAGATTAGCTGGGAAAAATTTTCTCCTCGTGTCCCTAGCTCCAGGGTCACCATTTCCTCCTTACATGTGTATCTCCAGGCTCTAATAAACACTTGACACTAGGGACACTAGGGACCCTTTTCTGCAGACCCTCTCCACCTCCACTGCTGTGGGTCATCCTTGCAGTTCTTGGAACTTTGGCCACCCTTGTTCTTAGCATCTACTCTGCAACACAACCACATAGAATGTGACTTGGATCCATGTATTCAGCAGAGCTATAACAATTTGTGTCCTTCTCCTCCCTAGGTTTGCCAGCATATTCAGGCTTTTGCCTAAAGCAGATGAGATGAGGATAAACGGGAGAGAGAGAAACAGGTAAGGGCAAATGGATGGGGAGAGCAGCTCCACTTCAGTAAGCTAGATTTTGCATTTATTTGCAGTTTCCATGGGCTTTTGGTCTCCGATCTCTCAGGTTCAAGAAGGTTTTAATGTTTTCTATACACTTAAAGTTCTATATCCTCACTGCTGGCAGCATTTATTTCAGCTATAGAGTCCCTTATTGACCCCTTGTCATGATAGCATCCCTCCTCCTGTCTGACAAAAAGTGAGCCACTTAGGCAACTTGTAATCCCACCTCTTGCTGCTCAGTCTCTATTCTTTATTCTGTGGGGTCTTTATTCTTCCATCTCACCCACATCTTTGACAAAAGCATATATTAACTACTCCCAGGAAGTCTTCTCATAGCCCTGAACTCAGCCCTCCCAGTCCCTCCTTCTTCCCCTTCAGAAAGCTACGTCTGCCTGCATTTCATTCTTGTCAAAACCTTCAAAGTCTAGGGTGTTATTCTTCATAAAACTTAGCTTGTCACAGTTTCATGGATGCTGGCAGAAGACCTAGCATTCAGGATCAAAGATATAAGAGAGTTAGATATAATAAAACAAGTAGCACAAGAATCCTATTTGCATAGATCCTCCTTATTCATCCCCAAATCCTACTGGAGTTGTGTGGAAGGGCCCAAATAGACACTGTGTATTCAGTGGGTTTTCTTTGCAGCTGAGAAACACTGAGCTCAAGGAATTTACTGATCTTATGGTCAGCAGAAGACAAGCCAGATCTTTGTCTGGGGGCATAGGTTATCTAATCATTCAAGGTTGCTTGATGCAAACACAACCCTAAGAAAGGCATGGGCAAAGAGGGGTCAAAGCCTTATATTCTCGGTATACCTGGCAAAAACTGGAGGGAGCTCATGGCCAGTGGTATATTGACTCTTACAACAGATAGAAGAAAATAAATGAAACATCATGGTTATTGGTAAGTGAATAGCGAATACATTTTAACCTTAAAAGTAATAGAAGATACCGCAGATAAAAATACTAAAATTTTGAATAAACATTTAATGTCCTCATGTGTCTAAACCACTGAATTTATTTGAATATAAATACAGAATATATGAGATAAAAATTTTAGTAACTTTAATTTATTTTGTAACTAATTCAAATTGGTATGATAAATCCCAATGTCACAAAAGATAAGTAGGTGAAGGATATAAATGGCTAGTTTAAAGAAAAGGAACGGCAATAGCTAGAGATATCTGAAAATATTGCAATGTTAATTTCAAGCACGCAAATGGTTAAAATGATTATTTATCAAATTATTACCACTACCACTACTACCAGCACCACTATTACTACTACTACTACTACTACTACTACTACTACTACTACTATTATTATATGTTTTTAAGGAAAATGCCCAATATTGGGAAGGGTTTTTTGGTCAACATTTGTCAAAAGCCTTAAAATGTTCACATATTTTTTAGTGCAGGACCTTATTTCAGATAATCTTTTCTAATGTTTTACTGGAGAGTTAGTATTAAATACATTATGGGTGTTTTGGGTACACTCTGAAATTCTGTTTGAAAAGTAGTAAATAGTAAAGAAATAAATGATCCCTAAAGAAATCTGGAAACATGATAAAGATTTATTGTCAAAAATGTTAAGTGTTCTCACCGAAATTAAAAAAAAAAAATAAAGAGGGTGGAGGAAACTTTAGGAGGTGATAGATTTGCTTATGGCATACCCTGTAGGGATCGTTTAATGGGTATATACAAATCTACAAAATCATCAAATTGTATACCCTAAATATACACAGCATTTTGTATGTCAATCACATATTCAATAATGTGTTTTTAAAATTCATTTAGAAGAGAAAAATATTGAAAATATTGAAAAGAATTTAAATGATTATCAGTAGGAAATACATTTTTAAAATATGGGTTTATATAGAAATAGAACATTTGTCAACAAGAAAATGCTTTTTGTAAATAATCTACATTTTAAGTAGGAAAAAGCAGAGAACAACCTGCATAAACAATATGATTGTCAGTTCTTCAGGAAAATAAGCTAGATAAAAGCAGAGTAGAAATTATGATGAGATGTTAAGTTACTGCCTCTGGGCAGTAGGAGTTTACAGAGCTTTTTTTGTTACTTTGTGCTTTCTAAATATTCCAGTATCATGATGTGATTGATACCATATTTAATTACTTGACCCATGACATATCTTTACATATTTTAATAAAAATTATTTAAATGTTAATTTAAAAAATTATATACATTCTTATTTAAAATGAAGCACCCAAATGTTGAAATTAACTAGATTATAAACATAATTCTATTTTAATAGACATAGAAAATAAAAATAGTTGAAATATGCTTTCAAGGATGTGACAACTAAATTTAATGTCATATCCTAGACGTTATCCTGGAACAGAAAAAAAAATTAGGTAGTAACAAAGAAGGTTTGAATCAAGTATGGACTTTCACTAATAATATATTAATATCAGTTCATTAGTTGTGATATATGTACCATACTATATAAGATAATTGGGGAAAATTGGGGCATCTGGGTGGCTCAGTGGGTTAAGCTTCTGCCTTCGGCTCAGGTCATGGTCTCAAGGTCCTGGAATCAAGCCCTACATTGGGCTCTCTGCTCGGCAGGGAGCCTGCTTTCCCCTATCCCCCTGTCTCTCTGCCTACTTGTGATCTCTCTCTCTCTGTCAAATAAATAAATAAAATCTTAAGAAAAATGGGGAAAATTGAGCATAGGATATTTGTAAACTCCTAGTATTATTATTATCTTTGCAACTTTTCTGTACATTTAAAACTATTAAAGGGGCACCTGGGTGGCTCAGTGGGTTAAAGCCTCTGCCTTCAGCTCAGGTCATGATCCCAGGGTCCTGGGATTGAGCCCCGCATCGGGCTCTCTGCTCAGCGGGGAGCCTGCTTCCTCCTCTCTCTCTGCCTGCCTCTCTGCCTACTTGGGATCTCTGTCTGTCAAATAAATAAATAAAATCTTAAAAAAAAAACTATTAAAAATTTTTAAAAATCACTTAAAATATTTCAGAGGTACATCTCAAATTGCATAAAAATTTTAAATGAGTTCTTTAGCTTTGAAAAAAGTAATGTGTATATGTGGTATAAAATTAAAAGAGTACAAATGAGATGTTTTTATTTACAAATTACTTTGTCATCTATGTAAATGCGAGACTGATTTCCTACTGATTTATCTACACCTAGCTAATTTATTACACAAGGGCTCCAAGATTCATTAACTATTTCTAAAAAATTAATACATGAATCCTTGTTTTTACTCATCCAAGAACTTTCTGAACAATGAAAAGCAATTTGATTAAAAATGAAAGACTAGGTATGATCAGACTAATCTAAATTGCAGATGCGGTGCCATAAATCACCCCTACTACTTAAGCCCTTCTCAGAAGATGAGAAAAAAATTAATCAGGAGGCTGTTAATCCAGGATAATATACTGCAACACTGGTGTTTTAAATATTTTAAAAGCAGAACTTGGAAAGCAGCCCTTCAGCTGATCTCTGAGTTTAAAGACCCTGAACAAAGTATATAGTACTTAGACACAGTGACCACTCACTTTTTAAGGATACCATTGGCAAGTATGGAAAGATGAGAAAAACAGATGAAGATGATACCTAATCACACTGAGTTAATAGAGAAAAATGATCTACCTTAAACTAGATCCTGTAGCTTTAACCTGAAGTGTTATTTGATGACAATGGAGTTCATGTACGTAGAAGTTGCTAATGTTACCCCCACAGGAGATAGTGTTAGCAGACACCATGGAAAACAGAGGTGCCCTTGCAAGTACAGGGAGCATGTATAGGGAAAGGTTACAACTTCCTCCAGAGATAGTGATCAGTTATCAGCTCTGTAAAGATTGGCTACTAAGCACCACTCTACCACGAAAATTAGATTTGTTGTTTAGAACTCTCCTAAGAATTCATTCATGGGAGACTGCCAAGCAATCAAGATTTAGGACCTTCAACTTCAACTTGTTCAGAAGCCATGTGGATTCCATTAAAATTTGATTTCTGTCTCCACTAAAATTTGATTCGAAATTTGAACATATTGCTATAATATACAGAGAGCCTCATTTGACTTTGCCCTTTGTCTTAAATTACTACTTTATTATTGTTATTATTTTTGCTGAAGTATAAAAATAATTTTTTAAAAAAGTACACATAATCCCCAGAATGTAGTGTGTTTCTACCCCATTCTGTGGTAGCGTGGAACTACTGTTATAGAAACATGCATCTATCCACAATATTTGGAATATAATTTGCATTGCTCTTTCTTTTAAAAACATTTGTTGAATGGTCCATTCTATGTTGTAGTATATTTTGTTGCTTTTAAAGAAAATAAGGTACACAATTTTCAAGAATTTGTTATAGCATTACTTTTGTTGCATTAAATTTTCAATGATTTTTAATTATTTTCTTTTCCATTTCTTTCCATTTTTTTCTCCATATAACATTGATGAAGTAATCACTCAATATGAAGAATCAAGGAATATGACAGAAAGCTGGAATAAACATTCACCTCCACTTTTTCTCCCATGAAAGCAAAGCCTACCTTTCTGTATGTCTGTGCATTGTGGCTATTTATCTGTGACAATTTAATGGACCAATGACAAAATATAAATTATAACTTATACAACTTATATTACATAAAATACAACATTATTCACTGCATACATTATAAACACTTAAAATACGTGTGAAACATTTCACAAAGGAATAACAAATCACTATGGCATTTTTGAGGAGAGGTCACCACATCCTCAGTAAATGATCCATGGTTTCAGGAGGGTAATCTGAGTCAGTTGTATAGGATTGAATAGTATTTTGGCATTTTGGTTTTGCTTTTGTTTTTATTTCAATCTCTCAAACAATGCTTCTTTCATGGCAACAAAGAGAATGGGACTCCCAGACCTCCAACTGGGAGAGCATAATCGACCATGGGCCCAGTGTCTGCAACCTGTTTCTGGGTACGTATGTGCCCAGGTCAAACTTCTCTGGGCTGCTCCCAGCCAAACGCTGGAGGCAGCAGGGATCCTAAGAGACACCCACTCCTGGTAAATAAAGGACTCCTTGGACAAGCAACTTGGTTCATGGGATCCAACTTCTTGCTGAACTTTCCCTTGAATGCATAACATTTCAGTTTATGATTCAGTGAGAGATTTTTCCTTCAATTTATGATTTTAGCCAGTCAATATTTACAGATATGAAATTGTATTTGGTTTTGGTTCTGGCATTATATTTCATTAATGCTTTTAATTTTTACTGTTTTTTCACCTCAATCTCTTATTGTATAACTTCTGTGTATGTATACTTTAATAATTAAATGTTCCATATACTCATTTTAGTAATTATATTATTAGCTGTGAGGTACAAGGCACTTAAATTTCTATTGATTAACTCTCTACTATGAGCAGTGATGAAATTACTACATTCTATATTCCCTCCTCCTCTCCTTCATCTGTACCTTCCAATTTTATTTAATGGTATTGATTTTTTTTGGCAGTTACCTTTATAACCTCTATTATTTGATATATTGTTTATTTGATGTTTAACCCTTGCAATAAAATACAAGAGAAGTAGTCACACAAATTCTATGCTCTTTTCTGTTTTTTTCTTATTTTTATCATTCATACATAATCAGGGCTTGTAATATTTATAGTAGTCTGTTCTGTATCAGAACCCTCAGTTATATTAGACTAATTACTATAGTTAAAAGATGTCAGTTTTCAACTCACTCCACTCATGAAGGAGTAGTAGCCAAGATTGGTTTTACATACCTTGCTTTAAAAAAAAAAAGAACAAGACAAAACTCATGATTCAATTGTTGTCTGACACATTGGACAACAGGTGGCACAGGATAGTGATGCCTGAGGAAAGGGAAAAAGGTCAGCCCCATAATGTCAGAGCTCTCTGTATGGAATTTTATGCCACAGCACAGGGAGGCAGAACTCGGTGATCTACCTGAGTTGAAGGGGTGAGACAGAATTGTGAATTAGAGGAGGTCAAAGTGTCTAGAATTCACAGGGCAAAGAACCAGATAGGAAAGAGCAGCAAGGAAAAGGCAGAGCTACACACTCCTTTCTGAGATTAATTCAAAACAAAAGATCATGCTCAATTGAAGATTCCTTCAAGATCATTAAACTTTTGCATAATTTTGTTTGAATGTAATATAATGATATGTTTGCAAATACCAGAGCATTTTAATCGAACTTAAAATGTAATTTCCTTCCTCTTCTTTATATAGTGTTTTACTGAAGGACTCTAATAGGACAGCTACAACCATGGGAAGAGATTGCCATTCTTAGGAGAATATAAAGATATAAATAAGCCAGTGGTGTGGTCCTGACAGGTAATGGTAGAAAGAGGAAATAGAGTTTGAGCATATGATGGCCAGATGGGGCTGCACTGGGTTAACAAGTCATTTCATCAGTATTAACAGTCTCCTGTTTTAGAGCTGGAGATTGAGGTTAGATCATATAAGAAGTTTGTTCAAAGCTATAAAGCTAATGAAAAACTGCTTACATATCACGACTTCACTAGTTGTACAGAGTTGGACATCCTCATTTTCACAGAAGAACGGACTACAACAGAAAAAAGGTTCAGGTAGAAGGAAGCCATGAGAATTGTTTTTTGAAGAATGTGTAAGATCATTTTTTAAAACATGAACGTTTGAGGGGCGCCTGGGTGACTCAGTCACTTAAGCATCTCACTCTTGATTTTGATTCAGACCAATATCTCAGGTTCATGAGATAGAGCCCCGCATCAGGTTCTGTGCTTTAAGAAGCTTGGTTAGAAATGGGGGGGGGAAAGATACGACAAGCATTAGAGGCATGAACAGGTTCAAAGGAGAGTTATCTTGTTGGTTTAGTTTAAGTAAGATAGGAGAGGCTTAAACATGTCTATATACCACTTTGGAAAAGACTTAATCAATATGTAAAATTTCGTGGAAAGGGAGGTGGGTGGGAGGATGGGGTAACTCAGTGATGGGCAATAAGGACGGCACATGATGTGATAACCACTGGGTTTTTACGCAGCTAAATGAATCATTGAACATTAAATAAAAAACTAATGGTGTACTACTACATGTTGGGTAATTGAATTTAAATTAAAAAAAAATAAAAAACAATGTACCAGGATTGGACAGAAAAAGGAAATAAAGGAAAACTGAGGATCAAATTTGGACAGTAAGAAAAGTTATTTTTAAAGTAAAGCATTTAACAAGGGAGTCCAGATTTCATATCAACTTGCTCACTGGAAAGAGAACAGGTAATATTAATAGTTCAAATTTTAATATGGCAGTTGAAAGTCTTAACAGAAAATAGATGGATCAGCTATGATAAAAGTCAGATACCCATGTGTATGGAAACATGGGGTGCTGGCCTTCCCATAAACTTGGAAACATCTTACTAGAAAATGATTGGGTCAGTTATGATAAAAATCAGATATTCATATTTTTAGAAACATAGTGTGCTAGCCTTGCCCAAAACTAAAAATACAAAAAATATATGTAAGAGATTATAAGAGAGAGGATGACAAGAGAGACAAGAAAAAAAGAGCATATTCTAAGGACTGAGTTGGCCTTCAGTGGAGAGTGCCTATCCTGAAAGCTATTGCTCATTCTCTTAAAAAATTTATAAAGCATTTAATAGTAGAATCCTTCTTCATTCTTGGAGGTATTCTTTTACTTGGAGAGCATAACTTAAAATGTAATGAAAAAAAGTGCAAAGTAATATTGACTTAGGAAAGAAAAGTGTACATATATCTGTCTAATCTTGTATTGCAATATGTAATGTTGATTTATACTTGAGAATGCTCTGATAGAGTGTCAAATTCCTTAATTTCCTGGAGAACAGTGTGGAGACTCCTGAGGAAATTAAGAATAGAGCTTCCCTATGACCCTGCAATTGCACTACTGGGTATTTACCCCAAAGATACAGATGTAGTGAAAAGAAGGGCCATCTGTAACCCAATGTTTATTGCAGCAATGGCTACGGTCGCCAAACTGTGGAAAGAACCAAGATGCCCTTCAACGGATGAATGGATAAGGAAGATGGGGTCCATATACACGATGGAGTATTATGCCTCCATCAGAAAGGATGAATACCCAACTTTTGTAGCAACATGGACGGGACTGGAAGAAATTATGCTGAGCGAAATAAGTCAAGCAGAGAGAGTCAAGTATCATATGGTCTCACTTATTTGTGGAGCATAACAAATAACATGGAGGACATGGGGAGATGGAGAGGAGAGGGAGTTGAGGGAAACTGGAAGGGGAGATGAACCATGAGAGACTATGGACTCTGAAAAACAACCAGAGGATTTTGACGGGGCGGGGGGGAGGGTGGGAGGTTGAGGAACCAGGTGGTGGGTAATAGGGAGGGCACGTACTGCATGGAGCACTGGGTGTGATACCAAAACAATGAACACTGTTATGCTGTAAATAAACAAATAAACGAATAAAAAAAAATTCCTTAATTTCCCTTTTTCTACATGTTTTAAGTATCTAATTTAAGCTTATCCATATTTATGAGAATATTCACTTAATTAAAAAATACTACACTGCCATTAAACTTATATCAAGATTCCATTCTCTTTTTTTCCTTCACAGATTGGAATCTTATTAAATCTATAGTATTTTTACAAAGCAACATGTGACAATAAGATAAAGGAGCAGATGGTGCTCTAAAATTCATTAGTACTTATTACTCCACTCCCTTCTTAGAGCTGAATCTGAAGTAATTGGGGATTTCAGATACACATACCGATACACTTCTTTTTCTGTTCCCTGAGAATTTTATAAGCGTATTATACATTCATTACAGGATACTGGCATTTCCAAAATTAGTGGATAGAATTATCCAACATTTAAGAAAATAATGACATGGTAATAAAGATCATTAGTAATTATTTATATTTTAAAATTTATGCTTCAATGTTAATATGCTATGCTATAGTTTTTTAAATGACATCAACTGAAAATACATAAAAATGGTTGTTTTATCTTTATCTCTCACCCTCATTAAGTCTTCTTTGACTTACTCCTCTGCAGGTAAAGTTAGCTGGTTTTCCTAGTGCTCTGTTATCACCAGCTAGAGCAATTTAATTGAGATTTAGTAATAATTAAATTTTCCAACCCCCAATAAGAACTTTTTATATCCACAGCACCTAGCAAAGAGCCTGGCATGTGGTTTGTACTCAGTAAACATTCACTTCATTGAATGATAGAAGGTATGCATTTGGAGTATAAAAGAGAACAATGAAAAGAAACTCAAGATAAAGTAAGGGACTTATAAGGAAAATAAGTAATGGAGAAGGAACTGTGGCAGATATTTTTAAGTGCCTCATTTAAACCCAATAGTGACATAATTATCTTTGGTAAACAATAAAACTGTCAGCTTGAAAGTAACTTCAGACCAATTTTGAGGTCATAATAGTAAGAGACACATTTATAACAGTCAATATCAAGGTCAGGCAGTTCACTTAAGTAAGTGAAAAAGAGCTGGTTAAGACTATGGAAAACAGAGAACACATGCCATATCTACAAAGGAGATGTCTATTCATCTCTCATTTCCTGAAGCTGAATGCTATGCAGAAATGTAGAATAAATATTTTAGACCTTTTAATCTTATAGAGAAAAGTGAAATAATAAATGTCATAATTTTATGAATTGTTAAGTGCAAATTTTAAGAGCAATATCTGGTTTAAACAAATTCTATTTGTGCATTTGTCTCAAAGAGTTTGCTATTCCTTGATTCAAGGCAATAGCAACAATGAAGGAGAGGCAGTGGTGAAGTCCAGAAACTAGGGATCAGATTGGGTAGGAATAAATAACTGTGACACACATACATGCATACATAGAAATATACATTTATAGACACAGTAACACAATATTTGAATCCAATTATTTGTCTGAGTTATGGCAAATTTTCCCGTCTTCTTGTTCTGTCTTTACCTACTCCCTAATTTGTTTTAAGCCATATGTTAAAAAAGAATGCTCCAAAAGTTTTCTTTTTAAAACTGTTAGTTTCTCTTTTTTTCCTCTTTTTATTTCAATCATTTAATATATATATTTAGTCTATTACATTACAAAATTAACATATCTTGAACATCCAAAGATATATCAAAAAAATCCCTCCTCCTGATTTTATTCCATAGAAACAATCACAAATTAACAACTTGATTTCTATTGTTTGAAACTCTGCATAATTCCTTAAATATATACAATACACTGTTTTATGAACAGTTTGATACATTTTTATAATGTGTGTATGTTGGGTGTCTTTATAGTAACATATTATAATATAATTCAGCAATTTTTTTTTATCATGAAGATCTTTCCACTAAATTCCCATGCATTTAACTTAGTCAAATTGAAATATACATAACCCGGAAAGAAAAAAAAAAGGTAAGAAAAAATATAAAAACTGCACAGACATTTCTGTTCAGTAAGCAGAATGTTTCTGTATCAAAGTAGACAAGACTATCCTTCCACTTCTTTTGTTTCTCTCTGTTCGTTCAAGTTCGTAAGACCATTCAGTGAATTTTCTAGAATGAGGTTTTGCAGCACTAAGTGTGATCTAGTAGTTAGAGAAAGTATGTTGGGCAAAATACTGTCTTTATATAGAAATCACCTGATTTATTCAGGGCCATTGTCTCCAATATCACACTTTACTGAGAGATTTCTAAGAATAATTTGGATTACATGTAAATTTAGCTTCATACCCTAGCTGTAAAATCTAACTTCCTGCCAAAGGAATTATTCATCATGTTTTCTGATTCCATTATATGCATCTACCTAATTATTTCTTAAAAGATTTATTTATATATTTATTTGAGACAGAAAGAGAGAGAGAGAGACAGAGAAAGAGAACAGGAGTGGGAGGAGGCAGAGAGAGAAGCAGACTCTCCGCTGAGCAGGGAGCCTGACCCATTCTTGATCTCAGAACCCTGAGATCATGACCTGAGCCAAAAGCAGATGCTTGACTGACTGAAAACACCCAGGTGTCCCTCTAGCTGATTATTTTTATCAACAAAACAGTACTCCATTTTGTAGATATACAATGATGCATTTGCTGATTCTTTTTCAGGAATATCTTACCTATTCAAAGTACTTCTTCTAGGGAAATTTTATTATTAATTAAAAAAAAGAAATTAGTGTTGTTAGTATTCTCAAGGGAAATAAATTAAAAAAATAATTTTTACTATAATTTATTGAATTCCTCTTTGTGCCAAGCATTCCTGGCATCATTTAAATCTCATAAACCCCTGAAGTAGACATTGCATTATTAGTATGAATACTACACAAAGAACTTTCAGGGTCAGAACAATTAAGTAACATCACCTGAGTTATATAGCAAGTGGGCATTAAGACTAAGATCTAAAACCAAACATTAAAGCCCCCAAATTAGTTTCGCTGAGGTCATGACCTCAGAGTCCTGAGACTGAGCCCTGAGCCCAGCCAGGGCTGAGCTCTGCACTCAGCAGGGAATCTGACGCCCCTCTCCCTTTCCCACTCTTCTCTCTCTCCTCTCTCTGTCTGTCTCACAAACACAAATGAAATATTTGGGGGTGCCTCATTTAGGCATCTGACTCTTGATTTTGGCTTGGGTTATGATCTCAGGGTTGTGAAATCAAGTCCTCTCAGCGGGGAGTCTGCTTGATTCTTTCTCTTCCTCTTCCTCTCCCTCTGCCCTCCCATGCTCTCCCTTTCTCTCTCTCAGATAAAATAATAGATAGATAAATCTTTAAAGCCCTCAACCTAAACCTTACTTCTTATTAGATTTTTATAGGAGATATATTATATTCTGCTTTGAATTTAAGAATTAATGTCTTTACTATGTTAAATCTTCCCAAGTAGGAACGTGTTGTCTGAGCATTTTTTTCTAGTGTTCAAAGAAATTCATAATAATAATAATGTAGTATCTGTCATTAAGGTATTGTGATTTTCTATAATATGAACATACATTTATTCACCATTTAAATACGTTTTAATACATAATTACTTTCTGAATCATTTCATGACTCTTTTGATCATTACACTGACTAGTTTTTAGCCTCAAAAACAGGTTACTTTCAGAAATAAAACACTTTAATTAAATGGCAGTAAATTTAGCTTTTGTAAAAATAAAGCTACATTTCACTCTAGGAAAAATAGAAGATGTGTTTAAAATATTAACAGGTAATAAATAAACCATTAAAAATAAAATATTAACAGGTAAAATAAACAGAGAAATGTGTATAATTTTTAAATATTGTTAAATATTTAAATTCAATATTTAAATTGTTGATCTGATTTAAACATTTCCCCAAAGCGGGGTACAAGTAAAGTGTTCCAAGCAACTCAAACCCTAATTAGAAGACATTGCCATTCATCCTGATAGCATGATGCCCATTTCCTTCCCACTACCATCAAGTATCAGATCAAAGTGTAACCACTCATAGGAAAAAGAGGCAATAAAGAACTTTAAAAACACTGTGACCACTAGGGGGCATGTTCCACTTTCTTATCAGAGACTGCACTAAATTCTCTCATTCTCAGTTTTAGGTAATCCTCATGAACAGGTGAAGAATTGTGAAATCCACAACTACAAAAATAGCAAAAGAGTTTCTTTGCATTATTAGAAGAGCAATGCATGCTTTTTATAAACAACTTAATGTAATGGAAATGATAAAAAGACAAAATCCCAAAGCAATTTTTTGTTAATACTTGGCAAATTTTGTCAAAGTCACAAAGTTATGTTCATACTGCACCTATAAATTTATAATATGAATATTTTTGAGGTTTCCTTCAAACATTAATTGTATATCCTAAGAATTCCCACAGCATTGCATTATTTGATTAAATTTAATTTCTTTCTTCTATCCATCTTATCTCTATGTTTACATGGTGTTTAAACTTCCTTTTATTATCGGACATTAAGGCTCCTCTGATTTTCCATTAATATGAACAATATTCTAAAAAATGGACCAGTAAAAGTATAAGTGCAGGCCAACCTGGATTCATGTCTCAACTATGCTATTTCCTTTTTAAAATGTGGGGCTGGTTATTAATCACTTAAACTCTCAGGTTTGTTTGTTTTTTTAAATGGTGCATAATAAATGGTATCTACATAAAATTGCTGTTAGATTGAATTAAAATCATAAGAAAAAATAAACTCACCATATAGAACATACTAAACACATTCTAGCTTATATTACAATGTGTTATTGTCACAATTTTTGTACATGAAACTGCATTTCAGATTATTTCTCTAAAACAAATTTTTATAAGTAGAGTTGCTCATTCAAAAATCAGTGATCTTTACTTCCAAATTATTTTCTAACATAGTTGATCCAGTTTATAATCTTTAAAGTTATTTTGAAATGTTAAGTTTCTTCATCAATACAAAAACAGTAACTCATTCAGAGAATAGCATGACTTGAGAGCCATTGGAATTCATGTTGTACTTCATTGTAAAAATGGCAAACATGCATCAAAAAGTGTTATGTTTATCTGATTCTGAGTTCATCTTTTTCAAAACTTGATAATCTGAGTTTAATAAGGTCTGTGCAAGCATTTTTTTTTAAAGATTTTATTTATTTATTTGACAGAGAGATCACAAGTAGGCAGAGAGGCAGGCAGAGAGAGAAGAAGAAGCAGGCTCCCCATGGAGCAGAGAGCCCGACGCGGGGCTCGATCCCAGGACCCTGAGATCATGACCTGAGCCGAAGGCAGCGGCTTAATCCACTGAGCCACCCAGGCGCCCCTGTGCAAGCATTTTATGTGTATATATACATGTTCTATTTTCTTAGGTAGGGAAAACAACAGTCCTTGTAAATCTCAGAAAGCTCTGTGTCTCAAGAAAGGCAAAAAACCATGATTCTAAATATAATCCTCCCAAAATATGGGACCCGCTAATTTGTGAGAAGAACTTCAACTGTGTCTTGTTTCTCTGGGCCAGGTATGTTAATGAGTTTAGACATATGGTATTAACTTTTGTCCTATTCCCTTTGACTTTTATTGCCTATAGCCTTTTCTAAGACCTAAAACTAGAAAGTTAAGGCATCTACTAAGCCATATGATGTAAAATGACTATTTTATTATTTTGAAGCTTGCCTTAAATATAATTGGAGGCTTTAAAATAAGTTCCATCTAGCTACTTTTGCTACAATGCATTCAATTAATAAATGTACTAAAAGTGTCTTATTCACTCAGTTTGGAGACAGGTCTGAATTTTTTTGGCCTCTTCACTAATTACATCTAATTAGAAGAAACATTGAAATATAGAGAACAACACAATTCACATTTCTCTTTTTCTTTTTGAGGGGCTGCCAACTATGTATTTGGAAAGAGCTAATGAAAAATAATTTCCTTTAGGTGCCCATACATTTACTAGTCTATTTCCTTTTACATCTTTATGTCCAGAAAGAAGAAAGATTTGGAAGTTGACTTAGAAAACTAAAGGTAAACTAGTAAATAAAAACAAATAAACCAAATGAAGTTAGTCCTACCTTTGGGTTTGGGGCATAAAAATCCTAAAACAGGTGAATTTTTGACTGACTTATTTACACAAAACTCTTCAAGTTTTGATTAGTTTGAAGAGAAAGATGTGGTTTCCTTAAAAGGATTTTCCTTAACCTCCTCTCTTCCAGGGGCTTTCTGGATTTTAGATAAGAATGTCAGCCAAGCTAATATGAAAGCTCCTTATAAAAGGAACAGATTAAACGTCTGACATACAAATAATTATTGAAAATAAGTTGCTGGACACTTCCTATCTTCTCTGTTTCAACTTTGAGATAGGCACTGATATCATTGGTAAGAGAAAGATACCCTTATCTATTCAATTTAGAGTTCTTATTGAATTTGATAACTTGCTTCCCATCTTATATATTGATATCATAAAGATACATTCCCAGGAAAAAGACTGTAAGTGGAGAAGAGAGCATGCTGATCAGGAGAGTCTTACGGAAAACTACATCAAGAAACGACTCGCAGGTCCCAAGTGTCTTCTTGGGAAATTGTCAATTTTGGAAAAGAAAGGAAGGAAAGATGGAAGGAAGGGAGAGAGGGAGAGAGAAAAGGTGGGAGAGAGAGAGAAGGAGAAAGAGAGAGACAAAGGATAGAACTAAAAACATTTCCATGACATCATCAACAAGTTGATCATTTATTGAATCTCTTCCACCAAACCAAGAATTCAGAGCAAATACTGTGAATCACCAGGCAGTGACTCAATAGTGAGCTTATGAAGAGAAATTTAATATAATTTGGAATATTAAAGAATGAAAACGAATGTTTTACACTAATCTGATAAGATATATTTAATTTAAATAAAAATGGGCCACCACATTACTAGCAAATTACAAAGCCAGAGGACTTGCCAGTATCTCAAATCTCTTCTACCCTCTTCCATTTGTAACTGAATAAAGTATCTTACGCAAGGTACTCAATAAGTCAGGTTTCCTGTCCTTTTAACATCACAGGGCCTCCTTGGAGATGAACCCAAGTGAAAGTCAAAAGCTTTCTCTCAGGACTTCCCCATAATTTCTCATGTTCTAAAAGTAAGACTTTCTCCCCGACCCCAAGAGACGTTCCTTTACTAGTGAACAGAGATTACCATAGGGTCTTGGAAATTAATCAACTAAATGTAAGAAGTTAGTTGTTCAAACTGAACGTCAGCCTATCCTCACAGTAGCCTTATGATAACCTCCTCAGATTTGAAGATCTCCTATGCACAAGTACAACTGTCTTGTTTATTTACTGTCAGTACTAGGGATATTCAATAAATATTTGTTAAATGAATGAATAAATGTTCACAAATATAAAATACATAGACCCTGCCTAATTGAATAACCACATTTGTCTCTTAAATTGTTTAAAAACTAGTGACCACATGCCCTTATTAAATTATTCCTATCAAGTTTGCATGCTTACATAGTTTCCTATCTTTAAAATAATGCTCTCCCTCCCCACTTGGATCTAGAAAAATAGACTTTTTTTTTTTTTTTTTTTTTAAGATTTTACTTACTTATTTGAGAGAGAGAGTGAGCACAAGTGTGAGGGGAAAAACTGAGAGGGAGAAGGAGAAGTAGATTTCCCACTGAAATGGCGCATTGGGCCATCCCAAGACCCTGAGTCATGACTTTAGTCAAAGGCAGACGCTTACCTGACTAAGCCATCCAGGTGCCCCTGAAAAAATATAGTTTTAAAACTATTTGTAAATGGTTACTTTTTCACTGTTCTAGGTAATACTTACAGATAATATAAATTTCAACATAAGCCATTCATTTTATTTTCTCTTGGAATAATGCCTTAAAAGTCCACATATACAACACCCTCTCACACACACCCCGACAAACATGTATATACACAATTTTAAAAGAAATATACCTCTCACATTGGGAAATTTTTAAGACTCAGCCTACTTTGCATTCCAGGAAACAGAAACCAAGGGTTTGAATTTACATACACATTTGCCCTAAGACTTTCTAATCAAAATGAACTCCCTTAGGATACCTCCAGGCATCCAGAGAGGGTTGAGAAGATCTACTAATAGCTAAAAGGAGAAAATGTGATGAGAAGAGCAGAAACTATTTTCTGAAGAGGAAATGAAAAGAAGGATTGCAAATTCCACACTGAGGGTGTCTGGGGCTAGTGCCAAGATTCGTATAAAGGCAATTCTTACCTTTGGAGTTTTATGGGATGGTGAAACACAACTAAATAGGATTAGGGTATAACACAGAATACAGAAAAACTCATGATTACAGGGATGGAATAGGGTAAGGCTTGGAAATAAATACTAAGCCACATTTATTCAATATCAAAGAAAGAGAATGGTGTATATGCAATCATAATACTAATTATAATTTAACTAATTTTCAGTCTTTCATTTTACAGTGGAGAGTAACTATAAAGTAGAAAGTTTTCAATTGCCAAGAGAATTCTAAGTCCCTTCAGAATTATTACTTAGGATTAGAATTATAGCAGAGTTTAAGCACAGAATATTTTAAGAAATGCATTAAGGCCATTTTAATTCAACATGTAAACACATATATATGAGGCATTCTTATTCAGATATGAATTTCAGAGATGCAAAAATATTTTCCATATCTGTAGAAAACCAGTGTCTACAGTTTATCTTATTGGTCATGGTTGTATGTGAATTAAATTCTATGTTAAACAAAGGAAAGCTTTCTAGTTGTTGATGTCAGAGTTATTTATTTCCCATACAGAGGGCAGATCTACTTTTTTTTTTTTTAATTGGAACAATCTTGAATTTCATTTAATTCTCCCATCATTATTGTCATAAAATCACCATGAAGCCCTCCTAATGTACTTTCACACATTACAAGAAGAATTAGCCCCAGTAAAGAAGTATATTTTAATTAGGGATTTAATTATTGTATAGTAGAGAAAAAAAAGTACTTATAAGATGTTATTCTAAGAAACCTTAAGTTATGATTGCTCCCCCACATTAAATTGCTTTTTTTTGTCTTTAAATTAACACCTTAAAATGTTATTTCAATTCAATTCAATAATTCAAAGATTATTTTTAAATATATCACATTTATCTTGTTTAAAGCTCTTTTTATTTCTTTTTTTCTTATCTTAAAGACTATTTTATTTTTAAGAGCAGTCTTAGGTTCACAGTAAAATTGAGAGGAATCAATATTTTCCGTATTTCCTGCCTCAATGCATACATTACTTTCCTGTTATCAATATTCACCACCAGAATAGTACATTTGTTATAACTGATGAATCTACACGAACATATCATAGTTGCCCCAAACCCATAGCTCAACTTAGGGTTCACTGTTGGTATTGGTACGTTCTATGAGTTTGAACAAATGTATAATGACATCTGTCTACCATTATACTATCATACACAAAAGTTTCAGTGACCTAAAAATCCTCTAGGCTGCCTATACTCATCCTTTCCCCCATCCAACCCCAACCCCTGGCAACTACTCATCTTTTTAATGTCTCCATAGTTTTGCCTTTTCTAGAATGTCATGTAGCTGGAAAACATACAGGAGGTAGTCTTCCAGATTGGCTTCTTTCACTTAGTAATATTTCACTTAGTATTATGTCTGGATGTATCATAGTTTATTTATCCATTCATTTGCTTTAGGACATCTTCATTGTTCCTGAGTTTTGGCAATTAATAAAAAAAAAAGCTGCTATAAATATTTGTGTGCGGATTCCATTTATTTGTTTTTTATAGCAATATTTGTAGTTGTCCTTAAGAAGATAAATCAGGGCACCTGGGTGGCTCAGTGGGTTGGGCCTCTGCCTTCAGCTCAGGTCATGATCTCAGGGTCTTGGGATTGAGCCCCACGTCGGGCTTTCTGCTTGGCGGGGAGCCTGCTTCCCTTCCTCTCTTTCTGCCTGCCTCTCTGCCTGCTTGTGGTCCCTGTCTGTCAAATAAATGAATAAAATCTTAAAAAAAAAAAGAAGATAACAAACCAATGCATATTAATAATAAATTCAATCAATCCTAAAGTATAATGGGTAAAATATCAGAGTTCTTCCACCTTCCAACTGCTGCCCATTTTTAGTTCTGCAGCACTGAAGTTATCTACTCCTAATATTTGCATTATATACAGGCCAAACATATAAAAAGGTGTTTTGAGTATGGCAGGGCAATTCAAGAACAAGTGAGTGAAAGACACTGAGATCTTGAGAATTTCTTTCAGTGTGGAGAAAAAATGCATTTAAACTGTCTGAAGTAAAATTTAATAGATAAGGTGCCCACATATATTATATAGATATATCTACTTTGCCTAGCTGTATCCTAGTTTATATAGTTATATCTTGGACAAATGTATGACTCATCAAGATATATTGTCAGGACATATTTAGTTTGTCTATTCTAGCTCTTCTAGATATGTTCTAGAAAATAGTTAATGAGAAAAAAAAACTAGAAATCTTTCCTAAATAGATTTTTCTTAGCAAAAACAAAATAGTGTCAACTTTATTTTCTAAAATACCTAAATTATAAATTTAAAGTAGCAAGACATAACATTATTTTTTAAATACTTTCATTCCTTCTATCCTTTTCAATAACAAAAAGTATTTCATAACTCAAGATAATATTTCTAGGAAATAAAGGGTCATCAACGAAATATTTTTTTGTAATGTGGTGGTCATCTTCATAATTTAATAATATTGAGGCCTTAATGCTTATTTTTAAAATTATGTTTTAAAACAATTTTGAGTTATATTTTATTTTTAACTTTTTAAAATCTTGAATTATATTTTAAAAGAACAAGAAGCAAAAAGTCCTTTAAGTTTTTGATATTCAGTAACTTAATGGACTCACAATTTTCTTTTTCTCTTGGAATCTTACTTTACTTTAACTGCAACATTCCCTCCCTGACTTATCAGTTCACATGTTCTTAACTCTAACAACTTTCCAGGCCTAAAGAGAATTCCTAGTTCTTTTTCTACAGTTCACCTCATCATTTGCTAACCATATTTCAACAACCCACTATGTTTACTTTTCATCTCCTGCTTCAGAATTTTCTGTGGTTTCCCTTCTTTCCTTGTAGAAATTTTACAAATAAATCTTCTGGGTATTAGAGCATAATGTCTTCTTTTGAAACCACTGAAAAATAGTTATATGCAGTAAAGGACTAGCCTTCTTATTCCATTTGGGCAGAAAATATCAAATAAAGGAGACCATTTTGCCACAGAAAAGCAAATTTAGCTTAAGAAAAAAATAAAGTGGTAAGAGTCTATCTAATTTCAGATGTTAAGGAAAACATCTCAAAAATAAAAGTCTAACAAGAAAACATTAATTATGCCCAAGTTTCATAATGATGCAAGCATGTTATTGAACATAGGTAGTTGTCCAAATAAAGTATTTTAGACTATTTTTTCATAGATGCAAAAAAGAAAATGATTCTCCAAAAGTAGTAAGATGTCTACAGTGATCTCCATAACCCAGCCATGTTCACCCCACACCATACTCCTCACTCTCACCCACAGGCATTCTCTTTGTACCTCATGTAGGCCAGTGACTGTCAGCACCTTTATGCATTGCTGTCTGTTTTTCTTGTGACTTCCTTTCCCAAGGTATTTGTACTGGTGACATACTCTCACCATACAGGATTTAGCTCAAGTTTCATTTTCAGACTACATTCTCTAACTAACTTCATTGATACTGGTTTGCTCTC
Organism: Meles meles; assembly: GCF_922984935.1. NCBI lineage: Eukaryota > Metazoa > Chordata > Mammalia > Carnivora > Mustelidae > Meles > Meles meles. Next base: position 82,943,356 of record NC_060075.1, read on the forward strand.
CCTCCTTTTGCTCTGTTTTACTGTTTACACAGCAATTACATCTCCACGAAATTACAATGCTCATTTCATTGTTGCCTGTCTTCTCCCAAGATTTAATCTTTATTGTGAGTGTTATCTTTTTATTTTATTCCTTTTGCATATCCCACTGCCATAAAACTGAAGACCACATAATAGGTATTGAAATATATGTGTGTGTGTGTGTGTGTGTGTATTTTTTTTTTTTTTATTTTATTTATTTGACAGAGAGAAATCACAACTAGGCAGAGAGGCAGGCAGAGAGAGAGGAGGAAGCAGGCTCCCCGCGGAGCAGAGAGCCCGATGCGGGGCTTGATCCCAGGACCCTGGGATCATGACCTGAGCCGAAGGCAGAGGCTTTAACCCGCTGAGCCACCCAGGCGCCCCGTGTGTGTGTATTTTTAAAGATTTTATTTATTTGACAGGGAAAGACATGACAAGAGAAGGAACACAAACAGGAGGAAAGGGAGAACCAGGTTTCCCGCCAAGCAGGGAGCCTAATTCTGGGCTGTATCCCAGGACCCTTGGATCATGACCCAAGCTAAAGGCAGACACTTAAATATTAAGCCACCCAGGCACCCCTAAATATATATTTTTATAACTATTTTAGTCTATTAATGCTTTTAGCAGTTAAAGGGCATTAACACTCCTTGATTATTGAGGATCATAGCATTTTACAAATGAAAGGACTCTACATTCATAGAGGCCAGTAGTTATCTTTTCAATGTTAGCATCTAATTTGAATAACATTCCCAGGTTGAATTTCCTATAACGGAAATCCAATGCCTTCTAACAAATGTCTTTTCACTATTATTCTAAAGTTGTTTCACAGGGTAAAACTAAATTAATTTATTAATTCAACAAATATTTTATTTATCTAAGACCCATTATATGCCAGGGAATGTTCTGGGGGTTATGATATAGGTCTACGTTTTTAAATAATCTCCATACCCAATGTGGGGCTCAAACTCACAATCCTGAGACTGAGTCGCATGCTCTATTTACTGAGCCAGCCAGGCGTCCTGGGATATATTATTTAACAGAAAAATAACAATAAAAAAATTCTTGTTCTCATGGACCTTATATTCTGGAGAGGAGAGATAAACACTTTAAATATAACACATATGTAAGTGTCAGAGTATAAGAAAAGGTGACATGTAAAATAGGATGAGTGTGATCATCATACTTATAGGGTCAGGAATCAGTAAAATTTTAAAGAACATGTTCAAAGCAGATCTTAATAAAATGAGGGAGATGTGTATAAAAACATGGAGGTCGTTCCAGGCAGAGAGAATTGTCAGCATGAAGAACCTAAAGTGGGAAAACAGTGTGGATCTGTGGAGAAAAAGCAAGTAGGCTAGTATGACTAGAGTTGCATCAGTGAAGTGGAGAAAAGAGGAGGCAAGGGGTGTGTGTGTGTGTGTTGTGTATGTGTGCGTGTGTATGTGTCTGTGTGTGTGTGTTTAGTAAAAGATGGAAGTGGTGGTATTGACTGATTCACAGAATCCCCATGAAGAAAATTTTGAGAAATAATCCTTTTTTGGGGCAATTCCATTCACCTTACTCAGCACTACCAGATGAATTTTTCTCAAATATAACTCTGGTTATGTCTACCTTCTCCTCAAGAAACATGTAAAACCCCTTCTCAAACCCATAGGACAAAGGTCACCCATGTTATACTAGAACCCATAGATTTGGAATAAACAATCTTTATAAATCCATTTCCTCTATAATTTTCCTCACATCTCATGATTCAATGAAGAGCAATAATCTCTTTCCATTCACAAGCCCTACAGTTTCCTATTTCAGTGTATTTCTAAATAGGAAGTACTTTACTTATGACCTTTCTCCCCAGTGTTTGCCCTCCTTCCAGACCCAGTCTAATCGACATCTATCTCCCTCTTGAAGTCCTCTCTGATCACCCTGCCTTTGATTTACCACAGTGCTTTAGGTGAGATTGTTTTTACAGCTCCTTATTATTTTTTCATATTGAATTAGCAGTATTCATTCACTATGCATCCTTTTTAAGTGTACATAGAAATTTTAACAAAGGGAGGGAATGTATATTCCAACAAGAAGATATGTGATAAACAATTAAATAGTAATGGAATTCCATGAAATTTAACTAAAATGAAACTTAAGTTGCATGCTTAAAGTCACAGGGGTAGTATGTGATGGAGCTGTGATCTTATCATTATATTACCACCTCACTATACTATATTATAACATTCCTTAGTAATCTGAAAACAGTTCCTCATGACTGAAACTTTCTTTGTATGCAGAGGTAACAGGGGAAAATGTTGCATTGGATTTTATCTTGTCAGCAAAGAGAAACAATGAAAGTTTCAGCAAAGGAATGACAAGTTGATGTGGTATTTTAATAATCTGCCAACAATGCAGGGAATGATGAGGAAAGAAGGTGGGTGTTTTCTAACGAAGTCTTTATTTATAAATTTTTGATTATATGGTTTATAAAGTTCTGATTATATAGTTCAAAATCTGTCATGCACCATTCAACTGTCAATGAAATATTTTATCAATGCAGTTACTTTACTTTTTAAAGCTCAACAAAAATAGACAATTTTATCAATAACTATTTAGAAGACAGTATTTATGATACAATATTTTTAAAAGAGTTTTTTTTTAGATCTTAAAGAGTAGAGGTAGAAATTAAGATTTTTTCACTTGTACTAATTGCTCTTCAAAATAGTGGAAACTTCCCTCATGCCAAGGAGCCAGGAGTCCTGCAGGCTATAATATTAGTCCAATTTGTGCTGTGAAATAATCTCATAAGCACAGTGTTGGTGGGGGATTGTATGTCTCTTTGTGCTGTGGCTCTGGAAATCTTATAGAATTCTAAAATTGAGAAATAATTGCCTCTTAATGCCAGTGCAGTTTTTGGCAGGAGTGCCAAGTAGAGAAAACAGCACATGGAAATTTGATAAGGATGGCTATCCTCTCAGACAGGAACATATGATCACTTGAGCTTTCTTTCCACTACAAGTGACTTCCAGTCAATGCATAAAACTCCTTTAAATATAACTAAATGCTGGTAAGTCAACAATTCAAACTCTTATCAGAAATACATGAAATTTAAACGAATAAAATATTTTCTACTGTATGAATTCTCAAATTGTGCACGAGAGGGAAAGAACAGTTTCCTAATCGAAAGGCTGTATGTTATAGGCACACAGTCTATAAACTTAACAAGCAAGTCCAAATACTTTCTGCTTCTGTGCCACAGATCCCCCGCCTTAGATACCACAGTCATGCTCCCCAAATCACACTTTATAAACATTTCACAATCATAACTGACAAAGATACTAAGATGTCTTAGTGGCTTTGTTAAAGGCTTTCACATCAATAAATACACTATACAAAAATCAAATGAAAGCTGAAATGTTAGCATTCATCTAAACTGTCCACTTTGTCAGTAATGTTGAATTTGTTCTCTGTTTGGGTGGGGTAGAGAAATTCATAAAACACAAGGAACACTTTTTAGAAATAAAAACTGTATGTTCATATATGCAAAATGGAAACATAAACTTTTTTTTAAATTAGGAAATCCTTTATGATATGCAAAGTATACAAGGGAAAAGAATAATGTAAGTACACAGAGCTGAGACTAGGGTGAGCATAGTGAGATATTCATTTTGGGAGCAAAATTTAAGAGGATGCAGAAGAAAACCTTAATAACCAAGATAAGCAATATCTAATGTAATATTTTAAGAATAAAATTAATGCTAAAATTCCATGATACAATCTCAATAAAATTAAATAAAAACAGGATCAGTATTTCTGATTTTTCCTTTTGTTTAGTCTTGGTTTGGAACTGCAAACACTAAGCACTTTTTAAAAAATGGCTTGATTATTATTTATTTGAGAGAGAGGACAAGCAGGGGGAGGGGCAGGACTCCTTGCTGATCAAGGAGTTCAATGCTGGGCTGGATCCCAGGACTCTGGGATCATGACCTGAGCCAAAGGAAGATGCTTAAACAACTGAGCCACCCAGGCACTCTAATTACCTTTTAATCATATATTTCAGAGCTTAGAAAAAGTGCAAAACCTAAGAAAAAAGAGTCTGGCTTCAATGTTATATTCTAATATTGTTATTTTTTTTGACAGTAAACACATTTTGCAAATAATATTATAGCTTAAACATTTGTATTCTAAATATACTAGTTGCCTCTCTTCAAGTGTATGCTAAGATCTTTAAGGCAGAGGTCATGGGTGGCTCAGTGGGTTAAGCCGCTGCCTTCGGCTCAGGTCATGATCTCTGGGTCCTGGGATCGAGTCCCGCATCGGGAATCTCTGCTCAGCAGGGAGCCTGCTTCCCTCTCTCTCTCTGCCTGCCTCTCTGCCTACTTGTGATCTCTCTCTGTCAAATAAATAAATAAAATTAAAAAAAAAATAAATAAACTTTTCTTATTAACATGTCTCATAGTGTTATACCTATAATCATTGCTTGACTAATCCTTATTAATAAGCTAGGTAGATTAAATAAATGCTGATTTACATGGCTTTCTCCATTAACCCCCAAGCTCTCTTTTGTAGTCTAGTGACATGACAAAAGAAATACAGAAAAGAGACTTGTGCATTGAGAGACAGTATCTTATTTTTTTTATATATATTTTAAATGTACTGAGATGTATACCTTTCATCTTCTTGAAAAAGAAATTGAATTGTCTGTCAAATGATACAGAAGTACTATACTTTTTTGGAAATAACAGGGAAAACAATTCTACATTTTCAGTTTATCAATGTAACCAAGGTATATTATTTTTGGGAAAAAAGTAGCTTAATGTGAAATATAGATTAAGGATAATAGAGGGATGAGAGAAAAACAAAATTAAGGAGTGTTTCACTTAATCAAACACTTCAAACAGTAATTGCCTTTTAATAGAAAATACAAATATGATTGACATAAAATATAGTTGAAAATATGTAATTTTTATCAAATGCAAGTTGAAACCTCTAAAAATTACAAATATGAACAAATTTACTTATCTACCAAATTTTTTTCTTTTGCCCTAAATTTTCCTCATATTTTGTTTCTATGTAGCTATAACTATTACTCAACCAGTATGACTTTAATTAGTTTACAAAAACAATCTAATATTTTTGCAACATGCAGGAGGAAATTCATACTCATAATTTTGTACTGTTTAGGTACATTGTACTCAAATCATCTCCACTTTATGTGACTGACCTCTGTCACACAGTTATTCCATTTCTCTGACAATTATAAATTGCCTTCTCAAGCTCAAAATTTTTGTGGTAGTCTTCCATCTTATATATTCTAGTTTTATTATATGGTAACTATTATGTCTTAAATTGTATCATCCCAAAATTCATATGTAGAAGTCCTTCCAATCACCCAGTATTTCACGAGGTGACCTTATTTAGAGATAGGGTCTTTACAAACGTGATTTGACTACAATGAGTTAATGGGGTGGTGTGATCATAACATGTCTTTATATAAAGCAGGAATTTGCCCACAAACCCTTGTTTGATATGAAGATGAAGGCAAAGATGGGTGGGGGGAAGCTTCCACAGCTATGGAATGTCAAAGATGGGCAGTAAACCACCAGAAGCTAAAGTGAGGGATAGAACAGTTTCTCTTTCACAGCCCTCACAAGGAACCAATGCTGCTGATAATTTGATGCTGGATCTCTAGCTTCCAGAACTCTGAGACAACAAACATTTGTTATTTAAGCCACTCGGTTTCTAGTACTTTGTTATAGCAGCATAGTGAATTAACACAATAACCATATAAACTTTTAATTTAGAATTTAAAACAATCTTTTCAAATTTAAGATATTTAATGAATTGTTTAATCAGTTGGCTTGGTGAATATAATAGATTTTGAAAGCAATGATTTTGTACATTGGCTTTATCTCTTACCTTTCTACACAAACAGATATACATCTATACGCCATTGATTTAATAGGCAGGTGGGGGAATGGTTTCAGAAGCAATAAATGAACTATTATGCTATGATATGCAACAAAGTTTCATTTGCACTCAAATAAATTTCCCTTAATATGGAAGTGGATATTATGAAGAAACAAAGTTCAGCAGTATAGCTTTACAATAAAACTCTCTCTTCCAAAGAAATATTCTATATTAAGATTTTATTATATGTATGATTTAGTTTAATAAAAATGGGTGTATTCTAGGCAGGGATGTCCATTATCACCACTGCTATTCAACATAGTACTAGAAGTCCTAGACACAGCAATCAGACAACAAAAAGAAATTAAAGGCAACAAAATCAGCAAAGAAGAAGTCAAACTATCATTCTTTGCAGATGATATGATACTTTATGTGGAAAACCCAAAAGACTCCACTCCAAATCTGCTAGAACTTGTATAGGAATTCAGTAAAGTGTCAGAATATAAAATCAATGCACAGAAATTTACAATTGCACCCAAAACCATAAGATACCTAGAAATAAACCTAACCAAAGAGGCAAAGAATTCGTACTCAGAAATCTATAAAGTACTCATGAAAGAAACTGAGGAAGACACAAAGAAATGGAAAAACGTTCCATGCTCACGGATTAGAAGAACAAATATTGTGAAAATGTCATTGCTACCTAAAGCAATCCACATGTTTAATGCAATCCCTATCAAAATTCCATCCATTTTTTTTTCAAAGAAATGAAACAAAAAATCCTAAAATTTATATGGAACTAGAAAAGACCTTGAATAGCCAGAGGAATGTGGAAAAAGAAAGCCAAAGTTGGTGGCGTCACAATTCCAGACTTCAAGCTCTATTACAAAGCTGTCATCATCAAGACAGTATCGTACTGGCACAAAAACAGACACATAGATCAATGGAACAGAACAGAGAGCCCAGAAATAGACCCTCAACTCTATGGTCAACTAATCTTTGACCAAGCAGGAAAGAATGTCTGATGGAAAAAAGACAGTCTCTTCAACAAATAGTGTTGGGAAAATTGGACAGCCACATGCAGAAAAATGAAACTGGACCATTTCCTTACACCACACACAAAAATAGACTCAAAATGGATGAAAGACCTCAATGTGAGAAAGGAATCCATCAAAATCCTTGAGGAGAACACAGGCAGCAACCTCTTTGACCTCAGCCGCAGCAACTTCTTCCTATAAACATCGCCAATGGCAAGGGAAGCAAGGGCAAAAATGAACTATTGGGACACATCAAGATCAAAAGCTTTTGCACAGCAAAGGAAATAGTCAACAAAACCAAAAGACAACTGACAGAATGGGAGAAGACATTTGCAAATGACATATCAGATAAAGGGCTAGTATCCAAAATCTATAAAGAACTTATCAGGGGCGCCTGTGTGTTAAACCTCTGCCTTCGGCTCTGGTCATGATCCCAGGGTCCTGGGATTAAGCCCCGTATTGGGCTCTCTCCTTAGCATGGAGCCTGCTTCCTCCTCTCTCTCTGCCTGCTTCTCTGCCTACTTGTGATCTCTGTCTGTCAAATAAATAAATAAAATCTTAAAAAAAAAAAAGAACTTATCAAACTCAACACCCAAAGAACAAATAATCCAGTCAAGAAATGGGCAGAGGACATGAACAGACATTTCTGCAAAGACGACATCCAGATGGCCAACAGACACATGAAAAAGTTCTCCATATCACTCAGCATCAGGGAAATACAAATCAAAACCACAATAAGATACTCACGGCAGTCAGAATGGCTAAAATTAACCAGTCAGGAAACGACAGATGCTGGCGAGGTTGTGGAGAAAGGGGAACCCTCCTACACTGCTGGTGGGAATGCAAGCTGGTGGGAATGCAAGCTGGTGCAGCCACTCTGGAAAACAGCATGCAGGTTCCTCAAAAAGTTGATAATAGAGCTACCCTATGACCCAGCAATCGCACTACTGAGTATTCACACTAAAGATACAAACATAGTGATCCGAAGGGGCATGTGCACCCGAATGTTTATAGCAGCAATGTCCACAATAGCCAAACTATGGAAAAAACCTAGATGTCCATCAACAGATGAATGGATAAAGAAGATGTGGTATATATCTACAATGGAATACTATGCAGCCATCAAAAGAGATGAAATCTTGCCATTTGTGATGACGTGGATGGAACTAGAGGGTATTATGCTGAGAGAAATAAGTTAATCAGAGAAAGGCAATTATCATATGATCTCACTGATATGAGGAATTTGAGAGGCAGGGTGGGGTGTTTTGGGGGGTAGAGAAGGAAAAAATGAAACAAGATGGGATCAGGAGGGAGACAAACCATAAGAGACTTTTAATCTCACAAAACAAACTGAGGCTTGCCAGGGGGATGGGGATGGGAGAGAGTGGTTGGGTTATGGACATTGGGGAGGGTATGTGCTACAGTGACTGCTGTGAAGTGTGTGAACCTGACGATTCACAGACCTGTACCCCTGTGGCTAATAATACAGTATATGTTAATAAAAATTTTTAAAAAATTAAAAAATGGGTGTGTTCTGTAGGTGAAGTATTGTAATGGAAAGTTCATCTGAAGATGGAATGTATTTACTCTGCATTCAAGAAATTCACCCTTTAAAAAGTTTAAAATGATTTCAATACAGTATAGTGGGGCAATTAGTAAAAGTATGCTCAAGCAGCAGATTAAGCATAGAAAAAAGAATGATTGACTTTATTTAGGGTGGGATCATGAAAGTAAAGGCTTAATGAAGATAGAAACAGTAAAGTTTTAAAAGACAAATTATATTCTTTGAGTGAATAAAAGTATAATTGGCATTTCAGATAGAGTAACATGGACTATAGAGGCAAAAAAACATGTTTAGAGGACTCCAAGTAGTAGTTTAGAGGACTCCAACACAGAATGAAATGTGTTCAGGGGATGGGATTGGCAAATCAAGAGGTTGTGGTGAGAATCCCCTTGTGTAAAAAGTCATGAAAGGTATATACTGGGGGTGTTATAAATTCAATTTTCACATAAAAAATAAATTCTAATGGAGGACTAGAGGATAGTTGTGGAATGAAAAAAACCAGAGTAGAGGCACCAGTAATTGCTGTTGGAATTACGATCCTTGGATATGTCCACTTGGGGGCACCAGGCTCACAGACTGCAATGTGCCCTATGGCAATTTCTGTGGGGAGAGACATGGAGGTCCTGCGTGATGGTAAGGATGCACTGAGAAATATTAGGAAATAAAATAAAAATAAAAAGGAGAATTATTGGATGGGGGTAAGGTAGGAGGAGTCGTCTAAATGATTCTTGGGGTTTTGCCTTTAATTGATAAAACTAGTATGGATAAGACCAAAATAGTTTTGATTAGTCTAAGGAAGATAGATAAATTGTGTTAGTTTCTTTTTTCCCCAATATTCACAAGTTAATATTTAAATGGCTATATTAAAAATAGCAGCATTGTGTTCAAACTGATTTTGAATTTAAATACTGTTCCATTTGTAAAAGAATCCCGGCATATGGTGCACAACTGTTGGCTCTAAAATGTTTGCACTATTGGCCCTCATCTTCTCCCAAAATGTTGGACTGTTTAACTATTCAGAACAAAAGAAAATGGAGTTTAGTAGTCCAGTCAACAAATTTCTGGTTTTAAATATTGCTTAAATCAGAGTTAATTGATTTCATATAAAGATCCATTCCGTATCTAACCAATTGTCCACAACTGGTGAAAATTAAGTTGTTGACTTTTTTTTACCATTTTATTCAATTAATCTATTCTAAGTGTTTTTTTATTCAGTATGTAAATAAAAGGAATAGTTGAATAGATGGCAACCTAGTTACAAATAAATGCCAGTGAGATGGCCAAGAGCTTAAAAATATCATATACACTAAATCAGTGAAACTGGATTGTCTGGCCACAATTTTGTGAAGGCATTGTTCATAAGTATTCAGATTAAAACTGAACCTCCTATATAAGAGTGTTTAAATAATTTTGCAGAGAGGAAAAAGAAAGAGAGAACAACATGCAGGTAGAACTAAGTCTAACACAAAACTGAGGATTGTAAATAGATAAAAATAAAAACATGAAATTGTCCTGATGGCAAATACATTGACAAAAAGTCTGGTTCTTCTCTCATTCATGAGAAGCAATTTAGAAAGTGTGGTTTTTGAAAAGTTGGTGGGCTGGTGGGATTGAGTGCTACACTTGGATCAGTTTCTGACCACAGTGCCAGATGAGAAAATGGCCCGGGGTTTCAGGAACCTATCCAGTTTGGTGGTAATATTTTCCAAACTTAACATGAAATACTTTACTCAGTCTTATTTTTACTGGATCAGATCTGAATGAGTTTACTTTGTTGTATCATTCAGTTGGTTTGAGCCTTGTTGGTATGGCACATAAACAAAATATTCCTTTTCCTTGAATAGGAAAAGAGATTAAAAGCATAGAACTTTAATTTGAAAAACAGCCCCAATGCTGTTACTCCTTCTTTCCTTCCCCTCCTTGTTAGGTTCCATTATAAAAGTACACCTACTTTTTCCAGCTTGGAATTTAGCCCAAGACTATCATTATTTACATGGAAATAACATCCATAAATGTCACCTGGACTCTTTATTAGAATATATTCTTAGTTTACAGTGTCAAAGAAAACATTTATAGTCATGTTAGGACTTAAATTGCATTTAAATTGCAGTTGACACTAAATAACGTAAACAGCAAATACAGTTTTTTCCTAAAGACTTAAATATAATTCACATCTTTGTCTTTCTAAATCTCCTTAAAGTTTACCTCCCTTAATATTCTTGTTGCATGAGCTATTTTCATAACTTCTTGACCAAGACAGAAAGGAGAATTTAAAATATTGACAAAAGTGTTTTTTAAGTCCTAGATGCATGAAAGGCAATATTTCACGTATCTGAAGCTTAATACCTTTCAACTTGCTTCTTCTTAACAGCTCTGTTTTGTTTTTAAGTTTTTATGAGGCTGAACCAACTGAATAGTTAGCACTATATGTACTGTCCTCCTACTAAGTGGGGGCCGACTACACATTTTTTTTAATTCATGACAAAGCAAATAAATGAAGACTCAACTCATGCCTCCATTTAATGTCTTCCCACACTTTGATATGCCAATAAAACATTTCAATAATTTAAAACTCATTATATAACAAAAATATTCAATCAGTATTTTTATCTTTATTGATGAATTTGAAGTTCACTTTTTCTGCTATTTTTTTGTCAGGCCAAGAAATCAGACATAATTACTAAAATTTGTAGTTTTACAGATATCACATCCATTCTACTACTCTGTGGCCTACAGACATATTGCAACTCTAAGAGCATGTGGTTGACAATGTTGTATAGCAGCTGGTACAGAAGAAACCTGGCAGAGCACATCTCATAGAATAAAACAAGACTTCACCAGTTGCCATTGTCAGCTTTCTTGTCTTGAATATAAATTGTTACCAGAGCTGTCTTGTTAGCCACTGTCTCTATTATAATATTATGAATGTCTATATTTTTGAAATAATAAAAGAAAAGTTTCCATAAATACTTACATATCCTCATTATATTTGAATAAATAAATGATCCTTCCATTTGGCATAGTCTCCCATCTAACCATACATACTCTATAGGAAGTACTATCAAACCATCTAATCATGGTGTTGAAACTTCTGGAAAAAAATAAATTAAAATCACAGAATTTATTTAATATCAACCACTCAATGTTTAACTTAATTCTGATGGATTTTCATCTTCAAATAAATTCATATTTAAATTGACATATTTTAGTTATTCAGAGATATATGCAAAAATCTATTTGTTGAGTTGAAAAATCAGATATATCAGAAGAATGCTTTTAAAAAGAGGACTCTGGGGCACCTGGGTGGCTCAGGGGGTTGAGCCTCTGCCTTTGGCTCAGGTCATGATCTCAGGGTCCTGAGATCAAGCCACACATCAGGCTCTCTCCTCAGCAGGGAGCCTGCTCCCCACCTCTCTCTCTGCCTGCCTCTCTGCCTACTTGTGATTTCTCTCTGTCAAACAAATAAATAAAATCTTAAAAAAAAAAAGAGGACTCTAACTAATACCATATTGGTACTGCTATTTATATCACATAATTTATGTGTTGTATTATGAATAGTGATAAAATAAATACCTCAATTAGCAATAATCATGCCTCAGATGAACCTCATTGGCTATGATATAGTCATTGCGCAAAGCTTAAAAATAAATATCTCATATCATTTTATACTTCAGTAACTTTATCAGATGTTGAGTAGTCTCTAATTTTTAAATATTAAGTTAATTCCCTAGCAATTCTATTAAAATTGTTTGCCACTGTTAACCTGTTTTGGTTAATTTGCTTTTTGGCAAGACTTGCAGTATCAGAAGTTTTTGAGGTTATCCATCCTTTGTCCAGCTTTTGCTAAACTGGTTACATCCAGAGAAATCTCTTTACTTCTATCGAAGGTTGTGTATTATTGCATTTTTAAATTATGTGTGTATTTACTTCTATCACTCATTAAATGAAAAGGCAATTTTATAGGAAAGACCATAACCTTCTTTTTCTCTCTCCAGTCTCTCTCCAGTCCCTAGCATGGTAGGCATTAAATAAGTATTGTTTAAATACTTAAATTAAATACTTAAATTTAAATTAAAATACTGCTTGCCTCCAAAAGTGCATTCTTTCCCTTCATAGCCTCCTCTAATGGCCATGCAAATCAACACAAACTGTTCCACATGTGAAATCATAAACATATACACTTTCCAGACTTCACCTCTTATTCTTCCTCTATCAGTAATTTCTAAATGTTGGTGGTCTTTTATCAAGACACTTATTAACCCTAAAACTCCTTAATTTATCTATAACTCCTTTTATTTTTATCTCTCTCTTTATCCAGCTTGGAAGGCTGCCATTAGCATATTCATTATTATTTTCCCAGTATCATTCAACACTTGATCACTGATCACACATTGATCACTATTATGGTTACAATTATTGCCCTTTTCCTTGAATCTTATACCAAACAATTACTTGGCCTTTCTTCTTACTTCACAGAAAAAATTAAAGTTGCCACAAAGAGATTCTATAAGTACCTGCCTCTAAACCTCAAGTCTTTTTCATATTTCTCTTTATTATAAAGGAAAACTATTACTGTAGCTAATAATAAACTATATTCTAATATAGTACATAAATCTTTGGGTACTTTATTAATTATTTCTTACATCAATCTCTTAATCAAAAACAACTGATAGTTTTCTTGACTCTGAAATGCTTATATGCTAGATAACAGATATCAAATGTAACATTTCAATATAACTGTTATTAATCAAGTCAATAATATTTACTGAATTCATGTTAGTTGTCAAATACTGTTTTGTTATAGGGAATACAGCAAAGCCAACACAAACCCTTTTCCCTTTACATTCTCATGGGAGGAGAGAAACCAATAAATAAAATAAAATACAGATAAAAATGAGTAGAATGTATGTATACCTTATCAAAAGGCAGTAAGGACTAAGGAGGAAAACAGTGAAAGGTGAATAGACAGTCCAGAAAGGTGAATAGACAGTCCAGACATGAAGTTAGTGCAGTTTTGAATAGAGTTGTGCCTTAAAGTTACACCGGAAAATGGTAGTATTTGAGACAAATTCTAAGGATGGTAAAGAAGAGTCAATAAAGGTATTTGGAAGGTGTGTTTCCTGGGCACATGGAAGGGCAAATGAAAAGCCCTGAAGCAGGAGAAGAGCACCTGGGTAGGTAAGTCAGTTAAGTGTCAGACTCTTGATTTTGGTTCAGGTCATGATCAGGGTTGGGTGACTGTGTGTCAGTGTTGGGCTCAATGGGGAGTCTGCTTGAGATTCTCTCCCTCTCCCTCTGGTACTCTTGCATGCACTCTCTTTCTCTCTAAAGTAAATAAATAAATAAATCTTAAAAGAAAAGAAAAGCCCTGAAGGAGGAGAAAGTCCAGCATGTTTCAAGAAATGGCAAAGGGGCCTGTGTAATTGAAGCAGAAAGTGAGAGGTGACATGTGAGAAGAGTTAGATCAGAAGGGGAACAGGACTGCACTGCAGGAGAGGAGGGATACGTTTTGAATCACGTTTTAAAAGAACATCTCTGTTTACTGGGTTGAGACAAGACTGAAAGAAACAGGGACAGAAGCAGTTAGTGAGACTCACAGTTACCTAAGTCATCCATGGAAGGACAATGGCTTTCATCAGGAGAGCAGTGGTGGAGGCAGCGAGATGTTGCTGAGGTCTGGAATTCTTCTAAAGATGTAACTAACATTGATGTGTGATGTAAGGGGAAGAGGATGCAGGGATGATCCTAAGATTGTTAACACGTAGGGTTATCACTTACTTTGTGAGGGAAACTGAGGAGCAAGTCCTGGGAGAAGTTTAGGTCTTGGCTTGTAATTAGATGCCTATGCATTATCCAAGTGAAAGTAAAAGTATCAAACGGGAAGTTTAAGATACGACACTGGAGGTCAGAGGAAGTCCTGAAGTCCAATTGTGATGTGAAAAAAGCGAGCATGAAACTGGTGAATTTAATTTATACAGATAATTAGGGTAGTTAGTCTTCCTGGAGGAAATGGTTTTGAAGCTAAAGCCTAAATAATAGCTAGGATTAATTAAATGAAGAACTTGGGGAACTGAGATAATTCTAGGCAGAAGGAATTAATGGGAACATGTAATAACCTGACATAAAAAGAGACTGCTGCAATTGAGGAATTAAACATGGCTGAAGAATTGAGAATTGACTTTAGAGAATTGTGATATGAGAAAGGAAATGTATTAACTTATAGACTAACATAAATTTTGCTCCATCTTTAGACTAATGAGAAACCTTGAAGAGTTTTACACAAGCTCACATATACTTCAGATTTGCATGTCATAAAGGTGAACCTGCTTCCATTTTGGAAAACTAATTGGAGAAAATAAGACTAGAAGAAAATGCCAAACAACAACAAAAAAAGACTAGATATAAAAAGCTACTTAAAAAAAAGCTTAAACAGGAAGCTAAGAGATAATAAAGGTACATAAATGTAGATATAACTAATATGGAGAAAGTGATAAGACTGAGAAATTTTGGGACTTTCTTTTTTTTTTTTTTTTTGGTTGTAGTACCGGTCAATTAGTGAATTGGTTTGGTAGTGAAGGAAAAGGAAGAAAGGCCAATTCCAAGTTATTGTACCTGGCAACTATCTAAATGTCGGTTCTATTTATTCAGCTGGCACATACTTTTGTTAGCTGGAAAGATGAGTTCATTGCTGGACAGGCTGTCTTCTAAGAGCATGTTAAGAACTGTATACCTAATCTTGAGATCAAAAGAGTTGTACAAAAAAGTTGTACAAGGCAAATTTATGAACAGCTGACATATAAATGACATTTCAAAGTATGAGAGAAAATTGAAAGTGAGGAGAGAAGATGACCTAAAATAGAAGCCTGAGAAAGTCCAATATTAAATGGCGTATAGAGAAAACAGTGTGCAAAGGAGTATTAAGAAAGAACATCTCACTAAAAGGAAAGAAACACAAGGAAGCTTGATGGTAGAGAAGCCAGCACCGATTAAAGGCCAAGCTACATAAATACTAAAAGGGACCTTGGCACTTAGGTACAAGGAGGCCACAGGTTATTTTGGCAAGCGCAGATCTCGTCAGAGTGGTGGACATAAAATGACAAGTAGGTGAGGACATGGGAAAGTGAATAGAGTTGTTGTCAAGAAATCTGCCTGGAAAAAAAAAAAAAGTTTGCCACTGTTACAGGCAGGAGCTATAGGGTGTTAGCTAAAAGATATGAGGTGAAGCCAGTGGGCCTAATTTTTAGTATGGAAAATAACTGAACATAATTAAATGTTGATGATAAGACAGTAGATAGGGGAGAAGTGAAGATAGAAGAGAGAAAGGTCATCTTTGGTAACTAAAGAAGTCTGAGAAGAAAAGAAGAGATGAATGGACTCTAGGTACCCTTGTTAGAAGGAGAAACCATGTTATAATGGAGTGATAGGTATCACTAGATTTTTAGATTTTGTGAAAGCAATGAATACTCATGTCTCTATACGGAAGGAGGTAAGATTAACAGCTAAGAGAGGAAATTATTATGCTTGAGATGGATGGAGAACTTCTTAAATAGTAATTGAATGGAAGTGAAAGAGGTAATTAAATAAATATTCTAGGATTGCTGGGCATGTTGAGGTGGTATGCATGGATTTACCAACATGTCCGCAGGTTGCTTTGGAAGCTGCATCCTATTTCATGTTATGTTAGGCTCTGTCTAAACAAAAAAGTTACTGTACAATGAGAGCAACTCAATCTATTTCCTAGGGAATATGACAATAAATTGTGCTGAAATTTTCTACCAGAAACCCAAATTTCTAAGGGGTGCTGGGTGGATCAGTTGGTTAAACATCTGACTTGAGCTCAGATCATGATCTCAGGGTCCTGGAATGGAGTCCAGTGTCAGGATATCTGCTCAGTGGGGAATCTGCTTATTCTTGTCCTTCTGCCCCTCCCCTACTTATGCTCTCTCTCTCTCATATAAATAAAATATTTTTAAAAAAGAAACTCAAACTTCTGAGATTATTGTGTCTTAATTAAAAAACAACAAGAACAGGGGCGCCTGGGTGGCTCAGTGGGTTAAAGCCTCTGCCTTCAGCTCAGGTCATGATCCCAGGGTCCTGGGATTGAGCCCTGCATCGGGCTCTCTGCTCAGCAGAGAGCCTGCTTCCTCCCTTCTCTTGCCCTGCCTGCCTCTCTGCTCAGCAGAGAGCCTGCTTCCTCCCTTCTCTTGCCCTGCCTGCCTCTCTGCCTACTTGTGATCTGTCAAATAAATAAATAAAAATCTTAAAAAAAAACAACAACAAGAACAACAAAACACCATTATATTGGATAATTCCGATTAAAATTTGGGATAAAATAAAAGAAATTTCAAGGTATTATTTTGTAATAATTTTACTCAACATCTCTAATTTTCTTTTTGCTAGTTTGGTCATTGGAATTAGAATTTCATATTTAAGATTAGGAAAGTGAAATTGTTTTTTATAATGTTTATGAGAAATTGATGTTTTGAATTAAGGAAGCAGTTGGTTTTCACTGGTGAAACTTTTTATAACTGGCTTTATGAAGTAATGTTCAGGCAAGTAATGATCATATATTTGCATAACAGAAAAAAATACCATATCCTTGATTGTTCATTTCCAATCTTTCAATAAGGCTATTTGTCTGGTAGGATTTCATCCACAGAAGTTTTACAAAGGTTTCATATACAATTGCATATCCACTTTATGAAAGTCTTTAATCCTTTAAACTATGATGTCTTTAATCCTTTAAATATCTCTTTCTTATAACTGAAGAATGAGGAGATTTATAATATGCAACTATTACATGTGCTGACCATGATCTTGAAAGTGGAAGAATTTTCTTTCTTTTTTTTAAATTTATTTATTTTTAGCGTAGCAGTACTCATTGTTTTTGCACCACACCCAGTGCTCCATGCAATACATGCCCTCTCTATTACCCTCCACCTGGTTCCCCAACCTCCCACCCCTCGCCCCTTCAAAACCCTCAGGTTGTTTTTCAGAGTCCATAGTCTCTCTTGGTTCATCTCCCCTTCCAATTTCCCCCAACTCCCTTCTCCTCTCCATCTCCCCATGTCCTCCATGTTCTTTGTTATGCTCCACAAATAAGTGAAACCATATGATACTTGACTCTCTCTGCTTGACTTATTTCACTCAGCATAATCTCTTCCAGTCCCGTCCATGTTGCTATAAAAGTTGGGTATTCATCCTTTCTGATGGAGGCATAATACTCCATCGTGTATATGGACCACATCTTCCTTATCCATTCGTCCATTGAAGGGCATCTTGGTTCTTTCCACAGTTTGGCCACCGTGGCCATTGCTGCTATAAACGTTGGGGTACAGATGGCCCTTCTTTTCACTACATCTGTATCTTTGGGGTAAATACCCAGTAGTGCAATTGCAGGGTCATAGGGAAGCTTTATTTTTAATTTCTTGAGGAATCTCCACACTGTTCTCCAAAGTGGCTGCACCAACTTGCATTCCCACCAACAGTGTAAGAGGGTTCCCCTTTTTCCACAACCTCTCCAACACACGTTGTTTCCTGTCTTGCTAATTTTGGCCATTCTAACTGGTGTAAGATGATATCTCAATGAGGTTTTAATTTGAATCTCCCTGATGGCTAGTGATGATGAGCATTTTTTCATGTGTCTGATAGCCATTTGTATGTCCTCATTGGAGAAGTGTCTGTTCATACCTTCTGCCCATTTTTTGATATGATTATCTGTTTTGTGTGTGTTGAGTTTGAGGAGTTCTTTATAGATCCTGCATATCAACCTTTTGTCTGTACTGTCATTTACAAATATCTTCTCCCATTCCGTGGGTTGCCTCTTTCTTTTGTTGACTGTTTCCTTTGCTGTGCAGAAGCTTTTGATTTTGATGAAGTCCCAAAAGTTCATTTTCGCTTTTGTTTCCTTTGCCTTTGGAGACATATCTTGAAAGAAGTTGCTGTGGCTGATGTTGAACAGGTTACTGTCTATGTTCTCCTCTAGGATTCTGATGGATGGATCCTCGTAGTCATTTTGGTAAGAGATAACTGAATGGATACAGCTGGATGTATCGACGGTGGTGCAGTCAAGGTGCACCCTGGAACGCTTCTGTGCAATCAGGATTCCCCACCCAAATGAGAGAAAAAAGAAAAGAAAAAGAAATAGAGAAGAAGAAAAAAAAAAGAAAAGAAAAGAAAAAAGAGAGAGAGAGAGACAGGAAAAAAAGGGAAGATAAAAGAGAAGGCTCAGCCCAAATGGGCCCCAAGGTAAGATTTATGAAGTATACAAACAAAAACAGACAAACAAAAAGACTGATAAAAGTCTATGACAAGAGAAAAAAATATATATATAAAAGCAAAAAAAAGATAGAAACTCAGTGTGGGCGAGGAAGGTTATTTTGATTCTTCCTGGATGTATCTTGATGTTTTTGTTAAAGGAATCAACTTTCCCAAGATAAAGGGGGATTAAAAATTGGTTTACCTATAGGGGTAGCATTGATTGGGGAAAGGGGATTACCTTGAAGTTTAATTCTATGTATATTAGAAAATAAAAATTAAAAAAGAATAAACTAAACTAAATTAAAATTTAAAAAAAAATTTAAAAAATAGAAAAGCAAAAGAAAAACACGGGTGTATGTAACAAAAAGTTCAGGTTAGAAGGTTATTAAGGCAGGCGCCTGGGTGGCTCAGTGGGTTAAGCCGCTGCCTTTGGCTCAGGTCATGATCCCAGGGTCCTGGGATCGAGTCCCGCATCGGGCTCTCTGCTCAGCGGGGAGCCTGCTTCTACCCTGCTCCCTCTCTCTCTGCCTGCCTTTCTGCCTACTTGTGATCTCTGTCTGTCAAATAAATAAATAAAATTTAAAAAAAAAAAAGAAGGTTGTTAAGGAATTTGATGTACTGGACATCTCACTGTGATGGTAAATAGGTTAAAAAAATTATCTATATGCATAAAAAAAGAGCCAAATATTGGTAAAGAGTTAAAAATAAAAGTTGTATTTATGAAGTAGTGGTGGTTGTTCTCTTGTAGTCTTTTTTTTTTTTTTTCTTCCTTCCTGGTTGGTTTTCTGGGGCAGGGGCCTGCCACGTGGGTTTTCAGACAATGATGTTCCCTGAGTTAGGTCCTCATGCCCCCCTCAAGGGGGTGGGCTCTGAGGAAACCGTTTTTTTTTCAGGCTTTTGTTCTCTGGAGGTTTTTATGTTCTTTCATCTGTTTTCTCTCATCTTGAAAGCTTTTGATGGTTTTGGGAGGTTTAGAGGAGAGCAAACTGCGCCCCGACCTCCCTCTCAGAGAGAAGCCTCAGAATGCTCTGCAGAGTTGCTGGCAGAGTAGGTTCTGAGTCCCGGGGATGCAGGATCTCCTCCTTGTACCCAATACCAAGGCAGCGGTGGCTGTCTGGGCAGCTCCAGACCACCAGAGAGGTTCCAAGCAGCGATCACACACTGAGATTTTCCCGCTGGCCTGGGCTGGGAATGCCTGGTTTTTCAGGATGCCAGAGCTCCAGGCTAGTACCTGTGCACACCTCTCCCAGGGGAGGGTGTGGGATGCGCGCGTTTCAGGAATGCTGTCTAGCCAGGCTCCCAGCCCCTCTTGGGAGCCGGACCCCATGCGTTCTCAGGCGTGCTGGCAGCTCAGGGACCATGATCTGCTTTCTCCGCCGCACTCTCTCTGGCTCAGCACCAGGGGAGGC
This sequence comes from Meles meles, assembly GCF_922984935.1. NCBI lineage: Eukaryota > Metazoa > Chordata > Mammalia > Carnivora > Mustelidae > Meles > Meles meles. The sequence goes on from NC_060075.1 coordinate 82,963,536, forward strand.
TGTCCTGGGTCTGGGGACTTAAGCTCCTGTCCCTAACCGCCCCGATTCCCACAGTATCCCCCCATGATCCTTTGCTCTGTTTTTTTTTTTTTTTTTTCTTGAGTGTTTTCAACCAGACTCCAAGCTAATGCTGGTCCCCAGACACAGGGCACTCTTGTATTGGGGTATTACTTTCCAATCGGTCGCCTCTGGTGGCTCCCTCCCCCTTTTGTTTATCTTCCGATATCAGTCCCACGTTCCCACTCTGCTTTACCTGCCACTGGTGTCTTCTGCTCCTGTAGAGATCCAGACGTGTATAATTCTGATCTCAGGCTGATTTCATGGGTGATCAGAGTTCTTTGGTAGGTAATCAGCTCACTTTAGGGGACAGGTTGAAACGGCACCTCCTACTTCCCCGCCATCTTGACCCACCGAAAGTGGAAGAATTTTCTATATAAATGTGCAGACAATGTGAATGGTGCCCCAGAGCTTAGCAAGGTGATGATTCTAATTCCACTATATGAATGTAACATAATTTATTATTTTTCTTTTTTAAATGTTTGCATCTTTTTTTCTTGCAATGATGAAAAATCACTATTAGCGTTATTTTACTTATCTCTTGAGCATATATGAAAGAATTTCTCTAGACACTCTAACGAGAGTAGAAATCTGGTCATAGTACAACGAAATGCTTAACTTTACTAAGTACTGTCACACTCGGAGATTTTTTTCGGTTTCTGAGGCCAATAGCCATGTGTGAGAGTTGCTATTGGTCTTTGTGAAGACTTGATTTTGACAGACTGGTTTATTTGTTTTTTAACCTAGAGTCTGTAAAATCTCATTTTGATTTTAATTTCTTTCTTTTATTATTAATGAGATTGAATATTTTTTCATATGTTTATTGCCCCTTTGTGTTTTCTCTTTTGTGAAGTAGGCATTCAAGTCTTTTGCTCATTTTTCTATTGGGTTGTTTGCATTTTTCTTATAAATTGTTTCATTGAATATTTTACATCAGTTTGAATACATATCCTTTGATAGTTAAATGTGTTGCAACTATTAAAAAAAGAAGAAAGCTAAAAGCCTTCTGAACATTGTGAGAGTTTCCTCTATAAAAAAGGAACACAAAAATACAAGCATACTTAAAAACTCTTGCAAATATTAGAGGTTCTTAATATTTGCAATCTAAATGTATTTTGAAGGATAATATTCAATAATTAAGTTTGTTTTCTCTTATTTGTGCAATCACTAATAAGTGAAGTCCAATCAAAGGAACAATTCAATTTAGTAAACCATTTTGAGTTATTTAAAGGAAAAGAAAGACCATTAAAATATCTGTAACCAGTACAATATATTTATAAAATATCATGTCTATTGTTAAAATCATCCTCTGTGTAACAAATGTGAATAATATTATCTTGGTTTTTGGTGCAAAATTAAAAATGTAGCCTTTAATATTATCATTTTTGACAGCTAGAACAGATATCTATAAATATTTGAAATTAGCAGGTAGCAAATTATTTAAAAGTTGTAATAAAATCCTATTGTAGGAAAAGTATGGGACTTAAAAATTTCTTTTTAAAATTTTTAGTGTGTAGAAACACAACTGGCTAGTTTTGACAATTTCTTTCATATGTCACCAAAAGCACAGGCAAAAAAAAGAGAGAAGTGGGGCTATATCAAACTACAACCTCTCTGAACAGCAAAGGAAGCAACCAACAGAATTAAAAAGCAAGCTATAGAACGTGAAAACATATTTGCAAATCATATGTTTGATAAAGGGTTAATTTGCAAAATATATCAGGAATTCCAATAACTTAGTAGCAAAAAAACCCCGAAAAACACAATTTTAAAGATTAAACAAAAGAGCGGAAGACATTTCTCCAAAGAAGAAATGCAAAAAAGCCAACAGATATATGAAAAGATGATCAACATTATTAATCATCACAGAAAAGCAAATCAGAAGTACAATGAGATATTACTTCACACCTAGGAGGATGGCTATAAATAAATAAGCAAATAAAAAAGTAATTAAATACAAGATTTGACCAGGTTGTGGTAAAATTGGAATCTTTGTACAATATTGGTAGAAATGTAACACTGCATCCCAGTAGTGGAAAACACTACAGAGATGACTCAAAAAATTAAAAATACAACTACCATATCTAGCAATCCCACTTCTGGTTGACTAGCCAAAGATCTGAAATCAGGAACTTGATGAGATACCTGCATTACATGTTCATTATAGCACTATTCACAACAGCAACATATGAATACAACCCCAGTGTTCATCAGTATATGAACAGAGAAAATATGATATTTTAATACATGGAATATTATTCAGCTTTTGAGAATAATGAAATCCTGCCATTTGCATACCTAAATAAAATAAGTCAATCACAGAAGAACAAATCCTGCATGGTTTAGATATAAGGTATCTCAAATAGTCAAACTCATAGAAGCAGAGGATACAATAGTGGTTGCTAGGGGTGGAAAGAAGGTTGTTATTCAATAGGTATAAAGTTTCAGTTATGCTAGACTAGTAAATTCTAGAAACTTTCTCTTCCTTCCCTCCTTCCTTTCTTTTTTTCTTCTTTCTTTTTTTTTGCTGAATCATTACCTTGGAGTATCTTGTATTTATCCTTTTAAAGCTTTATTGAAATATAATAGATTTGCGGGGTGCCTGGGTGACTCAGTGGGTTAAAGCCTCTGTCTTCAGCTCAGGTCATGATCCCAGGGTCCTGGGATCGAGCCCCGCATCGGGCTCTCTGCTCAGCGAGCAGCCTGCTTTCCTCTCTCTCTGCCTGCCTCTCTGCCTACTTGTGATCTCTCTCTGTCGAATAAACATTTAAAAAAAAAAAGAAATATAATAGATTTGCAAAGAACTGCACACATTTAAAGTGTACAATTTTGTGAGTTTGGACATAGGTAAACAATTATGGTATTACCACCACAATGAAGGTATTAGACATATCCAACAACTCCTGGAGTTTCCCTGTGTCCTTTTTTGAGGGATATGGGGATGGGAGGGTGAGAACATTTATGAGATCTACTCTCTTAACAAAATTTTTAAGTGCATAATACTGTATTTTTAACTATAGGCATTTTGTTACATCGCAGACCTATAGAATTTACTAGTCCAGCATAACCGTAGTCCCACTTGTTTATTTTTGCTTTTGTTGCCTGAACTTTTGGTGACATATGAAAGAAGTCATTGTCAAAACCAGTCAATTGCATTTCTACATGCACAAAAATAACTATTTTTTTAAAAATTGAAAAAACATCATTTAAAATAGCATTAAAAAGAGTAAGATATTTAAGAATAAACTTTTTTCAGCAGAAAACTCTTGTACACCAAAAACTACCCAAAATGATGTAAGAAATTAAAGGGGACACATAAATGGGAAGACATCCCATTTTCATGGACTGGAAGGCTTAATTTTCTTAAAATGTCCATAGTACCCAAAGTGATCTACAGATTCAATGTTATCCCATCAAAATCTCAATGACATTTGTGTGTGTGTGTAAACTGAAAAAAAAAATCCCAAAATTCATATAAAATGACGAAATATCCATAATAGCCAAAACAATCTTCAGAAAGAAGAAGAAAAAACACAGGAGGCATCTCACTTCCTGATTTCAAAATATATTACAAAGTAACAGTAATTAAAACAATATGGCATGGACAGAAACACAAACATATAGACCAATGGAATAGAATGGAGAGCCCAAAAATAAATCCTAACATATGTGGTCAACTGATCTTTGGCAAAAGTGCCAAGAACACACAATGGGGAAAGGATAGTCTCTTCAATAAATGGTGTTAGGCATAAGAGACTATGGACTCTGAAAAACAACCTGAGGGTTTTGAAGGGGTGGGGGTGGGAGGTTGGGGGAACCAGGTGGTGGGTAATAGGGAGGGCACGTATTGCATGGAGCACTGGGTGTTGTGCAAAAACAATGAATACTGTTACGCTGAAAAAAAATAAATAAATTTATTTAAAAAATGGTGTTAGGAAAACTGGATATCTACATGAAAAAAAAAATTGAAGTGAAATTTGACCCATAACTTATACCATATACAAAAATCAACTCAACATGTATTAAAGACTTACCTGAAACTATAAAAGTTCTAATAGAAAGGATGTAGGAAAAGTACAAATGTCTTTTAAATTCCAAATGTATGAAGGTTTCATATATCCTATCATGTAACCATCAGAAATAATTCCTCTAATTAAATTCATGAAAAGACATAGGATTTTCATTTTTTGTACTAACTTAATGCTAATATATCTCCCTGTATGAATAAAAAATAAACCCCAAATATTAACAATTACATACTAACATTACCTAGAAGTTCATCTTATTAAAACATCATAAATAAGCTATATACCTGAAAACATATGTAACTTGGCATTGAATCAATTACACTCTCTATGTCCTTTTCATTTTTGTTAATAATGGAAAATATTCATAAAGAATGCAGAGTTTATTGTTCAAAGTAGCTAGCTTTAAAACACTGCTTTTTAGGCTAAAATATAAAAAAATATTTATTTATCTATTTATTTTTTATTGTTGAGATGGCAAGTCATACACTGATACCAACTACCATAATATAACCTTGGTATATGATATTGTTCTCTGGAGTCCATCAATATTAACGTGCCCTGATTTGGCTATATATTTTTTCTATGTCTTATATGAATTAAACGTGATTCATTAATCTGTTTCCAGTTAAAATTAGATAAATTATAGGATAAATGTTTAGCTTTTTGCTAGCTCAGGATTTTTTTTCTGAAAGCTGCTCAAATTACTTATTTATTTGTTTGTTTTATTTTCAAATAGCCAACACATAATACATCATTCGTTTTTGATGTAGTGTTCAATGATTCATTAGTTGCATATAAGACCCAGTGCTCATCACCACACTTGCCCTCCTTAATACCCAGTCCCATGTTATCACCTCCCCCCATCCTCCTCCCTTCTGAAACCCTGAGTTTGTTTCTCAGAGTCCAGAGTCTTTCATGGTTTGTCTCTTTCTCTGATTGCTTCCCATTCAGCTTTTCCTTCCTTTCCCTGTGGTCTTCCACACTAGTCCTTATGTATTATTTCATTTTAATGACATTAAACTGACTTCCAATGTCAAAATAATTATAGTAAAATTTTATAATAATAATATTTTGATCACTTACAATGATACAGGTACTGCATTAAGGATTTTACTTACATAACTTGTTTATTACTCAGAATTCTCTGAGGTATTCTGGTATCATAAATTTTTATTTCTATTTTAAACATGTAAAGTCTGAGATGGATAGAGATTAAGTAATATGCAGTAGCATACAGTGATAACTGTTAGTACTCAAAAACTTAAACCTTAAGAAATTCCTTATTGAATTATTTTAAAAATTCAAAAGTCAACTTAGTCTAAAAAATTTTTTTAATCACCTGGTGATAATATGAGGAAAAATAAATATTAAAATTCTCTATGACTTTTGTAAACTAGCATGTCTGTTAATGCTTGGATCATCTATTTCTAAATTTTAAAATAAAATGTAAATATTATTATTCACAAAAGTAGGTTTTCATCATAATAAATGGATACTTACATATCTTTTGAAATATGATTTATTACCATATAAAAATAAGGCTGAATGGAAGCAAATGAGGATCCATTGAAAATAAAACATCTATTTCAGCACGTAAATTTAAACTTTGAAAAAACAATTTTAAAATCTATTTGAAGTATATATCTTCATAACTTACCCAACTAAATTATTCCTTTCTATAAATTATATTTTAGAACATGAAAAGTATTAAATTTCAATACTTCGCTAAATAAGTTAAATTTTTGCATTTTATAAAACAATGGTAGTCATTAAAATAATACAATACCTAGTAGTAAATTTAGAAAGAACACATATTTTCCTGTTTTTGTTTTTTCACAAAATAGAATAACAAATATTGAAGTGAAACCCTATTGATAAAAATCTGGAATGAAAGCAATAGTTTAAGGTACAAGTACATACTTCATTTATGAAATCAAAATGTAGAATATGCATTTTGGTAAGTTTTATACATTATTATATGCATTAAATATTCAACAAATACTTTTATAAACTTAGCCAAAAACTGTGCAAAGAACTGGGGATACAATGTGAAAAAAAATAGTCTTTCTTTCCCACCAGACCTTAAACTCTGAGACCAATGGAAAAGATGAACAGTCATTTAAAATGTAATGTAAAAAGAGGCCGATGAGAGCAGAAATTGGGGAATAAACTAAAATATAACAAAGGGAGAAGGAGGGGCGCCTGGGTGGGTCAGTGGTTTAAGCCGCTGCCTTCGGCTCAGGTCATGATCTCAGGGTCCTGGGATCGAGTCCCGCATCGGGCTCTCTGCTCGGCAGGGAGCCTGCTTCCCTCTCACTCTCTCTGCCTGCCTCTCTGCCTACTTGTATCTCTCTCTGCCAAATAAATAAATAAAATCTTTAAAAAAAAAAAACAAAGGGAGAAGGATAGGAATATTATCCTGAAAGAAATGCTGACACAGCTGAGACCTGAAATCTCTGTGGTATTTGCAATGAAAAGTGAATTTCAGGAAAAGAAAATGATTTCAACAAAATGCAAGACTTATATTAAGGGAGCACAAGACAATCATGCAAATGAAAGTAATTTTGTATATATTTTTAGATGAAGTAAATAAAATTTTAGAAATCCTCACTTTAATTTTTCTCTCTTCCAGGGTTTCTGGTGAGGGAGAAATTAGACAATGTATAATATTAATGATACCCCATTATTCTAATAACTGGGTATGTCACCAATAGTACTGGATATGTGGTTAGAACAAATTAACATAAATATGACATACAAGGAAGAACAAATTATAGTTTATTACACTTTTACCAATTAACCTAAAATGACTAAGCTCATAGACTAAGTCCTAACTGATTTGCCTCACAAATTCAGGTAAAGAACCTGGGCCACAGTAAGAGCAGGTGGATCAGAATAAGTGGCAGGTATTGCCCAAATATGCTCATGACTATGTGATGCATAAAGCAATAAAAAGATCAACATATGGGCATAGGAAACAGAGAAGAGAAAGTAGAGCCTGAACAGCACTCTATGTATTAACCTGGACAAAAGCAAAAACTTGACCTGTCAGTGTCCAGGAATGAAAATGTTTCAGGGTGTGTGGCCAAGGGAGAAGGTGACTGAAGTGGATTACATAGAAGTAATTTGCACAGAGATCATCAAGGATCATCCGCACAGGAATGCTGAAATCCTCCAAATAAGAGGACTTACGAGACTTTAAAGAAAGAAAATGATTCAGGTTCTAGAGTCTTGCTGAACAAAAAAAAAATGACCATGAATTTGATGAAACAAAGATAGGGGATACACTCAAGAGAAAGTGAGTTTCAAAAGATAAAAGTTATTTTATGATGGAGTAGAAGAAAAATACTCTGAAAATGGCTTTGTGAATTCCAGGATTTTATGGTAGAAATTTTTAGAAGAGATAGAAATAGAAATTCAGAATAATGACACAGTGAGGAAGCAGAAGTCAACATGAAGATGTGAATATAATAGAACTTAAATGACTGGAAAGGAGTAAGGCAAGGTAAATAGAGAAATGAACTGTAGAGGGATGGTTGTAGTGAGAAATAGAACTTCTTTATTTGGATTTAGCTATTTTCTAGGTGGTTTAAGAGATTTGGATTTGTTCTTTGTCTGCCAGAGAACAGACGTCTTTCTTCAGAGCTCTTAACATGATGAATCCTAGGGAGTGACATAATGTGTGTCTCTTAAGGCTGGCAAATCAAAAAGGTCCTGGGGCCATGTGCAGTCCAGTGGTCTATTTAATACTGGTTTTATATAGATATGATGTGTGCATCCTTAAATTAAAAATTGAGACAAGCATACTTCCTCAAGATGATAAACTACAGATAATAGAAAATGAATAATAAGAATATATTTATTTTAGGGGTGCCTGGGTGGCTCAGTGAGTTAAAGCCTCTGCCTTCTGCTCGGGTCATGATCCCAGGGTCCTGAGATTGAGCCCCACATCCGGCTCTCTGCTCGGCAGGGAGTCTGCTTCCCTTCCTTTCTTTCGGCCTGCCTCTCTGCCTACTTGTGATCTCTGTCTGTCAAATAAATAAATAAAATCTTCAAAAAAAAAAGTTTTATAAAAAAAGAATATATTTATTTTAATTTTAAAACCATTAGATTTTAATTAGATTAATTCATTTTTTCTTAAAAATTTTCCATGTAACTCCTTGCTTTTGAGTTTCAAAAAAATGAAAGAAAACAGGAAACAGAATGGATGATATAATATGAAAATAGAAGCAGATTATTCAATAGAGATGTGTGTTTGTTCACTATTACATATGATTGCTGGTGGCAAATGAATTTCCTGATCTGCTTCCCAAATCACTGAAGTTAGTGGTTCCATCATGAATGAGACATGCCCACTAGTGAGAGGAGCATAAGCAAACTGGACACTGGGAAATTATTTATTTTGATTTGGCTGTCATTGCTTAAGAGTTTCCTTAGACTCAACCTCCATCTTCATTTCACCACAGAATAGAACCATTATCTTGGCATCACAGCTTAACTTACTGATTATTCCATTGGGGGTCAATGAATTAATAATAAGGGGTTTAATCTGATAAAATCAGCTTATAAACAATGTCAAGGGAAAATTTCCAAAAAATGGCTCTGAGGGGAAAAATAACAAAACAAAATTAAATACTTGTGGGTGCTAAAAAAAATCTGAATTAAAAACAGCATCTAACATCAATTTAGTACAAGAAAAAAATCACTTTTGTGAATCACAAAGTACAATCTTTTTAAAATATTTATATAAATACAAGTTGTTGAGGCACCTAGTTGGCCCAGTTGGTTAAGTGTCTGACTCTTTGTTTCAACTCAGGTTGTGATCTCAGGGTCATGAGATCAAGCCCCACGTCAGGCTCCCTGCTCAGTGGGGAGTGTGCTTGAGATTCTCTCTCCCTCTCTCTCTGCCCCTCCTGCTTATGTGTGTCTTCTCTCTCTCCCAAATAAGTAAGTAAATCTTTAAAAAAATGCATGAGTTGATAATAAACCAACAAGATTAGAAAGTTTATAACATTAATAAAATTATTATAATAAATAATCTCAGAAAGGAATGCAGAAAGTGATGCCAGCAAGAACTAAGTAGAGATTATCTACTACACAAAAATATGACAAATACTGTCTTAGTACATCATGTAATAAACATTGGAATTTATAACTGAATATATCTATTTTGTATTTGTATTTATACACATACAACTTGTATTTGTATTTTGTATTTGTACTGAATTTGTAATTGAATATATTTTTTCTAGCATGTTACAGTTTTATGTCTTCTACTTAAGGCTAAAATTATTTTCTCTAATATCATATGAAATATGTATTTTAAAGGATTAACATCTTATTACTCAATATAAGATCTTATAACTCAATATAATTCAAATCGTACAACTCCATTATTCTCCAGTTTATATTCTTACAAGTTAAAGATCTAAGTTCTTAAATTTCAGACTGAGATTGTAATAAATCTGTGCCTTTAGAGTGCAACTGTTCTCTGCTTACACATTTTTTTAAACAATAACCATAAAATTACCTTGTTCTTATCTTTACATCTTTTGTTGTCATTAAAAGGGCCCAAACATTTAATAAATGTACATTTAGTAAATACCAACCATGTCCCTATTACTCTATTAGTCCCATGGCCTATGGTCAAGAAAAACAAACTAAAACTAACAGAAATGAAAAAAAAATATCAAATTTTGTGGCATTGATTTTATGGGACACCAGAATTCAGTGAAAGAGAGATCTGTGTTTGCGGGAAGCAGGGAAAGCTTCGTTGAAAATACAAATATAAACAGTGTGGAGATTCCTCAAGAAATTAAAAATAGAGTTTCCCTATGACCCTGCAATTGCACTGCTGGGTATTTACCCCAAAGATACAGATGTAGTGACAAGAAGGGCCATCTGTACCCCAATGTTTATTGCAGCAATGGCCATGGTCGCCAAACTGTGGAAAGAACCAAGATGCCCTTCAACGGACGAATGGATAAGGAAGATGTGGTCCATATACACGATGGAGTATTATACCTCCATCAGAAAGGATGAATACCCAACTTCTGTAGCAACATGGACGGGACTGGAAGAGATTATGCTGAGTGAAATAAGTCAAGCAGAGAGAGTCAAGTATCATATGGTTTCACTTATTTGTGGAGCATAACAAAGAACATGGAGGACATGGGGAGATGGAGAGGAGAAGAGGATTGTGGGAAATTGGAAGGGGAGATGAACCATGAGAGACTATGGACTCTGAAAAACAACCTGAGGGTTTTGAAGGGGTGGGAGATGGGAGGTTGGGGAACCAGGTGGAGGGTAATAGAGAGGGCATGTATTGCATGGAGCACTGGGTGTGGTGCAAAAACAATGAGTACTGTTATGTTGAAAATAAATAAATTAATTAAAAAAATACAAATATAAATTATAGGGACAAAAATATAAGGGGAATTGCATGGGCTCCTTGAGGAACAACATGAAATCAGTTAAAACAAGTTTAAACTTCACCAAAGAAACATAAACTGAATGTTTATGTATTCCCCGATAGATGTAGCATAGAACTTTTCTTTTGTATTTATTATATATACTAGGAAGTCTGTATAGCATATATGCATATCCATCTATTCCGTATCTATCTATACATGTATATGGTGAATATACATTTACATACATATAGATTATGTAACATACCCACGCACACTGGTCCAAAATGTCTTGAAAATATAATTGACTCTCTTTAGCCCCACAAATCTAGAGCTCAACCAACAATTCTAGACCAAAAATCTAGGAAAATAGCTGACTCTTTTTACAGAAGGTCTTGCTCCTGCTACTTCCCCCATCCTCTGCTCTCTGCCCGGTACCACCCTCCATATTTCCCTTGAGAAAAGTTGAAAAGTGTGTTGCCAGGATTATGTTATAACACAATCCTTTTTTTTTAAATATTTTATTTATTTGACCAAGAGAAACCACAAGCAGGCAGAGAGGCAGGCAGAGAGAGAGGAGGAAGCAGGCTCCCTGCGGAGCAGAGAGCCTGATGCGGGGCTCGATCCCAGGACCCTGAGATCATGACCTGAGCCAAAGGCAGAGGTTTAACCCACTGAGCCACCCAGGCACCCCTAAAACAATCCTTTTTGATGTTACATTCAAACTGTCATGAAAGAACTTACTCCAAAAAGTAGTTAAAGATTTTATTGGGAAGCATTTCTAAAGGGCCTGTAAATCCACACTGTGTGAGAATGAACATTGGGAAGGCTTATATAGTTCATGGTTATACTCTAGAAGTGGACACAGATCTGCTTTGGTTGCTTAGTTTTCATTTTGATGCCATCATATTAGTAAGTGCAATACTAGAAATCTGATAAAAACAGGTTTAAACTTGAGATTGCCCATTTGATGTTAAATGGATGGACAAAATTTATATTCTGAAAGAATCATACACATTGAACTTCAAACATAATTTTGAAGAATCTAAGGTAAGTGGAAAAGGTAACATCTTTCTATCTCAGAAGAAATGAAAGAGGGATAGGGACAGATGGAGAGAGATGGATTTCCTGAGGACAACAGATTGAATGGTTATTTTCATATACAAATGTTGTACGATAATTGCAAGTAACATGAAACTCCCTCATCAGCAGACCAGTGTTTTGTGTTTCCTGAAACAATTGGAACCACAGTCATAAACACTATTTCACCTCTTGCCTGGCTTGTGTCCATTTAGAGACACAGACAGGTTATTCATAAGGCTCCAAGATCTGGAAAAGCCTAAGCAGAAAACCTGTTTGGCAGAACCTCAAATTCTCTTTTTATTGTTTTTCAAAGAACTGAACCTCAACTTTAAAGCCATATTTGTGGCAAAGAGAGTTTAATTTATACCATATAGAATTGCTTATTCTAATCTCATCCAAATATTATTTTATAGTGACTTTTTTATATCCAAAATGCCAAACATTTTATTTTCATAGTACAGTTTTGTTTTTATGAATGGCAAAATCATTTATTATAAAAGATAAACAAACAAAAAAACTGCTGTATTTGGTTTTTTGAAACCAAGCAAATATTTCTGAAATATAGAGGTAAGATGCATATCCTAGCCACACTATTTAGCATATCTGGTGACAATGGTGGCATATGTAAAAAAGTCATACATATGTATATAACTTTCATCCAGTAACTATTAATGCAGATATATATATCTATAGATATAAAATCAGCAATAGAAAAACATACGAATTTTTTATGTTTCTTTTCAGAAAAAAAACTGTAGTTAAATTTGAGATGAATGAGAAAAGAGAATTTAAGAATATTTTTCTCCTATTTTCCCTTTGCATTGTAAATGAAAATTATATTGAGTGCTTTGAAAAAAAGGTCAGAAATCCTATCCAGAAGGTATAAATAAAATTGAGGTATCTTTAAACTTTCCTGTAGTTTCTTTTGTTATTTTTGGGGGGCAGGGGGAGAGTTGATAAGCACTCTTTAATTCAATAGTACAGTGAAAATGACCTCAACTTTAATTATTTTTATTTTGATTTAAAGTCTAAATTCTGTATCTTTTCTCAGCATAGGATTTTGAAACTGCTAAAACAATTAGTTCTTATTTTAATATTGTTACTTTCCTTTGCACAACTTTCTTAGAAAATGCTTTTGACGCTCATTCAAACTTTCTTGGCATTTGACTTTTCCATTTCTCTCTAACGTTTATAAGTGTCAACTGGCTTATCTACCTGGTTTTAAAAAAAAAGTAAAATTCAGGACATTTTTAGCCAAGTTCATCTCAGTCATTCATTAGCACTTGGAAATGTTTAGGCATAAAAATAAAATTAGTAGGATAATGTTTCTCATATTATAAGTTTTAAACACTTGACCATAAACAAATAGTTGCTACTATTTGAATCACATGATGAAAAAGAAAATCTGATGATTGCCTAGATCAGTCAAGTTTTTGTATTGCATGGCCATTCAATTTTGCTTTAAGTGCTAATTTTTGAGCTGGCAATAATTTTTTCCTTTTTTTTTTAAACTGGAATATATAAATTGGCCCAAGTTTTGATCAGGTCTTTTTATGACATTTTTCCTTTATCAGCACCACTAGAATATACTTCTATAGCCAAACTTCAAATAATGGAGATTTAGTGAATTTCACTATGTCCTTATTGTGATGTGTATTTCTCCTCTCCACTTTGTTTCTGCTCATTTGTTCCTCAATTCTTTGACTGATCTTCCTTATTCTTTTATTTGCTCTTTTTCTTGTTCATTGTAACAAAAGGTTGGCTATAAAGTTTCTTAGCCTGCTTTTATCTTCCATGTACTTTTTCCAGACCACACTGTCCACATGGCTTTCTCAACTACTTACAGGTTATAAAGTCCCCAGTTCCACTCCCAGCATAAGATGGCACTCTTGTGACCTCCAAGGTCTCTCTGTATACTCTTCAAGCACTGTAATCATTTCTAACTAAACTTCTTCCTCATTTTGCCTTCCAAATTCATTTTTCCCACTATATTATCTTGGCCCTGAAGAATCATTTTCATTTTTTGGATTACCTAAAGAAATGAAGCTATGTTTGCTTTCCTATGGGCAGGACTTCTCCCTCAAAATGCACACCTGTAACATTATTTCCATCCTCACTTCACACAAACCACAGCAGAAATACAGGTTTATGTATTTCTCAATGGAACTGAACTTGAGGAGAGGCGCTATTTGTTCATTTCTGCATCTGGAACTCTTAACTCACAGCAGATATTAAATGCAAAGAAACTATTTGTGGAAAAAATGGGTAATTTTTATGTTTATCATCATTTGGAATGTTCAGATCCATAGATTCCATGTTCAGTTCATTTATTATTTTAATGATTATAATTAATATTGAACAGCAAGTTACTCATTAAATTGAGTAAAATATTTTATTTTTTAAAAAATCTAATTTATTTATTTAATTGAAAGAGTGAGAAATCACAAGTGAGGTGGGGAGGTGCAGAAGGATCTCAAGTGGAACCTCAAGCAGACTTGGTGCTGATCAGGGAGCCTGACTGAGGGCTCGATCTCACAACCCTGAGATTATGGCCTGAGCTGAAATCATGAGTTGGATGCTTAACTGACTGATCCATCCAGGGTCCCCTTGAGGAAAATATTTTAACAACATTACTAAAGTATAATTGGTATATAATAAACTCTACTCAATTAAAGTGTTCATTTGGTAAGATATAACATTTTATATATGTGCAGACCTATCACCATATCAACAAATCCATCACACTTAAAAGTTTCCTCCAGCCTTTCTGTAATTTCACACCCCTACAACTTCCACTCTCTCAGACAACCATTGGTACACTCTTCCTCACTATATATTATTTCACATTTTCTAAAACTTAATATAATGAAATCATACATTATGTATTCATTTGATTTCTTTCATTCAGTAAAATTATGTTGAAATTATGTTATTGCATGTAGCACTGGTTCATTCCTTTTTAATTCTTCAAAGTATTCCACTGTAGGGGTATACCACAATTTGCTTACTCATTGGTGGACATTTGGGTTGTTTGCATTCTGAGGCTATTATGAGTAAATTTGCTATGGTCAATCTTGTACAACCCTTTTTATGTGCACATGCTTTCATTGTTCTTAGATAAATTCCTAAGAGTGGGATGGCTAGATCACAGGCCAAGTCTATATTTAATTGTATAAGAAAGTATCAAAATGTTTTCCAAAATGAATGTTAAAACATTTTAACTTCCAGAAGTGTATGAGAATTCTAGTTGCTTCACATCTTCATCAACACTAGCATGGTCAGTCTTTATAACTTAACATCTAATAGATGTGTAAGGGTAAATTATTGTGCTTTTAACTTGCATTTGCCTAACTAATGATTTGAGCATCTTTTAACATTTTTTTTGCCATATATGTACTCCTTGATCAAGTATCTGAATGTTATAAAGAAATTAAAACAAATGAAACACTGATATACATATCACCATGAATGAATCTCAGAATGTCAAACAATATAAATGAAACACAAAGAAGAGCGTACTACATAATTCCATTTTTCTCAAGTCCAAAAATAAGAAATCTAGTCTGTGGTGATTAAAAAATCAAGATAATCATTAACTTTGGGGGCTCTTTCCTAAAAGGGAGCATGGCTAAGTCTTCTGGGGCTACTGTTATATTCTATTTCCTGATTTGTGTGGGAGTTACACAGGTTTTGTTTTACTTTTGACAGTTCATCAAAATTTTCAGTTACAACTTGTTAACTTTTATATATGTATGCTACATTCAATGAGAAGTTTAAGTAATAATGATAATAATAATTTTAAAATTGTTTATTTTATCTTAACAACAAAATGAGAGCAACAACAGTAGCAACCAGTAACTTTACTAAATCTCTCTTACGTGCCAGGTTCTATATTAAATGACAGGCTGAGAAAAATAGGAAGGGTGAGAAGTGGTAGGACCAAAACATTCTTACACACAGAAAGTGTTTAGATCAGATGTTATAACTCAGGAAAAAAATGTCTTTATAAATGTCTTTATTACCTTGCTGTCACAAGGTATCCTGCATTAGAAATATTGATTTGAAGTCCACTATGCCATGTATCAAGAAACTCAATGGTTAACTATATTACAATGTGGAGGTAGGTTTACAAATAAAGTTAGGAAAATAAACTAGAAATGTTAAGAAATCATGGGGCACCTGGGTGACACAGTCAGTTGAGTGGCTGACTCTTAATTTTGGCTCAGGTCATAATCACAGTGTCCTGGGACTGAGCCCTGTGTCCTGCTCCACAACTCATTGGGGAGTATGCTTAAAATTCTTTCTCCCTTTTTCTCCCTCTCCCCCTCCTCCCATTTGTACTCTCTTTCTCTCAAAATAAATAAATCTTTAAAAAAAGAAATATTAAGAAATTTGTGTAAGGAAATAGTTGGCTTTTATTGAAGGTCAGAGTTTCTGTTATTTGAATTTTTTTTTCCTTTGGATGTTGTCAGAAGATTTACATCACATGATAGCTAAGACACAAGGAATGCTTTTATAAGCATTTGCTTTGCTTTTCTAGTCTTCTTAAAAAACAAAACACATTTTTAGTAAGTGAGGGATAAACAACAAATAATTTCTATATTTTTGTTTTGAAAAGTGAATTCAGCTGGATCTTCACTGAAATAATTGATCATGTGTAACTGTCAGATTAAAACTAAATATTGAAAATAACATGTTTCAAATTTACTTAATTTTCTATATTAAAAAATTAAAATAAACAGCTATAATTTATAATTTAAATGAACAATACTATTTTGGTGAGCTATCATAAGATTTGAGGACAATACTAAAAATTATACATTTAACATTTTTATTAGTACATTGTCATGGATAAACACATCAGTTCATTAGAACATCACCTAGTTGAGAACATTCTTGTGCAAATCTATTGATGCATACACATATGCATTTTTTTAAGATTTTATTTATTTATTTGACAGACAGAGATCACAAGTAAGCAGAGAGGCAGGCAGAGAGAGAGAAAGGAAAGCAGGCTCCTTGCTGAACAGAGAGTCAGATGCGGGGCTAGATCCTAGGACCCTGAGACCATGACGTGAGCTGAAGGCAGAGGCTTTAATCCATTGAGCCACCCAGATGCCCCCACATATGCATTTCTTTTGGGTTTTTTACCTGAATGTAAATCTGAGGCAGAGTATCTGTATATTCAGCTTTAATAGATTTGCTGAGCAAATTCACCTAGTTGATTGTAGTAGAAATAAATATTAAGTACAGCCTCCATATGCCCTCTCTAAGATTCACTGGGGAAGCAGATTTCAAAGTATGTTGATAAGCACTGCAACAGAGGTTTTTAACAGAGTGTTAAGTACTACAGTGTGTGTATGTATACATATATGCACATAATTATATGCTGAAACTTGTAAAATATTATCATCTTAGAATATTACTGCTTCTGTGTTGTAAAATAACTGAAATCTGAAACTCAAATAATTGACTCCCATGAGAAAAAGTAATATTTTAGTTTTATTTAGGAATTTGCTGAACAATGCCCTAAATGCCATTTGCTTGAAGTCTAGAATAGTAAAGTTCAGTTGAAGTTGATTCCAGATGTTCAGCCTTATTGAATTATTTTCAGTTTTCTTAAAGAGCTAAGCTCTTTCTTGCTCCTCTGTTTTAGATACCAATTCTCCGGACATCCTTGATTATAGAAATCACCACATTCTACTCGTCAGAAGAACAAACTATGTCAGGAGTCAGCATGTGCTTATTAGAGAAAAATGTCCTGATCCAGCCATCTGTCTGTCCCTAACATGCCTTGGAAAAAATGGTTTTCTGTGTAAGTATTGAAAGGTGGATTACTAAAACTATTATTTCTTGGGACACAAGGAATTTTTGCTATGTGATAACCTTTAATGAAAGTTATATTTGAAAAACCACCTCAGTCATATTGCAACAAGCCACCAAACTTAGAAAATCGGCCATACCTGGAGGTAATGAGTAGGGCCCACTGGACAGCAGGGGATAGTCACAGCAGTTACTAAACATATTTCTTTGAGCTCTCTCAACTCTCAGGATCCCAGCCAAGGACATCAGGCCTCTGTTTTAACACCAGTAACAAGGAGATTCTAGATGAAACCCACACTAAGAGGAAGGGTTGCTCAGAGGTCAGTCGTTCCAGGTATTTGCTGTAAGGGACACATCTGAGTATCTCACCAGCAGGATGCCATAAGCAAACATGAGAATTACTGATTCAAGCAGCAATGTAAGGAGTCTTAATTCTGAAGTCAGGAACCATATTTTGCTTGCCATTGTATTCTTTACACCTTTCAACACAGTACATTGTAGTTACTTGATATGTATTTGATGAATAATAAAGTGAATGAATTTTCTAGTGAAAGAAAAAAATATATAGTAGAATAAATATCAAGTTGAATGAGCTAAAGCAGGGGTCTGGAGAAAAATATTGAAGTTGCTTGTATGTAATGGTGTGTGTAGCAATGACTGTGTGTGTCTGTGTGTGCACATGTGTATATAAAATCATTTTTGAATGATTTTATTTGAAGCCATCTAGTATAGTTCATATCATGGATCTAAGGCCCAGAGAGGAATAGGAGTGGTGCCAAGTCACACAATTAACAACTAACAAGTGCTATGTTGGTGAGTTCAGAATTTTTGGCTTTAAGTCTTTTTTTCAACTAGACAATGATGTTTCCCTGGAGGTTATAATAGCAAGTACTGGAGAATGTAATATACTGGTAATATTATATCCACATCTGGATATATACTATAATAGAAATTTGGGAGTAAAATAAATACTTAGAGGTAAAAGTAGTGATTCATTAAAGTAGCGAAAATTCCATTATGACAGCAATTAAAAGGTGTCTGAATTATTGGACCTAAAAAATAGTACATTGAATGTGAATATATTCTTTTTATAAATAGACTAAAAATAATTCATAAAAATTATTTCCAGTGAAATCTTATGCCTAAGTAAAATATATTTACTATCCTACACCATATGTTCACCATTTATACAATTAGAAATATAATTTTCATTCTTTTTTGATGCAATATATATATTTTTAAGTACAGAATTTACTATATAGCAGATATTTTTCTAAGTACAAGTCTCCACATTAACTTGAAGGAGGAAAAGGAATTTATCTGTGGATTCCTCCTGCCTTTTATCTGTCACTGGTCAAATTTATCTCCATAGGGTATTAAAGCCCTAGTTCTTCAGATGAAGCTCATATTCCAAAGAAGCTCTTTATCTGAGTTTCAAAGTGGTGGGAGGAATCTAGACCTCCTTCTTTGCTCTTTCATGGTGGACTCTAAGTACTGATTAAGCTGTGATTTCAATAGAAGTAAGGGGAGCTTTTCTGTAGCTCCCATGGTTACCAGGGAAGGTAGAGAGAGACAGTAGTGTTAAGAGATAAAGAGATTCTCAGAAAGTAAGGATCAAAATAAATGAGGAGAAGGGGGAAAAAGGAAACAAACAAACAAACAAACCTGGTCTAGTCAGAAAATGTACCATTTTATGCAGATGAGGAAATAGTGGCATTCATAAGTAACTTGCCCAATATCATACAGCTAGAAAATGGCAGAACTAGGGCCTGAAGCCAGATGCATCCAATACCCAAGCCAGTGCTCTTAACTGTATGATGAGGTGGTTCTAGTTTGGCTTACATGGTATTGAGCATAAAAAAATAAGTATTTATTATGGAGCACTTTCCATATGTTCAACAAATTATGAGAAGTCATAAAGAAAGTTACAAGGGAAATACATATGAAAACAATTCTAAAATAATTATTATCTAGACCATAATGTATAATAGATCAAAGAAACATTAAAATTACTTCACATCATTTAGTGTGGGGAATGTGGTTATGGATAGCATGGACAAAACTTTGAAAGATTCGAATTATTAAAGGGATGGGTAAAAGTATATGCATGTATGGAAAAGTAATATCTCTATGCTTTCAAAATGAGAAATGTAAGTTGTAGAACAATATTTTTTTTTAATTTATTTGACAGAGAGAGATCACAAGTAGAGAGGCAGGCAGAGAGAGAGAGAGAGAGAGAGAGGGAAGCAGACTCCCTGCTGAGCAGAGAGCCCGATGCGGGACTCGATCCCAGGACCCCGAGATCATGACCTGAGCCGAAGGCAGCGGCTTAACCCACTGAGCCACCCAGGCGCCCCTAGAACAATATTTTTAATAATATCATCTATTTAAGAAAGAAATATTCTGAGGCACACAAACTAGTCAGACTGAATCCCATGCAGGAGTTAAAAATAGTTAGTTACTTCTGCATTAGAAAGGATGAGGGCAGAACTTCATTTTTTATGTTATACTTTTGTGTTGTTCACCTTTTAAAATAAATATTGCCAATGATTATAATATTTTATATATTTATGCTGTGATTTAAAAAATTAATATGCATTGCTTGAAATTAAAAAGCTATTTTCCCTTAAAAAATAAAATCTTTGGATTATTGTCAGTTTTGTTTAGTGGGAGATTTATTTTAAAAAGTATAATAACTCATATCTCTCTTAAGGCTCTGAAATGGATTTTTTTAAAAGATGAGTAATGATCTAGATGTCTTATCTTTCTTCAATTAAACCCTTCTCAACTTTATTTAGTAAGCCCATCATTACATATGTTCATTCTTAAATCTAGAAACTCTAAATATGTTTCAGAAATCTAATAGATTTTGAAGGTCAGAGAGCTCCTGGAAATGTTTAGGCTACATGTGAGGGTGTTAAAATAATTACTTATCTAATCTTTTCCTCCATAAGATTAAAAAAAAAAGCAACAAAGCAAAACAGACATGTTCTACTCAGAAGGAAGTCTAATTTTTGCAACATCTGATTTGTATATCCTAGGCTACAACAAACTGGGTGTCACAACAAGGGCATACTATCCTTAAGAAGACAAAATTTCTCTAAGTCCATTGGCTAAATTTGCAAAATCTCAGGCTCCTCAAATTCCTCCTCTACGCTTATCATTAAAGAAGTTCACAGAGTTTCCAGAGATTTCTCAAACAAGCTTGCATATTTGGTGTTGCTGGAGACTATAGGTACTTTCTTCTATTACTACAAGAAATGGCTGCTTGGGCCCCAACTGACTATGATGAGACCAGCACTTGTGCCAGCTGGATTTCAGAATGGCTATTGACTGACTCCTGTGTGCCTTCCACACGCCTTCTTTTTGATCAAGACTGTCTTGTGTAGTTTTGCAATGCCTGTCCCATAATTCCATGTTGAGTTGAGTAGACTGGCACCAGACAACCAGGCTCTTTTGTTCACAGGCCATCAGATCAGAAAGAACTGGATCCAAAAGGGTTTCATTCACACCAGCACTTTTCTAGAAAGTAAGATCTTTGAATTTAAGCTGCTTTATTGGGGGGGGGGGTGTTGTGGGGCCTTTGAATGGGGTGAGTCATTTTTTTCTGTGAGAGAGAGAGATGAGTATCTGAGGACAAGAGTGTGGACTGGGGTCATCAGTCTCATGGTAAGAGAGGTTGGCTGGGCATATAGTCTAGCTCTAGTCAAGTCAAGCCTTTTGATAACTGTATTCTTACCCAACATCTAACCATAGCTTCTGAGAGATCCTAAGGCAGAATTATTGAACTAAGCTGCTTTGAATTCTTACCAACAGACACCATGAGAGATAACAAATTGTTTAAAGGCAGAAGTCTATAAAACCTTTTCTGTAAATTGACAAATAGTATAAATTTCAGGCTTGCAGAACATATGGTCTCTGTTGCAAATATTCAGTTCTGCTCTTTTAGCATGAAAATAGCCTTAATAGACAATAATTAAACAAGTAAGCATGGATATGTTCCAATGCATTTTTTATGGATAGTGAAATTTTAATTTTACATAAATTTTATATGTCAGGAAATACTACTTTTGATTTTTTTTCAATCACATAAAAATATAAGTACCACTTTAATCTCATAGGCTATATAAAAATAGGTGGCAGGCTGGATTTAGTATGTGAGGCATCATTTGCTAATCTCTATTTTAAGCCATTAGTTTTGGGGTGATTTATTATGCAGCAATAGATAACTAATAGAGGGACCATCAAATATTCTAAATAAGGAAAACCTCAATCAGCAACAAGAGCAAAGACAAAATTCTTGAAATGAGATAAGCATCTGTGACAGCTTGAATGTAAGAGTGCAGAGCAAAATGAAAGACTCTATTACCCAAAATGGTCCCTCCTCTCTTGTTATTAATTGGATCAACTTTACCACTGCAATTCTCACACATCACACTACCATTTTAAGGTATGCCCAGATTTGAAAAGCCTATTTAGCTTTCCTTATTTTAAGTAACCCCAAATCCCTTATCCATTAATTGTTTTCATATTACAAATTTTAATGACTGCTTTTATCATTTGAATTTCATAGTTTATCAGTTATGAATATAAAACACCAGCAGTTTGGTGCCTGATTCTGTCTGCCAACACAGCAGTTGAGTGGACAATGGGTGCAACAGTCTAAGCTTGACTCTTTCTTTCAGTAACTGAACCTTCCTTGCAAAAGACCTGAGGTAAAGTGGTCCAGTTCAATTCCCAAACATGATGACCACTAAAGGTTTCTCTGATCTAAGAAAGATAGCAGTGCCATGGATTTCCTCCCCAAACTAGACCAGTCCAGTGAGTTCATCTGGACCCTGGAAGGGCAGAAGAGGGGAAGATACTGTTTACACCAGTGTTGAAATCAGCTATGGTTCTTCTCAGGGCCAAGTGCACCTGGGCTCCCAATGTCCCCACTCTTTCTGATTACACAGTCTTTTTTTTTTTTCCCCACAGCACAATCACATAATCAAAGTTAGGCAGTATGATCAGAAGATATTCCAGCATTTGCTGTTTAGAGTAATCGGAGCTAGTTTTCCCTTATGTCTATCTAGGCTCTGATCTCAAAAAGCTGACAACTGGTTAAATCTTTCAAAGTGAGACTCTTGTTGAGGTTTTACTTTCCTTTCAGTGCAATTAGCCAGGACTAATGCATCACAGTAAAGATAAAGTAATGAATTGGAAACTCAGAGGAGAAGGATGGAGATCCTCATTTTTTTCTACCAAAGCCCTTTTGGCTTCTACACAATAGTTCTCACTATTTTTCCATAATATATAATAATGTTCTAAACCAGTAGATGTGGAAAATGAGTATTAAGACTGTATTTGTGGGGGTTCCTGGGTGGCTCAGTGTGTTAAGCCTCTGCCTTCGGCTCAGGTTATGATCCCAGGATCCTGGGATGGAGCCCCGCATTGGGCTTTCTGCTCACTGGGGAGCCTGCTTCCCCCTCTCCCTCTGCCTGCCTCTCTGCCTACTTGTGATCGATCTCCCTGTCAAAAAAAAAAAAAAAAAAAAGACTGTATTTGTGCACCTAGCCTGACGTGTAGTTGTTGGCTTTGCCAAAAATAAAATACAGCAATAGTAAAATGTGTCTTGTAACATGATTCTTGAAGGATTATGAACTATCTTTTACTTAAAATTACATAATTAAGGAATCACTAAAGTTTTTCTTCTCAAAAATTAAGTTCTATACCAAGGTAACGTCTAGAAATTTCTCTGAAAATAGATGCAGCTACAGACTACTAAAGGTCTTTTTGCTTAGCTAAAATTAATTTAGAAATTAAGTACTAATAATTGATTCCTTAATATTTATAGAATACCTGATGTTTGCCATTACACAAAGCATTAAAGAAGAATATACTATTAAATATTAAAGTATATTAAACAGTAGACTATTAAAGGATATGATACAATTTAAAAGTGACATAAAATTTATATTTTTTTCTGATACCAAGTGTTATGATTAGATTTTCACTTGAACTTATGCAATTTAAACAAAGAAGTGATGTTGACTTTGAACTATGACTTTACCAAAAGCAAAAAGACAAGTTTGGTTAGAGAAATTAGAAAACTGTAAAATAAGAAGCCGTTTAAATTGATCAGAATTTGTGTCTAACTCTGTGGTTTCATGTCTCATTTCTAGAAAGAAAGAGTAAAGGGAATGTCGTCAAATTAATTCACAATTAACTTATTTCTCCCTCCTTCTCTCTCTCACTCACACAAGTGCTTACATATCAATGAGGTATTTTTGAAAATAGCAACATTTTTATTATTAAGAAACTAAAGAATATATAACTTAAAATACTTCTTTAGACACAAAATTTTAAATAACTCTTCAACTAGTATTTCTTGGCAGATGAACCATCCATTAAATGAAGAACTCAAATAAAGAATTCCAAGTGTTTTGACATTGAAATAAATGATATAAAGGATATTGCTAATCTAATGTAAAATATTCTTGTGGACTTGGAAATCTTCTGTACTCATGTGGTCATTTTGGTATGCAGGTCAATTTTCAAGTATCCCTGGCACTTTCAATTTGCAAAAGTAAAGGCCTTTGTTGTGATTCTTTTTGCAAAATCTATGAAAGTATATTAAATTCAACAACAGGAATTTCTCTCTGTGTGTCTCAATCTGTCTCAAAATCTCTCCACACACATAAATACTGTATTTTTGCATATTTCCATATGTGTGTATATATGTGTATAATGTATATACCATATATATATATAAACAATATATGTATATAAGTATACATGCATACAATTGTTGGATTTTCTAAACCACAAATTTAAGAGGTGCTCATTGTAACAAGTCAGTGAATGAAGTTGTGTAAAAAAAAGCATTTATAATGACACCCCAAGAATCCTTCCTTTTTTAATCCTCACCCATGCTCCTCTAAAGTAATCAAGGATAGTAACTTGATTTGTATCCTTCCATATCTTAGCTATGTTCATCAGCATGGTTTTGTATTCATAAAGGTGTTTTTCTTCCTTCTTTCTCTTTACCTTCTTGCCTTCTTTCCCTCTTTTTTATACTTTCTTCCATATCCATTCTTTTATTTTCACATAAATGATATGACACTAGCATTTTACCAATTGCAGATTACAACCATTAATACTTTGTGAAATCAACTTAATGATCATTACCTGCATTAAAAAAACTAAACATTAGGGCGCCTGGGTGGCTCAGTGGGTTAAGCCGCTGCCTTCGGCTCAGGTCATGATCTCGGGGTCCTGGGATCGAGTCCCATATCGGGCTCTCTGCTCAGCAGAGAGCCTGCTTCCCTTTCTCTCTCTCTCTGCCTGCCTCTCTATCTACTTGTGATCTCTCTCTGTCAAATAAATAAATAAAAACTTTAAAAAAAACACTAAACATTAAAAACAAGCAAAGAATGGAATAGAAAGTAGAATTTATCACAAAATAACAGATTATAGTAAGGATATTTCATTTTACCAAAATTTTATTTTCATTTACATATTTTTAAATAATGGTATGTGTGTGCATATGCACGTAGGTCTGAGTATATATACACATGCAGAAGTGTGTGTGCCCGAAACAAGTGTGCATGTGAGTGAATACTGAAGTTGAATCACTGTAAAATAAATTTCTCATGATGTGTAACAATAGAAATGAGCAAAAGCTTTCCTTGGTAAAATGTTTTCTTTGGTTTTCACACTAACTGAAATAAAATTTAGCACATCAAACACCAATTATTAAAATTCATAGAGTACAGATAAATGAGCTATATATAGAGCCCAATGATAGACTTGTTCCTTACATAGTAGTATAACATATTAATTACATTATTTGTAAAGTGGCTTTTATCCCTGGAATGCAAATGTTTCTAGTATATATTAATTATTGTCTTGAAAGTATTATTAACTTCAGACCTAATGAGTGTCATTCTGAGAGTATCAAAGAGAAGATGCTGGGGCAGAAGAAATAGCAGAGTAACAGAGGAAAAGTAGTATAATTCATATAATATTAATATGATTTTTAATTTTGTTTTGTCATCATCAGAGTCCAGTTGCATTATATACTTTTATGGCTTTAGTTTTAGTAGGAATTCAGATCCAAAGAAGCATAACTTATAACACTTCAAGTAATTCACTAATAAATTTCAACAAATGTGGAAAAAAGCACTTTTCACAAAAGCACTCCATGAATATGAAAAGATGTGAACCTAACTATTCATCATATAGTGTGTGTGTGTGTGTGTGCATGTGTGTGTGTATATATAAATATTATATATACACATGTACTCATCATTAGTGTGTGTGTGTGTATATATATATATGATACTATATATATATATGTGATACTAAAGGTATATATATTATTAAATGTATTTTTTATATATATATATATAAATACTAAACATATTTACTAACCCCATCAATAACAACATAAACAAAAACCTGGATTTGGCTATAATTGTCTTTATCCTTAAATCACCAAAAGTGTAGCAGGGGCAAAAATACCGTGGCAAAGTTTTTCATAGCCAAATCCTTTTTTAGATTCTACAGCTTTTACAAGATATTTCTGAAAATCTGAACAAAACCGCTATGGAAGAAACTGTCAGTGCGCCTGTAGCTCTAGCTTAAGACTAAAGTTAAACTTTCACCTGTATGGTAGTGATTGGGAGAGAGAAGAAATGACTGATATCCTGAATCCTTATTTGAGGGATTCAACATTTTTGGAATACAAGAAAATGATTATCCATCTCTAGGGATCATGATCCAGATAAAATGTGTCTGTCTAGACCAGCATGCAAAGTTTGGAAAAGGAGGTCACCAGCAGTACTGTAACAGAAAGCATAAGACCTCCTGCCAGCTGCACTGGTCTCAAAACTTGGCTTACTGAGTGATGAAAAGTAGCTCCCCAGCCGCATTGCAAGGAGAGAAAAAGAAGAAGAAGAAGAAAAGTAACATTAAGACAGACATGCAAGTTGGAATCAGCCCCAAAGGCCAGGATGTGAGTATGATTAGGCCAAAGGTAACAGAAATGCCGTTCATTCATATCCTTACTTCTCTCAAGTCTTGGCTGAGATGTTATGCTTTCAGTGAGTCATTCTCCTTCTCTTCTGAAAATAATTCTTTTCTAAATCCCTTTCTTTTACTTCTGTCCCTTTGCCAAACTTTAATTTTATTTATGAAACCTAGTTGTTTATTTGATTATTATTGGCCTCTATCACCAGAATAAAATTTCTAGAAGGATAGGGACTGTCCATCTGCAGTTTACTGCAGTATCACCAATATTTGGACCAGTTTTGGCACGCAGTATATGGGCTTAATAAATACTTCTAAGGGGTGCCTGGGTGGCTCAGTGTGTTAAAGCCTCTGCCTTCGGCTCAGGTCATGATCCCAGGGTCCTGGGATCGAGCCCCACATCGGGCTCTCTGCTCTGCGGGGAGCCTGCTTCTTCCTCTCTTTCTCTGCCTGACTCTCTGCCTACTTGTGATCTCTGTCAAATAAGTAAATAAAATCTTAAAAAAAAAATTCTAAAAGAAAAAAGAATGTTTAAATACTTCTAAAATGAGAGGGACTAATCCTTTTTAATTTCAAAAGGATCAGCAACTTAGGAATTGTTTGGACTTCTCAACTTCTCCTTCCTCATCTTCCACATTAAATCTATCAGTTTTCTCCACTGAACAATGCCTCCCTTATCTTTGTTTTCCTCTCTATTGCTACTTTCATAACTTTGATTCAAAATCTTCATCTGAAACAAGACAATTACTGCTAATTTGCTCCAGTCATTTAGCAGCCAACATAGTAATATCAGAATATGAAGGTATTGATTTGTTGTTGTTTTAAAGATACCAAATAGTCTGCACAGTGGATCCCCTGACCCTATTCCTTCTACAAGACTTAGCTTTCCCCATTCTCCTCTCCTTCTTGGTATCTTTCTCTAACACATCTTAAAGCAAAAGCAAATTGTATAAAATTAAAGCATCACTAACCAAATCTATATAAATTCACCTTTTAATTAATTAATTTATTTATTTTTAAAGATTTTATTTATTTATTTGACAGACAGAGATTACAAGTAGGCAGAAAGGCAGACAGAGAGAGATGCGGGGGGATGGGGGGATCAGGCTCCATGCTGAGCAGAGAGGCTGATGCAGGTCACGATCCCAGGACCCTGGTATCATGACCTGAGCTGAAGGCAGAGGCTTTGACCCACTGAGCCATCCAGGCGCCCCTTCACCTTCCTTTTTAAACCAATATTTTTTCCACAAATTTGAAAATTTTGAGATTGCTGTCCCATTTTTATATAGGTTCATACTTTCATTATTTTCCAGAATAAATTCACAGACCCCAATCATTAAATTTTGACATATTCCAATAGTCAGAATTCAGAATCCTACATTTATAATCAGTGACTAACTGAAGAGTCCACTGTGTATTTGTTTTTTGGTAAATGTAAATCATTATTCTTTCATAACCTGCTAAATATAAGATGGAAATAAAGGGCTTTGGCTATGATCTTGCAATCTCAATTATTTGCTTGGGTCAGATATATTTAAATGTGTTTCAAATGTTCAGAATTATTTAAGACATAAAAAATGCAAGTCATTTAGTACTGAAAAACATCTGTTGGTTTCTTATATTTTTTTATGTAGAATCATAGATAGTAAATGAATGAGGTGAATTTGAGGGTTCTCAGATGTGGTGATAAAAACCATTCCTGATCAATGACATAGAATACAAAATGGGAAGGGGAGGTGGTTTAAGTTAAGTTATCTATCTCTCTACCTACATACCTATCCATCCATCCATGTATGGGTATCTGTGTGTGTGTGTGTGTGTGTGTGTGTGTGTATGTGTGTGTGTGTGTGTAAATATATTCTATTGGAAACCTTTCTATAGCTCTGTACTGTTTACTGTGGATAAAGCAGAAATGTTCAACATGTATGTTAGAGTAAACCGTGAAAAAGCCTGTATTTTCCTCTCTAGATTTGTCCCCTATTATTTTCCTACTCAGATGGTCTAGCCATTAAAATAAAATCTCTCTATTTCCTGAAAGGACCATGCTCTTTTATGCTTTCAAATCTGTGGTGCAATTAGCTTACAGTTAGTAGATACAGAGGTTGGACAATAAAATTTCAAGCTTCTGCAGAAAGAGGGACTATTAATAGGCAGTACAATGGTGTCCATATTTCTTTGTTTTTGGGGACTGTTTACAGCTGACTATCTGGAAATTACTGTTTTATCTCAAAAAGCCAGGAATAACAATCCTGTCCCAACTTTAGCAAAACATAAAGCAGACATAAAAGGGAATCAGCTAACAGACAATAGTCAAAAGAGACATAAAGGTACAGGTCCATATAAAATGATGGAATCAATTCCTAGGATAATGAATAATGAGTTACAGCATTTAACAGAATGTATTTGAGGAAAATAGAATGTTTTAAATGTATTAGATGATATTTCTGTATATAAAGTCCAAATATTTAATAATGTCTTACAAAAAGAATAAAAGTTTTCTAACATTAGGATAAGGGTTCTGAGGGGACAAATTGACTATTCCAGCACAGAACTGAATGTCTTGAGAAAGGAGTGGGAATCAGGGAAATAGGACAGCAACATGAAATAATGCAGTATACAGAATCAATAGATGAGAAAAGATGAATTCCTATAGTTAGACTTTATGATCTATTTTCATTATTCCTAATTTTAAAAAATTGAAGGCCTTGTATAATATTTATAGTTGTTGAATATAACTCTATCAGTAAATTGTCTTACAACCATATTTCATTCTTATTCTTTAGAATGGGGCTGTTATTTTTCATTAGCCTTTCTTTATTGTTGCTAGTCCTCAAAAATTCTTAAAAAATTAACTCCCCGTCTACTCCATATATTTTTCCAGGAATTATTCTAGTGTTCTAAGTCAAGGACAAGGATATGAAAATCACTCTCATAAAATACTATGTTAGCAAAGTTCATTCTTACCTATTTATAATGCTACTTAGCACTTCTACATGTGGTGTTTACTGGAAATGGCTTCTTGTTCTTTGCTTGGTAAGTTATTACTTGTAAACTGTATCAAGCAGTATTTCCTCCTTTGTGGAGTCTCTGTCCTTGGATTATTTATTTATTTATTTATTGGGCAAAGGCAGCAAAGCAAGGTTTATTGAGTGATAGCAAAGTGGTAATACAAAGCTCCAAAGGAGGGAAGGTACCTGAGAGTGTTGTCATTGGAGTTTCTAAGTCTAGGGGTTTTTATGGGTTTGTTGACAGGCTGCTCTAATCTGATAATTTTGAAACAACAACAAAGGAGTTTGAAAAGTGTCTGAAAACTTTCTGTTTTCAGAAAAACAGAAGTTACAAGAAGGTTAAAAATAGTAATAGATGATTGACCCTGGACAGTTTGAGCTGAAGAAGTACATGGATAAACATATTCCATGGTACTGGTTGTGAATCTGAACCCTGAAGGAGTTTAGAACTGGAAATATAAATTATAGTGTCAATACTAATGGGATATCTTAAGTTTGACTTTTAGGGTATTGAAGTAAATTATGATTTTCTGTCTTCCCCTTTTGATAAATTATTAAATATAAATTTAGTAAAAGTATTACCAGAAAAAACTGTAAAAGACTTTGAAATAGATTAAAAAAAATTATTGCGTGTCTTCAATGGAAAACTGTAAATTGTTTAAAGAACATCCTTTCAGTTTATCAGTTTTAAAGTGTTTATCCCATTTTCTTTGAGCTATTTCTTAATCTTGTGAGTTGTAAACAACTGACAGAAATATAAGATTCTTGTCTACAAATCCTGTCTGATAGAGGGCACTTGATTTCCCCCCACCCCCTATGGAAAAAAACAGTTTTGCAACTATTTATAAATTAACTTAACCATTCTTGATTGATCTATGTATGTGTGGTACTTTGAATTCTCCTTTGAAATAGTTGTAACATTTTACTGGTTTATTCATTAATTAATGTGTTAAATAATATCTTTGACATGTGTTCATTTTATATTCATATGTCACTATTTTACTTTTGCAAATTATCTTTTAATAACATTTAATATCTTTTTTTAAAAAAGATTATTTATTTATTTATTTGACAGAGAGAGAGAGAGAGAGATCGAGATCACAGTAGGCAGGGAGGCAGACAGAGAGAGGAGGAAGCAGGTTCTCCGAGGAGCAGAGAGCCAGATGTGGGGCTCTATCCCAGGACCCTGGGATCATGACCTGAGCCGGCAGAGGCTTTAACCCACTGAGCCACCCAGGCGCCCCTTAATATCTTATTATGAAAGTAAAATGCTAAAACTGTGGCTGGATGTGTGATGGCAACAAATGTTCATCCATTATTTGAATAAATACCTATCTTACAAAACAATACAAAGAAATTATGTAAGTATATGGTAAGCTGAATAATGACTTCCCTCTACCCTCTCTCAAAGATGTCCAAGTTCTAATCTCTGGAACCTATGAATCAGTTACTGCACAGGGCAAAGGGACTTCGTAGATAATGGTTAAGAATCTTCAGATGAGATGATTAGCCTTCATTATCCTGGTGTGCCCAATGCAATCAAAAAAGACCTTATAAGAGGGAGACAGAAGGGCCGGACTTAGAGGAGGAGATGTGAAGATGTGAAGATGGAAAAAGAAGTCAGAGAGGAGAGAAATTTGAAGATGCTGCATTATTGGTTTTATAAATGGAGGAAAGGACTATGAGCCCAGAAATAAGACAGAATCTGGAAGCTAGAAAAGGCAAGGAACAGATTTTTCCCCTGGAGCATCCAAAAGGAATATGTGCCTATACCTTTATTTTAGCCCATAACATCCATTTCAGATTTTAGACCTCTATAACATAACATAGTAATTTTGTGTCATAAAATATGATATATTTTTAAGCCACTAAGTACATAGTAGTTTGTTGTAGCAGCAGTAAGAAATTAATAAAAAGCATTAGAAATTCACACAAAGGCCCAATTTCATTGTGTTCATATAAGTGCTGAAGTTATTAAAATAACAAATATACTCCAACATAACATCACTTGACTACTACAGCTTTAGAAAATGTTTATAAATGACAGCAAAATTTATTTCTCATTACTAGGGTTTTAGAATTTACTATGTGGTCCTTATTTATTTTAATTATTAAAATGTATCAGAAGTCTTCTAGTGGTTAGTTTTATGTGTCAACTTGGTTAGGCTATAATATCCAGTTCTTTAATTAGACAGCAGTCAAGAAGTTCCTGAGGAGATGTTTTGTAGAATATGGTTATCATAAAGATATGGCTTAAATAAAGGAGGTTACTCTTAACATTGTGGATGAAGCCTCATCCAGTCAGTTGAAAGCCTTAAGAGGAAAAACAGGGTTCCTGAAGAAGAAATTTTCCTACAGCAGCATTCACTCCTGCCTGAGTTTCATTCTGCTGCTCGCCCTACTAATTTCAAACTTGTCAGCCCCCACAATGTTAAAATGAAGATAAACTCCTTGTCAAGATCACACTTTCCTTATATGTCAATGCCATAACATTACTTACTGAAATGTTTAAAAAATATGCAATGTAAAATCAGACAGAAAGAATAGACTGAGAGAATAGATGAGAATTAGTATTTATTAGAATGTATTGCTAGTATCATATACCCTGCCTAATTTTTCTTTTTACTCTGATTTCATGAAGATAATCAATTTCTATGTGATATTTAATAAGTAAAGGAGAAAAAGTATATTATAAAAGAAAAAATGTGCATTTTACCGAAATTTTAGAAGATTAATACATTTTATATCAAATATAATGAAAGAATCATCTAAAAATATTAACATTTTATATCTCTAAATCATGGAGTGATCAGAGGTTTTTTTTGTTGGGCTTTAATTATAAACAAGCTTTCTAAAGAAACGTAACAATTTTTTTAAAGTTAAAGTGTGTGTATATATATATGCATATATATACATATATATGTATGTATATATGTATCAAATATATACATATATATATTTAATAATCTCTACCTTCATCCTGGGGCTCAAACTCAAAACCCTAAGATCAAGAGTTACATGCTCCTCTGACTGAGCCAAAGAGGTGCCCCAAGAAAACACGTGACAATATTACACTAAAAATAATTTATCGAACTACAATAATGAGTTAACATTATTGTAACATTATTGTGAGACATGAGTTTTTATATTTACAAATTATTGCCAGAGAAGCTAGATCTTTTTTTTAAAGATTTTATTTATTCATTTGACAGACAGAGATTCACAAGTAGGCAGAGAGGCAGGCAGAAGAGAGGAAGAGAAGCAGCCTCCCTGCTGAGCAGAGAAGCCAAATGCCAGGCTCAAGATCATGACCTGAGCCAAAGGCAGAGGCTTTATAACCCACTGAGCCACCCAGGCACCCCAAGAAGCTAGATCTTTTGAATAACTTTCATATCTTGTAATAGCTACAGATCTCTCTAGGAAAGAAATGTCTTCATGAACAAACTGTTAGCAAGTAAAGTTGAATAATATAAATCACTAAATGCTCCCTAAGCTATATGTGGTATTTTTATTAGCCCACTATACTCCCCTTTAATCTCTACATTTTTCTTGGCTCTGTCTTTCCCTCCTATTGTATTTTCCATAGCAGATGGTTCAGGAATGACACCTGATAGTCTGCTGCAATCAGAGGTTCTCCTGGATAATATTCTATGTGGAGCTAATATGAGTAGTTTATACATGCACATACTTTCTCCCTCATCCCCCACTAGGTCCCAACCTTAAATAACATGAGCAGCTAGAACAAATTTAAAATAATAAAAGCCCATGTGAACTAAAAGAGAAGGAAGATAGGATGATGACAAAGCAGAAATGAGAGACAGAGAAAAGAGAGAGAATAGAGATGTATTTAAGCCCAGAGTTCCAGTCACTGGGCTTCAAGTGGCTAGTGTGGCTCCCGTTGATCTGTGTTAGATTAGAAGTACCTTCTTCCAAAATAATCATGTTCTGAATTCTTATTTTAATTTTTCAAAATAAGTCATATTCCTTAACTAAAATAATATACAATCATTGCAGATTACTTATTAATTAGAGAAAAAGCATACCTGCTTGATTATACATCAAATAAAAACTTCTCTCCTGCTTTTATTCTACAAAATTAGAAATTGAGAAATAGCAAAGAAAATACACTATAAGCAATTCATATTTAAGTTTTAACTCATCATCTGCCCGTTTCCTCTTTCCATTCCAATGTCTAGCCAAATACTGGCAAGATACCTAAGCCTATTAAAAAAGTGTGTAATTCATACTTCAGATATTACAGTTGAAATATATCATTTAAAATTCTAATGTAAAACAAAGGTAATAAAGAAATGTGTTCTTTCCTCCCCCTCTCCCAGTCCCACCTCCCCCCAGCAACCCCCAGTTTGTTTTGTGAGATTAAGAGTCCTCTAAGATTTAAAAATAAACTCCCTAAGAGGTAACATACATTGACATAATTTGCTAGTGAACAAGCAAAAATCAAAGGACTATTTTGTGGGGGAGTCAAGATGGCGGGGAAGTAGGAGGAGGCACCGTTTCAACCTGTCCCCTAAAGTGAGCTGATTACCTACCAAAGAACTCCGATCACCCATGAAATCAGCCTGAGATCAGAATTATACACGTCTGGACGCTACAGGAGCAGAAGACGCCAGTGGGCAGGTAAAGCGGAGTGGGAATGTCGGACTGATATCGGAAGATAAACAAAAGGGGGAGGGAGCCACCAGAGGCAACCGATTGGAAAGTAATACCCCAATACAAGAGTGCCCTGTGTCTGGGGACCAGCATTAGCTTGGAGTCTGGTTGAAAGCACTCAAAAAAAAGAGCAAAGGATCGCGGGGGAAATTGTGGGAATCGGGGCAGTTAGGGACGGGGCTTAAGTCCCCGGACCCAGGACAGCCTCACCTGGCGCTGAGCCAGAGAGTGCTGTGGAGAAACCAGGTCTTGGTCCCTGAGCCACCAGCATGCCCAAGAACGCATGGGGTCCGGCTCCCGTGAGGGGCTGGGAGCCTCGCCAGACTGCGTTCCAGAGACACACGCGTCCCACACCCTCCCTGAGAGAGGTGCGGGCAGGCATTAGCCTGGCTCTCTTAGACCCCCACCAGGGGATCAGAGCCGAGACACGAGCGCCCCACACCCTCCCCTGGAAGAGGTGCTCAGAGGCGCTAGCCAGGAGCTCTGGGACCGGGAAAAACCAGGCACTCCCAGCCCAGGCCAGCAGGAAAGTCTCGCTGCTTGGAACCTCTCTGGCGGTCTGGAGCTGCCCAGACAGCCTCTGCTACTGCAGTTTTGGGTACAAGAAGGAGATCCTGCATCCCCAGGGACCGGGACTCGGAACCTACTCAGTCAGCAGCTCTGCAGAGCATTCTGAGGCTTCTCTCTGAGAGGGAGGTCAGGTGCAGTTTGCGCTCCTCTAAACCTCTAAAAACCATCAAAAGCTGTCAAGCGAGAGAAAACAGATGAAAGAACATAAAAACCTCCAGAGAACAAAAGCCTGAAAAAAAACGGTTTCCTCAGAGCCCATTGCCTTGAGAGGGGTGGGGGGACTTAACTCAGGGAACATCATTGACTGAAAACCCACTTGGCAGGTCCCTCCCCGAGAAAACCAACCAGGAAGGAAGAAAAAAAAAAAAAAAGACAACAAGAGAACCACCACCACTACTTCATAAATACAACTTTTATTTTTAACTCATTACCACTATTCTGGTTCATTTTTTTTTTTACATATAGATAATTTTTTAACCTATTTACCATCACAGTGAGATGTCCAGTACAACAAATTCCTTAATAACCTTCTAACCTGAACTTTTTGATACATACACCTATGTTTTTCTTTTGCTTTTCTATTTTTAAAATTTTTTTAAAATATTAGTTTAGTTTAGTCTAGTTTATTCTTTTTTAATTTTTATTTTCTAATATACATATAGAGTTAAACTTCAAGGTAATCCCCTTTCCCCAATCAATGCTACCCCTATAGTAAACCAATTTTTAATCCCCCTTTATCTTAGGAAAGTTGATTCCTTTAACAAAGACATCAAGATACATCCAGGAATCATCAAAATAACCTTCCTCAACCACATTGAGAATTTATAACCACTCTCCCATCTTTTCCTCCTGTCAGTGTTTCTGTGTATTTGTGTTTGTCCTGATAGTAAATAAATCTTATACTTGGGGTTCTTTTTGACAAGGTTCTTCCTTTTTTTGCTTTTATATATATATATATTTTTCTCTTGTCATATACTTTTATCAGTCTTTTTGTTTGTCTGTTTTTGTTTGTATACTTCATAAATTTTACCTTGGGGCCCATTTGGGCTGAGCCTTCTCTTTTATCTTCCCTTTTTTTCCTGTCTCTCTCTTTTTTTCCTTTTTTCTTTTCTTTTTTCTCTCATTTGGGTGGGGAATCCTGATTGCACAGAAGCGTTCCAGGGTACACCTTGACTGCACCAGAGTCGATACATCCAGCTACATCCGTTCAGTCATCTCTTACCAAAATGACTAGGAGGAGGAATGCCCAACAGAAGAAAAATACAGAGGACGGACATTCTGCAATAGAGCTAATGGCTATCGACATAGACAATGTGTCGAAAAGGAATTCAGGCTAACAATTATCCAGGCAATAGCTAGGTTGGAGAAAGCCATGAATGACCAAACGGAATTGATTAGGGCAGAACTGAAAGCCACCAAGGATGATGTTCACAATGTTAGGGCAGAACTGAAAGCCACCAGGGATGATGTTCAAAATACTCTCAATGAATTCCAATCTAATCTAAATTCTCTAAAAGCTAGGGTAACTGAGACAGAACATAGAATTAGTGATCTGGAGGACAAACAGATAGAGATAAAGGATCGGGAGGAAGCCTGGAACAAACAGGTCAGAAGTCATGAAAACAGAATCAGGGAAATAAATGATGCCATGAAACGTTCCAGTGTGAGAATTATCAGAATTCCTGAAGGGGAGGAAAAAGAAAGAATTCTAGAAGATATAGTGGAACAAGTTGTCTATGAAAATTTTCCCAACCTCACAAATGGAAACAGCATTCATGTACTAGAGGCAGAAAGGTTCCCCCCAAGGTTTTAGATTCTCGAAAGTCCTCGCGACACCTGATAGTTAGAAAGAAGAATTACGATTGTAGGCAGACCCTCTTAAAAGCAGCTAGGACAAAGAAGCTGCTTACATACAGAGGAAAGCCCATTAGAATAATGTCAGACCTGTTCACAGAGACTTGGCAAGCCAGGAAGGGCTGGCAAAATATATTCAGAGTACTAAATGAGAAGAACATGCAGCCAAGAATACTTTATCCAGCAAGACTGACATTCAAAATGGATGGAGAGATAAAGAGTTTCCAAGACCGGCAAGGCTTAAAAGACTATGCAATCACCAAGCCAACACTACAGGAAATATTAAGGGGGGTTCTATAAAAGAGAAAAAAATCAAAAGAATATCATTAAACAGAAATATAGAGACAATCTACAGACAGAAAGACTTCAAAGGTAACATGATGTCAATAAAAACGTATCTATCAATAATCACTCTCAATGTGAGTGGCCTAAATGCACCCATAAAATGACACAGGGTTGCAGATTGGATAAAAAGACAGGACTTATCCATATGTTGTCTACAAGAGATCCATTTTGAACCTAAAGATACACCCAGACTGAAAGTGGAGGGATGGAGAAGCATCTTTCATGCCAATGGGCCTCTAAAGAAGGCCAGGGTAGCGATTCTCATATCAGATAAATTAGATTTTAAACTAAAGACTGTAGTCAGAGATACAGAAGAACACTACAAAATTCTTAAAGGGACTATCCACCAAGATGATCTAACAATTGTGAATATCTATGCCCCCAATATGGGAGCAGCCAATTACATAAGAAAACTATTAATCAAGATAAAGAGTCATATTGATATGAATACATTAATAGCAGGAGATCTTAATATGCCTCTCTCAGTAATAGATCATCGAAGCAGAAAATCAATAAAGAAATAAGAGCATTGAATGAAACATTGGATCAGACGGACCTCATAGACATATACAGAACATTCCACCCTAAAACAACAGAATACTCATTCTTCTCAAGTGCACATGGAACCTTCTCCAGAATAGACCACATACTCGGTCACAAAGCAGGACTCAACTGATACCAAAAGACTGACATTATTCCCTATATATTCTCAGACCACAATGCTTTGAAACTGAAGCTCAATCACAAGGAAAAGTTCGGAAGGAACTCAAACACCTGGAAGTTAAAGACCACCTTGCTTAAGAATGCTTGGATCAACCGAAGATCAAAGAAGAACTTAAACAATTGATGGAAACCAATGAAAATGAAGACACTTTGGTCCAAAACCTATGGGATACAGCAAAGGCGGTTCTAAGGGGGAAATACATAGCCATCCAAGCCTCCCTCAAAAACACTGAAAAATCCAGAATATACCAGCTGTCTCTACACCTTAAAGAACTGGAGAATCAACAACAAATCAAACCAACTCCACACACAAGAACGGAAATAATCAAGATTAGAGCAGAGATCAATGAGGTAGAAACCAGAGATACAGTAGAACGTATCAATGAAACTAGAAGCTGGTTTTTTGAAAGAATCAATAAGATCGATAAACCATTGGCCATACCAATCCTAAAGAAAAGAGAGAAAGCCCAAATTAAAAAAATTATGAATGAAAAGGCAGAGATCACAACTAACACCAAGGAAATAGAAATAATCATCAGAAATTATTACCAACAGTTATATGCCAATAAGCTAAGGAACCTAGATGAAATGGATGCATTCCTGGAAAACTATAAACTCCCAAAATTGAACCAGGATGAAACTGACAACCTGAATAGACTGATATCTAGTAACGAGATTGAAGCAGTGTTCAAAAACCTCCCAAAAAACAAGAGCCCAGGACCTGATGGATTCCCTGGGGAATTCTACCAAACTTTCAAAGAAGAAATAACACCAATTCTCCTGAAGCTGTTTCAAAAAATTGAAGCAGAAGGAAAACTTCCAGACTCTTTTTATGAAGACAGCATTACCCTGATCTCCAAACCAGGCAAAGACCTTACCAAAAAGGAGAATTTTGGACCAATATCACTGATGAATATGGATGCTAAGATTCTCAACAAGATCCTAGCAAACAGGATCCAGCAGAACATTAAAAAGATTATCCACCATGACCAGGTGGGATTCATCCCTGGGCTGCAAGGATGGTTCAACACTCCCAAATCAATCAATGTGATAGAACAAATCAATAAGAGAAGAGAGAAGAACCACATGGTCCTCTCAATTGATGCAGAAAAAGCATTTGACAAAATCCAGTATCCGTTCCTGATGAAAACGCTTCAAAGTATAGGGATAGAGGGAAGATTCTTGAACTTCATAAAATCTATCTATGAAAGACCCACAGCAAATATCATCCTCAATGGGAAAAAGCTTGCAGCCTTCCCGTTGAGATCAGGAACACGACAAGGATGCCCACTCTCACCACTCTTGTTCAACATAGTAGTAGAAGTCTTAGCAACAGCAATCAGACAACAAAGAGAAATAAAAGGTATCCAAATTGGCAAGGAAGAAGTCAAACTCTCTCTCTTTGCAGATGACATGATTCTTTATATGGAAAACCCCAAAGACTCCAC
This sequence comes from Meles meles, assembly GCF_922984935.1. Classification (NCBI taxonomy): domain Eukaryota; kingdom Metazoa; phylum Chordata; class Mammalia; order Carnivora; family Mustelidae; genus Meles; species Meles meles. Next base: position 83,002,568 of record NC_060075.1, read on the forward strand.
CCCTAAACTACTAGAACTCATACAGCAACTCAGTAACGTGACAGGATACAAAGTCAGTGTACAGAAATCAGTGGCTTTCTTATACACTAACAATGAAAATACAGAAAGGCAAATTAGAGAATCGAATCCATTTACTATAGCACCAAGAACCATAAGATACCTGGGAATAAACCTAACCAAATAGATAAAGGATCTGTACTCGAGGAACTACAGAACACTCATGAAAGAAATTGAAGAAGACACAAAAACGTGGAGGACCGTTCCATGCTCTTGGATCGGATGAATAAACATTGTTAAAATGTCTATACTGCCCAGAGCAATCTATACTTTTAATGCCATTCTGATCAAAATTCCACCAGTATTTTTCAAAGAGCTGGATGGAGCAAATAATTCTAAAATTTGTATGGAATCAGAAGAGACCCCGAATTGCTAAGGAAATGTTGAAAAACAAAAACAAAACTGGCGGCATCACGTTACCTGATTTCAAGCTTTACTACAAAGCTGTGATCACCAAGATAGCATGGTACTGGCATAAAAACAGACACATAGACCAGTGGAACAGAGTAGAGAGCCCAGATATGGACCCTCAACTCTATGGTCAAATAATCTTTGACAAAATAGGAAAAAATATACAGTGGAAAAAAGACAGTCTCTTCAATAAATGGTGCTGGGAAAACTGGACAGTTATATGTAGAAGAATGAAACTCGACCATTCTCTTACACTGTACACAAAGATAAACTCGAAATGGATAAAAGACCTCAACGTAAGTCAGGAATCCATCAGAATCCTAGAGGAGAACATAGTAACCTCTTCGAAATCAGCCACAGTGACTTCATTCAAGATATGTCTCCAAAGGCCAAGGAAAGAAACAAAAGCGAAAATGAACTTTTGGGACTTCATCAAGATCCAAAGCTTCTGCACAGCAAAGGAAACAGTCAACAAAACAAAAAGGCAACCCACGGAATGGGAGAAGATATTTGCAAATGACAGTACAGACAAAAGGTTGATATCCAGGATCTATAAAGAACTCCTCAAACTCAACACACACAAAACAGATAATCATATCAAAAAATGGGCAGAAGATATGAACAGACACTTCTCCAATGAAGACATACAAATAGTTATCAGACACATGAAAAAATGCTCATCATCACTAGCCATCAGGGAGATTCAAATTAAAACCACATTGAGATATCACCTTACACCAGTTAGAATGGCCAAAATTAGCAAGACAGGAAACAACGTGTGTTGGAGAGGATGTGGAGAAAGGGGAACCCTCTTACACTGTTGATGGGAATGCAAGTTGGTGCAGCCACTTTGGAGAACAGTGTGGAGTTTCCTCAAGAAATTAAAAATAGAGCTTCCCTATGACCCTGCAATTGCACTACTGGGTATTTACCCCAAAGATACAGATGTAGTGAAAGGAAGGGCCATCTGTACCCCAATGTTTATAGCAGCAATGGCCACGGTCGCCAAACTGTGGAAAGAACCAAGATGCCCTTCAATGGACGAATGGATAAGGAAGATGTGGTCCATATACATGATGGAGTATTATGCCTCCATCAGAAAGGATGAATACCCAACCTTTGTAGCAACATGGACGGGACTGGGAGAGATTATGCTGAGTGAAATAAGTCAAGCAGAGAGAGTCAAGTATCATATGGTTTCACTTATTTGTGGAGCATAACAAATAACATGGAGGACATGAGGAGATGGAGAGGAGAAGGGAGTTGGGGGAAATTGGAAGGGGAGATGAACCATGAGAGACTATGGACTCTGAAAAAAAACCTGAGGGTTTTGAAGGGGCGAGGGATAGGAGGTTGGGGAACCTGGTGGTGGGTAATAGGGAGGGCACATATTGCATGGAGCACTGGTTGTGGTGCAAAAACAATGAATACTGTTACGGTGAAAAGAAATTTTAAAAAAAGTGAAAAAAAAGGGGGGGTTTCTTTTGCCTTAATCAGATAACAGGTGTTATAATGCTCTGCTCTTCCCTAAAACTCAAAATGTTCATATATAACATGTTAGAAAAAAGCACAACATAATTCCAAATGACATACAAATAAGGTTATATTATAGTATGCTAAGAGTCTAGTAGAATCTTCTCAATAAACAATAAAATAAGTATCACTGGGTTTTACTACAAAATGAGCTTTTCCAAAGAGGAATCTGATTCTGCATTAACATCTCATATTATCAAGGTAGACTGCCTGGAAAGGTCATGCTATGTACCTGAAAAAACAAAAAAGCAAAACCCAAACCACAAGCCCTAACCCTAACTTTAACCTTTATAATATTATAAAGGCCACTTTGTAATGAAACACCACAGTTTTTTCAAGGGAAAATTAGCATACAGAGTCAAGTATCTTTCTTTTTTGGTTTAATATAGAAATTGTATGTCATAAACATATCAGTCATCCCTAAAACCTCATAAATGTCATCTTAACTGTATGTATTTAGATAAGTCTTATTTCTAGGAGTTCCTGAGATGTAAATAAGAGACTTTGGATTACCCAAAGCAATTGTTTAATTTGTCAAACTAACTGCCTTATTAAGTGAGGCAGTTGAGGACCACAGTATATGGTCCCAATGCTTTTCTACATTCTAATTGAAGGGGATCCTTTCTTATTTGGTAAGACCGATACAGCCTAAGTTGGATAACTTAGTTTCAATAGGGGCTAATACCCACTTTATAACTCACAGCATGAAAGTGGATCATAGCAATTATTATGCAGCTTCCTGCCTAATTATAAAAAGTCCTATATTCTCATTCATGTTCTTTGATAAACTGTATCTTAGCATTTTATACCACTAATTATATCTCCTTTAAGCATCCTCCAGAAGAGTCTGTCCACTGAGGTTTCCTCTATCCCAGTGACTTCCTAATCCCTCAGCAAAGTCATTTTACCCTCATGCTTATCATTATAATATCTGTCCTCTTAAGTGTTCCTCATTTTGAGTGTTTCCTGTTACACTTAACCTCAAAAGTATTTTAGAAATGAAAAATATGTATTTTTTCTACTTGAATACTATCAGGCCATAATATTGAGATGAACAACATATGTCTTGTGCTGAAATATCACCAGATCAATGTCACACAGATTGATGTCTGAGTTAATAATATCTTAAAATAACATGTATGCATGTGACAATATATTAACAACAGAAAAAATGAACTTATTTGATTTACTGCATGACAGAAGCAAAATATCAGTATTTATTTTTATTTAGTACTTTACATATTGATGTCTTTATATCTTATATTTTTATTTAGTACTTTACATATTGATATCTTTTATATATATTCTCTTGATATTTCACCTTCATACTCAAACCTTGAAAATAAGCACATTCGGAATAGCTCATAGATACATTTGTAACACATTTGAGTGTCTTATTAACAGACAGATGTACTTTTATCCAGTCATCCTTGAAATATGGACTTCAATCACTGAAATAGGTGTTTTATTTAAATCAAGGATATTTTAGATTTTTGTTTTCTTTTTTTTTTATTTTTTAAGATTTTATTTATTTATTCGACAGAGAGATATCACAAGTAGACAGAGAGGCAGGCAGAGAGAGAGAGAGAGAGAGAGAAGCAAACTCCCTGCTGAGCAGAGAGCCTGATGTGGGACTCGATCCCAGGACCCTGAGATCATGACCTGAGCTGAAGGCAGCGGCTTAATCCACTGAGCCACCCAGGCGCCCAGATTTTTGTTTTCAAAATGAGTTTACAACCTGTTCTATATGCCACGGGGCACTGTAGTTCAGTGTTAGTTAGTGTTTTCTATTGTCCCATAACTTGACAGAACTTAGTTACTTATGGATTTTTGCAGTATTCTGCTATTTTTTTTCCCTTGTATGGTGAGAACATCTCTGGGTAAATTTACAACAGTAAAACATAATCTTGTTGAAGGCCTACTTATGACCTACCAGTTTGTTGCTGCTATTCAATAAGAAGTACTTTAGTACTGAGTGTATATTCCGTTAAAGAATATGAAAGAATTCTGTATAACTCACTATAAATTACTTCTAGTGAGCTGCTGAAATATATTTTACTCTGGATCATAAATATCCTCTCTGAGTAATACAAATGCTTGGGAGCATATTGAAGAGTTTGAGGTCTGATTACTTTTTAACATTATGCTAAGAGGACTTTGTTCTATTGTTAAATAAATCCAGAGTCTTGAATTCTAGGCTCCTGGTTATAGACTCAACAGAATATGAACTCTTAGTTTTTTTCTATGTTGTTATACCAAAACCCCCACTGGTATAAAAACAAGAGAAAAGTTAAATTAGAACACAATATTACATTTTCAGATCTCTACTTTAATGCTGTTGCTATTCACCTAGTATCACAAGTATACTTAATTTTAATGCAAAACTGCAGGCCTCCCATATTTTTCTTCCCCCTGCCCGCCAAAAAAGTGCTGGATTCCTAAGCTATGTTATCATGGTTTGTGTAATTAGGTGTTCCTCAGTGTGTATCTGGCACTAGGTGGGTCCTTCTGAAATTCCACCTGTTTCATTTCCAACTTCTGAGTCTTCACTGATGACTGTAATGACCATTATGCCTAACTAATAGTACACATCTTAGTTTAAGAACTAGTCTTGACCAACATATATTAAATACCATTTGAGTAAAAAACTGCAGATCAATTTAACCGCTTCCATTCTACCCTCTTTTAGAGTCCCTGTCTGTTCTAGAGATGCTGCCAAACTGAAAATTTTTATCTCTTATAATCTCTTAAAATTAGAATTCTGGAGAATTCATAGTTTAAAATTAAATGTGTTCTCACAAGATTTGGAAGTGAGGTGAAAATATCTGCTGTCTCTTTTGATGCATTCTGTTGTTTAGCAGTTATCAGATTAGATAATGACTTATGGAAATTACCTGGTACCCAGCCATAATTGTACCAACATATAATTAGATTAGAAGTACCTTCTTCCAAAATAATCATATTCTGAATTCTCTCTCTCTCTCTCTTTTAACTTCACACCAGAAAGTAGCTTTAGTGATTTCCTTGTGAGCTTGCAGGTAAAATTCCTCTGTAGGTCTTATTCTGTCTAAATAGAAAGACACAAATTCACTAAGTGATGGTTTTCAATTTTAGCTTAGTTTGTGGAGTGTGTGAGTGAAGCTGAGCCAAATATCACAATCATGTTGATCATATTCAGCCTTATATCTCCGGAAGTGATTTTCTAATCCCACTACTATTAGAAGACATACCTCTTCAGTGTTATAAGACATCAAGTTTGGGTCAGTACCTGCTAAAGAGTCATCAGAGTTACCATGTATATTCCACTACTGTGCACCTTTCAATTTTTTGCTATAGCTAAAATAATAAAGCTGAGACCTTGAAAAGGAGAATTGCCTTACTAATAGATATTAGCTAAAGCTGTCAAGAAGATTATACAGGGATGGTGGGTGAAGTAAACTTGAAGAAGGAAACTATGGTGTCCCCTTAGTCTCTATATCCTTGAAACTCCCAACAGATGTATGCTATATTATTTGGGGGATAGTTTTAGCCACCTCACCTTAATTTTTTACAGTGATAAACTACCTTGTCAAAGGTCAATTCTTTTATTTATTATTTATTGTTACTAATAAAAACAAAACAAAACAAAAAACCTTACCATTACCCTAATAGGAACAGGTTGATTTGATAAATTGTCTGCTAAAAATCAGGATTGCTTGCTATTTATGGAAACCTGGTCTAGGAAGAGAAACTCAGAACATCATTGAGTATAAAGGGCTAAATGCGTGCTAAGTGGGTGGCCAGGTATTCATGGAAATAATGTTTTGATGCATATAATTTGCCAGTCTTTTTAGATTACATTGGAAGTAAAAGCCTAAACACATAGTTTTAACTGAAGTAACAGTTACATCTATTTTCAAAATTTGGGTTTTGTTTTTTTTTTTTTTCAATGTTTATATCATCCTGTTTACAACATAAAATACGCAGTATTCAACTTCTGAGAAAAGAGCCTGGATGGCCAAAAAGAGAAAATAACACCACTATGAGAAGGTACTTGCTTGAAGAAACCAGGTCCCAAAGCAAAATAATTCCTCTAGGCACCTAGGTCTACATATGGAACTAAACCAAATTAGAATCAGAAGTTTGGTCTGCAATTGGCACTAAATTTAATAAATTAATAATTCAGGGGGTGATTCCACTCTTTGACTGAATAGACTTGAGAGTAGCTGACTTCAGATTATGTCTTTTGTCAGGTAAAACACTGTTGGAAAAAAAACCACAAAAACCCTACACGTCTATATTTAGTTGAAGCTGAACACACAGACAAGAAGGTTTTTAGTAAGTGAGGTCACTTAAAGACAGATAATCCTCTTATGATTCTGGAGTTGGTGGGAGAGGTGTCTGCTGGACACATGATGTCTCCAGACATAATGCAACTCATTCTAGACTATGTTTCAGAGTAATCTTACTTCCATGCTTTCTTTTTCACCCTGAGGCATCTTTCCAACTTCCTAAAGTATTTAAGTAGGATTGGTGACCAAAACAACTTCAGCAGTTTCTGACTAGGGTTCTGAGATGAAGTCAATAAAACACAGTCTAACCATTTTAAGTAGAAAAAGATTTATTAGAAGATACTGTGTGGTTTACAGTATCCTTAGAGGAATCAGAGGTGAGAAGATGGCTAGATATAGCCCACAGAAAAGGTGGCCAAAGGAAACGCTTAACTATAAGACTGCTCTGGTAGAAAGCATACAGATACTGGCTCAGTCCATCGGGCACCTATGATGATACAAACCAGAGCTAGAGTCTCTGACTGAGCTGCCACAGAACAAAATGCCTCCTCTTACTTGTTTACTCAATGTATCTCTATCTCCTCCTATAGCTCAAGTTGTTCCCTCTCTCAGTGGCTGCAAGGGAGTCTCTTACAATTTACTTTTTCTTATTTAAACATTGTCCTGTATGTAGAAAAGTAGGCTAGAAAAGGGTTGATTGAAATTTTTTGGAGGGGAGGTGATGGGGTGTCAGGTGAGCCTGGTGGTGGGTATTAAGGAGGGCATGTATTGCATGGAACGCTGGGTGTGGTGCATAAACAATGAATCTTGGAACACCAGAAAAATAAAATAAAATTTAAAAATAAATAAATATTTGGTATAATTCACCAGTGGGTGGGGGGGGGGAGATAAAGCTTAATAATTGTTTTTGGAGTGAGTTCTATTGAATAAATCAAGCTCTGTAGAAACGTAGGTACTTTTTAAATTGAGCTATTAAAAACTTAAAGAAAAACATGATAAGTATGGATTACTTTTGTTTTCTTTAAAATTATAAATCACTGAAGATATTATTTAGATGCATTACATTAATATTTATTTCTTTCATCTTTTGGCATTGTACTATCCTCTTAATTTTTTATAGTTTTAATCTTTTCTCTTTTGGCTTCTACACTCACAAATTTTGAAAGCTTTATTAAATAAAATAACTAAAATATCAATATCTACAAAGCCCAAGTAGGGCCCTAGATAAACGATGAAGGAATGTAGAAAAATACAAGGAATGCAACTCCACCCTAGAAAACTACTTAATACATTGTAGAAACACCCTTTGGTTTATGTAAAGAGAATTTCATAAAGATGAGTAATGTGTTTTTTCCTCTCTTGGTAGTGATTATCTTTCCTTTGCTGGATAATTCCAATATGAATCTAATAAAAAACAACTTATTAGGTGTCTATAGTGTGCAATACACTCTCCTAGATGTTGAATTTAGAGAATTAATATTTAGTTTTCATAAAATGTTAACAATTTCCTCAGGTATTATGTCAGAATTAATTCTAGAATATATATTTAATATACAAAAATCAAATGTAAATTTGAGAATATATAGTTCTAAAGAATACAGACTGTTTTTAATAGTTCATATTTTATTAATGATGTATAAAATATTTTAAGCCACATAAATTAGTATTTTAAGGAAGTTTTTCTTAAAATATGCCTTTTATTAAAAGAAATGCAAAATAAGAATTTCCATCTCTGAAATCAATTCTAAAGCAAATCTAGTTTGTGACTGTAAAAGATTCTGTACAATCTGCTTATAATCTGATTTGTCCTTTTAAAAAAATGTATTTGTTACTATCAGATAATTAGATTATTTTTTTTTCTTTCCAAAGGAATAAACTTGTCCAGATTAAATCTTCAGTGTGATCAAAATGATAGGAAAACTATTCTGGTGAAAATGTACCTAGAACTATCATACATATCCATTTAAAAAAATCATAATAAATAATATTGTAGATCAGACCCATGGTTTCAACAGCTCCCAGTTTTATTTAATAAAAATGTGTTTCCAGAAGGACTGCTTTTCTTACTAAACCAGTAATGCTCAAACTGAATGCCTGTTAGATTCATTCATGCCTCTTTGGGCACCCAGAAATTCTGACTGAATTAGTCAAGGCAATATGTCTGGACATTGGTATTTTCCTTAAATTTCCTTAAGTGATTATACTGGCAGTCACAGTTGAGAGATGCTATGCTGGCCATTTACCTCAGGTTGGGAACACAAAACCAAAAAACCTATCTATTTTTATTAATCAACCTATCATCTATAAATACACCTCAGCAGTTTTTAAAGTTTTAGATTTCCAATTTGCCTTTATTGTTAGCATTTGTCACAACCAATTAATGAATTTAATATTACTATTTATATTACTTGAGATGATTTTATTTAATGTCATTATTTTGCAGTCCGATGACTCCTATATTTGATATAAAATATATTTTCAGGTTTTATAAAATATTATGGCATCCTATCTGGATATGATCAGTTGATATGCAATAAGTATTCTACTCTCTTTCTAGCACATCTTGCAATTATGTCTTAGAAAACTACAGACTGCACTTCTTAGACCTTTGGAACTGGGTTCCAGATGTGTTTTGACCTCAGGGAGTAAGATTGGCCTTCCATGGTATTTGTAAGGTGGTCATGAGCAGAGACCAAGTTTTTGATGCAACTACCATTTTTGCTGCTAAGTATGGAGTACAGAGGTATTTAGTTTTCTGAAGCTAATGAACAGTGGTTTTAGTATCCCATCTTGAGTCTGGGGAGTGTCAAAAAGCAAGTCCTAGGGGCACCTGGGTGGCTCAATGGGTTAAAGCCTCTGCCTTTGGCTCAGGTCATGATCCCAGGGTCCTGGGATCAAGTCCTGCATGGGGCTCTCTGCTCAGCAGGGAACCTGCTTCCCCCTTCTCCCTCTCTGACTGCCTCTCTGCTGACCTGTGATCTCTATCTGTCAAATAAATAAATAAAACCTTTAAAAAAAAAAAAAAAAGCAAGTCCTGGGACATCCATTTTACCAATATAGTTTACTATAGGCAAAGTATAGTTTTGTAAATGGCAGTAGTAGCAGCTAAGGCTTCCTGATTATGGAACCCACGTCTATGTCAGGTTTCTGAATCTAATAAACTTTCTGTTTAAACTAGTCAGCATGGTTAGTGGATGCTGAAATTAAACTCTGAGTATTAGCTGTCTTCCCACATATGACCTATTTTTAATATGTACACGTATACACATGCATATGTACATATGCACACCTACATATGTATTTAAATCTGTTCTCAGATGTCCTAAAGAGGGAAGTAGCATTTCAGTTTCCTTAATCTGAAATTTCCTTTAGTTGTATCGTATTTTTACTGATGTACTGCAACCAAATATTAATGAAGTATTTGTTTTGGTTAAACCACATAACTTTATTCAACTGTAATATAATGCCTCTTGCCCCTGAGCATTAAGTTGGGAGGAGTAAAGCACAGAGGAAATATTAGACCAAATCACACTTTATCTTTAAGATAAATTCTTCAAACAACCTTATTATTGATTTGAGAGTTTTATCAATTGTCCACGTTGAAAAGACCATCACAGTTACTTGCTATGGTGATTTAAGTTACTTTTGATATGAAATTCTCTTTCTAACTCCAGATTCTACAGGTCAAGGCAGGACGATGGTAGGAGAAATGAACAGAGAAGATTCCAGGATAAGCCACGAGAGACACATTGTTACACTGATGTGTCACATTCCAGGAGTCTTAGCTGACTCAAACTGGCCCAGAAACAAGCTCTAAGTAATAAGCTGAAGGCTAATTGGCTGTTAGTAACAGGGATGCCTGCTGGAAGAGGTTCCAAGTTCAAATAAACATACAGGACACCCATTTAAATATGACTTTTGGATAAACAACAAGTAAGTTTTGGTATAAGCAACATTTGCAGCATATTTATACTAAAAAATAGAAGCCCCATTGTGTATCTGAATCCAAATTTAACTGCGTAAATTGTGTGCTGTTTAGCAACCCTAACTTTCAGGTAGCAATAATAACCGGGTCATAAGGATCAGGTCTGGATGCAAACCTCCCATCTCTAAAAAAGCAGGGCTGCACTTCTATAGGAAATGAAGTATAAGTCAGAATTTTAAGATGACATATGGGAATGAAATTGTACTCAGTAGCAAAGCTTACACACTGATGAAAGAAGGGAACCAGGATGATGGCTGAATTTAACAAATCACTGAATCTTAACAATTACCTGGATTTTATCTGTTACCCTTTATTGGGCTCTAGTTTTTCCAAAACTGGGTACTATCTTTTCCCTTCATTGTTTATTTTTACTCATTGCCTTGTTGAGTCTCAACCTGAATTTTAACTTTTCTTATTTGCCATTACCAACTGCCTGGTATGACATCTAGAATATATTTGAGAAGTCAAAGCCAGTTATTTTATAAGTATGGAAAGGGCATTTCCTCTCTAATTGTACTATTTCTGCCATTTTCTACCTTAAATCTTATTCACTATGTTACCATCTCCCCTTCATCTCATATATAGAGCTTTGAAAGATCCAGGATAATATATCTTTCTGAACTAAAATATTTAAGTCCACTTGGAATTTGAGGTTTCATTTTTCACTCCATCTTATGTATAATCTATAAGAGGTCTGTATAAAACTATGACAAATAAGACTGCTGTTTAGTGTAGTCCTTAGGGTGTTTTCTACCTTGAAACTGCTCCATGCATAAACCATTGCCTTGATTTTAGCCATTGTCTTCCATTCCTTTTTGATTCAAAGCTTAAAATAGTTTTGGTTCGGAAATCAGTTAAAATTTTTTGAAAGCCTAAATACATTTCCTCTTTCCCTATAATTATTCTACTTTCAATGAAAATGAAGGCCACTGGGGCGCCAGGATGGCTCAGCGGGTTAAAGTCTCTGCCTTTGGCTCAGGTCCTGATCCCAGGGTCCTGGGATGAGCCCCACATTGGGCTCTCAGCAGGGAGCCTGCTTCCTCCTCTCTCTCTCTCTGCCTGCCTCTGCCTACTTGTGATCTCTCTCTGTCAAATAAATAAATAAAATCGTAAAAAAAAAAATGAAGGCCATTATTCAAATTAAGGTTGATTTAAAAAAAAAAAAGTTTTATGTCCATGCGTGCCTTTCTCATAGTAAACTCAGTGACTGAATGAATATCTGTGGCAAATGGATGTGACATTAAAAAGTCTAAGCTGTTTTTAATCTTTCCTTTTTTTTTTTTTTTTTTAATTTTAGAGAGAGACCAAGGGTGTGTGCAAGTGGGGAAGGGGCAGAGGGAGCAGGAGAGAGAGAATCTTAAGCAAGCTCAATGCCCAGTCTGACATGGGGTTTGATCTTACAACCCTAAGATCATGACCTGAGCCAAAATCAAGAGTCCCACACTTAACTGACTGAACCACCCAGGAGCCACTTAATCTTTTAATTATATATTTATATCTTTTACCTCTCCCCTGTATTCTAGATTCATAATTAGATCTCTTCTTTTGTTTGTCTTTTTGAGTTACCCAAGGTCAAAAGATCAAAAACATATTTCTCCTTCCTCCAAAACCTATCTAACCAAGTCCCTTTACTGGTTCCTTTTCCAAAGAATTTATCTTATCTGCCTACATTGTTCTAACTTAAGCTTCTGTGGAGGCATGCATTTCAAAAAACATCCATCTTGAATAAACATATTACCAGCAGTAGACACAGCTACTCACTCCTAAACCAGATAAGGAATTAGGCCACCACACCCATGAATTTCCCTTTTTCAGAAATCTGAAGGTGACCTAGATAATTGACCTTTTGAGTAACCCTGCTTGTCCCTTCTCACACCTTAATTCCTGCTCTTCTTGAAGTTTGCCAATAAAGAATGAACTTTTGAAACCCTAGACAGCACTCCCCTGGACCCTCCTAAAAGCAGAGCCCAAGGTTCTCTCTCTCTCTCTCCCCATTATGATGTGGTCCTTGGGCATGCTGTTTAAACTCCATGACTTGTAAGTAATAAATCTTGTTCCTCAAAGTTTCTACATGGTTTCTGCTGAAGTTGGTCCTGTAATCATAATAGAAACTATAAGCCCTATTCCGCAGCAATGCTGGCCTGTGGGGGAAAGTCTGTGGGGGGTTGGCTAGGAGTAACATGGCCCAGAAGAGTGTCATAGGCATTCTTAACTAGGAGCATCACTGTCAATAGGCTAGAACCCACATAACACCCCTAGTTGTGTCATATTCCACCTCCCAATTAATGATGAATTAATGATGTATTCATCATCAGCAGGAAGCTTTTAAAAATTCAGTAAGTTCATGACAACCTATCTCTGCTCCCCACAAAGCCTTCAGTGACTTTCACTGCACTTAAACAAGTTGCCAAACTGCATGAACAGCTTGGGTTACACCTCTCCATTGTCCACACATACCATTTCATCTTCATTTGCTCATATTCCTTCAGCCACACTGGCCCTTTTTAGCTTTTTAAAAACATGTGGACCCTTTTACCATCTTTCATCATTAATTTTTTTTGTTTATATTCAATTAGCCAATATACAGTACATCATTAGTTTCAGATATAGTATTCAATTATTCATCAGTTGCATATAACATCCAGTGCTCAACACATCACATGCCCTCCTTAAAGTTTATTGTCCCTTAGGTGTAGGATGCTATTCTCCCAGAGCTTTGCGTGACTTGACGAGTCCTTATTCCAGGTCCCACCACAAATAGCATCTCTTTCAAAAAGACACCTCTAGTTACAGTCTATCTCATCACCCTGTTTACAGCTATCACTGCTCATACTACAGCCTGTAATTATCTTGTTTGTTTTTCTATTTGGTTAAGTATTACCTCTATTGTCAAGAGAACATATGCTTTATGCAGACAGGAAACCGTATCTGTCTCCTTTACCATATTTTGCTTAGCTTCGGGAATCCTGCCTAGAATATTTGATAATCATAAGTATTTATTTAGGATATGAGTGAATAAATTCTACAAAATACTCTAATGTGTTGAATACTTAAATGATTTATATATTTTCTTGAAAATCATGTTAAACTAAATAATGCAAAGTATGAGAGTCACCATCAACAGATTACTGTTAATCTAAAACATATTATAGATGCTGTGTCTTTCATTGTGATTATGCAAAAATAGTCATTTCAAATTAAGGAAAATGATAATTTCAAATAAATTTGCTTTGAGTTTTTAAAACATTAAAGTTGAAAAGCAAAAGCTTTTCTAAAATTGTAGCACCAAATGACATATTCACTCCTTAAAGTTTCTTGAAATGGAGCAATCTGAATTTAATCTGGTTTCTTCAATAATTTAATATTCATTGTGTATTTTAAAAAAATCAATTTAAATTTTGTGCAGCTTCTTTAGGTATTGCCAATGACTTGGTAAATAACTGAGCCTGGTTTTATACATTCTCAGGTGTCATTTGGTTGATGCTCAAAGCATCGTGCACAATATTTCAGTTATTTTTTTCTTAGTTTTAAAATTAAATATTTTACTTTAAGCCATAAAAATTTTTAGTTTCTAAACACATTTAATAATTATAAGTAAGTAAGAGCAAGTGTTGCCACAGAGCCATACCCTATCAATCTCTGTGTAAACTGGAGATGAATATAGTTATTATTTAACATATTCATCCTGAAGAATTATATTGTATTAGCCATATATATTTTTAACTATCAGCTTTTTGAACACACACAAATATTTCTATGCAATTAATTATACTAGTTTCATAATTTAAAAATATTCTAAACTAACCTTCAGTAGTAATAAATGAGTGTAGAATTAATATAATATAAATAAATATTCTCTTCATCAAGGATTTGTTATAATAACCTAAAGGCAAGGAGTGATTTTGACATCTGCTTTGTTTAATAGTAGACAAAATCACAAACCTATTATATAATTAAACAAGAAAAAAAAAATCATCACTCTCTAGAATTTACCCCTAGCCAGACCCTCAAAATATTTATTTTTTGTAGTTTCCAGTACTAATTCTTCATATAAAAATGAAAGTTACAAATGTACAGCATAATATACTTTGGTAGAACAATACAGATTACAAGTGAAAAATTGGAGATTCTTTCTCGTCCTTTCCCTCTCCCCTGTCCACTCACACACACGCTCTCAAATAAATAAATCAATCTCAAAATTAAACAGAGAAATGGAAGTTACTCATCATGGGATAGAAGAGAGGTAAGGTGCCTTACATGGAATTGTACCCAGCTATCCTGGGCAAAACATAAAATGAAAATAGATATCCTGGGCGCCTGGGTTGTTCAGTGTGTTAAAGCCTCTGCCTTTGGCTCAGGTCATGATCCCAGGGTCCTGGGATCGAGTCCCGCATGGGGCTCTCTGCTCAGCAGGAAGTCTGCTTCCCCGCCCCAACCCCACCGCCTGCCTCTCTGCCTACTTGTAATCTCTGCCTGTCAAATAAACAAAATCTTAAAAAAAAATAGATATCCAAGTTATTCTAAACTTTCCCCTTTGCATTCTTCCTTTCCCTTCCTCTGTTGAGTAGAACTGTTTTAACAGGGTGGGTCTCTTTCATATAAAAACTGAGGTTATGATATATCTGAGAAGTTGAGTCAAATGCAATCATTTGTATCAGTGGTAAATCATCCTGGAAGCAAAGTGAAGTTTTCAGGTGGTTGCAAACATGTCTACTATACATAGGGGGAGAAGAAACCAAAGAACAAAATTTAAGATGGGACCATGGTGGGGTGAGTAATATGGATTAATACTGAAGTCCCTCTAGCAATTCCTACATAAAAAGAAGAAATCTTGTCTGATGAACTGTCCATGACAAGATCTAGGGGAGAAAATATTTTCAGGTTCAGTATGGAGAAAACTCTTGTCACTCTTTGAAAGGGAAAGTACTTACATAAAAATAAACAAACAAAAACACATATAAAACATAATAACAATATTAATAGTATTTTTAAAAGAATAAAAGACCCAAGCCAGCTTCTGTAGAATATTCACAAAGAAAGGCAGAGGAAGGGTAGCATCTTCCTTGTGTGAGGTGATACTGGTTATAACTAGAACAGAACAAATCACTGCGGAATGGACAGTGGTCACAAGGAAGCTGTGTGGCCCTGGAGAGCAATAGAGACAAAGTAGCTACTGGCTTACATGGAGCCCTGAAAGGGCAGCTTGCTTGCTGTATGGGGCTTTAGAATAGGCTAAAAATGTAAAGAAAACTGAGAGGGGAATTCCAGTAACTATTCAAGACTGATGTAAGAAAAGATAATGCTAAGGTACCCCCTGAGAAAAGATAAAAAGATCTGGCATGAGCTCATAAATTACTAAGTAAGAGGCCTTTGTATCTAACTGATAAATTACCATGCTTTTTATTCCCAAGCAGGCGAGGTGTGGAGAATATTCAGTTAACACTTGACTTGTTGAGTTACACTAAACAAAGTGTTCAGCCTGTTCTTCATTCCATATGAAGAGTAAATTTGGTTTCCACACTTGAGTAGCTCTATTTTCAAGTAATATATAAAGAGCTTTTTTACTCAAAAGAACTTTTCAAAAATTCTCATCTCTGATCACAACTTTCCTTTTATATATTTCTGTCTTGATATTTGTCCTCCAACCCAAGTGAAATTTTCAGTTCCTGATTTCTTTTTTTTTTTTTTAAGATTTATTTATTTGAGAGAGAGAGAGAGAGAAAGTGTACATGACCCTGTGGGGTGGGGCAGAGGGAGAGATTCTTCAAGCAAATTCCCTGCTGAGCCTGGAGCCTGAGGTGGGCTCCATCCCAGGACCCATGAGATATGACATGAACAGATACCAAGAGCTGGACACCCAAACAACTGAGCCACCCAGGAGACCCAGAGTTCATGCTTTCTTAGCTACTCTAACCTGCAAGGTTTACAATCCTCTACTTGCAATTTCCAAAAAGCTTATTTTAAATGTATCCCACTAGTAGGAACAACCAAAGTAACCTCTCACATATTTAGCACAGAAAGAAGAAGGAAAGAAAGGGAGAGAGAAAGTAATAAAAAGAGAAAGGGGAAGGAAGACATAGTAATCTAATTTGGACTGATATGAGGCTATTTATATCCTTCCACTTATTATACAGATAGTGTAAATATCACATATTTCACTCTTTCAATGTTTTGATTTATAGCACAGCTTAAAATCCCATAAGGGGGTGTTTCACAATATACTGCATATATAACTTCCTAAAACAAATATTTTTGAGGACATCTGTCCTCAAAAGTGAAGAACAAGTGTCTTTGGATCCGTAGTTGAAATGTATTATGGAAAATCAGAATTAAGTATGTAAAGAATTAGGTAATAGTACTTAACTTAAGCTGGATAGTCTGCCTGGCTGCCTTCCTCTCTTTCCTGTACCTAGATATTTACTAAGTAGTACATCAGTTCTGGCTACTTGACAAACAACTATAAAAACAGTCACATTTCACGTCCTTGTGAGTCTTATGGTCTAGTAATTAATTAGGGAATTTTATCAGAGTGTATCAAAAGATATTCAGATTACAGAAATATGCGACAGATACACAACCTGGCTGTAAACAGTCTGGGAAGTTTATTTGCATTGTATAATAGAGTGAGAAGAATTTGGAGTTAAGAACTGTAGGCAAAAAATGGAGAAATGGGGCCATAATAAAGTAGTTAATATTTGCACAGCACTGGAATGTTGGTAACAGTTGGTTAAGTGTTCAACTCTTCATTTCGGCTTGGGTTGTGATATTAGGGTCCTGATCTGAGGGTCCTGGGGTGGAGCTTAAGACTCTCTCTTCCTCTTCCTCTGCCCCTTGCCCTGCTCTCACCTCTCTCTCTCTCTCAAATAAATAAGCAAATCTTTAAAAAAAAATATTTACACAGCACTTATCCAAGACACAGGTACTTTTCACAGAAACCCTATGTGATAGGTGCTGTTAATGTCCCTATTTTACAGGAACTTTCTGGCATTGAAAAAAAAAAAGCCATGGGACAATTCATATCATAGTTTACATGCAGATCTGCTGGTAGGAGCTCTTTCCTCTTGCCTTTTTTTTTTTGCAAGGTTAAAGGGTCCTTTTGTACATTAAATCTGATCCACCTAAACTGGATTCGGGCTGAGTTTCTAAAATGCTAACAAAAGACTGGGACTATGATTTCTGTCAAGTTGGTTATCTCACCTGTTTACAAAATCAGATAATTAATTGTCAGAGACCGAGAATCATCTATCTCCAACTGTAATCTTATCTAGAATTATTGGAGCTGATTTAATGATGTGAAACATAATAATTCTACCACCAATTTAAAGGCAAAATATCTTATTTACTTGTTTTGAGGGATTGTGATTAAATCAAACACAACATACATTATATTTCCTAGAAATTAATTTTGAGTGTGTAACATTCTATTTAACATTTTTTAAATCAAATATAAGTAGGATAAATGCTTGAGATTCTTTGAAGATTTTAAGAAAATATAAAAGGGATTTGTAAGAAAGAGTAAAGCAAAAAATTTATGAAACATTATTCTATGTACAAATATAAAATAAAATGACATTTAAATGAATAATGAATAATTTTTATAACTGATTTTTTTCCTCAAGAGAACTACAAGTAGAATTACATTTAAGCTATGACACCTTTAATCCATGTCATAAAAGAGAGCATTGTATTTTGGTCTTATCCTAGATAAAATTCAAAATACAAAAAGGATACTTCTTATAGCTATAATGGATGACTGTACTGAGAATTAAATTAAAGGCACAGTGTATCCAATCTCAGTATTTGATAGCTTTCTTATAAGCCTGAGATACAGGTTAGTTTACTGGATTTTACAGAACCAAGAGGAGTATTAAAAAGTCACTTACATGTGTTTTCTGGAGGAAAGATGTTTTATAATTAAATATTCAAAAATGTATAATTATGCCAACTTTCTAAATCATTATAGATTTCAACAGGAGAGAACATTTATATGTAAAAAAGGAAACAATCTGCCTTTGGAATAAAAGGTTTATCTTTTTTTAGCTTTTATTACAAAAACTTGGCTGCTTTGTCCTTAAATCTCATTGTATTATACCATAGTTAGGTGTGGTTCTAAGAAATCATTTACTCTGCAGCCAATTTTTTTTATTTTTATAATAAAATCCCACATGAACCATTATTCTTGAGATGAGAGAGAAGCCATATGGTTACAATGTATGTGGTCAGTATTCTGCTTAAAGAAGCATTAAAACCCCCAACATTAACCCCTCCAAAACAAACAACAACAAAAACTAAGAAATGTGTTTCAATGAATGCATTTTCATGATCTATAGCAAAATTATAAGGATTGATATTACACATAGATAACTGTTAAGCTTCATGTTTCCTGGTTGTTTGCCCATGAACTTTAAGACAAATTTAAGGAATACTTCTTTTAAAAAAAAGTATTTTTCTCTAATTATATTTTTTAAATGTTTGAATAAAATAATTACAAATGCATGTAAAAATTAGAAGCAGAATGCATCAATTCCATTTTGAAATGAACTCTATTCACAGAGTTGATCAATGCTTCTTATGTGCTCTACTTGCATAGTTTACATACTTTTTTTGCACTGATAAATCTAAACTGCAATTCAGTAGATTACTTGCAAGTCTTTTCTGTTAAACCATGTACTCTCTGAGGATCAACACCATGCATTTTTTTTTCTTTAGTTCCAGCCTTGTGACTTGCACATAAAAAACAGTTCATAAATATTTATTGACTTAAATTTAAACCTTCATTTAATCATGAAAAATTGGTTGTAATGATGGGAAAATATAAGTTTTTCCTTTATTTTTTCAGTAGTGTTCCATACAGAAATTCACATCAGTACTCCAGAGTGAGTGTCTGTAATTAGGCATAAATATTGAAGTCTTGAAAAATCAATAAAAGATCCACAGTAGAATCAAGTCAATAGCACAACAGAAAGAAATGTATTTACTGAAAAAAATCATCTGAGTGAAGGAGGGTTCTAGTTGGTGAAGGGTAATACTGGAAAATATCTGGGAGATATATTCATATGAAACATAGTTTTTAATTGATTGGTAGTTAATTCTAGTTTCTTTCCTAAGCTTTAGATTTTTAATTTTCTACTGGATATCTCCACAAATATTTTATAGCTTCTTCAACCTTGATATTAAAAAAAAAGAATTCATATTTTGCCTCCCAATTTTGATCGTCTTCCTCTACATCTTATTTAAGAAACACCACCAACACCTAGGATCTTCATTCTCTGCTACTCTCGGTTGTGGAGAATGAACTCTTGGTTCATTCGCAGTTGTGGAGAACTGAACCAATTCAGTTCACTTGGTCCTTTAATGTCTCTTTAAATGTATCTCATTGTCTGCATATTTCTTGAATTGGCCTTAATTCAGGTCCTTATCATTTCTTGCTTAGCTTATTACAAAATCCTCCTAAATTGTCCTCTTGGCTCCAGGTAAGGTGTAACTCCCTAATCCCTTCACATCATCAGGGCAAGGGCATTCTTTCTACAGTTCAAATTTAACTTTCTGCTTAAAACTTCCCTATCGCAATCAATAAAATCTCAAATTCTATAAAAATGGATTCTATCAAATTCAGTGACATCTCAAATTCTCTGTATACAACCTCTCACATGATCCTTGCAGCTACTGCCACCTTTATGCTATCTTCAAAGATATAAATTATACTGCAGTCGCAACTAAAGTCACATTGTGCCTTGGAAAATTCTGTTCATTTTCTGCATACGGCAACCCCACATTCTTTTTTCCAGCCATCCTTCATCTAGACTCAACAAAAATATCTTTGAAACTTCTCAGCTTCCAAAAACACATTTTTTCCTTACATATTGCTCTTACATAACCTACAAATGCCTAAAATTCCACTTATTTAAATCTGTATATTTTAAATTTGATTGGCCTTCTTACTAGAGGAAGCCTTTTAAGGACAATGAGTGAATATAATCTTTGTATCCATAGTATATAGCAAAGTGCTCATGGGTACTTCAGAGGTTGATGTCAGTTACTTCAAAATATGTCAATCAAACATTTTCTTTAATTAACCTATAAATTCTCACTCTTCTATTTTCTCTACATATTCATGATCTACCAGAACAATAAAAATCTCTAGGATTTTAATTTTTGACACTGAAAATTTGAAAACATAATGTTCATATCTAATACCTGTGAGAATACATATATATATATAATGCATGATTTATGCTTTGCCCTTTGTTAGATTTACATAACTAGGGTGACCAATATCTCAGTTCGCTCCTGAGACTAGAAACATTTACTACTATCTCTCCTTCCACTCTCAAAATTGTTTAACTTCAGATAACAAATAATTTGGTAATACAATTAAAACCAATTTCACTGCTACTTATGTTTATTAGTTTTGAATATGAATATTTGTAAACTAGTAAGAAAATTACTAAATCTGTTGGCACCATGGTGATACAAACTGCAACTAGCAAGACAGAGAAAAGATTCAGAGAAGAAATAGATATTAAATGAACTGCCTAGTAATATGTATTATAGACAAGTCATTATTCTTTAAGTGGGAATAAATCATTAGTGAAACAATTCAGAAGGGCAGAGGTTATGAAGTCTGTAATGCTGAAGAATCTCAAGTGTTAGTACTATTTCTGATTTCAATGACTAACTTGATGTCTATAATAATATGTAAATTTTGTTTTTCTTTACTAAAATTACCTGCATTTTAATAAGAAAAAATAATACACTAATGATACAGAAATAATGGTCTTTCATATAAAAAATTAAACTCATATGCAGAAAAGGAGCTTTATATTATACCCAAGCTGTGAAGACATTAATTTACCACTTCTGAGTCTTACATTATATTAGTTTTGATATCAAAATATTGGAATAAAGAATACAAGTAAAAAAAAAGAATACAAGTCATGTAAATGTAATATTGAACAAAAGCAAATGATCAAATTGTGTAATAATACTTTTTATGAAAGTTGTAAAGTATATAGCATACAACTATGGACTTCACTCTGGCTTCCATATTGCTAAGAAAATATCTTGAGGTTTTTAAGTTGAATACTCTATAGATCAGAGATTTATACAAAGCCATCATCAGAAAAATCTGTTAACCACGGATGGATATTTATTTATTTATTTTTAAAATTTTATTTATTTATTTTGACAGAGAGAGATCACAAGCAAGCAGAGAGGCAGGCAGAGAGAGAAGGTTGAAGTAGGCTCCCTGCCAAGCAGAGAGCCTGATGTGGGGCCGGATCCCAGGACCTTGAGACAATGACCTGAGCTGAATCTAGAGGCTTTAACCCACTGAGCCACACTAGCGCCCCTATTTATTTATTTTTAAAGATTTTATTTATTTATTTGACAGACAGAGAACACAAGTAAGCAGAGAGGCAGGCAGAGAGAGAAGAGGAAGTGGGCTCCCTGCTATGCAGGGAGCCTGATGTGGGGCTCGATCTTAGGACCCTAGGATCATGATGTGAGGCGAAGGCAGAGGCTTTAATCCACTGAGCCACCCAGGTGCCCCTGGATATTTATTTTTAAATAAACTATTTGGTATGGATCTAAGCTATGAAATGATGCAGAATTGTGTCTCAGAAGGTAACTCCCTTCTAGTACAGCCAGGTATCCTGTATTCAGTAGAAATATTTTCTCTTCTTAATGGTTTTCTGAAGGTTTTCAGGGAAATTTTTTTTCTTACTGAAGGGATTAACAAACATATGGAAGCATTGATTTTCTAAAACATAACTTAGTCTTGACACACACTATTTTTTGAGAAAAAATATCTTCAATGTACCCCACTGTTATACACACATACACATGTACAAACATACACTTTTTAATCATTTAAGAGATTATCAACTTTATAATTATACTGCATTCCTCTTCAAGTTATGCTCAACATAAAAGTTATGAAAAATATCAAGATGATATTTGAAGATGAACAATAAATATATTTAAATCATTATAAATATGCTTTAAGGAAGTGATTAGCAATTTGTAAAGAATCTGAACTATTCTATATTTAATCATCCTAGTACCAAATTTATGCATACACTTGTGTGTGTCTGTGTGTGTGTGTATTAGATCAGTAATTTTCCAACCACTGGAGGTCAGGAAGGAGAGTGCAGAGGCATGACCTTTCCCTACATCAAAGCCCACAGCCTACTCTGAAGCCTCTTGTGCCATTATTCTAGACTCAAGGGGATATATACTTTAAATGGTTTTGGTACCTATAATTGCCTTCCTGGGAGATAGAGTATTATGCTTAAGACAGACACTGTTAGTAGATATAAACTTTTCCAAAAATCTAGGTGAAGATTTAACTTTAGAATTGTTCAATTCTTATTCAATGTAGGAAAAGCTACACCTTATTATTCTAAAATTATAAATACATTTCTCTAATTTCTCAATATAAATTAATAATTTGAAATTTGAGGTGGTTTTCTGTTTGTTTGTTTGTTTGGTTGGTTGGTTTTGAGAGTTTTTTGTTTAATTCATGTCACTTACAAATTTCAAGAACACAGCCAATTCCAAAAAGACAAGTCAACTTTATGGACAAAAATGAAGATGTTACATCTATAAGCCTTTCCCAAACCACTGACTCTGATAAATTAACTGGGGTTATGTAATTTTTTGACATCTCACTAAGGGTGGCTAGATTTTTTACCCGTTATTCTTCTCGTATTCTCTAACCACTACCACTGTCTACTTTTGAGGCAAAACAAGTTTGAATTTCAGGCTTAAAAAAATCATCCTAGAGAACTATGTCTCAGAGATGTTAAAATTTAATGCAAATTTCAAAGGTTCCTATTAGAAAGCATTTCATTTTCTATAAATAAAATTGGTTTGTATTTATAATTTTATAAAAATAAAACAAAATTTATCATAAGAATAATTTAACCTATATCAATCCCACAGAACATGTTTATGAGGATTCAATTATTTAACCAAGTCCCTGTATAAAGGCTATAAAAGTGACATCGAATGAACATTCTTGTAAATTCTTTTAGAATTTTCTAGTACCAAGTATATGATTAAGTATTTTGAGTCATCCATTCAATCTGAAGAAGATCCAAATATAGAGACAACACCTAAGTTAGACCAAATAGTCTTATCCAGACTTAATTCCAGTGGAAAAATTCTGTATGTATATAAAATCTACAGATCATTTTCAAATAAGCCTAAGATTATCTAAACAATTTGAAGACCTCAGACTATCCTGCAGCTTCTGTTCTTCAACATCCTCATCATTTATTTACTCCTCTTTTCTCACTGAAATTTTTTCACTGTGGTACTTCAGTCAAAAACCCAGCTTCATTGAATTTTACTTGCCGTGTAAATAAAAAATTTGCTACCCTTCAAATGGTAAAATCTCACAAAAGCTAACAGATATTATGCAGAAGCTTATTAAAATCAATTCAATTCCATCCAACTTGCACTGATACAGCCTTGTCCTCAAATTTCTTACAATATCCAGATGTCAAACTAATAAAAAGCATCCTAAACAAAAATACCATTATGATAGCAAAAAATCTTGCTATCAAGAGAATAGCTTGGGGCACCTGGGTGGCTCATGGGTTAAGTACCTCTGCCTTCAGCTCAGGTCATGATCTCAGGATCCTGGGATCAAGTCCCGCATGGGGCTCTCTGCTCAGCGGGGAGCCTGCTTCCTCCTCTCTCTCTGCCTGCCTCTCTGCTTACTTGTGATCTCTGTCTGTCAAATAAATAAATAAAATCTTTAAAAAAAAAGAGAGAGAGAGAGAGAATAGCTTGTCATTTATTAACTAGAACTTAATTATATGTCATCACTGTCCCAGACTTTTATGTGCAATGGTTTTATTTTACAATAACAACAATCCTGTCAGCAAAGAAAAAAACTGAGTCTTCAAGAAGTTAAAATTCTCACTCATGATTATACAACTACTTTGCAGCTGAGTCAAGATTAGGTTACAGGCCTGTCTAGTCTAAATATATCTTTCTTTCTGAGAAATAAAATTAAAATTAAAGATTGGTTATTGAATATGGAAAATTTTACTTATTTGATAAATATAAGATCCAACTCCATACCAAGCATTTTTTACTACAATTAATTTTATTTATAATATAATTTGTTTCTACATGATTACATAAATCATGGTCTTTTAGGGGCACCTGTTAGCACAGTCAGTTAAGCCTCTGACTCTTGGTTTCAGCTCAAGCCATGATCTCAGGGTTGTGATCTCAGGGTTGTGAGTTCGAGCCCCATGTAGGGCTCTGCACTTAACAGAGTTTGGTTGAGATTCTCTCTACCCCTTCCACTTGTGTTCTCTCTCACTTTCTCTAAAATAAATAAATAAATCTTTAAAAAAATCACAGTCCTTTAGAAGCGTGTGTATGTGTGTGTGGGTATTTACGGGAGATAGGAAGACTTGAACCAATGTGAGTTCTTCTAAGATACCACACGAATTTATGAGTCTCTCAAGTGTCTTACAGACAATTCTCCTCCATAACTACTAGAATGACAATGATAACCAAGGTACAAATAAAGGTTCAGATCTCTGTTAACTTTCAATCTATCTTCAGAACACTCACGGAATGTGATATTTAGGGAGGGGCACACACAGCTCATAAAAAGAAAAAAAAAAACAAAAAACAAAAACATAATATTCCAGTAATACATTTCACAACATTTGCAATGAAATTAGACAAATCTTAAAATATGCATAGGGGGTTTTAATTAAAATGCATCTCTAAGGCAACAGGCAGAAGATGATGTCAAAAGCCTTTTAATTATCTCATTGTTTATAGTTTCAATTTGTCATTATAAAATATTCTTCTAAAGAAAAAGAAATATGAGCTTGTTGTGCTAGAATAAGGCTGAGATCAGCTTAGAATGCATGAGTCAGACTGTATATCTGACCAGGATTAACTGGTCTTCAATTCATCTAATTCTTGATGCTTTATAGCCAAATGGAATACTCCCTCCACGTGAGCTTCTGGCCTGTCTCCACAAACTATAATTGTAGGAATTATAAGAAAAATTGAGAACTCTCAAATATATATTCCAACATTTTATAAATGTACTATACCTTTAACTAAATAAACTAAATATCTTTACTGAGGATTGCCTTTAATTGTTTGTTGTTAGAGAGCACATACACACACACATACCACATAAACATACAAAAGAAAAAAAAAGCTTATTAAGTATATCTTTCTAGAAATGTGTTACCACCAAATAATGTTGGGTGGCATTAAGGATTGAAATATAGTTATTTAATGGAATTTGGTGTTTTTTTCAAACTGGCAATATTTTAAATAAATTTACTTAAGTAGAAAATGAACATACTGTAGAAAACTGTGGATTAATCTCTCTTTAAATGATAAAAGCAATTTTGAAAGTAGACAACAATAAAAAGGTATCAAGGGATGTGATATTTTACAGAGTAAGTATCTCAACTATCTGTCCTTTAATATAAATATAACGTAACACTAATCATACACACAAACTGCACATATACAAATTTGGCAGTCATCTAAAGAATGTATTCATATTTCTATTCTAGTAATCAAACTACATGACTATAAATATAAAATTGGCATCTGTATAAATTATTTCTAAACAGCATTCTGGAAGAAAATATCACAGCTGTTGCTGTAGATATTTGTGTATATGTGTGTGAATGAGGGAGTGTAAGACAGAGAATGCTAATATTTTTATAAATTACCTAGAAATAATGCAAATCCTTAGAAAGAGTACTGGGGCAAAAGTTGAAATTAGGTTCCATGTTCTAGCCCACCTTTAGGTGTTAAGAAATGAACAACATCAACAACAACAACAACAAAAAGAAGAAACAAGTCAAACAAAAGTTATTCACATCCTATAGGTTGATTACAAAGTTGTTTCAAATGTATTTTTAACTAAATTTAGATTAGCACTTAAAAATGCCACTACTGCTCTAAAATAGAAGTATCTATAAACTCCCTTCATGACTCTCCTTAAGATCTATTTTGATTAAGTGGGAATCAGTCATGGAAATTGAGAGCAGATGAGTTAGTCATTATTAATAATGGTACAAAAATTAATTATAGATATTTAAAATACAGAGAGTTCATAGAGCAATGTAAGTCCAAATGAGTGTGCTTGTCAGAAAAAAATGTGTACGCTTTTCATTCATGCTTGGTGATGTAATATTCTTCCATTTAACACCTTCAACACAGAATTTTCCACCAGGCTGGTTAATACTGCTCTGTTAACTGGTTCTGTGAAATTGAGTGGAGGGGGAATTGATCTGTAAATCAAGAAAGACTAGGGTATAGTTTCAGTTAGCTTACATAAATGTAGTTAGCCTTTGTTGCCCTAAATTTTCTCATCTGGATAAATAACCAAAGTGGAGTATTTCATCTCTAAGGTCTCTATTAGTTCAAATTGCATAGTTTTGTTATCAGAGAGAACATGATATTTGGACTTAAAAAACGTTATACAAACAATATCCACTTATATATAAGATATAAATATCACACAAGTTGTTAAATACTAAGAGGATTTCTCCCCCAAATAAGCTCATTGTAAACCTTTATAAACCTGCTATTATTTAATAATTTGGGATCTTTATATCTTTCATGACCTCCCAATTTATCTAAATCAAACCCGACAGCAGAATGAAGAATATCAAAGACCTCTAACTATGAAAGGGAGCTCCTTCAGGTACCTAAGGGAAAATGAACACTCCCTGGAGTGATTATTTTAGATCACATTCTGGTGACATGATCTTGAGACTCACAAGCAGAGGCTGCCTGAGGCCTCTGTGAACACTGCATCCTATCATCCTGAATTTAACAAAGGAAAACATTGACAATTCAAGGTAAAAACACAAAAGCAAACAAGAAATTATGCCATATTACACTGATATGATTTTTCTGATCCTAGAATGCTATTTCTTAGAGACCGAAGAAGCACCTCCATGTAGTCAAATTTCATTTCCTTAAAACCAATAGAAGGTGATGCTAAATTTGGAGCAACACTGGGAATTACCAGAACTTTGATTAATAAGATACAGTTAGAACAATTAAAGTCTTCACACAACAAATTGTATCACATGGTTCATGTGAAACTCTGATACCCAACTATTCAGTCAGAAAGAAAAAACATCAGAAGCTGTATGGAACTTTTGATGAAATACTACAAAGAAGAAAGCAGAGTAAGAAAACTTCAAGGTAATATAAAAAAACATTTTATTTACCCTAAAGATACAAACATAGTGATCCGAAGGGGCACGTGTACCTGAATGTTTATAGCAGCAATGTCTACAATAGCCAGACTATGGAAAGAACCTAGATGTCCATCAACAGATGAATGGATCAAGAAGATGTGGTATATATACACAATGGAATACTATGCAGCCATCAAAAGAAATGAAATCTTGCCATTTGCGACGACGTGGATGGAACTAGAGCGTATCATGCTTAGTGAAATAAGTCAATCGGAGAAAGACAACTATCATATGATCTCCCTGATATGAGGACATGGAGAAGCAACATGGGGGGGGAGGGGGATAGGAGAAGAATAAATGAAACAAGATGGGATTGGGAGGGAGACAAACCATAAATGACTCTTAATCTCACAAAACAAACTGGGGGTTGCTGGGGGGAGGTGGGATTGGGAGAGGGGGAGCGGGCTATGGACATTGGGGAGGGGAGGCGAACCATAAGAGACTATGGACTCTGAAAAACAACCTGAGGGTTTTGAAGGGTCAGGGGTGGGAGGTTGGGGGAACAGGTGGTGGGTGATGGGGAGGGCACGTTTTGCATGGAGCACTGGGTGTTGTGCAAAAAGAATGAATACTGTTACGCTGAAAAAATTAATAAAAGGGGGGAAAAAAAAAAAAAAAGCAAAAAAAAAAAAAAAAAAACATTTTATATGTTCAGAATCGAAAGCCAAGGCAAACTGAAAATCAATAATGATTAATGATGGCACATAAAATAAGACATGCAATGAGAATATTCCTTCTACCTGTTCATCTGTAAAAACATGGTGGAACCAAGGATTCACATGAGCTATAACATATCAGAATGTTATATATGTTCTGTTTTGTTGTATAAACACTCCAATAATAACGAATTTATACCAGTAGTTGCAAATGAAGTATTTTAATTTGTTAAATGACTAAATAATCCTGTTTTTTTCTTTTTTAATTCACTGCTAAGATTACTTCATTACTTATCCAAAGAGCAACTGCTTTAGGGTTATAACTTCCCACATGGCAGGTTTGAGGCCTAAGAAGGGTAATCCACTTGAACATCATAAGTAATGGATTTAAATCAGACTTTTTTAGTCAATCTTTCTTGTTTATATACTTATAATCAAAATTCAAAGTCTGTTTTTCTCTTTATTTCCTATTCTGTTTTAATTACGTTGAACTCTATTATTTCATATAACTGTAGAACTTATCATCTATCAACTCTAGTCTTAACCTGTCACCATATCCTGATTTCCTTTCTTAAAAACAAACAGGGGTATCTGGGTAGTATAGTCAGTTGGGCTACTGACCCTTGGTTTCAGCTCGGGTTGTGATCTCAGGGTCGTGGGATGGAGCCCTGCATTGGACTCTACGCTTGGCATGAAATCTGCTTGTGATTCTCTCTCCCTTTCCCCTTCCCACTCATATTTCTCTCTCTTCTCTCTCAAGTACATAAATCTTTAAACAAACATATAAACCTCAGAGTTTAATGTCCTTAAGAACTCCATAATGCTTTCTCTCACATTTATTTTTTATTTGTAATTTGATCTTTCCCAGAATAGAGGAAGAAAAACTTGAGTAAAAAAAATTTTCCATTGGAAACACTACATATGTATGTTTGGGTTGTGTCCACTGTAACCAATGCTATACAGAAGAATAATGGGATTAATTAAATTTCTTGTTTTGCTCTTTGTGCTCAATTAAATCATTCCTTTTTAGTTCTTGATGTTTATGCCTTTGAATAACATTAATGGACTTACAGACTAACCCTGAGTGCCTTTAGTCTTGGCACTTCCAACTGACTGGTTATTTTACATCACACCCTAAATTCCCCATAGTTGGGTTCCAAAACAACCTGAAATAGTTAAAATCACAAAATATCCAGTGTTATACAGTAGTATAAAAGTTTCAGATATTATAAGTAACATTGATCATGTATTTTCTTTTTCTAATTATGAAGGGAAAATAGATTATCTTTCCCCAAAGATGGGCTCGAGAAACTTGGATATTGGGATATTCAGATAATTTAGTGTAGTATAATTAAATTAGAGCAAGAAACACATTTTCCCATCAGAGTCAGTATTGTTCACAAATACCTGCTACTTTATGCTTATTAAAGGATTTTAAAATAAACGATTAACAAAATATATATTAGTATGTTTTCACTGGCATGCGTCATGAATTTATTTCTCCAAAATGGTAATGTACTCAGTCAATTTATTGATACTACCTTATAGTTCTTTCTTTACTGTGAGGTCAATCATCCCCTCCCAATGTATGACCCCTTCTTGTTGAACTTGACCCAGGAATAGTCTGGAATTAGTAAGAATGTATAACTTTTGCATTAACTCTTCCTTTTATCAGCAATCCCCATTCCCTCTGGATCCAGATGGCTGATTTATGATAAACACATGATTAACAATGAGCTATCCTAGTATTTGAATATGGGACAAAAAAAAATGTTAGTTGGCTATGAAGAATTTACTGTGAGGAGAAATAGGGCGAGAACTACCACTTTCTGGCAGCAATAAAGGACTGATCTGGGGGAAAAACAAAACAAAGCAAAACAAAACACCACCACCACCAAAGAACAAAAAGTGGAAAATAGGCATAAAAGATCAAGGAACAGTTTGAGATCATAAATAACATGAATGAAGCCTAGGAGAGAGCAACTGAATGAGAAAAAAACAAAACAAACAATACTGCTCTACAGTATCCCAATTCCCATTAGAGTCAGCTATGGTTTTAGCAATTCTATTTTATTACATTCTTTGTATTCTTACAATGAAATCCCTTTTCTAGACAGTCACCAAATGGTCTGTACTCCCTATAGCCAAACTAAGGCTAACCTGTCAGGATAGCTTCATTGTAACACTATGCTGCTTGACTATTGAGAGGTTCATTTGTACATGGAGTCTTGCAGTTTAATGTGAGTTATATGATCAATAGGAAATTGATACTGATCTTTCTTTTTGGTTGTTTGGATATGTTTAAAACTTTTTCTCTGAATAGACATGCGTAAAGAATTATAAATCTGACTCAGTGAGTAGTTTTTAGTAAGAACTTTTTGGGAAATAAAAAGACAAATGGAATGTAGATCAATCTATAACTACAATATGCATACTTATATTAGTAAGCCATTAAAATTTGAACAGTTCTGTCAAGCTTTTCATGTTCTCCATGCCACTTGCCTTCCATAAGTCTCCAGTCTGCCATCAGAGGGTAACTGAAGCAGGGATCCTCAGCCCTTCATTCTCCTGCAAAGCCCTCACCAACTCTCACAGCTTTATAACAATTATTTCCTCTCTCTTAATTGGTCCTGTAAATGTTCTTGACGATTTCAAAATACATGGAAATCATGCTTCCAATTTTTTTATATCACCATTTCCTGATCTACTCCCTGCCAATGTCATCCCCATTCCTACCACAAGTATTTACTTTCATGGTCATAAGATAGGTTTTGCTAAAGATTGTCTTTGATTGTTCTAGGACTTAAAAGATTTGTCACTGTATCTCACACCTGTTTTGTTCTTAAGTCCTCCAGAGGTGGCTTAGATTCCATGGCCCATTTTTCTAATAACATCCTCATATACCTCTTCAACTTCCTTCCTGAACTCTCTCCATACCATCATGCTGATTAAAGTCATGACTACCTAACACCAATTTAGCTCTTACTGCTATAGCCAGTTTAACAGAATTTCCTTAGTCAATTTATTCTCTGCTTCTAATTTAACTTCACAGCCTTTCCTTTATTCTCAAACATCTGTTAACCCTTCTCTTCTTGCTCTCAGCCCATGAGTTAGTCTCAGAAGCAATGAGAAGACATTTTTTTTTAAATTTCAAGAAACCCAGTTTATTAAATCACATATAAATCCTCCATTGACTCAACTGGAGAATAAATGTCTTATTAAATCATTAGAAAACAGAGTTGAATTCACTGAAGACAATTAATATATACTTTCCACCACCTTCCTATTATACTGATGATTTTGAAAACCCACTTAAGGACAACCCTTCCAATTAGATCACACTCCTTTGCTGACTACCTAAAGATATCAGTCTTGCAGGTGATTCTTTTCTCCTGAAATCTCAGTTTTTCTTCATACTTTGTTCTCATCAGCCTACAAAGGTGGTGCAATATTTCCCATCTTAAACTTAAAAACAAAATATGGCCCTCAAAAAGTTGCATGTGAAATGGCCCGAGGTCAATTTAATATTATAATTCCAAAGAGTACATTGAACTGAATTTTTCAAATAAATAATTTCCAGGAAAATAAAAACAGTAATTCTACTCCAGTATCTCTCCTTTTACCTTTTCTGAATGAAGACTGGTTAACTTAATTTAATTTTACTTAGAACTTTCATATATATATATGTATAAATGTATATTTGTGTATATATATATGCTTAGAGTAATCTGTGCTGTTGGTTCCACCTATAGATTTGATAAAATGGTTTTTATTCATTTAGAGCTTGTGACCAATGTAAGCACCATATTTTTATATGTCCCTATTAGTCTTGACAGAATTTTTTTATAGCAGTATAAAAATAAAGATGTAAAATGAATATAGAACACAGTTAAGGTTCTAAAGTCTGAATTCAGAAATAACATATTGTCTTACAGAACATTTTATTTTCTAAATAAGTCTTGAAAACAAAAGTCTTTTCCAAAACACAGGAAATCACTCTTCCATAAACGAGGGAAAACTGTGGACATTTCACAGAAACAGACAATGATTCTTATTAGTAACTGAATCAATCAAAGTTCTAGATATTTCTTAGGATGTTGGTTCTATAAATTGATTTGATAATATATAAGGACACATAGAAGATATGTTGAAATGAGACACATATTTCTATACTAAAGAGAAAAAAATAGACACAGACAATTTCACCATTATGTTATACTACTTAGTCATTAAAATGTAACTGCCAATTTAGGGTTACTAAGACTACTTTAAAGTAAAAGAAAATAAACTTAAGGAATTTTGAATGATTCTCCTACAACCATGTACCTCATAGTATATCTATTTCCAGAAATAAGGCAGCTTTCTATGGAAGGATGTGTTTAGCTTAAGTGCCTCAACCTTTATTAGGTGGAAGTCAACTTCAAGTTGAACGTATTCAGCTTATCAAGGGATCCTGCATGTGGAATATCTTTTTAGTGTTCTCTAAAGTTTATTTTATTAAACTAAAGTTGATACTATGTAATCAGTCTATACCCTAAGATGTTTTGATAGCTAACCAAAAAAATTTTTGTTGTACTCAGTATAGACAAATATTGTCAAAGACATATATTATCCATTAGATCATATGACCTGTCATCTCCACTTCTCTGAGATTTTACATGTAGAACTTTATCTTCATCATTTAGTTCTCATGCTGTACTTAAATTTCTTTAATCATGGCCTTAATAATTTTCTAAAACAGAGAAGTCATGTATTCTTTAGTATACTATGTCAGCTGTATCTCCCACTGAAATAGAAATACATGCTAGAATGAATTGAGTATTTTCTCCCAACTGCCCCTCTGTGAATTTCTGATTAACATTCCACTAGGGAATTTCTCTTCCTAAATCCTCATTGCCTGCCCACCTTGGTTGACAGAATCATTATTGTAGTGGAAATGTCACAGATGCAAACATACTCTGTCCCCAAGTTGGACTGGAGTACATAATAGACTGATAACCTCTGCTCAAGCCTATTTAATTCTATTGGCCCCTCTCTACCTCCTGGGAATTCAGGATGGCCTTAAATTCAAATACACAATCTGAAATTACATAATATATGGTTTCTTTGGATGTAGGATGAAAACATCTTAGTTTGCCTAATCAATTTTAGTTTTGCAAGACCCATATCCCAGTAAACCTTATAGTCTTGGACATATTGAGATAGTTGGTCTCCTTTTTGGATGGAAAATCCTTTGTTTTCTTTCATTTGAATTTGAAACAACATTTAAAAATCACATAGTCTGGCATTTTTAAAGTCAAGATTTTCAGTCTTTGTTGAAAAGGCAGATTTGGCAACTCTGATGATCACTTTTTTGTTAATTTAGCTAGTGTATAGTCCCTAGTTATTCAAACAAACATTAATCTAGGTATTGCTGTGAAGGTATTTTATAGATCTGATTAGTATTAACAGTCAGTTAACTTTAAGTAAAGGAGATCATCCTGGATATTCTTGGATTGCCTTGTCCAAGTACTTAAAAGGATTTAAGAGCAGAACTGAGGTTTCCTGGAGAAGGAGAAATTCTCTCTGTGGACAGCAGCAGCAGTTCCTGTCAAGAGTTCCAGTTGCCTTTCCTGACAGCCTGCTCTAACAGATTTCAAATTTGCTTAGCCAGTGCCCCCATAATCACATAAGCAATTCCTCTCTCACTTAGATCGATCGATAGTTAAGATTCTACTGGTTCTGTTTCTCTACTGGCCGATACAGTAATACTATCTGAGCATTTCTGCATGATTATGAATCAACTGGGACTTTGCTTTTTTTTTTTTTTTTTGAACTTTGCTTCTTTAGATATGGTGAAAGCCCTGAAATCATCAAAATCAGCATCTGGTTAATTCTTAGAGGCACTGCAACTCACCATGGAAATGATGGTAATTTTTGCTGATATAACATCTTTATTTTATATATATATACATATAATATTCTCTATTATATAATAGAGAATATATTATATTATATTCTCTATTTTATATATATGTGTGTATATATGTATGTATGTATGTATGTATGTATGTGTGTGTGTGTATATATATATATATATATCCCAACTTTATAACTGGAGATTGAGAGAGAAAAGAGATAATGAATGTTGAACCATAAATACAAATTATTAAATGCTAAGATAATTAAATAATGTCACAGATTTTGCAACATTAGAATTTTTTGGAAGAAGATAGAAAGGGGAAGTTTGGGTTATTATTCATGAGGGTTCTAGGAAGAAAAGTAAAATAGTGGACATTCTCAAGAATAGGATCATGGAGAAGACTTGTAATCAGAAAAAGAGATAGCTTAACAATGGAAAATCTGAGAGACATGTTCTTCTATCCTTTAAAAATTGTCAATAGTAGTCAGATTTATAATAAACAAACAAACAAAAAAACCAACCAGCAAAAACATCACTTGGAAGAGGTGCTTCTTGGGTACTACAATCAATCAATCAATCAATCAAACAATAACTGTTCATATTCAGGGGCAGTCATTTAGGCTTATTGTGTATTCCCCTACCCTTAGGTCACTTTTCTTTCTACAAAACTGACCAACTCCCTCTTCTCTATATATACGTTCATGAGCCTTCCCAATCAATTACCTAACAATGTTTCAAATGTTGTGGTTCCATTCCACAATTGTGATAAAAGCCAATAAACTTTTTTTATTTTACTTTTTTTTTTATAGAACACTTTTGCATCCTTGGTTCTTAATATGGGTTTTACATATTATTTGCAGAGGGTGAACTATTCTTGGGAATTCCTCGTTGGCTGAATTACAAGAATTTCTCCACACCCTGAGACATGTTTCCTCATGCTCTATATTTTCCAGAATATTCTTGCCAGGTTGATTTCTTTCCTCATCTATTGTCATCTTTATTCTGAAATTTTTAACTATGTGCATGGCATCTCTTTGAAAGAGTATAGATTATGCTTTAAGTGTTTTTTATCCATGTGTTAAATATATATCAGACATCTTTCTTTTCACATGTCTCTCACAGGCAGCACTTAGTTATAATCATTTGTATAACAGATTATTCACATTCTTTCCTGTGGTCTCAACAACTAAATGTTGGATTTTTCCACTATATCCTCCCATGCCCCAGAGTGCATTTTTTCTTGA
The DNA here is from genome assembly GCF_922984935.1 of Meles meles. NCBI lineage: Eukaryota > Metazoa > Chordata > Mammalia > Carnivora > Mustelidae > Meles > Meles meles. The sequence continues at coordinate 83,037,906 of NC_060075.1, forward strand.
AACATAAAGGAGAAAATCAACTGTAATTTTACATCATCTTATTACATTTTCCTTTATGAAGTGACATATTTCCACTAACAAAGAGTAAGAATATTCATTTACAACATGAGATTGACAATTTTAAAATGGTAAAGTGTGCATATTTTTATATAGTTTTTACAGGAGAAGAAATGCTGTATGTACATTTTGGGGGAGAATTTGGAAGTATCTCTCAAAATTTAACATGCATATTCATTTTGATCTAGTAATCCCTTTTCTAGAAATTTATTTTACAAGAGTACACACCTAAATATTTTTGTTCAAGTTTTTTAACTTCAAATTTCATGTAATGGTAAAAATTAATATGACCTAAGCACCCACCAAAAAGAAAATGATTAAATATATTGTCATATGCCCAAATTTTAAAATAAAATACTATGAGTCCAATAAATGAGAATTATATACAATGAAATAAAAATTCCAAAATATATAGGTATTTAAATAAAATTATTATAAAATAATGTATATTAAAACCTTATTTATGAAGACCTCTTGAGTTTATGAAATTAAAGATATTCAGATAATAGAATATATATTAAATTGTTGACAATACTTTTTTTTGACAATACACTTTTGGAGAAGAGAGTAGAATCATGATCAAGGAAAAATAAATAGGTCTTCACTGCATTTTTATACCTCTATTTTTTTTGAGTAGTTTTATAATATTAATAAATCAGACTATTTCTGATTTATAATAATAGTAAAATAGTAATAATAGTAATAATAATAGTATAATAATAATAGTAATAATAGTAAAATATGTTATAAATAGTAATAATAATAATAATAAAATAGTAATAATAGTAAAATATGTTGAAAGAATAGATACACTATAGGTGACATTAAATTCTGCTAGAAAAATATATAATAGGCAAATAAGTTTTGGCATTCAGTGTTGTCAGCTAAAAATTCAGTTGGTAATCATCACCCTATCTATCTAAATTCAGAACAAATGGCTGATTCAGGTACTTTTCAAAACTCAGTCAATTTGTGTGACATCATATAGCCAATGCAGACAGACCAGACTATGACATTTCAAATAGGTGTTCTGTTATAGTGTCAAGGAAACCTTTTTTTCACATTCCCAATTAATGATCCATATAATGCAGATCCAGTACATACTGGATTTCTCAATGCACAATGAGCCCAACTGTCTGTTTCTATGGGTTATATAATGAACTTTCTAAAACCATGGCAGGGGGGAAAAAAAGACCCAGTGGCGCATCAAAGAAAGAGTCAAATTCCCACACATCTCCCACGTAGAAAAGGTTTTTTGTTTTTTTGTTTTTTCTCTGTCAGTGCTGTCAGGAGCATCCTCTGACACTTAGTCCTCATCCAAAATTTTGGTGATACAGATAGACAGAAAGTGTAGGAAAACGGAGAAAAGGAAGAAAGAAATTATACCTCAGAAAAGGTTAAATCATAAACCAGAATTAGAGGGCACAAGAAATCTATCCCAATTGTAAGTATGTGTGATATGCAGTTGAGAAAATGTAAAAGTTCAGACAGAGATTGTAGTAAACTTCAAGCAAAGCACGGATACAACAAAAGCAATTTCCACAGAAAAGATAAGGGAGTCCAGAGATCCAGTTCCCTCAAATTAAGGTTTTGGCAGAAACCAGCTGAGAAAGCAGAACTTAGAATGGCTTTGTTACAGGGCAGCCTCCTCCTGAGACTGAAAGGCCCAGGTGTAGACTGTGGTAGAGCTAGACATTAATGTCTTATTATGGCTGAATTCAAGGTACCAATAATTTAACCACCATTTGGTAAATTTACTGAAAATTTAAGTCAGTTCTTACAAACCAGTATGTGCTGGATCCAGCATATTGCTTGGGAAGGTGAAAAGTCCTACATACTCAAGTGACCTAGGCAGAAGGTAATATTGAAGTTGAAACTCAATGAGGAATATGTAAGAACCTGCTGCCTGTTAACACAGCTGTGTAGGGAAAAAGCAATTCCATATCCTACTAGAAAGGCAATGTGATATGCAAATATTTTCTCTGTTAACTTTTTTAACATTCCATGGGAGAGTTCAGAGAAGCTTACAGAAACTGAGTGCTAACTACAAGCTTCTGTGATGGGACTCTGCAGTAAGGAGTGGCAACTGCAGTGTCTCATGGGTCAGCATGTAGGAAAATCTGTATATGCTACCAAATAATATGAATAGTTGCATGCTTTGTACCATATAAAAATGGTAGCATATATAAAATTTAAACTACTCCTTCATATTGTCAGTATAGTATGCATTTTATCTTCTATATTTAAATAAATAATATAAATATTCAATAATCCCAAATTCAGCACTTGGTTGACCTTGCACTGAATTAGTCTAGCACCTGGTCAAGCCATTGGATATGTTTGTATTTTATTTTATTTACTGAAGATCCCATAACCAGTCCCTGGGTTTCTCCTAGTGTAACTTCCAACCTGCCTGAGTAATTGACTCAGCACAAGAAGATCTTCTTTCAATTTAACTGAAGACTAGGTCCTCCCCTTTTCCCTTCATTCAAGCCCATTTCTCAGTGTTATAACCCTGCTGAAATATAACTTCATTTTCTCTCTTTTTCTTCTTGATTTCTTCATATTTTTTGTCACTAGATTTCCTACTCTAATGTTCTGGCCAATATTTATCTCAGCATTTGAGATATTCTATCTTGAGAGTTTCATAAAGTAATTGCTTATAAGTCCCTTGTCAATCTTCTCTCTGGATCTTGCATAAACCAACTATTACCAAAGAATAATAAATATGGGAATAAAAGGAAGTCAGGTCTGTATAAGTAACAGCAACATTATGATATTCCTTCTTAATTCAGAAAGAAAAAGGTAGAGTTATAGGGAATTCAGTAAAATAGTTAACTTTATCCTACAATAGGCTAAATGCTACAAAGAAGGAAAAAATTAGAAACACTCATATAAGCTATTATATAAAAATGCACTCATAAAAATGTGTTAAATTATATTACACTTTTGCCTAATTCATGATATATTTGGAAAACAATCCAATTTGAAAGTTGTGGATAAAAATGAATTATAGGATATTCAAATCAAAACCACATTGAGATACCACATTACACCAATTAGAACGGCCAAAATTAACAAGACAGTAGACAACAAGTGTTGGAGAGGATGTGGAGAAAGGAAAACCCTCTTACACTATTGATGGGAATGCAAGTTGGTGCAGCCACTTTGGAAAACAGTGTGGAGATTCCTTAAGAAATTAAGGAATTGACCCTGCAATTGCACTACTGGGTATTTACCCCAAATAAACAGATGTAGTGAAAAGAAGGGTCATCTGTACCCCAGTGTTCATAGCAGCAATGGCCACAGTCGCCAAACTGTGGAAAGAGCCAAGATACCCTTCAACAGATGAATGGATAAAGAAGATATGCTCCATATATACAATAGAATATTATGCCTCCATCAGAAAGAATGAATACCCAACTTTTGTATCAACACGGACGGGACTGGATGAGGTTATGCTGAGTGAAATAAGTCAAGCAGAGAGAGTTAATTATCACATGGTTTCACTTACTTGTGGAGCATAAGGAATAACACGGAGGACACTGGGAGTTGGAGAGGAGAAGTAAGTTGGGGGAAATCAGAGGGGAAGACGAACCATGAGAGACTGTGGACTCTGAGAAACAAACTGAGGATTCTGGAGTGGAGGACGATGGGTGGTTGGGTGAGCCTGGAGGTGGGTATTAAGGAGGGCACATATTACATGGAGCACTGGGTGTATCATAAACAATGAATCTTGGAACACCGAAAAAAAAATTAAATTAATTAAAAATTAATTTTAAAAGTACCTTTGAAAAATAAAAAAAAAATGAATTACAGGAATTTTAAATAAAACTGCAAATATCTATATTTTTGAGAATCTAGTTTAATTATGGTACCTTTATTCATAAGGATCATTTTAATTTTGAATATTTTAATTATTTTGTGTACATGAATAAATATTAAAACATTCAAATATATTAAATACTATATTTCTAAATTGACTTCAAAATTTGAAAGACATAATAATACAATTGTGGAAAATGAAAAAATGAGTGGCAGTTTTTGGTTGCAGGTTTCAATTTCCCTATTAAAAACATTGATACCAAATATTCTCCAAAGTACTATTTTGATTGATGGACAAAATTAAAAATTTTCAATACTAAGGAAATGGAATCAAAATATATTATTTAGTTTATCTAATGAAAAAAATATTTGTCAAGGCTGGAAATGTCAAATTAGTGATTAGCCAGTAATGTTGCAATGTACAGGTGACATAGTGCTCCTTCTGTTGTTATATTATAGATTAATTATCATCCACGTCTACTTTGTCTGAAGCTTTGAGTTATGACACATTAAAGAAAAAAAGTATGCCTCAATGATTTTATTCTGCAGGTGAGATATTTACAAAATATTTCTAAAATTTTTTGATACTCCATCCTTTCAGAGATGGAACTTAATTCCCTTAACCTTGAGTATGGGCTGGACTTAGTGACTTATTTTAATAGAACATGGTAGAAATTATGGGGTATGTTACTGCCAAGGTTAGATTACAAAAAGACTAAAGTTTCCATTTTGAGGAGTGTGCACTGTCTCAGACCATTCTTTGTAGGGGAAGTCAGTCATCACCCTGTGACAACATTAAGGCAAAGATGGGAGGAGGAATGGAGACCTGCACCCAAGAACCTGAGGCTAGCCAACAATCTTGGAAGAAGTTCCTGCAGGTCTAGTTAAGTCTTGAGATAAATGCAGCCTTGGCTGACATCTTGACTGTATCCTCATGACAACCCTCAGATAGAACTTTCCAGCTAAGCTGCATCCAGATTCTTGACCCACAGAAACTATGAGGTAAATGTTTATTTATTTATTTATTTTTTTAATCTACCAACTTTGGGAGGATGAGGAGCTGCACTTTTCAGGTCAGCTAGAATAAAAACATTTCTCTGATATTTAGCAGAGTTGGTGGACCACGTTTGATGGGTTAGTATAGAGATCCACAGCTTTTTATTAGTAATTGGAATTAACTACCTGGTTATTTACCACAGATTTTGTCAAACAAAAAAGCAAGAAAAGAAGGCCAAGTATGCATGCAGTGGTATGTTATTTTGTTTACACGGGAGCTTACTACAAATTATTTATAAGGGCGTAAATTAGTGACTTAAGACAAAGAAGAGAAATAAGCCCTCTTACCAAATTCTTTTTATTTTATTTTATTTATTTATTCAACAGAGAAAGGGAGAGATCACAAGTAGGCAGAGAAGCAGGCAGAGAGAGAGAGAGGGAAGCAGGCTCCCCGCTGTGCAGAGAGCCTGATATGGGGCTCAATCCCAGGACCCTGAGATCATGACCTGAGCTGAAGGCAGAGGCTTAAACCACTGAGCCACCCAGGTGCCTCCCTCTTACCAAATTCTTATTTTGAATTAGATCCATAATGAGAAATTGCAGAATAAGAAACTGAAGACCAAGGCTAACAGATTGGATTAGATGAAACAAGGTAATTATTTATGTAAAAGATGTAGACAAAGCACTTGGAATGTATTATGTGCTCAGAAAGAAAACAAGGTGGTTGACTATCCATACTATCCATGATATTATTTTTTTCTAAGTTTAAAATATATCTCAAAAACTTCCATCTTTGAAATACAAATCCTCTGCTTTCTTTTAAATAGCAACAGAGTATTTAATCAGAAGGATGCAATGAGTTTTATTTAATGAGTATCCTATTGTTGAATGTTTTGATTGACTCTTACTTTTTGTCTTTAAGTATTTTGCTATTACAAAAAATACTGCAAAGGTCCTTCACGAACTTTTATCTTTTGGGAATACATTCATTGGGTAAATTCCCTGCTGGGATACTGCTGTGACAAAAAAATACATGTTTTATAAAATTCAATGTATATTGTCAAGATGCCATGCAGAAAGACTGAATGAACTTACATTCGTACTGTATTAGGTGCATTTTTTCATAGTTTTGGTACCACTTATTATCAAAACTTTGCCAATCTGATACATGAAACCTACTTTAATTTGTATTGAATTGTCTGTGGAATTTGGTATTTTCTTTATATGAATGTTAGTTACAGGAATAACTTTTTCTATAAAGCTCCTGGTCATTTCATTGCCCATTTATGCTACTGGATTATTTACTTTTACCATATAAAGTTAAAATTTAAGTGTATGAGCTATTAACAGAGTTTCTTGTCAATCTTTAGCTTTGGGTAGTTTTTTTGTTTGTTTGTTTAATTTTATATGCATAAGTTTTTTTGTTTTGTTTTTTTAATTTGATTGCTTGCATTTTAGTTGAATTGATCAGTCTTTTCCAAAACGTTTTCTGAGTTTGGGTATCTTGCTTAGAAGAAATTTTCAGACTTTGAGATTATAAACAAACAATGAGAGAGATGGGGTAGATCTTTGTAAGACTAGGAATCCAGGCCTGAACATATGTTATGTACAGAAAGTGGAATCATAGGACTCTCTAATCTCAATTCAAGCAAATTTTATTGTTTTCAAGCATGGAAAGCTTAAGAAAGTTTTTCTAGAACCTACAGACTATGCATTGAGCAGCGAATAAACATCATCCATGACCAGTGCTACTGAGTGTGTTAGTAGCTCTATAGTCACTCACAGAGGAGTTCTCATCAAGAGCTGGCCAACAATTATCCAATAGGACTGGTGATTACCATTGGCCCAAAATTTTGCTCAATTTTGCTAAATTATTCTTCTAAAAAATGTCTTTTTCAATAGCTCAGGAAACTCAAATTGTTCCAAAATTAATGGTAGGACATGAACATCTAAGCCAAAGGTGTTATAAATTATTATAAAGAAAGTACTTGCAAAAGGTCACAGAGTAGAGCAGAATCTGGTCTTAATCTATAATTATACTGCTTATTGATCAATCTAAATTACAGGAAAAAAATTTAAAAATACATATAGAAAACATATAGAGAAATATAATGTCAAAAGATTAAATATACATGGTAGTAGATTAGTAATGACGATCAAAAGCAAGATTAAAAATTAAAATAACATTTTACAAATTTACACATTTAAATAATTTTAAATCATAGTGATAAATGTTCATTAAGACAATAGAAATAGTAATAAAATTTTACATAAGTATTTTACATATTTTTATAAAAGATCCACACTTTTTATTATAGATGGATATAAATGTTCACCCAACCTTTTATACACCCTCTGTAGCAAGTGCCAAATAAAACCAGATGTAAGGAAACTACATGATCAAAGTTTAAAGAAACAGAATTCTTAAATAATATACACAATAAAAGATAGAACCCAGCTGTATGCTGTTGCAAAAGAAATGAGCACAGAAGAATAGTATTTTTCACTCTATTATTATTATTAGCCCTGTAAAATGAGATCCAGTATTCTACCTTAGTATTTATTTTCTTGCTAGAATTGTACCAGATGGAAGAATTCTGTATAATTGAAAACATTGATTGGTATGTCCTTCTGTTAAGATGTATTATCGCCAATATAATTCTACTTTCTTTTGTATCTCAGCAAATATTATTTTTTCTTTTTATGCCATGCCATGTAACCCTTTTTCTACTGTTATAATGTCATACCATGTAACCTTTTCAAAATAGCCATTTCATATATTCTGCACATGTCTTTTCAAAACCAAGCCACCCATGAGTCATATGTCAACACTGAATATCAAAAAAGCCTAATCCAAAATGTAGTCACATAACCAACCTACCAAGGAGAGACCAAAGATACAGCAAAATGGGAAATGCCTGCTATTAGATACTTAAATAAGTACTTACGGAAAAGTTTGGAAGAAGAAGATTCCAGAAGCTCAAGAGGAATGCTTTAAGGACATACTAAACTTAACTTCATTTGAGTCCAAAACAATATGGGGAATTAATTGAGCAATCAATACAACTCATGGATACGAAGAGTAGAGGGGTACAAAGGAGAGTACCTCATGAAGCAAAAATGTAAAATCACGAATCACAGCTTTTTAAACCTCAGCTACAAAGAAAGAACAACCTTTCCAAATTCAACAGCATTCAAAGAACTGTTGGGCATGCATCATCTTTTATATAATCCCTATATACAAAGAATAGCAGCTGGCAAAGGATTCATGTATGTGTTTGTAATTATGGATGGCTACAGACAAATTTTTTAAGACCTCTAACCTAAAACTGTCTCACTGATATTTCTGACAGAACAAAAATATACCACACTCACCATTTGCAAACAGAAATGAAGAATCCATACAATACCAGTTATGGCCAGGACTCCGGTATTCAGACTTCATGATATAAATTAATTGACTGCATTTTGTATTTGTTTATATCTTGTCTTCATTTTCTGTAACTACTACTTTAAGGTAATTTATATAGCTTACATCGTGTTCTTTTTTTTTTTTTTTTTCCCCTTTTATTAATTTTTTCAGCGTAACAGTATTCATTCTTTTTGCACAACACCCAGTGCTCCATGCAAAACGTGCCCTCCCCATCACCCACCACCTGTTCTTATTAAAAGCTATTGAGACTCACTTATACAATGATGAAATGCAGTAAATAAAGAAACACTGAAACATCCCTGTTACCACCAATAAATAATTATTGTTAGTTAATAACCTGTTATACAGGCACACACATACAAATGAGTTGCTACTGGATGTTTACTGTATGTATGTATACATGTATGTATGTATGTACGCATGCATGTATTCATAGTCTTATGTCTTACAAAGAGATCATTCTAAACACATTTTTGATCATTTAAAAATTAATAATATAGCATACTTCCATGATAATAAATACAAATAAAAATGTACCCTTTAATAGTTGTTGTAAGCTACAGTGTACAAATTATTCCTATTGTTAAACACAGTTTAAACATACTAATATGGAAATCAAACTGCTCAAGAGGCATTTTCATGGCTAATCTAATAGTAACTTTGTTATTTTTTTGCTCCCTAAAAGGCTTTGCCCTGTATGTTATCCCCTCTCTCAAAATGCAGGAAGATTATCTTTTTGCATCCTTGGTGACCTCTTAACAATTCTGCCAATATAAGACAAGTAAAATATTTTTCCTTTAACTTCTATTTTTATTATATTTCTTCAAGTATTTATAGACTTGGTAGGTTTTTTGTGGGAGTTTTGTTGTTTATTAATGTCTTTCACTCATTTTTAAATCTGGGACATTTGTCTTTTTTTGTTTTGTTTTGTGAGCATTTTCAGAGACATGGGAATTTATTGTCTGGAATAATTAAGCAAATTATTTTTCTGGTTAATTGTTTTTATTTTATACTGGTTGTGACTTTCCATATACTGACAACCAATATTAATTTTTATGAAGTTAAAGCAAAAATTTTTTGTGTTTTTTCTATTAAAATTGAATAGACTTGGTATCAAAATTTCATTTAACTATATAACTTATAGTGTGATTCTGTGCTTCCATATCTGTTAAGTGGAATTTTATGACATACCTCATAGTTGATGATGAGTTTTAACTGAATTTAGACCATAATAGAATATAATAATGTGAAGTTCAATATCCACCAAGATTGTATATAATAAACAATTGAAAGAATGGCACCATTGTGTTTGTAAATATGCAGTTTAACTTAAAGAAGTATGCATATATATAGCTATATATGATATATATAGTTATGTATATACTATATATGTCTTTCAAAATCCTTAAGAATAACTGTACATAAATGTACATCAACTATGAAGTATGTCATAAAATTCTACTTAACAGATATGGAAGCACAGAATCACACTATAAGTTATATAGTTAAATGAAATTTTGATACCAAGTCTATTAAATTTTTCCTTGTGTAAACACTATGAAATACTGCTTTTTAAGCTAAATCAGAAATTTTTGAAAAAAATATGAAAATTCATGAATAAATAATTAAAATAATTCTAATAATGTGTTCTATAATTTACTGGGTTAAGTAATTATACGTTTCTACTCTAACACTCTAATCTTTCCCATCAAACACAATGAATTGCCTTGAATGCCACAGGTCTATAGTTTCAGGCCAATTTTTAATGCTAATCAAATAAATCTGCCAATAAGTTATTAAGTTAGAAATGACTTTCCTCCAATGGATGATAATCTATCATGAACAAAATTATTAATAAAAATGTTGTCAAGGTTGGAGGATGGATTTTGCATAAAGCCCATTATTCTATACTTCATAGAGTCTGTGAACAAGCAAGATTTATTAAGTCGTGATTATGGAAATACAAATGGCTCTATTTATTTGACTAGAATACACCATTCTGGGAACACCAAATTCAGTTTTGATCCTCTGCTTTCAATGTACAAAGACAATTTCAGATGAATAAATTAAAATAACAGTGTTAAATACTAGGAGATCACTTATTTATTAGAGACGGTTGATCCAATCCCTTTCTCCCCTGTATCTGCAAAACACCATTTCAGACCCTTTTAAAGTTAACATGATGTAAACCATCCACGTGGCAGGGATATGCAATAATGTGAAGCAGATGAATCTCCCCCCATGGGAATTTGCAATGAGTGGAAGAGTGTTTTACTATCTATCTAGGCAATTGTGCAGATGAATGTCAGAATATCTGATTTTAAGCTTATAAAAGAAAGCTAAGTAAACAACTTTATCCCCAACCTCTTTCTAGAGTTTCAGTAAACTCAAAATGATTTAGTAGATTAAAATGCTTCATATCATATGCCTACAACTGGGAAAAACAGAGACAGTTGTTTAAAAGCTAATGTTATGGAGAAAGCAAAGAAAGCTAAATACTTGCTTATGACCACATAGATACTCTTTAATAGAAATCTGAGTAAGAATAAGCCAAGAAAAGCTTACAAAAGAAGCCTGCATAACACAGGAAGGAATGTCAATTAGTAAATAACTTGATTTCGACATTGTTTTTTACCTAATGAGTAAAGAGATATGGCAAAGGAAGATTAAGGAAGTTTAAAAAATATTTGTAAGTAATCCTAAAGGGTTTTTTTTTATTATTTTACTGATAAGTATACTAAATTTCAAACAACCATTAAGTGGCACAATCTCAGTTCATATCCCTATTTAATTTAAACAGTATTCTTCCAGTAGGTCATAAGAATATTACAGAAGATTCCATAAAAACAACATGGATGGACCTAGAGGGTATTATGCTGAAATAAGTCTGACTGAGAAAGACAAATGCCATATGATTTCACTCATATGTGAAATCTAAAATACAAAACAAATGAACAAAGAGCAGAATCTATAAAGACAGAGAATTAAACTGATGGTTGCCAGAGGGAAGGAGGGGCCAGGAGGATAGACAAAATGAGTGAAGGGAAGTTCAAGACACAGACTAAAAATTCAGATAAATCCAAACAAATCACACCAAGAGCTAGAATTAGGTTTTCATCATTTAACTAGAATTTTATATGCTTTAAATAAACAAGCATAAAAATAATGGAGTGCTCAGAGTTAAAGTATTATTTTTAAGGTTTTAGCTATTGACTTTATGTTATTCTAAATTACATTGTAAAATTCTTATGAAGGTTAAAATCAGGGAGGAATACACATAGGAATACACATGTAAGTTCCTTACATTAGTAAGGAAGTATATGCTTTTGCATAAATACCATAGAAACATAATACGTAGAATGTAAAATTATAATCAAAATGTAGCTTTATCTTTGTTTCCCAGTTTCCCTTCAAAATTTATTTAAGTGATACCTTTCTCTATGCCACCAGGTGTAATTTGGACAGGTCTCATCACTTTTCAGTTTATTTATTTATTTATTTATTTATTTATTTTTGGTAATCAAGGGTCCTATGATCACTTTTAGTGAAAACAAATGAGGTCAAATCAGGGAAAAAATATATATATATAAAATATATATATATATATATATTCCAAGAGGTCATTTAAATCCCTGTTACAAGCAGACTTCCTTTCCACCTTGCTGGTAATTGGTATTCTTTGATATTTGGAGGGAAGAGTACTTGGCTCCTTTCCCTTTGTGCTCTACCTTCAACTATGGGAGAGAAAAGTAGAATAAGACAGTTTCCACTCTGTGCTCCTATTATAAACTAGTCCTGGAGCTGACAAATATTTAGAATCATTTCTTTCTGGTGGAGCACTTTAAATGTTTTCCTGGGTTCTTCCACCTGTAGTTCCCGAAACTCAGATAGACAAAGCTGTTTCAGACCATTGTTGGCAAGTCATCTCAGAAGTCCCTAGGAAGCCCTTGAACACATCTGGCTTCCTGTTGCTTAGGTCTCTTTTCCCCTATGTGTGAGTGACCATATTGGCAAGGACCCAAGACAATCCCACACTGATGCCAACACCTGATAGAGTATGGACTACTTCTGGTTGACAACAGAAACGTCCTTCACTCGAACAAACTAAGAGTACTGTTAAATTTCAACCCTATAGTAACCACAGCATCGATTTGTATCCTCAAGATTTTCTGGGTCAGATGCCCTAAATTATAGTGGTCACACACTAAGTTCTTAAGTGATCCAGTTAAAGTACTACTTCCCACTAAGCTTCATGTGACAGAGTCGGCAGCTACCCTTTAGGGTTGGCGAGGAAAGGTAGCTCACAGAAAAATTTTTCAGGAAATTCAATCTCCTCTACATACTCTAATCCAAATTTCACATGATTTATTTCACTAAGTGTTCTAGTACCAAGGACTCAGTAATAGAATACACATTACTAAGTCCTGCATTTTGATCAGCCACTTCACTCTGATATGCAGTTCCTATTTATCCTAGTGCCAGGTAAAAATTTCATTTATAACAATGGGTTACACAAAAAGCTCACAGCTTTAAGAAAGAAATGCTGTCTCAATGAATGAGGAAAATATAAACAAAAAAATACATTATAAAAAAAGGGCTTCAAGCAAATTAAATATTTAGACCTCCATGATTATTTGTTTATGGATATACACAGAGAGGGTTTATTCATAAAATACATATATAATTTATATACATGATATTTGTAGTGAAAATTATGATGCAAAGAATCAGACTATAAGGGTGGCAGGGGAGCACAGTCCTGGGTGAAGGGCAAGGGAGTTGAGGTGGGGGGGTAGCAGTGCTGGCAGCCTGACTTTAGGCATCACAAGAAAAAAGAGAAAAAAGAAAAGAGAAAAAGAATCAGATTGCGTAAAATCTTCTTCAGAGCATTCTAATAGGTTTATCTGAGAAGAAAAAAATCTTAACATGTAATTGGCTAAAATACTAACTTTCAAGTTTTAAGCTACCTTGATAATGTCGCACAAACGAAAAATACACACATGTATATACTAATTCAGGCTAGGCTTGGCAGCTGGTCTTGGCAGAGTTAGAAGATACTGGCAGTATTTGGGTCTACTAGATATAATTTTATGATAATAATAAGAAAAGAAGTCTAAGCAGAAGTGAAATAAGAACGACCACCATTCCATTTCCAACTCCTCATTCTCTTCAGATTTTTTTTTCCCCTGCCAGGATAGCAAGATAATTATTGTCTAATTGGATTCTGGGTTTTACCAAAAGTAGGTATTTTTTTCTTTCCTCCATAACAGTCTCAGAAACACTGTGGATATAGCTGATTCATGCTTTGTCCCGTGCTCTCTCTCTCTCTTCTCTTTTTGTAGATGAATACAAACATTTTTTTTGTGCAGACTCTGCTTTGTTTATGTCTTTAATAAATGTCTACACACTACAATTCCTAGATAAATTTGTTTCTGTTTTTTTTTTTTTTTTTTTTTTTTTTTGTCAGTGGGCTGATTCCGAAGCTAAAGGATAGTCAAGAGAGATGGGCAGAATGGTGTCCAATGACTGACCTGATAGTGAGCAAGTGGTTACAAAGTAAACAGGGATATGATCAGTTTTAACAGGGCTCATAAAAATGATTTCAGGAGTTCGTATAATAGTAATTGTTCTAGCCATGATATTAGTGTACATTTTAATACATATTTTGCCTATATTGGTCACTCAGTCATACAATCTAACAAAGTTTTTACCTGTTAGCAGTAAGATGCACTTATTTTTAGAGAGCCAACACAGTATATTTTCATTTATTTAACAATTCAACAAATATTCCTTGAGCACTAATTTTTGCCAGGCCATTTTCTAGGCCCTAGGAATACAGCATTAAGCTATCTGAGATTCTGCCTACTCTCATAGAACTTTCATTTACTGAATAAATAAATGGTAAAGATGAGAACTGATCCTGATGGGAAATCTGATAAATGTACTGTGCATTTAACATGCACATATGCTTTTGGTATAACTACTAACTGCTAGGTATATATGCCTGTTCAGAAGAGCATGATTTATGAGGTTAAGGGTCTGTGGTCTAAAGTTAGTGTTCTGCTGTTAAAATCCTAGTGCAGGTATAACAACTGTGGGAAACAATAGGGAGGATCCCCCCCAAGTTAAAAACACAACTACCTTACAATCCAGCAATTCCACTCTGGGCATTTACGCAATGAAAAGGAAAACACTAGCTCAAAAGTTATATGCACTTCTATGTTCACTGGAGTATTATTTACAACAGTCAAAATATAGAAGCTATCTAAGTGCTCACTGATAGATCAATGAATAAAAAAGATTATACGTAAAATCTTGCCATTTGTGGATGGATCTAAAGAGTATTATGATAAGTGAAATAAGTCAGACAGAGAAAGACAAATACCATATGATGTCACTTAAATTAGGTAGCTAAAAAACAAAATAGATGAGCAAACAAAACAAGCAAAAATAGACTCATAAATAACAGGAAATCAGTTGTTGGTTACCAGATTGGGGACAGGTGGGGGACAAGTGAAATAGGTGAAGAGAATTAAAAGATACAAAATTCCAGTTACAAAATAAACAAGTCATGGTAATGTAATGAACAGCATAGAGAATATAGTCAATAATATTGTGTTAACTTTGTATGGTGTCAAATGAAAGCTGGACTTATTGTGAGAATCATTTCAGAATGTATAAAGATATTGAATCACTGTGATATACACCCGGAACTTTTAAGGTATTGAAAGTCAGTTATATTTCAATTTAAAAAAAAACAAAACCCTAGTGCCTTTGCTTAATTTCTGTCTAACTTATGCAATTTAACTTCTCTACACCTTAGCTTTTTACTTATAAAACTGGAATAACCATATTAACACCATATATTTATTATCAAGATTAAAAGATAAAACACTTTTAAGGAACTTAGAACATGCCAAATACTATTAAATTCTAGCCATGATTTAACCTACAGAATTTTAAGTGCCTACTTATAAAACTTATTTTTAAAGAGATGTGAGAGAGTTCAAGAAAGTTGTAGAACATGCAGCAAAAAGTCCAACTTTTTTTTTTTGCATTTGTGAAGAAATTGGCTTTGAAGCAATTTCTGCTATTTCCCTGATTAATGACATTTCTTGATTCTATAGATATCCACTTGGGGATAATTGAGTATTTATAGACAAACACATGCTTCATAGATTTATTAATAGATAGATATAGAAAGACTTATAGTTGAGAGTTTCTCTTTTCTAAGTTCTTCTCCATCTACAGTGTTCTATTTTTTTTAATAATTTTAAAATTATTCGAGCATATAATGCAGAACATACACTATCTCAATTTTTTATTTCCCTAAATGTATCTATGTTTACAGGGGAAAAATTAATTTCCTGATATATTTTTCTTATTTTTCAATAGTATGAAAATGTTATTCATTGTTTTCAGACTTTCCTGGTTTCAAATGTGAAGTCTAATGCCAAAAAGGAAAAGTAAAAAATAATATCAATATTTTGGTTTAAGCAATCAAGAGAAGAATAGAATTGGCATTTATTGAGGTGAAAAATTCAGGAGGAACATGTTTGGGGGAATGACTGGAGATTTGTATTTTGGGGGGATATGATAAGTCTGAGATATCTATCAGGCATTTACATGGAAATATCAAGTCATAGTGGGATATAAGCCCAGGGTGCATGAGGGAGATTAAGCAGGTTATATTTGAAATGTACAGGCTTATAGATAACATTTAAAGCCATGAGACTAGGTGAAAGGAGTTAATGAGAGAATAATGATAGGAAATAGTTGTTTCAAGGACTGAATCAAATCCTGTGTCATATCAAACTCTGAAGATTTGGGAAGAAGAGATGTCCAGGGAGAGGGTGGGTAGAGGAAAACCAGGTTAGTGCTGTAAACCAAAAACAAGTGAATTAAATATTTCCAAGCACTTCATTAAATGCTGTTCTATAAATCAGCTATGAAGCCAAGATACTTAACTACTGGATTTATCCACATAGGTATTATTATTAGTCTCTTCATGAAGATCGGTTTGGTTAAAGTACAGAGGTGGAGGGTGTGTAAGTTTATTGAGAATAGATTTAGGAGATGACTGTAGGAAGGAAACAGGAGATAACCAAAGTATACAATTCTTTCAAGGGATGTTGATGTTTCTACAGAAGAAAAATATCTCCTGTAGACATTTGTTTGACAAGCTCTCCCATTCTTTGCTTTCACATCTAATCATACCCTGCATTCACCTGGCCTGTAAGACAAGTTGATACCATTTCTCTTGTTCTCCTAATCCCCATTTCATCATAACCAAGAATCAAGGTCTTACTTATACCTTGCTGTCCTTAGGTATCCACAGAAATGAACATTTTAGAAAAAAAAAATTGAAAATTTGAGTTATGAATCATTTTAGAAGTAGATTTAGAAATTCTTTGTTTTAAACCACTGATTCTCAATGATTTTCCCATCATGATGCACACGTATAGAAGTAATTTATACATCATACATAGGAACCATCCTTTTTATCCATGTAAAGGAAAACATAGAAAATTTGTTAATTTATTTGAAATAGAAAGAAAATGATCTCCAAATATGAGGATTCTGATTAGTAATAAATTACTTCCTTCCAACTTTATAGCTAATCATGACCAATGAAATATATATTGACACAACCTAAGAACTGATTTTATTTGTTATAATGTTTAGAAGTTAGGGGAATAGAATCTGGAGGGATAAACCAACTGAGTAAAGTTACCTAACTCTGCAAGTTAGGTAGCAACTCTACCAAACTCTGAATAGTTTAGACTAGGACTCAGCTCTCCCAGAAGACAGACTGCAGAAGTTGCAAGTAGGCTAATCCTGTAGTAAATGAAATGAGTCTGACAGCTGTTTTCTGATTGGAAATTGCTTTTCTCAGAGGGATCATGGAGCCAAATCTCTCTCTCTCTTTAATATTTTATTTATTTATTTGACAAAGACAGAGAGAGCTCAAGTAGGCAGATCAGTAGGCAGAGGGAGAGGGAGAAGCAGGCTCCCCAATGAGCAGGGAGCTTGCCTCGGGAATCATGACCTAAGCTGAAGGCAGACACTTAATCAACTGAACACCCAGGCACCCCTGGGAGCCAAATCTCTTTAAGGCAAATATTTTTTTTTTGTTTTGTCTTTGTTGTTCTTGTTTTTGTTTTGTTTGTTTTCCTGGGGTCTTTAACCTTTATACACTAAAGTAACTAACACCTGTTAGACTTGGAGAAGGAAATCTGGTCAAATCTGCATGCTGCACTATGCTCAAAACTGAAAATATCAGAAGGTAGTATAGATGCAAAGAATTTTTTTAAGTCCCAAGGGAAGAGTCAATGTAAAATTATAATATTTTACAATTCAGTAAACTTCCCTTGGGGCTTAAAAAATTCTGTGCAGGTAAATTACTTTCAGGTATTTCCAGCTTTGAGCACAGTCAAACTTTCAAAGGGCTTTTACAAAAGCTCTCCTATTTGATCACCAAATATGCAAATTTTTATATTTCCATTTTACTAATGAGGAAAAGAGATACAGAGAATACACATTTGTCAAAGATGACAAAACTAGAAAATGGTAGAACGGGGATTGAACCCAGGTTCCCTGATGATAAGTCTAACACTGTTTTCACTAAGTAAAACTATAAATCATAACTGAGAAATGGAAGACTGCCAAGAGGTTACATGATTTACAAATCAATTGGCAAAAGTGATCTACAGACACTATGTCTAACATTTAATTATGCTAACTAAACCTTTGGCTATTCATCTTATCAACAAACTAAAATGATGTATCAATTAAAGTTACCGTGCTCTTTTGTGTTCTACTTTGGAAGACAGACTATGACTGCGTAAGTAGTTAACAAGGCCTATGTGGATTTTATATACTAATAACATAGACCTAAAAGATTTATCTGCCACCCATTTCCACACTATTTCACAAGTTAGCTGCATAGCCTTGGATGCATTAACTAACCTTGACTTAATTTTTTAATCTTTAAATTAGAAAAATGATTTATCTACATAAAATATGGATATGAATAATAAAGATTAAATATTGAAAAATTAGTACAATTTTAAAAATGTTCATCAATAAATATGCTTCATTTTGGACCCTCAGCCACACTATAATGGTCATACTGGTTTAATATTAAATAGTGTATTTTGAAAACTCTTCCCTAAGTTCAGTCACACAAATGTTAAATCAATTAAGATGAATATTATTTTTTAAAAAAGAAGAGTATTATAGAATAGTAGAAGTTTTAAACTGAGAATTTGAAAAATTAAAGTAGAAGACATAAATTTCAAAGTAGGAAAGAAAAGATAAACCAAATAACACCAACACTAAACTACCTGAGGTTCCTGCACCTGCCAGAAATTGACATCTTTTACAGACGTAGTGAAAAGAAGGGCCATCTGTACCCCAATGTTTATAGCAGCAATGGCCACGGTCTCCAAACTATGGAAAGAACCAAGATGCCCTTCAATGGATGAATGGATAAGGAAGATGTGGTACATATACACGATGGAGTATGATGCCTCCATCAGAAAGGATGAATACCCAACTTTTGTAGCAACATGGACGGGACCAGAAGAGATTATGCTGAGCGAAATAAGTCAAGCAGAGAGAGTCAAGTATCATATGGTCTCACTTATTTGTGGAGCATAACAAAGAACATGGAGGACATGGGGAGATGGAGAGGAGAAGGGAGTTGAGGGAAATTGGAAGGGGAGATGAACCATGAGAGACTATGGACTCTGAAAAACAACCTGAGGGTTTTGAAGGGGTTGGGGGTGGGAGGTTGGGGAACCAGGTGGAGGGTAATAGGGAGGGCACGTATTGCATGGAGCACTGGGTGTGGTGCAAAAACAATGAGTACTGTTACAATGAAAATAAATAAATACATAAATAAATAAATAAATACCAAAAAAATAAATAAATAATAATAAAGCAGAAAAATCATAATATGTGAAATAAATTATTTCATCTTAATAATATTTTTTCTGATGCATTTAGTCAGAATTCCCAAAAATTTAATGAGATAATAAAAATATGTAGAGCTAGATCTCAATTGTATTTTTCTCATGATTTACACAGATAATCTAAGTTCTTTACCAAAATCTTGATCACCCTGAATTCCTCACTTTTTAATCACAGATTCCATCTAATTGTCATCAAGTCCTGTCAGCTATAACTTCAAACTACATCTCTAACAGGGTCGTGCCCACCTCACCACCTCCACTGCTATCTGTCTCTTCCAAGCCACCATCATCTCTCAGTGGATGTAAAGTTTTTGAGGGGAGGGATTTGTTTCTGTTTTTTAATTGCTGTATCCCCATAGCATGAGAATAGCATTTGTTCAATGGTACATAATCAATGAGTATTTTTTGGAACACATTACTCTTTTTAAATAATTTGAAAAGAAATAAATTTATGGAATAATATAGATCTTTATACATTTAATAGTTCATTTTCCTGTTGCATTTTCATATGAAAGTGATCTACCTTTAAGTGTTTTGTGGAAATAATCTTTTCTAAGATTTTATTTATTTATTTGACAAAGAGAGACACAGTGAGAGAGGGAACACAAGCAAAGGGAGTGAGAGAGGGAGAAGCAGGCTTCCAGCCAAGCAGGGACCCTGATGAGACCCAGATGCGACCCTGATGCGGGGCTCAATTCCAGGACCCTGGGATCATGCCCTGAGTCAAAGGCAGATGCTTAATGACTGAGCCACCCAGGCACCCCATTGTGCAAGTAATCTTAAAGAAGGCCTCTACAGAGGGAAAAAAAAAAAAAAAGATTTTAAGTAAATTATTTCTCTCTCTCTCTCTCTCTCTCTTTTTTTTTTTTTAGATTTATTTATTTGACAGAGAGGCAGTGAGAGAGGGAATACAAGCAGGGAGAGTGGAGAGGGAGAAGCAAGTTTCCCACAGAACAGGGAGCCCAGAGTGGGGCTGGATCCCAGGATCCTGGGATCATGACCTGAGCCAAAGGCAGAGGCTTAAGGAATAAGCCACCCAGGTGCCTCTAAGTAAATTATTTCTCAACACCTTTTTTAATTTTTGCTTTACTTGAACTTTAGAGGCATTTTTATCTTTCCTCAATGTTGTATATTAGTGCTAAACTAATAAATGCTATCAAACTCTAAAGCTATTTATTAAATTGGTGTGCAATTAACTGTGGGGACATACCAAAAAGTAAATACCAATGAATCGATGCTCTGACCTTAGGGCATAAAGAATATTTCAGAGATGCTGTTTCATGTTTTCATCAGTGATAGATTAAATATCACATCCATTTGAGTTTCAGAGCTAGGAGCAAGTTGGCAGAAAACATGTTCAAAATTCAAATTGGCCTTTGTTATCTGGAAAAAAATCATAAATAAATATAATGGAATTAAGTTACAGGGTCATTGTAATACATCTTAGCTGGGGAAAAATTGGACCAAAGAAGACAGA
Organism: Meles meles; assembly: GCF_922984935.1. NCBI lineage: Eukaryota > Metazoa > Chordata > Mammalia > Carnivora > Mustelidae > Meles > Meles meles. Next base: position 83,058,670 of record NC_060075.1, read on the forward strand.
AATACAATTCAAGACAAGCAACAAAATTGTTAAATCTATACTTAGTCATCTTCCTAGACACAGAATAGGATACAAAATGAGCAAGCCATACCACCTACCCTCAAAAGTCACTTTTCCATTGTAATGATGCAAAAATAAACAACAAAATAAAATGCAAAATGCAAGTTCAAAATGTCCTTAAGGGCTGAAACAGAGGTATACAATGAGAACACAGAGAAAAAACAATCATGAATGAGATGATTAATATATGACTCTCCTTTTAGCCCCAACACAAGCAGTCATACCATTATTGTTATTGTATCCTTATTCCAAACTACCAGGAGAAGCAGACCTTCTCCATTAAGCCAAAGTATTGGATACATACTGTCCAACTCTGCTCAAATTAACAATGGGTAAGGAAGAGAAAAAATAACACAAAATATACAGAGGTATAAAACTTACAGAGGTAAGTTCTTGAGGTGAATAGTGTGCAATTTTCCTAGACCAAAGCAGACTCCAAGAATACTGGAGCTTGAAAAAATGTTTCTAAATATTATGAATGCTAAATAGAAGGCAGGAGGAAGTGAAATAATTAAACCCACTTGCTTGCTTTCCCCCCTTTAATAAATGCTTCAAAAACTGCATTTATTACTCTTTTGAGATATAATTGACATAAAATAATACATTTGTTTCAGATGTACAAATAATGATTCAATGTATGCATGGGTAAATGGTAAACACAATAAATCTAGCTACTAGCTGTCACCTTACAAAGTTAATCTACTATTACTAACTCTGTGTTGGACATTGCCTCCCAATGTCTTATTTATTAACTGGAAGTTTGTACTACTTAATCCCCTTTACCCATTTTCCCCCCCTGCCCTTTCCCCTTTCCCCTGTGGCAACCACCAATCTGTTCTCTGTATCTGTGAGTCTGGGTTCTGTTCTGCTTGGTTTCTTAGATTCCACATATAAATGAAATTATAATATATTTCTCTTTCTCTATCTGGCACTGAACTTAGCATAATTCTCTCAAGGACCATCCACGTTCTTGCAAATAGCAAGATTTCATTATTTTTTATTATTTATTTTTATATATATCACATTTCCTTTATTCATCATCCATTGACAGACACAGATTGCTTCCATATCTTGCCCATTGTAAATATGCTGCAACGAGCAAAGGGGTGTATATATCCTCTTTGTGTTTTTGTTTTCTTTGGATAAATACTCAGAAGTGGATTTGCTGGATCATATGGTAGCTCTAGACTTCATACCTACATTCCCACAAACAGTGCATGACAGTACCCCTTTTTCCACCTCCCCAGCACTTATTTCTTGTTTTTTACTTGTTGTTTTTGTGTTTTGTTTTGTTTTATAATAGCCATTCTGACAGGTGAAAGGTGATTATCTCAATGTGGTTTTGATTTGCATTTGCCTGATTGATTAGTGATGCTGAGCATCATTTCATGTACCTGTTGGCTACCTGTATGTCTTCTTTAGAAAAATGTCTATTCAGTCTTCTTGCCATTTTTAAATATAATTGTTTGGTTTTTACTATTGTTTCTTTAAATTTATTTTGGATATTGTTTCTTTAAATTTATTTTGGATATTAACCCCTTACCAGATATATAATTTGCAGTACCTTCTCCCATTCAGTAGGTTGCCTTTTCATTTTGTAGTTGATTTCTTCCACTTTGTACAGAAGGTTTTAGGTTTAATGTAGTTTCATTTGTTTATTTTTGTTCATTTCTCTTGCTTTTGGAGTCAGATCAAAACAAACCAAAACAAAACAAAAACATCACTAAGACTAATGTCAAAGAGTTTACTGCCTATGTTGTCTTCTAGGGGGTTCTTGGTTTTAGGTCTTGCATTCAAATCTTTAACCAGTTTTGAGTTAGTTTTTATATATCATGTTAAGGTAGTATCCAGTTTCATTTGCATGTAACTGTCCAGTTTTCCCCGCATCATTTTCCCCCAACATCATTTATTAAAGAGACTGTCCTTTCCCCATTTATATTCTTGCCTCCTTTGGTGTAAATTAATTATGTACATATGTATGAGTTTATTTCTGAGCTGAATATCCTGTTCCACTGATCTACGTGTCTCTTTTTTATGCCAATTCTTCACTGTTTTGATTGCTTTGGTTTTATAATATAGTTTGAACTCAGGGAGCATGATATCTCTGACTGGGTTCTTTCTCAAATCATTTTGGCTATTTGGAGTCTTTTACAATTCCACACAAATTTTAGAATTATTGAAAAATTTAGTAAAAAATATTACTGAGGGGCAGCTGGGTGGCTTAGTCAGTTAAGCATCTGCCTTCAGCTCATGTCATGATCTCCTAGTCCTGGGACTGAGCTCTGCATCACATGGGGGGATGTGGTCTCTGCTCTGCAGGGAGTCTACTTCTCCCTCTGCCTCTGTTCTCTCTCTCTTTTTTAAAAAGATTTTATTTATTTGACAGACAGAGATCACAAGTAGGCAGAGAAGCAGGCAGAGAGAGGGGGGAGCAGGCTCCCTGCTGAGCAGAGAGCCCGATGTGGGGCTCAATCCCAGGACCCTGGGACCATGACCTGAGCCGAAGGCAGAGGCTTTAACTCACTGAGCCACCCAGGCACCCCTCTGTTCTCTCCTTTCCTCTTGCTCTTGCTCTCTCCTAAATAAATAAATAAAATATTTTTAAAAAAGAAAAACATCATTGGCATTTTGATAGGGGATAGTATGGGATCTGTAGATTGCTTTAAGTAGTATAGACATTTTAACCATATTTGTTCTTCTAATCCATAAGCATGGAATATTTTTCCATTTATTTGTGCCTTCAATTGATCTCATCCGTGTCTTATAGATTTGAGTGTATAAGTCTTTCACCTCCTTGATTAAATTTATTAGTAGTTATTTTATTTTTTAATTTAATTGTAAGGATTGTTTTCTTGATTTCTCTTTCTGATAGCTGCATTATTAGTGTATAGAAACAACATATTTTTATATATTCACCTTGTATCATGCAACTTTATTGAATTCATTGATTAGTTCTAAGACTTCAGTGGAATCTTTGGGGTTATCTATATGTAATATCATGTCATCTGCACATAGTTTTACTTCTTCCTTTCCAACTTGGATGTCATTCATTCATTCATTCATTCATCCATCCATCCATCCACTCAATTTTTCTTGACTATAGGCTATAACTAAGACTTTCAATCCTATGTTGAATAAGGGTGGCATGAGTAGGCATCCTTGTCTTATTCCCCATCATACAGAAAAAACTTTCATCTGCTCAACGTTGACTACAATATTGGCTGTGGGTTTGTCATACATGGCCTTCATCCTGTTAAAGTATTATCCCTCTTTCCCCACTTTGTTGAAAATCTCTATCCTAAATAGATATCCAATTCTATCAAATACCTTTTCTGCATCTGTTAAGATGATCATATGATTTTTATCCTTCATTTTTAAAATGTGGTATATCATGATTTATATTTGATTTGTGGGAGTTAAACCATCCCTGCATCCCTTGAAATAAATCCTACTTAGTCATGGCATATGATCCTTTTAATGTATTGATAAATTTAGTATGCTAATATTTCGGTGAAAATTTTTGCATCTGTGTTCATCAAGAATATTGGCCCATAATTTTCTTGCTTGTTGGTGTACTTATCTGGTTTTGGGATAGTACTGGCCTCATAAAACAAATTTATAATCTTTTCTTCTCTTCAATTTTTTTTTTTAAAGATTTTTTTTTTTTTTTATTTGACAGACAGAGATCACAAGTAGGCAGAGAGGCAGGCAGAGAGAGTGAGAGGGAAGCAGGCTCCTTGCTGAGCAGAGAGCCCGATGCGGGACTCGATCCCAGGAACCTGAGATCATGACCTGAGCCAAAGGCAGCGGCTTAAACCACTGAGCCACCCAGGCGCCCCGTCTTCTCTTCAATATTTTGGAAAAGTTTGAGAAGGAAACATAGTAAATCTTCTTTGAATGTTTACTAGAATTCCCCAATTAAGCAATCTCCTTACTAGTAATTAGTCTACTCACATTTTCTATTTTTTCATGCTTCAGTCTTAGAAGATTGTAAATTTTCGGAATTTGTCTAAGTTGTCCAGTTTGTTGGCATCTAACTATTTACAGTACTCTCGTAAGATCCTTTGTTTTTCTATGGCACTTGCTGTACCATCTATTGTTTAATTTCTGATTTTATTTGAGTCTTCTCTTTTTCCCTTGGCAAACCTCACTAAAGATTTGTGAATTTTGTTATCACTTCAAAGAAGCAACTCTTATTTTCATTGAGCTCTTTTATTGTCTTTTTAGTATCTATTTCATTTATTTTCATTCTGATCTTTACTATTTCCTTTCCCCTATTAACTTTGGGCTTCATTGGTTCTTCTTATTCTATTTCTTATAGGTGTAGATTTAAGTTATTTGTTTGAGATTTCTCTTGTTTCCTGAGGTAGGCCTGTACTGCTATGAAATTAACTTTCCTCTTAGAACTGCTTTTGTTGTATCCCATAGGTTTTGGTATATTGTTTTTCTGTTTTCATTAGTCTCTCTTTTTTTTTAATTTATCTTTTGATTTCTTCTGTGATCCAGTAGTTGTTCAGTATTGTTCAGTAGTTGTTCAATATTGTATCATTGTTTAACTACGAAGTATTTGTATTATTTTTCCAGTTTTCATCTTGTAATTAATTCCTAGTTTTACACTACTGTAGTCAGAAAAAGTGCTTGATATAATTTAAAACTTCTTTAATTTATTGAGACTTGTTTGTGGTCTAACATATCTATTCTGGAAAGTATGCCATGAGCACTTGAGAAGAATAGGTAGTCTGCTTTTGGAAGGAATATTCTGTATATGTCTATTACATCCACCTAATCTAATGTGTCATTTAAGGCCAATGTTTCCTTACTGATTTTCTGTCTCAGCCTGTGTTTTGATGTAAGTGGGGTATCAAAATCTCCTATTATTATTATTATTATATTGCTGTCAATTTCTCCCTTTAGGACTGTTAATATTTGCTTTATATATTTTGGTGCTCCTACCTTTGGAGCATATATATTTATAAATATTACACCTTCTTGCTTGATTGACCTCTTTATCACTATGTAGTGCCTCCCTTTGTCTTTGATAGCAGTCTCCATTTTAAATTCTATTTTGTCTGATGTGAGTATAGTCACATTAGCTCTTTTTCCACTTCTGTTTGCACATAGTATCTTTTTCTATCTCCTTTCATTCTGTGTGTATTTTTGTGAAGTAAAGTTCTTGTAGACACTATACATATAGATAAGCCTTAGGTTTTTTGTTTGTTTTGCTTTGTTTTTATCTGCTCAGACAGTGTATGTATTTTAGTAAAAGAACTTAGCCCATTTTACCTTTAAAATAATTATCAATAGGTTGCACTTATCATTTTGTTGTTTCCTAGCCATTTTGGTAGTTCTTCTCTTTTCCTTTCTTCTTTTATTTTTTTTTTCTTCCCTGTGGTTTGATGAGTTTTTTTCAGTATCGTATTTAATTCCTTTCTCATTTTCTTTTGTGTATTTACTATTTTTGTTTTGTGGTTACCATGTGACTCACATATATCATTCTATGCATATAATAGTCTATTTTAAATTAATAAAAACTTAAATGTATTCCAAAATTCTGTTTTAACTCCCATCCTCCCATTGTTTTCGATGTCACTCTTTACACCTTTTTTAATGTATCTCTTAAGCAATTATTGAAGTTTTAATTTTGATTTTGTATTTTCATATTCATACCAGCTTTATAACTTATTAATCCTCACTTTACTATATATTTATCTTTTCCAGTGAGATTTAACGTTCAGATGTTTTCTAATTATTCAATAGTGTTATTTCTTTTCAGCTTAAATAAGTCTCTTTAATATTTCTTGTAAAGCCAGTTAAGTAGTGATGACTGCTTTACCTTTTACTTGTCCTGAAAAATCTTTTATCTTTCCAAATCTGAATGATAATCTTGCCAGTTTTGATTGAAAGTTTTTGCTTTTGTTTTCTTCCAAACACTTTGAATATATCATGCCACTCTCTTTTGGCTTGCAAAGTGTGCTGAGAAATCTGCTGATTGGCTTATGGGGCTTCTCTTGTATGTAACAATTTGTTTTTTCTCTTGCTATCTGTACTATTCTTGCTTTATCTTCTGACATCTAATTATAGCATGTCTTGGTGTGGCTCTCTTTGGGTTCATCTTATTTGAAACTCTCTGGGTTTCCTGGACCTGGATATCTGTTTCCTTTCCTGGGTTAGAGGTTTTTCAGCCATTATTTCTTCAAATAAATTTTTTGCCCCTTTTTCTCTCTCTTCTTCTGAGACTCCTCTAATATGAATGTTATTTCACTTGATGTTGTCCTAGAATTTTGTTATGTTATCATAGTATTTTCACTTTTTTTTTTCTCTTTGCTGTTTTGTCTGGGTCAGTTCCATTGCTTTATCTTCCAGATCTCTGATCCATTCTTCTACTTAATCCCATCTGCTGCTGAACCCCTCTAGTGCATTCGCCAGCTCCGTTATATTTTTCAGTTCTATGACCTCTGTTTAGTACTTCCTTGTTTTCTCTCTCCCAGGTGAAGCTTTCACTGTATTCAGTCATTCTTCTCCCAAGTTCATTTAGCATCTTAGAACCATAACTTTGAATTCTCTATCAGATAGATTACTTACCTCTGTATCATTTAAGTCTTTTTCTGAAATTTTGTCTTGTTCTTCTGTTTGGAACGTATTTCTCTGTTTGCTCATTTTGCTTGACTCTCTGAGTTTGTTTCTATGTATTACGTGAAACAGCTACCCTTCTCAGTCTTGAAGGAGTGGCCTTGTGTAGGTGGTGATCCTTCTCTTTCAACCATGTTCTAGCTTTTATTTATCTTTTGAACCTTTGTGATTATCTAAACTGCATGATTTATTCTTGATATGCCCCTCATGGTTGAGGATGTGCCAAGACCTTTCAGTAACATAAGGGGAGGAAACTCATTTAACACCTAATTTCAGGCAGACCAGAAGCCAGACCCTGAGGCAGCAGTTTTTATAGTATGTAATTATATACACTTTTATGGGCCATAGTTGTAATACCTGCTGGCCTCCAGACCAGGAGTTCTGGTGACAGTTCCTAAAATTGAAAATCCTTTCAGGAAAAAGGAAAAAGGCCTTTCACAGGAAGACTGAGATATATTTCAATCTTCTGTCCATGCAGTGCCCTGCAGGTGGTGGCCTGCCAATAACGGTCTTTCCTATTGTTATAGTCACACGGAGCTCAGCAACACTAGCCCTCTTGGCCAACAAGGCCCAGTGATCAAAAGAGTATTTCCTGTGTGGACTGCCTGTACCTGTTGGCTTTAACAAGGCAGTGCAGGGGACAAGGTGTGCTCATCTGCTTCAGTAAGGGAAAAAAATGTCTTGATTGAGTCTGCTCAAGGGCTTCAACAGTGTAGTAGGAAAATGCATTTTCTGTGCATGCATGACAGTTTTAGACTGGGAGCATGAGAAGGCCATGAATGCTTTGCTTGCTCTTCCCAGCCAGAGTGTGGAGGACTATCACAACAAGGTTCTTATAGAATTTAGCTAGGGAACAGGCGAATTCCATAATTGTTTGTACTCATCAACCCCAACCAGGGAGCAGGGGAGCACTGCAATTACCCATACTCTCTGGGTATGAACATGAACACTCATCACCACTCTTTCCAGCAAGGTAGCAGGAGGGTGCTAATCCAAGCTCATGTGCCTATGCCAGCAAGCTATGTGGAGAGTGCAACAATGGCATATGTCTCTGTCTTCTGGAAATGTTTCAACTTTCCCTTACCCTGCCAGCCAGTGCCCCTAGATAAGCAAATGAATCCCTCTCACATACAGTCTAGGTGATTCTAAAACTGCTGTTTCTTTGCTGGGTGACAGGGACAACAAGACCACATGTAAGCCCTCTGAAAAGGGAGGCTCAGTTTCCTACAGTACTTTGGGGCCCCTTAATATCAGCCCTGTTGGCTTTCCAAGCAGATATTCTGGAGGTTTATCTCTCCAGTGCAGATCTCAGGTGACAAGGCGTCTAATTGGGGGCACCAATCCCATGAATCTCTGGGAGAAACACCGACCTGGTGAGATTCCTCCCTATTATCTGTTGCATGTGTTGCAGTACAAAGGGTAATTTTTGTTTGTTTGTTTGTTTTTACAAGACTGTGTCTCTGCTTTTCTTACCCATTTCTTTTGTCTTTTGTTGTAAAGAGTGGTTCATCTAGCTCTCAGATGCTTTTCAGAAGGAAATCATCTATATGTAGCAATAGATTTAGTGTGTCCATGGGTGGAGAAAAATTCAGAATCTTCCTACACGGTCATCTTGGACCCCTCTGCCTCTATTCATTACTTATTCAAACAGTATGGTTCTCTGCCCACTTACATAATCTGCAGAATCCTAAGAAAAATCTCAGCCCATGAGAACAGAAATATGTGTTTGAGTCAGACAGAATGTTGGGGAAGGAAAATAAAATACAAATTTCAAAAGACTTATTTGAAACATGAGAAGAACCTTGGTTCTGTTACTGAGCTAATTACTCACTGAGAGAAGCTCAATGAGGAAGATTTCCTGGTTTTGATGGGAAACTCATTGTTATCTCTATAAGTAGATTTTACTTATAGAAACAAAGAGATAATTCTTCCTCTAAGATCAAACGGATTTGAGAGACATAAACAATATGTCCACCATATTGTTGTCCACCATATAATGGAACAAGTAGAAAATTTTAAGCAACTGTTTCTGACATAAAGATCTGGGAGTGTGTTTATTGGGTAGTCATAAAATAGATAGAGGGAAGAGTAAGTACCAAGTTCAAGTACCCATTTCTAATGCCTGTTAGCCTCAGGTAAGACACAATCTCAGCTGAGATAGTTTTCTATTTTGCTCAATCATGAGAAAATGATTAGATAATACTTCAGTGTTCCTACCAGAACTATTATTTATGTGAAGGAAAATGAAATGTGTCAAAACAATTCTCAGGGTAACAACTTAATCTTATTATTTTTATTTTTCAACTTATAATAGAAAGGTTCCTTTAATGGTTCCCCAAAAACCTTATAATTATATTTTCCATAAGTCGTTTAAAGATGTCTGTATTTGGACAGTTAACAAGACACTGGGGAGTTTGTGGATAAGAAAAAGCAAAACCTTAACAGTAAGCCCATGTTTTTATAAAGATTGCCTGCTGTTTTAAGGTCATAAGCTGTGAAACTGTGGTTAGTGAAAAAATTAGTCATGAAAACATAGCATAGCACAGCAGGGATTTATTAAGCATGAACCAATTCCATTTTTTGTTTGTTTGAAGTAAGCTAGATTGTGAAAGTGTTGAAATTTCCTGATGGCACATAACTTTAGAGGAATGATCCTCTCTCCTCCTCAACATATCATGCTGATTAAGACTATTTAGAAGATATGATCATTGTCCAAAACTAAAAGTAAAACAAGGATTTCAACACATGGGAAATTCCAAATGTGCAAACATGAAAGTTACCACACCCATTACTAAATATTCAGTTTGTCTTTTCTGAAAATCACCACACATGTACATCTGAGTTTTAAGATTAAAGTGGATATGGCTTCCCAAACATGAATGCAAATGCTGAATTTGGCGCAAAAAGTCTTCCTCAGAATTGCAAGTCCTAAATGGGAGAACTTAGAAAACTTGTTCAGTGCCCCTTGGAGAAATAATTGTGAAGTTCTTATAACACTTTTAACAAACTAATAAGATTTGGAAAAATTTAATAAAGGGTCTAAATATTTTTTTAAAAAACTTTCAAATAACTGTCTTGAATTTGTACTTAGTTTTCTCCTTCTACACTGTCCATGGTTCAAGCACCACATCTCCCTTTCCAGAGTATACAAGTGCATCTCTGCTTTTTTACTTCAATACCACCTCGATATACTCAAAGAAAGGATACCTTACTTTAACTATATGACAAATCATAGCTCTATTTGAAACTATGTGAAATAAATGATTTATCAACTCTAACTAATATATTCTAAGAACCTTGAAACTCTATCATTATGTTAGATAGAGTGAATGTTTTCTGTCAGGTGTGTTTTAAAAAACAGTCCCCTCCTCACGAATTACTCTTCCATGTAGAAGGTATCTTTTCTTTACTTCTTCTTCTTTTTTAATGCAGAGAAAATGCTAAAGGTTTTTGTTTGTTTGTTTTTGTTTTTGTCTTTTTACTTTAGAGAGTCCAAATCCTATAAAAATGGTAACATTAAATGAGGAGCACCTTGTGAGAATTTTATATGAATCTCTTCCTTTGAGTGAAGGTTAGCATACCATGAGGATCTGGAAAGACTGGAATCTCAAAGACAAAATCCTGAATAGAAGAAGTTAGAAACACAAGACAAATTACTGTATGGTTTCACTCATATGAAGAGCAGAGAGGTGAACATAGTCTATGGTAGTCTATGGTGATAGAAATTATTAAACTTTGGGAGGGAACATGATGACTAAAAGGGGTAGTATTGTTAACATTCTATAATAATATAGAATGCTACCCTATATATTATGTATTTATATATAACTAATTAATCTTAAATACTCTGAAAGTCAACAATGTCAGACAGTCTTTAGTCCCTACCTCCTGCTATTTATGCCCTTGTATAATTCTGTCCTCTTGGGTGTGAATTGAACTTACTGACTTGTTCTTAATGAATAAAATATAGCAAATCACTTGTGTGTTTATGTTACATGAGATTACGACTTCGGTTGCTAGCAGACTCACTCTTTTGCTGACTTTGGTAAAGCAAATTTCCATGTTGGAGATATCCATTGGCATGATTTGAGGGTGGCCTCCAACAAATTGCAAGAAGTAACTGAGGCCTTTAGTCCAAAAGCCCTAAGTTATGCCCAGATTCCTGACCCACAGAAACTGAGAAAACAAATTTCTGTCATTTTAAATAGTTATGTAGCAAAAAATAATAACACCAAGCAAACACATCCATAAACCAAATCAGCCAAAGAGCTGCTAGTTCTGAGTAACTGAAAAGTTATAATGGTATAAGGCAGATTATTTAAAGTTACTGTTTTGTACAATTATGTCTTGACAATTAGAGATGATTGTGCAAATAGTCATAGTTTGGGTTTACCTTGCACTAAGGAGTTTCCCAGGATGTGTGTGCATTTTTCAGTTTTAAAAGGATTGTCTTGAGCAAACCAGTTTGTCACACTACATACTGACTATAAATTCATTTCAGCTGCATATTTGTCCTTAGAACATTAGAAAGACTTAATATTCATTACATGGATTAATTTTCAAAATAAATATTTTAAAAGCAAATTATTTTGATCTAAATTAAGAGATTCAAGAAAGGAAAGCTATATATGCACTTTTTCATCTTTTTATAAAATTTCCTCCCTCTCCCCACCGTTTCTCACTCTCTCAGCATCAAATCAAGATATAGGAAATCAGTTATATTTCAGTAAAATAAAGGTTTGGGACCCAATTCTACTGAATCTGTCTGAATACACTGCTGTTAATGATGGCAAAGCCTTGCTGAGATTTCATGAATCAAGTGAGTAAAGGTCATTTTTGACCAGAGATGTCATCACTAGTCAGTCTCACTGCAACAATTTCCATTTCATTGACACTTAAGGGAGAAAGAAAGAAAATAATGAGCTCTCTGAACAGTTGGTCTTATTCAGGAAATGGCATCTTCTACTCTAAAACTTGTAGAAAACATCAAGTCACCTGTTCAGGATTATCCCCTTTAGTATACAATCTATCTCTATCTCTCATAAGCTCATATACACACATACATATGTGCCCCAAAAGCCCATTTTTAATTCCACATACCTCCTTTTTGCACATGTAGTCTTGAAAAGGGTAGAAAGCAAATGCTAATTGTTTGATGTTTGTTGTATATCCTTATCTATAGCTGAGGAAAATTCAAATTAATCACAAATTAATACCTTTAAATTTCTTTCAACCTTTCATACACATATGGTTTCATCTGGTTGTTTTAAGAGTGGTGTATATTATTATATACATATAGAAGCTAAATACTTTTTTTAAAAGATTTTATTTATTTATTTGACAGAGAGAGAGATCATAAGTAGGCGAAGAAGGTGGAGAGAGGGGGGAAGCAGGCTCCTGCTGAGCAGAGAGCCCGATGCGGGGCTTGATCCCAGGACCCTGAGATCATGAACTGAGCTGAAGGCAGAGGCTTAACCCACTGAGCCACCCAGGTGCCATGAAGCCAAATACTTCTAGGACACCTATTAATTAAACCAAGTCATGACTACAAATCTGTACTGGAAGTCTCCCTGCACCAGATGATTTGGATCAGTCTAATTTTCTAAAGTTATTTATTCTATTAACCTGAAGACTGTCTGAAATTACTACTTGTTATTATCTCAGTATCTTGGGTTGTGACATTAGAAACCCTCAAAAATTAGAATTTTATTAAAATGCACTTAGGTCACTTGGGACGGGACACATACTTAGCCATTAGTATCCCTTCTTCACCCATTAGTATAGATAAATTAATCATAAATGCATTATTTATAACCCAAAAGAGAACAAATCTAGAAGAAAATGGGGCCAGTGCATCTTTCTAAGGAGAAGAAAGATTTGAAGTATGTGTAGCTTCTTTGCTAGAAGATTAAATAAGAAGTGCCAAGAATGGTTTAGAAACTGGTATGGAGGATTCATTCCAAGGGAAGGATAGTACTGAATATCAAAAATAAGCTGTTTGCATTATATTGTATTGGGTTTTAAGTTTTGTCAATAACTTTCCTCAAATTAGTTCTTCCATGATATTGGATTCATATATGCATGAGTAAGAAAGCAGAAACGTAATTTTGAATGTTTACATAGAAAAGTTCACTTGTAGCTTTTGGGCTGTCTTCAAATATAATGAATATTTCAGCAGATCTTCAAAACACCTTGTAAATACATATACAATCTCTGCTTTTTTTCTTAGTCAAGCAGCAAATCCTCTGATCTCAGTGGCAATCTGGTGAAAGGAAATCATTTCCTTCTCTGAACTTAAATTTTATAACCCTGGAGTGCAAAGGGTTACCGTTTTAAAAATGGGTTTCTATCCCGTGGAGCTGAAGAAATTAGTAAAGACAAATGACAGTTATGTTCCAGCAGAGTGTATCTAAAATAATTCATAAATACAATGATTCAAGTAAAAGCTTTCGAATAGTTTCCTTGATGGATTGTGGTATTAGCTCTATCTAGTGTAAAGACATCCACATAGCTCATGTCTGTCCTGCTTTATGAGTAGTAAATGATCACCGTCCAAAAAAAAAAAAAAATCAGTGGATCATGATATTTAACTGTCCAGTGTCTAGAGTCACTGCACTGGTTCAATGTCCAGTTCTGTCACCTATCAACTTTGTGATCTTGGGCAAATTACTCAACTTCTCCATTTCCTCAATTGTCTAACAAATCACACTCACTGTTAAAACCTAAATGGATTAAGGTGGCACCTACTGCTAGGTAATCAGCCATTTTAATCAACTAAACTAGGTGGATAAAATAGCTGAGGTGGCTTGTGAAAACAAAAAGTATGGTTCTTCCCAAAACCTGATAGATACAACCTTAAGTAGAAAGAGAATCTGAAGGAATGGACAAAGCCACATAGCAGATTAGAGAATTATATTATGAAAAGAATAGTGAATATGTAGCTGAAAATTGAACAGACAAATTTACTAAATTTTCAGAAAATTTTACTGCCAACAGAACCATCAGCTGAGACCCTAAGAAATTAGGCTTTAAAATAACTACTAGGTGAACCTTCTGAGAGCAGAAAATAGGCTATGAAAGCTGGTCAGCCTCCAAGGAGCATATGTCACGGCATAGTCACTTCATTTATGGCTAAAGAGGCAATAAAAAAGAAAAAAATTCAGCCTCCTGGGTGGCTCAGTCGGTTAAGCATCTGCCCTTGGCTCAGGTTATGATCTCAGGGTCCTGGGACTGAGTATCACATTGGGTTCCCTGCTCAGCAGGGAGTCTGCTTTTCCCTCTCAACTCTTCCTCTGTGCTCTCCCTCTTTTTCTCTCTCTCAAATAAATAAATAAAATCTAAAATGAAGGAAGGAAGAAAAGAAGGAAGGTAAGTAGGTAGGTGAGGGAGGGAGGGAGACAAATGGAGGGAGGGAGGGAAAGAAAGAAAAATTAAGAAATTAAGAAAGGAAGGAAGGATGAATCTCTAAAAGAGATAGGGAAGCTACTCCCAGGGAGCACAATCAAAGATTTAACAAAAAATATTCTCATTCACAGGATGACAAGACCTTAAAATATCTGCTCCCAAATTTTCAATGACCAGTTTCTGCTGTATTTCTCTGATCTCTCCCCATTCCCAGTAGGAGTATTTGTTGAATTTTCCTGTCCTTGTTTCAATACTACATATCAGGTATGTTGAGGGTAGCACAACTTTAGTTCAAAGTTCTCTGATTCAAGAAGAGCTGTATGTGAGCCTGATTTTGGGACTACTAAGTATTACCTTTCGGGTGGAGACCGCTTTAAATTATCCAAGGATCCTGGACTTTATCTTGATACTATGACTGAAGAAGGCTTCGTCCTTTCTTTCTTTGAGAAGAGAATGAGTATATTAGGCACAAAAAAAGAAAAATGTAATGCATTTTATCAGGGGCGCCTGGGTGACTCAGTGGGTTAAGCCTCTGCCTCTGCCTCTGCCTCTGCCTCTGGTTCAGGTCATGGTCTCAGGGTCTTGGGATGGAGCCCTTCATCAGGCTCTCTGCTCAGCAGGGAGCCTGCTTCCCCCTCTCTCTCTGCCTGCCTCTCTGCCTACTTGTGATCTCTCTCTCTCTGTCAAACAAATGAAGAAAATCTTTAAAAAATGCATTTATCAGCTCAAATATTAATTCACTGAGTTATACAGATCTTCAAAGAAGAATGTTGACGCATTTCTTTATATAATAGCACAAAATCATATTATTTAATATCTCCACCAATCTCATCACATAAGCCTTTATTGAGAAGCTCTCAAGCTCACAATGACAGAACAATCTTACTAAAATTCTAATTTTTGCTTAGAAGCTCAAATTTTATCATGGGCAACAATCACTGCCAATTGTTTCCCTTGAAATGACAGGCTCG
This sequence comes from Meles meles, assembly GCF_922984935.1. Classification (NCBI taxonomy): domain Eukaryota; kingdom Metazoa; phylum Chordata; class Mammalia; order Carnivora; family Mustelidae; genus Meles; species Meles meles. The sequence continues at coordinate 83,073,735 of NC_060075.1, forward strand.
GTATCATTATTTGCAAGAAAATGTCTTCCAAATACCCAAATCTAAACAACCATGGATATATCACTCATTTTTTCAAGAAAAAAAAAAAAAAAAAAAAGATGTGTAAAAAAAAAAAAGTATCTACTTGAGCTCACAAATCAATCATATAAATGCATAGAAGGTATTTTCAAAATACAGCAGAAATGATTCATGTATGTTTTCAATTTCATTACGTAAAATATTAAAAAGATATAATCAGTGGTAAAGATTTAATGAAATTAATTTTTTTCTGTTTCATTGAGGACATTTTTTAAGTGAAATTACCTTGTTTATTTATTTGTTTTCCTGCTCACTCCATCATCTGGATTTGATTATTTCATCTGAACTGAGAACTCTATAGTATATAAGCTGGAAAGCCTATTAAAAACAGCCATTATCTTGCCTCCCTCCTGAGAACACAGTAAATGGAACATAGGGATGATCATACAAGACCATTAGAAACTAAAAGTCTTTAAGGCAATACTGCTGATAGCCCTTACATGACTGAAACTATCCTTTATTATCAGGAGCTTGTTGTTATGATAGCTGAATTGTTTTATATATATATTATATATAATATGCATATTATATATTATATATATAATATACATATTATATATTATATATATATATATATATATATATATTCTCACAAAAGTTATTCCTATCATGAGAATTACCTAGTTAGAATATGTGGTATAAAATTTGTCTCTGATTTTAGGTGATATGATCAATGATATTCATTCAGAGATGGAAGGCATTCAGGTCAATCTCAATTCATAGTCCATGGTTGTTTTTGATGATCAAATTGACCTAGATATCTTTGTGGGTCAAGGTGGTATTTTGTAATAATTAACATATCCTGGTATATCTGATTTAAGGCCTTTGGTCAAGCAGAACTATGAGTACAGAAAACTGAATAGGAAGACAATGACTTTTCTAAGATAGACCCTAAGGTTTTATGACATTTGTTCAGTGATTGAGGTCCATATTGCAGGTTGATCTCATCCTACTGCTTGTAGTCATGTTGGTGGAAGCTTCAGTCAAATGCTGTATGAGACAGATTAAACAGATTTTGTCCCAGTCTCTTAGTTAATCAGATTAATTATTATAGTCAATATAATAAATTAAGAAATAAATATTATTTTTTTTTCTTTCTGTGAGGGAAGAGGAGTCTTTGGGAGACGCAGAGATAAGTGGCTGCCTTAACACCTCCAAGAGCAAAAGGGTAGCAGCTCCAGGCAGATATTGACTGTAACTAAGACAAGAAGTCAGATTATGAGCACTCTGAAGCTGAACCAGCAGACTTTCTCAAAAAGTAAAAAGTGACTCAGGCTGGAATAGGAGTTCTACTGCAGAGAGTTCCTGAAACAGTTACTGGGGAGATGACAGCCCACGATGGGACACATCTGTACTAAAGACAAAGGGCAACAATGACACATTAGGGCCACTAACACATAGGCCACCAAGCCTCTGCGGGTATAGGGCCAAGAAGGGGCCCCAGAACTGTCTTTCCTTTCTGAGGATAGCTGGGAACACTTACTTGGGTTTGCAGGGCACACTGTTCTAAGGGCTGCACCCACTGCTTCCTTTTCAGGAATGTCTTGCACAGGCTGTTTCTGTGTCTCTGAGGTTGTTATCTGAAAGTTGGTTACCAACATGCCTGGAGCTATCAAGCCCATCTTTTGCACTATGAGGTAAAATGTAGAGGATGATGCTGTTCACAAGACATATCCATGAGGAAATTCACCAGAAAGTAAGAGGATGGCATAGAAACAAGGAGAGCAATTGTTGGGAGCATTTCTCTAGGAAGTCTCTCACTTTCCTTCAAATTTTTTGAGTGAGACACTATTTCCCTTTGTTTTAGACTATCATTTCAAATATATTTTTATGGAGAAATCCTTAGAAGATAGAGACAGTAACTCCTTTTGGATATAGAAGAATTGAGTTTTATAAGCTTAAGATTCCTCTTCTATAATGTAACTCCATGTATATGGAGCTATCTTCTGGCTATATTGGCACTACCTTGTGGAATTGACAGAGGAACAAGTCCAAACAAATGCTAATACCCTGCTTTCTGCTATTACTGTGAATAATAAACTGTACTCTATCTCTGACCCATGAGTCTTATGTCTTCTACTACTTAAAACTGCAACTGGCTGAACTGTTAACTTTGAAGTAGGGTGAAAAATCTCAGACTTGTCACAGATTATAACTGTTATATGGCAAAGCAAAACTAATCTCATCTGTTAGGATAAAATGTAATCACCTTAGAATCAGTTATGTAACATGAAATTGCATTGCTAATCTTATCACCCTGTTTACACATCTTATATGAACAAATTCATATAGACATCGATTTATTAAAAAAGACTACTTGATATATATACATTAGATCAAACCATATTAGTGTTTTAATATTCTGTATTTTTGCTGATTTTTTAAAATTCTTCATCTATTCATTATTAGAGATGAAAATCTACCAATAAGTTATATTTACATAGTAGTCTTTATAGTCCTGTCAGTCTGCTTTATTTGCTTTATTTATTTTGAGCCTGGATTAATTGACATATAGAACTTTAAAACTTGTATTTCAGGGGCGCCTGGGTGGCTCAGCGGGTTGAAGCCTCTGCCTTCAGCTCAGGTCGTCATCCCGGGGTGCTGGGATCCAGCCCCGCATCGGGCTCTCTGCTTAGCTGGGAGCCTGCTTCCTCCTCTCTCTCTGCCTGCCTCTCTGCCTACTTGTAATCTCTATCTGTCAAATAAATAAATCTTAAAAAAAACAAAAAATAAAACTTGTATTTCATCAGTGAATTGAGTCTTTTATTATTACGTAGTGACCATTCTTATTTCTTAACTTGAAGTTAAAAACTTGTACAAAATTGGGGCACCTGGGTGGCTCTGTGGGTTAAAGCCTCTGCCTTCGGCTCAGGTTGTGATCCCAGGGTCCTGGGATCGAGCCCCGCATCGAGCCCCGCATCGAGCCCCGCATGGGGCTCTCTGCTCAGCAGGGAGCCTGCTTCATCCTCTCTCTCTGCCTGCCTCTCTGCCTACTTATGATCTCTGTCTGTCAAATAAATAAATAAAAATCTTAAAAAAAATAAAAATATACTTAAAAAATTTTGTACAAAATTATTTTAACTATACCATCTTTCTTTTGGTTAGTACTTAACTGGTTAATATAAAAATGCATTTATGTATGTATATATGCATGTGTATATGGAATTATTTTACTTTCAAGCTTAGTTTACCCTTACAGATATGTTTCTTGTAAGCACCATATTGTGTTTTTTTTTTTGTTCTATTTAGATCAAGTTTAAAATATTTGTTTTTTGAGTCATTTATTTGATGTTATTACACATTAACTTCGATTTATTTAAAAAATCTTGTTGCCTACTTTGTATTTGCTCTTTTTTCCTATTTCATTTTTAAATTATTCCTTATCTTTTCTGCAGTTGATTTTTTTTTCTCATTTTATTTTTCTCTCTTCTAGTTTAAGTGTTATATACTCTTTCTATCCTTTTCTTGGTTATCTTAGAAAATTTAACATGCATATTTCACTCATTAATATTTAAAAGTTTAATAATTTTACCTATCACATATATATATATATATGGATGTTGAAAACTTTAACCTATGTTCATTCCATCCCAAATTACATTTTTCTCTTCCGCATTTTAATATTAAAAGACTTTTTAAATTGTTTTATTAGTCTTTTAAAAGATTTATTTGAGAGAGAGAGAGAGAGAGCACACATGAGTGGGGGGAGGGGCAGAGTGAGAGGGATAGAGAATCTCAAGCTGACTCCCTGCTACACACAGAAGCCTGACATGGGGCTAAATCTCATAGCCCTAAGATCATGACCTAAGCCAAAATCAAGAGTTGTACACTTAATTGACTGAGCCACCCAGATGCCCCTAAAATTGTTTTAAACAAAAAATCTTTATCTATACTGGTTTCCATGCTTATTGCCTGCTCAGTCTTGTATTTCATATCTCCTCCTAAAACTTTTTAATTATAACTTTTAGAATTTCTGTTATTTATGCTCATTTAGTGACAACCATTTTATGTTTTAGTTTCTCCTTGAAAAAAATATATATTGTTCTCGGAAGTAAATTTTACAACATATTCAGTGTTAGATAATGCATGTTTTACCTCACAACTTGGAAGACATTTCCTTCTATTTTTCCATTGTTGATAAGTCAGTAACTGTCATTCTTTTTATTTAATGTTTTTCTTTAAGGTGGTTTAAGATATTATCTTTTCTAAGAATAAAATATAAAAGATACTCTCTTTTTCTTTAAGATTTAGCACTAACACTATGCTTTTTCTGTGGTTGTGTATGTGTGTGTGATTATCAAGCTTGAGCATTATTTGACTTGTTACATTACAATACTGGCATCTTCTATTGGTTCTTGAAATTTGTCAGCCAATACCTCTTTAAATATTGCTTCTTCAACATTTCATCTCTTCATGTTTTGGGAGTTTTAGATATTAAAATTTTTCACTTTATTCTTCACATAACTTAATATTTCCCTACTTTATGTGGTAGACAGAATTCTAAGACAACACCAAGATCTCTGTCCCCAAGGATTATATACATCCTGTATAATTCAACAGAGTAATCATTTATATGTTTAGGCTATATTACATGGCAAGTGGACTTCAGAAAGGGAGATTAAATTTGGTGAAACTGATGAAATCAAATAAGTCCTTATAAGGGAATGGGCTCTTTCTGAAGAAGAAATATAAACCTTTAAAGAAGTATTGGGCACAAGGGAGATTATTTGTTGCTGGCATTAAAATGTTGGATGGCATGGTATATAAGGTATGTAGGGAAATTTGGGGACCTGAGAGAAATCTAGACTGGGAACCAACAAGAAAAGGGATACTTCAATTCTTGTTTCTGCTAACAACCTAAATGACTTTTGAAGAAGACTTCAAATTCCAAATTGGAACACAGCCAGCTGACACCATGATTTCAGCCTGCTGAGACCTAGGCAGAGAATGTAGTTTTACCCTAACTGGACTTAATATACAGAATGTGACCTAATAAATGAGTGTGGTTTTAAGCCATGAAATCTGTGGTAATTTGTTACTCAGAAATAGAAAACAAATATATTAACCCTCTTCCTCTTTATCTATTTCTTCCTGAGTAACTCCTTCAGAGCTATGTTCCAGCTCACTAATTGTCTCTTCAGTTTTGTCTAATCCCTTGCTAATTATAAATGTTGTATTTTTATTTTTATGCCAATTATGACATTATATATGTATGTTTTTATTTCAAAAGTTTATATTTGTTTATTTCAAATTATATGGTCTCTTTTACTTTACCAATACATTTTCAATTCTTTAAAAATTCATTTTTAAACACAAAACTTTACCTGTGGAAATTTTGAGGCCTGGATTAAAGATGGGTTATTCAGAGAATTGCTTCTTCTTTTGCCTAGTGTTTGGGCAAATTATCAGAGTGTGAAAGTAATTTCATCTGAATTTTTGGCTTAAAATTCAGGGGATCTTGTAGGTAGGTGCTGTTGATTCTGACTGAAATCCTTGGTGAAGAGTGGCTAATGGTTCCAAATTTTCAGGGGACTCTTAGTTGTCCAAACAATACAAACATTTCAGAAAGAGGATCTTCATCACTGTCCTGATAGTAGGATAAAGAGTAGAGTGAAGTACATATAGTTTTTGTTTATCTTTACAAAGAATATATATATATATATTCTTGTATATATATATATATGTATATATATATATATATATATATATATATACACACAAAAAAAAGTTTCATGCAGTAAGTTCTCCTATATTATTCTTCACTTATAATTTGTTTCCTGTCTCCTATATTCCATTTTTTAGGTTGTGAAAACACAAGATAATGTCAACAAACTTGGGAGGCTGAAAAAAAAATTGGTAAATGCACAATGAGCATGAATGAATAAATGTAGTTAATATGATAATATATGGTTTTCAGGCATTCATTCAAATTTAGCATAGCTTAGCACTGATTGCTAATTCTAGAATATTGCCAAAGTGATTAATTTATTACCTATAAGATGGTAGGTGTTTTCTCTTTCCTAAAGTGTGGTCTTTAATTTGCAGATAAATTAATTAGACTAATATTTTAACAATTAGTAATTAAAATACAAAATAATAGTCAAAATATGATGGATTCTATTTTTATATAACTTTGGGAAAATGGTATTTATATTTCTATATGTATTGATAAGCTAATGACTTTATTACTTCTGGATGTCCACTTTATCACTGGAGTATTACCAATTTGCAGAAAGCTTTAAAAACTGGATAACTAGCATCTTTAATAAGAAGTAATTAAAACATAAAGCTATAGTTAAAATACAATGGATGTGGGGCGCCTGGGTGGCTCAGTGGGTTAAGCCTCTGTCTTCAGCTCAGGTCATGATCTCAGGGTCCTGGGATCAAGCCCCGCATCAGGCTTCCTGCTCAGGGAGGAGCCTGCTTCCCCCTCTCTCTCTGCCTGCTGCTCTGCCTACTTGTGATCTCTCTCTCTGTCAAATAAATAAATAAAATCTTAAAAAAAAATACAATGGACCCTATTCTTATCTAATTTTTATGAAACTTTTTTTGGTGTTTTTCCTATCTCCATATTGTGTATAGTAAATACACACACACACACACACACGTATACAATCTTACAGCAAGCCAATTTTCATTACCCCCAGGATGAAAAAATAGGAACATTGTTGGGAGCCACATCACAACACTGAAAAAAGACAAAGATCCAGTCAAAACATCAGTCTCTACATTTGCAAGAGCATGACAGGTTAAGTGAGAGAAATTCTGCTATCAGAAAATAATCATGGTCTTGAAATAATACCTTTTCCTCTTCAGTAAGAAATAAGAACTAGAAAGTTTACAGTCCACAAAGTAAGAACTGAGTTATACGTTGGGTGAGTCTGCCTAGATGGTCATATCTGGAATAGCTCAGCCTCTAAGGATATAACACTAACCTGGAAGCAAGAAAAGTTGTAAGATTGTCCATGAGACTAATCTACTGATATGAAAGCAGAAAAAGGGAAGGGATACAAGAGAAGAGAAGGATCCTTTTTGAGACAGGGAAAGTTAATGAATAAGGGAATTGCTTGGACTTGATGACATTAAGCAGGAAGTCACAGTTTAAAATAAGGATTGTATTTTCCCCTCAGAATTACAGAACTACCCTCGTAATTATTTGGATTCTAGTTGTTTTTATATTCCGTTTTATATTCCATTTCAATGTGTTTTGTGTGCATAGGCTGGATAGGTAAGTAGGAAGTTAAGTAGGTAGATATATATATATATATATAGAGAGAGAGAGAGAGAGAGAGAGAGGTGTGTGTATACATGCATACATTATATATGTATACATACATCTATAGAAAGAGAGAACAGAAAAAAAGGTTAAAAGGAGACATAAATACATTATGAAGGGACTTTAAAACCTCAAAAAGAAATAGAAGACTAAAAATTTAGGTTTTCAAAGTTATAGAACAAATTTCAATCCTAATATCAAATGCCATCTGTCTCTTTTCCTTCCCATTCCCTCTCTGCAACAGTCTGAGAATCTTTCACATATTCAAAAGGCAGATTTGGACAGCATATCTGCATTTTACTTCCTCATAACCTAGTGGTTTGAATTTACTTTGATACCCTGCATTTAACTTTCATAACAGAATAAATCTATTTCCTGAATTATTTACCCACAATTCTTTAATACCATATAATTTACAGATATTCAAGAGATTTAAATCACAAAGATAATAATAAAATTCAAAATAAATGAAGGAACTCTTCTCGTCACATATAAAACAGTCTGGTTAGTCTTGGAAGATAATGACATTGGATGACAGACATCAAAACACTTTAATATTTTGGAAATATCAGTGTAGTATTAGCATTAGCATTCAAAAGTTACATATCAAAGGAAAGGCATCAACTGCCCAAGGGCATTTAAATACTTAACCACATAGCTAAAGTTATAATATTTTATCCACATGTTGCATTCTTTTAACTTTTGGCTTTATCTATTGTTAAAAATGTCTTCCAGATGCCATCATTATTGCTATAGATCCATTTTACATTTTAGAACACTTAAGCTAAAGGAGAAGAACGTTTTAGAATAAAACGTTCTTCTCCTTGAAGGAGAAAATTTAAGAGATTGTCTTACATTTATTTCCAATTTTATATTGATATGTGAAATAAAATGCATTAGTTTCTTTCTGAATTTTTATGAGGTTGTGATATATGCTTTTACTTTTTTTAACCGCTGGAAATAATTTTATAGGGTAAAAATGTATATTTTTAAAATTTTGCTTTATTTAAACCATCTAGGTGAAGAATAACAAAGTCTTGTTCTATAAAATTCAAAATAAAGTAAAAGGAACATTAAAATGGTATTTCACAAAACAATGTTAGAGATCTGCTAATACTTCAACTCATACTATAAACCATAGTTGAATTTATTAGCATTTATTCATAGTAATGCTCTATAGGTTGAAACTGTAATCCTAGTTATTAGATGACAAGAAAATAATTCTTCTTTTACATTTAGAGAAAATACTAGACATTATAGTTATAATAAATATGCTAATAGCCCTTTTTAGCTAAACTCTTTGACTTAAATGATTCCTCATATAACTTTTAGCATATACACAACTGTAATATAAAAGAAAATGAGTCAGAATTACTTTTCATTTACTAGGAATTCATTCTTTTTAAATAGTGATTTAGAATATTCAATATAAAGCACAAACTAATTTTATTTTTAAAGAAAACTCAAAGAAACTTCTATTATGTAGCTACAAAGTACCCAGTAGTATGAAAGTCTGAATATATTTGAAGAATATTTAAATAACAATAATTAAGTTCACCTCTATTAAACACTTTATAATCTTCCAGGCACTGTTCTAAGTCCTTTAAATGTACTAACTCATTTAATTATCATAATAACTCCATGACGTAGTAACTCTTCTTCCCATTTTACAGTTAAAAATTGTTTGAATTTTTTTGACTGTTTGTTAGCAAACTAGGCAAATTTGCTCTCATATCATGCTTATTTTGTGGTCTGCTGGCAAAATGGCATTTCAGGTAGAAAAGATCATTAAGTTTGACATATTAAAGATTTGAGTGAGAAATTGAAATTGTAAACTGTCATTTTTTTCTATAATCAGACAAAATTATATACATTTTTCTACAATATAAAATTATACAAATGAGAGTAACTTTTTTGTATGAAATATATGCTAATATTATATATGGCAGTGTGGGAAACAAAAGAAATGTAGAAAAAATATATTTCTTTCCTCAAGGGTGATGGAAGGTAGCTCAAAACAAACAAATGGAAAAAATGAGACCTGTGATATGCAGTAGTCTAGACAAGTAGCAGACATGCTCAGAACATCGTAACATTTGGGTATCTTTGCAGGTGAAGTAGTAATGAAAGTCCAAAAACAGATCATATGTGATGACACAGAAAAGTAATCAGTATGTACTATGAAGAAAGGGTGGCCTAGAAGTACTTGTGATTCCAGTCATTTAGAGCTCTGGTGAAGGAAGTATAGACCCAAATACTAAAGGAAAGAGCTGCATCACCAGAAAATTAATCCCAAAACCCAATTATCAGATATGAGGTCTAAGCTCAGAATTAGACTCAGTATCTACTGGATTTCATTCTATTTAAAAAAAATTCTTCATTATATATGATACTTACATTTCTGAAAATTTTAGTGTATATAAAACTGGGCAAAATGTATTTTGTATTTAAACAAAAAAGAGAAAGGGTCTCAGTTCATATAAGTAAATTATTTAGATACATAAGTATTATAATGGTAACTTAAAAGTAACAAGGGACTGGGCCAAGCATTTAAGATTAACAAATCTGGGCCATCTGGGTGTTAAATATCACAATGACCCTATTCTTGTGACCACTCAAAATTTTCACTGTGTATATTTGATCCTTGAACACCTGTATTTGAACTGCCTAGGTCTGTTTGTATGGGGTTTTTTTAGAGTACTGTACTGTAAATGTGTTTTCTTTTCCTTATGATTTTCTCAATATTTTCTTTTTTCCAGTTTATGGTGAGCATATAGTATATAATACATTGAACATACAAAATATGTGTTAATCAACTGTTCATGTTACTATAAGGTCAGCAGAAGGCTATTAGTAGTTAAGTGTTTGGCAAGTCAAAAGTTATACATAGATTTTTGACTATAGGGGTTGGCATCTCTAACCCTCCTGTTGTGCAAGGGTCAACAGTACTAAAAAGCTTCCCTGGAGGATGATGCACCCTACTGAGAACAACTGCTTTACTAAGTCAAATGCTATGAGCAGCTGGACATTTACATATTACCGACAAAGGAAAGATTACAAAAACTTTCTTAGGATTAGTATACCATATAAAGAATCACACAATGAAGAGATTTATGTCATAATAATCCTTATAAAAACTTAAAAGTCCACAGTTCTCCTACACTTTTTCTCCCAAGAGTAATAAACTTAATAATGAAATATACGGCATCCAAAAAAGAAATAACTCTATAGTAGAATGACTGTCTATGTCTCAAAATTAACTTTTAAATAACCTGTACCAACAATAAGTAAATATAAAGCACAAATACATTAGACAGAAAAAGTGAAAGTGTTGCAACAAGTAAAAATGGATTTTAAGTTTTCTTTCTTGAAATTGAGTCTGTTTCATTAAAAATTTTTATATTACAAAGTTTATCCATAAGAAACAATGAGATTAAATTATGCTAATTGTCACATTTTTATAAAAAAATTTACTTTACAATGTTCATATACTTGAATACTTAAAAATATTCCACAGAGCTTTCATTTATATTTTGTGATACACATTTTACGTGACATTTTAAAAAATAATTACCTCAACAATGAAATATTCAAATCCACTTTGACAAATCCATTTTGTTATGTACCTACATATTACAGTAAATGTAACTGCAAAATATATTATGTGAAAGACAGTGAAAGAGCTACTGTATGTCAAACTGTGGCATTATAAGGAAGAAATAAGTTACATAGTATGCTTAATATTCCTTCAGACACAAATATCTCTTTGAATAGGACCTAGAGGTTTAACTTTCAGTCCACATGTGCACACCACATGAGCAGGTGAAAGAGTGAATAGGGAAATGTGATGACAGTTCCGTGACCCAAATCAAAATACACCAATATGTATTTCTGTAACTGTTATAAATCTAATGTTTTCTTTTAACTAGTACATTCAGGATATTTAAGGAAATCAGCTTATGTATATAAAAGAAATGTGATCTATTTGATTTCTCCACATTAATTTGATACCATACAAAACTGCATGAAGACACAATTTTGCTTAATATTTAATCTATGCAACACGAGTAATTAGCTTAATAATATACTAATTAAAACCACAGATGATGGGAATAAAAAAACAATCTATGAGAGTGCTTCAATTCTATATCACTGACCTTAACACTGTAATTACCTTTATTTATTTGCAAGTATGCCATAATATTAAATATATACTTATTCATTTCTTCACACAATTTGACTTTGAAACCATTTGATTAATTACTAAATGACATGGTTTTATTTCTTATAATTGAATGGTTTAATTCTGCCTTATAATCTGTTGGTGAAGTTTTTCTTAGTTACACAAACTAATCACATAAAAAGCTGCCTTGGTCGCTTCAATGACAGGTAATAATGAGTGTCAGCTTCTTTTTTTCTTGAATGAAAATGCCTTTAGTCTAGAATATGTCTTCTTCGGTAGATCTTTTTAAAAATCTTATGAATGTAGATTATAGAGCCTTCAATGTTTTACCAAGTTATTCCTGAATTTTATAAATACTATTAGAAGTTAACTGTGATATAGTTAAAATGAAAAAGGGATTTCTTTTAACTTTTTTTCACGATTCCTGAATTAGAAGTAGCTGTCATTTGTTTTTATTAAGTAAAATATCAAAAAGGTGAGCTGTTTTCTGTATACTAATTTGGCATAATGTAAAACAAAATTATGACCATGAAATACGTCAGTACTTTTCTCTCATCATTTAAAAAATTACCCACTTCTTATAGATGTCATTTGACATGAACCTAAAATAAAAATATTTCTTGTAGTATTGTCCATTTGAATAAGTCTGCAGTATAAACCTGAATCATATTAATTGATATGTAAACATATAGAAAAAAAATCATTTAACAAGTAGATTTATTTCAAACTGAATGAAATGTCATAGATTCCATTTGTTCCTTATATATACAGTGATGGTATTTTAAAAACATATTATCAATGATAATTAGTGCAAAAGTTAAAAATTATGACTAAAGTAAATTAAATACATAACATCACCAATACACTAAGCATGGAAAATGCAAATTATTTTGGACAATAATAATCAGTATATAATTGTTTAGCCTGAATTCATAGCTGTGATAGCCAATAATATATAGTTAATAAATATATCTTTCAAATAGGCATATCTCTTTCTTCATATCTATATACATATATATATACACATGCATACATATACACATGTATACATGTGTATGTACATACATACACATATATGTTGATATATATAAGTATATGTATCTATATAAAAACATAAAGTTGTTTAAAAATAAATAAATAAATACAGTTCTTTTAGGTTAGCCTAGGTATTCTCCTTATGTTATTAATAATTAATTATTTGGCTATTATTAAAGACTCCAAGGAATCATTCTCATTTACAATAGCTAAGTATTGAGAGAGACTTTTGAGGATAAAAATATTTAAAAAAAAAAAGAAACAGGAGCTCTTCGGTGGCTCAGTTGGTTAAGCATCTGCCTTGGGCTTAGGTCATGATCCCAGGGTCCTGGGATCGAGGTCCACATTGGGCTCCCTGCTTAGCGAGGAGCCTGCTTCTCCCTCTCCCTCTGCCTGCCGCTCCCCCTGCTTGTGTTCTCTCTCTTTCTCTCTGTCAAATAAATAAATAATTTTTTTTTTAAAAAAGGAAGCAAACAAATTGATACTGTAATTTAAAAATCAAAATTAAGAAACTTCAAATGGAGTAGCTTTATCACCAATTTACCTTATAAACTTCGATCTGTCACCAAATATACACTTAAATTCTTAGTTAAAACTTGAAATACCGCATAGCTTGAAAGTGGCCACTGTATACACCAAAAAATTAATGTGAAGAAACCAGCCTGATTGAAAAACAGAGATTCTCTATTCTTGTAACACATTACTCATGGTTGGAAACTCTGGTGAAAGCTATAAAAAACTGACTAAAAAATAAATGCAAATAAATATATGACCTACAGTGTGATGCTATCAAGTTCAAAACCTAAGTTCAAAAACAAGTTCAAAACCAAGTTCAAAAACAAGCTACGCACTTACACCCTTGCTTTAAAGACTTGCTTCATAGAAGTAAATCAAAAGAGAGCAAGATTTAATTAGTTCTGTTACTCTATTGTGTCTCTTGGTTAATTCACAAAGGAGGTACGATTTACTTTAAGGTGTTTATACCTGAAAAACATAGACTGGAAAATGAATCAGGTGAGCAAAGTATCCCAATTTCTTCCCTTGAAACCATGGAATTCAACCCAATTTGGAGCCAGCTATATTTCCCTTTCAGATCCTACAGGAAAATTAAGGTAGAACTTCTGATCCCTTTTGAGCAGGAAAATGATGTCACAAGGGACTATTGGAAAATTCAGGACAATCTGATTTAATGACAGCATTTATGTATTATATATGCTTATTTAATTTTATTTTTATTTTGGGGGGTTTATTTTATTTTTTCAGTCCTCACCATGATAAGTGTATTTTTAAATTATTTTTATTAATATAAAATGTACTATTTGTTTTAGGGTACAGGTCTCATTCATCAGTCTTAGACAATTCACAGTACTCACGATAGGATTTGAAACTGCATTAAAGAAAAAGCAAGACCATTTTCACAATCTTGTCTCCCAAGAGAACACAGCCTAGTAAATATTTGTTAGAATAAATAAAATAAATAATACAACAAACAAAAGCAGCTATGAAGAACTGTTTCTCTCTCACTGACACTTTCTTCCTTCAGTTTCTCCTACAAATGTCTCCAGAGTTCTATCATCAGTCTTTTCTAATTCTCTCCATGAGGGACTTAATTTATTTCTATGACTTCAGGTTCCTCTTATATGATGATTCCTCCCAAATTTATGTATCAATCTTGACATTTCTCTTTTGTGTCAAATTCACTTGGATGTTTTTGCAATGATACAATATATGTGTGACTGAACATACTTCATACCTGGCAAAATCATGCACTCAAAATAACAAGGCTTAAGGGAAAACAACAGCTGGAATGTACAACTAAAAAACTTTGTTACCTTGTACCAGAGTGCCAACAAAACAATAATAATTCCAATAAAAATAGCAAGCAGTTTAAAAGAGATGTAAAATCTCTAATAATTGGAGAAATAGTCTTTAAAATACAGGATTTGGCCTTAAAAATGGTAAAGGTAATTTTATGGTATTTAAGAAAGTTTGAGTCTGCTGAATTACAGAGACATGTCAAAATAAGAGAGAAGCACTTCTAAGGAAGAACATGTGGCCCAAAGGAGTAGGGAATGAATGAATATCTTCTACAATAATGCATTTAAGCTGAATTACTGCACATTGTATTCAGGTGCATTTTTTTTACATTAGAAAATGTTAGTATTCTGAGAAAATCTGCTTATGAACCAAAACAAATTCTGTATGATAATCACATATAGCCGATTTAAGCAATAAGGTAAAAACTAATTTGCATAACAGAAAGTCCTTGTAACAGGATAGGATTTCTAAATGTTAATGAAAAATGATCCCCATTTATGTGACTTTATTGAGACTCATTACATGAATGAGCAGGTGAAATCCATCAAATAATTGGGTGAACATATAACCAACCTGAGCAAGATGGGGCTTCCAAATCTGACATAGCAAAGTACCTCTTTGAGAAGCACACCTTGGGAAACAGTGATAATGAGAGCTAAGCCTTAGGCTGTCTTCCTAAGCTAGAAGGGTTTCTTCCCTGGTCACCAAGGCAGGGCATTCATGTTGGAGTCACACATCCCATCCCCTTTCTATAAGTTGTACCAAAACATCTACTTAACTTCTTTCATTTGTACTGTTCATTCAAATAAAGTTATTTGGACCCCTCCCCCCACCCCAATAAATAAATATTTATGAAAGTAATTTCAACTAGATATTGTATTAGCTCCTCAAAAGATGATTTTTCTATCATCTGCTATAGACATGCTATTCCTCATTTACCACTTGCTTGGAATATTGTTATATAAACTGCTTGAATGCTCAAGAAAAAATGTCATTTAAGCTTGAAATAATGAAGTAGCAACAGCAGCAAAAACTATTTGAACATCTTTGGAGTTAGACAACGGTTGACTCCCAACAACACCATTGTTCAATCGTGAGCAGGTCATATAATGTTCATAATCAAAATCCATATCTATTAAAATGGGGTAATTTGCATCATTTTTGTTGTTAGCATTAAGTAAAACGATGTTTGAAAATACTCTGGCACAATGCCTAACACTTCTCAACAATGAGTAGCCATGAGGATCGTCAATTTCATTTTATTATTTAAATGACTTGAAATGCAATATCTTTCACTCTACTTTCATTATCAATATCTATTTCCTGAATAATTATTAAAATACATTTCTAAATTTTCTTGCCATACTGATTTCTTTCCCTCCAATACATATTTTCGATATTTTTTTTACATTATCCTTTTGTAAAAAAGAAAGATAGCCATGACATTCCCTTGCTCATGTTATTTTATACAATAGTAAGATCATATTCTTGACACCAAAAATCTGAACTAAGTTACAAATGGTCTATCGAGATTATAATATTCATGTGCATCATTTTTTTTAACTTCGTAAGCCTCCTAAATTAAAAATAATAGTTTTTTTCTAAAGATTCCTTCATTTTTTTCAAATCAGAGGAAAACAACTGTATCTTATAAGAATGAGTTATTAAATCATAATTAAAATTTCCAGAGGCCTAATAAGATTTAAACCACATGGTTTTGAAAAAAGTGCAACTATACTTAGCTACAGGTTTCTCGTTTATCATTTCATTAGCACTATCAATGACAAGACCTTATGTCTGAAAACAGAATCAACAGAGCATTGAAGTTGAAATATTATTAAAATATCTTCCACTTTCTCCTCTTCATCTACCAATTTTAATTCCTTCCAACATAGTCATATGCAAGCTCATATATACACATTAGTTATATACACACTGCTTCCATCTGGAGAAAATAACTCTGATTACAAGCCCCAGGAGTATTGGTTCTCTCTAACATTAGAATCAACCAGGTAGTATAGTAAATTACAATGTGGGACACCACCCATGAGTATAATTAGATAAAGTTGCCTATCATATCCATTCCTTAAGGCCCAACAAGACTTTCAGAAATAATGTTAACCTACGCTCACTAAGATTATGTTTTAGTAAACATTTAAGTATAACTGGAAAGAATCAAATGAAAAGAAATAATTTTTACCCTTAGAAAATATAGATATGAGTGAACTTTTTATAATAGGAGGGCAATATGGTTTAGATTAAATTTAGCTATTAATGTTTTAATATGTTGTTCTTACACACATTTGCTCTGTTGGTAGATATAACATAGAATTTATGATTATGTATTATATTAAAAAGGATATGCATCTCCATTAATAGATTTTTATTTCTTCAGCAGTAATGAATATGTTTAAATTATTGTATGATTAAAATAGAACCAGGAGTAAAGCTGCTATTCAGAAGTGCTTGCTGAATAAATGAGTAAATGATTCAACAGAAAAACAGAATTATCTGCTCTTCTAGATGATTGGTGTCACATATTTCAGTATATGTGAAACTATGTCAGAATTTTTATTTCTTATCTTTTAATATAATTCATTTTCTAATGTAAGTATAACCATCTCCCCATTTGGATGACTCACAGTTAAAAGTAAAAGAGGAAATGGAAATGGGGATAAACAGTGTGCTAACTAAAGAAAGTGTGGGCTTAAAATCCAAATACTTCTGGTACAAATAAAGGCACTCCACAGTATCTCTATTATGTCCTACCTCCACCTCTAAGGAGGTTATGTTTAAAAATGGCTACTAATTTATGTGCAATCAAGGGTGTCTGCTGTTACGACTTTTCTGTTTTAGAGCCCTGTCAGGCAAACAGGACCAAGGAGTAAAAATTAAAAGGAAGCAGTACCTGGCTTTAGTCTAGTTTTGTTCAAGACTGCACAGCAAAAACCTAGAATAGTATCTGACACATAGAAGACATTTAATAATATATATTAATATATTTATTGTATATTAACTGCTATGTATTAATGTTTATTATTAATGTATTAAATATTTAACATATATTAAATATATTTTTAAACTGTTTTCCAGGACCTTCTATGTTGAAAAGAAATGACCCTCATTAAGAACCTCTAGTTTCAGCTCAGAGATGCAAGGAGCTTAGAAATCACCTTACAAGTAAAAATTAAATGAAGTGGAAGTCAATGACTTTTCTTGGACCCATCAGAGAATTGAGTTTGCAAAGCAAACCACACCCCACAGTCCAGAAAAATAAGCAAATCCAGAAAGTCATCATTCAGATCTGCTTATCTGGGGCAGAATCCACTAGAGTTATACACTGATATATGAACACTTAATAGTAATTCTGATGAACTGCTGCAAGTTGAGTTTGGACTAACACGAGATAGTAAAAAAAAATAATGGTTACCAGGGGTTTAGGGGTTGAGAGAAATGAATAGTCAGAGTGTAACAGAGTTTTAGGGCAGTGAAACTAATCTTATGATACTTTAATAGTGGATACATACCTTTATACATTTGTCCAAACCAAGAGAATGTATACAACCAAGAGTGAACCCTAATATAAACTATCTTTGGGTGATAATGATGTGTCATTGTTGGTTTATCTACTGTAATAAATGTACCACTCTGGTGTGGAATTTTGATAGTGGGGAATGTTCTATGTGGGGGCAGAAAATATATGGGAAATCTTGGTACTTCTCAATTTTCCTATAAACTTAAAGCTACTCTAAAAAATAAAGTTTATTAAAACAATCAACTATAATTAATATATTGAGGGCTCCAATTTAAAAAATAAACACTATTCAAACATAGATGAAAAATACAGAAGAGGGATGGCAATTCTGAGAAATTACAATAAGAAATGATGGGAACAAAAACATTGTAACAAATAAAGAATGCTTCTGATGGGTTCATCTGGCTGAGGAAAAAATCAGTATGATTGAAGATATATCAATAGAAACTGCTCAAAATGAACTGCAGAAAAAAGGGAAGGAAAGAAGGAAGAAAGGAAGAAAGGAAGGAGAAGGAAAGGAGAGGAAAGGAGAGAAAAAAGAAAAGAAAGAGAATGAAATTACAGAAAGGCTCACTCATAATTTCAAAGGTATAACATGTATTGAAAAATGAGAAAAATAAAAAAGAGAACAAATAGGTATGCAAATTTATAATAGCCAAAACTTTCTAAAACTAGTGACAAACATTAAACCATTGATCCAAGGAGCTCAGAGAACATGAAGCAGTATAAGCACCCTTAAAAAAATGACTCCTACTTAACACTGCAGAAAACCAAAGACAGATCATCTTCAAAGAAGCCAAGAGGGGTTAGGAGAATGCATTACCTACAGATGAACAGAAATAAGAATTACAGCAGATTTCTTATCAAAAATCATGCAAATGAGAAGTGGAATAAAATACTTAATTTGTTAAAAGAAAAAAAATGATCTCGAATTCTATATGGAATGAAATCATTCTTTAAAAGTTAAAAAAAAAAAAAGTTTTCTCATAGGACTAGAAACTAGGAATTTGTGCCAGGATAGGACATCTCCCTTGCAAGAAATGATTTAAAAATCCTTCAAAGAGAAGAAAAATTATATAGGCAGAAATACGGATCTATATAAAGAAATGAAAAGTGTTAGAAAAAGAATGAACTAAGGTAAAATAAAATATTTTTTTCTTTTCATACTAAAGTGCTTTAAAAGATAACTTTTCAAAGTAACAACAGTAATAATATTTTGTGTGTTTGAGTAAACTGAATACAGCAGTGCCAAAAGGGATGAGGAAGAATTGGAAATGGAAGTTATGCACTACACATGAAGTGGTACAGTGTTATTTAAAGGTGGCCTTCGATTAGTTAAAAATATATATTGCGAACTCCAGGATAATCATAAAAATGTTTTTAAAAGAAGTATACTTGATATGCTAAGAGAGCAGATGAAACTGGATCATATAAAATGCTCAATTAAAAACAGAGGAGGCAGAAAAAGAGGCACAAAAGAAGAAACAAAACCAAATGCAATGAATAGAGAACAGTTAGAAACATGGTTGATATTAATCCAAATATAATAATAATCACTTGGAATGTGGAGCTAGAAATCTAACAAGTAAAAGACAATCAGAGTAAATAAAAACAAGGCTCAGCTATATATTACCAACAACAAATGCACTTTAAATATATTCTGATAGATTAATAATGAATAAATTAAGTTAACATACCATTCTAACATTAATCTAAAGAAAGCAGAAATAGCTGTATTAAATTCAGACAAAGCATACCTCAGAACAAGAAAATTTATGGATATAAAAGGATATCCATAATGGATATCACATAATGATAAAGGGATAAATTTTCCAAGAAAATAACCTTTAACATGTATGCAGCTACCACAGTGTCAAAATTCATGAGACAAATCTCGTGGAACTACGAGAAGTAACCAAATCCACTATTATAGATGAAATATTCTATATTCTCTTTCTGTAATAAGAGTCAGGAAGAAAAACAGTAAGGATATAGTAAATCTGACCAACATTATCTAGCAACTGGACCCACTTGAAATTTACACCTCTTTTGTAAGTATCAACAAACCTACTGGAAAGTTTACATGGAAAGGCAAAAGGCCCAGAATAGCCAACACAGCACTGAAGAAAAGCAACAAAATTGAAGAATTCACACCATCCAACTTCATGTCTATTCAAGGTTATTGTAATTAAGAGTGCATGACATTGGAGGTGAAGAATAAACAAATAAATCAATGGAAGAGTAGAAATAGACCAGAAATAGACTTATACAAATACAGTCGACTCATCATTGACCAAAGAACAAAGGCAATTCAATGAAAAAAGGATTTTTTTTTCAAAAACATAGTACTGTAATAGTTGGGCATCCACATACTTCCCCCACCATATATCCCTTCCCCCACCCAACCGCCCAAAAAAAAAAGGAGGAGGAAAAAAGGAGGAAAGGAGGAAGGAGTGGGGAAGAAAAAAAAAAAAAAAGAAAAGAAATATAAAGAATCTAAACATGCACCTCAAACATCAGGCTTTCATATTTCATAGCACTCACCATAGCACATGGTGATCCCATCCCATGTTCATTTTTTCCCTCCCTAGCCCCCACAGCCTCTTGCCCTGCCTCTCAAATTCCTCATATCAGAGAGATCATATGATAATTGCCTTTCTCTGATTGACTTATTTTGCTTAGCATACCACCCTCTAGTTCCATCCACATCATTGCAATGGCACAATTTTGTGCTTTTGATGGCTGCATAGTACTCCATTATATATATAGATAGATATCTATATATATATGTGATATATATGTGATGTGTGTGTGTGTGTGTATATATATATATATATATATATATATATATATATATCACTTCTTCTTTATCCATTAATCTATTGATGGACATCTAGATTCTTTCCATAGTTTGCCTATTGTGGACATTGCTGCTATAAACATTCGGATGCACGTGCCCCTTCAGATCACTACATTTGTATCTTTAGGGTAAATACCCATGGGTGCAATTGCTGTGTTGTATGGTAGCTCTATTTTCAACTTTTTGAAGAACCTCCATGCTGTTTTCCAGAGTGGCTGCACCAGCTTGCATTCCCACCAACAGTGTAGAAGGGTTTCCCTTTCTCTGCATCCTCGCCAACATCTGTCATTTCCTGACTTGTTAATTTTAGCCATTCTGACTAGTGTGAGGAGGTATCTCACTGTGGTTTTGATTTGTAGTTCCCTGATACTGAGTGATGTCGAGCACTTTTTCATGTGTCTGTTGGCCATCGGGATGTCTTCTTTGCAGAAATGTCAGTTCATGTCTTCTGCCCATTTCTTGATTGGATTAGTTGTTCTTTGGATGTTGATTTTGATAAGTTCTTTATAGATTTTGGATACTAGCCCTTTATCAGATAAATCGTTTGTGAATATCTTCTCCCATTCTGTCAGTTGTTTTCTGGCTTTATTGACTGTTTTCTTTGCTGTGCAAAAGATTTTTATCTTGATGAAGTCCCAATAGTTTCTTTTTGCTCTTGCTTCCCTTGCCATTGGCAATGTTTCTAGGAAGAAGTTGCTGCAGCTGAGGTCAAAGAGGTTGCTGCCTGTGTTCTCCTCAAGGATTTTGATGGATTCCTGTCTCCCATTGAGGTCTTTAATCCATTTTGAGTCTAGTTTTGGGTGTGGTATAAGGAAATGGTCCAGTTTATTTCTTCTGCATGTGGCTGTCCAATTTTCCCAACACCATTTGTTGAAGAGACTGTCTTTTTCCCCTTGGACATTCTTTCCTGCTTTGTCGAAGATTAGTTGACCATAGAGTTGAAGGTTTATTTCTGGGCTCTCTTCTGTTCATTGATCTATGTGTTTGTTTTTGTGCCAATACTATACTGTCTTGATGATGACAGCTTTGTAATAGAGCTTGAAGTCTGGAATTGTGATGTCACCTACTTTGGCTTTCTTTTTCAACATTCCTCTGGCTACTCAGGACCCTTTCTTGTTCCATATAAATTTTAGGATAATTTGTTTCATTTCTTTGAAAAAAATTGATGGTATTTTGATAGGGATTGCTTTAAAAGTATAGATCACTTTAGGTGGCATAGACATTTTCACAATATTTATTCTTCCATTCCATGAGCATGGAATGTTTTCCATTTCTTTGTGTCTTCCTCAATTTTTTTCATGAGTACTTTATAGTTTTCTGTGTACAGATTCTTTGCCTCTTTGGTTAGGTTTATTCCTAGGTATCTTATGGTTTGGGGTGCAGTTGTAAATGGGACTGACTCCTTGATTTCTCTTTCTTCTGTCTTGTTGTTGGTGTATAGAACTGCAACTGATTTTTGAGCATTGATTTTATATCCTGACACTTCACTGAATTCCTGTATGAGTTCTGGCAGTTTGGGAGTGGAATCTTTTGGGTATGCCACATAAAGTATCATATCATCAGCAAAAAGTGAGAGTTTGACTTCTTATTTGCTGATTTGGATGCCTTTTATTTCTTTTTGTTGTCTGATTGCTGAGGCTAGGACTTCTACTACTATGTTGAATAGCAGTGGTGATAGTGGACATCTCTGCTGTGTTCCTGACCTTAGGGAAAAGTTCTCAGTTTTCCCCATTGACAATGATATTTGCTGTGATTTTTTCATAGATGGCTTTTATGATATGAGCTTTGTACCCTCTGTCCCTACACTTTGAAGAGTTTTAATCAAGAAAGGATGCTGTACTTTGTCAAATAGCACACATTTTTAATATAAATAGCACATATTTTAACTGAAGCCTGAAATTATATTTTATTGGAATACTTATTCTATATTTATTATACTTACTGTGTATTTGACTTAAATATAACATCATTATATGTGCATTGTATTTTCTCACTCTTTAAGTTTGTTCTTAATAACAAAGTATTTTTTAATCATTCCATTTTATTTCTTCATTTTGTTTGGAAGTTATAAGCACTTTTAGCAATAATCTTAATCATCATAACACATACAGATGTATTATTGACTTACATGGGCTACTGTTAATCTTTAATTTTTCAAGTTTTTTAATTAAAAGTAAGGTCCTTAAAGCATTTTAATTCCATTTATCTCTTTATTTATATAATGGCATGACTGCAGGAATTTTATTTGACATACTTTAAACCCCACATTATTATTGCTTTACACAGTCAATGTTTGTTTATATTTGAACATATTTATCATTTTCTTTGCTGCTTTTGTCCTTCATACAACTCTGTACTCCCATTATGTATAGTTTGCTTATGTCTAAGAACATCCTTTAGAATTTCTGTATTAATGGTCTACTAGTGATAAAATCTCTCTTCTATAGTTTATTTTAAATTATTTTACTTTGTCTACGTTATTAAATAATACTTTTGTGATTTTAAATTATAGGTTGGCTATTTCTTTCTGTAACCTGAAGCTATTTTTTCTACTCTTTGTGTCTTCCATTATTGCTTTAAAAACTGTTTGTCAGCCTATCCTCCTCTGAAGTAATCTCTCCTTTTCCTTTGGCCCTTTTAAAATATTTTCTTTGTGTTACTCTTCTGCAATATTATTATGATGTCTGTAGACTTGGATTTCTTCTTCTATATTATGCTGAGGGACTTTTTTGCCTTCTTGAATACTTGTGGGCATGATGTTTTTCATAAGTTTGATAATGTTCTAAGCTATTAGATCTGTAAATATTGAATCTGTTCCCATTTCATTTCTTCTTTCTATAACCCATTTAATATATATATATTTAGATTAGATATTTAATATTTATTTAGATATTATATATATATTCTCAGTGTATCATCAATTCTCTTATTTTCTTTTGTATATTGTACATCATTCTGCAGATCTTTTAACACATCTTCCAATTCAGTAATTCTCCTTTCAGCTGGGATAATATGCTTTTAAACCATCTTTTCATCGTAGTTTTCAAAATAATTTACCTGCTAGTTATTCAAAACGCAATGTTTCTTTTTATAATTTCCATCTAAAAATTTATCTGGTTTTCATCTCTATATACATAAAGAGTATTTTTAATTATCTTTGTATAATATAGAACTTCTTTGACCTACAATGGGTTTTTATGTCCCAATAGATCCATGATAAATTGAAAATGCTGTAAGTTGAAAATGCCTTTAAGAGACCCACCTATAGAACGTCATAGTGTAGCCTAATCTACCTTAAACCTGTTCAGAACATTTACATTAGCCTATAGTTGGAAAAAAGAATATAACACAGCCCATTTTCTAATAGTGTTGAATATCTCATGTAATTTACTGAACACTGTACTGAAAGAGAAAAACAGATTGATTGTATGGATACAGAATGGTTTTAAGTATATTGGTTGTTTACCCTCATGATCACATGGCTGACCTGGACCTTTGGTTTGCTGCTGCCCCCCAGCATCACAGGATAGTATTATTCTGCATATTGCTAATTCAGACAAAAATAAAAATTAAAAATTTGATGTAGAGTTTCTTTTGAATGCATATAGCTTTCACACCATCATAAAGTCAAAAAAAAAAAAAAACTAAGTCACACCATTTGAGGTAAGTCAAACCTCAAACTAAGTTGAGGACCATCTATAATTCCAATACCTGAAATTACTGGAAGTATATTTCTGTTGCCTTTTGTTTCTGCTGAGCCTGACTTAGGTCTTGTTTTTGTTTTTCTATTTGTTTGCTTGTTAATATCATTATATTTGATATATTTTTTAAATACTTTGAAACATCATTTAAGGACTAAGACTTTTTGTTGTTGCTTTATTTTGTTTCGTTGTGTTTTTCTCCCCAGATAGCCTTTTTGTTTTCTTTTATCAGGCACCAGAGGGTGCTAGCAGTCCAGGACCAACGCTGGACTTTGGTCCTGGTACCCAGCTTTAACAGGTCACACTTTCAGACTGTAAGAGATTATTTCACCAGAAGGCCTATCATTGGTAGCAGCTGACTTTAATTTATTCCCCTCCAGCCCATTAGTTTGTAGAGAGAGTAGTTCCACCCCTATAATGTTAAAGGTCCTAAAGATAAAAGCAGCTGTTGGTTGGTAGAGAAGGGGACAGAACTTTTAGGAGTAACTGGACAGCATAGAAGATACATGGTTGAGTCCTGTCCTATTTCAGCATTGAATTCCACCTGACCTTAGTTCAATAGCTCCTTGCTCTCTGATTTGTTTTTGATGTCTTCAAAAAAAATGTTGTAAAGAGAGAAGGGTTAATGCAGGTACTTAGTCTGGAGCCAGTTATCTAATCAGAATTGTTTCCTAAATGACTATTTAAACTCTTATTTCCGACTGACACCCTACTGATTGTCATTTGGAATTGGTCATTTACCCTCTTTCATGTAAAAACAATGAATATTTTAAAAATATAAGTATGACCCAAATGTTGCATGGAATGTACGTAAATATTTTTTAAAGATTTTATTTATTTGAAGAAGAGAGGGAGAGAGAGCCTGATTGGTGGGGAAAGGATGCAGAGCGGGAGGGAAAAGCAGACTCCCTACGGACGAGGGAACACAACACATGATAAAAGCCAAAGCCAGATGTTTAACCAACTGAGCTACCCAGATGCTGGGACTGCATGGAATGTACTTAAATATTTTTTAAAGATTTTATTTATTTGAAGAAGAGAGAGAGAGAGAGCCTGATTGGTGGGGAAAGGATGCAGAGGGGGAGGGAAAAGCAGACTCCTTACGGACGAGGAAACACAACACATGATACAAGCCAAAGCCGGATGCTTAACCAACTGAGCCACCCAGATGCTGGGACATACTTATATTTTAAAACGTTTCAGTATTTATCTGTAATTCAAATCTCACTGGGTCTCCTTTATTTTTATTTGCTAACCTTGGTAAACTTACTGATTGATGGCTGGCAGGTTAAATGGTTGCTCCAGTGAGAAGGGTTTCTAAGAAATCCAGAAGTTAAATGCCTCTTTGAATTTGGTGTGGTAATTAGAGTGGGATCTAGTTATCACATTATGTTTAGATCCCTCAATAATGTTTGTTTCAAGTGGAATTAAAGAATCTCAACATATGATCTCTGGAAGCAAAGTAATACAAACTATTTATTAATGTCACAACCAAACCATTTAAATGACTAAAGTTTTGAGAGATTCTGGGTAAAGATAAAAATGCAGATACCATGAAAAGTTTAATACTATTTTCTAATGCTAAAATAATTATAAAACATTCCATTTTACTTATGGAAAAATAATATTGAACCTTGTTTTGAAGTAAACTACATTAAAAGTAGTTCAGCAAAATCACTGTAAAAATCAATCATAGGAACCCAAATCCTCCTCCAAACCTCTCACAATTCAAGACTAACACTGAAAAAGAATGCTCCCTGATGCAAAATTCATTTGGAATTTTCCAGTTTTGCTCCGTGTCTTATAGAAACTTCTTTGCAAAACGTCCCCTTTCTATACAGTCATGTGTATAATCATTATATCCATTAGTGAAATTATCTGAGATATCAGTGTAACATCTGTCAGTCAAATGACTATATTCTCAAGGTGGTAAGCACATGAAGGAATAATAATTTAAGTTATTAATTCTACTAGGGCAGTTTTATTTTGTTGAAAATTAGCTAATATAATTTCAATATAGTCATGACTTAAACGTGATACTTTGATATTTTTGAAATATATTTTCATTTGTATTCTAAATCTATTTTCTCTTTTTACCACATGTATAATTTAGTCTCTCTTTACCACATGTATGATATGATGTAACTTCTCTACCACAAAGTTCTGACCTCCCATTCACTTTGCCTTGCATTTACTCCAGGTTTCCTCTTTGTGTATCATCAAATTAAACATATTTGCAGCTGGTCTCCATGTCTAGATCACTTATGCAGATTAGAAACAAAAGAAAAGAGCCAAAAACCCAGGAACCTTTGAACTAGTCTCAATATTTCTAAACATCTGACACATTTCCTTTGAAATGTATTCTGCTTTATGTTTTAGAAAGTTCTTTTTCTACTGCCATGTTTGCCCTTAACAATTCAATCGCCCATCTCCCATTTCTTTGCTTAAAATCATTCCTTATAACAAAGATGTAAAACCATAATTGAAATATTGCCCAACATAAAGGAAAAAAGAACTGAAAAGAAACATGGGTTTAATTTCAGACTAATTCTTGCTTAAAGTTTTTTTTCCAGCTAACGAAATCTCTAACTATTCTTCAGTGAATGGAGAAGAAAAGCCTGTTTTGCTCTCAAGTACTAGTGCTTGATTAAGTAACTTCAAAGTCCCTAGAATACATTCAAGATGACATTATCTTAAGTTAGATTAGGATATAGGTTTTAGGTACAGTAACAAAAATGCAAATATTATAATACCTTAAGAAAAATTTATATTTCTCTCCTGTCAAGATCTGAGTAAGTAGATTATGCCTAACAATTAACTCCAAATATTAAGAAGCCCAGTTCTTCTACCTTTCCTGCTCAAAAAGTAGCACTTCTTTTTAAAAAGTACCATCCTCAAAAAGTAGCTTTCATTTTCTATGCCAGGAGGACTGTACTAGCTCCTACCATCACATACAGATCCTGGCAGATTTTAAGGGCTCAAGTCAGAAGGACAGCTCTACTGCTCATGGTCATTGGCCAGAACTTAGTTATGCAGGCAAACTATATTATAACAAAGTCTGGGAATGTTTTTATCTTGGCAGCCATGTGCACAGCAAAATTAAAGGTATTCTATACTAAAGGATGGGAGGAAGTGGATATTGGGAGACAATAAGCCATACATCATTTATTCATTTGCTTATATTTGTCAAATATTTATTATTTTCTTTTATGTTCCTGATAGAGTGCCAGATAGAAAACAGGGATTGCAAAATAAGGTATATATTCCCCAACAGATATTGTTTCTGTCTAGTCAGTGAAACAAATATTGTTCAAATTAAAAATGCAAATAAATTATGTTCTAGACTAAATTGCGTAAGTAAAGACTGTAGGAGAGAAATTTCATAGAGTGTTAAAGGAAGAGTAGGATTAGCCAGAGAAGAGAGGGGGAAACGTTCTGTGCAAAGAGAACAAAATAAGTTAAAGATTCGGGAAGAAAATAAATTTGAGTTAAACACTTGAAGGTTAGCAGCAGTGATAGCAGCAGTGGCAATGTAAAGTTTTTGTTTTACCTCCATTTTTTCTTAAAAAAAAAAAAGGCACTGAAGGATGTTAAAGCATTTCCTCTTTGTCGTCTTCATCTAGTATGCCAGTGGACTTCTGCATTCACTGCACTGGACCTATCAAAGTGTTTCAGAGATGTTCAAATGTTTTAAAAATCTTCACGTCATTTGGTTACTAATAATTTTTCAAGCCTTAACTCATCCTTAGATTTTGCTTCATCTTTTATAAGTGTTCTTTCAAAATATGGTTGTGTGGACATTTTGATGTCCTCTTCATTTCTATTGGCATCATTTGATTATATTATCAGAATATTATTTTTGAGGGGTTGTTTCTATCTTTTCATTAAAAGTCATCTGTTTGATTTTTTCCAAATTTTGGAAGTAAATCTGACTATATTTAGAATTTTTTTAATTATAATAGTGTCACTTTTTCCCAATGTCAATGACATAAAATGCATATAACTTTCCAGAAAATTGAGTAGATTATGTTTGAAAATAAAGTGCAAATATAATGACTTCAATAATTAAAGTTCTATAACATTCATTCTTCTAGGATATGGCTTTGATTTTCAGTAATAATGAAAGACTTGCATTGGATTATGAATCAGAACATTTTATGTTTAAGTAATAAACATAAAAGATCATAAAAGAGATCACTGGTCCATTGTTCTCATTTCAAAATTGAGGAGTCAGAGATCTGTTAAATGTATCATTTCCAAAGTTACATGAGTGATAAAGAACATGCCTCTACGTAATTGATTCTTCTGCTAAAATAAGGTTGGATTTTTATACCTTTTTATTGTAGCTGTAGTGAGAGCAGTAAATCACCTCTTCAAGATGCCTAAGTAAGGGCTAAGATTTCCATTACATACCAGAAGATTAATAAAGAACTCTGCTTTCACTTAAGCTACACTTGCTATATTATTAAGCTGTTGGATCCATCAAACATTGCTGTACTGTTTATCCATTAAAAAAGTGATTTTTAACTAAGCCTATGTCATAATATAATTATATAATTATCTTATTTTCAGCAACCAAATTATCAATTTAATATTTGAAATTGCAAATTGAAGTAATTTTTAAAACCACTCATCTTGCGAATGTGTTTCAGTTATGAATCTATTCAAGCTTTCATATATATTATATGCATATATACATATACATATATATATATATATATATATATATATATATATATATAATATCAGTAGGTCATAACATAGGGTTATTTGGTGACAGAGTATGCCAAAATAGGACAGAATATTTCGATATGGTCTTTAAATTTCTTGCTTTACTCCATGTCTAAGCCATTTAACTCACTTGATTAGTGTGTGTGGCAAGTGAAAAAACAACAAAAATTTTGTATCTTATTTCATCCTTTAATCTATTCCTCCATTTCAGGTAATATAAGTAAAGAAAACTGAAGAAAATAACTTTTAATGAACTCTTCATTAAAAACCCACTCTTCATGTGGGTTAAATCTCACCCAAAAGGAACTGTTGTAATGAAAATATTCAAGACTATTTGCAGAGAGCAGCTTAAACAATCTCAGGAGAAATTTTATCAAACTTCTCAAAATGAAAAATCAAAATATGTGCAAACATTTAAAAAAACTTTCAAAGGCTCAAAATATTTTTCTAAAAATATTTAATGATCATATTTCAAATGTTTCTTTGTCTTTTATAATTTTTAGATGTATTCTTTATCAAAACTATAAAGAAATCTATGACTTACCAGGTTGGTATGTGTTTTTAAAATAACAAATATATTAAATTTATAATCTTGGCAATTCATGTTCCTAAATCTGGTTGCATATAAAAATATGAACAGAAGACATCAAGGCAAGAATGCAAAAGCAATAAGGCTCTTCCAGCCTAAATTATCAACTCTTCAATCTTGACTATCTATAAGCTCTGTCTCCATTCCACATAACTAACCTTTCTTTTTCTTACTAAGGATTCAATATTGATCATATAGTTTTAATAAATGGCAGCTGTTTTCCCTTTTCTCCCCCCTCAGTTTCAAAAAGATTTCTAAGCTTATGAAGTATGAACATACCTAAGAACTGGAGACCAAAAGCACAATATGGTATACTTCTAATATTTATTAGAATTTTAAGTGCTTAATCATCACTTTGGACCAATGCATGACAAACTACTTTGCTATTAACAGACTGAACATAACTCTGGGTTTAAAAAAAAACTCCATAAAATTTTATTTTAATTTTCCAACTATAAATATATACAACTTTTTTTTTTTATTATTTTAAGCAAAATAGCCTAGAAAGCTACCTCTGGCATTCTTGTGACACATCGCGCCATTTTTTTGTTGTTAAGATTTTTATTTATTTGACAGACAGAGGTAACAAGTAAGCAGAGAGGCCGGCAGAGAGAGGAGGAAGCAGGCTCCTCACTGAGAGAGTCCGATGTGGGGCTCGATCCTAGGATCCCGGGATCATGACCTGAGCTGAAGGCAGAGGCTTTATTTAACCACTGAGCTACCCAGGTGCCCCACATCACACCATTTTTTTAAAAATGTAGTATATAAGGACAATTTTAATAAATTAATCTTCAATCTAATTATCTTCCACTAGTGTATATCTTAACAATAAAATATATACACTAACATATGAAAAAATATATTACAAAAATGTAGAGAGCAGCGAATGTTAGGAAATTGATGAGTGTTTTCACTCTTCACTTAATATCGCCTAAACACCATGCTTCATCTAATCTAAAATGCAGACTTTTTTTTTTAACATTTTAACATCTCTGAAATCAAGATGTGTCTTAAAATCACTCCAGCAAAAAAATAAATAAATAAAAGTCTAAGGCTGATTCTCTAAATAAATAAATGAATTAAATACAATCACTCCAGCCAGGAAGCAGTTGTGACATAGTTATCATTTCCTGCCCATGAGAATCCAAACAAGCAGAAAGAGCACAGGGACTTGAAAGTCCCAGAGAAACAGAAGAACATACTTTTAAGAAATGCTGTATCACTAACACACAATGTCACACAGCACAATTTATGCAAAAAACAAAAACATGGACAATTTAGGATCAAAGAAAGTATCATTAAGAATGGTCAGACTATGCATATGAGTTTTACAATTACATTATCTAATTTATTTTGCATACATATATATATATATATACACACATACATGTGTAAAGAAAGATGGAGCCTGTGTAAAAAAATGTAAAATATTTTTTAAATAAATATCTAAGTGATAAAGAAATATCATACCATAACATAATTGACAATAATCTTTTTTCTTCCTCAGTAAGAAATAAAATATAGGTATGCCTTTTGTATAGCAGGTACTTTGGGTGGCCATTCCCATAACCCCTTGACCTACCTCTGATTTCAGCTGAAACTATGGTAGTGGTTTCTATTCTCATTGACAATGTCCAACCTAAAGATCCCAAGCTTTTTCTCAGCATAACCCAAACTAAAACAGTAACTTAGACTTGATTAATTAGAAAAAATAAAATGAATAGTTTTTTTTCAAGACAAAAGTGAATACAATACTTTATAGTACATTAGATATCTCTGCAAATTATTCATTCAAATTCTTCTTTGCTTTTAATTTTTTGTTAACATTAAAGTATTAAAGCCAGCTGCAACAATCTAGTAGTCCCACCCTTCTAAATGCCAAAGTGTACTTGATCTCTGACATATATTACACCAATATCTCCAATTAATGGAATACAGGACTGATACATAATTCAAAACACTTGCACTTTATACATTTAATAGCATGCAGATTTTAAAGCACATCTAAACGTTATAATCACACACAGGTTTCATCATGATAAGAAAATGCCTGAAATTGTGAGCCATTTGTAACAAGATAAATTCCTAACCTTAGCACATTTTCTTACATGCCTCTATTCTTTCCTACTACTTAAATATGGAAATCAAAGTGTTCTTCAGATATGTTTACCATCAGATTTATAGTACACACATTTAACCGCAGTAACATGACAGAAGACACATGCTATGCCATTCTCCTAGTTTTTGCTTAAATAAATATTAATATCAAAAATTGTTATCACATACATATCATGTTCAATGTAGTGTGTACTACAGAAACTTTTGAAAAATGAGTAAGAAGCAGTCATCCTAAGTACTCATGTTGCCCACTGTTGATAGCTGGCAGAAAATCAGTAGAATTCTACTCTAAAAATATAAATAAAATGTTACCAAAAGATCTAAAATGCATGCCCAATGAAGAAAGAAATACTCTCTCTTTAGTAAATTAAAGAAGCCTTTCTGGAGACTGTGGACAATTCAGTAGAAGCTTAAAGAAAATGAGTAGAAACCAGCCAAACGAAGAAGGGAGAAAATTTGTGCTAGAAGGATGTGAACATTGAGGAGGGACCTAAAGATGACAACAGCATGCTGGTTTAGCAAACAAAAAGTTTCTCAGTGTGGCTGAGACATGCAGTGAAAGGGAACATACAGTGGTGAAGGGAAGCTGTCAAGGAACCCCTGTAGATGAGGTTAAGGAACTGGCCTGGCAGAGATGGGCAACACTCTAGGTGAGTAGGAGTGCTGCTATATCGCACAATAAAAGATGTCAGAGGAGAGGATTATCTGAAGAAAAGTAATATGATAATGTCAAATGCTACAGAAAAAAATTAAGGCTAAAGACATTTGACAAAAGGCTACTGGCTTACAATGTCAGTGTCCTCTGAGAGAATAATGGATTATGGAATTTTTAATTCAAAGGGTGAAAGAATGAGAAACCATCAATAGAGAAAATAAATCACTCTTGCAAGAAGTTTTGAGAAGGAAAAAAAATACAGCTAAACTTTACATTTCTTCATTTCTTAATATTTTGCTAGTGGTCTTTGTCACTAAGAAGTACCAGCATCCTTTCAAAAAAATAACATTAAATTATATCTCTCAGACTTACCAGAGTTTTGCTGATAATAACAACAATAACACACACACACACACACACACACACACACACACACAATTTGTGCTTCAGTTTAATAGTTATTATATCATTTATCCAGCACCAATGACCCTATAAAATAATGTAATTGTGATTTCCTATAGGATAAAATGAAGACATAGCCAAAAAATGATGAGTTAAATCCGACCAATTTTTAAATTCCCAACTGCTGAATACAGATCTTCTTTGACTTATGGTGGGGTTATGTCCCAATAAACCCAATGCAAATTGAAAATACCCTAAGCCGAAATGCATTTAGTATACCTAACATACTAAATATCATACCTTAGTCCAGCCTACTTTAAGCTTGCTCAGAACACTTACATTAGCCTACATGTGAGCAAAATCATCTAACACAAAGCCTATTTTATAATAAAGTGTTGAATATCTCAATTAACTTATGGAATACTGTATTGAAAGTAAAAAACAGTGATTGTATGAGTACAGAATGGTTGCAAGTGCATTGATTTTGTTAACCTTCATCATCATGAGACTGACAGGTAAGCTGAGTTTCATTACCACTGCCTAACATCATGAAACAGGATCATCTCACATGTTGCTAACCCAAGAAAAGATCAAAATTCAAAATTTGAAGTACTGTTTCTACTGAATGTGCATAGCTTTCATCTCATTATAAAGTAAAAAAAAAAAAGTAAGTTGAACCACTATTAAGTTGGGATGGCTATATTGGGAATTTTTAATATAAATTTAATAAAATAATTTTTAAAAATGAATAAATAATAAAATAATAAAGGTTCATCACAAGAAAAGAAGAATATAAAAATGAAAAGAGTAAGAATAAAACTCATAATCTAAGAATCCAGAGAACACTTTTAACATTTTAAGGTATAGCTGGCCAGTCACAGGGAAGAATAAGAATGTGTAAGTTTTTAAACCTCTCTCTGTCATTCACTAGTTGTTTCATGTTATGCAAATTGTATCACTTCCCAGACTTTCAGTTTATATATTCGCAAAATGACATAATAATGTATAGGAATACTGTGAAATTAATCATACACATAAACTTCCTAAGCCACTACCTAACACATCCTATTCTACAGAGTTAAGCAATTATGTTCATGAATGTTCATGTTTTTGTATGTATGCATAGGTCACAGAGAAAGTAAGATTATCTGATATAGATAATTCATTCAACCACAAATATATTTTATTTCTACATTCATCAAGACAAAGGTTGGCAATCTTTTCTGCAAGAATCCAGAAAATAATTATCTGAGACTTTAAAAGTATCATATTGTCTCTATGGCAGCTGCCACTCAACTCTGCTATCATAGCGTGAAAGCAGCCATTGACATCACATTGTAAGTATTCACATGACTGTTTTTCCAATAAAACTTTATTTATAAAAGTAGAAAGTGGGGGGCACCTGGGTGGCTCGGTGGGTTAAGGCCTCTGCCTTCAGCTCGGGTCATGATCTCAGGGTCCTGGGATCGAGCCCCGCATCGGGCTCTCTGCTCAGCGTGGAGCCTGCTTCCCTTCCTCTCTCTCTGCCTGCTTGTGATCTCTGTCTGTCAAGTAAATGAATAAAATCTTTAAAAAAAAAAAAAAAAAAAAAAGTAGAAAGTGGGCCAGATTTGGTCCACAGGATATATTTAGTTTGTTGTGCTCTGAACTGGAACGTAATTTTATGACTGTGAAATATAATATCTGTAATTTATTTTGCAACATCCAATTCTTGAACATGTAGGTTTTTTCCTCAAAGATTGCTTTCACAACCATTCCCATTCTAGAGTATATTGTTAGGTTAAGTAGATTATTTACTTAGGTTAATTCTTACATACATGTGAAAGCTTTTATTGTGTATGCCTTGCCATCCAGAAAATCTGTACTAAATTCCACTCACACAAGTATTTGAGGGTATCATTTTCCCAATACCATTGCCTAACCTGGACATTGGGGGAAGGTGATTTTCTTAGATATTTTAATTTTGCATAAGTTACTATTATTTAGTTCCATAAAATCAAAGATGTAAGAATTGATCATTCTATAAAACAAATAATTTCTGTTTATTTCTAATTAGTTCCACATGATGAGGGGCTAGCTAGATCTGTGAGCTCTCTTTTATAAAGATCATAAATCTCATTCATAAGGATTCTATCTTCAGGACCTAAGCAACTTCCAAAGGCCCCACTTCCTAGTATCATCGTAACAGGCATTAGGATTTTAACATATAAATTTAGGGGGCAGGGGATAGGGGACACAAACATTCAGACCATAACACATGTTTTTGCAATGTATATTAAATAGTTGGAATATATCAATTCACTGAGTTATACTCATTTTTTAATGCCAAAACATTTCATTATACAATATTAAAAAATCATACTATTAAATTGCCATTGATCACATCAGAAGAGACTTTAAATGTTGAGAAAGTCTAGAGCACAAAGTGACAGGTAAATATTTCCTGAAGTTCCAATTTTCACTTGAAAGTGTAAATGTTACTACCATCAGTGGCGAGGTCAGATTTTTCTCTAGAAGGATGGGTGTATACAGATCATTTTTGAATTTTGTCGAAATGACTGCCAAATGCTCAAGTATGCCTGTAAGTCTTTTTTTTTTAAGTAAAAATTGTTTTCAATGAAAAATTTGTTAATTTAGATGGTGACTCAATTAAAAAATGCTTTACCTCAATACAAGCTTTGCGTTTCACTATACACAAAAAGACTCTATGTGTCCTTCTTATTTTCTTACACAGAATATTTAAAACTTGTAATCCAACATGGAGATTTGGTCATTTAATATTTTTCACTGCTACATCAAAGATTTTGAGTTTGTATTTGTTTTGTTTGTAATGTGAATGCATGGTACTCACGCATTTGTTTGTTTTATTACTAATATGAAAGAATGGTACTCATGAATACAATGACAAGTTCAGTTTGGTGCTACTGTAGTTTTACCTGTCCTAGCTTGAATATCACTAATGTAAATACCAACATAGAGGGGAAAAGACAAATAACATGTTAGCAATGTTATCAAAACAGTTTTAACTTAATGATCTCCTAACTGCATCCATGAGGTCCGTGGAGCATACTGTGAAAATCACTGTATTGAGTTAAATAACTCTTTTATTAATACCCCAATTAACATAACAAAATATCAGTTTTCCAGAGAATACATTTTGAGAAAATTGGTCAAGTGAGATTCCAGAGAAAAATTTCCAATTATAAATTGAATTTCCTGATTTCTTAATGATTTTTCTTGTTAAAAAATAGAGTGTTGATAACTTAAATCCCTTATTCCTATGCCCTACTTGCTTAAAATTTCCATTTACCTCTCCCTGAGTACAGAGGGGGATTTAGCAACATAAACAAATTTTCTGCTCAAAGATCTTTAATTTAAAAATCCTTCCAACTTGTTCTTTTGATATGTATGTCTCCCATATATAAACTGTGAAAGCTGTGTTATTTTCCAAAATTTGCAAAAGAAAAATCAAATGATCTAATAACACTTGACATATTCGGAAACAAAATAGAATTTTGTTATGACACTGCTTATGAGTAACTCTTACCTTGATCTAACAAGCTCTTGTTTATAAAAGATTACTCTCAAAAAGGACAGAGGTCATCCCAGTCACACCATTTGCTGGTGTGGAAGTTCAGAAATTCTTTGTAGAATTTTGCCATAAATGGTAGACACTAAAGTTTAACATCCACTTCCCAACACAGGAAACCAATGCCAGCTCAGGCCATTGGCTCTTTAGACAAAGGACAGCCTCAACCAAGAGGCAGGTGGCTAAAAGTTAACATCCACACGGAGATTATAACACAGAAGGAATTACGATCAAGGGAAGAACTCTTTAACAGGTTTTGAAATTTTGTTTACTGAAATTCCACCTCATTATAATTAAATATATCAGATCACAGCATGTACTAAAAATGGCAGGTCCTAAAATAATACAACTTTTCAGATTTGGGAAAGACCATGAGCAAAAATGTTAAATATGCATATTTTACTGAAAATATTTTACTCGTGAAATCTTGAATACAAAATTGAATTTTTAAATTAAATTAAAACTTTTCCTTAGTTTAATGATATTACTGCTAGTATGTCTTTTTTTTACCTGAAATAAACAAGCATCATTTTTAAAATAAATTTTATAAATGTATTCTATTTTTCCCTTGATTTCTATGGCAAGGTTCTTGCATTTTAAGGAAAATGTAGTTTGAGTTATTGCCAAGAATTCCAAAAGAAAACAAAAGCAATATTGTTTTGCCTAGGAATCAGGTCATCAACGCTAAGTAATTTATCTGAATTTTATATGTGTATTTCATAATAATTTTCGGTAAAGCAACTCTAAAAAACTTAATGAATAGCAATCCAAGGATTGCTTGGCAGACCACATGGCTCATTCCCAAAGTTCTTAAGCTAATGTGAAATTTTTCTTTGGCACAAAATGGTCCAATTTAAATAATATTAAGGACACTATAACAAGATTCTATGTTGGAATCACCATCACCTTACCTTTTAAAAGATGATCTTCAAAGACTAGTATTAAAAGAAATATTTATGATTATGTTTATGTAGCTGTGTGTGTGTATTCAAATCAGTCAGCCTGCTGCTTTCTATAGAAGCAGAGACCTGGGATTACTTTACAGCTTAGAAACAGATCTTCTACATCTTCAAAAGCAATGTTTTTCAAATGTAAAGGGAGGGGAGCTGGGAACTTACTAGTGGATAGTAAAATTAATTTAAAGGATGTTAATATTTTTAATGTTAAATAAAATCTATTAAAGGATTTCGGACATCCTTTAGGAAATAGGAAAAGTCAGTCATTATCCTGGAATTCACTCGTAATAGAACATTTTCATCCCTGTCTCTCTGTTTATATGCAGAGTTCTAGGAAAGGATGTAGGTCTATTACACAATGTCATTCTTCTGAGTGGGACATCACAGAACTGTAAATTCTGTGTCCTAAATTTGAGGTTGCTTTCAAGACCAGTAATGAAGGAGAATAACAGACAAAAATTCATCAGTTGAAGAAAGTAAGACTGGAGACCAGATACGAGAAAACTAAGTTCAAAAAGAAAAGAAAAAAAAATGGCAAGAGTTTATGGCGTAAACCGATATTGACATAATAGGAAACTGATGTTAGAATCACCTTTGACTGGGGTGCCTGGGTGGCTCAGTGGGTTAAAGCCTCACCTTTGGCTCAGGTCATGATCTCAGGGTCCTGGGATCGAGCCCCACATCGGGCTCTCTGCTCTGCAGGGAGCCTGCTTCCTCCTCTCTCTCTGCCTGCCTCTCTGCCTAGTTGTGATTTCTCTCTGTCAAATAAATAAAAAAATATTTAAAAAAATTTAAAAAAAAAAGAATCACCTTTGACTCCTCCATTCTAGTGCATATTCATTTGTTCAACATTTACTGAGTGTGTAACTTCTATCCTGGCACTGTGCTGTTTACATTAATGAATAATGCAGATAAAACTACTGTTTATAAAAAAAAAAAAAAAACACCTTACTGTTTATGGAGAGTTTATTCTATTATGTCTGATAGAAATACTGAACAACTAAAAAAAGCAAATGGTAGCAAATGCATGGAGAAAAACATAAGATTTAAGTTAAGTAGGAGGGTTATGAAGAATGAATGCTATATTGGCAATCTTGCTTGGTCTTTCAAAAGAAGTAATTGAAACCAAGAATCCAAACTATATGAAATCAACCATGAGAGGAAAAAAAAAAATTGTGGAAAAGATGGGTTGTTCCAGGTAGAAAAGAATGTATAAGCAGAGGCTCTGAGATCATAAGATAAACCAGGTAGAAGAATTAAAACGAGACAAGTATGACTGGAACTTAGTGGGAAAGATGATAATACTTGGAGTTCGATGGTGGCCAGGGCATGTATTCAGTGGGTATTTACTCAGCTTAGTGCCAGGAATTGTTCTAAGTGTAAGCATATAGCAGTGGGCCCAAAGATCAAGTTTCCAAGGTTATTCTGATGAAGATGGATATAAAGTAAGTAAACAAAATAGTGAATTGTAACTTCAAGGAATACTAAGTATGTTTAAGGAAATAAAGTACATTCTAAAGACAAAAATTAATGGGGTTTGGCTTAAGAAATGTTGTTTGGGGAAGGCCACTCTGAGGATGTTATGTTTAAAGAGAAGTATAAATTCCCAAAACACCTAAGAAAACATCTATGAAAAGAAATTTCATAGCAGAGTGCTAAGGAAATAAGGTAAGCACAGTCTCACTGAGGAGTAACAAGGTTAGTAGTGGCTAAAATCTAAGAGATAGCTAGGACCAAATCAGGTATGGCCTAAAGGCCATGGCAAAGACTTGGATTTTATTTTCAATATAGCTGAATGTTCCTGGATAGTTTTAAGCAGAATGGTGAAATGATCTGATTTGTTTTTCAGAAGGATCACTCGGGTGGCATGCTTGAGGATGGACTGAAAGGGAGGACACAGTCTAGTCAACAGATGATGGCAGTTGAGACCATAATGATAGTGCAGAGGTTAGAAAGAATGTCAAATTGGCTACATTTTTCAGATGCATGGGGATAATTTTTTTTGAAATATTGATATTAAATGTAATAGAGTGCATGATATCATGTGAAGTTTAGACTTGAATAACTGAAAAGAAAGGACAAAAGTGCCATTTTCACTGGAAAAACTTGGAAATTTCAAATTTAGGAAATATGTAGAGAAGGAAAATAGGACTCCTGTTTAGGATGCCAAAAGGAGATACTGAATAGCAATTGGGAATGATTCAGGAGTTCAGAAGGCAGTCTCAGTGATAAAATTTGAAATGTATAACAGTACTAAATTCATAGGATTAGATGAGAGGAAAAGCCCTGGGGGAATTTGGGGAAGAAGAGGAGGATCCACAAAGAAGCCAGAAAAAGAAGAACCAATATGAACAGTGAAATATCAAGAGGATAGGAAACAAATGAAGAAAGCCTTCATGAAAGGTAAAAGTGATTAGCTAAGAAGTCATATATGGAAGAATTGAAAACTATACACTAGATTTGACAAAGTAGAAGTCATTGTTGGTAGAGGAAAATTTAATTTTTATTGTTTTTTTAGCCATAAGTTTCATTACTAAGAAACTCTTAACAAGAAAGTAAAAACCAAGTATTCAAATGTTTGCTGTCTCCTAAGTGAAGTCAATCTGGTTAACTATAAATTACATTAGAAGAAAAAAGTCATGATAGAGATTGTGAGTTAACTATTATAATTTCTTAAAACAAACATATTTACAATCTAAATGAGCAAAGTATTTTTTACAGGACTCATTTCAACAAAAGTTATTTCTTGTAACAAACTTTAATAGTTGCAAAGTTTACATTCACAGTTTTTAAAAACATTAAAATAATCCTTTTAGCATTACTTGAAAACCTTATGCCTCTCTTAGCAAATACACTGAGACAGAAACACAACTCTATGAAGCTACAGAAAAATAAATCTAACTTCAAATTTATGGGGAAAAATGTTTGCTAAGTGTTTCCTTTTCTACTCAAACCTAATATATAGGCTAAAGTAAGAGCTTTGCCTTCTTTGAGCATCTGTGTCAAGATCTTTCAAATTCTACTCAAGGTTCCTCAACAAAATGTCAACTGAGGTCTGTTTATGCAGCTTCACTTATAATTTCTAGTCAAGGATAACTGAGTATCACAGAACTTATACAAATCTTTTTCCATATTGGGCAATTTGTCCAGAGAAGTTTCAGTAGAGCAATGCAAACAAAAGCCTGATTAGAGAGGCATCAAAAGAAATGGAAAGAGAAGAAACAGAGTCAATGATTATACACACGTTTTGAAGAATTTTGCTTTCAAGAAGAGCAAAGGGAATGTAGGAACAAGAGATTTCATTGTTGATGTTGGCTGGTTTTGTTTTTTAAGATGGAAACATAGCAACATGATAATGGATATACTCACAGAAAGGGGAATACAGTACAAAGACAGAGTGGCTAAGTGGAAGAGAATCCTCGAGTAGGCAAGACTGGATGGGTTTCAGTGGGCAAGGGGTGGGTTGAATCTTAGCAAACAAGTTTATCTTTGATCAAACAAGACTTTTATGATGTTTGAATTTAATGGACATGAAACTAGAACAAGTTTTAAGAACTCATCAAAAAGTGTGATGCCACATTTTGGAAAACTAAGCTATGATATAGTTTTTGGTAATCACAAGTTCTACAAAGTAACAAGGATGAGGAGAAGTGATTAGAGATAGGAAAAAAAAAATGTCATTAAAATGGGGAGATGAAGAAAATGAAAAGACCAGATGCTGAATGGGCTAGCTAGCTATGTGGGTGATGATATAGTCAAGAATGATGTTGGTTAGGCCAGGAGAGCATTTTATAAGACAAAAGCTTATTAACAAGTGAAATAATAAGTATTGGTAGGTGGCATAAATAGAAATGTTGGGAGATTAAGAAAGTAAGTTAACATACAAAATTCATTCTGATGAGAATGTTTTGAGAGTTAAGAGATGGAATATTCTTCACAGCACTCACGATAGCACATACCCTCCCCAATGTCTATAACCCCCTCCCCCTCTCCCAACCCCACCTCCCCCCAGCAACCCCCAGTTTGTTTTGTGAGATTAAGAGTCATTTATGGTTTGTCTCCCTGGCGATTCACAGACCTGTACCCCTGGGGATAAAAATACATTATATGTTTATAAAAAAAAAAAAAATTGGAAGGGGAGGCGAACCATAAGAGACTATGGACTCTGAAAAACAACCTGAGGGTTTTGAAGGGTCAGGGGTGGGAGGTTGGGGGAACAGGTGGTGGGTAATAGGGAGGCACGTTTTGCATGGAGCACTGGGTGTTGTGCAAAAACAATGAATACTGTTACGCTGAAAAAATAAATAAAATGGAAAAAGTTAAAAAAAAAAACAAAAAAAAAAAAAGTTCAGAGCAGAGTGGTATAGTTACAGCCTCGGTGGGCAGATTGGAACACCTCTACACCACAGTCAGAGATTTGGAACAGCAAGAGCATGTGCTATTAAATGGAATAGAGTCCACAGTAGATTTCAATGCCTGGTTTTAACAGTTAACAAGCATAGCAGTGAAAATCAAGTTTTGTAACAGACTGGCCTGACCACCTTTGATTGAGCAAAGCTGCAGAATCCTTTAGAGTAAACGGAAGTCTCAGTAGAGGCACACTTTCTTCCTATTAACAGAGCAAACAAAATCTTTATTTTAATTGATCTAAAGAAGAGTGTATTTCTACTCTGATTTTTTTTATAGCTTGTCAAGCTTTTATGTATAGATAAGTCCATATATATGTTACCTAAAATACTCACAACAATCAAAAATCTTTGATTATTGCCTCTGTAAGAACAGAAATATAGCAATGTTGTGCCAAGCAAAATGATGCAATATTCACCTCATTACCTGTCATGCCATTCATCAACATGCCATCCATTATTAATTTCATTTTTATCAGTTTATCTTAAAGAAATATCCCAAATGATGCTTTTGATTTTTTTTTTCCTCAAGGTTTAGAAATTACTTATCCAATTTAGGTCATCTGTTACTAAAAATAACTGTCAGTTGTATTTTATTATGCATGTTCTCTTATTACATTTTGGGGAAAATACACGATGCATCTGCTATGAACCGATGTTCTCATTTCCAGTAAATAACTTTTTTTTTGCTTTATTTTGACATACATATCTTCCATGTTTCATTTCAGAACGTTTTAATATTTTGTAATAAGTAATACAGTAGTTCCAAATTGAACATCTCATTATTTACCAAGACTGATATAATTAAATTTAAAATATGACTCCCCCCCCATGACAGAAACAATGCTATTAATTTTGCTAGCTTCTACTGTGAGATTTTAAAATTTATTTACAATCAAGTATGGACAACTGTTAAGTTGACTGTAACTGCAGCTTCCAAGGAAAACTTTGAGAATCAAAACTTTGCTCAGTGTCATCTCATTGGTAACACAATGACAACAGAATCAACCAAGATGACAGAATTGTGACAATCCTTAGCATATTTTATTTCCTTTAGAAAGCATATTTTGCCTTTGCAGACATAAAAGGTTGCTTTTTATTTTTTTTTCTCTTTGTGAAATTATTAAATGTATTACTGTTTAAACTTTTCTATTTGGTTTTACTACATGTCAAAAATGATTTTTTTTTAACAAATTAGCTGTCATTTATAGAACATGGAATAAAGCCCTTCCCTCACCCTATGTTTTTACAATAAATCTTCTAGCCTTGAGTATCTAAATATTAAGGGCCTCAAGAGGGTATATTGGGGTACAAGGACTCAGGAAAGCTAGTCCTAAGTCTTGGCCATTCATTTTTCTGAGCTTATTTTCTGACATATAGCCTTTCACATTTTAGAAAAACAGAGACGAGACTTTGGCCCATGACTCGGACCCAGATGGGGCTTCTGCTCCTCTCTTGTCAGACGTAATTTGTCTCCTAGTTTCCTGCTGTTCTATTCCTTAGCATCATGTTTGATATTATCCAGTCTTCCTCTCTCGTTCACCCATTTGGATGTAATGTGTTGCCCTGACAGTTTAGATCCACAAATTCTCTAAGTTCCCCTACAGTTTGCCTTCCTTGGCAATAACTCAATTGGAACAATATCAACTACACTCTTGGCCCCTGCATTTGGCAAACTTGAGTTTCCTGTTCTCTGTAGATGGCTTTTCTGAAATATGACCCTGGCTTCAGTTGTAGACTTTGTGTTTGTAATTATCTGAAGAGTTTGCCCTCAGTAAGGTAAGCTTTTGGCAAACCATGCAGCAGTCCAGCATCCTTCTGGAGTTGGGTGTATTCCTCCCCAGTTGACACTGTCCTTGTTTCTAAGCCAAACTCAACAGGATATGATCTAATGCCTGCCATCCAGAAGGTGTAAAGAACAACTTTATGCCATTTTTCCTGTTTGTTTTTGTTTGTTTCTTTTATTGGTGAACTTAATTCAGAATGTGTATGCTTTCTGTCTTTAAAACAGAGCTCCTTTGAGAACCTTTAATATATGACCACACCAGTTTACCAGTTTATCACACCAGTTTATCACAATGTCCACAACTCTCTGCTTCTTTTCACCACATCCACCCTTTCAACTTTGCAGTCCACACCATTTCAATGAGACTGTTTTCCACAAGACTACTAATAATGAGTTCTTAGGAAATATAGTGGATAGTTTCCAGCTCTTACATTACTTGACTTCTTAGTAGTATTTACCAACATTGGTCATTCTCTCTGCTATGATTAGAATGTGTATGTTCTTCTCAAATTCATATGTTTAAATCCTAATATCCAATATGATGGTATTAGGAGGTTAGGGCCTTTGGGGATATTAAATCATGAGGGTGGAACCCTCATAAATGGGATTAATGTTCCTATAAAAAGACCCCACAGACCTCCCTAGTGTTTTTTGCCACATAA
Organism: Meles meles; assembly: GCF_922984935.1. NCBI lineage: Eukaryota > Metazoa > Chordata > Mammalia > Carnivora > Mustelidae > Meles > Meles meles. Next base: position 83,118,115 of record NC_060075.1, read on the forward strand.
AATATAATGAGAAGTCTGCAACCAGGAAGAGGGCCTTCGCTCTTCCATACTGGCCCTTGATCTCAGACTCCCAGTCTCCAGAACTATGAGAACAAATGTTTGTTGTTGTTTTATTTTGTTTTGTTTTAAATATTTATTTATTTATTTGACAGACAGATCACAAGTAGGCAGAGAGGCAGACAGAGAGAGAGGAGGAAGCAGGGTCCTTGCTAAGCAGAGAGCCCGATGTGGGGCTCGATCCCAGGACCCTGGGACCATGACCCAAGCCAAAGGCAGAGGCTTTAACCCACTGAGCCACCCAGGCGCCCCATGTTTGCTGTTTTTAAGCCACTCAATTTGTGGAATTTTGCTATAGCAGCACAAACAGATGAGGATGCCCACTATTTAAATATTTCTTTCTTCTTTTTTTTTTTTGAGATGTCATGATCTCAAATTTTCTAATTTTCTTCCCTTCCCCATGGTATCTCCTAAGTGCCTAAAGGCACCTTTTCCTCTTTCATTCCTTAATTTTGGGCTCTTAAGAGTGCGACTTGAAGTTCTCTTGTGTTCAAATTTTATACACTCTGAGCAATCTCATCCTCTCCCGTGCCTTAACTGAACATAGCCTTGACAAATATGTATCTTGTCCCGGACATTCTCTATAGGAAATCCAGTAGTATTCTGAACATCAGCACATGAATATTTACAAGGACTTTTGACTGAACTTATCTTCTCTTCACAAAACTTCTTTTCCTATAGCACTTCTTATCTCAGTAATGGCATTATATGCCAGCTGCCCAAACCAGACATCAGGTAATTTTCCTTCCTCTTTACTGTCCTGCCTACTAATAAATCACCAAGTGTTGCAAATTCTATATCCTCAAATGTCTGAAATATATCTCCCTCCTTTTCCTTGACTTTGGTTTATTACCAAACCCAAGCCTCCATCACATTTTGCTTGAATCACTCCAACAGTCTGATAACTTCTTAACCAACTCTAACCAAGTTGATCTGTTGAAATAAAAATAGAAACAACTGCTTTTCAATTTAAAATCCTTTGAGTTTTCTGGTAACCTCAGGATACAATCCTTCATCAGGGAAATAAAGGTTTTTCTTGCAGTTCCAATTTAGTACTCTTTAGTCTCTTCCAAATTCCCAAACACCCTACTTTGCTTTCTTGTATATGTACACTATCAAATATAAACTTTCCAATGAATTACTCTCTACATAGCAATAACTTCTCCCTTTACAACCAGAGATCTTACACACACAGAGTGACACAGACACACACACAAGACACACACACACAAGACACACACACACTCTCTCTCTCATGGGCCTTCCTCCCTTTCACCGTGCTGGGTAACTTCTACAGATCTTTCATGTCTCAACTTGCATGTGACTTCCCTTGTGAAACCATTCCTTGATTCCTTAGAGGCTTCTCCTATGTGCTAATCAAGTCCTCTGTAATGCTTCCTTTCATAGAACTTCTTAAATAACTGTGCTTGTTGAAAGCAGCTGTCTTCCAACCAGATTGTCAGCTCCACGAGGGAGGGTACTGTGCCTTATTCCATCACTCCCATAGTTCTGGTTTCTAGCTCAGTTACAGGTATTTCGAACACTTAACAAAGCTACTATTTTTTCTAGGAAACTGATAACCTCCCCAAATAATTCAGCCTTTTATCTGAAAGTCCACAGAAGTCTCTACTTTTTACGGGGGGGGGGGGGGGGGGAGAAGCACCAAAGTTTTAAATTGCAGTACCCTACATGACTCCACATGCTCTGAACTTCCCATTGTTTACCTTTTTCTTGTTTCAAATCATTTTTCTAGAATTCTTTTTTCTTTGTTCATTCTTCCTTGCCTTTCTAAAATATGCCAGGCATTGTTTTTATGGTGGCTTTATCTGTTGTTGCCCTCTCTCACTGGAATGCTGTCCCCAAAGATGTCCAAATAACTTTCTCTCTGAACAACTTAAGATCTCTCCTCATATTGCAGCTTCTCACGAAGGTATTTTCTGGCCTACTATTTAGAATCTCAACTTGTCCCCACCAAAATCCCATGCAAATATATGCAGTGTCCCTGATTTCTTTTCCTCCTTAATAATTATAATTTCTAATTTATTACATTTTGCTTCTTTATCTTGTTTCCACAGCAAAGAACATCCTCATGCCCCCTAGCACACACTGTCCTTGAGGAATGATAGGTAATAATGTAGCATTTCAAGGACTGTGAATGTTCTAAAGCATCTGATTTGGTCTAATATGTCCTTTAATATGCATTATCTTATATATCCTTCCACCTCTTAAAATGTAATCGCCATGAGGGTAGTGGATTTTGTCACTTTGTTCACTGCTATATTCCCAATGTCTAGAATATGCTTGCCCTTGTTGAATAAATGGATTCGATAAAAATAAAAAAGGCTAAGTAAAGTAAGTAACAAATTGGTAAAACTTCGAATAAGTAATTATAGGGTAGTTTTAGCTGATATATAGATACATTCTTCAATACTTTAAACAATATTCATTTTTAAATACAATTTATGCAGTTTATTTGAGTATTTCATGAAACTGTCACAGGCCATGTGCTAGTTTCTACTATTTATCATTTATCATTTTATTTCCATTAGACCGTTTTTTAAGTCTACTTTCTATTATCCATAGATCACACTGAGATACAAGAAATAATTTTCTTCATTGTGGTTTAACATCATGTTAAAATACATTCTTAGTGAGAATCACTACCTGAGGCTGATTCACGGTATTGGTGCCCTTATTTTTGGAAATCTGTCTTACTGATACATAATTTCCTCTAATTAAAAGACATTTATGGTTTTACATAAAAACAAAAGAAATAATTTATGCAGATAGTGTAACATGATTTTCACTTATCTGAAGGTCAAATGAGCTTCTTTCTAGTAGCATTAACCATTCATAAATTTGGCTTTTTTAAATATAATTTGACGTGATTATAATATATCTGCTAGGGTTGTTAGCAGAATAGAGGCTGATTGGCTTTTTTTTCTTCCTCATAATGAACATACAGAGTTCGTCTTTTGCCTATAAATTGCTATATCCACAGAAGATCATGGTGAGGCCAACAGAGCCTAGTGTATTTCACTAGCACAAATTTTGCCCTTTACTCTACAAAAGACAAGTAAACAGAGCAATGAGGCTTCTAGGTCTTGTTGAAACATGATTTAGTTGAATAATAGCTTGTTTGAATTCTTATTTACAGCAAATGACACAAAGAATTGACAGCAAAGAACATCCTTATGCCCCCTAGCACACACTGTCCTTGAGGAATGATAGGTAATAATGTAGCATTTCAAGGACTGTGAATGTTCTAAAGCATCTGATTTGGTCTAATATGTCCTTTAATATGCATTTGAAGTTTGTGGCTCTGCATTCCTTTGACTGCCACAGCCAGTGCCACTTTCCTGCCACATCTGCTTAGCTGATGTTGTCACCAACATTCCACTGCAGTCAGTGCAACCTCAGAATGGACTTTTCTGGGTGCAACACAGCAGATGTGTTCTACTTGACTGCTACCACACATTCATCAAGAGATGAATGATTGATGACTGCAATCCCAAATGGGTTTAAAAATGTGTTTTAAATAAATCTGTCTCTTACCTTTGGCCCTGGCACCTACAAGCTTATAGCTATTTAATTAACATGCACCAATAGTCCTAAATCTCCATAGGCCCATATTTAATGTACTACTAAAGTCTGATATAGTCTACCTTCTTGCTTAGTATTAACACATATAATATTTAAAAATCCTCTCATTAGCCAAAATTGTTTGGATACAGACACGTGCACAAACATTTGTAATACAAGAAGTAACTTTGTAGTATCACTGTCCACTTGGCAGACTTTATAAAGAAATTCATATTTTTCTGCTCTATTTAGTTCCTTATCCTAGAGAAAAATTATGAAATTCAAATTGCAGCACTGTGCTCTTTTTTCTCTAAGTGTGATCCATGGGCCAACTGCATTAAAATCACCCAGGGTACATTATAAAATTTTAGAGTTCTCGAATCCACTCATTATTCACTGATCTCTAGGGTTACAGTCCAAGAATCAGTTATTTCTACCTGTGCCAGATTATTTTAAAGTATACACAAGTTTGAGAAACCTTGGTTTAGAAGTCTTTACTGCAGCCTTTACATATTTTTTCCACCAGGTATATAAGTTTATAATTGTAACTTTTATTTTTGCAATCATTTCAGAGTATAACAAAAGGCCTATCAAACAAACTGCTCTTTATTTCAGTAAGAAACTATGCAAATATCATTTTGAAAATTAAAGACATTTTACCAAAGAAGGAAGGTTATCTTATGACCCATACAATGTGGCAAATATTATTCTTGATGTTTTTATAGTCTTAAGTATTTTCAATGATTGCAAGGGTTTACTCATGTTGATTACTGTTATAAAATTCATACTTTCTCTTGCTCAACTTCATTTGTGTGCATCATTTGAAAATAAAGACATGTGTATGAAAGTATATGCATATACCTTTTGTGTACATGTATGTAAACAAGAAAGTACATATGTACAAACAGATGTATTGATACCTTTTTATATATATACATGTGCATGTGTATGAAAACATATTCATGTGCATGCATGCTTACATACATCTGTGCAAATGCATGTATACACATAAATGAAAACACACACAAAGCACACACACATATATATGCCCTTATATAATATACATGCATGTACATATATATTTATGAAACCCATATTTTGTAGTAGATACTCTTGAGAGAATTATGAAAACAAATGTTTATTTAGCATTCACATTTTTTCTTCCTATAATTTGTAATTCTTCCCTCATGTCTAGAAAACTTCATAGTGCTGGAAATGTCCATTTATAACTTCCACATTCTGTTCTGCTAAGACTTTTAATGACTTTATAGATTATCCCACATTGAACATGATGATAACTAATACTCTTGCAAATGTATGTACACAAGAAAGAAAATAAGGGGCCAAAATAGAATGAAGAAGTGAGTCAGTGAATTGGAGAAATAAACAGAAAAGGCCATCAGAATAATGAACATCAAAATGTCCAGGCTTAAAACCAAAAGCAACAGATTTATGGTGGAGAAAATTTCACAAAGAATTCCTTTAAGTGGAAACTTGGAGAGTGCGGAATTTAACAATTGCACATAACCCTGATTTTTCTTGGAATTCGTTTTCTTTACTTTGGATAATGGTTTTTGAAATCTATCATTTTTACAAATAAATACTATAAAACAGATCTTGTCAAATCTCTTTTAAGCATATACTTATTAATTCATTAATAGAACACTTTTGTGAATATATTTCATTCTGCTGAGTTTATTTTTCTTCCCTCTGACTTTTCTCAACCATGTGTACCGGTAGAGAAAAAAACAGCTTCCTATTCCATCAACTCTTCCTTTACTTTGATAAGTACTGAAAATGCTTGAGTATATTCCTATAAAAATGTTTGAATTTCCAACAAGTGTATTGAATTTGGAAGACAAAGGTCAAGATTTATTATTCTTCTATAACATCATAATATGTAAACTTTGGTCAAAAAACTAAGGGTAATATATATTAATTAAACTTTAGTTACCATATTGAAAAATGCTCTGTTATTTTTGACAATTAAAACAAAACCTATGAGGAAGTGGAGATGCAACGTGGGGGGTTTTGGAGATAGGAAAAGAATAAATGAAACAAGAAGGGATCTGGAGGGAGACAAACCATAAGAGACTCTTAACGTCACAAAACAAACTGAGGGTGGCTGGGGGTAAGGAGGTAGGGAGAGGGTGGTGGGGTTATGGACATTGGGGAGGGTATGTGCTGCTATGGTGAGTGCTGTGAAGTGTGTAAACCTGGTGATTCACAGACCTGTACCCTGGGGCTAATAATACATTACATGTTTATAAAAAAAAATTTAAAAATTATTTAAAAAATACAAAACACCTTTGCCTATTTACATGCAATTTTCTTTTTTTAAGATTTCATTTATTCATTTGAGAGAGAGAGCATGAGCAGGGAAGAGAGACAGAGACAGAGACAGGGGAAAGCAGACTCCCTCCTGAGCAGAGAGCCCATTGTGGGTCTGGACCCCAGACTCCTGGGATCATGACCTGAGCAGAAGGAAGACGCTTGACCATCTGAGTCACCCAGACACCCCTACATGCAATTTCCTTACTGTACTCTTATTTATTTTATTAAAAGAAAGTCCATGGACGTGAAATCCTACAGGAAATTTTAAAATAATTAACAAAAATGAAAAGAAAACTGTTAGTAGCAAGGATATTTTCAAGTCTATCTCACTGCTATAATCTGGATATTTCAGAAATCCAATTCAACAAAATTAAGATAGTCTAAAAGAAACCCTAGTCTTGCTAACTTAGTGACTATTTTAAAATGAGGAGAGTTACAATTTACTATAAATTAAATTTTCATTTCTCTTTATTTGTCTTGGTATCCTGTATTTTGATATTTAGATATTTAAAGATACTTCATACATGTAATTTCAGAATTAAAGTTCACAAATTTTTTCCCAACTTAGTAGATATTTTTGTTTTCTTAATTTTATTTATTTACTTACTTTTTTTGCCTGCTTCAGGTAACAATTTGACCAACAAACAGTAACAGTAACAGAATGCTATTTGGTTAATTTTATTTTGAAGAATTAAGTAGTATCAGGCTATAGATTTTCTTCTTTTAATTATATATTCCCGTTATTTTTCTCATATATTTACCCTAATAGAAGTATTTAGTATTTTGAGGCAGTATATATACTAACTACTAGGACGTCAAATATTAAGACATTTACATTTAGTAATAAATTTAATCCTCCCAATGGAGAGAATTACATCCAAGGGGAAACTGAGGCTTTGTTAAGTAACTTTTGTCAGGTTTTATGGCAATTAATTGAATAGCCAAGATTACAAACTGAAACAGTCTGACTTGAGGGTATTCTGTCATTATCTTTCTTTAAGCTGTCATTTAACATTTCTAACTTGATATTCTGAAACAATTTTAGATTTACTGAAGCTTAGCAAAGATAGTATGGAGAGTTCTCTTGTATCTTCTACGTAACTTTCCCTAATGTTAAAAGCTTACATAATTACTGAGGCCAAGAAATTAACTTTAGTATAATATTATTAATTAAACCATGAACTTTTTTTTTTCCACATCTCCAGTTTTACCACTTATATCTTTTTTCTATTCTGAAAGCTGATCCAGGATCCACAATGCATTTAGTTTCCCTATCTTAATCTTCTCCAAACAATGATTCAGTCTGTCCTTATTCTTAATGACCTTAACATATTTAGAGAATGGCCAAGTATGTTGCAGAATGCCTTTCAATTTGTATATGTCTGATGTTTTCTCATGATTAGATTGAGGTTATGGATTTGAGGAAAAGTACCGCAGACTTGATGTCCCTTCTTAGGCATCAAATCAGTAGTACATGTCTATATTTGACTTATTACTGACTATGTTAATATTTACCACTTGGTTAAGGTGGTATTTATCAAATTTCTTTACTGTAAACTTAGTATTTTTTCCCTTTGTATTTAATAAGTATTTGAGGTGGGGTACCTGGCTGGCTCAGTCTATTAAGCAGCCAACTCTTGATTTTGGCTCAGGTCACGAGTTCAGGTTCCTGGGATCAAGCCCCATGTCAGGCCCCCTGCTCAGCAGGTAGTCTGCTTGGGGATACTCTCTCTCCCTCTCCCCCTCCCTCTGTTCTCTCTCTCTCAAATGTGTATCTATGTCTATATAGTTATCTATATCTATAGATATAGATATATATTTGAGGTGATATACTTTGTATAAAATATCCCATTTCACCATAGATTTTGCCCTCTTGCCATGCTTTGGTAGATCTTGCCTGCAACAATTACTGTAGAGCTCTAATGATGCTATATTTCCCTCATTACTTTTACATTTACTAATTAGAATTCTATAAATAAGAGTTATCTCTTATCCCTCCTATTATTTTAAAATATATTAAAAATGTATAAATATAAATATAAAATAGATATTTAAATATATTATAAAAATTATAATTAAAAATTCTAAAAAGCCCCACACATGCTTATTGATCTCATTCTTTTGCATAGATCCATGTTTCCATCTAAAACAGCTTTTCTTACACTTGAAGAAAATTCTTTAACATGTCTTACAGTCTAGCTCTACAGACAAATTCTTCCGGCTTTGCTGGCCTGAAAAAGTTTTTATGTGGCCTTCATTTACGAAAGATATTTTCACTGGGCAAAGAATTTTTTTTTTTTTAAGATTTTATTTATTTGATATATAGAGAGAGATCACAAGTAGATAGAGAGGCAAGTAGAGAGAGAGGAGGAAGCAGGCTCCCTGCTGAGCAGAGAGCCCGATGCGGGACTCGATCCCAGGACCCTGAGATCGTGATCTGAGCCGAAGGCAGAGGCTTAACCCACCACTGAGCCACCCAGGCGGCCCCTGGGCAAAGAATTTTAAGTTGACAGTTTCTTTCAGCTCTTTAATGACGTTTTTTCCATTGTCTTCTGGCTTGCATCATTTCTGAAGAAAAGGTTACAGTAATATTTACCTTTATTCCTTCATACCACAGGTAAGTATTTTAGGTTTTGAGTGCTGAGTCACTGTTAAATATTCTTCTTTAATAAAAAGCCATAGCAAACATTCTTAACTTTGAAGTCATACAAATACAGGGTATAGGCCGAATTTGGCACATGGACCACAATTTATTTACCTCTGTTTTACATGTTTGATTTTTTTTCTCTTAATTCTATTTATATTTTCTCTTTATTATTACTTATTTTAGTAATTTAATTATGAATTGCATTGGTGTAGTTTCCTTCATTTTCTTCTTGGTATTTGTTGATATCAAGGGTTTATGGGTTTAGATTGATCAAAGTTAGAAAAATTTTGGCAATAATTTTTTTAATTTGTTTCTTCTTACTCTACTCTCTTTAACGGACTCCAATTTATCGTATATTGACTGTTTAATCATGACCTGCAAGTCTCTTTTTTGGGTTTTTGTTTTTTTTTTTTTTTTTCAGTTTTTTAATACCTCTTTACTATGGATAGTTTTTGGTTCTATACTTTTGGGTTTAATATTACTTTTTTTCTGATGGAGTCTAATCTGATAAAAATCTTATGTAGTGGTGTTTTATTTGATATTTATATTTTTCTTTGTCAGAAAATAGCTATTATATACATTTTTAATTTATTCTCTCATTATGTTCACATTTTTCTTTAAATATCTGAGCATATTTATAATTGATTTTTATAGTCCTTATTGAAAAATTCTCTCATTCCTGTCATTTTTTAGAATGTTTACACTGATAGACATTGCTGCTGGCTATAAGCCTCATTTTTCTAATTCTTCATATCTATGTACTTTTTTCATTAGATGCTTCTGAATTTGGTGTTGTTAAGTGCTGACATTCATTGTCTTCTTTAAAGAGTGATGACACCATTTTGGTAGAGTTACTAGTTGATTAGTTTGATCTTTTCAAAGCTTTTTAAAGCACTATTATTATTTTCTAATTTATTTTTATTATTTTTTAAAATTGTTTATTTATTTTGGAACACTAATTACTCTGGAGTAGTATTTCTGCTAGAGCTAACTTAGTCCTCCTCCTAAATCATGGTATGTCTGGAGTCTCTACACTGTCTCACATATTGATGAGACTCCACAATGAATTAAGACTTGAATAATTCCTACTTTTGTGTGATTTTTGGAAATTCTTTGGCTTACAACTCCCTGATAATTGCTCTTTTCTTATAAGATTTTTTTTTTTTTACTTGCCCTTTGAGGTTTTACTTGTAATATGTGCAGAATGGAATTCTAAAAACTAAGACCTCTGTGTAAATTACTGGAACTATTTCTCTGTGTATCTCTCTCATCTCATGTTTTCTACCTTGTAAATTCTAGTCATCTCAGCATCTTAAAAGTTCAGTCCTCATGTTGTCAACACAGCAAAACCACTGGTCTCTGTTTGGGTTCCCCTTGCTATTTTGCATTCCAGAAATTTTCTTCAAGTATAAGGCTATTGTGATTTGTTTTCCTAAATCCGGGGATAACAGTCCTGTACTTCCTGCTGTCTAACATCTAAAAATGTTTGTTTCATATAATTTCTCCAGTTTTCAAGTTGTTTATGGAAGGAGAATAAGACCTATCACAGAGTTTATTATACTCTTGTGTCTTAGTCATTAGGAAGTTTTGAGTAGAACAGTGATGCAACTAACAAAACCTGAACTTTACTCCTCCAAAGTGTTCTTTCTCCACCCAACTCAGTGAAATCCAGGACAGCCTGTTCTTTTTACACCCTGGTACTCTCCTGTGACCTTTCTTTCCCTATTGTTCTGATTACAACCAGCATCTTACATTTTATTTCCTTATGTTAAAGAGAGATATCAGCCACTCTCCTCTATATTTTTCCACACTATGCATGGCAAATACGTAGAATATGAAACAAGAAATACATATGAATTACTGAGTTTCTTTAATGTCCCAGAAACTGATAAATAATCTTGACATTTATGTATGTGTACTAAGATGGAGATGGGAAGAATTTAGCTGAAAAGATTTAACATCATCATATAATAAATCTGTGTCTGGCACTCAGAGATCAGTATTTATCTATAGAATGAATGAATGAATGAATGAATCCCTACAGTCATTTCCAGGTGTTGAACTACTACCTCTTAGTTACCAACTATAATTTTCTCTGATTTAAAAGTGACCTAATGTTTTCTTTCTCAAGTCTAGTTCTATTTCCTTTCTCAAGCCTAGTTGCAGAGTGAACTGTTGCTATGAAATCTTGGTATGCAACCTAGAAGTTATTTGCCCATTAAAGTTTCCCATCTTAGTGCAGTATAGTGTACCTGTTAACCCAGATGGACTATAAAACCAGATTACTCATAAAGGGAGGGAAACAGAGGAAGGAGATGAAGAAGAATGTGAAGAGAGAAGGCTCTTTGATGGACAAAAGTTACTACAAGTTTAGATGAAATATGTAAAACATGAATTTTGTTGCATTACACTCCCTTCTTTAAAACTCTTTCATTTTCTGAGTTCCAGTGAATATATTTTTTTCACACGTTGAATGCCTCAGAAAGCAGTAATCCCTATAGTCTGAAAGCCAAGCTTCTAAGTACTGACATCTGTCTTTGTGAGTTAAGGTGCTCACAAAGTTGCACAGTTAAACACATGAATGAATAGAGGTACTCACACTTTCCACTCATAAAGATTAAAGGCAACTTCATGTTCTTTATACTCCTTTATTTAGGCTTGAAGTCTCAGGAATTTTCCAGTTCCAAATTTTAAATCCTTAAAATGGTAAACATGCTCAGCAAAACACGGTATTTCTGTTTTTAGTGTTTCTTAATTATTTAACACATACCAATTTCTTGTCATTTTTTCTTATGCTAAAAAATATCATTTTGGGGCACCTGGATATCTCAGTCCAGTAAGTGTCCAACTCCTAATTCTGATTCAGGTCATGATCTCAGAGTACTGAAATCAAGTACTGCAGTGGGCTCTGTGCTCAGCAGGGAATTTGCTGCATATTCTCTCTCTCCCCCTTCCTCTGCCACTCCCCCAACTTGAGCACTCTCTCTCTCTCTCAAAATAAATAAATAAATAAATAGCATCTATTCAAAAATATATATATATAATTTTTCCTTTGTTTTTTCAAAATTCACAGGATAAACTGAATATGAATTTATTCTTTGTTGAGTTGCCAATGTATAGACAATATTCATTTATTACTACCTGCTAGTCAATTAAGACAGTTATGACACAGATTATTTAAAAACATTATTACTGAGAGAATCCTGACTCTAAATCTATGCTACTATAATATATAATCACTTAGCAGGATCTTTAATTATTTTGCTGTAATTGACTTTCAAATATGAGAAAGAGATAGATTACCAGATTAGAGAGATAGCTATAGATATAGGGGCACCTGGGTGGCTCAGTAAGTTAAGTGTCTGCCTTTGGCTCAGGTCATAATCCCAGGGTCCTGGGATGGAGCCCCAAGTCTGTGTCAGGCTCTCTGCTCAGCAGGGAGTCTGGTTCTCTTTCTCCCTCTGTCCCGTACACCCCCACACATGGTCTCTCTTGTTCTCATTCTCTCAAATAACTAAATAAAATCTTTAATAAAAAAAGATAAAATACATACAGATCAGCAACAAAGACCTTACTGTCATACTAAAATGGAATTTTCAGTTTAAAAGCCCTTTAAGTTTTCACCACTTAATTTTTAGTAGCGTGAATCCTATAGGCCACACACTTACATGTCAAAGAAATAAACACATATATGACTATATATACATGTGCATATATGAATATGGATACGTTAATTTAATTTATGGCTTAATTTGTAATTCTACCTGAGAGCAGAAGCCTGAAACTTTATCAAATAGTCCCTTTGAATCTTTCTCAGTAAATTTTTGTTTTTGTTTTTGTTTTTTCTGTCCCTACTTCAACCCCCAACTTGGTATAAATCCTAAACTTCAGGTAAGTCTAATGGAATGTTGTGAAAATTGGGAGTAAGAACCTCATCCTTATAGTCCATCTATCCACAGCCGGCATCTGCTGAAAAGGACCATTAAAAAATAGTTCACATTTACATAGCTCTACACTAGGTGCTTTATATCTATATATCTTTATCTATATCTGTATCTATAACTATATCTATCTATAGGTATAATCTATGTTTATCCATCTTCATAACAGCCCTATGGAGTAAGTACTATTGTTACTATCAATGTTTTACAAACAGGAAAACTGGCGCACAGAGCAGTTAAAAAATTGTGTCAAGTTTATGTAGCAATTAAGAGACAAAGTTGGGTATGAACACAACAGTGGTACTCTACAACCTGAGGTTCAAATTCCTGTGCTCTACTAGCCCCACTTCCTCTACTCCATGGGCATAATCAATCTTCTACCTCAGCACAAGATGAGGCATCCACGTTATATATGTAAATTTCTGTGGCACAGTCCACAAGAACGTCCTCATCTCTGCCCACCCCAAAACTGTTGTCTTTCCAGGATACAGCTGTGCCACTCAGGGCAATACAAGGGAAATAAAATTATGTGACTGCACACTTCTAGGACTTATTGCTCATAGGGGCTCTAGGCCTTATGTTCACCAGCCAAATAACTCCATTTAAACATCATCTCTGTTTTCTCAAAACCACAGTCGGAGGAATTTCTTAAGTGTTAACAGTATCCCAAACAGGAAGCTGTGTGTTCTCTCATTCGGCCAGGGGTGCAGCAGCTACAGTAACTTTTACTTCAAGAGGGGACTGGTCTATGGCTATCTTTCTTTTCTTACTATCTCACTTATGCTCCTCCCAAATTCTTCATAGCGATTTACCAGGTGACAAAAACTTGTTCTAACAGAATATTTATTTTTCTGTCAGTAATTTAGGTTAGGACCTTAGCTTTTAATACTTAAAAGACCTCTTATCATGCTACTCCAAAGACTTTTTTGTGAAGACTGTTGTGTCTTCCTTAAATTCATAAGTGTATTTTGAAATTTAGGACACAAGAACTGACTTAGTTCTCAATTTTTTTTCTTGTTATGTCTTCCCTTTCTTGAGGCAGTAAACTTGAACTACTCTTACTCTCCTTGAAATGGGGAGAAGGGTCATGTGGGAGAAAAAATCAAATTAAAAACACATTGGTGAATACTTCACAATATCTTTTCTAATAGACTTCAAAGCTCTAATTTTAAAGAATTTTAGAATTATCTCCATACTTATCTCCAGCTATCTTATATAAAAGCCACTTAGTGGTCTCTTCCTTTTAAAAGAGCTTGGAAGTCCTGGTACAAATTCTAAGAAACCTGAAGAATCATAACCTTTCTTCTGACTTTTAAGAGGTAGGAAGAAAAGCAAAAATACTTGAGAGAAGCCAGAAGCCTGTGGTTTTGGTCTCAACTCTGCCAATGACTAGCTGTGCTGCCAAGGACCAATCATTCAAATCTTACTTCATTTGTGAATTACCCAACTAACATTTCTGGATCGTCTATGGGATAGATACTTAATATAAAATACTTGCTTAGTTATCACAATTTTAGCATAATCAGAAAGTTTAGTGACTTGTCTAAGATCTTAGAGGAGTTAACTGGCAAAATTGTGATTGAAGAAAGCTGTGTATTATCCCAACAGAATATTTCAATGTATCTAAAAATCCCACCTAGGCCAAAACACTCTATAATTCTAAGTGGGATTTGGCAGATTTTGCCGGGGAGACTAATTGTCCTATGCATGTGTGTTTATATATATATGTGTGTATATATACTGTGATTTATTGAAGAATACTATCTCTGGATTAAAAAAACTGGATGGGGGCACCTGGGTGGCTCAGATGGTTAGGCAGCTGCCTTCGGCTCGGGTCATGATCTCAGGGTCCTGGGATCAAGCCCCACATCGGGCTCTCTGCACAGCGGTGAGTCTGCTTCTCCCTCTCCCTCCATAATCTCTCTCACTTTCACTCTCTCTCAAATAAATAAATAAAATCTTTAAAAAAAAAAAATAAAAAAAATAAAAAAATAAAAAAACTGGATGCTTGCTAGCAAATACACTCTTCCAGACGTCTTCTTTGCACTTTTATTTTGATACAGTACCTGTACATTATCATGGTTTTGTTTTTTGTTTGTTTGTTTTTGTTTTAATTCTGATAGCACACAAAGCTTACTAACCTCTCCAAAATTTGTTAATCACATTCATTTTCCTAGTGGTGGCTGTCATGAACTGAAAAGGGTCGAATTTATCTCCAGCTATCTCCTCTAGGGCTAACATTCACATTAAGCAATGTGTAATATCTTCTCACATGAATGCTGTCAGGCTGACATCAACAGTGAATTGTGTGACTACTTAACACAAACTAACATGATTTTTACATTATAAAAATCCCATTTTTAAAAAGGACAGTATAGGGTGCCTGGGTGGCTCAGTTGGCTAAGCAACTGCCTTCAGCTCAGATCATGATCCCAGAGACCTGGGATTGAGTCCGGCATCAGGTTCCCAGTTCTACAGGAGTGTGCTTGTCCCTCTGACCTTCTCCTGTCTCATGTTCTCTCTTACTCTTTATCTCACATAAGTAAATAAAATCTTTAAAAAAAATAAAAATAAATAAAAAGGACAGCATACAATGATAAACAATGTGTGGGCCTGTGTTGGAAATCTAATAACATAAAGGCTTTTCTAGTTCCCTTGGAGCATATATTGATTAAGTGAACTATATTACATTTGCCTTTATACTGAAATACAGGGTTGATTTACAAATGTTAATGAATTCTTCCAGAACTTCTGAATGATGACTTCTTGGCTAACAGATATTTGGAAAAGTGTAGCACATAATTTAATTTCCTTAAAATCAGAGCTTAGAACTTTGGTAGTTTACATCTGGAAACTGAGATTCTTTTTATTTAAGTGATGGAGTGAAAAGTTGAGTTGTGAGTTCTGTCAAAAATAACTTTTTTTAGATTCATTAATCCTCTACCTTGTGATTTTTTTTCAGGCCCATTTCCTTTTTTTTCCTTTTTTTTTTAAAGTAATATTTTCTCATTTCTCTATTTTCAATGGTACAGTCTGAAAAATAATATTAAAAGGAATCATGGGTCTAGAACAATACTGGAGAACCCTAACAAAAGCCCACTCCTCTAACTACACATAATCTTTGAAGAAACACTAGGCATTTTAAAGTTTACAAGAAATTTGTGTCCACATTGAAAAGAGATTATGACAGCATACTAGCCCCTAATTTCACAAAAGCCTGATTTCCAGTTTCCTTTTAGGTTCCTTCCTTTGGTGCAGTTTTTCTCAAACTTGGCTGCATTATGGATCACCTAGAGAGTTTTAAAAATATAAGTCCTGTAACTAGAGATTCTCATATGATAGAGCATTGCTTGGGCACCTGGATCAATAAAAGCTCCCTCAGGTGATTCTAATGCGGAGCCAAGGCTGAGAATCACAGACTCTGTGTAAATTCTCAAGACATGTTCACTCATGTATTTGGGAGACTGACCCTACCAACCTTCCCAGGTGTCTACTTCACTATCCTTTTGCTTTAGGTAATAAACCAGATGTTATTTCCAAGGCAGTGGAGCTCTGTTCTGAGTCTTGAACCTGATTTTTTGTTTGAGATATGGTTTATGCATCATTGGTACTTATGTCTACAGCATTGTTTTGCCCTGAACATCCCAATAGGCTCATAACCTGTCAGCTGCTGATTACACTTTACATGTGCTCCTGGTTTCTTTGCAACGTCTATCCAGGCCAGAAGGTTGGTACTAGATCTCTTGGCAAGTCAATAGAAAAAATTTGCTAACTATTTTTTGTTCTCCTTATTTATCATATCAAGCACAAGCTTGGAGGACCCATCTCCTAGCTTTCATTCATGGAGGGGGGGGAGGATATCTCCTCTCATTTAAGGCTTACACAGAGTAAGAAAGAAGGGTTTACTATAGTAAGCACTGGAGACAGAAATAGGAAACCAAGATAGTAGGAGGAAAATGAATCTGCTAATTTTCTCTGGGTCTTTGAAACTCCTTACTGGGGAGCTTTGTTAAATAATGAGAATAATCCCAAGAATAATACCTATTGAAAAGCAAAAAGTACTTCAATCAACCTCTGGATTCTGAGGGGAAAAATGACCTCTTTACTAACCTGGCATATAGCAACTTGGAGGACTTAACCAATTTGAAAAGAAGGAAAAATTTAAAAACGTACAGCAAATAAACTTAGCTAAGCCACATTAAGTTTCTGGTTGACATGAACTCTGAAGACTGAAAAATTGTCTTTAGGACCTCCAAAGGGCAGTGTGATGACCTCACAGCAAAGGCTGGAGATGGGTAGCTGAGCCCAAGTCCACGGCTGGCAAGAACTAAGTGGAAACTACATCAACAGGAGAGAAATGCCCAGGACTTCCTAGTACTATTGCCTGAGCAAAATGAATAAAGTATGAGTTCATCCACCATGAACTTCTGCAAAAGAGGCCAACACTGCTTACAGGAATGAAAAAATGCACAACAAACAGCTCAAACCCAAGGATCAGCATGAATATCATTTTCCCTAACTCTACTAAGAGAGCAAGTGCCTGCACTCCTTCAGGGATACTTTCAGATATCATCTAAGATCAAAGCATGGGAAGAGCTGAATTTTATACAAGATAAACTGAAAGGATTGTTGAAATTGTGTGATTCTGAGTAAATTTTCAGAGGATTAGGTTTTGTTTTTTGTTTTTTTTTTCAAGTAGCTGTTTATGCACTCAGAAAGATCAGATAGTTTTTTTGGTGTGTGCTTTTCTCTTTAAACGCACAAACACACACACACACACACACATGCACACACACTATGCTTTCTCTACATACAGTCATAATGTATCAAGATGGAGACATATTGGGGCACCTGGGTGGCCTAGTTCATTGAGTGTTGGGCTCTTGGTTTCAGCGTAGTTTAGCTCAGGTGGTGAGATACAGCCCTAAGTGAACTCCATGCTCAGTGTGGAGTCTGCTTAAGACTCTCTCCTTCTCTCTCTGTCCCTTCCTCCTTCTCCCTCTTTCTCTCAAATAAAAAAAGTTTTTGTTTTTTTTTAAACATGGAGACATACAGAGAAGATAGAACCAGTAAACTGTAGGGGCACATGGAAACAGTATCTGCCTTTACTGCCTGGATGTTACTCCTTATTTTCTCTCTCCCATAACTTCACCCTATCCTTTCCTATTTGCTCTTTCACAATAGCTTTTAAACATGTACAAACATCTCCCACCATAAGGCATTAAGCAAAATACATAAGAAAATAAAATATACAGCCTTCCTCAACTCTACATATTTTCAGCTATTACTCTATTTCTAGCTGTATTAGTCCATACTTACTGTTGATACTAGATTTTCCACCACCACCTTAAAAGTATTTTTGCTGAGACTGTGGAGGTGGGACACACAGAGCAACCTGAAGTGGCACTGGTGGCTGGTGGCTGGTGTGGCTGAGCCATGAGCAAGGAGCTGCCCTAGGCTCTGAGGAAGTAAGGCACAGGAGGGGCTAACCCACTGCCAATGCTAGAGCCATGGAAATCGGCGTGGAGATCAGTCGAAGATCTGGAGTGCCATTAAGGGGAAATTACAAGACCTTACATTGATGAAGAACTTCCTGATAACATTATAGTAATGATGGCCAACAAGAAAGTCAGGACCAAATGACAGAGGACCTGTCCTTGTTCCTAGGGTATAACACGATTCATCGTTATGTCTTCATGGTGTATAAAGTGATAAACTTGGCTCTGTTACAACTGACGCCTCTAGTCTAAAGTCTTCTGAAACCAACATCTTTGATAATAATGTGTCTTCAAAAAGAGCAGTTACAGTCGGGGGGATGAGAGAAGGCATGAAGCTGCAGTGCTGCCCCTTGCGATTGCTAGCACTAGACCTGAAAAAAGAGATTCCAGGTTTCTCCTAGTTTACAGGTGCAGAAAACTAAGTCAGACTGACTTATGATGATGGAGCTGCAACCTGATTAATGTCAGCTATGAAGCCTCTGAGGCAGGCAGCACCCTCTGAAGATGTGATTGATACTAAGCCAGAACCAGATGACCTCATTGATGAAGACCTCAGTTTTGTGCAGGAGAATCCCTTATCTCGGAAAAAACCCTACAGTGACAGTTTCATATAATTCTTCTCACACTTCTATTGAAAATTGTCAACCACCTGCAAGTCAAAATGCAGACAGTGGTTCTCATTTAAACAAGCTGCAATTTCAGCAGCAGCAAAATGGTATTTGTGCCACCAAGCAACCTGATATACAGAACAGTCAGGTGTTATGAAACAGGACATTTTTGTGAACCATAAGTGCTTAACAGCTTAGAAGAGTCTTATAGACCCTTCTTTAGAAACAACTCAGAAAAAAATAAGTATTGAGGAAGAAAACTTTCAGACGAGGAAGTTGCTTGTGGTAAGTTCAACTGTTAAAGTAAAAAAAAATCCCATCATGTTGGTGAAAAAGAGGAGGAAGATGATGATTTGGAGTCTCATAGAGGAAGCATCCCTAGCAGTGTGTCAAGTGCCAGTAAAGCCTGAAAGGAGACCTTTGCTTCCACCTTCTAAACAAGCTAACAAGAATCTAATTTTGAAAGCTGTATCTGAAGCTCAAGAATCTGTAACAAAAACAACTAACTCTTCTAGTCTCACAGAAACAGACACTTCCAGTTGCTCCCAGAACTCAAACTTCTCAAGAAGAATTGCTGACAGAAATGGTCCAGGGGCAAAGGAGGACTCCCAGAATAAGTATCCCCATTAAAGAAGAGGAAACAAAGGGAGATAATAAAGAAAAAAGCCCAGGAACTCAACAGAGGCAGTTGTTATCCTGACTGGTAATTGAGCCAGTAATGGCAGAAACTCTGCAGATCAGTCAAGATTACTATGACACAGAAGCCATAGTCCATGCAGACACAAGATCATTTATTCTGAAGAAGCCAAAGCTGTCTGAGGAAATAGTAGTGGCTCCAAACCAAGAGTGGGGGATGAAGACTGGAGATACCCTTCAGGTACTTTCAGTACACCTTAGGCAGATGGGATCTTGTACCACCAGATAAACCTGCAAGTCCCAAGTTTATAGTGACACTGGATGGTGTCCCCAGCCTCCCAGAATACATGTCAGATCAAGAGGAGGACATGTGTTTTGAAGGAGTGAAACCTGTAAACCAAACTGGAACCTCAAACAAGGGACTCAGAGGTCTCCTCCACCCACAGCACTTGCAGTTGATGAGCAGGCAGCTTGATAAGCCAAATGGTAGCTTTTCAGATGATGAGATGAGTGAGCTGAGTGTGGTCCAGAAACCAGAAAGATTTTTGAAATGTTGCAAATACTGGCCTGCCTTAAAAATGGGGATGAGTGTGCTTACCATCAACCTGTTTCACTTGCAAAGCCTTCCTCAATGGTAAATTTACTGAAAAAATGTTTGTTCTTTCATCCAAATTGAAAATATGATACAAAATGTACTAAACCAGATTGTTCCTTAACTCATATGAGTCTAAGAATTCCAGTAGTGTCTCCAAAGCCAGCAATTGCAAAACCAGTGCCACCTTCTAGCTTCTAACTGTGCCATTATTTCTCTGCTTGTAGGAAAATGAAAAGTCCCTTCTATCATGCAAAACACTGCAGATGTAACACTCAGTGTACAAGACCTGACTACGCATTTTATCTTCCTTCAATGACTGTGCCAACACAACATTCCTTGAAATGGATTCGACCTCACACCAGTGAATGACACTCAGTCCTACTTGGCAGAAAATTGTGGAGTATCCACTCACTGACAAAAGTTATTCTGCAGAACTTGTCAAATCTTTGAAACTTGGAAACATTGCTTTCATAATATTGAGTTTACTGTCTACCTGAAGTGTCTAATTTTTCAAGTTTGTAAGTTTATTAAGTGGTTTTAACATTGGGTGTTTTTTTGTTGTTTGTTTTTGGTTATGAAAAGACCATTTAAGGAAAAGTTAAATTCTATTAAAACATTTCAGGCATGTTTGTAAAAAAAATAAAAAAAAAAAAGAAGCCAAAACCTCTTATTATTGACTTATTCTTAAATCTGACTCCACAGTTTTGCCTCATTTACTCTCTGCAACATGTTCTTTATTTTTTTGCATTCTGTTATGTGGTTAGTTCTAGGTTAACATTTATTAACCTGTCTTTCTAGCCACTTTTATTTTCCTTTATTATATTCTCTTCTTCATCCACTCTATAAATTCAGTGCTTCCAGGATTTCTAATTGATTCCATCCATTTACATGGCTTGAACTATCTCTTGTATATTTTAATGACTCAAATCATTATCCTCAGCTTCATTCTAATTCCTCAGTGACAGAAATATTTATTCTAATAATGACTATTCAAATGATGACTACCTTCACCACTCAAACTCAATGTGCGGCAGAAAGAAATCATCTTCTGAGATGCCATATCTCCTTCTTTTTTTTTTTTTCCTTTTTATTTATCTTTTCAGCGTAACAGTATTCATTCTTTTTGCACAACACCCAGTGCTCCATGCAAAACATGCCCTCCCATTACCCACCACCTGTTCCCCCAACCTCCCACCCCTGACCCTTCAAAACCCTCAGGTTGCCCAACCTCCCACCCCTGACCCTTCAAAACCCTCAGGTTGTTTTTCAGAGTCCATAGTCTCTTATGGTTCTGGTGCAGCCACTGTCTTCTAAGCTAGCCTTTAATTTGTAGTTGTGTCTTACTTTTTTTTCTTTATAGCCTTCCCCACTTACTGTTCCATTTGTTCAGCAGCTCCTATCCAAGGGGCACTTGGGTGGCTCAGTTGCTTAAACAATAGACTCCTGATTTTGGCTCTGGTCATGATCTCAGGGTTTTGAGATTAAGCCCCAAGTTGGGCTTTATGCTGGGCATGGAGCTGCTCAAGATTCTCTCTCCCTCTCCCTTGGCCCCCAACACCCCTCCTGATCCTATTCATGCACTCTCTCTCTCAAAAAGAAAAGAACTTCATATCCAGGATACAAACTTTTTTTTTAACCTTAATTACTATGAATAACATCTTAATTGATACTGTTATATCCCACTCTTAATGTCCTTTAGAAAATTTCTACTCTTATTAAAGAGTGATTGTTTTAAAATACAAATATAAATAAGCTATAGCACTAAACTGTAGAACAATCTCCTTAATGTATGATAAATATTATATCATCATCTGTTCTCAAACATGATGAAATATTTTTACTCTCTGGTCCCACCATGCATATTTGTTTGTTTTTGTCATCCTGAGAGCTCTTCCTATCTGTCTGGCTAATTTCCCCTCAGCCTATGGAATCTAACTCAGGTGACATTTCCTCCAAAAAGCCTTCCAAGTGGTAAGTGTAACTTAGGTAACTCAAGTGGTAAATATCAACTCTATGTGTTTTTATAGCATCTTGTTTCTGTTTCTGAACCAATGAATATAAAATGAATCATGGTATGTTTAATTGTTTGCATTTTCCCACAGAACCAGAAGTTTTGTTTTGTTTTATTTTTTTCTTTTTTAAATTTTATTTAAATTCTAGTTAGTTCACATATAGTATAATACTAGTTTCAGGAGTAGAGTTTAGTGATTTATCACTTACATATAATAGTCAGTGCTCATCACAACAAGTACCCTCCCTAACACCTGTCACCATTTAGTCCAACCCCCTACCCACTTTCCCTCCATCAACCCTCAGTTTGTTCTTTAGAATTAAGAGTTTCTTATAGTTTGCCTTACTATCTCTCTCTAAATCATTAGCTTTTGAAGGCAAAACACTGTTCATGTATATTTGTATTCTTATTTCCTGGAAATTTCCCAAGAAGGAGCTAAAATAAATGGACACTTAACAAATGAACGTTTAAGCAAGTACATATATTTCAGGATTCTGTGATCAATTTCTTGTACCTGTTATACAATAGTGTGGAATTGTGAAGGCATGACAACACCTATGTATCTTAACTCATGTTTCTATGAAGAATAATACATATTCAAATCCAACATAAATCCATGCTGAAATATCATCCCACATCTTTTTAAAAATGTCAAAGGCAACAGAGGATCACTGACTTATGTAAAAGAAAGTTTGGAAGTGATATTTCTTATAAACAAGACAAGATAACCTGATCTTAAAACTGTGTTTTTCTTTTGTTCTGCCTTCTGTGGTGATTTGACAGTTTCTTTAAGACAGATGGAGAAAAGAAATTAGTTTTCTGTTGGGTTGGATCAGCCTGCCCCAACTGGTTTGTAGAGGAGAAATATGTCTCTAGGACAAATGAATACACCTTTAAGAACCCACTTTTTCTTCCTTCCATCTTCATTCTTTCCTTCCTTCCATCCTTCATTCCTTTTTTCCTTCCTTCCTCCTCCCTCCCTCCCTTATTCTCCTACCCTCTCCTCTTCCTCCTTCTCCTCCCACTCCCCCTCCCTGCACCTGTCTATGTGTCCGTCTCTGTCTCTCTGTTTTATTTTACTTTCTTGATTCTGGCCTATGGTAACTCTTCAACCATCTCAGTACTATTTGTAAATATATAAATATGCAGGGGAAGAGTATTCTACTATAGAACATAGATATATTTAAGAGCTCTCACTTCATCTGTCATTAGGTATAAAGGAGCAGATTACAAAAGACTGAGAGAGTCCAACAGTACAGAAGGGCAGAAAAAATATCAAGTATATCTGAAAGTCACCACAAAATCAATTTATTACTACAAAGGGGTCATGTTTTGAGGTATATTAAATAACAATACATCCTGTTGGTTCTTTAATGTGTAAAAGACCATACATCAAAACATCAATGGGATTTTATGTAAGTTTACATTAGAGTTCTTCATATCATGCATATAAGAGAATGTAATCTGTTTAACACGGGAGGCAACAATGAAGTTGAACAGTCCTACATGTTATATAATGTTTACTTTTCATATAAAAATAAACATCTTAATAAGTTAAATTTTAGCTATCCATGAAAGGTCTTCTTTATACTCAGCATTTTATAATGGATGGTATGTTTAATTAATGAATTAGTCATATAAATACTGAGTGACTATAGAGTCAAGACACTGTACTAAGTGATAGTGATACGTAGGTAGAAAACATCCTTTGAAAAAGGATTTAATATAATTGAGAAGCAATAACAGATAGTTGAAATGTAGTTACTGCTTTAAAAACAATAGCATTATACAGAGACACCTGGGTGGCTCAGTGAGTTAATATCACTTGACTTCATTTCAGGTCATGATCTCAAGAGTCCTGAGACCTAACCCCTCCAGCTCTGTGCTCAGTGGGGAGTCTCCTGGAGGTTCTCTCTCTCCCTCAACTCTCCTCCTGCTCACATGATAGCATGCACTCTCTCTCTCAAATAAATAAATATTTTAAAAATGATTGTATTGTATGGTGATAATAGCTACATTTGTGGTGAGCATGACATAACCTATGGACTTATGTAACCACTACGTACACCTGAAACTAATGTAACATTGTGTGTCAAATATACTTCAGTAAATAAATAAAATGCAAGAAAATAATAATAATATATATAGTATTTATGAATATAAGTGTAAATTTTTTGAAAAAAATTTTGAAAAAAATTTTGAAATTTTTGAAATTTTGAAAAAAAGTTTTCAGTCCTCTGAAAACATAAATAGATACATAGAGACATGAGCTTCTAAAAGGAAATAGCCTAACTTTACTAACAGGTATTTTTTGAATGGATAGTCATATGAACTAAGATAATGGTAAAATCTAGAAGCTGAAATTTTTTTCCCTATTTGGTTACAAATCACAAGGGACTTACCCCTCCCGAAAAGGTGGTGCCATTCACTAATGTTTATCATAGTCCATGTAAGGAATCTGTTGGTTTATTGTTCAGAAATAAAACTATGTTAAAGTATGAAACCTTCCATTAAGCATAATTGAAGGGGGTGTCCTTAGTGATTCTTTTATCAGTTTACATACAATGCCATTTTACATTGCTATTCTCATTTGAATATGAATTACTATATAGCAAATTAATACTTATAGCCTGTTTTTTTAATAAACAAATATTGCTAAGTAAGAGCAGTATTATTTTTTTCATGTTAGAAATCTGCATAGAATGGTCAGTACAAAACCTAGTCATCATCCTGTGTGTCCTAATTACATGATTTTTCAAAATGAAGTGGATACATCTAAAAAATGGTGATAACATTTATATAATCACCATACTGAATGGTAAATATATATAGAGAGAGAGAAATTTATCTCTCTCTCTCTCTCTCTCTATATATATATATATATGATTTCTATACACATTTGAACGAGAAGTGAGGGGACACCTCGGTGGCTGTTAGTTAAGGGTCTGCCTTCAGCTTGGGTCATGATCCCAGGGTCCTGGGATGGAGTCCCACATCAGACTCCTTGCTCAGTGGGGAGCCTGCTTCTCCCTCTGCCTACACTCATCCTGCTTGTGCTTGCTCTCTCTTGCTCTCTCTGACAAATAAATAAAAAATCTTAAAAAATTTAAAAAAAAAAACTAGAAGTAAAGACATTTTACTGTATAATAAATGGATGTAATTTTATACAAAATTAAATATAGGTCCTTGTTAATTAAAGTAGTGGAAAATAGTGTTCTAATTTTAAACTTATTTAAAGTGTATTTTTAATTCACTACATTAACACAAGGTTTGAATGAGTGATTATACAGGCTTTATTATACACTACAATTTTAATTACCACAAATGTGTTTTTAATAAGATTATGATACACACATGCTATTTCACAAGCATAACATGGATATTTAGTTGGAACTGAAAAGTAACTTCACTAAAATCATAATTTAATCTTTTTCCATAAGAAGAATTTATTGTGTTGTTGATGTAATCTTATTTTTCCATAGAAATTATTTACTTAAAGCCCATTCCATGAAGTAAACTGACAGTAACTGGATGAGGATATGTTCATGATGGTTGGGAACCAATCCTTGCTTCTAGTAAACCTGGCTGCACCAACAACTGACTGAATAAATTTTATCAAGTGAAGTAACCTGTCTTATTTTCCTCATCTCTATATAGGAATCAAAGAAGCACCTAATTTATACTGTTGTTGAATAATACCTAAAATAAAATGTGTAAATGGCTCAGTGGCTGGTAGAGTAGACCTGTAACAAATATAAACTATAGATAGCTAGATAAAAAATTATAAATTTTGATGTACTAGAGATAAAGCTTAATTAGATTACTAAAAATAATTGAGAGGACCAATTTGTGCAATTTGACTTTTGGATTTAATTTGCGTATTCTATCTTTTTTTCTTTTCTTTCTTTCTTCTTCTTCTTCTTCCTCTTCCTCTTCCTCTTCTTCTTCTTCTTCTTCTTTTTAATTTATTTGACACAGAGTGAGAGAGCACAACAGGGGGAGCAGCAGAGGGAGAGGGAGAAGCAGGCTCCCCACTAGGCAGGGACCCTAATGTGGGGCTTGATCTCAGGTCATGATCTCCCAGAACCCCGAGATCATGACCAGAGCTGAAGGCAGACGATTAACAGAATGAGCTACCCAGGAACCCCTAATCTGTGTATTCTCTAACTGTAATCCTATTTCTCTACCCACTACAAATTACACTACAAAAAGATTTCCTTTTCAGTAACAATACGAGAGAGACAACATGATAGAGCATAAAAAATATGGAATTTGCTCATACACTGGGTCTAAATCTAAATGTAATACTTACCAATTTTAATACTAGAGAAGTCATTTAAAATTTCTGAAGTTATTTAAGACTTCAACCTCTTTTTCATAAAATATAATGAAAATAAATCTTGTATCCCAGAGATATTTAAGGGTTAAGTAAGAAATACATGAGAGGATATGTGTCATTGTTATTAGTTATAGTTTTCATTAAAATGAAAGCTCAAAAAATTTATACACAAAGCCGATACTAATTCAAAGTCCTTGAAGTATTTTTATGAATTAGCTTTTTAAGTAAAAATTATAATTTTATATGTAATTAATTTACACAAACAAAATATTTCTAGTTGTGTGGTTTGCTCAATAAATTACTGAATAAATGTTCTATAGTGTAAAGTTTTACAAAAAACATTAAAAAATGTGAAGTGTTTAAAATGAAGGAGGTATGTAATTTATGTTATTTTGAAACAGTTTTGTCTAACACAGATTTTCATGATTTTCAATTAGATTCAAAAGAAAAAAATCATTGTTTTAGTAAATAACTGAAATTCAATTGAAATTTTTGTAAGGAGAAATCCAAGAAATATATTTAAAGGAGTCACTTCACACATGTGTCATATACAGTCACTGACTTATTAGCTCTAATTAACTGAATGCAAAATATATTAAAGAATAGTTTTACTCCAAATCCATATTAGAAACTCACACTACTCAAAAAAAAACCAAAAAAACAAAAAACAAACAAAAAAAGCTACATTCAAGCTTCACATGTAGGAAATTAACACTTTATTCTTTGTCTAAATAAAGTTTTTAATAGACGTGTCCCATTCAAAATAGAGACTCTTAAATATGTATTTTACACTATTTTTATAAAATTAATTTCTCTTCATTCATAGAATCTGTTTTGCTATGTATTCTTGTATGTAATTTTTAGGCAACTATTTTGTAATGGCTTAAGGTAGATACATGAAAATATACCTTCAGTAAAAGACATGCCAAGTTTTTTTTTTTTTTAACTCTAATTAAAAAGAGTGTTTCAGAGGATTTCTGTTATTTGAAATATTTTGATATATTTCAAAACTCAACTATTAACTATTATTGAGAAACAGAAAATATTCCACCATAACATCCCTAAGTGCTTTTAACATTTCAACCTTAATTTCTTAAAGTAGGTGGAAATGTTGAACTAGAAAATAAAAGCAGACCACCACAGCTCAGTCATGAATCTTAACAGACTTTGTATTTCTTTAATCCAAACACCCTTTGGTGAAGGAAATATTGGTATGGGGTCAACTATTTGTAAGAGCAAGTTCAGTACCTCCCCAAGGCCATGTGCTTGATTGTGCCCTAAAGCCTCCAAGTTTTCCTTTCTTGCTTAAATTTCACGTATTCATACATTCACTCATTTATTCAATAAGTACTTTTAAGCATTAACATATGTGAGGAAGTGTTCTAGGTTATGAGGATATCAAGGTAAATAAGACATAAAATTTCTCTAATGTTGTTACAAGGATTTTTAAAATATTTATAACTGCATTACAATAGTATAATAGGAAAGAATCACATTACAAAATAGTGTAAGCAGTGACCATATCTAACTGAGGTTAAAAAATGAGGTGAAGCTTAAAGGCAGGACAATCTTAATTCATCACCCAATTGGACCAGCTCTTCCAGAACAATGACCGGAGCAAGCCAAAATTTATCATCACCCTCTTTAAAGGAGAATAGGATTATGAGGAAAGATAGAGAAGAGAAATGGAAGACCAAGGAATAAACTTGAGCCACTTCAAAAAGGACAAAGACCACAGCCTACTGGAACAATACTAGTGACTACCAAAGGACAGGGAGATGGAATTTTAACGGTATTGTTTACAAATGGCAGAAGAGCCTCTAGAATCATCTAGTTACTAACCTAACAAGTGTCTCTGAGAACTCTGAAACTATCCCACCCATGCTATTTATGGCTATGCTGCCTGATACTGTTTCCAAATTGTGATGCTGAATACTTCGTAATTATGTATATAGAGGACATAGTACAATATGGATTTGCTTCAGGTTTTGCCACACATCTGGGAAATCACATTCTGAAAGCACTGCGTTTTATATTTGTTTCCCCCCTCAGATATAACCTAGAGTAAACTCAGTTTTACTGTGGAAAAAGAAGAAAAATGTATCCTTCAAGAATCAGAACCTCCTTAGAATCTAGAGAAATAAAGTAAATGGCAATATTATTTATTCTGCTAACATAACCTTTAATTTGCATGCAAATTTTTAATTTTAATGTAATGAAAGTATCTGGTATATATAAATTTTATTTATATATATGTATTTATTTATATATTTTAGGAAAAATAAATCTAAAGTTGATAAAATAATGTATTTGATGAGAAATCAAAATGAGTTACCACTGAATCATAATGGAGTTTTATATTCAAAGTTAAAGTTGTCAAACTTTTTTCCCCACCTTGGAGCATCCACACACTACAGGAAAGCAGAAAAAGAACATCAGCTGTAAGTGCACATTTCTTTCACTCATATTGTAATGGCTACTAATCAGTTGTATGGCACACCTAGTCACAAAGGAGATTAAGAAAAAAAAGTGTGGCTTTATTACCAGGACTAAGAGGGAAGAGTGCTGCAGGAGGCTGTTTCAGTAACTCTGGAATAAGAACACATTTGGACTAAGAAGTGTAGGAATAAATAAATGAAAAATATTAAGGATGATTAATTTGTAGGGTTTTGTAATTAGTTCAATATGAAGGTGAAAGAGGAAAGACACTGAGACTTAGCAGTAGCAAATAAAGCTAGATATTAGATTAAGAATGTGGGGCACCTGGGTGCCTCAGTGGGTTAAGCCTGTGCCTTCAGCTCAGGTCATAATCTTAGGGTCCTGGGATCAGGCCCCACGTCGGGCTC
The DNA here is from genome assembly GCF_922984935.1 of Meles meles. Taxonomy (NCBI): domain Eukaryota; kingdom Metazoa; phylum Chordata; class Mammalia; order Carnivora; family Mustelidae; genus Meles; species Meles meles. The sequence continues at coordinate 83,147,209 of NC_060075.1, forward strand.
TCTGTTCAGCAGGGAGCCTGCTTCCCCCTCTCTCTCTGCCTGCCTCTCTGCCTGGTTGTGATCTCTCTTTCTCTGTCAAATAAATAAATAAATAATCTTAAAAAAAAAAAGAATGTTATTAATCAGTGACAAAAGCAAAAGTCATAAGCAAAAGTCTAAGATCCTTCGGGCAGAGGTACAATACACACACATACACATATGCTTACACGATGTGTGTGCGTGTTCTATTTTAAAAAAGAAAATTGTTATGGAAAACTATTTTAGTTCAGGATATTAAAGACGGATGCGTTAATCATCCATTTCTAATACAGTTCACAAGGTTCCCTCAGTATTTCATTTAAATCCCTTAAAATCAATGCAAAGGTTAAATTTACCCTTGCAGTCCAGGTAAGTATGCAGTAAGTAAATCATAACTGAACCTTGAAATCTTGAATTGCAAAGTTAATATACCTAAGTAACTGTATCTTAAATGAGAACACACCTTAACTTAAACTTTAAAAATACTTTGGCAAAGCTACTTCCAGCAATATTATCTCTGGCAAACCACACTTAATTTCAAACTCACAAACTTCACCTTTGGCAGTGTACACCTCAGCTAACCACCTCACCATGAGAGATTTAACCTCTGGTAGAAATCATGCAATCCAAATTTTAAAACTTCGTCTTCAAGGAATTGATTTGTAAGACACCATGGAAATCCTTTACTTAACCAGTAAATAATAACAGAAGTGGAAACACTACATTTATTCAGGTTTAAATTCCTCTCTTTTACTGATCTTTGTTCCAATGTCTAAAGAAAGCAGTAACACAAAAATTAGAAGGGAAATAAATCCAGTTTCTACTAACTATGTAGATTAGAAAACTAGTTATGAGTTTGATATTTTGTTATGTGACTAGTTTTATTAATTCTGTGAATATTATGGAGTGGAGATAGAAGAACACATCACGATATTAAGAATGTATTTTTAGGGGTTCCTGGGTGGTTTAGTCAGCTGAGCATCTGACTCTTGATTTCGGCTCAGGTCATGACCTCAGGGTCATGAGATAGAGCCTGGGGTCAGGCTCCTCACTCAGGTGCAGAGTCAGCTTGAGATCCCTTCCTTCTCCCTCTCCCTTTCCCCTTCCCCCTGTTCACATGCTCCTTCTCTCTCTCAAATAAATATACAAATAAAATCTTGAAAAAAAAAAAGAATGCATTTGTATTAATTGCTAAAAGAAAACCAGAAATAGTGCCCTAAAATTCGTTTATCAGTTCTGATTGTGTAGCCTTTTCTCCTGATGTTGATTGTCTCCACATGGCTATTTACCCTAAATTTCTTGGATAAGTGATATCTTGAGTAAGATCCAAAGTCATTTTAGAATCTTGGACTCTATTCCAAAGCACAGCATACACAGTTACCAATAATGCAAAGAATTTAAACACAAATTTCTTGAGAAGCCATATCTTGGATTAAATTGATCCTTTTTTTATTTCTAGTCTCAAATATATATATATATACACACACATATATATAACTTCATATATATAACTTTATATATATTTATATATATTGCTTTATATGTATAATATGTAAATACATATATATGTATTTTTAATAGGGATCTGTAATATTTTAAAAAGTTTACTTGCAAATTATCAAAGACATGCAAATATAACTGACAGTAAGTTAAAATTTTGAAAAATCATCCCAAATGACTAACACTGTTGAGGGGGATATTTAAGTAAATTGCTGCTAACAATTTATACTATAGCAAGCTATGTGGAAAACATCCTATCTTCAATCTCCCAGCTCAACAAAGAACATTTGTTCTTATTTCACTGAAAAAATGCAGATGATCAAACAGGAAACATCCCATATTACAATCTATAAATTTATCTCTATCTATTGCAATATTATTTTGCCTTTCTCTCTGGTCAAAAGACAGACTCTCTCAGCTTCTATGTAAAATGAACCCACCACTGAACCATAGCTCACATATTACTTATTCTTTTGCTTGTACCATAGATTTTCCTTCCCTGCTATATCATTACCACATATCTATGATCCCTCAGAAATTCTCCTATGTTAAGATAATAAAGTCCCACAGACCTCATATCATCCTGTTAAAGCCTCTAGTTACAACTGCACTAGAACAGAATCTTAAAGGTGTTCTCTATACTTCCTCCCCCAGTGTCTCACCTCTAAATTTCTCATCTGCCTAATCCTAGTTTCATTCAAAACATTTTCCTAAAACTTGTCTTGATGGGTTATTAATGACCTTCATTTTGCCATATTGAATTTTCACTTCCCATTTCTTTTCTTAAACTACCACAACCATTTGATATTGTTGATAATTCCTTTTATGAATAGTTTTATATTTTTTTTCCATTTTATTTATTTTTTCAGCGTAACAGTATTCATTCTTTTTGCACAACACCCATTGCTCCATGCAAAACGTGCCCTCCCCATTACCCACCACCTGTTCCCCCAACCTCCCACCCCTGACCCTTCAAAACCCTCAGGTTGTTTTTCAGAGTCCATAGTCTCTTATGGTTCGCCTCCCCTCCCCAATGTCCATAGCCCGCTCCCCCTCTCCCAATCCCACCTCCCCCCAGCAACCCCCAGTTTGTTTTGTGAGATTAAGAGTCATTTATGGTTTGTCTCCCTCCCAATCCCATCTTGAATAGTTTTATAAATTGATTTCTATAATTCTTCACTCTACTAGGTTTCCTCCTGCATCAATGCTTATTTTTTGTCTCCTTTGCTGACACCACTCTCTTTTCCACTTAGAAATGCTGATTCCCTCTGTCACAGTATAGTCTCTATCTACTTTTTGGCAGTCCAATTACTCTAAAAATTTTTTTAGGCAGTCCAATTACTCTAAAAATCTCATAGACTTACAGCTCCATAATCAAGCCATCCTTTTAGGTCTGGACATGAATCTTCTTGGTTGGCTTGGAAGGGCTGAGGAATGGGGAGAAGAGAGGTGATAGAGGAAAAAAAAAGAGAGAGAGCAAGAGAGACAGAGTGAGAGACAGAAATTGGTTACACTTGGCACTAGGTAATCAGAAAAAGTAGCGGGGAAAAAAGTTCCCATTCCTGTGGGGCAGAATGTTCATTCTCATTAAAAAGTTGTTTGTGTTTCTGGAGTGTAACACCTCCCTTATCCTCTCCACTGAATCATGCATGAAGTCTATGCACAAGCACAGTTTTGAGTGAGAGAGGTTATCTTTGTGGACATTAAGAAAATGGTCTGAGTTCCACAGCTGGGTCCCTGTGAGGCCAAATACAAGTTGCATATGGGGAAAAGCAAGAAAATCTATAAACTAAGCTAATTAAGAAGAAGTAGAAAAATAGAGCCAGAGGGACTATGATGATGTAAAGTCCTCTTGGGATTTTTCAGAGATGTGGGGAAAGAAACTCATATGAGTTAAACCTTTAGGGGTAGAGATGATAGCTAATTTCCAGATTACACATGTACATTCCCATCTGGAGGCTATTGTCAACAAGAAGAAGATATGAAATAAAAATCTGATGTGAAGTAAAATATCTAAGTAGTTTCTATTCTAATACTTGCTTTGATTAGTTTCTATTTAACATATATGCAAATAAATGGAATCTGAGTATAAAACTCAATAAGGAGAAATGGACATAATCAAAAATTTGTCATCATGTATCTTTTACTGGGTGTATAATAAAATAAGATGCCTTACACAAGACTGAGGATCAAAAATAGCTCTCTGAATAAAAATAGATGGTCTTAATCATACTTCACACATACCTGACTTACATAAATGAAGGCAGTTTAGCTTAATGTTGAATACAATATGAAAAAATAGGAGAAATATTTCATGTGAAAAGATTTCAGAACTGAAATCTAGAAATTAATGCACTTAAATAAATTTACCTTAGTGTTTGCTTATATATTATAATTTCATGCATTTTTTATGAGGTAAATGAATGCCAAGTTAATAAAGTGGCCTACAGCTTTTTCTTTCCTGAAATTCTTTATCAAAAATCACATTTATATGCAATGTATCATAGTGCAGTTGTAAAATAAGACAACTAAAGTCTCTATTTTACTATATTTCTGTCATCCAAAGGATAGTGACATCTTACATTCTTTAGTTAATAAACTACTTTGAGTTGGAAATGTTTACCAACAACTGACTTTCATTTATAAAGGCAGCACTCCAGAGGCTATTACTTCATAGATGTATTGACCTAGATTTTGGTTTGCAGCCATCAAATGCAGGGAGATGCATTGGCTTTGGTTTCAGGTTTCAAATCTTTCAACCTCATTTGGGCTTTTCCCATACAATGGAATTTTACATTAGAACAGCAAAGTAAAGCAAAGTAGACTATCTAATCACTGACTTAAACATTAGCTATTTAAACTAGCTAAAGTTAGGCTCCACTCAGACTTTTTTCAATGATTCTTAATCTCTGTATTTTAATTTTGAGATCTTCTCAGGCTGAGTAAAACTAACTCTCTCTAAATCATCCTTAAAGTCAAGAAAAACCTATCATATCTTAACCCAGGTTAATAATCAGGTTTTGAGACTGCTCTCCCCAGACACTTAAATTTCCACTTGCTATTGTATCACCTGCCTTTCTGCTCCTGATTGGACTATAAATTATGTGATTCCCTGCTAAGCTGTGAGACTGTTTGGAGATAAAAAGCAGTATGAGCTCCTTGTGCTAATTTCCAGAACAGTTTCAGGTTGTCTTCCTTGCATTTCTCAGTAGAATTTCTTAGTGTTTAGGGTTCCACATTCCTCACAGGTAGGGAGGGAAAAAAAATTAGCATAACATATTTGCCATTATGGAGTCTTCTTAAATGTCATTTAAATTTTTTTATTATTTAAAAATATATTATTTTATGTTATCAAACTAATCATAAGTAAATTGGTTATAGAAAGTTTGGACAAATAGAAATGCATATAAAAAAGTTTAATTAGTTTTCTGAGGCTGCTGGAAAAATACCACAAATTTGATGGCTTAAAACAACAGAAATATATTCTCTCACAGTTCTTTAGGCTCTAAGTCTGAAATTCAGCAAGGCCACACTTCCTCCGGAGGTTTTAAGGATGAATTCATTTCCTTCATTCCTCTTCCAGCTTCTGCTGGCTCCAGGCATTCCTTGGTTTATGACCATATCATAACCTCTGCCTCAGTGGCCATGTGGCCTCCTCTTCTGTGTCTGTGTAGTCTCCCTCTGTTTCATTCTCACAAGAACTCTTGGCACTGGATTTAGGGGCCACATGGATAATTTAAGATGATCTTGCCACCTCAAGATTCTTAGGTATATCTACAGATTCTTCTTCCAAATAAGGTAACATTTAGAGGTTCTAAAAACTAAAATGTGGGTTGATCTTTTAAGATTCCACTATTAAATCCACTATAAGCAATTAAAATTTTAGTTCATTTTCCCCAATCTTACTTTCTCTAAAAATCTCTTGTTGCTGACTTCAGACTACATAGGGCTTCCCATGAACAAAAGAAAACTAAATAATATATGTTTAGGAATATATTCCTATTTTGGTAAAACTCATTTTCTTTTAAGATTTTATTCATTTGTCAGAGAGAGAGAGAGAGAGAGAGCACAAGCAGGGAGAGAGGCAGGCAGAGGGAGAAAAAGACTCTTAGCTGACCAAGGAGCCCAATGCAGGACTTGATCCCAGGCCCCTGAGATCATGACCTGAGCCAAAGGCAGACACTTAACCAACTGAGCCACCCAGGCATCCCCTAACCTCATTTTTAAAATAAGACATAATAGAGAAAAATCTAAAATTTAAATCCTTGAAAGGAATAGCATGGAGACAAGGATATAGGATACACACACACACACAATAATATTACTCAGCCATAAAGAAGAATGAAATCTTCCCATTTTCAACAACACAGATAGAACTAGAGGATATTATGCTAAGCAAAAAAAGTCAGTCAAAGAAAGAAAAATACTGTGTGATTTCACTCATGTGGAATTTAGGGAACAAAACAGATGAACATGGGGGGAAAAAAGAGAGGCAAACCAAGAAATGGAGTCTTAACTAGAAACAAAAAAACAACATTGCTGAAGGGGAGGTGGGTGGGAGGATGGGTTAAATAGAAGGCTCATATAGCACATAGAACATTAGTAACAATGGCTTAGCTCTAAAATTGAGCACTTGGTTCATGGGTATATATTTCATTATTACACTTCATAACTTATTTATATTACATATAGTCTTGAGTTAATGAGTTATTAGATAATTAAAGACTTTATAAGGATTTTTATAGGATGCTCCCAAAGTGGTGATATACTGATATCATTAAGATAGCATTAAAAGCACCAGTCACTCTACAGAGCACTGTTCACGTTGAGTGAAGTATTAAAAACAAAACCAAAATCTTTGATACTTGGAAAAAAACAGATAAATTTGTCACATTTTAATTCATTTATTTATACCCCATTATTTTTCTTTAGGATTGTTTTGAAATTTTTTAAACATTTATTCTTTTTTATGTATTTCAGAAAAAGTTCATCAAGCTTACTTTCTCTAAATATTTGTATTTTGACTAGAATTGCCTTAACTCAATACATAGTTCTAAAGAAAATTATCATGAAAATTTTGACAACATTCAACAGAAATATAAATTAGTTCTCCATAAATGTCTTGCACATATTTTGATAGATTTACCCCTGGTGCTAGTTGCTTGTCCCTGTCGTCTTATTATCTCATAGGCTTCTTTTATTTCATCTAATGTATTCTTCTATTTTTCTATCTGTAAAATATCATTTTTAGTAGAACAATATACCATAATTGTTTTTAATAATCAGAAGATTATATGTTTCTATGTGTTCATGTAATTATCTTTCTATATATAATCAGGATATTTTTAATTATAATCAAATTACAATCAAAACTAGCTCAAGCAAATAAGCAATCTATTGATCCCATAGTGGTAAATTCCAAGCTAAAACTGTCCATTGAAAGTACTACATTCAAAAAATGATCTTGGGCTCCTTCTTTCCATTTCTAGAACTTTACTTAATTTAATAAATTGTGTTAGTAAGTGTTTTGATCTAAATTAATGAAAAGTAGTTCTATTTTTTTTGTTTTGTTTTTTTTCCTAATATATTTTCCTGGGTTTGGTTTCAGAATAGTGTTGATCTCCATCTAAGTTGCAAAACAGATCTTCCTCTTCAACTTTCGAGAAGACTTAGTGTAGAACTGGCAGTATTTCTTCCTCAAATGTAGACTTCCTTATTGAAACCATCTGAGGCTGTAGTTTTCTTTGGGGATGTGTTTTAACTTCAAATTCATTTCTTAAAAAGATGTAAGGATATTCAGGTTATAACTTCAGAGAGAGAGCTCTCTTATTTCGTACACTTCTAGCAATTGCTCAATTTCGTCTAAGTTAGATTTAGTGACAGAAAGTTATTCTTAATTTCCTTCTTATTCTTTTAATATCTCTAAAATCTGTAGTGATTTTTTTTCCTTTATCAGTCTAGCCAACTGACTAAGGGTTTATTAATATTACTGATCTCCTCAAAGAAATGGCTTTTGGTTTCATTGATTTTTCTCTACTTTTTTTTCTGTTTTCTACTCTCATTTTTATTTCCTTCCTTTCACTTTGTGTTTAATTCATTCTTCTTTTTCTGACCTCTTAATTAGGCAGAAACTAAAGTCATTGTACTAAGACCTTCATTTTCCACTCTATATGATCTGGTGCTATAAAATTTTCTCCAAATACTACTTTATCCCTTCCCCATAAATTCTGATATTTCATATTTTCATTATCACTTAGTTAAAAATAGTTTCTAATATCCCTTTTAAATTCTTCTTTGGCCCACAGTATTAACATAGTATTTCTTGTTTGTTTGTTTCCAAATTTGCAGTGGTTTTCCAGATATTTCCTATTTATTTGTAAGATAATTCCATTGTGATCACACAGCATGTTTTATTACTAAAATTACTTTAAATTAATTTAGACTCATCTTATGGCCCAAGATATGGTGCATCTTGGTAAATGTCCTGTATGCAATTGAAGAGAATGTGCATTCTGTTTGAAATGGAGGGTCTACAAATGACTATTAATTCAAGTTGGTTAATAATGTTTTTTCAAGTCTCTGAATCCTTGCTGATTATTTCTTTACTTGCTCTATCAACTACTCTTGGTTAATATCACCAACTATACCTATTTATTTGTCTAGTAATCTTGTAGTCATATCATTTTTTCTTGGTATATTTTACAGCATCATTATTAGGTGTATCAACACTTGGAATTACGTTCTCTTTAAAAACTGACCCTTGTATCTTTAAAAATGGGACCCTTTGTATCGATGGTATTATTTTTGCTATAAAATCTACTTTGTCTGATTTTTTTAATAGTGTTAGTCTAGTAAATCTGAACTTAATGGTGTCATTTAAATTAGGTTTATTATAAAAAGCATACAGTTAAGTCTGATTTTTTTCCCCCAGCCCATATTTGCCTTTGGATAGGAGCATTTGGACCACATATAAAATGCAACTATTGATACAGTATGTTTTAAATCTGCTGTCTTACCATTTCTTTTTTATGCTATATTATTCTTTTCTTTTCTAATTCCTTTTTTACTTCCTGCTTTTAGATTAATGAATATTTTAATTGGTTCTATTTATCTCCATTATTTGTTCAGTAATACTATTTTTGTTATTATTGTGATTGCTTTAAATTATGACATACAATTTAACTTAATACATTCAAATGATACTGTACCACATACAAATGGTATTAACAAGCTTACAAGAGTGTACTTCATTTCTTCCATCCTCACATTTATACTATTATTACCATACATTTACCTTTGTCATGTTAAAACCACACAGTGCATTGTTACTAAATCAGTCTATTTTTCAAAAGATGTTAAATATTAAGAAAAAAGTTACCCAGCTTGTTACCAGAGTTCTCCATTCCTTTGTGTGGCTCCAGATTTACATCTAGTACCATTTCCCTTATACCCAAAAACTTTCCTTTAACATTGGTTTTAGTTTAGGTTTTCTGATGAATTATTTTGCTTTTTGATACCATTTTTTATTATTACTATTTTGTCTTCATTTTTGAAATGGGTCTAGAATTCTATCAATTTCTTTCTTTCTTTCTTTTTTTTTTTTTTTTAAAGATTCCATCCATCCACTTGATAGAGAGAGATCACAAGTAGGCAGAGAGGCAGGCAGAGAGACAGGAGGAAGCAGGCTCCCTGCTGAGCAGAGAGCCTGAAGTTGGGCTGGATCCCAGGACCCTGGGATCATGACCCTAGTTGAAGGCAGAGGCTTTAACCCACTAAGCTACCCAGGCGCCCCTAGAATTCTAAATTAACATTATTTTTCTTTTGATACTTTAAAGATGTTGCACTGTTTTCCTGTTTGCATTGATTTCAACAAAATATCTGCTCCTTAGCATGTAATTGGTCTTTTTTCCCTCTTGTTGCTTTATGTTTTTTCTCTTTATTACTGATTTTAAGTAATTTCATTTTATGGTGCCCTGGGGCAGATATCTTCATGTTTATTAAAGATGGGATTAATTTAGCATCTTGGATCTGTGAGTGTATCAAAATTAGAAAAGTTTCTGCAACTATTTCTACTGTTTTCTGTTTTTTCCTTTTACCTCTCCTTTTCCCTCCTTTGGGGATGCTAGTTATATACAGTAGTAAATGCTTAAAAATATTCTCAGTTCACCAAGAAACTTTCTTTTAAATTCATTTTTCTATGTGTGTTTCATTTTGGATAGTTTCTACTGCTATGACTTCAAGTTCACTAATCTTTTCCTCTGTATGTCTAATGTTTTAATATGCCATTAATCTAATCCAGTATATTTTTAAAATTTCAGGAATTGTAATCACACCTTTAGAAATCTGACATATGTCTTCTACACATCTTCCATGTATCTATTTAACAAGTTCAACTTTTCCTCTCTCTTCTAGAACATGTGAAATACATTTATGACTGTCATTTTTCCTTGAATGTTTTTCTTTCATCTGTTTCACTTACAAGTTGGTTTCAAATAATTGATATTTCTCTTCATTATGGGTTGTATTTTTCTTCTTCTTTGAATGCCTGATAATTTTTTACTGGATGACAGAGATTGTAAATTTTACCTTGTTAGATATTCATTTCTTTTTGTATTCCAAAATGTTGTTCTATACCGTAAGTATATCACGTTGAAACGGTTCAACCATTTTTGGATCTTGCTTTCCCCCTCTCTCCTCCATGAATACTGGCTATACTTTGAGAATCCTGGTGTAATCAATGCTGCTTCTTCCACTTATATCTCATCCCAACTCAGTCCAAATGAGAACTTTAGGAAATGTGAAACTGAAGCATGTCAGAAGTTATCACCACTCCATCTACCTTATTACCATCTGACTGGTGAGTGATCAAATTCCAAATTCTAACTTAAAGGGCTGCTTTCTAGGCTCTGAAGAACCAGCTGTTCTAGTTTGGGTTCCTTCTGAAAGCCAAACTCGAGACAAGAAGGTAGAAATACATAGTTTATTGGAAAGGCAATCTTAGAAAATGGGAGGACATGGGAAAATTAAGATGAAGAAGAGGTGAGTGACAATAAAGACTGTTACCAAGTTGGTTAGTACCGTGAGCAACTGAGAGACACTATCCCTTGGGTGACCATCTGAGGTATCATGTAGAACTTGCCACAGAATTAATCCACCAAAAAATGAGGAGGCTGGGGCACCTAAATCCCCATTTGCATCCTTCATTATTTGAAGGTTGTCCCATGGAAATTAATTCCCGCATTTCACGATTGTGCAAGCCTACTGGTAAATGACTTTTTTGGGGTGGAAACAGAATAGCTAGTTGTGGAACACTGACAAACACGTATGGAAATGTCCATCAGGTGGGCCAAGGAGATGTGATACAGTGCCTCACAAGTGCCTGCTATAGCATTTTATAGATATGTGAAGTGGAGACCAGAGGAAATAGCTAAAAGAGTTGAACATGATCTGGAGAATAGAACTTAAGGAGTTGGGTATGGAAAGAGGGAGCATTAAAGGACTTCATTTTTTTTAACTTAAGCTCTAGAGAGCAATTTGACTTTTAAAGTATGCGTATGCATTATTTTAACCAGGGGCACCTGGGTGGCTCAGTGGGTTAAAGCCTCTGCCTTCGGCTCAGGTCATGATCCCAGGGTCCTGGGATGGAGCCCTGCATCGGGCTCTCTGCTCAGCGGGGAGTCTGCTTCCTCCTCTCTCTCTCTACCTGCCTCTCTGTCTACTTGTGATCTCTCTCTGTCAAATAAATAAATAAAATCTTTAAAAAAAAAATTAAACTGGATAGTTTGCAAATGCAGGAACTATGGTCTAAAACATGGGGTTAAAAGTTTAACTATTGCAGCATCTACTGCTTAATTTTTCCTTTAATATATTTTATTTTTGTTCTATTTTTTTCCCATTGCTTTAGCTAAGACATAATATCTAGAAAGGACAGGTTCTTTTTACGTTCTCTTTTAACAGATGGTTTTGAGTTAATTTGCTAAAGATCTACCCACAAAATCTTGACTCACTGAAGAAGGGTGGAGATTTTCTGAGCTAAGAGAGGTTGTTTTCTCTTCCACCTCTCTGAGGCAGCTCCTGCAGCCAAACCTTAAGGCCAGAATCAGATGATAGGAATTCAAAATATGACTTCACTCTGAGCTACAAGGTCCAAGACCTCCAGTAACTGCCAGTTTTACTGAGTTACTAATAGTTGAGGAGGCAAACAATGGTTTTTTTTTGTTTTGTTTTAATGAAGGTTAAATGAGAACTGCTGATACCACATTATGAAGTTTTCTCTTTCTTTTCACGAGAAAAGTGCATATTTATTCCTGAAGATTTTTAGTTGCTGACAAAAATTCAAATGCTGAACTCAGAAGTAATTTAGCATCTTATTATATTGCTCTGTAGTGTTCTACACATTATTCTCTGAATACAGCCAAGACTATACCTTTCCTGAGAATAGGTTTTAACCTCTTTCAGCTCTGTGCACATTTTCTAGCCAAGGCATTATAATTATTGATAATTACTGTCTAATAATATTAATACCTAATTTATAATATTTTCCAGAAATAGTAATGTAATCACTATTAATTAACAGTAATGAATGGCAATGTTTTAAAGACAAGAACTCCAGGGTCTTCTATAGGATTCTAACTTTGCATTTTAAAAAGCTCATTCTTGGTAAAATGTGCCTTAATATGTGTTTATTGTCATAATATGTGTTTAGTGTCAATATGTGTTTATTGTGAGGGTTTCAAGGCAGCAGTGCAGTTGGGGAGATGAAAGGAAGATACTTTGGACAGGTGGAATTGTCCCACTCCTCACATATCCCACCACAGTGAATTTACCCTACTTTTTCTCACTGATGACTGCCACTTTCCAGTAGGATCACTTCTATGTAATTACATTCTCACATATACTTTTGTATCATCCATTCCAATATATGTCCTTCAAATAAGAGAAATAGCTGTTTCACAAAACTTTTGCTATATATACATCATATCCATAGAATTTCCAAACTGAAACAAAATTTACAATGAAATTCACTCACTTTTTTCCTTAATGAGGTAACCATAGCCCAGTCAGAAAAATAAAATTAATCTCCCATTAAGAGTCTGGTGCAGAGTTGATACTTGAAATGGACCACCTGATTTCTAATTTTAGTTCTCATTATAGTCATTGATGTATTTTTTTCCTGGATTTAACTAAAATTCATTTATTCACTGGTGAGCTTGACAACAAGAGCAGACTAGGTGATCTGTGAATTCCATTATTCTGTGTATAGTGTACATATAAAAAGTCAATTCTGGCTGCTAAGAAAGAGGTAAAGATACTGGTAATTTAATAATGGATGATTTCTAAAGATAAATTAGTAATTGTTCATTCAAGAAACAACAATGAAATTATAGGTAACCATTTTTAAGAGAGCAAAAATTAAAATTTTACTATTATATTCAAAAGATTAGAAATTTTGAAAATAATTATTTTAAGAAAACATATAAAGTATGTAATTAGATGAATACTGAGTTCAACTGAAGACTCAATTCACAATTTTTTTGTTCTGTGTTTTTTCTTTTGTTTCATTAAGCTATTTCCCAGCAGTTAAATTATAAACTGTTGTATAAGAATTACTTAGAAAAAAATTCAAGAGAAAAAATAATCAAAATATAGAAATTGTTAAAAATGTCTGAATTTTTCAATAATTTTCTGTATTTTAAAAAAAAATGCATTCATTCCAAGTTGGCATAAGGGCTGCAAAATGAGATTTTTTTAAGTAACATAATTTTTAAAAATAGTTGGAGGGACATCTGGCTGGCTCAGGTGGTTAAGCGACTGCCTTTGGCTCAGGTCATGACCCTCGAGTCCTGGGATCAAGTCCCGCATCAGGATCCCTACTTGGCAGAGAATCAGTTTCTCGCTCTGATCCTCCCCCTTCTCATGCTCTCTCTCTCTCTGTCAAATAAATAAATAGAATCTTTAAAAAAAAAATACTTGGAAATGCTACACTAAATATCCCTACTGACTCTGTTCACTTATTTTCAGTTTCAACAAGCTGTTTCTTTCCTAAAGGTCATGGTATTACGTATTTGTCAAAATTAACTATTTTGAAGTAAATATTATAACTAAATAATTCTACTTCATTTTGTGAAAGTACTAAGATTATTCAATGAGGGGCGCCTGGGTGGCTCAGTGGGTTAAAGCCTCTGCCTTCAGCTCAGGTCATGATCCCAGTGTCCTGGGATCGAGCCCCGCATCAGGCTCTCTGCTTGGCAGGGAGCCTGCTTCCTCCTCTCTCTCTCTCTCTGCCTGCCTCTCTCCCTACTTGTGATCTCTATCTGTCAAATAAATAAATAAAATCTTTAAAATAAATAAAAAAATAAAATAAAATAAAATAAAAAAGATTATTCAATGAATAGTATATAATTATTTTTAGCCTTTGGTCGATAACTACAGATTTCATTAATCACCTACTCAAATCACCTCCTAGTGATTTAAAATAATCATGGAGTAGATAGTAAGTAAAGTACATGGGAGGTGATCATTAACAAGGCAGGAAATTGTTTTATATGTGCCATTAAAGTGCCAATAAATATATACATATAGGAATCTATGAATCAGGCAGGAGTCTTATTTTAAGGAATAGCAACCAATATTCACAAACAAAAGGAACAATAATTTACTGTATCAATATCAAGTAGCTTGCGGCATTGATAGACTTGACAATGTTTTAGTCAACAGGAGGAGCTGGGAGTATAGCCAAGACCAGATCCAGGAATCATCTAATTAATATGCTATCAGAAGCAGCAAAGATGACATTTCTGCCACTGGGCACTCACTGCCATTGCTGGGCTCACAAAGCTACCATAGGTTTGTTATGCAACTGCATGCTGTTATTAATCACCACCACTGCCATGAATGGTTTTGTAACTGTTTCTACAACTTAGTACCACAAATTTAAGATCCAAAGCCTCCAGTGAGGATCTAACTGGCCAAGTGTAGGGCACATGTCTATGTCCTAGTTTGTCATGGGTGGGAAGAGGCTGTATTTGTCTCTCTTGGCTTATTTATTTGCATAAGGAATATTTCTTCTCACCAAGAGTTACACTAGAGATATTCTCTCCAAAACAGAACAAATGTTCAGATGCTTGGTATAAATAAAAAGACAAATACTTGCATAGCATATCTGTGTTACACATATAACTGAAATTTCATCAAACTCTATCGTAATAAGAATTGTTTTTCTCATTGATATTTGTTATATGATTATTTCAGAAGATTTACGAGCTCTTCTCCTAGTCTATACCATTGATAAATAACTTTCATTTCTACAAATTCCAAGTAAGAAAATATAAAAATGTCAAAAATTCATTTTCTAAGTAAAAATAAAATTAGTTTTACTAAGCCTTACAAGAAAATAGAAGTATCTTTTTACACATTTATGTTATGGAAAGATGTCAAGGAGGATATCTGAAGTTATTAATTATGTCAGTAAAACTGAGAAACAGCACACACACACACACACACCTACATTATATATACATATGTATATATACACACATATATAGTATATTATTTGTACAAATTTATTATATGTATATATAATACATCTACATGTAGCACTTATATTCATAATATATATGTAACATTTTGAAATGTCAAAGTGAGTTTATGCACATTATACATTTTTATTACTGAAAAAATTAGAGAGGAAACTGAAGCTCAAGGACATGACATATTGTTACCATCAGAGCTGAGACAAGAAAGATTTCATTACCTCATTTAGCTCACTTTGCTGAATATTGTGGAAACAGAGTTAGTTCAGTTAGATCAGACATCCCATCTACCTTACCCAAGTTACACCTGTATCTCCTAAAGCTGCCTACAGTATACTTCCTCTGAGGATTTTAGAGGAATTCAAAACGTGTAATCAGAAGGAGCACCAATAAGGTCCAATCCCAGCCATTTCCGGACTTCAGTGGCCTCATTCTTCTGTGAATTTTTGTCCCAGTTGCAGAAAAAGTGAGGTTCGGTACTTCCCAAGAAGTATTATCCTCCATCAGTCCTTAGCCTTTGCACCTTTGGTGGTTCCTATTCCAGCTAGAAATATGTGGGCTTGTTAAAAAACTATGCGGTTGCCGCAGAGGTTCTTTCTTCTTACTTTTTACTTATATTTTTGTTGTGTTTTCCTATTTCTTTAACTTGAATGACCAAAAGACAGTTATAAATAACATTTTCAGTCACATCATGAAGTTAGGTAGGTTTGATAGCGTCTGAATGTTACCACTAGTCTAGACAAGGCCCTAATTACCCTT
The DNA here is from genome assembly GCF_922984935.1 of Meles meles. Classification (NCBI taxonomy): domain Eukaryota; kingdom Metazoa; phylum Chordata; class Mammalia; order Carnivora; family Mustelidae; genus Meles; species Meles meles. The sequence continues at coordinate 83,163,018 of NC_060075.1, forward strand.
CTCACTGTCATATGAAATTTAGAATTGGGTGTGTGGCAGACCCTGCAGGTGGGCTGACTCCATTATTTCCAGTCGGGCTTCACACTTGTTTCTCAAACTCCTCTGCAGCCAAGAATAGATATATGATATACTCACCAATCAGAGATCAAATCTGTGAGTTCATTTGAAAGTTCCTAGAGAGCTATAAACCTCCAAATAAAAGGCTTAATATGGTTACTATCTTTTCTTCTAATGACCCTTACCCTTTCACACTTCAGCATTTGACACTGCTTTCACCACCAGGGTTTCTTTGAGTAAACACTGACTATCATTGAATTTCCACTTGCTTTAAGAGTACAGAGCATTTCAGCAGCTCTATCTACCATCCTGTATCTAGACCTAACCTTGGCAAAATTATCAGTTGGTCAGGTTTTGCTATGGGGAACTCCCACTCATCTGCAATTCCTTATTTTATTCCCATAAGGACTTAAGTTTAATCTTTTCAGAATTAACATTCAGGACAATAACAAATAACAGTGGTTGACTGATAAGCCTTCAGTCATTAGCTTCACAAAATTTATTCCCTAAGCAAGCAGCTCCTGTACTGTCTATTCCCACAGTCAGCCTTGCTTGTTGGGCAACACTGCTGAGGCTTGCTTTTGATCACAGTCATTGAAAATTCTATTCAACAACAAGTTCCTCACTGTTTGAATTTCCTCTAAGGAGGAAGCAGTCTGTGGACCCCTGAGATTTAAATTCACCATTAAAATGAGGTTTTCTTCTTTTTCCCACTCTTGCTGCCAATTATTTCATGGTGGCATGTTTGGCACATTTGCCAGCCCCACAAGGCGTACAAATGGGTTCTCCATGGAGTTGAAATTCCTCCTTGTTGCCATTCCAAAAACTGTATGCTTTGAAAAGAATGTGCTATGTTCTGTAAATACCTCTCCTGATATTAGTTTATATCTTTGCTACTAAAGTTTGAACACTTTTTTTGGGGGGGGGGAGGCTAAATGCAGACACACATGAACTGAACTCCTGTAGTTTTAGTGTCTACATCTGGCATGCCTGCTTGCAGACACAGCTGAAATGACCTTTATTTATTTTTTCTCCTTTCATGACACATCAACAGCTGGTGTCCTAAAGGGATGGGCAAACCCAGTCATATTTTAAGCCAAATAATGTTTCAAAAAAATTTGTCAAGTATTTTGCCAAATGTCTAACCTCAATTTCTGTAAACCCTTGCATATTTGAAAATACTTAATCTTCATGTTTCTGAATAACATGTCTTTAACTCATCAAAATATTTTATCAGAAAAAACTATCATCCAAACAGCATATATCTTGCCTTTTCAATTAATTTGTCTATAAGATAAATTTATATATTATCTCACAAAATTTGGTTTGAGGCTCAAATTGCATTTAGTTCAAGGAAGTTCTAGACATAAAACAATACACTGATGTGAATGAAAGAGGGTTTTGTTTTGTTTTGTTTTTAATTCTAAGGGGAAGGAAGCAGTATTTTGATGCATATATGCAAAATTTAAAGCTACTTTCTCCTTTTTCCCTTCCACCTATCCTTCCTTTTTTTTCACCCTTTCTTTTCTCTTTTTCATTCTATAAAAATGGTATTTCTGCTATCTAATTTGCTCCATTTGTCACCTAATTTCTGGGATGGCATCCACATTCTGGTGCACATACACTGTACTTCCTGAAATTGTGTACATCATAACCTGCAAAGTTCTGAAGTTTATACCCAGGAGAAAATGTCCATGTCATAATTTAGTGTAAGATGGTAATGAATTTTAGTTCAGACTATAGTTACCTTTCTAATATTTATATATATCAAAGTGATGAGAAATAAGTAATAAATTATAATAGACATTGTTATAGATGTGAGATAATTTCAAAGGAAAGAAATCTCATACCAAACAGTGTAACTTTTCTAACTTTTTCCCTCTTGGGAAGAATGTGGAGGAAAAGAATAATAGATTATTGACCTCATGCAGAAACTTTTTGTTTCAGGCAAATAAGGAGTTTTATCCTATTGTTCAAACGTGGTAAAAAAGAAGTCAAGAAATTCCACAGAAAATCCATTTAGGCATAGATTGACCTTTGACCACTGAACTGCCTTCTATTGTTCTCTAGGAAAAGGAGAAATAGAATTAGGAGAGTCAGTTCTGGCTACATCATAAGAGCTTTCTTTTTCCTGGTGTTTGTTTTCTTTGGCTTGGTAGTGCACAGCTTCTTGTGTAAAATAAATCCCTTGGTAGTGTTTGTGTTTCTTGTATGTGTGTGGGACTATTTAGCTCAAAGTAAGTTCAAGACAAATCAAGAGTTCCAGTGTGTGCTGAACCTAAGCAGCCTTTACCTTGAACATAAAGAACATGGTCCAGCGGTTCAACGGGCCCTTCCAGCATTTCACCATTGATGCATGCAGAAATGCATCACTGAGGAATGCATCACTTCATTTGACATGGATCCTTGCCCAGAAACTTGGTAAATCTCAGTCCAAAAATTCATTCAAGAGTGTATTTGATAAGACACGGGTATTAGTGAATATGAAAAGGACCATAGGGAAGTTAAGCTTATCCGGAACTGTCTTAATCAACTTTTCCTCAGTTTCTGCCTTCTCTATAAAACACATTACATTGCTTAAAGTATTAAAAGTAAATCAGCTACTGCTAGAACTAATCATGAACACAAACAATAATATACAAGTTAACAGTAAAAATAGGAGACATGTGAAAGTAAATAAGGCACTGAGTGTTTCACTTGTCTAAAAAAAAAAAATTCTTTCTGGATTCATAAAACATATCCTCATGTGGAAATGAAATTCTCAACATGGCAAGAAACCAAGGAAATATTTCAAATGCATTATAAATTAGGTATATCAAGAAGAGAACATTCTGAATACCACAAATCCAGATATGGATTAGTGTGTGTGATTGTACATATGTATGATAATGAGAAAGGAGACAAAGCCAAACTAATTTTAAGATGATTTACCTATCAGTGTAAAAAAAGACTATATTACAAGCTTAATAATGTAATAATAAAAGTTTTATGTGATATTTTCCTTTCATATATTAAGCATTATTTTTATAAAGAGAGTTCATTTTATAATATATTTCAAGTAATAGGAATAGGAAGGGAAGAACATTTTATGGTCTTCATTATTATACCATATTCAGGGTAAGTTTAGAAAACAAAACAATTTGGGCAACATATAAATAGGTTACAAGTAAACCATAGGTTTTTTTATTTTTTTTAAAGATTGTATTTATTTATTTGACAGAGAGAGATCACAAATGGGCAGAGATGCAGGCAGAGAAAGATGGGGGAAGCAGGCTCCCCACTAAGCAGAGAGCCTGATGGGGGGCTCAATCCCAGGACCCTGGGATCATGACCTGAGCCGAAGGCAGAGGCTTAACCCACTGAGCCACCCAGGTGCCCCAAACCATAGAAATTTATGTCTCTTGTTAAATATACATTTTAGAAGAAGTAAATCGCTTTTACCCTTAGCTTTGGACTATGATATTAACTATTCATGCGGTAAATGGTCTCCTCATTTAAAGTAAAGAAAGTTCTGATATTTTAGACTATCTTCCCTGTTCAAATTTAAATTGGTAGTACAAATGGTTAAGAAATGTGGCCATAGGAAGACTTGAAGAATCTATAAATTTAAAGCAGTTTTAAAGAGAAGATTTTGTCTTCTCAGGAGATTCTCGGAGAATCCCTTCCATTGTTACAGTGTTCACATAATGTTTGCTGCTTGAGTTGGTTTTAGCAGGGTTCTAAAGCAAAGCAGAATTCTAAGGGCACTGGGTAAAACGAAGACTACCAAGTTACAACTTGTTTTGCCAGAACTAGTTTCTTAATAGGCTCTAAAATCTCCATCTCTTTCTTAAATAAAAATTACCAATGATCTCTTTAAGAGTAAACACTCATTTTGTATAACCCTCATTTGCTGAATTTTTAATATACCGACATAGCAGTATATAGAATGAATAACATAAAACTCAAGTAGTAAAATGTACTTCCTCTAGAATCTTCATTATGTTCAAACATCAACATAACTATTGCATGTTATAGGGACACTAATAAAGGGTGCCTGAGTGGTGCAGATAGTTAAGCGTCTGCCTTCAATTCAGGTCATGATCCTGGGGTCCTGGGATCAAGTCCCACCATCAGACTCTCTGCTCAGCAGAGAGCCTGCTTCTCCTTCTGCCTCTGCCTCTCTCTCTCTGTCTCTCATGAATAAATAAATAAATAATCTTTAAAAAAAAAACTATTAAAAAATATATGTTGGCTATGATCTAATTTAAATTTAGAGATATTGCAAGTTCTACATATACACATATTTAAATGTAACAATTTAACTTGTTTGGGTAACATTTAAAAGCTCTTGCATTTTTGGGAGTGTCTCGGTGGCACAGTCAGTTAAGCATCTTGTGATTTGGGCTCAGGTTGTGATTTCAGGGTCATGGAATTGAGCCCTGCATCAGGTTCCACACTCAGCATGGAGTTTGCTTGAGATTCTCCCTCACTCTCCCTCTGTCCCTCCCACACCATGCCTGTGTACTTTCTTCCTCAAAATAAGTAAATATATTTTTTTAACTTTATAAAAATAAAATAAAACCTCCTGCATTTTTTTCAGTTTGGGAGAGATTAGAGTACCATGGTTCAATTTACTAGCTTCAGTCTTTGACCAGCTGATTTGATGGTTATTCCTCAGTTTTCACTTTGCACTGGGATTAATATTGTTAACTGTTTGTATTCTATTAGCCAATCTTAGTTGTGAACCTATAATGTAAGAGTAACAGTGACTGGAAGACATAAGTACTTAAAAAGGAAGTTGTTTGATATGACCTAATTAATGTATAACAAGTATTCAATTTGTGCACATGAATTGTAATATTAAAGTTGACATGGTTGAGGATATTTTCACATTTAAAAATCATAAAAATCTTTGTCAGGGATGTAAATATGCGGTAGAAAATTTTGAAATTATACATTTCTTCCAGTTTTGGAATTCTGTGCTAAACAACTTGATTAAAAAAGAATTAATAAATCAAATTTAGGTTCTGTAATTTGTAAATTTCTGCCTATGGCACTGGGAATTATCTCTGTTTGATATATAGTTGTGAGTATACAAGACACCACTACCAGTCTCTTACTTCTCCAAATTTAGAAGAGGACAAGACGGACAGATAAGAAACACCGAATTAGGAGAAACTGATGACTAGATCAAGGTGCAATTAGGGGAGGCAGTACACCTGGCCAGTCTTCTGTGGACAACTCTCTGATGAATTTTGGTTTCTAATAAATGCTGTATTTTATGGTACCTCAAAAGACTACTGAACTTTATCACCTGTCCCAGGAGAATTTGTTGAACTACCAGCTGTTTTAACTGCTGGATAAAAGTATGCCAGAAAATGTTCCCTTGGAAAAGATGGTGTGTCAAACAGATCTTAATTTGTATTTATACCTCTTATTTGTTATCTGAACCTTGGGCAAGTGGCTTAATATCGCTTAATCTGTTTTCTCCTTTATAAAAGAGAATAATATTAACTCACTTTTTGTGAAGATCTAAAGAACATATATATGCATATGTATACACACATGTAAATGCATTAGACATGGGTTTTTATATAGAGTATGTATTCAGAATATGTTAGTGATTATTATTATGTATGTATTAAATCTGCTAACTTCCTTATGCCAATTATATTTTCTCTGTTATAAAACGTGGTGGTAACTGAATTCTGTTATTCTGGATTTGGTATTCATATATGGTAAGAGAAAAACAAACTTAAGCCTTGAGGTCCAATATAATCCTAGGCTTGATTTTTCCTAGCCATTGCCTCAAAAAATTATTCACCCTCTTTCTCCCTTCAGTGTAAATATGTGTGTGTGTGTGTGTGTGTGTGTGTGTGTGTGTGTGTAGTATATATTGTGAATATATTACCACAATATTTGTAGTTACCACAATAAGTGTAGTTAATAACATCTGTCATGAGAGTTATATTATTTTTTTAATGCTTATTTAAATTCTAGTTAGGGGACACTTGGGTGGCTCAGTCGGTTAAGCTGCTACCTTTGGCTCAGGTCATGATCCCGGGGTTCTGGGATTGAGTCCCGCAACGGGCTCCTTGTTCCACAAGGAGCCTGCTTCTCTCTCTGCCTCTGCCTGCCACTCTCCCTACTTGTGCACACACTCTCTCTCTCTCTCTGACAAATAAATAAATAAATAACTAAAATCTTTTAAAAATAATAAAATAAAATAAATTCTAGTTAGTTAACATATAGTGTAATATTAGTTTCAGGAGTAGAACTTAGTGATTCATCACTTATATATAACACCCTGTGCTCAACACAAGTGTCCTCCTTAATACCCATCATTCATTTAGCCCATCCTCCAACTACCCTCACCAACCCACATTTTGTTTTTTGTAGTTAAGAGTATCTTATGGTTTGCTTCTCTTCTTTTTTTCTTCTTCCCCTATATTCATCTGGTTTGTTTCTTAAATTTCACATGAAAGTGAAATCATATGGCACATGTTTTTCTCTGACTGATTTGGTTTGCTTAGCATAATACCCTCTAGTTCCATACACATTGTTGTAAATGGCAAGATTTTATTCTTTTTTGATGGCTGAGTAATAGTCCAGTGTGTGTCTATGTTTGTGTGGGGGTGGGGAGAGTTTGGACTACATCTTTTTTTCTTTAAGATTTTATTTATTTGAGAGAAAGAGAGTGAGAGAGTATGAGCAGGGGGAGGTACAGAAGGAGAAGCAGACTCCCCACTGAGCAGGGAGCCAGATGTAGGGCTTGATCCTAGGACCCTGGGATCATGACCTGAGCCGAAGGCAGATACTTAACTGACTGAGCTGCCCAGGCTCCCCTACAGACCACATCTTTATCCACTCATCAGTCATGGATATTTGGGCTCTTTCCGTAGTTTGGCTATTGTTGATAAGGCTGCTACAAGAGCACTGGGGTGCATGTGCCCTTTTGAATCAGTATTTTTTGTGTCCTTTGGGTAAATACCTAGTAGTGCAATTGCTGGATCATAGGGTAGTTTTATTTTTAACCTTTTCAGGAACCTCTTTACTGTTTCCCAGAGTAGCTGTACTAGTTTGCATCTCCACCAAAATTTTAAGAGGGTTTCCCTTTCTCCATATCTCCCCTAATATTTATTGTTTCCTGTGTTGTTAATGTTAGCCATTCTGACAGTTGTGAGATAGTATCTCCTCGTGGTTTTGATTTGTATTTTCCTGATGATGAGTGATATTGAACAATTTTTCATGTGTTCTTTGGCCATCTGAATGTCTTTTTCAGGAAAAAAAAAAAGTCTATTCATATCTTCTGTCATTTTTTTTTTTAATTTTATTTATTTATTTGACAGACAGAGATTACAACTAGGCAGAGAGGCAGGCAGAGAGAGAGGAGGAAGCAGGTCCCTGCTATGCAGAGAGCTCGATGTCTGGCTCAATCCCAGGACCCTGGGATCATGACCTGAGCCAAAGGCAGAAGCTTTAACCTACTGAGCCACCCAGGCACCCATTTCTTAACTGAAATATTTGGTTTTGGGGGGTGTTGAATTTGATAAATTCTTTATAGACTTTGAATGCTAACCCTTTATCAATAGGTCATTTGCAAATATGTTCCCCCATTCTGTAAATTGCCTTTTAGTTTTATTGATTGCTTCCTTTGTTGTACAGAAACTTTTTATCTTGATGAAGTCTTAATAGTTCATTTTTGCTTTTCTTTCCCTTGCTTCCAGCCATAGGTCTAGTAAGAAATTGCTATGGCTAATGTCAAAGAGGTTGTTGCATGTGTTCTCCTCTAGGATTTTGGTGGTGTCCTGCTTCACATTTAGGTCTTTCATCCACTTTGTTTATTTTTGTCTTTGTTGTAAGAAAGTGGTCCAGTTTCATTCTTCTGCATGTTGTTGTCCAGTTTTCCCAACATTTGTTGAAGAGACTATCTTTTCTCCATTGGATATTCTTCCCTGCTTTGTTGAAGATTAGTTGACCATGTAATTGTGGGTCCATTTCTGGATTCTCTATCCATTCCATTGATTTATGTGTCTGTTTTTGTTCCAGTACCATAATTTCTTGATGACATTAGTTTTGTAATATAGCTTGATGTCCAGAATTGTGATGCTTCCACCCTTGTTTTTCTTTTTCTACATTACTTTTGCTATTCGGGGTCTTTCATGGTTCCATACAAACTTTGGGATTCTCTGTTCTAGTTATGTGAAAAATGGTGTTCTGACTGAGACTGCCTCAAATGTGTAGATTGTTTTTAACAATATTTATTCTTTCAATCCATGAACATAGATTCTTTTTCCATTTCTTTGTGCCCTCTTCAATTTCTTTCAGAAGTGTTCTTTTTTGAATTTTATTGTGTTATGTTAGTCACCATAAAATGCATCATTAGTTTTTGAAGCAGTGTTACAAGATTCATTATGTACAACACCCAGTGCTCCATGCATTATGTGTCCTCCTTAATACCCACCACTAGGCTCACTCATCCCCCACCTCACTTCTTTCTAAAACCCTCAGTTTGTTTCTCCGAGTCCACAGTCTCTCATGGTTCATCTTCCCCTCTGATTTCCCCCAATTCACTATAGTTTTCACAGAACAGATCTTTTATCCCTTTGATTAGGTTTATTCCAACAAATTGGGCAATCTGGAAGAAATGGATAAACTCCTAGAAACATAAAATTACCGAAACTGAAACAGAAAGAAAAAGAATATTTGAAAAAAACCCTAACCAACAAAGAAATTGAATCAGTAATCAAAAATCTCCCAACAAACACAAGCCCCCAGGCCAGAAGGCTTCCCAGGGGAATTCTACCAGACATGTAAATAAGCGTTAATACTTATTCTTCTCAAAGTGTTCCAAAAAAACAGAAATAGAAGGAAAACTTCCAAACCCATTCCATAAGGCCAGATTTATCTTGATTCCAAAATCAGACAAAGACCCCACTAAAAAGGAGAATTATAAGCCAATATCCCTATTGAACATGGATGAAAAATTTCTCAACAAGATACTAGTAACAATCCAACAGTATATTTTTAAAAAATGTATTATTCACCATGATCAAGTGGGATTTATTCCTGGGCTATAGGAGTGGTTCCATATTCACAAATCAATCAATGTGATATACCATATTAATAAAGGCAAGGATAAGAACCATATGATCCTCTCAGTAAGTGTAGAAAAAGCAGTAGAAAAATACAGATCCTGGGGCTCCTGGGTGGCTCAGTGGGTTAAAGCCTCTGCCTTCGGCTCAGGTCATGATCCCAGGGTCCTGGAATCGAGCCCTGCATCAGGCTCTCTGCTTAGCAGGGAGCCTGCTTCCTCCAATCTCTCTCTCTGCCTGCCTCTCTGCCTACTTGTGATCTCTGTCAAATAAATAAATAAAATCTTTGAAAAAAAAAAAAAGAAAGAAAAATACAGATCCTTTCTTAATAAAAACCCTCCAAAAAATAGGGATAGAGGGAACATACTTCAACATCATAAAGGCCATATACAAAGACCCACAGCTAATATCCTCAATGAGGAAAAACTGAGACTCTTTCCTCTACAGTCAGGAACAAGACAGGGATGCCCACTCTCATCACTGCTGTTTAACATAGTACTGGAATTCCTAGTCTCAACAATCAGACAACAAAAAGAAACAAAAGCATCCAAACTGGAAGAACTCATCCAAAGGAAGAACTCAAATTTTACTCTTCACAGATGACATGATAGCCTATGTAGAAAACCCAAAAGACTCCACCAAAAAAATTTCTAGAACAGATACACAAATTCAGCATGAAATTCAGATATAAAATCACCATGCAGAAATCTGTTGCATTTCTAGAAACCAATAAAGAAGCTATGGAAAGAGAAATCAAGGAATCAGTCCCATTTACAACTGCATCCATACCCATAAGATACCAGAGTTATATTCCTAAATATGAAGAATTAAATATTTGAGAATAGGAATCCATGTTCTCCAATATCTCATGTGCCCTGAATAGCAATATCTTTTAATCCCTGAAGGAATACAGATAACAGGTGATGGTAATCTGATAATGTTGATAGCAATGGAAAAGTTGTGATGAGTGACTTTAGTTCATCAAGATTCATCTCTGATGAATTTATCTGTTTCTCTTTCTGCTCATTTATATTTATTTCTCTATTATTTGGATAGACAAATTTTCTCACTTTCCTTGGGTCTTACTCCCTCTTAGCTGACAATAATATGGAATTGCAATATATTTTTAAGCTCCTTAACATGTGTTTTAATAATTGTTTTATTACTTCAAATGTCAATCAAGCTTAATACATTTCAAGTAACTTATGTGAGAATGATTTTCTTACTCTTTGGGCCAGACATTTGAGATAAACAAAGCCCTTCAACCCAGGACATGAGTTTAAAGTAATTTTCCAGTGATAAACAACCAGTATTTCTTTGTCCTTACTTTTAAGAAAAATTGTTTATTTAGTAAGAGTCTTTACCAATTTCCATGTTATGATTCAGAAGGAAAACTGTGTACTATTTTATCATTTTGTACTATATCTTCATGTTTTAAGATAATTTAAAAAACAAAATACTTAAGCTAAAATAAAGAACCAGAGGTATTTCAAGCAAAAGAAACCGCAGAAGATCATTCGGGAGAACTCCTAGCCTTCAAGCAGGTAAATTTATTATTTCCGTATTAAAAATAAGGAGCCTACAAAGTAAAGTGTTCAGTCTGTTGACTTTTGCACAGTATTCAAAAATAATGGCACCATATTTTGATAGTCCATTATCTTATGATATCTTGATATGGAATTGATACTTGAGCATTCAGTCTGGAGCATTTACAATATATCAGATGGTTTGGTAAATAAAATATCAGCTCTTTGGTGAACCCTGTTAGAGCTGGTTGAATAAAATGTCCCAAAAGATATTTCTACCGGAATATATTAATGTGATGTTAGATCTCATAATGAGATCATCTATGTTTATCCATGTGGACCCTAAATCCAATGTCAAGTATCCCTATAAGACATAAAAGGATAAGACACAGATACAGAAGTCCAAGTCAAAGATGCACAGAAGATCAAGTCACATGAAGACAGAGGCAGAGATTGAACCTGTGCATTGGGAAACCAAAGAAGCCACCTGATGCTGGAAGAGGCAAGAAAGGATTCTTTCCTAGACCTTATGGAGGAAATGTGGCCCTGCAAACACCTTGATTTTTTTACTTCTAGCTTCCAGAACGATGAGAGAATACATTTCTATTGTTTGAAACCACCAAGTCTGTGGTAATTTGTCTTGGCAGCTCCAGGAATCTACTATACCCACCATCTGGCTTCTTCAAGTATAAGCCTGAAGAGCTAGATGAACATTGTTAAAGAAAATTATATAATGGAATTGCTTCTAATTCAAATTCATAGGTATTAATAGTAACAAACTTCAAATAAATACTCAACTCTATTCAGAAAATCTAAAATGTTTCTCACTCTTCCACACAGCATAAAGAAAATTCGCATCTCCTCTTCAATTATTAAACTTTATCTTCTCTATATTATTATCTATACTCATCTTTCTTTGAAAAATGGAACTCAAATCCCATCATCTTATATTTGTAAACTTGTAGACCTACTTGCATTAACAGACATTTCATCTTCTTCCCAGGTGTGACAATGGAGAATGCCCACACCCACCATCTTTTATCAAAGAACATCTATCCACATGTTCTCTGGACCCACTATATTCTTGCCTACCCAATGAATGAACTCTAGTTTGTATCCTCTCTTTTCAGCAATATCTAACTTTTGACCTCTTCTAAAGCATTCCAATAAACACCTAAATATGTTCTAATATAGACTATCTTAGAAAAACCCTCCATGGACCTCATATCTGCCTTCAACTCAAATTCTCTAGTAGTTTTCATACAAAAGATGTTGACTCTTGTTCATTTCCCAATAACCTTTAATGTACTTTAATCTGCCTTTTATTTCCACATTTTTAAAAAGATTTTATTTATTTATTTAACAGACAGATCACAAGTAGGCAGAGAGGCAGACAGAGAGAGAGAGGAGGAAGTAGGCTCCCCGCTGAGCAGAGAGCCCGATGCGGGGCTCTACCCCAGGACCCTGGGATCATGACCTGAGTCGAAGGCAGAGGCTTTAACCCACTGAGCAACCCGGGCACCCCAATTTTCACATTTTTGAAAGTCACATCAATATCATCAGTAACCTCTATGTTGCTAAATCCAAAGAATAATTCCCTATCCTCATGTATTAGATCTTTCAGTAACCATTAACATGGATATCTACTTTCCTTCTTTCTTGAAACTCAATTCTCTCTTAATTTCCTCAACACTATACACTGTTGCTCTTCCTTCTTGCTTTGTGGTTCCTCTTTTTCTACTTGAGGTTTTAATTCTGATATTCTTTATGATTCAGTTACAGGTCATCTTCTCATTAAAAACAAAAACAAAAACAAAAAACAAAACCTCCTTTTTTAGGTGATACTATCCCTACTCATATCTTTAAATTATTGGAAATTTACCTCACTTTTTTTTTTTTAATCTCAAGCTCAGACCTAGTGTGTGAGTTGCATTCTTTCTACCTGCTTGCCTGCTAGACATCACTTACTTATCTCACAAAACACTCCCTCTCCCTGACAGTTTTCACCCACTTCCAATTTTTCATTAAAAATTAATGAATAATTTCATTAATAATAATAAATAATTAATAAAATAATTTCATTAATAATTAATGAATAATTAAACAAATGGTATCACTATCCATCCAGCTTTTAAAAAAACTAAACATACAAAAGTCATCATATTCCATACGTCTCCACACCCTCCACATCCCAACCAGCACAAAGTCTTGTTTATGATACTTATCAAATATATTTCAACTTTGGTTAATTATCTTCTTCACTGCTACCTTCCAAACACAGGTCACAACATTTTTTTTTTTTTACACTGTTATCTCTTACTAGACCAAAGCCTTTGACTGGACTACCTACTTCTACTCTTTCCCTCCTCCAATTCATTAAGTATTGTCATTTCTCTGATTAAAACCTTTCAATTACTTCTTCTTATACTTAGAACAATACTGAAATTCTTTCCCATGGTTGTAGACCCTCTGCCATGTAGCAATTACCCCTCTCTTTAACTTTACTGTATACACTTCTTTCTCTTCAGTCACTGTACTCTGGCATCATTGGTCTTTTTTTCAGGATTTGAATACACCAAAATTTATTTTCTTCAGGGTCTTGCAATGTTCTTCTATTGTCATTCTTCTTTTTCATTTTCCAGTTATCAGCTTAACTTATCTAATCAGAGATGCTTTACTTGATTACTCAATATAAATAACTCTCTATTGCATTATTTTCCAATCTGGTCTTTTATCTGTTTTTTGTTTTTTTTTTAAAGATTTTATTTATTTATTTGACAGAGAGAAATCACAAGAGAGGCAGGCAGAGAGAGAGGAAGGGAAGCAGGCTCTCCGCTGAGCAGAGAGCCCGATGTGGGACTCGATCCCAGGACCCTGAGATCATGACCTGAGCTGAAGGCAGTGGCTTAACCCACTGAGCCACCCAGGCGCCCTATCTGTTTTCTTAGTGACATTAATAACCTGTAATTGTTTAATCTAATTCATTTATAGTTTTCTGCATTAGAATGAAAAGGGGAGCAATCTCCTCTGCTAATCATTGAATGTCTAAGCACAGTTTCTCATACAAAATAAGTCTGCTTAAAGACTATTTATCCACTTTAGTACCTTCAGGAAATTCAAATTGTACAGTCATTAACAAACAATGCTCATGAGATAAGAGATAACTGAACTTCTAAAGTAATTCTCAAGGATTTTCTTTTTTATTAATGTATTTATTTTAAAATAATTATTGTCAACTAGGTATGCAATAATGAACTCTGGATGAGCTTACAGACTATGACTATTACTCTCAGTATAATATCTTCACACAATAATATAAACCACTTAATTAAGGGAGGAAACTAGCGCAAATGCTAAAGGGAAGCTCTGTTAAGTGTGGCAAGAAATCTACACTATGACTGACCAGTAAGGAATTGAAAGCGAGTCATGAGATGATTTCCTCAGGAGTATATAAATGAAGAAGTTTATAATACAAGCCTCTAATATCAGACCAATACATTTTCCAAATACAGTCTTCTGGGTTTGTTTTCATTATCATTATCAGAGATTCCTCATAGTAACATTTTGAATGACTAAAACAGATTAGAAAACAAAAGTCAGAAGCCCTACAATAGACTTCTCAATGTTTATTATGCACATTACAGTTAATTTTTCTTTCTGAATTTTCTAGTTTGATATACTTTGATTTTGTTGCATATATGACTCTGAAGTAGATACAGAATGCATGATTCTGTGAACTGAGACTTGGAATTTTCATTTTAGTGTTTTATTAGCATTCTCAGACATTTTGAATTATTGTATGACTTCAGAGTGGTGTAACATTAATAAAGTAATAAAGGATATAAACTGATTTGGGGTAAAACCAAAGGTGAGATTAATAATCTGAACATGAATATGCTACATGTAATTAATTCTCAATTCAAATTATAATAAAACAATAGCTTTAGAAGCAGACATATTTGAATTTGATAGATGCTCTGTCATATAATAATAGTGGTGTAAACTGTTGTTAATCTTCAAGTGCCTTTGAGATCATCAAAAGATAAATATGCTGAAATTTTTAGCTAAAGTTGAAAATATATCAATTCATTGAAAAATCAGTGATTCTGCACTCAATTGAACTAACTAGTAGAGAATTTACAAATCATTTTGAGAATAGGAAAAAAGGTAATTGATGGCAGACACATTGATAAAGGTTGCACAGGGAAAATTCTGTCTGCATTAAATATCCCAGGGAAGTGGCATGGTGCAATTTCCGTACTAAAAGGTGAATGTAATTTGCACGTTGAGCCCTATAATCAGGAACAAATGACTGTTGGTCCTACAAATGAAACCATCCTGGTTTTTCAAAAAAAGAAAAAGAAGGAGGAACAATAGCAACAACAAAATGTGCCAAAAGAGAAACAAATAATACAGATCAGATAAAGAAAGACCAATATGCTACAAACCAAGCTACCAGTTCATGGACAGAATCACAGATTATAGAAAAAGCACTGTTCACATTTTTCATATACTTCATGAAAACACATTAAATGTTTAAAATCTTGTGTTCAGTCAATTTAATACAAATAAAAACTATCAGTCTGGTTGACACATTCTCATTTAGTTTCATGTGGTATTAATGGAAGAAAGATGTAAACATTACTAATGTGTGGACCTTGTAAGGTATTTATAATTAAATTCTAACTAATACTATATTTTATTGTTGCTTCATATGAATATTACAGCTTTCCTAAATTATATTCTTAAATACCATTTCAAAATTGTTACTAATTTGGCAGGCTATTTTCCTATTAGCTCACAGTTGTTTTGTTTTACTGTTGTCTTTTTTTTAAATTTCAATCAAAAGACAGGAGCTCTTTAACCATAAAATAAATATTTCACCACTCCCAAGTCTAATTTCCTATGGAAAGTGACAAGCTACTCATGGATGGTCTGATGGTTGCCTGTGTCAGCCCTTTTGTGGTCTCCTCTATCTGGAAGGATACCATATTCAGAGACCAGAACAATAGATCATGTTGTCACTATGTTTTGTTCTTTCTTCTGCCCATTACAACTACTCCAAATGGAAGAAATTCAGTGAAATTCAATGGTTGATATAACAGACCAAGACACTTGTTTACAGAAGGCTATGTTATTAGGGAACTAAGCACTTAGGACTTGATCATTGACTGAAAAAGTCTTCAGGGGAAAAGAAAGAGATCTAGCCAGATGGTGCTTAAGAGAAAGAAAAAAATCTGAATCTCTTTCACATAAATTAGCCAATTAATATGCAAAGTCACAAAAGGTAAATCTTGAAACTATTCTTTTCCAATTCTAAAGCTGTCCTTTTCCAATTTTCCTCAATTTTAAAGCTACTTTTAAGTTTTTTCTCCCCTAATTTTAGTTTTTTAATATAGAACTAAAATGATTATTAAATATAAAAAGCAATGTAGAATTATTTATCCCATATAAATGGTCTGGTGGCAAGAACACAAGATAGGAGCCTGGTTTTCACTGGGCTTATTATACTGCTTAACTATGAACAATTCTAATTATTAATTTTCTCATCTATGTAGTAGGGTGGGCATTACAACTTCCTCCAGAGTTGTAAGGATTGAATGGGATAGTGGATTCATGGTTAAAGGACTCAAAGAGCTTAGGTTATGCCTAGCTGAAATGCAGACATATCCAGACAAGTCTTTAGAGGATTGCTGAAAATGACCTGCCAGCAGTTTATTTACCTAAACACACAAGTGGCTTTCTGGGAAGAAACACATCTTTAAAAGGGAGACAGAGAAAGACACAAAAGACACAAATAAAAAGGCTCAGTTTCCTACAAGAAAGGTAATTTTGAGCCTAATATAGTGATGGTCACTCAAATGCATTTTCTTCCCTAACAAATGAACTCATGAACATATCCTAAAAAGATATTGCACTAAAGAAAATAAACAAAAATCCAAATCTGACAATAAACAGCTTCATTACAATTCTGTAGATACTAGACAACAAAACTAGTCATTTTAAAACTATAACACGAAAGTGAGAGATTTGAATATACATGGAACTCTGCATGGCTATGCACATTTAGAACATTTAGAGCATGTGGGTACCACTCAGCTCTGTCTTAACAAGGATTTCAGGGGACTACAGATATCCTTGCCAGTGACAACCACAGACATCTGGCACCCTGACAGCAGTAGCTATAAATATAAAACTCCAAAGGCCCCTATTTTAGTGGCTTTAGAGCTATAAGCAACATCAATACCTAACTGGGAGTTTAAATTGAGTACGAATCACAGATATCTATGCAGAGGTATCACCTCACTAAATAAGTGTAAGGTAAGACACAAGAAAACAGCTAATGGGTGCTCTAGGTCAGGGGTCAGCAAACTTTTTCTATGAAGGGCCAAACAATAAATATTTTAGGTTTTGTGGGCCATAGAGTCTCCATCACAGCTACTCAAATTTACCACAACTACTCAACTACCAATGTAGTGACAAAGCATCCACAGGCTAATGAGACATGAATAGGTGTTGCTATATTTAAACAGTATTTTATTAACAAAAACAGGTTAGGACAGGATTTGTTCTGCTGTAGAAACTTGTTTGTGAATATAATAGAAGATTTGTATGTGAATATAATAGAATGATTCTTAAAAATTATTACAAATAAATAAGGACATACTTCAAAAAAAAACTTTAGAAATTATGAATACATTGGCAATGAATGCGAAATAAATAATGCTTAATACATTGATGAGATGCCTTTTTTAAACTCCAAAATAATTATAGTTACATATCCAAACTTCTTCAAATACAGAAGACAAGCAAAATTATGCTCTCCCTTTCTCTCTCCCCACTTTTCCTCCACCTCTCTCTCTATCTTCCTGAAGAGAAGTCTCTGAACCCGTACCCATTTCTTTTTTTTTTTTTTTTTAAAGATTTTATTTATTTATTTAACAGAGAGAGATCACAAGTAGACAGAGAGGCAGGCAGAGAGAGAGAGAGGGAAGCAGGCTCGCTGCTGAGCAGAGAGCCCGATGCGGGACTCGATCCCAGGACCCTGAGATCATGACCTGAGCCGAAGGCAGCGGCTTAACCCACTGAGCCACCCAGGCGCCCCCCCGTACCCATTTCTAACAGTAGTTTTGCTAGACAAAATTCCACTTCTGATAATGTAAATAATTACATTGGTCAGTGCCAACCTAATAGTTTGCCTAATGAATGACAGCATCCTTGACTTTAGCTAAGTTCTGGGAATGTAGGATGTTTTAAGATTCAAGATAAGTCATAAGGATGGCTTAAACATTAAGATCATTAATAATTTTACTTTACAACAATATGGAACTGGAGAGTATGCAAGATGAGATAATTTACAAGAATGAGGGCCAGGTGATCACTTCTGGAAGTAAACATGTCGTAACTCTGGCTAATAAGTTATAAAAAAAGCTTGCTGAGGACTACCTGGGAAGAATATTCTCATTCTTAAAATGACAGATTCCTTACTCTTACATCTTTCTCTTCTACCACTGTCAGCATCTTAACTTGTCCTCTTAGGTATTTTTTTTTCATAGTCTAAAAACATCTCTAGGCATCATTAAAGAAAGCAAAATTGAAAACATGTTTCGTGCTTTTTAAGAGTGAGAAAAGCCTTCCCAGAGGGTCTTCAGTAGTTTTATACCTAAAATATTATGTAGATGTAATGTATATCACAACTGCAGCATAAAGAAAGATTGGTAAAGGTACCTATATGGTTAAAAAGCTGTATTTTACTTAACATAAACAATTATCTCTAAGTAGAATGTAAAAGTTAGGTTTATTGCCTCAGCAATACATAAATATTGTAGAGGAAACACAGTGAAAAGCTCAATAGATAAATTAAATGAAATACTAAAATAATTTAAATAATCAAAAAAGGCAAGGAGGAAATTTTTTTTTTTAGAAAAAGATTGTACAGACAGAAAAATAATAATAAAATGGTGGACCTACAACCACATTAAATGTAAGTAGTCTAATACACTTTATTAAAAGAGATTCTGATACTGAATTATTTTAAAAGGCCAATATATATGTTGATATATATAAGTACTTAATATAAGAACTTGAAAACAAATAATTAGAATTGTTGAAAGAAAAAGAATGGAAAAAGATATATCAGGTGCCTGGATGGCTCAGTAAGTTAAGCATCGGCCTTCGGCTTAGGTCATGATCTTGTTTTTCTGGGATTGAGTCCCACATCAGGGTCCTGCTCAGCAGGGAACCTGCTTCTCCCTTTCCCATTCCCTTTGCTTGTGTTCTCTTTCTCTTTGTCAAATAAATGAAATCTAAAAAAAAAAAAAAAAAAAGATATATCCCACAAACACTAATAAAAAGATGTCTGGGGTTGCTATGTAAATATCTGACAATGTGACTTCAGAAAAAAAGGAAAATTAGCAGAAAAAGGATATTATGTAATGATAAAAGTATCAATTCATCACA
This sequence comes from Meles meles, assembly GCF_922984935.1. Taxonomy (NCBI): domain Eukaryota; kingdom Metazoa; phylum Chordata; class Mammalia; order Carnivora; family Mustelidae; genus Meles; species Meles meles. The sequence continues at coordinate 83,182,138 of NC_060075.1, forward strand.
AAGATCTAATAATACTGTGCCTACATGTAACAACATTGCTTCAAAATGCATGAAGCAATAACTGATTAATCTAAAAGGAGAAATAGACAAATCTGTGACTTTAGTTGGACATTTCAACAGTCATTTCTCAGTAATTGAAAAAAGAGGTAGACAAAAAAACGAGTAAGAATTTAGATGACCTGCAGAACCTTATCCGTCAACCTGTTATTTATAGAACATTCCATCCAAATCAGTTAAAACACACATTCCTTGCAAGTAGACATGGAACATTCCCTAAGATAAACCATATTCTTTGTCAGAAAATAAATTAAATTAAAAAAATAAAAAGTATATTCTTTGGCCATAATAAAAGTGAAAGTATTTTTTTAAAAAGTATTTGCTAAAACTCAAATAATTTGATAATAAACAATGTATTTATAAATAATACCTAGATCAAAGAATTTCATAGGGAAATTTTTAAAAAATTTAAATTGATTAAAAATTAAAATGCAACATATCTAAAATTGAGAGATGCAGACAAAGCAGCACATGGAAAGAAATTTATACTATAAATATGTATGTTAGAAAGAAGAAAAAAATCAATAATCAAAGCTTCTAACTCAAGAAACTAGAAATTAAAAAAAAAACTAGAAATAAAGAGCAAACAAAATGTAATTTTTTGCAGAAGGAATTAAAGAGCAGAAATTGATAAACTGAAACAGAAAACCATAGAGAAAAATATATTAAACCAAAAGCTGCTTGACCAAAAAGATCCACAGAAGTGATAGTGAAAATGAGGGTTTGAAAAAAGTGAGGACTCAGTGAGCACCACTGGAAACAAAAAGGGCAAATATCATAAACATTAAGAGGAACCTAAGAAACTACTAATTCCTTAAAAGATATGAATTACAAAAACAATTTCAAGAAAATGTAGAAAACTGGAATTATTTTCTATTAAAGAAATTGAATTCATAGTTATTTAGAATTTTACATTCTAAAATTGTAAAAATGTAAAAATAAAAATAAATTTTAAATATCACCAAATCTATAAAATCTCTTCCAGAAAAGAGAAAAAAAAATTTTTATGAGGCAACCATTACTTTAATAGCAAAACTAGATAAAGACAATAAAAAAATAAAATAGGGCAGTCCAGTATCTTTCATGAACACAAAAATCTTTGACAAAATATTAGTCAAATGAATATGCCAATATATAAAAATAATGAAACAACAGTATCATATAGGGTTTATCTCAGGAATGCAAGTTTGCTTCCAACATTCAAAAATAAATAGATATATTTAAATCACAGATTAACAGATCAAATGATAGGGACTGATAAAATTCAGTATCTATTTAGGATAAAAAACACTCTGGAAATTAGTTGTAAATTAAAATTTTCTGAACCCGATAAAGACTATCTACAAAAATCTTAAACCTATCACCATACTTAATGTGAAAAACTGAATGTTCCTTACCAAAAGTCAGGAATAAGGCAAGAATATCTGGTTGTAATACCGCTACTCTATATTATATCGGTTGCTGTAGACACTGTGATAAGGTGAAGGAAAAAGAATGTGTCAATTCTCTCTAAACTGATAATTAGATTTCATACCACCCAATTAAAATCTCAACAGATATTTTGTAGATATTATCAAGCTAGCTCTAAAATGTAAATGGAAAAGAGATATACAAGAAATGCCATTTTCCAAAAAAAGAGCCATGTTAGAGGCATAACATTTCCTATTTTAAGACTGACGCCTGACCTATAGTTATTAAAAGATTGTGTCACTAATAAAAAGAGAGACACACATGGGGCGCCTGGGTGGCTCAGTGGGTTAAGCCATTGCCTTCAGCTCAGGTCATGATCTCAGGGTCCTGGGATCGAGCCCCACATCGGGTTCTCCACTCAGTGGGGAGCCTGCTTCCCCCTCTCTCTCTGCCTGCCTCTCTGTCTACTTGTGATCCCTCTCTGTCAAATGAATAAATAAAACCTTTAAAAAATAAATAAATAAAAAATAAAAAAAAAAAGAGAGACACACAGATGGAAGAGATGGAACAGATAATGCTCAACTAGACCTATGCAAATAGAATCAATTGATTTTTACCAAAATGCATAGATAATTCAATGGAGAAATGATTTTTTCAATAAATTGCACTGGAACAATTGAACACTGAGTATAAATAATTCAAAACAAAAGAACCTCAACCTATATCTCATTCAGTACAAAAGCATTACTTTAAAATGGATCAAAACCTATAAAATGCTTAGAAGAAAATAGAGAAAATCTTTATAATCTTGGATTATTCAAAGAATTATTATATAAGACACCAAAAGCATGATCTGTAAAAAAAATTGGGTAAAGTGAAATTACTCAGTATTTAAAATATTTTCCCTTCAAAACATAAAACTAAACATATATTGAAACAAAAATTTCCAAATCAAATATCTGACAAGGGACTTGTATCTAGAATATATAAACTCAATAATAAAAAGAGAAATTAAAAACAAATGGGTAAGAGACCTGAACAGATTCTTTACAAAGAAGATATGCAGATGGCAAGATATATACATGGCAAAGATGTCCAATAAAGGATAACAATAAGAAGTGCTACTGAGGATGCATTTTGATGATGGGAATGCAAATTATTACAACTACCCTATGATACAATTGTGCCATTTTTCATTAAGTTTAACATACATTCATATGATCCAGCAATCTACTTTTAGGGCTTAGAAAAAAAGGCTCTCATTGGTGGGTGATTTTTCACCCAGGGGATGTTTGTTAAAATCTTAAGATATTTTTGCTTGTTAAATCCATGGATATTACTGGCATCTAGTTGCGAGAGGCCAGAGATGCTACAAATCATCCTATAATGCCCAGGACCATCCCTCTAATAAATAATTACACAGTGTAAAGTATCAGTAGTGCTGAGGCTGACAAGTCTTGTCCTATAAAAAGGAAAAGGCTTGTTATGCAAAAACCTGAATACAAATAGCACTATTACTCATAATTGTCTCCAAACAGAAAAAAAAAAATCTTATCTTTGGTGAAGGGATAAACAAATTGTGATACATCCATACAATAGAATAGTACTTGGCGATAAACAAGAATGAACTGCTAATACATGAAACAACACCAATGAATCTTAAATGCACTATGCTAAGTGAAAAGATGTCAGTCTCAAAAGATTACACAATGTATGATCCCTTTATATTACATCCTCTTAAACTTTAAAACTATAGGAATAGAGAATAATCAGTGGTTGCCAGGAAATCAGGAAGTGTCTAATTATGAAGGGCAGAAAGAGGTAATTCTGGGGAGTAACAGAATTGCTCTGTATCCTGTCTTTGGTGGTGGCTGCACCAAACTGTGAATATGTTTAAACTCACAGAACTGTATAATAAAAAAAGAGGAGGAAATTTATGGTATGTAAATTTTTCAAATGATTAAAAAAAACACACACACAGAAATCCTTTAAAAAACTGATAGAAGTAAAAATTTTACATATTTGTTAAATGATTCCATTTAACAATGGCACACTGAATTAAGAGAAGAGACTCTGGAGCAACAATAACTGGGTTCAAATTCCACCTCTGCCAATTATTAGCTCTGAGATGGACACAGGGCAAACCTAATCTCTCTGAACATCAGTATCCTCATCTGTAGACTGGAAATAATAATAGTTTCTGCCTCACTGGCTTATTGTGAGTTATTATACAATAACATACTTAGAGTATTGACTGATGGATTATAAATACACTATGAAAATCAGCTATTTTTATTATAAATGATAATATTTATATACTACATATTTCTACATTCCTTGAACTAGATTAATTTGAAAGACATGTTACTATATTAAAAGTTTTAATAAAAATAATGTTGGATATAGCACATATATCATACCTTATAATTTTTTGTGCCATATTTATTGGTGGACTTTCATGAACTCCATCAACGTCTGTTTATCTCGCTTATAACATGAATATTTTCTCATTTCAGTAAGTTTGTTATAAAGTCTCCTTTGAGTGGTCTAATTTTATTTTATATAGATGTTGTATGATTTATCTGATACCCCACTACTAAACATTCAAGTCATTTCTATCTTTTCAAAAAACATATCTTTTCTCTATCAAATTAATTTTATACAAAATTAGAGCTTTGGTTATTCCTTATCCAAGGCATTTTACCAATATCTTTTTTAAAAATTAAAGCCTTATCATTTTATAGTTGCTAATTATTGAATATCCTTAGAAAGTATTTCCATTCTGCCTTTACAAATAGCAAGAGGAGACAGTCTGACAATTAATTTTGAGAACATAAATTTATATTTACAGAACCACATATATATAAGTGTATATAAAAACATTTAGGTATATACACACACTTCTTTTTTACCAAATTAAACAGAGCAATGTGTCCCCATTCTATATTCTATGAAGAATGAGTTTGTAACTTTATCTTAAAAAAGCAATATCAGGTTCTGTGCTCTCTGTTCATTCATCTTTGATTCCTAGGTTCTAGCCTAGATAGTCATAGAAGATGAGTCACCTGCTCATCAGTAGACTCTTTTTTCCAAGAGATAGCATCACTTCTATTATTTGCAGTGGCACAGATCAAATCTCCATCATGAATCTTTAGAAGAACAGGTGTCAAAACAATTTGAACTATACTTTATTGGTAAAGAATACAAATTTTGAAGTTATCTGAATTGCATAATTTCCAAATGTGTTATCTAAGGACAGAAACAAAATACCCTCTCGAATCACATATATTTTTCTCATCACACTACAAGCTCTTCAAACCAGGAAACTAACTTTACTCATTTTATATCCCTGAAACATGCATAATGCTCAAATGTATATTAAATAAATCCTTAATGGAGGTATTTTTAAAGTAGATATATGTACATATGATAAATGCTTAGATTTCTTACTTGAAGGGAAATAAAATAAAAATCTTCTAAACCTAAAATTTTTTGCTTTGCTATATATAAATATGATCACATAACCATATAATAAAAGAATTGCAAAAACTCTTCCAATTTTTCCCTCTTGTGGTTGAAATGTGATATTATTATTGCTCTTTATTACTTAAAATTTTATATATACAAACATACACACTTAAAGTGTCCACAAATAAGTACTGAACAGCAAGGAAAATAAACTAACTTTAAGGAAGTTAGCATATTTATATATAATTTATATATAGGTCATCATCCACATTAAGAAGAATGTTTACCTTCACAGCTACAGAATTTATAATTATCTTATTTATTCACGTACAATTTTAAAATCTGTAATTTAGGAATTATTTAAACTATTCTATCTGGTATTAATTACTTCTCTTCAAGGTGATGGTCCTAGCTACTAATTTAGTTAGACAGCTACAAAGAAATGTAAAAAGAAACCAGGTGGATAATTATATAATTCTTGTACTGGATACACAGTTATTATTTTTAATAGTTTATATAATGCCCAAAATTCTCAGTAGGGAATAAAAATCATTTTAGTTTAATCTGTCAATCAAAAACAAATATTTTTCTTTTTTCCCAGTGATTATATGTTAAAGACAATCATGAAAACTGAGCAGCAACTGTTGGGAAGCATAATACCATAAATTTACAGCTGGGCTTAAGTGGGCTAAGAGATTGATGACCCACTTGTTAATATGGGAGAAATATTCACAGGGTATATAGAGTTACTTTACTGTGGGTAGTTTGATGTGTTGTATTATGTTAGAACTACTCTACTTGACCTCTGTTCAGTGATGCATTATAAATGTGAAGTATTGTACTTCCTTAGAAAGCAGACTCAATGCATTTCAACCCCATGCTGGTTGTTACTAACAAAGCAAGCATGGTTAAATTACACGCATCTCTTGGTTTTAAAGTAAGGGGAAAAATAGGGGGAGGAGACACATTTCTCATGGATTAGCATCCTCTGATCTATTTTTGCACCTAACCTAATACAAATTCAGTAGATCATTTTTTCATGCTTGAGAAGAAAAATGTTTATGTCTGTGTTTTTAATGTTGTACAGATCTGAAAAACATTTAAAACAGTCTAACCAAATCAAGTGTTCTCATTAAACATTAATGTTTCATACCATATGAGCACACAGATCATGTTTGTTGAAAAAGTAATTTAAGATTCTTCCAGAGCATTTTTGTTTTTAAATTTTTTAAACACTTTATTTACTTATTTGACAGAGAGAGAGAGAGATCACAAGTAGGCAGAGAGACAGGCAGAGGGAAAAGGGGAAGCAGGCTCCCTGCTCAGCGGAGCGCCCGATGTGGGGCTTGATCCCAGGACCCTGAGATCATGACCTGAGCCAAAGGCAGAGGCTTAACCCACTGAGCCACCCAGGTGCCCCAACTTCGAAAGTGTTTTTAAACTACATCTTTTATATATTTGTATACTTCAACATACACATACCCACTCAGGTGACGTATGTTTGGTCCTATATTAAATTCCAAATGGTTCAGAATCATTCAAGTTCATTCTGGGAGCTGATCTTGTCCCCATCACCTATAGCATTACATAACTTTGTTTTTAAACAGTAGATTCTACATAAATGATAAAAGCACAATAATAATAATAATAATAATGTTAATAATACTACTGATTAATATTAATAATTAATAATAGTAATAATTCCAATGACTTTAAAGATATTTATATGTAATAAAAATTTTATTGTATTATTTGAAATATGTACATTACTGTAACCCAATACATATTATGCCTTTCATGTTGACAGTTTATTTCACTTTAAACATTTTAAATATTAAAGTAAAAACTCAAGTGGTTACATAGAACAGTATAATTAAAGTTGCTGAAGTTATTCCCTCATTTTTAAAGTCTGAATTTTTCTTTTAAATTGTGGATTTTATTTTTTGAAGATTTTGTTTGTTTGAGAGAGAGAGACGATCTGAAGCAGACTCCTCACTGAGCATGGAGCCTGATGCGGGGCTCAATTTCACAACTGCAAGGTCATGGCCTGAGTGGAAACCAAGAGTTGGATGCTTAACCAACTGAGCACCCAGGTTCCCCCAAATTGTTGATTTTACTTATTTGTATTTTTTTTATTTTTTAAAGATTTTATTTGCTTATTTGAGAGAGAGAGTGAGCAGAGAGACAGCATGATGAGCAGAGGGGAGGGAGAGGGAAACAGACTACCCTGCTGAGCACAGAGCACAGAGCAGGACTCAATTCCAGGATTCTGGGATCATGACTGAGCCAAAGGCAGACACTTAACTGACTGAGCCACCCAGGTGCCCCTCAAATTGTTGATTTTAAAGAGTAACTTAAAATAATGATCATTATTGATCACTGCAAGATTATGACCAAATATGCTTTTTTTTTTTTAAAGATTTTATTTATTTATTTGACAGACAGAGATCACAAGTAGGCAGAGAGGCAGGCAGAGAGAGAGGGGGAGGCAGGCTCCCTGATGAGCAGAGAACCCAATGTGGGCCTCAATCCCAGGATCCTGGGATCATGACCTAAGCCGGAGGCAGAGGCTTTAACCCACTAAGCCACCAGGTGCCTCCCAAATATGCTTTTGTTATAAAAATATAAGGGATATTAAAAAATCATTATTTGCTCTGGGCATCAGATATCCAAGATGTGCTTTTGTTTTAATCAAAAGGGGAACAGTTAAAGTAAAAATATGTGGAACTGATATACTACCTAACAGTTTCAATCATGTCAGAACATTTCTATTTCTTTGATATTTTTTAAATTGTCATTTCTTTCCCCCCCTTTTTTTATGATTATAGCGTCTCATTCAGACTGAAATTATTATTCATGAGGCTTGACGAAAAATGTTTTATTTATTCAGATGCCCTGGTTTTAAGGCTTTGAAAATGATAAATTCCTCCTGGCTTGAGTTATTAAGATTGAATCATGTCTTCAAACTGACACTTAAACTAGACTATAAAGGATACATTCAGATTCTTTATGAGTTATACTTTTTGGGAACCAATAGAAAGCAAAGCCATACTTATATAACATCCAATTTGCTCAATATTCTAAATATAAATAGTACTGTGTAATTACATACATAAACCCCTGAGGCTGGAGATTCTATGGGACTTTTTGATGTTTCTTTAAAATTTGAGAGAAGCCATTGGAAACTGATATTGAATCATTCATTATCAGAAAACCCAGTAAATGAAAAAAAGAATTAAAAATATTAACTCTTAGTAAATGTCACTATTAATTGCAATTTATTTATTCAACACATTATTAACTAAAGTGACCTGTCTTATGAAATCTGGTGATTTTTCTGGGTCTCTTGCAGGAGCATGGTGGTGGTTGTGATTTGAAGAAGTTATAAAAAGCAGAAAAGAAACCTAGATATTGATTGGAGAATAAGAAAATAAATCAGATTTATGAGAGATGCTCTACTTAAAAATAATTAGGATTTGTTCTGAAAAGAAAAAAATCAGGACTAGAACAATGAATACAGTATTGTTAAAATGAGACTGAAAAATCTTAGATATTTAATGTTCCCAACACATTGTTGATGTTAAAGAGTAATAATGCTTATATAAAGTTCTAGTATTTTATGGTAACCAGGATTTTAAAACAATAAATATTGCTATATGAGAGTAGTATTTCTAAAAATATAATGATCTATCTTTCCATGACCCTAACTAACATGTTAGCTCTCAAGTTTTATTCTGGAGCTTAGTAAAATGAGCCACACAATTTCCCACATCAACTGAAGGCCTCCATTCATTTCTTTTTCTTGGCTTTAGACTCCTTCATATGTGGTCAGTTTCTCTTTATTCATTATTCCCATTTCCTGCCTCTTCTTTTGGTCTAAGCTGGTTACCTATGCATTCCTCTCTACCTTACACTTTGGGGTGGTATGGAATATTTGAGTTTTCAGGCACAAATGAGTAACCTTTGCATGTAACTCATAGTAGAATAGCTCTCTGTTTGCTTTCATGGCAGCTATTCAATAGTGGTTATTCATTAACAAGTTCTCTTCCAGAGTAAAGTACTTGAAAAGAAGTAGTTCAGAATGTAGTCTTTGTTTCCAAGTCTTCCTTTTATCTTGGTTTGTTCCCTATGTCCTCATGCTTGAAGCAGTCACTCTGTTCTTGTATATCAGACTGTTACAATTACCTTCACATTCTACTGGAACAGTCATCACTCACTAACTCCCACTCAATGTCTCTGTATCAGTGGGAATGAAGTTCAGTTGATAGGATTTCCCACCAATTCAATATTGAAGTCAGAAATACATTGCGTGGTTTAAAAGATGGCTCAGAGTTTTAGACTCACAGCTACTCCTACTGAAGGATATAAGGCCAAATACTAAGTAAAGATGCAATAATTTTGTGAATATAGGGAGCCTTGAAGATTTAACCAAGGAGGCAAAGCAAAAGAAAACAAAAATTATTCAAGTGTGCTGGAAGAGAGGTTGTTACCTGTTGTGGCAAATCTGGAGGCAGTTATCTATTCATTCAACTATTAAGCATTTTTCACTGAAAATTAAAAATATGTGGAGGTGTTAAATCACATTTTGAGACTATTCACAAGATCATATAAACATAATGAATACAGAAGACACTTTGACCTTTTGTTTTAAAAATGTATCCTTTTAAAATAACCAAAATAATAAAAAAGCAGTATAACAATACTTGGATATTGTTAAATAAATACACAAATAAATAAACAGAAAAAGAATATCATCTATACATTCTGTTCTTGGTTGAGTTGCGTCCCCTAAAAATTCAAATATTGAAGTACTAACTGCAACTACCTCAAAGTATAACTTTATTTGGAAACAGATTAGTTGAAAATGTAATTAGTTAAGCAAGATGAGGTCATTAGAGTGGATCCTAATCCAATATAACTGCTGTCCCATTTAAAAGGAATTTTAAAGGAATTCCTTTAAAAAAAGGAATTTTGGACACAGGGTCATCCAAAGAGAGAGAACACAATATGAAGAGGCAAAGGAAGAAAATGGCAGTCTATAACGGTGAGCAGCCTATAACAGATCCTTCCCTCACAACTCTCAGAAGGAACCAACCCGACCAACTGACACCTTGATCTTGGACTTCAAGCCTCCAGAACTATGAGACAATAAATTTCCAATGTTGAGGCCACTTACTTTCTGGTACTTTGCTATAGCAGCCCCAGCAAACTAACATGCACTCATTACCCAGAGATAATCTTTATAAAAATGTGTTATAAATTATGTAGTCTGTAACTATTTGTTTGTTCATATGTTTCTTTTTTTTTTTCACATAAAAATAAATTGCAAATAAGTTTTTTAGGCTTTGGCAGTGAGTCTTTGTTCCTACCCTGAAATCTAGTTATACTCCCTCTTCCTGGTAGCAATACACCAATTTTAATGCTAAGCTAATGATAACATTCCCCAGAATCCCTTGGAACTAGGTGTACTTACTTGCTTAAATTCTGAACTAAGAGATATTAGAAGAAATGGTGTATAAGATTGTCAAGAACTGCAAAATTTCTATAATTTCACACTTTCTGCAATCAAGCAAATAAACTGGCATACCATAGCCTCTTAAAACTACAAGAAGTCATGGGATTTGTGGGTCAGAGATGTAGTACTTTATTTCTCACAGCAATAGCAGTAGTCAGAATATCAGCATTTTGTTGTCCTAGTTGTCCAAGAGCCAATTCCAAGCCCTTCAACAGGGCTATGAGAAGAGGGCCAGGCAATACTTGCGTTTATGAAGTTTAAAACTTTCATAACAGACCTGTCCACAGAGACCTGGCAAGCCAGGAAGGGCTGGCAAAATATATTCAGAGTACTAAATGAGAAGAACATGCAGCCAAGAATACTCTATCCAGCAAGACTGACATTCAAAATGGATGGAGAGATAAAGAGTTTCCAAGACCGGCAAGGCTTAAAAGACTATGCAACCACCAAGCCGACACTGCAGGAAATATTAAGGGGGGGTCCTATAAATGAGAAAAAATCCCAAGAATATCATTGAACAGAAATATAGAGACAATCTACAGACAGAAAGACTTCAAAGGTAACACGATGTCAATCACAACCTATCTATCAATAATCACTCTCAATGTGAATGGCCTAAACGCGCCCATACAATGACACAGGGTTGCAGATTGGATAAAAAGACAGGACCCATCCATATGTTGTCTACAAGAGACCCATTTTGAACCTAAGGATACACACAGACTGAAAGTGAAGGGATGGAGAAGCATCTTTCATGCCAATGGGCCTCAAAAGAAGGCCAGAGTAGCGATTCTCATATCAGATAAATAAGATTTTAAACTAAAGACTGTAATCAGACATACAGAAGGACATTACATAATTCTTAAAGGGACTATCCACCAAGATGATCTAACAATTATAAATATCTATGCCCCCAATATGGGAGCAGCCAATTACATAAGAAAACTATTAATCAAGATAAAGAGTCATATTGATATGAATACATTGATAGTAGGAGATCTTTTTTTTTTTTTTTTTTTTTAAAGATTTTATTTATTTATTTGACAGCGAGAGAGAGATCACAAGTAGGCAGAGGGAGAGAGAGAGGGAAGCAGGCTCCCTGCTGAGCAGAGATCCCGATATGGGACTCAATCCCAGGACTCTGAGATCATGACCTGAGCCGAAGGCAGCGGCTTAACCCACTGAGCCACCCAGGCGCCCAGTAGGAGATCTTAATATGCCTCTCTAAGTAATAGACAGATCAAAGCAGATAATTAATAAAGAAACAAGCGCAAAGACCACCTTACTTAAGAATGCTTGGATCCACCAGAAGATCAAAGAAGACTTAAAGAATTCATGGAAACCAATGAGAATGAAGACACTTCGGTCCAAAACCTATGGGATATAGCAAAGGTGGTTCTAAGGGGGAAATACATAGCCATCCAAGCCTCCCTCAAAAACATTGAAAAATCCAGAATACACCAGCTGTCTCTACACCTTAAAGAACTTAAAGAACTGGAGAATCAACAACAAATCAAACCAACTCCACACGCAAGAAGGGAAATAATCAAGATTAGAGCAGAGATCAATGAGGTAGACACCAGAGATACAGTAGAACGTATCAATGAAACTAGAAGCTGGTTTTTTGAAAGAATCAATAAGATCGATAAACCATTGGCCACACCAATCCTAAAGAAAAGAGAGAAAGCCCAAATTAATAAAATTATGAATGAAAAGGCAGAGATCACAACTAACACCAAGGAAATAGAAACAATCATCAGAAATTATTACCAACAGTTATGTGCCAATAAGCTAAGCAACCTAGATGAAATGGATGCATTCCTGGAAAACTATAAACTCCCAAAATTGAACCAGGAAGAAATTGACAACCAGAATAGACTGATATCTAGTAACGAGATTGAGCAGTGATCAAAAACCTCCCCAAAAATAAGAGCCCAGGACCTGATGGATTCCCTGGGGAATTCTACCAAACTTTCAAAGAAGAAATAACACGCTGTTTCAAAAAATTGAAGCAGAAGGAAAACTTCCAGACTCTTTTTACACTTTGTAATCAATTAAACATACTTAAAACCTCATTTTCAATAATGGTTAAGAAATTTGGTATACAATTCTATAACCTTTTACTCATCTAATCCTTTTTTAATGTGTTCCCATTATTCTGTTTCCATTTTTTTCTCCAATACCAAAAATTTTCATGCACTTTATTGCTGCATTTTTGTTCATTAAAATTATTTATTTAAGGGGCACCTGGCTGGCTCAGTGGGTTAAAGCCTCTGCCTTCGACTCAGGTCATGATCTCAGGGTCCTGGGATCAAGCCCCATATCGGGCTCTCTGCTCAGCGGGGAGCCTGCTTCCTCCTCTCTCTCTGCCTGCCTCTCTGACTACTTGTGATCTCTCTCTCTCTCTCTCTGTCAAATAAATAAATAAAATATTTTTTAAAAATTAAAAAAATAAAATTATTTCTTTAAGATTGGTTAATACTTTCCTGTTGAGTTTTGTTTAATATATTCTTATTTTATGTAAGTATGTATGTATGTAGACAAAACAACAAAATCTTAACATTTATAAAATAGAATCACCATTTCCATCTCTGTCTTCTCTCTTCCCTTTCTACATATATACAAAACACCAACCCAAAACTTAAGTCTCAGGAAGTAACAACACTTGAACTTTTCAGTTCTGCGGATAAACTGTATAGCTCTTGTATTGTAAATTGTATATATTGTAAACTGTATAGCTCTTGTATTTGTAAGACAAATACATGTATCTTGCACATGTATTTGTCTTATTTTTAATTTTTTCCTTGATTGTTAATTGCTAATGCTCATAAATCTAACTACTTTTATTTACTCAATAGATATACTTTTTTTTTTTACTAGTAATAGATATGTATGATCAACAAAAAGAGATAAATGAGCCTATTTGGAAAGAATTAATATTGATAGGTTCTCTTATTAAGGTTGAATAACAGAACTGGATTTAGTAAGACTATGTTGGTGTGTTTGATAATGCAAAAAAGACTCAGTCATGTCCTCTGAGTAGCTTCTAGCTCAGTAATTCACAATGCTTTTAGCTCGTAAGATAATGATTCAGGATGTAAATATATTAAACATAATGTATCTTGATATATTCCCTACATAGGAACTTTAAGTGTTAATATTCATGGAGGCTACTCATATCCATCCATAATTTTTTTTGTCTTCTGTGAAATAGTAAGCTTTGGTCTATTGCTGCTTATTCCCTGCACATAGCTCCCCTTGTGATTAGCAGATGAGTAGCAGAAATAGCAGCTCTGTGTGTGTGTGTGTGTGTGTGTGTGTGTGTGTGTGTGTGTGTGTAAGAGTAAGTCTATATTAACACTGCAAAAATGCATTTAGGCACCAAGAGACAATTATCTAGGAACTAGATAAAGGAAAGGAAAGTAATAATCATGTGTAACATTCATTGGTGTGCTAGTACTAGTGCTGTAGAGAGAGCAAAAGAGGTCTAAGAACAAACGAAAATTTTCTTCTGACTGTATACCAATAACACATTGTCTCTCAGGTTTCACTAGTACCAACACCAAACCTAACATCCAACAAAAGACAGACAATCTAATACTTAATATTAGTTTTATTACTTATAAGGAACCAAAGATGAATAACAGGTTAAAATGAAATCTTGAAATGTTTAAGAATAATTTTGCTAATCAAAATTACTGGTAAAAAGAAGAGCATCACCAGTGCATAAGGAATTCAGGTGGAGGTTCAGAAAATTTTGATCATTTAGTTTGGGAAAAATATAAATATTTAAGCCTCTATGTAACCAAAGACTAGAGTCACAATAGAGACAGGAATCAAAATTAACAAGAGACAAACAGTGAGACAGATATTGCTTGTTTTTTGGCTGATTAGCACTGAACTCATCTTCCTATGATTGGGCAGTCTGATACCTTGTGAGGCCTGATGAAGTCTCTCCACTAAAACCAAAAGGGCCAGATTCATATTCTCATAAGCCCTTGGCAGCTCATACACAGTTGTGTGACTCATCCTGAGTTTGAGATCTCTGCTTTACTAGTCAGATTCACCTGCCCTACAGAGTGTTTCTGTACTGACAGTTTATAAATTCTCTGGAACATTGTGGTGGCAGTTAAAATAGCCAGAGTCCAGTGACCACAGTGGCAGCTGCATTGAATTCCAAAACTCAGCAGGGCGCATCCAGCAGTCTCAGAATCAGAGGCAATTTTCTAAGCAGAACCAGTACATGATGTGATATTGGCTGTGTTCATGGCTGCCTGGTCTCCTTTCTGTCTTACTCTTTTTATTTCCGCCCAGTTCAGCAGCCTCCCTTTTGGTTCTGGAAAGTACAAGGTATCTTTCCAACAAATCATTTTTCTGTTAAACTAACTAAAGGTGGTTTTACTTGTTTCAAATTAATAACCCTTGCTTGATTGCATTAATGGTACCCATGATAACATGATTCTAATGCTCATTTGTAATCCTTATAAATTAAAAAAAATCCAATGTTTTGTGTAATCTAAAGTAGTCTAATATTTCAATATAGAAATCGTAAGCCTTAAAACACACTTGAATCTATAGACCATTTATATATTAAAAAATCAGGTATTAAAAGAAAAGAAAGTGAACATAATTAAATAATTTGGAGAATTCCATATTTCTGAATTCTTCAGAATAAAGCCTTAAGAAATTGCTGCACTTAAAAGTTCCTTGATTTGGGGAAGGAAAAATCATCATTCATCTTTTTTCATTCTTATTCTCAGAATATATAAACATGCATATCAAGAATACATTAAGTATATGATCTTAATTTAGATGCCATTATACACATGTCATGAGAATACATACAACAAACTACACCAGAGAATAAACTGCAGTATTCTCAATCTTTTTTTTAACCCAATAAAAGTGAGGAACCTGACTATTTTTTTTTCCATTTTATTTATTTTTTCAGCGTAACAGTATTCATTGTTTTTGCACAACACCCAATGCTCCATGCAATACGTGCCCTCCCTATTACCCACCACCTGTTCCCCCAACCTCCCACCCCTGACCCTTCAAAACCCTCAGGTTGTTTTTCAGAGTCCATAGTCTCTTATGGTTAGCCTCCCCTTCCAAATTTTTTTTTTAATAAACATATAATGTATTTTTATCCCCAGGGGTACAGGTCTGTGAATCGCCAGGTTTACACACTTCACAGCACTCACGATAGCACATACCCTCCCCAATGTCCATAGCCCCCTCCCCCTCTCCCAATCCCACCTCCCCCCAGCAACCCCCAGTTTGTTTTATGAGATTAAGAGTCATTTATGGTTTGTCTCCCTCCCAATCCCATCTTGTTTCATTTATTCTTCTCCTATCCCCCTAACCCCCCATGTTGCTTCTCCATGTCTTCATATCAGGGAGATCAAATGATAATTGTCTTTCTCTGATTGACTGATTTTGCTCAGCATAATACCCTCTAGTTCCATCCATGTCGTCGCAAATGGCAAGATTTCATTTCTTTTGATGGCTGCATAGTATTCCATTGTGTATATATACCACATCTTCTTTATCCATTCATCTGTTGATGGACATCTAGGTTCTTTCCATAGTTTGGCTATTGTAGACATTGCTGCTATAAACATTCGGGTACACGTGCCCCTTTGGATCACTATGTTTGTATCTTTAGGGTAAATACCCAGTAGTGCAATTGATGGGTCATAGGGTAGTTCTATTTTCAACATTTTGAGGAACCTCCATGCTGTTTTCCAGAGTGGTTGCACCAGCTTGCATTCCCACCAACAGTGGAGGAGGGTTCCCCTTTCTCTGCATCCTCGCCAGCATCTGTCATTTCCTGACTTGTTAATTTTAGCCATTCTGACTGGTGTGAGGTGATATCTCATTGTGGTTTTGATTTGTATTTCCCTGATGCCGAGTGACGTGGAGCACTTTTTCATGTGTCTGTTGGCCATCTGGATGTCTTCTTTGCAGAAATGTCTGTTCATGTCCTCTGCCCATTTCTTGATTGGATTGTTTGTTCTTTGAGGGTTGAGTTTGCTAAGTTCCTTATAGATTTTGGATACTAGCCCTTTATCTGATATGTCGTTTGCAAATATCTTCTCCCATTCTGTCAGTTGTCTTTTGGTTTTGTTAACTGTTTCCTTTGCTGTGCAAAAGCTTTTGATCTTGATGAAATCCCAATAGTTCATTTTTGCCCTTGCTTCCCTTGACTTTGCCGTTGTTCCTAGGAAGATGTTGCTATGGCTGAGGTCGAAGAGGTTGCTGCCTGCATTCTCCTCAAGGATTTTGATGGATTCCTTTCTCACACTGTGGTCCTTCATCCATTTGGAGTCTATTTTCATGTGTGGTGTAAGGAAGTGGTCCAATTTCATTTTTCTGCATGTGGCTGTCCAATTTTCCCAGCACCATTTATTGAAGAGGCTGTCTTTTTTCCATTGGACATTCTTTCCTGCTTTGTCGAAGATTAGTTGACCATAGAGTTGAGGGTCGATTTCTGGGCTCTCTATTCTGTTCCACTGATCTATGTGTCTGTTTTTGTGCCAGTACCATGCTGTCTTGATGATGACGGCTTTGTAATAAAGCTTGAAGTCCGGAATTGTGATGCCACCAACTTTGGCTTTCTTTTTCAATATTCCTTTGGCTATTCGAGGTCTTTTCTGGTTCCATATAAATGTTAGGATTATTTGTTCCATTTCTTTGAAAAAAATGGATGGTATTTTGATAGGGATTGCATTAAATGTGTAGATTGCTTTAGGCAGCATGGACATTTTCACAATATTTATTCTTCCAATCCAGGAGCATGGAACATTTTTCCATTTCTTTGTGTCTTCCTCAATTTCTTTCATGAGTACTTTATAATTTTCTGTGTATAGATTCTTAGCCTCTTTGGTTAGGTTTATTCCTAGGTATATAGTTTGGGTACAATTGTGAATGGGATTGACTCCTTAAGTTTCTCTTTCTTCTGTCTTATTGTTGGTGTACAGAAATGCAACTGATTTCTGTGCATTGGTTTTATATCCTGACACTTTACTGAATTCCTGTACAAGTTCTAGCAGTTTTGGAGTGGAGTCTTTTGGGTTTTCCACACATAGTATCATATCATCTGCGAAGAGTGATAGTTTGACTTCTTCTTTACCAATTTGAATGCCTTTAATTTCTTTTTGTTGTCTGATTGCTGAGGCTAGGACTTCTAGTACTATGTTGAATAGCAGTGGTGATAATGGACATTCCTGCCGTGTTCCTGACCTTAGCGGAAAAGCTTTCAGTTTTTCTCCATTGAGAATGATATTTGCGGTGGGTTTTTCATAGATGGCTTTGATAATATTGAGGTATGTGCCCTCTATCCCTACACTTTGAAGAGTTTTGATCAGGAAGGGATGCTGTACTTTGTCAAATGCCTTTTCAGCATCTATTGAGAGTATCATATGGTTCTTGTTCTTTCTTTTATTAATGTGTTGTATCACATTGATTGATTTGCGGATGTTGAACCAACCCTGCAGCCCTGGAATAAATCCCACTTGATCGTGGTGAATAATCCTTTTAATGTACTGTTGAATCCTATTGGCTAGTATTTTGGCGAGAATTTTTGCGTCTGTGTTCATCAAGGATATTGGTCTGTATGTAGTTCTCTTTTTTGGTGGGATCCTTGTCTGGTTTTGGGATCAAGGCGATGCTGGCCTCATAAAATGAGTTTGGAAGTTTTCCTTCCATTTCTATTTTTTGGAACAGTTTCAGGAGAATAGGAATTAGTTCTTCTTTAAATGTTTGGTAGAATTTCCCTGGGAAGCCGTCTGGCCCTGGGCTTTTGTTTGTTTGGAGATTTTTGATGACTGTTTCAATCTCCTTACTGGTTATGGGCCTGTTCAGGTTTTCTATTTCTTCCTGGTTCAGTTGTGGTAGTTTATATGTCTCTAGGAATGCATCCATTTCTTCCAGATTGTCCAATTTGTTGGCGTAGAGTTGCTCATAGTATGTTCTTATAATTGTCTGTATTTCTTTGGTGTTAGTTGTGATCTCTCCTCTTTCATTCATGATTTTATTGATTTGGGTCCTTTCTCTTTTCTTTTTGATGAGTCTGGCCAGGGGTTTATCAATCTTATTGATTCTTTCAAAGAACCAGCTCCTAGTTTCATTGATTTTTTCTATTGTTTTTTTGGTTTCTATTTCATTGATTTCTGCTCTGATCTTTATGATTTCTCTTCTCCTGCTGGGTTTAGGGTTTCTTTCTTGTTCTTTCTCCAGCTCCTTTACGTGTAGGGTTAGGTTGTGTACTTGAGACCTTTCTTGTTTCTTGAGAAAGGCTTGTACCGCTATATATTTTCCTCTCAGGACTGCCTTTGCTGTGTCCCACAGATTTTGAACCGTTGTGTTTTCATTATCATTTGTTTCCATGAATTTTTTCAATTCTTCTTTAATTTCCTGGTTGACCCATTCATTCTTTAGAAGGATGCTGTTTAGTCTCCATGTATTTGGGTTCTTTCCAGCTTTCCTCTTGTGATTGAGTTCTAGCTTCAGAGCATTGTGGTCTGAAAATATGCAGGGAATGATCCTAATCTTTTGATACCGGGAACCTGACTATTTTAATTAATAACAATGACTGACTAAAAGTAAGACATTTTGTTGAAGTCTACTTAGTAGTTATTTTGGTATGATTAATATGATTTTTTTTTAATTTGGGAAAGTATTTTTTTTTAAGATTTATTTATTTATTTGACTGAAAAAGAGAGAAAGAGCAAGCACAGCAGGGGAGAAGCAGAGGCTCCCCAGCGAGTAGAGAGCCTGACGTGGGGCTCAATCCCAGGACCCTGGGATCATGATCCATTCCAAAGGCAGACACTTAATCAATTCAGCCACCCAGGCACCCCAATTAATATGAATCTGTTACAATGTATAATCTATTTTATTGATTTTCTTTATTTTATTTTTATCCAGTAATGAATGATCAGATACACATGGCATTAGCTCATTCCATTACCTTGACCTTAGTTTTGGCCCCCTAATCTCTGGCTTCCAACCCAGATAACATGAGCCTTAACATATCTGTAATTCCAAGAAATGGCCTTTACTGCTTAGGGTCAGAAAGACTGTATGATTAAGAAAAGGACTGAGGGGCACCTGGGTGGCTCAGTGGGTTAAAGCCTCTGCCTTCCGTTCAGGTCATGATCCCAGCGTCCTGGGATCGAGCCCCGCATTGGGCTTTCTGCTCAGTGGAGAGCCTGCTTCCCTTCCTCTATCTCTCTGCCTGCCTCTCTGCCTACTTGTGATCTCTGTCTGTCAAATAAATAAATAAAATCTTAAAAAGAAAAGAAAAGAAAAGAAAAGGACTGAGGAAGTCTATTTCACACAATACTGAGTAATTTTGGAAGTTTTATATTATTTTTTTCTTAATGTTTAGTAAAAATGCTCATGTCAAAATTGCATTATGACATATATTTTGGCTTATGGTTCTAGTAATTGAAGAATGGGAAGCAAGGAAACGTACTGGAGCATATCAACCATTTTAGGAGAAGATATGTTGTGTTGTAAAGCTCTATCTCCATTCAAAGTATTGTGACTAAAGCATTCCAAGAATGGGTAACAACCCAAACAATGAAATGTAGCCAGTTCTGAATGTTGTGTACATGTACCTATGTATTTGTTGTATTTCAATGTATGAAATGTCAGATGTAAGAAGACTGAACTGAATGGGAATGCTTAAGTAAATTACATTAGAAAACTTACCGCTGTACTATAGACTGAATTGTGACCCCTTGAAATTCATATGTTGAACCCCTAACTGCCAATATGATAGAATTTGGAGATCGGCCTTTGGGATACTATTAGGTTTAGATGATAAAGTCATAAAGTGAGAACCTCATAATGGTACTAATGTATTTTTAAAAAGAGGCACCAGTGAGCTTGCTGGTTCTCTTTCACCACTATTCGAGTATGCATCAAGAAGGTGGCCATATGCAAGCTAAAATGTATGCCGCCCTCGAAGAACCCAACTATGCTGGCACCCTGATCTTGGACATCCCAGCCTCCAAAACAGTAAGAAATTAATTTCTGTTGTATAAACCACCCATTTTATGGAATTTTGTTATGGAAGCCTGCAGATACCTTACATGACAGAATTTTTACTCTACTACGAAGCTTGTAACAATTCTTTCACTAGTAAACCATTCACCGTTTTTTATTTTCCCCCAAAACACCTAATGTATTTGTTTGGAAGCATCTAAATGGAAAAACCTCAAGATCCTTGTTTTCAAGAACCTTAGAACTTGAAGAAAAATTACATGTGCTTGAAGACAGCTAGAAACCAATAGTGAAGTTATACAAACAAATATACGAAGGGTATATGTACACATATATGTAAATGTTAATTGCAAAGTGATGTAATAAAAAGCAAGGGCTGGGGTCAGCATAGCTTCCTGGAATAAATTTGGCAAAACAGTTGTACAACTTGGGGTTGGGGGAGATACAGTAATCTTTTTGGACCTCACTTATATTTCAGTTGGTTTCCAGTTCTCATAATCTGTGAAATCATGATTCTTTGTTTAACTCCAGTAGTAGAAGGCACATATTGGCAAAGAGAAAGAGTAGGTTTTCTTAAGAGCAGACACAAAGTTTATTAGTTAAACATTTGTTCAACAGATTTTACAAGGCAGGTCTCAGGAGATTTGAGTAAATGAGCTTAGAATTATGTATTTGTTGGCTGACCAGACTGACTAAATAAGTCAGTTCATTTGGAGTCCTCATATTTACACAATTATGTTACTATAAACAGTCTCTTATTAAGTATCATACTTATGCCAAACATCCTACATATTTTGTCACTGATCATTACTATAGCTACCACTCATTTATAAAATGAGTATAAGTGGTTCTAGTCTTTATAGATTAAGAAACTGAGGGTCAGAGAATTTAACATGACTAGAAATGCAGATTTAAGGACAAATCTGACTGGTTCCAATGCATGCTATCTTTCCACTTCACTTTCCAGTTGCAAAAACATAAATCTCTCTAACATTTACTGAGAGTTTATTGGGGACTTATTCTAAAGGATGTACAAATACTAATTCATTTGATTCTCCAACAATCCATGATATAGGAATCTTTTATCCTATATAATAGGTGAGGAATGAGGAATCTGAAGAACAGAGAGATTAAGTAACACATGGGTGATTATACAGCTAGCAAGAGGCAGAGCTCTGGGATACACAGTCATGAATGTTCCCCTATATGATGCTATGTGAATGCTGGCTAGATGTGCATGGTAGTAGATGGAGAAAATACCCCATTCCATCACATCTCAGTTACTTCTTAACACCTGTGTAAAATGAATAAAAATAGTGCATAGTAAGGCATCTGATGAAATATTAGGTAAATCATTTGTTCAACCAAGAGTCACAGTGTTTACTTGTGGAGAAAACCAAAAGATTTTCTCATCAGGCTAATATTACTGCTAATAAACACAGGTAAAATTTTATTTGTAGTTATCACATAGCTCAATAGTTGAATTCAAATTTTAACTGCAATCACACTATAATTTGGGGTACTTTTTGGAAATAAATAATTTTATTGTATGTCGATATTGTTGACCTTTATGAGAACAGTCAGAGAAATTCTTTCTCCCTTATTTTATTACATGAAACAGTGAAGAAAGGTCTTAGAATATTTTTAGATAAGAATTAAATAAGAAAAGTAGACAATTTTTTATCCTGTCTGGATTTTTCTTTTAATTAGTATCTGGAGTGAAAAGTGGTAATATGTACCAATAGTGGAAACATGAACTTTCTCTTGCAAAGAAATAAGCAAAAAGAGAGATGCATGGGACTCTAACCCAAAGGAATTTTCCTCTCTATTTAGTCCAATAAAACAGAAAGATTACTTCCTCTCCATATCTCAAATCTCTGTGACTTTTATTAAAAACGCCACTGTATTTTTACTTCAGTGTCATGGTGGCTAAAAATTCATAGAAGTACGTGGGCATCTAGGTCCAAGCAATCCTTCCATTATCAAGTTACTAAGAAATCCCTGAAGAGATTTTCATTCAATTTTTGCAATTTAAGTAAAGGAATATGTGATTGAAATTATATCAAAGAGAGAAGAGAGGAGGGTGAAGAGGGCAAAGTATTATAAATACTCGTGTAAAAACAGCAATTTGGCCACAAAATCATGCTAATTATTGGGAGCTTAGAAGAGAGGTTTTAAGTCAAAGTTTAGCACACCTTTTCCTTAAACAGTAAAATATGAAATAGGTGTTATGAACCAAATGGTTTCCAACTATTCAACTCTGCTATTTCAATAAGGAAAATGTTATAAACATGCAAACAAGTGGATGTCACTATGTTCCAATAAAACTTTACTTACAAAAACAGGTGGAGGGCTGATTAGGTCCTCAGGATTTGCTCTAAATTAGAATGTTAAGATTTTATCCCAGGACTTTCAGATAGAAATTTCTACTTTAAAGGAAATGTCCCATATCTGCTTAATTTGGTAACCACCAGTCACAAATACCTATTTAACACTTGAGATGTATGCCTGCTGAGAGGGAAGAAAATTAAATTGAATTAAATTGTAATTTTTTTACATTTACATAATCATGTAACTAGTTGCTACATCTTGGACTCCAAAGTACATTTCTTTTCTTCTTCTTCTTTTTTTTAATCTGAAAGTACCACTTCAGAATTTCCTTTTATTGTTAATAAACAAAGAAAAATTTTATATGTTGAAGATTTTCAAACTGCAAAATTTGAAAAGGTGGGAAAACTTTACAGTATAATTATAAAAATATTAAATTTAAAAGACTAACCTCAAAGAAATACTATTTTACCTCATGTTTATAATATACATAAATATAAATATACAATATAAAACATTTTAAACATAAAAATGTCACCTTGCCTCAACAAAAATTATGAGAAAGTATGCAGATATGTGAAAAATATGGATAAAATGAAATATATATGATTTGGTCCTTCTATATTTTGTTCTGATTAATGAGCAGTCAAATGAGATTGATATTATTCTATACAGAAGTTTTAGAAATGTATGTGGTATTCATTATATTATGAACCATTTTTCTAAAAGGATGATAGTGTTATTGGATGAGAAGAACATGAGCTTTGTAATTAATAGTCTTGAGTTCAAGACCCAACTTTATCACTTGCTAATTGAATAAACATTTTCAAAATATTATTTCATTTCTTGAAGTCACAGTTTTATAGTTTCCTTGGTGGTAAAATTGGGATAAAAATATAATGTACTATAACAAGTTGTAGTGGGTTTTGTGGAATTTAAATGCTATATACCCATTACATTTACCAGGAATGGTACAAAGGTATCTGCTTTTATTACTCCCAGTAAGAGAAAGGTTAAATATGTAGGCCATATGTACTCTGCCTAAAGAAGTCTGAAATTAGTCATGTTCACCTCTCCAACCAAAGACCTAATTCTGCAATTAGCAATCTCAGCATTTACTTCTGAAGAAACAGTTATTGTATCAAATAAATCAAGGAAAAATTCTTCTTTAGTCCCAAAATTTTTCAAATCTTTATAGTAAAATCCCTTCAGCAGGGGATAGATCAAAAGAGGGAGGAGGAATTAAAAAGATAAAAAGAAAATCAACTGCAGCCCAAGAGGTTAGTTAGGGAATGGGTAAAAAATAATAAAATGAAACAAAAGAAAATGAAACAAGAAAAGACAAAGCAAAACAAAACAAAACAAAACAAAATAAAATATTCCTGCTTTACATTTATAATCTCATCTTCTAGGAGAGAGGTCAATGTTGCTGTGAATGGGAGGTTTCTGTCCCACTCATGAGCGTTCTATCTTCATGACAGTCATATCCCAAGGTCCCAACCTCCTAATAACATCACCTTGGACATTAGGTTTTTAACACACAAAATGGGGGCAGAGGACCACATACAGTCAGACCATAGCATTGTTCAAATGAGTACTTTTATTCCTGCCTAATTTATTCTAAGGAATCTGTATATCAGGTTATTTCACAACTAGATCTAAATATTGTGAATGTAATTTTTTTACTAATTAGAAGTTATTAAATCCCATCGCAATCAAGGAATGCAGCAATCTTCAGAATGGTATTATTCTTCTTTTGACACAAATGGGTATAACCAGTGAGTACACAATCTGGAATATAAATATATATACCTTGCCCTTCATTGCAGTGAAAATATTGGGTAGCAAAATGGTTTACTACCCATATTGAGTATCAAAATTCTTTGCTTACAAAGAACTAAAACCCACACAGAACAATAATAGAAAGATATTAAAAGATAAAAACTTGAAGTCAAACTTCAGGAAGTCAAGTCACATCTTACACAGAATGTATGGAAAACAACACATTTCCTCATTTTTTCTTTTGGGCTATACAGATTTTTAATTTCTGAAGCTTTCAACATGTTAATACTCTTTACTCATCAACAATTTCTATTTAATTGAGTTTCTCATCCCCATAATTCAGTTTGGGACTGTTTTCTTCTGTCAGAGTACCAAAGGATTTCAGAACCATTTAACTTCAGAGTCCACCACCAACTTCCTTAAAATTCTTGACAAAGAAACAGATTATTCCTTTCACCTGTAATTGAATGAGTTTCTTTGAGTCAGGTGCTAACCCTGGCCCAATCAGCTTTGGCCAGGAAATAGTGTATGTGATACAAATCTAACCACCCAGACTTTTAGTAAAGGATGATCTAGATAAGAATGAAAAATATACGTGCTACCTGTAGGCATGAAAACCTTATTCATCAACAACTGAACAATTTCTGGAAGATAACTGACCATATATATCAGGATTAGATGAATGAATCTGGAATGTGAGGGACTTACATCCAGTTAAAATATAGTTCTAGAAATGTAATTTCTATGATAGATTTTGAAAAAATAAAAATAGCAAAAATTCAATGTAAAGTGAACCATAAGAGACTATGGACTCTGAAAAACAACCTGAGGGTTCTGAAGGGGCAGGGGTGGGAGTTGGGGGAACCAGGTGGTGGGTAATAGGGAGGGCACGTATTGCATGGAGCACTTGGTGTTGTGCAAAAACACTGAATACTATTACGCTGAAAAAATAAATTAATTAATTAAAAAAATTCAATGTAAAAATCAGAATAACAGTCTTAGAAATGTTTATTGCAGGCCTCCTGGGTGGCTCAATGGGTTAAGTGGCCACCTTCAGCTCGGGTCATGATCCCAGGGTTCTAGGATTGGAGCCCTATATCAGGCTCCTTGCTTAGCGGGGAGTCTGCTTCTTCCCCTGCTTGTGTGTGTGTGTGTGTGTGTGTACGTGCGCACATGCACACATTCGCTCTCTTTCTCTGACAAATAAATAAATAAAATCTTTAAAAAAAAAAAAAAGGCATTGCTTCTCGTAAACTAAGATGTAAAATGACTGAACAAAATTACACTAATGCCATACTATTCTAAGATATATATATAAGTTTTTATTCCAGGCATCTTTTGCAATATAAATTATATTATTTGGAAGATAAACATCCTAATATAAATCTACCTATAATAAATAAAACTCTGGGTAAGTCTGAGCATAACAAGTAGTTATTTCTTAAAAAATAATAAGCTTGCAAGTCTACGAATTATATATGAAAGCAGCCATCATGATGATCAATTTTTCATTAATTTCACATACAAGGCATATATTTCTTCAGTTCCACAGATATAGCACACTTATAACTAAAGACTTAGCTCATTTTCTTTCCCTATTTTTTTTTCTTTTTGCCACAAAAACTAGAATGTAGTTCTGCTGTGGCTCTGAAGTGATCCCATGTAGATTACGAAAGCAGGAGTTTTGCAGGGAAGAGTTTGTAAGATAGTTTTAACTGTCTCATGATGTAGGAATTCTGATATAGATATGTCCTTTCCAAATACTGTTTCATAAATAACAGTGTATATAAACTGAAATATTATTGGAGTTATATACACAAAGATTAATACATTATGAAATACTTACAGTAAATACAACTTATGACTTCACTTCACTCATGAAAATAAACTTGTTTCAGAAAACACCACATGGAATTTTTTAAACACAAATGAAATAATCACTGACCAACAAATTAAAAGTTCATATATTTTAAGAAGATAAAAAAGGAAATACTAATCCATGTTTCACTGTTTATTATACTTAAGGAGTTCTAAAGAGTTTATCCTTACAAAAAGAATACACTGAAGAATTATTTAATTTCTATGGCCTATCTCATTCATTCATCTATTTAGTCCATAAATATTTACAGACACTATACTAAGCTCAAAGTATTATGCAAATATTATGTCAAAGCTCACTGACTATGCATTGAAAAGATGCTGGAAATAGAAAATCCAGGGCGCCTGGGTGGCTCATTGGTTAAGCCGCTGCCTTCGGCTCAGGTCATGATCTCAGGGTCCTGGGATCGAGTCCCGCATCAGGCTCTCTGCTCAACAGGGGGCCTGCTTCCCTCTCTCTCTGCCTGCCTCTCTGCCTACTTGTGATCTTTCTGTCAAGTAAATAAATAAAATCTTTAAAAAAAAAAAAAGAAAGAAATACAAAATCCATATTGACATATATACTAGTTCACTTCTGTTACTTTATTTGGGGAATTTACATTACCTGAGACCTCAGATTCTTTTGTCATTAAAATAAAGTCACCTGAGTACTAGTTTTCAAATATTTTTTTAAGTTACTTATCTATGAACTTTCAAGATTTTTTAAAAGATTTTATTTATTTGACAGAGAGACCACAAGCAGGTAGAGCAGGCAGGTAAAGGGAGAGGAAAAAGCAGGCTCCCTGCTAAGCAGAGAGCCCAACATGGGGCTCGATTCCAGGACCTTGGGTTCATGACCTGAGCTAAAGGCAGATGCCAAACCAACTGAGCCATCCAGGCACCCCAATGAACTTTCAAGTTCTAAAAACTTAAAGAGACTTGGTTTTTAAAAACAAGATAGGCAAGATAATTTTTCAGCTTACTCAAAGAGACTTGGTTTTTAAAAACAAGATAGGCAAGATAATTTTTCAGCTTACTCTCAAATAAAAAGTCTGTATGCTTACAATCTTCCACTTAGTCTCTCAGCAAAGGAGAAAGTTCCCTTTATCCTACTCCTCTTGCTCAAATACTACATTTTGTTTAAGATATAATTCATCTGACATCTACCTCAAAATCCTGACTATTCAAGTCCATATTGATCTTTCTTTTTATCAGAGTTCCTAGACCTAAAGTATATACAATATATATTTTTTCTTTCATTGTTCTTTAATTGTTGATGTATTCTTATCTCCTCACTAAAATTAGTTCTCAGTAACATGAAGTTGATGTTTGGCTTAAATTTATATTTTGCATAGATAATTGGTACCTGAGCTGGGAATGATTTGTCTAATGTCTCCACGTAAGCTGTATACAGTGAAATAAAAAAGCCAACTATATAGATTAAGTAATTTTTAAAGTTTTTTGTTTTGTTTTGTTTTAATGTCTACTCTCAGCAAGCAATAACTTTTCATGGCAATACAATATGCACAGACATTTACACATAAATATACAAGTGAAACAAAATACATAATATTCTAAATATATGTAGTCTGATATTGCCTATTCTCTTATGTTAATGTAAACAAATCTCAGTCATAAAAGATTACATTGATTTCATGATCATTAATGAATATATCATACCCCAAATTCAAAGACATTACATGAAATAATTCTCAATGAGTAAGATCACAATGATGGTGGATGGCATCAGTACAAATATTTAAGTGGTGTGCTGGTCTTTCTGGTTTTGAGCTGGTTTTCAGTGTTACTTCAATGGATTATTGATGGCATTGTAGACGGGATAGTCCTTTGTTGTATGGAAGTCTCTCTGTATTGTGAGATATTTACACTTATGACCCTTGCCTGCTAAATGCTAGATGTATCCCTCAGTTAATGACAACCAACACTTCCTCCACACATGTCTAAAGTTTAGAGAAAAGCAGTGCTGATGGTACCCATGCTGAGAACTCATGAAAGAAGTGTTGAGTATAAAAGTCGGTTAGATTTGTAAAAGTTAAGCCAATAATATTAAGGAATATGTTATGAGAAGGTAATTATAATAATAAAATAAAGATTAAATCAATTAACCCATTCACTATTGCTTATTGCCAAATAATTACATTTTAAAGTCTGTAAGACCCTGATTGTTCCTTACTTTCAAAAACTGAGAATGGATCTTGTATCATACTTACTAATTCTTCATCTGTAGTTTGAGAATAGCACAACAGTGTTGTTGTGAGAATTACATGAGAAAATATATCTGGAATATCTGGCCCAGAGCCTGGCATATAGTAGGTGCTCAATACATTTACTTTTTAAAAAATGAGATAAGGAAGAAAATGCACACATAAAGAAATATGTAGCCAAGCTGAACAGTCCTCAGCACAGCAAGTAGTGTCAATGCTCAAAGCATCTTCCCTGGTGCACTAGCAATCATGTGAGGCAGGGAAGATAAAATTAATTTTGGAAAATCATTTGCCTAAAAGATGTGGAAAGGATAACCTCTAGTTTCTTTGTTCATTGTTAAAGAAAATGGCTAGAAAAAGCACCATCCTTGCCTCTTTTGTCAGAAGCTTATTGAAATTATTTTTATTAACATCAGCAAAAGCATAATATCCCTAAGTTATCATTTTGGTCTCATGGAAAATAAGGAAAACAACAATTAGTTTATTTATCTATTTATTTATAAAGATTTTATTTATTTATTTAACAGAGTAAGAGAGAGAGAAAGAGTGCCCACAAGCAGGGGGAGCAGCAGAGGGATAGGAGTAGGCTCCCCACTAAGCAGGTAACCCAGTGCAGCACTCAATCCCAGGACTCCCGAATCACGACCCGGGCCAAAGGCAGACACTTAGCTGACAGAGCCACCCAGGCATCCCTAAACTCTTGCTTTTTAAAAAATATTTTATAAAACTCAAATTCATACAGACATGTGATGTGAATAGATGACTTAGCTAAATGCAAAAAAAAAAAACTTAGATATAAATTTGTAAAGTTAATTACATGTCTGATTGTAAACAAAAAACGGAATGAAGTGCAATTCACAAAAGAAATTATTTTTCATAATTCCAAATGATCAAATAAAAAGATCAGGTTCTCCTTAAACCCCTCTGAAGTTTGTAGACTATTAAATCTGCTCCTATATTAAGGAGCATACCATCTTTTCTTTTTTTTTTTCTTAAGATTTTATTTATTTATTTGATAGAGAGAGATTACAAGCAGGCAGAGAGGCAGGTGGTGGGTGGGGGGTGCAGGCTCCCTGACAAGCAGAGAGCCTGATGCGGGACTTGATCCCAAGACCCTGAGATCATGACCTGAGCTGAAGGCAGAGGCTTAACCCACTGTGCCATCCAGGCACCCAAGGAGCATACCATCTTATTTATTTAGAATGTCTCTAGGAAATGTAAGCAGTAATAGAAAATGACAGGAAAAGTACATGGTCTAATATATCTCCTAAAATTACTATCTAAACAACCAATATTTTCTTTGAAAAAACAAAGGCGAACCATAAGAGACTATGGACTCTGAAAAACAACCTGAGGGTTTTGAAGGGTCAGGGGTGGGAGGTTGGGGGAACAGGTGGTGGGTGATGGGGAGGGCACGTTTTGCATGGAGCACTGGGTGTTGTGCAAAAAGAATGAATACTGTTACGCTGAAAAAATAAATAAAAAGGGAAAAAAAAAAAAAGAGAAGACACTCAGAAAAAAAAAAAAAAACAAATAATAAGTAACTGCTAATTTATTTCTACAGTATATCAATCACATTACTACTATTATTACTATCATTATTAAAATACTAGAAATTTGTGGATCTGCAAGGCAGAACAAATATTTGTAAAAGTTTCTGACAATGATCCAAAATTCTGCATTAATGAACTCTGTCTCTGGATTTTCTTGACTATTTTACTTTGTTTAGTAAAATGTTTCCAGCCACTTCTATTGTTCCAGTTTATTTTTTTAATATTTTATTTATTTATTTGAGAGAGAGAGTGAGAGAGAGAGAAAGATGAGCAGGGGGAGGGCAGGTCCCAGGACTCTGGAATCATACCCTAAGCCAAAGGCAGATGGTTAAACAACTAAGCCATCCCGGCGCCCCATATTGTTCCAAAGAGTTTTAAAATGTTCTGCCTTTATTAGAATACAGAAAATATGTATTTATTATACAAAGAAGACTTTTCTGTCTCAAAATGTATCATTTTATTCAGGAGACTAATGAGGCCTGTGTTCAAGGAGAATATCTTTAATATTCATGAATTGAGATTATTCATATCAAATAATTCCCAACAAGACAATTACTACTGCTCCTCTGGAAGAATTTTTCCAGTGATTTATCATTTTTAATCACATCAGTGTTCTACTGATTACAGATCATTCAATCTAGCTTCAAGGTATTTGCTCTTAATGTGCTATGAAAACAGGATAGTCTCTCCCCACCATGTGGGGAATGTCAGAGCCAGAAACTGAAAGATGTCCCACAAATCTCAACTACAAGATCAGGTTTCAGGGACTCTTAAAAAAGGACAGATTTAAGCGGATCTTAAGGTTTAAAAAAAAACACTAACCTCTCTTTCATTCTACTGTCACACAAACATAAACCACAACAACAAACTAGCCATGGCTTGTTTTGTCCTAAGAAATAAACTCTATAGCTGTGATTTATATTGAGCCATATATATACATATATGTATTCTTTTCTTTGTAATGTACAACAAAACTGTGGAGAATAAAAAACTCATAATTATCCAATATGTAATAGAAAGGGACATGAGAAAACAAGTTAGAATACCTGTGTACATGTACCTGAATGTATATATTTTCAGTGAACAAAAATTAGTTGAAATATGTTTTTCATTGATTTTCAAGCTCTTTCCTAGAATGACAGTATAGGTGTCTTATAAAATTTGGAGGTTGTCTTTGAAACACAATCGGGGTAGGTGGGATGGTGAAAGAAAGAACAACAAACAGCAGCATAGTGTAAATGTCACAGTACTTTGGCCAGGCAAAATGATCCCACTTAGGGGAAGAAAGCTGATCTAGTGCTCTTGGGAAACACACTGACATACTGATATGTCCCCAGAGTACTTTGCTATAATTGTCAGAGTCATTTAGGAGCCTCCAGGGACACTTTTGCTTTATCTTCGTATGGCATTGGCACATTTATGGAATCCCCTCTTTAATCTTTATTAATGGAAAAATTCTGAAAGTTTTAGCTCAGAACAAAATGAATAGAGTGAATCTACAATTTTGGTAGATCATAACTAGATATAATAAAAATTCTTCATTTTTCAGAGTGAAAAATTAAAAATGAAAGTGAACAAAGTCACCAGTAGCAGATACTTTACATATGGTTTTGCAGCCACACGTTTCATCTGTCCTTTTGTTTAAACAGGAATGTGGGTTTGAGAGATGTACATCAATTCTAAGGCTAGATAATTTTTGTCTTGAACAAATTCCTAGTTTTAATTTATGTATGTTAACACCAAGTGCTAAAAAGAGATAATGCTTTCAAGGTCTCCGACAAGGTAGGAGGCAGAACTATACAGCCTTTGACTGTCCACAACATTTTGGGTTGTCATTAATGAAATAGAAATTAAGGAATGGAATAGAATTTAAGGCTGAAAACTAATTTGTCAAGCAGAAGTCCTTTTTTTTCTCTTACAGATATATCATAGAACATCTCACTTTCAAGGGTATCTCATAATTTAAAAGGAAAGAACCATTAATCACTTTCCAGGGTGCAAAAGACTACAATGAGTTCATATTTTACATAGGGCATCAGGAAAACGTAGCATGCTAATCAGACCTCAGATCAGAACAGTTTAAAATACTCTCTTCTCAAAGACTATATACTCCACTTTTTTTCTTTTATCTTCTCATTTCTTAAAACATTTTATTTATTTATTTTGACAGGGAGAGATCACAAGTAGGCAGAGAGGCAGGCAGAAAGAGAAGGGGAAGCAGGCTCCCTGCTGAGCAGAGAGCCTGATACAGGGCTTGATCCCAGGACTTTGGGATCATGACCCCAGCCGAAGGCAGAGGCTTTAACCCACTGAGCCACACAGGTGCCCCATCTTATTTTGATGACCATCAGTTAACACTCCCTCCCTGCTCATGTTCCACAGATACCTTCAAATCAACAAGAAACTTTCTTTTGTAACCTCTATCTGTATGCTCTATTACATGCAAAACTCGGGAGTTCATCCTGATTATTTTTTTGACATCTCCTACATAATGTGTCCAATTTTTGTGGATTCTTCTTCTAAAATATTTCTATAATCTATTTTTGTCAAGTTGCTCTATCATCACCCTAGTTCAGACTCCTACCCCATATCTTTTTACCTATGAATGACTCAAATAGGTACCCTGCCTCAAAGAGCACCTTCAGTGTAATCCAGTAGCCCCTAAATTTTACAGAGAACCGAAACTATTTAACAAGTTTGTTAAACCTTTCTCAGACCCTAACTTCTACTTTACCTCTTGGATTATGATGAGTAGAGTATAGGAATCTTCCATTTTAATTAGCACATAAATGGTTCTGACACAAAAATAAAGCAGATGCAAAGAAAGTAAAAGGGATATTAACTGCCAAAAAAGCCATGAGCCTGAATTGGAAAAGTGTGTGACTCTGAGAATCAAAGTTACCTATGGGTCCCCAAGCATCACTAAGCAGGAAGTGAGCTAAGAAAGTTTAGAACTGATCAAGAGGATAGCAGAAAATAAATGAAATGAACAAAAGCTCTGCCAGGAGAATCATATCCTATTTAAGGAAACTCTTGACCTCAACATAAGAGGCCTTCATAGTAATCTCAGAATATCTATGACCTATTCACTGTTTTTTTTACTTCCATCCTCCTTTTCAAGTGGGACTATTTTTGTGTGAGTGTTTTTTTGCCCCTGTTCTACTATAGCATGTTGGGTGTATATGGGATAGATAACCTGTCCTCAAAATTCTTAGCTTTCGTGTCCAAAAGGAGCTATGCAGATTCCCAATGAAGTGACTACTGCTTATCAACTTGAAATTCTGGACTTTGAGCTATATTTACTCACTGAATGTTATCTTTGGTTGTCTCCCAAGAAAATCAATTCTATTAAATGCATTTCTATCCTCAGATTATTTGAGTAACTTTGAAGTCCAATTTAAGAATCACTGACATAAATAAAAGATTGATTTAGAGAGCTCCCAAACCTCTTTTCAAGTCTTATCTTCCCTCCTGGTACATATATGCCCTGTGTTCTAGCCAAGCTAAGCTGTTTATTGGGCCCTTGGGTTTTATCAGTTGCATTTATCAGCATTCACAGTGGCAAAGACAAATTTTATAAAAAGAAAACTAGCTTAAACAAAGAGCAAAATTATCCAGTAGATATTTGGGGTCATATATCTAATGGAAAGCTAGAGAATAAAACTTAGAATGCAGGCATCAACAAGGGAACTCTAGATGGTTCAGCCACAAGAACTACCATAAATCCAATCAGCAGAAATAAGTAAGTAAGTATTAGAGAATCCAGGAATATGATAAAGTTTCCTGAGGAAAGATGCATAGAAAGTCATATACATATTTAAAAGAAAGGAGACAGTTAAAGAAAGAGAGAAACTGAGAAATTAGTCCTCAATCAAGTTACAGAACAGATTTAGTGGATGTGGGGAAATGTGAAAGAAAACAAGACAGGAAGTTTAGAATATAAAAGCCAAGTAAAAATTTGAGTTATTGGAAGTGGATGTGCTGATGAGGTCCAGAGTTTGGTTGTATTACAGGGTTGTCAATCTAGAATGAAGATAAGTAAAGTCAGGGTTATTGAAAAGGGCAAAATGAAGTAAACTTGAAGAGTTATATTAATAGACAACATCAAATTGGAAATTATGAAAGTGAGCTCAGCTAAAGTTGGTTGAAAATATGTACACATGAACAATTGACTTAAGTTTTCCACAGAGATAGAAGTAAATCGTATAGGGTACAATGATAACACAGTGATGACTTCAAGATTGTAGACTCAAAATGTATTGTATTTGAATGAAAACAAAAAGGAGGCTAGATACTGGTTCAAAAGTGGTGCTGGAAAGGAAACAGCACAATAGCTTCACTTATGCTTCGGATGAGTGGAAAAAAAAAACAACTAATTTTGTCCAACCCTATTACCACTCAACAGAAGAGCCTTTTCTAGAATTATGATATAATGGGTCAGGCAATAGGTATCTGGAGTAAACCCTATCATCATTATTGCAGCAATTATTGCTAAAGTATATACTAAGTACTAACCTATGCGTTTTATTTTTTTTTTTTGTTTTTTTTTTGTTTTTTTTTTTTTTTTTCACAGAGGTTATTCTTTTATTAGTGTTTATTTCTCCATTTCAATTACCCTTTCTTTTTTTTTTTTTTTTTTTTTCTCATTTTATTTATTTTTTCAGCGTAACAGTATTCATTCTTTTTGCACGTTTTATTTTTTTATTACAAACTTGACTAAAATCAAATTTAAAAAATAAAATTAAGTAAACAAAATAAAATATAAATGTTACCCAACCCTCTCCTTACCACTAGCACCACCAAACACACATGTAACCTTCCAGGAATCTTTATAGTTAGTGATTATGTGCCTTGCTTGGATCCTCTATCCTATATAGAATATATTCCACACATTCTATTTTCCACTATATTCTTTACAGCATCACCTTGTGCTTGTTTAGTTTTATCAACAGAATTACTATCTATATATGTATACATATATGTGTGTGTGCGTGTGTGTGTGTATATATATGTATGTGTGTTTTTATATATATATAAATATATATATCAAATACTATATGAATACAAATGTGAACACATTTGTAACTCAGTTATGGAGAGAAAACAATGGTGCTTTGAAGAACTCAATTAATGCTTTAAAGCAAATATTCCAGGAAAAATATTTTTAAAAGTTACTAAATATTGATACAAGTAATCTTATGAAACAAGAATAAAAATTGTCTTTATATTTTTAATGTCATACATTTATATAAAATTTGAACATTAAGATATGTTTATTGATTTTGTTTTCATAAAATTTTTGAATACTGAACAATGTTAATAAAATTTGAAATTATACATAAGAAAATTGGAGGCTGAATAATTAATGTATATTTTCAAAAATTTTTAGCATCTAATACATTTTCTTGTTTTTATACTGGCTCAAATACATCACTTGAACTGTCAAAGGAAAATTAGTCTGACACTTACTAAAAACAGTAAGGAAGACTTTATTTAAGACCATTGCTATAGGTATCAAGATTATCTCAACAGAGAAGAGAGTTCAGCTCAACTCTAAATACAACAAGGATAAATGGAGATTAATAGCTAATTAACAGATTTGCTGTGGGTATCAGTGGATGGAAACTGAGATGATATCAAGGGAAGGGGAGATTTTGCTAAACCTACTTAACAGAATTCATGGTTTAGGCAGGCCAGGATGATGAGATATTAATTATTCTATATAATACATATAGAATATATAATTATTTAGAGAATATTATTCTCTAAACTGATTTAGCATAATTCTTACAGCGATTGGGCTAGTAAGGCTTGACAGCAAAGCCCAAGGATAAGGCCTAGTCTTAAAAAGGACTCAAAGGAGTCTCACTAAAGTTTGGTCAAGGAGAGGGTTTTTTCAGAAGTACCACATTATATTGCAGCTGTAATTTTAGCCGGTATCTAGTTTAAAAGCAAAAGTTTGAATTACAAACTTATACACACTGTAGGTATAGTAGTAACTGCAATGATTAATAAGCTTTCATGTTTCTTTGAGCCTAAATTCGATGTTTAGCAGCAGCTATTTTATTACTTATACCATTTTACTGCTTTTGTACCCCTCATTGCAGGACTAAGTATAAAAACTGTCAGTATTATATTTAACAGGCTACTAAATTTGTGTTTCCCATATAATCTTACTGTGATTGGTCTTTGCTGGGAAAAATCATAATAATTTATTCTTAACAAGTCATAAAATGTATGTTCTCCATGGCTAATTTAAAGCAAGAATGTTAAATAAGTCTTATCCAGAAATCTAATTAAAATTAACACTTCAAATTATTTTTTGTTTTTGTTAACTGTACTAAATCATTCTCTGGAAATGTGTTCCTATTGACTCTAGTGATTTATTTGGTATAAACTCTGAGCTAAAGCTTAATATCTACATGCAGTAAATCACCTAGGAAATGACACAAAACTATTTTGAAGTGACTAATCTCATTTTCTAGGTACCACCAAAATACAAAACAAGCGAAATTACACAAATAACTCTCAGACTAAACTTCCTAGGTTTATATCACTTTAACAGGGATATACATCATACATGAACTGAAAGTGTTATTAATATAGATGAAGCAAACCAGAAACAGTTTGGTAACCCATTCTCATGATGTGGTGTGGTATGTGTTTATATTGGTTTTTATGTTAAAAGATAGTGTTCAGTCTTAAATCAGACAATGTTAAAATATTTGTCTTTTGATTTTCTTAGGCATAGTTACCCTTTACCTTCAATAAAATGTTGTATTATTTTAAATTTTAAGTCCTTTACATCAAAACTGAAAATTAGTAGATACTGGCATAGAACCACAAATATATTTATGATATTATACTTGTGAATTCATAAAACACTTTTAACAAACATGTGTAACTTTCAAATTAATGAATAGTTCCACCTTATAAAAGGGCCTTTTAGAAAAGAAGAAAAGCAGTTGTGTAGTTTTAACTTGATGGCCATCCAAGTGCTAATATTACTCATATTTTTATTTTGCATTTAATAGTCAATACCCTACCAATAGGCTAATTAATGTGTTTTTTCTAATACATTGAAACTGAGGATATGGGATTGAGAACTTCACTTTAAACAAATTAACTCTAAATCCCTATAATGGATGTTCTCTATTTTTACTTTATCAGGTTTGTGTTTAACTCACTTCTATCTCCAATCTAATGGAACAAGAGCAACACATGACAGATCACCTGCATGACATTTCACTTAACCTTGGGGGAGATAAAAAGAATGTTGATGTAGTAAGAATGGGCAGTGAAAGATTCACCAATATGAGTTTCAGTACAATAATTAAATTTAAATTAAATTTAAAACACAGTTTCCATACTCTAATTTTAAAACCAATATGAACCTGGTATGTATAGCCAGGAAAAATCATGAAAGACTTTGAAACAGGCAAAAATGATTAGAGGATGTCCTGACTAACTTACCACTCTAGGTTGTCTACATCAATTCACAGCATTGCACATTATTATCTTCCACACGCTATTTAATTCTTTTTAATGAAGGGACAATTCATGTCCATCCTTCTTATGAAAAAAAAAAAAAAAAAAAAAAGCCAATTTTGCATCTACTTAGAAATTCATTTTGGCATTCCTGATTTACCTACAGAAGTGCAGTACTTTGAAGTCTCTTTGAACCAGTCACAGCATCTTAATGTATCTCTTATTAATTAATAAGTTAAGTAAGGTATTTGGTACCTGCATGTTCATTTAATATTTGTATGAGAATGATGATTTTATCTTTTAAAAATATCTTTTACAATATCCAAATATAGTATTTACAGATGTACCCAGCATAAAGTCACATTATGAATTTTCTTGAAAATATCAAATGGGGATAATACTTAGCATAGGACAATTTCTCTATTTTTCTTTTTTTTTAAGATTTTGTTTATTTAAGCATAGGACAATTTTTTTTAAGATTTTATTTATTTATTTATTTGAGAGAGAGAGAATGAGAGAGAGAGAAAGAGCATAGAGAGCATGAGAGGGGGAAGGTCAGAGGGAGAAGCAGACTCCCTGATGAACAGGGAACCTGATGCAGGACTCGATCCTGGGACTCCAGGATCATGACCTGAGCTGAAGGCAGTTGCTTAACCTACTAAGCCACCCAAGTACCCCTAGAACAATTTCTTAAAAGTCTATCTTCTCTTTCACATGTACACACACACATATACACACACACACCCTGGGAAAGAGGGAAACAACTGCCATCACCTCCCAATTAACTCTTCATTCACTCTCTAAACTCTCCTATCCCCACCCATTATTTATTGTCTCACTCTTCTTTCCCTCTCTTTTTAGGTTGTATTCTCTTATCTGCACTTTACTATATATTTTGAACACTGTTTCTCTGATTTTCACTCAACTATACTTCATGTTTTACCACAGTTTTCCACAACAAAATTCCTCCACTTAATCTAGTACACAATTCTGTGTTGAAATAAGAGGTGTGAAGCTGTGTCTATCCATGCACTATTACGTACTTTTCAGTCATATAAATGACAAAAAACGCATTGGGAAATGCACAGAATATGAAAGCAGTTATAGTTTATGTTATGGTTGAAAAGGGTTGGGGCACTCTAGGAGTGGAGAACAAAGGGGCTTTTCATAGGAATTTAAAATCCAATGAGGTACATGCAAGTCCTGCATTCTCAAAATCTTTTTAAGGTTTTTGGAACAACATTTATAAGAAAATGGAGTTAGTTTTGGTGACCCTCTGCATCACTTGCGAATTTTATTTTATTCTTCTTAGGTTGGATATACAATAGCAAAATAAAGTATCACCCTTTTTTTTTTTTCCTGGAAATCCACTATCTTACATGCCTACTGCTTATTTAATTATGCTTAAATTACTCAAGTCACTCCAAAATTAAAAATGTGTTATTTTCATAAATGAAGTTATTAAAGTCCCATGTGCTCTATTTTGATATACGCTGTCAGTCAATCCTCCCCCACAGAAAGTACATATGGAGTCCAATCAATACTTTCATTCTGAAAATATTTCATCATGCAGACACATTTAACTGATTGTCCAGATATTTCTTCTGCTGCAAACCTTTCCCGTCCTCCCTCCCCCTTCCCTATGGTCTATTAGGCAATGTCTAGACAAGAAGGTCATTTTGTTCAGTTAGCTCTGGATGTTTGGGATACAAAATAATAATCCTCACAGGAGGAAAGAAAGTTTAATATCTGAAGGAAAAATCTCCAGTGAAGCTAAGCTAATCCTATCTGATAGCTGGTTTCTAGAATTAACTTCCTGTACTCAATATTGCTTCTCTTCATATGTATGTGCCAACCTGAGTATGTTTTAGTGATCTTCACATAGCCAAAGACTATGTTATAATAGTTAGTCATCAAACAGAAACATAAATCTTTCTTTAGTGTACGTGCCTGTGTGTGCCCATGTGCATCTGTATGTCAGCAGTGAGGGTAGAGGAAAGAGAACAGAGCAGACTTGTGTGGCAGGAAACAGACTAGTATAAATATGCACTGCTGTGTGGTTAACATAGTTTACGTGAATGAGAACAAAATAACTGTGACATTTCCTTCTAAGATCTCTGAAATCACAGGGGTCTGAGAATACAGAATGGTATAAACATGTTGCAATGAGACAGTTCAAACTTAGATTTCCGTTTTCCTTGCAAGATTTAAAAGGCCCTTGCTCTAATAATTGAAATTGTATCTGAAAAACATCGGGCATTTAAGAAAAGTGTAATTTATGTTGTTGCTGGTTTTTCCCTTTTACTGTTGTTCCTCATTCTAACATCCCTGTAGATCATTCTCAGGATATGAAAAGTAGTATCTTATTATATGTGTGTCCCCCTTCACAATATCTATGGGGTCCTTTACACAGAGTAGATGCTTAATCCATGTTGTCACATAGTGATATTCTAAATTCATCCTCATCTTCTTCTATTTTTCCTCTTTCCAGTTTCACTCTTTTATCATCCAAAAGATCCAAAAGTTTAGATCTACCCAGATCTAAACTGTAAGGTCTAGTGGCCACACTTGCCAGATTATTTGGCATATGTCAACATAGTTGCTAGAAATAAAAACCTCTGCTAAACTTGTGTGTATTACTGACATACGGGAGCATAGTTCTTTCTCATTAACATGGAGAGGAAATCAGAAATTGAAGGAAAGAATTAAGACATTACTATATTTACATGAAAAAGAAATCAAAGTTATAATTTACAGGTAAAATAAGAAAAGTTATTTGATCTCCTTTTTTTCACATTAAAAAAATTTTTAAACAATCTCAGGTTGTCCTAAAATTAATCCAGAAAATATATGTTAGAAATTTAGTGAGATATTCATGATATACACTGATATTGTTACTTTATGGTAGTCCTATTTCTGCTTAAGGTTTTTCCTATATAAACAATTTTAAAAGTTAATAATACATTTCTCTTAGTAAAACAAGAATAGAGTTAATTCACTTAAACAATTGCTCATTTTAGACTTTTCATCAATTAAAAATGTCACATTTGATTATAAAATTATGAGTTTTAATTAAAAAAAAAACTTCCCCAAGTCCCTTGAGACTAAAAAAAGAGCAAATTGAACACTTTGATTTTTATATTTACTCTAACATTTGTGTTGGAAAAAAAAAAAAAAACACTGAAACCACAAAATGTATGCTCAATAATCTGGGAGAAAAACTGGGTTAATTCCAAATGAAAGACGTAAAAACTTGAACTATGACATGAGGGAAAAGAATAGCAACTAATAAATAAAAAGATTGTAAAAGAAATATAAATTTGGAAAAATTAAATTTAAAAAGAGTCCAAAAGAGGAAGTTAAGAAGGGGTATAAAACCATTATAGACAAATAAGTAGAGATACAATAAGGTATTGGAAATTTAAGGTCAGAAGTCTGTATCTAAAGTATACATAAAGGTAAGCTTTATGCATTGTTGGTGGGAATGTAAATTGCTGCAGTCACTATGGAAAATAATATGGAGTTCTCCAAAAATTAAAAGTAGAACTACCATATGACCCAACAATTCCACTTTCTGGGTAAATATCCAAAGAAAATGAAATCACTATCTCAAAGAGATATATATACTCCTATGTTGACTACTGTATTATTTACGATAGTAAATTATTTACAAGCTTAAAAGTTCATTGACAGATGAATACATAAAGAAAATGTAGTATATATATATACACAAAGGAATATTATTCAGCCATGAGAAAAAAGGAAGTGTTGCCATTTAGAACAAGGATGAAACTTGAGGGCAATTGTGTTAATTGAAATAAGTCACAGAATGACAGATACTTTATGGCCTCACTTACAAGTGGAATCTAGAAAATCTGAACTCATAAAAACAGAGATTGGTAGTTGCCAAGGGCAGGAGTGAGGGGAATGGATGAAGGTGGCCACAGGGTACAAATTTCCAATAATAAGATGAATAAATTCTGGGGATCTAATGTACAGCTTGTGACTATAGTCAACAATTCTGTATTATACATTTGAAAGTTATTAAGCGAGTACTAGTTCTTCAAAATTCTCATTACAGAAAAAAAAAGAGAGAGAGAGAAAGAAAAGGGTCACCATGAGATGAGGAATGTGTAATCATTTTGGAATATATGTGTATGTTAAATCATCTAAACCCATCTCTGAGAAAAAAGAAAGGAAAGATTGCACTTTTTTCCTTCTCCTCCTTGTCCTCTTCTCCTCTTCCTCTTTGTTCTTCTTGCCATTCTACCACTCTATATTGTGCTATCAGAAGTATGTTTCTTAAGGCATTATTCTGAGTTCAAATGGCAAGTACATGAGGTGGTATACACATTAATTAGCTTGATTATGGTAATAATTTCACAAAGTACATGGATATTATAACATCATATTGAACACCTTACATATTTACAGTTTTTGTCATTTATATTACAATAGACCCAGAAAAATTAAAAAATAAAAACACACAAACAAAAAAGCTAATAATGGAGTCTGTACTTCAGAATTAGACAGAAAACCGATGTCTTGTATTTGAATCAGTTCATAGCAAGGTTAGTTTTGCAGTCAGAGGTAAATTTTAAGGTTTCTTGCAAATTTGGGATAAAACTAAACTTTGCCTTGTTCTAAGCATGAATATATATTGCAGAATATATTACGTTCTGAAGGATATTTGCAAATGTTATATCCAATAAGGGGTTAATATCCAAAATATATAAAGAACTCACACAACACCAGAAAAAAAATCCAATTAAAAAATGGGCAGATGACCTGAGTAGACATTTTTCAAAGAAGACATACAGATGGCCAACAGACATATGAAAAGATGCTCAGCATCACTAACCATCAGGCAAATGCAAATCAAAACCACAGTGAACTATCATCTGACATCTGTCAGAACAGCTAAAATTAAAAAAAAAAAAAGTGTTGGCAGGTATTGGCAAAGTTATAGAGAAAAAGGAACCATCATATAATGTTAGTAGGAATGTAAATGATACAGCCACTATAGAAAACAGTATGGAGTTTCCTCAAAAAATTAAAAATAGGAATACGACATGACCTAATAATTCTACTATGGAATATCTGCCCAAAGAAAACAAAAACACTAATTCAAAAAGATGTATGCCACCACTATGTTTATTTCAGCCTTATTTATAATAGCCAAGATATGGAAGCAACCTAAGTGTCCATTAAAAATAACTGAATAAGAAAGATGTGGTATACATGCAAACACACACACACTCACACACCCAGAGGAATATCATGCAGCCATAAAAAGATGAGACTGCATCATTTGTGACATCATGGATGGCCCTAGAGTACATTAACCTAAATAAGTCAGACTGAGAAAGACAAATCCCATAGGATTTCACTCATATATGATATCTAAAAAAACAAAACAAATGAATATAAACAAACATAAAGCAGAATCAGACCTGTAAATACAGAAAACAAACGGATGGTTGCTAGGGGGTAGGAGGGTGAAGGGAATAGACAAAATGGGTGAAGGGGAGTGAGAGATACAGCCTCCCAGTTACGGAATGAATAAATCACTAGAATAAAAGGCACAACACAGGGAATATAGTCAATGATACTGTAATAGCACTGTATGGTGACAGAT
Source organism: Meles meles (assembly GCF_922984935.1). Taxonomy (NCBI): domain Eukaryota; kingdom Metazoa; phylum Chordata; class Mammalia; order Carnivora; family Mustelidae; genus Meles; species Meles meles. The sequence goes on from NC_060075.1 coordinate 83,225,473, forward strand.
GGTAGTAACTACACTTGTAGTGAGCATAACAGCATAGGTAAAGAAAAGTTGAATCACTATGTTGTACACCTGAAACTAATTGGACATGTGTGTCAACTATACTCGAATTTTTAAAATTAACATAAAAAAGAAAATAAAAGTCATAGTGAAATGGGTGTACCCAACACTTTATCATAAAAAATTTTTAAATTTAATTTAAAAATAAATAAAAACATATGAGATGACAAATATTATATCTAAAATATCTATGTTTAAAAAATAAACTACAATTAAGCAGCATTGACAATTTAGAAATTTAAGAATATCTAAAAAATAGGAAAACTATATGCTATATATATTTAATCTCACTATTTATATCCAATTTTATTTGCTGCCTCTAGCCAGTAATTAACTTTTTTGAATTCTAACTTACTAAAGATAATATCACAAAGAAATAATAACAATATCTATTCTTGGATTTTGGGAAAATTAAAAATCAGTGTTCCACAGTATTCTAGTTTTTTATTATATACAATATTCACCATGGCAGTAGTTACTGGTACAGATTATTAATGTGTTTATGATATAATAATTAGTTGTTTTACTGAAGTTTCATGCATGATATTCTGGAGATTGTGTTTTCAAAAATTTTTATAAATTTAAACTTTTTTTTTCAAATAATCTGGAATTACAAAATCCTATATCATCAATATTATGTTTAAACATAACTAGGATAATCATCCTTCTTTTTTTCAGTAGGTAAATATATCACAGTAGAAACCTTCCATATTTGTCTTTCTGATTCCAATTGGTGTTTACAAAAGAAAACCTAGGAAAAGAACCAGCAAATCATTCATCAAGTATTCCAAGAGGAAAACATACCCTGTTCAACTATTTCCCCATTATGTGACAACTAAAACGAAAAATGTTAATATTGTAACCCTCAAAATGAGATAATTATATTTTAAAAAAACAAAATTGTCAGTGATTATACAATGACCTGACTATGGTTAGTGTTATAGAACTCTGTACATATCTTAAAAACATAATTTGGGATAAAACATATAAACTCTGTAGAAAAATCTACCTTCTCTTCTTACCTATGAATAAAATGCAATGGTCCAATCACTTACTATCACTTATAAATGAGGTCAACACATACATATAGCCTTGAGAGTTTGAACTGTCTTTCCCAAATCAGTAACCCTGCCTAGGAAAGAAGGTTCCCTGTATCCCCAGTTAGTGGTAATGATTATCTGAATATAGAACATTTTCCTTCCTTATATGATTTGATTCTTCTTTGAATAAAATTGGAGTAATACTATAGTAGCTGCCTTCTATATCAAGCCACCCTTCAAAATACTTCCATGAGATACAAGTGTAATTTTGTTAAATAATATTTAAGTAACAACTCAACCTAGATACTGATTTAACTAGACCCTTGAGTATTCATTCAATGTAAATCTTCCATAATATCCTAAAACTTATACAATGTGAGTCAAATCCCCAAAGAACCAAACATTACATGCTAAACAAAATGAGGTAACGGCTTGTTATTCATAAACCTTGGGGATAGCTGTAAAAGTAGTAACTGCTATTAATGAACATTTTATGTAGAAATAGGAAAGCTGAGCATCTGGTATTTACATCTCTTGGTAAACATTTTACAGGCTTTTATTAATTTAAATCATTTCTCCAAGTTTATCAAGTCATATTTACAGTACTTGTATTTCCATTAAAACAAACAGGAAACCAAGAAATAATCTTTTAAAAAAATGCAAAAGCAGAATGATTCAATAAAACGCAAGTTGTTACTAGTAAACTCTAAACACATATGTATATATAATTTGAAGATTCATAATATTTACACAGTGGTTCCAAATTTTCTCTGAGAAACAAGTTTAGGGACAGCTATTTGGTTGGAAAGGGACTTAGGCTTGAGGATTCATTAGAATAGCAAGTATACCACTTTTCATGATGTTTTGGGGGTGCTTTAGGGGAAAAGCTGATGGAAATTATGGAAGAGCTAAAATATCTTCCACTTCAAAAGTAAATAAAGTGGTAAAATCTAAATTAAAAATAATAATTAAAAAAAATTAAAAGGCCCTAAACTAGGGCCCAGTCCCCTATGGTTGGAAGGCTGGTCTGGCTGAGAGGAAGAGCCTCTATTTCATCCAGAGACCTCGGTGGGTCCCCCCTCGTCTAGGATGGAGGTCGGCCCCATAAAGCGTGCATGTGAGCCTCCTAACCCCTGGTTGTTGTTAGGGCACCTAGTCCAGAATCCAGTCGGGTTCTGGAAATTATCAGGTGGCACTTAGTTACTGAACACCTCAAAGACCAAGAAAAGGACTGCAAGCAATGAAAAATTCAAGGGGAGGGCTCCTGAGGAGACAGAGAGACGAGGGCACAAAGAAAAGAAAGGCATAAATACTGCCAGCAGCTGCCTACCTTGCTTCTGGTTGCCATCGTGGTGAGGCTGCTGAACCCGTTATGCACCGGTGGGGACAGTTCCTGGGTCGCCCGTGTCCTCGAGATGCCCGCCAAGGGTGGGTGCAGTGCGTGCGAGCGGTGCCCAGAGCGATGTGGTGGAAGTCTACCAGCAGCGGGAGCCGTGTGTTCCAGCCACCTCGGCTGGCCTGGATGCACTGAATGCCGGCTCAAACACTGGCAAATCAGAGAGAAGCTTCCAGACAGGGGCTGAAGATGAACTGAATATGGGAGGAGGGCAAGGCCAGGATCCCAGTTTCTGTAAGCCTCTGGGCTTCTTTGGATACACCCTCCCCGTGTTCAGGATGACAGCCGTGGACGTGGCTGTGTAATCTGCCATCTGACTGGAATGACGTGAAGGAAAAGAGGAGTCAGTGCTTTTAATTGGCTCTAAAATGTCTTCTTTCATGATTGTGGGCAGCGACATGTGCCAAGGAGGCAGCTTCAAAGACACAGAAGGAATGCACGAGGCCAAGCTAGAAGTCAGAGGCTGTGGATCTGAAGAGGCCATAGTGTTCCCTACAGTTTGGCACGAAAATTCACAGGCCAGCTGCAGGTCGCCATCCCTCCCCTCTGCTGCAGGAAAGCGCGGTGGGCCTAGGCGGTAGCTGCCGGTGGACAACCCAGGCCCGATAACGCCAGCCTGTGGAGCCCCTTTAAGGAAGCTTATTCGGGGACTCTGGCATCCTGTTCGCTGACAAGATCCACGTTCTGGGCAATTAAGTGCCCGGCCAACGTGTCCGGCTTCTACGACCATGAGGGAAAGCAGCATCTCTCAGCCAGCTTCTGGCAGAAATGCAAGGAGCACCACCATCCTGTTGTACACCAACCAAGCTGCCATACTGGTTGGCCGCCGTGTTGAGGCCACACTGACTCCCCTGTCTTCATCAACTTCCCCACACTACGGGAAAGACAGAAGATTTTTTAGCACCAGTACCAGAAGAGGCTGAAGCGGACCCAGGTTTGCAACTTTCACCCTCAGAATCCGTCAGAGATCACCCAGGGGCGCCGACCCCTCCAGTGTCGTACCCTGCGTAGAAACGCTACGTGTACGTCCACACGTTTATTTTCACGTACCACGTGCCGCGCGTCCATGTTAGGACCGCGCCAGGGAACTAGAGCCTGACAAAGGAAGAACAGAGGAGGCCGTGTTTTGGGAGTGATGTCCCTCTCTTCCTGGCTGGCTGGTGGCTGGAGCACGCCGAGGTAGAGATGAAGGTCCACGCCTCAGACAAACGCATCCTGGGCTTTGCTCAGATGCTGAGGGAGACGTACATCTCTTCACCAGGAGTAGCTGTTTGAGTGGATGTGCCTGGCCCTGGGTGGCGCCCATCTGGGACCAACTCCTTCAACGCTGTCACTTTACACGCAAGAGGACATAAGGAAAGTCACCCGAATCACCTACTCTGTGGTTAAAGTTTGTTGTGGCACAGAGCGTGCAGCCCATCTCCTTCCCTGAGGCACGAGGGGACCTCATGGATATTGATGCTCTTTCAGCTGGTGCTTCCAGCAGATACAAACAAAACTGCAGGTGGCTAAGCCCACAGGCACACGGAGAACGTGGTCCAGGATATTGTGGACAACAAGCTGCAGGTGCGTGGACCACGTGCGGCTGGAAAAGGAAGTGAGTAACTCTGAGCACAGAGAAGCCCTCAAGGCCAGCCTCCTCACCAGCTGAAGACAGTGGCGCATCAGTTGAGGGAAGAGAGATGCTGGGGAGCAGGAGGCACCTTATCTGACGTCCTCGAGGGGAAGAGACTGAGAGGGAAGAGTCATCTGGGCCCAAATCCTTGATTGTGCCTGTGGGGATGCAGTGTTTCTGCCGGATCCAGTAAGTGAACTTCTTACTTAGCTGTTTCCCAGATTCTTTTCACTTGAGATTTTTACATCCATTTTTAGGCCTTATTGGTCTCTGCTGAAGGGCTTCTGAGATTTTTTTTTTTTTTTAATTTTCCTAGCCATGATTAGTAAAGATCTTCAGAGATGAAAAACAAAGCAAAACATGGCTTTAAAATTGTTTGCTGTGGGGGCGCCTGGGTGGTTCAGTGGGTTAAGCCTCTGCCTTCGGCTCAGGTCATGATCTCAGGGTCCTGGGATGGAGCCCCACATCGGGTTCTCTGCTCAGCGGGGAGCCTGCTTCCCTTCCTCTCTCTCTGCTTGCCTCTCTGCCTGCTTGTGATTTCTCTCTGTCAAATAAATAAATAAAATCTTTAAAAAAAATTTAAAAAAAATTGTTTGCTATGGTTCCTCTTACCCACTGAGATTTCTTGCACCTCTCTTGGCAAAATGTGTTAAAGTGCCATCTTCCTCCAGGGAATATATTCATATTGAACAGAACTCCTCAGAGTGTCATGTTTTCCCCTACATAGGAATCTTCTAGAACTCTGTTGGTCTAGTTACTAATTACAATCCATCACTGCATCTCTGCCATGATTTACATAGCTAATTGATACTTAAGGACCCAGTTTGTATATTAATATCTCATATACACTAACTGGGTTGGTACTCCTCCCCTTAATAAATGCATGTGCTTTTTTTCACTTCTCACATTATATTGAGACAACTTGTAGAGTGATAATTCCCCATTGGATTATGGGCTTCTGGAGGAGATATGCCATGTATTTTAAGCCCTTTAATAAGCAGACTCAATCAACTGAGGGTACAGATAAAAAATGGCATTCTCTCTCTCTCTCTCATGTTTCCTCCAGACTAGTGCCTTAAAACATTTCTGTTACTTCCTTCCCAGTCTTGGATGGAATCTTTTGCCATACGGTTAAGAACAAGTCTCACTTTAGTAATTGACTCCTTTTGATATTAAAAAGTTCAGTCCGTCCAGTTAATTTAACTTAAATCTCACATACAATGCAAAACTTCTCCCATGTGAGAAGATTTCTTATAGCAATGCAACTATGACCTCATTTGGCTTGGAGACTTGCAGTGGGAGGGCAAACATGGTCTGTTTTTTCTTTTTTGCTTTTCTCCTCACCACTTGCTTCAGTGTATTTTGAGAAAAGATTGAGAAATAACCCTTGTGATTGTTTTTGTTATTATCTGAGCATTCTGGATGTCATATCCTAAATGCTAATTCTTTCATTTATTGTATCAAGAGGTTCTTTTGAGGCTTCTGTAGATACCTCATATTTCATGGTTCAATTCAGTTTCCCACCTTCTAGAAGTACATTTCATAGAGTTCCGTTACTGTAGTCTTTCCCCCCCAACAGAACCTCTTCTTGCATAGGATGCTGTCAAGATGGTGTGAGTCTCGCCATTTGTTCCACATTTTTATTAGGTCAGCAGGTAACTCTTAAATCCTTGTCATGTGTCATTTGTAGGATTAAGGGTGCTTGCATTACATGACTTTCTCCTTACCCTGTCCTGTGGACCCAGATGATAAAATCATGCTAGATTCTTTCTTCATAAATATTTCCCACATTATGGAGATGCCTGTCAAGCTTGCTCAAGAATTATCTAAATGTATTCTAGCCTAGTATACCCAGAGGTGGCCTAATGAGTTTCTGCTATTTAGAAAGCATCCAGAGGTGGAATGAGTAGCATGATATCCTTCTGGTGCTCTCCTCATTTCAATTAAGATGATAGCTGGAAGAAAAAAGGGAAATTTCATAGCTCTTTGACTAACCTGATTACTCACTACCTCAATAAGTCACCCATTCAAGTCTCTAGCATCCTCTTATATACTGTGGACATGGGTGAACTGTTTTCACTACTTTAGTAAGTCCAACTTGGTTGTAACTAGAATGTATATAATGTGGAGAGCCTTTTTTCCTATTATGTTCAGTTTTGAGACCTGAAAATATCCCATTTAAAACCAGAAAGTCAGTATGGCAAAATGGTTAATATTATAGACTCTCGTACCACACCAACTGGGATCAAAGTCCAGCTCCATCTTCACTAGCCATGTGACTTTGGTCAAGTTAATCAATCTTTCTGTGTCTTAGTTTGCTCATTGGAAATAGAGATGACAATAAAAGTGACATTCTAGAACGGGTACTAAGCTCATAGAACTGTAAACAGGATTCAGTGAATTTATCATTTACCATACAGTAAAGTAAATTTACCATATATAAATTGGTTAATTTATATTTATAACATAAATGGCTCTTTGTTATGTGCTATGTTGTTAGTTATTTGCATTATCTGCCCCATTTAACCATTACTTTTCCTAACTCACAGCCAACCCTTCATCAATAATTATTGAATGGATGTCCTCATCAGTGTAAGACACATGTCTTAATTAAATGATACCACTAATCAGAATAAAATGTGTTTTAGAATTTAGATGCACAGAACCAACTAAACCTCTCCTAAATTATACAAACAATGCATTAGAAAATGAGAAATAGTATAGAGGTTTAAAGTTATTATATGTATCGATGTGCAACCAAATCATATCACTTCAAAAATTTCAAGGTTGCACATGAAGAAATTTGAGCTAAATATAGTAAGTTCTTACAAGATGGGTAAATCCAAGAGGAAGTGTGAAATATGAACAGGTATGCATATGCAGTTGGTTCATGGATATTACAATGCATAGAAATTAATGAAGCAATTCATTTTATATTAGCCTCCTTCAGGAATAGGCCATGACATTCTAAAGTCATATTTTACATTATAGACAGGGTTGTAATTCAGTCCTCATGAGTTGTCTACTTCTGAACTTTGTTCTGAGAAGACTAGTATTTATTCTGATTAGTTAAGAGCTCATACCATTAGGACTGTTGAATATTTGTCATCTTACTTTCTTATTATAAGATGTGTATCAGGTACTTAATCAAATTTATTTCACTAAAATGGAAAATATTAATACATCTATCTGAAATATATGAAACAATTCTCTTTATTTTGAAATTCTATCTTGAAACATTGCCAAAGATTTGAATTTATCCCATGGAAATCCAACTATATTAAGTTTGTTGGGTTTTTGTTTTTGGTTTTGTTTTGTTTTGTTTTATGTCCTAGAAAGCTGGGCTTAACACTTATCCTTATAATCAAACACAACTATATACATGTTTCCCATTTAATTAGAGACTTGTGAAGTAATGTTTTAGAAAACAGTAAATCTATTTTAATTGCATTTCAAAATTAGTTTAGTTATTAGAAAGTATTAAAATAATTTTCATAGGTAATTTTAACTAAACCTTGATGATATACAGATTAATTTTTAAAATAAAACACAAAATAAGAATAATTATGTGTAGACTACATTTAAGTGGTTTCCTCTTTAAAACATAATTAACATTCCATAGCTAGCACGAATATTACCATCCAAAGAAATTGCTTTAGCAAACATAATATGGAATTGTAGAGCAGTGAGTTCACGGGAGAGTTGTCATTCAAAAAAAAAAGTGTTCACAGTTTACTTTTAATTGCATTTTAATCTATTTTTAGGCCTGCTAAAATGGAGTGCTATTTTTATAACAGATAACATTTATATTAAAGTAACCAACAGTTTATATAAAGTTTTATTAAAATCTTATAGAATTTTTTTCTTTGATATTCTTTTACCATATCACATGATCTGAGAAAACATCAGTCTACACCTGGCAGAATTTTTGAATAAGAGAAATAAAATTATCAACTATAAGCCTGAAATCAAGTTTGACTAAAACTTAGGGAAAAAAATGTTTATTGACCAAGCCATATCAGAAATATGTATCTCATTTAGTAATAAGTAGCTAAGGTAAAATTGAATAGAAAGAACTGCAAATATCTCTGTAAACGGCATCATAGATATACCACTTAAAGAAGGTGTTCATGTTTTCTAAACTAGCCATGTAATTAAATATCATCACACTTTCCCACCATATCTAAGTTTATACAGTTCTAAAAGGAAGTATTTTAGATGTATATAACCAACTTCTCTCTTGTGTTATGCTCTGACAGCATCTAGGAAATTCCTTTTTACTGGCCCATGCGACTGATTCTAATAATGTCATCAAGTCATTCCTGACTCTTTGGTAGAGTGAAGCATTTATTTAGATTACTGTGATCAATTTTTTTTTTTTCTCTTTGTTTAGCTTTTTTTATTTTTTTTTCCATTTTATTTATTTTTTCAGCGTAACAGTATTCATTCTTTTTGCACAACACCCAGTGCTCCATGCAAAACGTGCCCTCCCCATTACCCACCACCTGTTCCCCCAACCTCCCACCCCTGACCCTTCAAAACCCTCAGGTTGTTTTTCAGAGTCCATAGTCTCTTATGGTTCGCCTCCCCTCCCCAATGTCCATAGCCCGCTCCCCCTCTCCCAATCCCACCTCCCCCCAGCAACCCCCAGTTTGTTTTGTGAGATTAAGAGTCATTTATGGTTTGTCTCCCTCCCAATCCCATCTTGTTTCATTTATTCTTCTCCTATCCCCCTAACCCCCCATGTTGCTTCTCCATGTCCTCATATCAGGGAGATCATATGATAGTTGTCTTTCTCCGATTGACTTATTTCACTAAGCATGATACGCTCTAGTTCCATCCACGTCGTCGCAAATGGCAAGATTTCATTTCTTTTGATGGCTGCATAGTATTCCATTGTGTATATATACCACATCTTCTTTATCCATTCATCTGTTGATGGACATCTAGGTTCTTTCCATAGTCTGGCTATTGTAGACATTGCTGCTATAAACATTCGGGTACACGTGCCCCTTCGGATCACTATGTTTGTATCTTTAGGGTAAATACCCAGTAGTGCAATTGCTGGGTCATAGGGTAGTTCTATTTTCAACATTTTGAGGAACCTCCATGCTGTTTTCCAGAGTGGTTGCACCAGCTTGCATTCCCACCAACAGTGGAGGAGGGTTCCCCTTTCTCCACATCCTCGCCAGCATCTGTCATTTCCTGACTTGTTAATTTTAGCCATTCTGACTGGTGTGAGGTGATATCTCATTGTGGTTTTGATTTGTATTTCCCTGATGCCAAGTGACGTGGAGCACTTTTTCATGTGTCTGTTGGCCATCTGGATGTCTTCTTTGCAGAAATGTCTGTTCATGTCCTCTGCCCATTTCTTGATTGGATTGTTTGTTCTTTGGGTGTTGAGTTTGCTAAGTTCCTTATAGATTTTGGATACTAGCCCTTTATCTGATATGTCGTTTGCAAATATCTTCTCCCATTCTGTCAGCTGTCTTTTGGTTTTGTTAACTGTTTCCTTTGCTGTGCAAAAGCTTTTGATCTTGATGAAATCCCAATAGTTCATTTTTGCCCTTGCTTCCCTTGCCTTTGCCGTTGTTCCTAGGAAGATGTTGCTGCGGCTGAGGTCGAAGAGGTTGCTGCCTGCATTCTCCTCAAGGATTTTGATGGATTCCTTTCTCACATTGAGGTCCTTCATCCATTTGGAGTCTATTTTCGTGTGTGGTGTAAGGAAGTGGTCCAATTTCATTTTTCTGCATGTGGCTGTCCAATTTTCCCAGCACCATTTATTGAAGAGGCTGTCTTTTTTCCATTGGACATTCTTTCCTGCTTTGTCGAAGATGAGTTGGCCATAGAGTTGAGGGTCGATTTCTGGGCTCTCTATTCTATTCCACTGATCTATGTGTCTGTTTTTGTGCCAGTACCATGCTGTCTTGATGATGACAGCTTTGTAATAGAGCTTGAAGTCCGGAATTGTGATGCCACCAACTTTGGCTTTGTTCTTCAATATTCCTTTGGCTATTCGAGGTCTTTTCTGGTTCCATATAAATTTTAGGATTATTTGTTCCATTTCTTTGAAAAAAATGGATGGTATTTTGATAGGGATTGCATTAAATGTGTAGATTGCTTTAGGTAGCATAGACATTTTCACAATATTTATTCTTCCAATCCAGGAGCATGGAACATTTTTCCATTTCTTTGTGTCTTCCTCAATTTCTTTCATGAGTACTTTATAATTTTCTGTGTATAGATTCTTAGTCTCTTTGGTTAGGTTTATTCCTAGGTATCTTATAGTTTTGGGTACAATTGTGAATGGGATTGACTCCTTAATTTCTCTTTCTTCAGTCTGTGTGATCAATTTTTTTTATTACAAAGTTCTTTCATATATATGTTCACTGCTCTTTTAAATCTTTTTAAAGAGAGAAACTTGAGAGGAGAACAAACAATTGTTTTTTTTTTCACTTTGAATAATATGTCATGTAATAGAATTAGAGGATAGGACAGTTTTTGTATCACTTGAGAAAAATATACACCCCAAAAATATTCTGGTTTCAAATATTTAACATTAGTCTGACTCATTCTTGATAGAAAAATTACCAAAACCTTAGTGCATATTGTGGAAAGAATTTGAAATCTACAACAATATGTCCTGATAGGGAAGGACAGGGGAACTAGAGACAGACAACTAGGAAAAAGAATGAACAAGACTCCTACATGAACATATGCAATTATTTGAGTTTTACTTTACAAAATTCATGGTGTTAAAAAGAAAGTGGATCATTTTGTAAAGTTTGAAAACAGAATTGAAAAAGCAGCAAAGTCAGGCAAAAACTACCATTCTGTAGTTGTCTAGACGGGAAATAGCAAACTCAATAAGTAAATTATCGACCCTTCATTAAATGATAAATTCTAGAGGAAGTTCACAAATTATATCTTTAGGAATTTTCACTTGTGTCAATGTGTTCATGCAAAGAATTGGTGTCAAATCCTTTATTGATTGCTCAAGATATCTTCTTAGGAGTAAGAAGATCAAAAATGAACTTATCACCTCTATTGAAAAACTTTGATTTATGGGCTCATAGCAGATAATGACACTGAGTATAATGAGGTTTCTTAGAAATAGTGGAATTAAGTAAACACTACAAGTCACTATTTGCATGAAGTAAAAATAGGACTATAACCCTTCACTACTGCTTTCCAAAATAAAGTCATTTGCTGCTTGGAAAGAAGCTAAATTATTTTGAAATTGCTGAATGCAATGGAAAGGATTCACTTCTAGGAGACATGGATTTCAGATTTATGTCTTTAATTATTTGTTGCTTTGGACAAGTCACTTAAACTGAGTCACTGTTTTGCTATCTTAAAAATGATTGGTGAGTGATACAGTATTTACGAAATCTCTTGAATGCTGTGCTTGATCTAATTGTAAGGGATTGGTTTTCTTTTACATTAATTTCATTAGGATGGGGTTTGTAATGGATCTACAGAAAGGGATCCATTAGATTCTTGCTATTCAAATATGATTCATGAACCAGCAGCTTCAGCATGACCTGAAAACTTGTTGGGAATACAGAAATTCATGCCCCCCCCCCAGCATATACATTTTAATAAGATCACCAGCTGATTCATAGGCACATTAATGTTTGAGATAAACTGTTTTAACATATTTGTGATATTACAGCTAAGACTACTTCTTTTATTTTAATCATTCATATTCAAAGGAGCATTTTAGGTACTGTCATTCATCTATTGAAATACTGTTAGAATAAATTGTTTTAGGAGAGGTGTGCTTTTATGTGTAATCAGTTCTTCTGATATATTAATTTTGTTAATTAATTGGCACCATGCGCATGAGCACATGACTTTTTCTTAGCACTGAATTAGTTATACCAATTCCTAAGTAACAGGCCACAGTAAGAGTTAAATCTATAATGTTAAAAGTTCAGAAAAACAAGCACAGTACTGAATGAGGCAACATACATGTTCAGTGAAAAATTCACACCTTTCCAAAGATGATGTGTGGGAATTCAAGATATGAAGGCAAAAAAAAAAAAAAAAAATCTAGAAGCCAAAGGCAGAAAAATGAGAGAATTATTTAAAATGTTTATCTTTGGTCATTATTGTCGTAATAATTAAACTTCCAAATTTGTATAATTTTTAAAGCCCACTTTAAAATGGAGAAGGAGGTTATTTTATATCTGGATGAAAACTATGTTTTAGTTCCTGAAAAAAAATGATAAAATTATCATACCTTCAAGTAATTTGGAGAAAGTCATTTTTCTAATTTACAAGTTGGTTTGATTGGAGAATAATAATATCTCAAATATCTCAAAGGATTTACTGTGATTCTAAACTTTGCTTTTCGTATTTCCTATTGTGAAATGCTTATTTTTCAAACTATTTAATCTTTTATGCTACTATATTGACCTAGCCTGTGTTACCTGCTAAAATCTTTTCAAAGTAAAAAATAAATCATTGTAGTAGGCAGATAATAGAAGGATTTCTTTCCTCCTCATCTTACTCTTCCTCTTTCCTTCCTTTTTGCTTCTCTTTGTTTTCTTTATATTTAAAGACTACTTTAAACAAATTGTGACTTGGCCTGAAGAAATCAGAGCTAGTGACCAAATTATAAAGATTTTTGCCAAGTGTTTTTGAGAAATCTATACTACTCCTTGGATAAAACAGGTGGCCTTCTTAAGTAGAGCAAATATTTGAGACCAAAAAGCAAATAAATTGGTAGCAAATAAATTATATGGATTTTTTTCAGGTTAAGGTTTAAAGCATACCACTAATTCCCAAAGCAATAGTGTGTCAAATATTTTTCATATAATTATATTCTTCTGATATTATCATGTGCAATGATCAAAGGAAAAATTAAGGACAAAGTTAAAGAATGTTCTTGGCTGTACTTCTACAACATTGATCTCATCCTTAACCAAATTTGTTGCTACATTTATTAGTAAGAAGATTTCCTTGCACCCAGACTGTTTCTTCATGTGACAGAATGACCTGTTGCAACTTCCAATATTCCTTCCCTTGCCATTTCATACACAGAAATTATTAGGAAATTAGACTCCAAAGTAAAAACAACATTATTTTTCTAATTTTGGATGATGCTGTAAAATTGCAAAGAATATGAGTGATTTCATAAATTGTTAGACTGTTCAAGATAATAAAGTTCACACATACTGATAATGAAATGTAATGTCCACATGGGCTTGATTTTTATTTTATCTGTTCTCCTACATAGAGGGCTTCAAATAAAAGTTCTATTTAGTGCAGGAATTGTAAAATAAATTTTAATATATATTTGTTTTGATGATTACATCCTGCCTCATGAAAAAATATACTACAGAATTCAGTGTAGTGTCTAAAAAAAGAAAGAGATCAAGCAAACAACGAAAGTTTAAATACAGACTGGATTAACCCTCTTCTCAGTTGTCAAAGTTACTAAAATAGCAATAGGTTTTAAAAAAGAAAAAAAAATCATATCTCTAAATATAAATGTGATAGTCACTTCTCTACAAGCTATCATATTCTTTTAATTTGAGAGTTTGCATAGTCAAAAATGAGTGATTTAACAGATTAAAGTAAAAAATCAATTTAAGAAAACAAAAAGCAAGTTCTAATTGAAATTCCTTCCAGAACTTGACTGCTACACAGTTTGTTCAATAAATATTTGCTATAGGTTTGATGAATGAATTAAAGAATGAGCTAATGAAGCAAGTCAAACAAAAACATTTGAGAATTCTTTGCTTATCTTAGAGAAACTTACATAGACCAACCACATCTATGTAAGTTGTATTTTGTTTTTTTCTACATTCTAATAATTAAAAACTAAATCACAATTAGACATACTGAGTTAGCCAGGAATTGAAAATATGCACAGTAAATTCTAAAAACTTAGTGACATCAAATCACAGATATGAACTGTATATAAACGTATAGTGGAAGACTTTGCTCTGCACTTTGAAAAATGCCACATTTATACTTTCTTATGTAAAATTTTCTCTGGAAAACTATAATAAGAGCTTTTGATTAAACAATATGTCAAAAATCATTTATATTATTAACTTTTACAATGAATAACACTAGAAATTGAGTAGAGCTTTAACCTTTTAAATGTTTCATTATGCTGTACTCTGGTTTTAAAAATAGTATAAGGGCACCTGGTTGGCTGAGTCAGTTAAGCATCCAACTCTTGATTGTGGCTCAGGTCATATTCTCAGGGTTTGAGATCAAACCCCATGTTGGACTCTGCAAACATGCAGAGTCCACTGGAGATTGTCTCTCCCTCTCTTCTGCCCCTCCTGCTACTGCCCTCTCTCTTTTTTTTTTTTTTTAGATTTTATTTATTTATTTGACAGAGAGAGATCATAAGTAGGCAGAGAGGCAGACCGAGAGAGTGAGAGGGAAGCAGGCTCCCTGCTGAGCAGAGAGCCCGATGCGGGACTCGATCCCAGGACCCTGAGATCATGACCTGAGCCAAAGGCAGCAGCTTAAACCACTGAGCCACCCAGGCACCGTAGTGCCCTCTCTCTTCTCAAATAAATAAATACATCTTAAAAAAATAAATATAGGGGTGCCTGGGTGGCTAAGTGGGTTAAAGCCTCTGCCTTCGGCTCAGGTCATGATCCTAGGGTCCTGGGATCGAGCCCCGTATCGGGTTCTCTGCTCGGCAGGGAGCCTGCTTCCTCCTCTCTCTCTCTCTGCCTACCTCTCTGCTTACTTGAAATCTCTGTCTGTCAAATAAATAAATAAAATCTTTAAAAAATAAATAAATAAATAAAATAAATAAAGAGTATTTAGAAATGCAGAATTTTTATTTGGTTTATGATATGCCCACTGCACTTTTTGTCTTTGTTCTTATTAACCTTTTCATGCATCTACTTTCTTTTTTTTTTCTTTTATCACATGGCTAGATGGAGATCATTAGCAATTGTCTGAATATTATTCTTCCAAGTTTGTCCACATACCTATAAATGAACTGAAATTGAAAAATAAAAATAGAAAAGTAAGTCCACATCTGTTAGAAATTATCAAATTTTTAATAAAATTGTTCTAATCAATTCAAATGTCATTCTTATAAAATATGATACAACACTTGCTACATTTACTCAGGAAATATAGAGTAAGTTCAGCGTACTTTTATGCGACGTGTTTAAAGATTTTTCAACACTAACTTTGCCAAAATTTACTGTAATTTAAATTAAAACATGTTTCTTACAACTTTTATTATATAGGAATAAAAAGAAGCTATACTTATATTAAGAAAATAGCTATAAAGAGTAAATTTAAATAAATAATATAGATATTAATAAATGTTTAGAGGTCTAAAATAACAAAGTCTCACATGATTAACTTTATCACTTATTAATATTACAATTTATATACATTGTTGCTGGCTTTTTGCCACTTCACAAAATACAACACTTCTGAAAAGATCTTCACTGCGTAAGTAAATAGAATTTTCAGAAAGTGGGGAAAATGGATATTGGATTCTACTGTAACCCTTTGAAAATATTTCTAAAAATACTTCTGCAGAAAGAAACTATAACTGCATATTATAAAACATAAACACACACATACCCATTATGTGAGTCAAATGATGGCTTAAATGGCTACAGGAGAGAAAGAGCTTCATCAGGATCCTAAGACTGTACAACACAAAAAAGCCAAGTGGAACCAATTTAATATGGAGAATTGGTAATTAGACACATTCTCTGATTCTTTTTCAGCAATTGGGAAAATAAGGAAAATTGCTTAATGTTAGATAAAGTGGCACCACATAATTCTAAAGAATCTTCATATATATTTGATACTCTAAAAACACCTTGATTGTTTAGAATTACTTTTTGAATTTTCCATTAAATTACACACCCAATTTCTGTTGGAAATAGATAGAAAAGAAAATCCACTAACTCCAGTAATTGGGTCTACCATTTAATTTGCTATTCATAATAATATTATTTTATAATGTATATCTCTGATTAACAATGGGGTTATTTTGAGTAGTTATATTTTTTCATTGTGCTACAATACTCATTAAGACTGACTGATAAGATAAAACATGGTATTATTACTCTTTATAAAGCAGTATTATCTTTCAAAAGTAAATAAATTGTTAACTTTCTGTAGATATATGGCACCATGTATACCTCAGTTTTTAAAAAATGTCCGTCATAGAATGCAGTTTATTATTATAATATCTACATTTAACTGCAAAATCTTTTAGTATATGCCATGACATCATAAGGTTAGTTTATGAATTTAGGAGTATGTAGAACTATTCTAAATAAAAATTAACCATTCTACTTCCTACAAAAACTCAAGATGTTTCTTGATTATTATTTTTTTTAACACCCTCCACTTTCCCATTCAGCAAAAACTATCCTCCAAACAGTCTTATTTTTCCTCATATGATTTTTAGCTTGTTCTCTACTGACAGCACCAAATTTTGCAACTGTCTATCCCATTCCCATTTCTGGAAGCAAACTTTAATTTGGTTTCTACTCTTAATCCAGAAGGTTAGAAGTGGCTAAGGTAATAATAGCATTGAGGGAAAAAAGGAAATGCCAATGTATTGAAAACACACTAATAGTTCAATTCTAAAATAAGTTTAGTAGGTCTTTACTTAACTACTGCTCTTTCTTCTAATAAAAATACAAATTTGGGGTATATTGATTGGTTACCCTGCTTCTCCTTTTATACATTACATGTTTAAATGCACACATATATGTATGATTTTCCTATCTCAAACTGACAAGAATTATGTTTTTCTATACAAATCATTTCTTTCCTTTACCAGTAATTACATGGAAGGGAAAATTGACCATTTTCAAGTTGTTGTTTCAGTCATGCCCCTTTAGTTTTCAGCTCCAGTTGAAGATAGCAGCTAAAGAACAATATGCATTTGTCTCTGCAAAAAGGAGAAAGCAGCTGAGAAATCATTTTGGCAAATTAAATTGCCAGTGATTGAGCGCCATCAAATTAGTTAATAAGAAAAAAGACAAATTTTAATTCTGATGTAATGAAGGCTGCCTTTTTGTAACACAATAAAATAGAAAATAAACAGTACCTGACTAGTTGTTGACAGCTAAATGTTACTAATGCCCAGAAGTTCTTTTAGGACACAAGGCTCATTGTGGTACAAATTTAGTCTAGGGGCTTTATGATGAGAGAGAAGCTCTGGTTGCCAAAAATTTCAAGCTCCACCTCCATCTACCTACCCTTACTACGTACAGTCTAAAGTAAGGAATAAAGAGTAAAAACAAATGGGGGAGTGATTTTACAAGGTAAATTACTTGTCTCTTTTTTTTTCTTTTATCTTCGGGAGCTATAGGAAACAAATAGACTATTCTGATTAAAAATATAGAGAGAATATTATATATATATGTATGTATATATGTACACTTTAACAGATTTCTAAGTGTTCATTTATCAGAACTGTCTAATGCCTTCAGACTAATACTGAGCAAGGGCTATACATATTCTTCAGGATTAAAAAATAATAACAATAGGGGCACCTGTGTGGTTCAGTCAGTTAAGCATCTGACTCTTGATTTCAGCTTAGGCATGGTCTCAGGGTCATGTGGCTGATACCTACATCCAGTTCCATGCTGAGATGGAGCCTGCTTGGGATTCTTTTTCTCCTTCTCCCTCTGCCCCTCCCCACTGCTCATATATGCCTTCTCTTTAAATAATACTACTAATAAAGAAAGAAATGAAAAAAGTCAGTTGTTGACTAGCAAAAACTGATGAAAGTTAAAGTCTGATCCAGAGTTGAACATGAATGTATGAGAGCAAAGCCTTCAATAATCATTTTGTGATAGAAATACCTAGAGGGTGTTTTATGTAACTGAATTCAACTTTGATGTATTGTGCTAACTAAAAAATATTTATTCTCTTTTACTTTCACTAAAATAATCATTACCACAAACCACTAGTTCATATATCAGGAATTCAAGAACCCTTTGTTGTTTAAAATACAGAGATCACGACCTGAGTTGAAAGCAGATGCTTACACTGACTGAGCCACCCAGGAGCCCAACATCTTTCCTTTTTAATAATGGAATTTCCTAAACACTCTTACTGCCTAATTCCACTCTTAAACTACATAATACCAGATATACCCACATTTGAAAGAGTTTCTCAAGATCATCCAAGCCATTATCAAGCTTATAGAAATTTTATATGGAAGTGTTTCTGAGCAAAATTATATAGTTATTAAAGATGAATGACTATGTACAGGTATCTCAAAAAATTAATTTTAACTACTAATGATATTTTGCTTCCTATTAACTCTTTTCATCTTATAACAGAATATGGAATATGTTGTAAAATGACCATTGTATCAACTTGGCCATGTAAAGATGAAAGTAAAACACCTAAATAATAATGCATAATCCTGGAAAGTTAGCAATCATTAAAAAGTGTGTTCCAAACATACTTAAGCATTACATAAATAACATCTTCTGCCATTTCTTGCATAAAGTGAGTTTAAGTTACTCAAATTTCATGAATTTGTGCCAACAGTATTTTTCACTGGGAATGTATGGCTTTCCTTATTGTGCTGTATGCCAAGAGCTTCCAAAATGAAATACAGTATTAAGGAAAATTTTTACTTAATTTTTATTTATGTTGTTTTAAATTGTATTATCAAATAATTTATATGATCTGAGGAAGGTTTTTAAAGGATTTTAATATTAATTAATTAATTCAATTATTAATTTAATATAAATATTAGTTAAAACTTAAAATTTCAAAATTTATGAAATTCATTTTAAAACTCTTAAAATAATTCCATTCTATGTCACAAAGCTCTGCAAAATATCAACTTTGCAATATACATACCAAATTGTTATATAATATTATTAAGAAACAGTATCATAAGATTTTAGGCACAAAGCTATGATAATCACCCAATAATCAAAATTAAAAACATTGTTCTTTTGTAAAGGGTAAAGAAAAGAGAATGTGAGAATGAAAGACAATAAGGAATGGGAATTGTTCATACTAATGTTACATTGGTAGTGGAGAAGTTTTGAACGGATATGACATAAAAAAGAAATTTCTGTGTCCTCAAAACTAAATTAACAGTTAAAACTAATTATATAGGTCAATTCAAATCATAAAATTCCATTCTAGAATTTCAAAACTGAGATTATACTATCACACTAATATGTTTAACCTTTCTTGACTCGACAAGATTTATATAAATATTTTAAGCATGAATATGATTAAAATTCAATCTTAATGTTATATATTTTTATTGTCAGAAGATTAAAAATCTATAACATGCTGTTTTGTATAAATTTTTATATTTAAAAAGTATATATATTTTTTTTTCTTAAATCTTAGCATTTTTAAAAAGATAACACACAGTTCATATGTCATAGTTCCATTAAATTCTTAAGCTACTAGAAGTTCTGCATACCCATAATTCATCTGCCTGAATGTTGGATAACTTAATGGTTTTTAATTGTATAAAGTGTATGTCTCTAGCAGTCTTCTTTAACTTAAGGAAGAACTATTGGTGTTAAATATAAGGAAGAACTTCCAGGCAATGAGATTTGTAGCACAATGGCCTAAATGGGCCTAAATTATAAAATCTACTTTGGGGAGCTTTTTCTAAGAGTTCAGTTACTTATCTTATTTTCCTTGCTAGGTAACACCTTACACAAAGAGAGGGGTTGAGGGTAACACAATCAGTTTCAAATGTGAATGCATCAATGTCTGAGTAACACCTACAGAGCTGCTGATTCAAGATACTCCTTTAAATTCATTAATTTCCTTTAACTCTAGCCTTTAGTCATCTTGAGCAATGATATTGTATCAATGAAATCATAGTTTGATGAGCTAATTGTATTTTATTGATGTACACTAAAATATATTATAGAAAAATGACACTTATCTTTGTTGTGTCCACCAAAAAAATGACATATGTTCAAGTTAGAACCTTCAGTACCTATGAATGGGACATGCTTTGGAAATAGGGTTTTTGCAGATAGAATCAAGTTAAAATAAGGTCATTCTGGATTATGGGTTCCAATGACGAATATCCTTATAAGAAAAGAGAAATTTGGACATAGATCTAGATATACAAGAAAAGCATGATGTGACAAAGGAGGCAAAGACTGAAGTAATGTGTCTACAGTGAAGATACACCAAAGATTGTGGGCTACCACCAGAAGCGAGGTAGAGGCAAAGAAGGATCCTCTCTTAGAGCCTGAAGGGATAGTATTGCCCTGCTGACATTTTAATTTCAGAGTTCTAACCTCCAGAACTATGAAAGAATACTATTCTATTGTTTAAAGCCATCAACGTGATGGTAATTTCTGCTGCCTTACCAAACTAATATATCAAAGAACAATTTGAACTCACCCCTATCCTATCAGTGGGATGCATTCAATACTTGGGGGAAAAGTGCTGGGCTGGGTGCTCTGTGAAGGTCCTTTTCAGTTCTGTGGTTGAATGATAATGGCCTTCTTTACATCAGCCATTTTTATGCTCAGTTATGATGTGTCAGAACCCATACTTACAAAGGTGAAATAAAAGCTATTTTAACATCATCAAATAGAAAAGCAGTTATATCTTATTTGAAGCTATGTTTCAAAATTTTAGGGAAGAAAGGATACCTTTCTTCCATTTTTTTCGGTCTATAAAAAAACTAAGTATAGATTATTATTGTAGACTTTTCTTTATACTTTGCATTTCCTACAAGATAAAGTGGGTATTTCTGTATTTTAAAAATTAAAAATACTATATTTCCTATTATAAAATTTATTTCACATAAATAAGGTGCTCAACTACTACGTGTTCCCTTACCCTAGAGTTTGTGGCCACAGCGATATGGAAATAAAAGGAAGCTTAGATTTTTTAGACGTTAATTTCTCAGACCTATCATTTACAAGGAGAAAGAGTTCATAATATCATTTAGAAATCTCTTATCATAGATAAAAGAGGAAAGTGTTGTTTTCATATTCTATGACACCATAAAAGATTAATAGACAACACTCTTACAGAATTCTATTTCAATTTATTGGTAATACCAAAACTTTTTTTTTGTAAGGGTGGGGGTGAAAAAGTTAATCTATACTATATTTCACAAATAGACCTATAAAATTGTATTCTTTAAGTTGAAATATGGTTTCTTACAATGAAAAATATTTTTTATTGACATATAATGTATTATTTGCCCCAGGGATACAGGTCTGTGTATTGTTAGGATTACACACTTCACAGCACTCACCATAGCACATACCATCCCCAGTGTCCTAACCCAACCACCTTCTCCATACCCCTCTCCCCTGGGCAACCCTCAGTTTGTTTTGTGAGATTAAGAGTTGCTCATAATTTGTCTCCCTCCTGATCCCATCTTGTTTCACTTGTTTTTCCTTCCCTACCCCCCAAACTCCCCACTTTGCCTCTCAAATTCCTCATATCAGGGAGATCAAATGATAATTGTCTTTCTCTGATTGACTGATTTTGCTCAGCATAATACCCTCTAGTTCCATCCACGTTGTCGCAAATGGCAAGATTTCATTTCTTTTGATAGCTGCATAGTATTTCCATTGTGTATATATATATATGTATATATATATATATATATATATGTATATATATATATCACCTCATCTTTATCCATTCTTCTGTTGATGGACATCTAGGTTCTTTCCATAGTTTGGCTATCGTGGACATTGCTGCTATAAACATTCAGGTGTACATACCCCTTCAGATCACTACAATTGCATCTTTAGGGTAAATATCCACTAGTGCAATTGCTGGGTCATACGGTAGCTCTACTTTCAACTTTTTGAGGAACCTGCATGCTGTTTTCCAGAGTGGCTGCTCCAGCTTGCATTCCCACCAACAGCGTAAGAGAGTTCCCCTTTCTCCACATCCTCGCCAGCATCTCGCATTTCCTGACTTGTTAATTTTAGCCATTCTGACTGGTGTGAGGGGGTATCTTATTGTGGTTTTGATATGTATTTCCCTGATGTCGAGTGTTATGGAGGACTTTTTCAAGTGTCTGTTAGCCATCCTGATGTCTTCTTTGCAGAAATGTCTGTTCATGTCCTCTGCCCATTTCTTGATTGGATTCTTTGTTCTTTGGGGATTGAGTTTGCTAAGCTCTTTATACATTTTTGGATACTATCCCTTTATCTGATATGTCATTTGCAAATATCTTCTCCCATTCTGTCAGTTGTCTTTGGTTCTGTTAACTGTTTCCTTTGCTGTGAAAAAGCTTTTGATCTTGATGAAGTCCCAATAGTTCATTTTTGCCCTTGCTTCCCTTGCCTTTGGCAATATTCCTAGGAAGAAATTGCTACGACTGAGGTCGAAGAGGTTGCTGCCTGTGTTCTCCTCAAGGATTTTGATGGATTCCTTTCTCACATTGAGGTCCTTCATCCATTTGGAGTCTATTTTCATGTGTGGTGTAAGGAAATGGTCCAGTTTCATTTTTCTGCATTTGGCTGTCCAATTTTCCCAGCACCATTTATTGAAGAGGCTGTCTTTTTTCCATTGGACATTCTTTCCTTCTTTGTCGAAGATTAGTTGACCATAGAGTTGAGGGTCGATTTCTGGGCTCTCTATTCTGTTCCATTGATCTATGTGTCTGGTTTTGTGCCAGTACCATACCGTCTTGATGATGCGAGCTTTGAAATAGAGCCTGAAGTCTGGAATTGTGACGCCAACTTTGGCTTTCTTTTTCAACATTCCTCTGGCTATTCGAGGTTTTTTCTGGTTCCATATAAATTTTAGGATTTTTTGTTCCATTCCTTGGAAAAAAAATGATGGTATTTTGATAGGGATTGCATTAAACATGTGGATTGCTTTAGGTAGCAAAGACATTTTCACAATATTTGTTCTTCCAATCCGTGAGCATGGAACATTTTTCCATTTCTTTGTGTCTTCCTCAGTTTCTTTCATGAGTACTTTATAGTTTTCTATATCTTGTTGTTGGTATATAGAAATACAACTGATTTCTGTGCATTGATTTTATATCCTGACACTTTACTGAATTCCTGTACAAATTCTAGCAGATTTGGAGTGGAGTCTTTTGGGTTTTCCACATAAAGTAGCATATCATTTGCAAAGCATGGTAGTTTGACTTCTTCTTTGCTGATTTGGATGCCTTTAATTTCTTTTTGTTGTCTGATTGCTGAGGCTAGGACTTCTAGTACTATGTTGAATAGCAGTGGTGATAATGATATCCCTGCCATGTTCCTGAACTTAGCAGAAAAGCTCTTGGTTTTTCACCATTGAGAATGATATTCGCTATGGGTTTTTCATTGATGGCTTTTATATGACATATGTACCCTCTATCTCTACCCTTTGAAGAATTTTGATCAAGAAAGGATGCTGTACTTTGTCAAATGCTTTTTCAGCACCTATTGAGAGTATCATACAGTTCTTGTTCTTTGTCTTATTAATGTATTGTATCCCATTGATTGATTTGCAGATTTTGAACCAACCTTGCAGCCCAGAAATAAATCCCACTTGGTCGTGGTGAGTAATCCTTTTAATGTACTGTTGGATCCTATTGGCTATATTTTGGTGAGAATTTTCACGTCTGTGTTCATCAAGGATATTGGTCTGTAGTTCTCTTTTTTGATGGGGTCTGTGTCTGGCTTTGGGATCAAGGTAATGCTGGCTTCATAAAATGAGTTTGGAAGTTTTCATTCCATTTCTACTTTTTGGAACAGTTTCAGGAGAATAGGTATTAATTCTTTAAATGTTTGGTAGAATTCCCCTGGGAAACTGTCTGGCCCTGGGCTCTTGTTTGTTGGGAGATTTTTGATGACTGTTTCAATCTCCTTACTGGTTATTGTTCTGTTTGGGTTTTCTATTTCTTCCTGGTTCAGTTTTGATAGTTTATACGTCTCTCAGAATGCATCCGTTTCTTCCAGATTGTCAAATTTGCTGGCATATGGTTGCTCATAATATGTTCTTATAATTGTTTATATTTTTTGGTGTTGGTTGGGATCTCTCCTCTTTCATTCATGATTTTATTTATTTGGGTCCTTTCTCTTTTCTTTTTGATAAGTCTGGCCAAGGGTTTATTAATCTTATTAATTCTTTCAAAGAACCAGTTCCTAGTTTTGTTGATTTGTTCTTTTGGTTTTTCTGGTTTCTATTTCATTGATTTTTGCTCTGATCTTTATTATAATTTCTCTTCTCCTGGTGCGTTTAGGCTTTCTTTGTTGTTCTTTCTCCAGCTCCTTTAGATGTAGGCTTAGGTTGTGTACTTGAGGCCTTTCTTTTTTCTTGAGAAAGGCTTGTATTGCTATATACTTTCCTCTCAGGACTGCCTTTGCTGTGTCCCATAGATTTTGAACAGTTGTGTTTTCATTATCATTTGTTTCTATGAACTTTTTTCCCAATTCTTCTATTTCCTGGTTGACCCATTCATTCTTTAATTGGATGCTCTTTAGCCTCCATGTATTTGAGTTCTTTCCAAATTACTTCTTGTGATTGAGTTCTAGCTTCAGAACAATGTGGTCTGCAAATATGCAGGAAATGATCCCAGTCTTTTGGTACCAATTGAAACCTGATTTGTGACCCAGGATGTGATCTATTCTGGAGAATGTTCCATGTGCACTAGAGAAGAATGTGTATTCTGTTGCTTTGGGATGGAATGTTCTGAATATATCTGTGATGTTCATCTGGCCCAGTGTGTCATTTAAAGCCTTTATTCCCTTGTTGACTTTTTGCTTAGATGATCTGCCCATTGCAGTGGGGGGGTGTTAAACTCCCCTACTATTTTTGTATTATTATCAGTGTGTTTCTTTGATTTTGTTATTAACAGGTTTATATAGTTGGCTGCTCCCAGATTAGGGGCATAGATATTAAAAATTGTTAGATCTTCTTGTTAGATAGACCCTATGAGTATGATATAGTGTCCTTCCTCATCTCTTAGTATAGTCTTTGGCTTAAAATATAATTTATCTGATATAAGTATTGCCACCCCAGCTTTCGTTTGATGTCCATTAGCATGGCAAATTGTTTTCCACCCCCTCACTTTAAATCTGGATGTGTCTTTGGGTCTAAAATGAGTTTCTTATAGACAGCATATTGATGGGTCTTGTTTTTTTATCCATTCTGATACCCTATGTCTTTTGATTGGGGCATTTAGTCCATTTACATTCAGGATAACTATTAAAAGATATGAATTTGGGCGCCTGGGTGGCTCAGTGGTTTAAGCCGCTGCCTTCTGCTCAGGTCATGATTTCAGGGTCCTGGGATCGAGTCCCGCATCGGGCTCTCTGCTCAGCGGGGAGCCTGCTTCCCTCTCACTCTCTCTGCCTGCCTCTCTGCCTACTTGTATCTCTCTCTGTCAAATAAATAAATAAATAAATAAATCTTAAAAAAAAAAAAAGATATGAATTCAGTGCCATTGTATTGCCTGTAAGGTGACTGTTACTTAAGGTGACTGTTACTGTGACTTGTTATATTGTCTCTATTCCTTTCTTGTCTACTACTTTTGGGCTCTCTTTTTCTTAGAGAACCCCTTTCAATGTTTCCTGTAGGGCTGGTTTGGTGTTTACAAATTCCTTTAGTTTCTGCCTTGGAAGCTTTTTATCTCTCCTTCTATTTGTAACGATAGCCTGGATATAGTATTCTTGGCTGAAGTTTTTCTCATTTAGTGCTCTGGATATATCATGCCAGTTCTTTCTGGCCTGCCAGGTCTGTGGATAAGTCTGCTGCCAAACTAATATTTTTACCATTGTATGTTACAGACTTCTTATCCCGGGCTGGTTTCAGGATTTTCTCTTTGTCTCTAAGACTTGTAAGTTTTACTATTAGATAATGGGGTGTGGACCTATTTTTATTGATTTTGAGGGGGATTCTCTGTGCCTCCTTGATTTTGATGCTTGTTCCATTTCCCATATTAGGGAAATTCTCTACTCTAATTTGCTCCAATATACCTTCTGCCCCTCTCTCTCTTCTTCTTCTGGAATCCCAATTATTCTAATCTTGTTTCATCTTATGGTATCGCTTATCTCTCGAATTCTCCCCCCGTGGTCCAGTAGTTGTTTGTCTCTCTTTTGCTCAACTTCTTTATTCTTCATCATTTGATCTTCTATAGCACTAATTCTCTCTTCTGCCTCATTTATCCTAGCAGTAAGAGACTCCATTTCTGATTACACCTCATTAATAGCTTTTTTTTATTTCAACTTGGTTAGATTTTAGTTAATTTATTTCTACAGATAGGGATTTTATTTCTCCAAAAAGGGTTTATCTAATATCTTCCATATCTTTTTCAAGCCCGGTTAGCACCTTGAGAATCATTGTTCTGAAATCTAGATCTGACGTATTACCAATGTCTGTATTGATTAGGTTCTTAGTCTTCGGTACTGCCTCTTGTTCTTTTTTTTGTGGTGAGTTTTTCCACCTTGTCATTTTATCCAGATAAGAATATATGAATGAGAGAATAAAATACTAAGAGGGTGGCAAAGACCCCAGAAAAATGTACGCTAACCAAATCAGAAGAGACCCTAAATCAGGGGTATAAGAAAGGGGATAAAAAGAAATTTTAAAAAAATTGACACATATATACACACGTGTGTGTGTGTGTATATATATACACATACACACACACTGTATATATATATATGTATATATATATATATACACATATATATACACACATTGGTATGTATAGAACAGAGCCACCCACTGTATATATATGTATGTATATATATATATACACACACACACTGTATATATATATACACATATATATACACACATTGGTATGTACAGAACAGAGCCACCCACTTGATTTAGGGTGTATTTTGGTCTCTTAGAAGAAACTTCTAAAAAGAAGAAACTACCTCCCAAATTTGTAAAGAAAGAAAAACCTATATATATATATATATATATATACACATATATGTATGTGTGTGTGTATATATATGTGTATATATACACATATATATACACACATATATATATATACACACACACACAAAAATAAGGGTAAACATGATGAAAGGATGGAATATGACTGTAAAGATGAAAACTTTAAAAAAAATTCTAAAAAAGGGATTGATAAGATAAGTTGGTTGGAAAAAGAAAGTGTAGAGAATTTGCTCCGGCTGGAGACTAGAACAAAGCTCTTTGCTAGATTTAGGGTATATTTTGATCTATTAAAAGAAATTGTATCCCAAAATTTTTTGGAAGAAAAAACCCCATATGTATACAAAAAATAAAGTTAGATGCAATGAAGGATAAAATATGACTATAATAATGAAGCTTTTAAAAGTTTTTTTAGAAAGGTATTGTTAAGATAAACTAGTTAAAAAACATTAAAATAGGAAAGAGGAAAAGTTTTAAAAAATAGAATAAAAAATATCAAATTAAAAAAGTTTAATTAACTTTGTAAGACTCATGAGGAGAAAGCCATGAATTCCATGCTTTGCTTTCCCCTCCTCAGAAATTCCACCATTCTCCTTGATCAGTGAGCTTGGTCTTGGCTGGTTGTTCTTGCTGATCTTCTGGAGGAGGGGCCTGTTATAGTGATTCTCAAATGTCTTTGCCTGAGGTGGAATTGCAATGCCCCCGCCAGGGGCCAGGCTAAATAATCTGTTCAGGTTCATTCTCAGGAGCTTTTGTTCCCTGAACGCTTTGTGTAGAGCTCTGGAGGATGGGAATGAAAATGGCGCCTCCCAATCTCCAGTCCTGAGAAGATGAGAGCTCATGGCCACACTCCTCAGTGCGCCCTCAGAGAAAAGCGATCAATCCCTCCCATCTCCCTTGTCTCTGGTCGCACTCTGAGCTCATCTGGCCTTTGGCTGAGCGTTTCTGTCTCTGGCTCACAGCCCAGTTTAGAGTCTCCAAACCCAGAAGATTCATGCCATGCTGCTCTTCCAGTGAAGGAAGATGGGTCTCCCTGGATCTCCCAATAGTGGGATCCCTGCTCAACAAGCAGTGGGCCCAACTGTGCCACGGATCACAGTTTAAGGTAACCGCAAGCAGAGATCTCACTCCTCGGCTCCATTTCTGTAGTTAGCTTCCCCACTCTGATACCTAAGAACTCTGCCACAGTCAGACACGCCCAGTCTTTCAGTGACCCCATAGGTCCTGAGACCACACAGTCCCCGTGAGGACTCCACCCCTGCTTAGCCTCTGGAGCAATGTCCCTCAGTGGAGCAGACTTTTAAAAGTTCTGATTTTGTGCTCGGTTGCTCCACCACTTTCTGGGAGCCGGCTCCTCCTGCCATGGTCTAGCTTTCCTTCACATTGGATTCACTTCTCCACATGTCCTAACTTTCAGAAAGTTTTTTATTTTCTGTTTCTAGATTTGCTGCTGCTCTTCTCTTCAATCTCCTCTTGAGTTTGTGGGTGTTCTGAATGGTTTGGTAACTATCTAGCTGAACTCCTGTGACCTGATGTTATCTCGGTCTGCTACTGCTCCACCATCTTGACTCTCTCCTACAATGGAAATTTTTATAAATTACTTTAGAGTGAATAAATTTTCCTTACATATGTTTTAGTCATAATTATATAATGTAATATATTCACCATCTACCTAGATTGCATAATACAATAATAAGCTTGGCCTCTCATATTTTGTGAACCTAACAAAGTTTGAATTGAAATTTCAGCAGCACAATAGTTCTTCCATTGATTTGAATTCTAGCTTTACCATGGTAATTCCATACTATTATGTATAGACTCTAGAAACTTCATGGGTGTATACATTTTTAAGGACAAATTTCTTCTGTGTTCTCAACTCTGTAAACCATTTCTCTTGAAAACAGGAAATGCATCACTTAGAATTTGTTAATTGTAATGAATTCATTAATTGTAATGAATCAGGTTATTAAAAATCTCAGTGGCATTAAAATATAAGTGTACAGATCTAAAGGCCTAATTAATATGAAGATTCTCTTAACATTAGACTGGAGCCCAAATTTTAGCTACTCTTTTATAGTTTTTAATATTTATGATATGCCCATGAGGTCCATAAAATTGAAGTAAGTTTTTAGGAAATGATTTCAGGGTGCTTACAATTTAGCAAAGCCAGGTGATAGAAGAAACTATGAAAATAAAGACAGAGAGATAGTGTCCCACTGAGCTTTAGTGTTTATAAAAATTCTGATACATAATAAAGAATATCAGAAAAGGAATTAGAAAAAAAAAAACTTCAGGGCTCTCCTAAGTATACTAGATTTTTTTTAAAAAAGTGTCTATGGTATTTAGTGACTGTCATTTTTTTTCCATCTGTGTATTATAAGAATCTATCCTTTTTTTTTTTTTCAAAACATCATGGCAAAGGTAATTCCTGCAGTTTGTATTAATTTTTAGATGAAAATTCCATATTGCTGTGCATACATACTTTGTAAATAGACCAATACATAGCTGTCTGTGTAAAACCTGGTCATCTCAACAGATTGTTATACACCCTCCTCCACTCTCAAGCTACCTCTCCCAATGTGATTTAAAACACAGGAAGGGTAGTTACATAGACACACTTACAGATCAAGGTAAAGATAAGATTGATTCCATAAATGGAAGCAAAAGCTTTCAGATGTTAGAGTATTTTAAACCTAGGGTGGGAATAGATGTGGGGATAACATTTGTAGTAACAGATACCAAGTAGCTCAGGTAAAAAAGGTAACATTGAACAGCATATCTGTTTCATGACCAGAAGAATGTAAAACTATACCAGGAACCTACAAATCAGAAGTTTAGCTGCTAATACTGAAATTTGCAGTTGAAGAGAGCAAAGATAATCTTAGTCTGATTGAAAAGGAATGCTTGAGATTGAAAGAACTACAAGTAATAAAAATCATGCATAAGAGTATATAATTATATGTATAGGTTTTTTTCAGGGAGAGGGATACAATTTTCAGTTGGGAAATTTCACTCATATTGTTTCTTTCTTCCGTACCTTTTAATATTTTTTCCTCTCCCATTGGACTATAAAATTATTGAATATAGGGATTCAGTCATACTCTTCTTTCCAACTTTCTCCTAAGTCAGATAAAATATTCCCATCCCTGTTCTCATTTCTCAAATTAAAGAAAAATAAAAAAGACCAACTACAAATACATCTTACCATAAGTGTTCCTTATAAATGTTTTAAAGTGGAAACAGACTTTTAAAAGGAGAAATGTCTTCATCCCATTTATTGCCTTTTATTGTCTACAGCCTGGCAAGAGTACATTGGATATGAAAAACTCATGTTACTAGGCAAAGACTGTTTAGGTAAACAAACTTTTACTTACTTAAACTTTACCTCACCTAAAGAATCTATTATGTGTCTCCAGAGGACCTGAAATATAGAACATAAGAATCTAGAATGTTATTGTTTGTATGCTATTGAAAATCTCTTAATCCTGAATCTTAGAGCAAAAGGAAAAATCATTTTACCAATCCTTCCTGGTACTTTTTCTACCTATGAAATTGTGCCATAAATTTTTAATTATTTGAATCAAGAACGAGTAATGTTTCAGCAGCAATGTTTTATCCTCAACTCTAACTCACCTAGATAAAATGGTAATTGTGAGGTTTTTGTCAGGTTAAATTAGAATGCTATTGTGATTCATGATAAAGTCCTCAGTACACAAATTGATCTAACATACACCTTCATTTAGTTTTACTGCATTAACAATATTGTGCTAGTCTTCTGGAGTATAGAAATATAAAATGTGGTTCTTGTTATCAAAGGATTTTAGATCTAGAAAGGCACAGAGACATAAGAAAAAATAACTATAAAATCAGCTAACTCTAATGGGCCCTAAAAAAAAGTGTTAAAAGTGCCTTTGGAATTAAGAGGATTAGCAAAACAATATTGATTTAAAATTATTTCCATCAGTATCAAATTTTAAATAAACAAAGTGATGAAGACCATTCTTCATATTTTCTTTGCATTCTAAATCCTCTTTGGACTTTCTTACAACATAAAATGAATACATGTGTTTATATTCCACCAATTAGTCTTGGCTTCTTAAAATTTTTCTGGAAATGTTATTACTCTATCTATAGTATTACAGAGATATGATATCATAGATAATTTAATTTGAAATTTTTTAAAGAAGTCAATTTCATTATTATTTGCAGTCTCTTCGATGCTTTAACTGCCTATCTGGTACTAGAATTTTTTAAATCTTGAAATTTGCTTTTAGCTTTTTTGTTATCAATTTGCACAGTTGAGTCAGATTTTGGTCTCTCACAAATAAAAGAATCTACAGAGCAATATTTCTTGATTCTCTTGTTTATCTCATACATTATTTGTACTATCTGAATCCTGGTGTTTTTAAGCTAGGGAGTCTTAAATGATCTGTGTACAAAATAACACCAACACCAGTCATGCTATTCTATTTTGTGTTTACTTGATTGTTGCTAAATACACAGATGTGATCTTATCATCTGTGAATTCTATCATGATTTAAAATCCATTTTTGGTATGTAAAAATGAAATCTTTTGGCAAAAAATAAATAAGTAAACATGGACTGTGTCCTTCTAAACATTAATGTGGCCAGTTTGAGTAGGAAGCTGGAGAGAGAAGGGGGTTGGGAAATAAAGATAACTAACTAAGTAGGTCCCAGGAAAATTACTACCTTTGCCTTAAATATTCTTTCATCTCACCACATGCCTTCTTCCCAGTTGTATCCCTATTGCCTTTGAAATTAGTATCCTG
Organism: Meles meles; assembly: GCF_922984935.1. NCBI lineage: Eukaryota > Metazoa > Chordata > Mammalia > Carnivora > Mustelidae > Meles > Meles meles. Next base: position 83,257,231 of record NC_060075.1, read on the forward strand.
TCCCTATCTTCATGAAAAATTTTGTAAGTAGAATATTTTAGCTGAACAGCAGGAACCAAATTCCTGGGAATAATCCCAGACTCATCTCTCTCTCTCTCTCTCCCTCCCTTCCTCTCTCTCTCTCTCTTTCTCTCTTTCTCTCACATTCCATACCCAGTCATGTGAATCATCAGGTCAGGTAAAGTCTGGCTTCCAAACAGCTCTCCTGTCTACTTACTGTACTCCATAACCAGGGCCTACCCTATCCAGGGCACTAACATCTCTCCCTTGAATTAGAACTCACTTGAAGCCATTAGAAAATGAGCTATACCACTTGCTCCAAACTTCTTGTCCCCACTCCAAGTCACATCAATATTATAAGAGACAAATATGATTTTATCATTCCTTTGGATGGCTTCCATTGCTCTTAGGTAAAATTTAAATTAGGCAAAATTGCTTTCAAAACCATACCACATTATCTCTCCATCCTTCTACCATCCTTTGGAACCTATACCATTTCTTCCATTGGGCTATCATCTCTGTTAATTCTAGGGTCTTATATCAAGTCTTCCTTCATCCCTCCACAGTATTATCCTGGCACTCTTAAATTTGTTTAGCTCCTCTTCCATTTTAAAATCTCTTCTTATTATAAATGTCTTCTCATTTTCCCAAGACACTGATGCCCAAAAAAAGTGATTCTTAATCATTACTTTAGAGTTGCTGTGGAAATCCTAGTGTGATTATGTTGCAGAAAAATCCGCATCATGTCTATAATACTCCCTAGAATAGAAGTTTTCAGTGTGCGGGTGGGAGGCGCTGTTTAGACCTCAGAGAACATTCTGAAAATGTGTGGGTTATCTTATGGTATCACAGTGATTAATCAGTGCCATTGCTAGGGATATTAGCCATCCTGCAGAATGTAAGCAGACTAAAATGACTAAAAATGGTCCTATTTCCTTTGCAGTTTTTGACAATCCTTTAATAATTTGTGAAGAAGAAAAGACTTTATGTAATTATTCAAGACTAGAATCTAACCCCATTATATGTGTACTAAATATATACTAAAATTACCAAGAATGCAACTAGAGAATAAACTGAGGATAAATTGAATTTAACAAACTTGATTAGAATTTTACAGAGGATTTTGTTTTCCACTGTGGAAAATTTTGCCAGTTTGTAACTGAATTGACATTATAACACATAATTATCAGTCAACATTATAATTGTTGCATTCACAGTGATTTTACCTATAGGTGAAACAATCTGATTATTAGCCTTTGTGTCTTTTAGTATAATAGTGACTGGGAATTAATTTAAAAACTCAGTATTTGAGTAGCTTAGTCGTTAAGCCTCTGCCTTCAGCTCAGGTCATGATTAGGCTCCCTGCTGCTTCTCCCTCTCCAGCTCCCTGGAGCTTATGTTCCTTCTCTTACTATCTCTTTCTGTCATAAATAAATAAAATTTTTTAAACATAAATAAACACTCAGTATATATATCATTTTGTGACAAATTCCTTTGGTTCTTCCTTTAAAGAATAGTTAGAGCATAATGTTAATCTTTTTATGAGTCTAGGCAGGCTATTTTATCTATGATCTTTATTCTGGGCTATTAAAAGGGATATTGTAAATACGTATTTCAAAAGAATTTGCCATCTGCCAAAGAATTCTCTGGAATTTACATACATGTATGTGACAATAGAGCTTGGGAAAACAATCTACTGTACCTCTGTTTAGGTTCATTGTTGATAGTATTGTCCCACAGACCTTGACTGTTTTCATACCCAGTCTTATTCCCACCAAGGTTCTGGTCACTTCCTCTATTACTGGGCTTATTAACTACCACCTGGTCATGTGGCCACTTTGACCATACCCAAACAAATTGCTAGGGACAAGGCTTATGGTTAATAGGGATAGTCAAGCACCAACACATCATTTTATTGGTGTCCTTTAGTTCTGAAATGTTTAAGGAGCTATAGGAGTACATTAATCCTTTCCAGAAAGGTCAAAGTTCAAGATTCAGCAATTCAAACTGAGTTTAAAGAAAAATTTGAAGTTTTTAATTTATGGGTTGACCCTTTTATTCTCTGTCACATTCCAACAAGCTATTTGTCTTGGAGAATTGTAGCAGCAGTCATGAAGGTGTGCTCTTCATTTGCTGTTTAAAGAGAACTTGCCCATCAGTTGCTTTTAACATCCACATCAGCTTTAGTGCTTAACTTACATTTTTACTGGCAAGCCACAGTGCTCAGCCAATAACAAAACATGGTAAGGATACCAGGACCTGACCATTTCTGCTCCATGTGGGTACTCTACATAAGGCAGTCTTCATGTCAGAGTTCCTCTTTGAGGTCCCCAAGACTTATTCATAGTTGTGCTGTACCCAGTCCTCCTTTCTTCCTCTTCTCCTTGAATGAAGGAGGTCAGACCTGCATTCCAAACTGAAGCCTTTTTTTCTTTTTTCACTTCTGTTCATCCCATTTATCTTTCACAGGCTTTATCCCCAATAAATCTCTTACAGTTCCACCTTCATCTTACCATGTGCTTTCAAGAGGATCCAGCTAGAACAACATTGACAGCTGGGGATCTTCCAGTCAAAATAGTTTGTACAGCAACTCAGAAGCCTAAAGGAGCAAGGCTTGTAAGAATCTGATGGAAGTTTAGTTTGGTTAAAGCATAAGTACATTTTGGAAAAGGTGTTAAAAATGAGACTGAAAAGTTAGGGGGAAACTATTCTTAAAGCAACATATGATCAAACACTTATGATTTCATTCAGACATATGTGGAGCATTATTAAAAGCAATGCATTATAAACAAATGATAAGAATTTTGTTTTAAATAAAACAAAATTTTTAAAGGCAGTATGGTTTGAGGTTGAATTTAGTGCTATGAAACAATTGTATATAATAATATAGATGAGTTAATGCATAACTAAGATGATGTCTACAAATAAATAGCTGAGAAACCAAAATAAATACTATGAGAATTAATTCACAGAGGAGGGAGGTGATGTGACATAGGGAAGCATAATGAGTACAGGCTGGTGCATTAATTCTGATGTTGCTGGTCACTGAGATTTAGATATGCAAGCAGAGGCTGACTTGGTGTATGAGGATATGTTCATTGGACACTCTAAAACATGAATATGGAGCTCTAGAAAGAAGAATGGATCAAGGATAAGAATTTATTATTAGAAAACTAATCTTATTTTTTAAGTTGGTAGTTGTTGAAATTATCTAGAAAGAAAACATAGAAATATGTTCATTCAAGGGAGAATAGTATCATTATTCTCTGTGGGCTTTTTTCAAGTTCTTCACTGCTATTATTTATTTGTTATAAGTTATTTTCAAGTGGGGCTCTTATTCAAAATTATGTTAAAAGTTTTAATACAATGATGACAGATCATTAAATTAAGTGTGGGAGCCTTCTAAGCATAGTGTTCTATGTGAATGTACAGTTCTCACACCCATAAAGCTTGCCCTGTACAGTTGTTCCCATGCACTCAAAAAAGATTTTCATACACTATAGGACAATCCTTCTGAACCCAGTATCCATTCTATAAAACAGACACAAAATCATTTCTTTATTAATTATAAGTGAAATTACAGATAAAAATGATTATATACTCTAGTACATTCTTTTTTTTAAGATTTTATTTATTTATTTGACAGAGCTCACGAGTAGGCAGAGAGGCAGGCAGAGAGAGAGGAAGGGAAGCAGGCTCGCTGCTGAGCAGAAAGCTCAATGCAGGGCTCGATCCCAGGACCCTGGGATCATGACCTGAGCCGAAGGCAGAGGCTTTAACCCACTGAGCCACCCAGGTGTCCCTCTAGTACATAATTTTAAAATACTTGCCATTATGCCTCAACTAAAATACAAAGGGAAACTAAAATTTATGACTTTGTGATTAAAAATATGTTTTTAGCTAAACATTTGGTTGCAAGTCCCTTAGAAGATACAATGAAGTGACCAAATGCTTGTACTTATTTAAAATAAGTTTAGATTTATGAGAAATAAGAGAAAGCCATTCCATAGAAAAGGTATAGATAACTAAGAGTGCTATGTTATAGGTATGGGAACATCAGAGTTCAAAAGATGAGAAGTTAAAACCAGACTTATTTATATATGGAAAATTAAAGTGATCTTAGTTGAAATAGGAATATCAAATCAATACAAATCGCCAACTGTCAGAGAGGGAATACTATAAACAGTATTCTCACAAAGAAGATCTAACTTAGAAGTGTAGTGTCAAAATAATTCCTTACCTTAGGACAATAATTCCTTGGAATGGATTAATCCTATGTTGATACTATTCCTATATATTCATACCAAAGCATAAGTTTTATTCTTAAAAGAAACAAAATAAAAATTTTAAATTAAATAAACATTTAAAAACACAATAAAAGTGCCTAAAATATCTTGAATACTTTATATTTCATAGATAAGATGGAATAAGGAATGGAATAGCAAAAGAAATAGTATCATAGGGTAGGTATGGTGTATCTCCAGGGGTAGGATCAGAATTCTGCCTAAAGAATTGCAGGCAATCCAAACATAAACATATTTTCAATAAACATTTATTCAACATAGATTTACAGTCATTGTACTATAAAATACTCTTATGTAATATAAAATATTTCTAAATGGCATTTATTAATAAAATTCAGTGAGATCACTGAACTTAGTGTATTTTTTTGGTTTAATAATAATATTTTCCCTAAATCTGATAAAAGTTGCTTCAAGTCTCCTCTGTTACACATTTGCTATAGATTATATTGATCTTGCCCTGACTGTTCTAGTGCATCGGATCTTCTTTTTTACCCACCAAAGGATAGTAAGCAACCCTGCATCTGATTCTAACAGCCATTATTGCACTTCCAACACCCAATCTTTGTTCAAGCACTTTGCTTCTAAGAATTTCCCTAGTACCTCTTAAAGCACCCACTCTAAAAGCACATGTGTGTCACAGTTTCACAATTCATAAACAATGATGTGACTTTTCTCTATACCACAGGTGTTTAGCATAGAAAAATCTTAAAAATCAGTGTTGTGTTGTCAAAGGGCCAAGCAGAGCCCTAGTAATCATGAATATAACAAGAACAAATAGAACAACTGAATCCCTTGAATTAAAGAGGAATAGTCAGAGTTGAGAAGTATAAAATGGAAAAGTGTTTTACTATTTCAGTGACTTTTTTTCATTTAATGGAAAACTTAAAAATCTTAATAGAAGGGAATATATTAATAAATATGTCATTTTTATGTAGTAGACTGGAAGAGAATAGAAAAAATCATTTTGAGACCCAGCTTCTTCTCACTATATGGATGATTTCTAAATTATGATTGTAATTATTTTAATAATGTAAAATGGGCTTGGTCAAGCTCTCCTGGACACACATACAGGAAAATAGATCTTGAATTTTTTATTTAAAATTTTATCACTGTAATACTATATATCTACAACAATTGACATTAAACAGATATAATATTAAAATAAGTTGCAGGTTATACACCACAAACTGTCATCTAAATGTACTGTCACTATAAGATCATGTTGTACATTACAAGAAAAATTGAAATTCATCTGTCCAGGATATTTAACTCTATAAATACCTCATATCCATCATAGTTATATTTAATACTTAGCCAAGTTACTTTATTTTCAATTGACTAGAGTATCAGGAAGATCAAATAAATTTATCTAAGCTACAGAGATTTCTGTGTGTGCCTGCCTTACCTCCTCAGTTAAGGTAAATAATCTTCAAAGATTTTTAAAAACAACAACAACAGGGGTGCCTGGGTGGCTCAGTGGGTTAAAGCCTCTGCCTTTGGCTCGGGTCATGATCCCAGGGTCCTGAGATTGAGCCCCGCATCAGGCTCTTTGCTCAGCAGGGAGCCTGCTTCCTCCTCTCTCTCTCTGCCTGCTTCTCTGCCTACTTGTGTTCACTGTCTGTCAAATGAATAAATAAAATCTTAAAAAAAAAAAAATTGGGCTAACTGTCCTAAGATCAAAGTTAGAATCCTTGTAACTACTTAAGGACCGTAAGTTTACATAGGCTAAATTCTTACCAGGGAAAGTGAAAGAAATGATCATTTACTAATGCTAACTTTTCCATATTTATAAAAAGTAGTATGTCTATCTCTACCCCTGTGATCACATGGATAGGAAGAAAGCAATTTCCAGAAAAGAAAGTTAGGGAGGAAAGAGCTGCAAATAAGGCCAACAACTAGTAGACCCAAAATGAGGTCTGTTTTCTGTTTAAAAACAGAAAGAAATATAAATAATTGTCTGCCAAATGCATATTCTAAAAACAATAGAAGAATGGATCAGTATCAGATTAGGATAACCTAGGAAGAAAAAGAAGTCTCATCAAATTTTCAGAATGAGTTAAGAACAATAACTTATAGGTTATGTGGTAGAATATGCATCAAAAATATCTCAACACAGCAGTATGAACTAACATGGTTAAATGTAATACATCTAAATGTACATTCTGAAGTCAAGATTAGAACTGAAGACAAATGAGTATATGAGTCTTCACCAGCCAACTGAAGGAAAATTCTGAGGTGGCATCTGGACCTTGCAAAAAAGGGAGGTGGGGCTATAATTAATTGTCAATATCTGCCATAGGTAGTGGTAGGAAACAATGTAGTAGCATGATATATTTCTGTCATTAAAGTACAGGATATGTAAAACTAAGCTTAACAGTAAATAATGAAAGGAAAAGTAAAAAACCAAACATACAAGCAAAAGCAAGAAAGCTACAACAGAAATAATTTTAACCACAAGACTATGAAAATCTTAACAGTCTGATGAGAATCACAAAATAAATAAAATCGTGTTTTTTATTAATAGAAATACAACTCTAGAGTATATTCAATTGTTTCATTTGCACATCAGCTCTTTCACTGTATGCCTTATATTTGAAAAAAAAAATAGAAATAGACTGTAATAAATATCCTTTATGGGAAATGTTATTTGTTGATGTGTTTATACAGGAAAGGTAAAGACTTAAAAACCCAAAATAGTTACCTTCAGCATTATGGAAGAGGGTGAGATGATTTTGTGTAGTTACAAGAGCAGAACTAGGATTAATGGATGAAAGTTAAGAATTAAGTGAGTTTGAATTTGTTAATTTGTTATACATTTACTGAGAAACCACTATATTTGAGGACAGGATATTTGATGAATATAACAGTTCAGTTATTTAACAATAACACTGAATAACATTGAATAACTCCTTGGTAGAAGTGAGGTTCCTGCCTACTTCAACAGTAACCAAATGACCTCTTTCGGGGAATTTCTCTGCCAAATGGAAATTAACATTTTTAAGATTTATTTATTTGAGAGAGAGAGAAATGGGGGTGATGCAATGCACATGGGGCAGAAGGAGAGGGAGACAATGTTGAGCAGATTCCCTACTAAGCCCAGAACCCAATGCAGGGCTTGTCCCACAACCTTGAGATCATGACCTGAGCCTAAATCAAAAAAGTCAGACACTTAACCAACTGAGCAACCCAGGTGCCCCAAAAGTTAATTTTTAAGACCACTCCCTAGGGGCATCTGGGTGGCTCAGTTATTAAATGTCTGCCTTTGGCTCAGATCATGATCCCAGGGTCCTGGGATCAAACCCTGCATCAGGCTCCCCAATCAGTGGGAAGCCTGCTTCTCCCTCTCACACTCCTCCTCCTTGTGTTCCCTTTCTCACTCTCACTCTCTGTCAAATAAATAAATAAAATCTTTTAAAAAAAGGAGATCATTCCCAGCCTAATATTCAGTTATTTAAAAAATCTATTCACTAAATAATAATGCATATTATATGAATATAATACAAATACAATATACAAATGTTGTATGAGTGAATGTACAGATAGATATAAATTTATGATACATATGTGTAAGATAACTGTGTGACATTTTAGGTATTCCAAAAATTTATTTATTTATTTATGAATGAAAATGCTTTTAATTTTATCAATAATCATTTTAGGAAATCAGTGGTGTTGCAGATATGACATCACTAAATTCTTAAGTTTATATGAAATATTTGACCTTACTTTAAAATCATATCCATAGCAGACATGTTTTCTTGGCTTTATTTCCAAAAACGGTGAAGAATGAGATGGATCTAACATACTAAAACCACTTGAAAAATAACCACCTTATAGTTTCTGAAAAAAACCTATGCTTCTAGGGTTTTACTATCCAAGAACAGATATGGAAAACAAAATTTAAGATAGCTCGACATAATAAATATCTGGGTAGTCCAGGCAAAACTGATATGGATATATTTGGAGTTTTTTAATGGTTTCAAAACACCATCTCTATCTGCTTCCTCACTTAGACTGTCAAAATGGAGTTTAAAGCTTATCACCATGATGCCAAGCCACTTTTCAGATAGCAACTATAAACTTTAATGAAATATATGCCAAACTGCTTGTTTGGCTGAATTTAACCCACATTGAAATAAAATGATCAGTTCAGTTCCATTTGAATTATAAGAAAGGATCAGTTTTCATTAATAGAAATATCATTAAAGTAAGATCATTATTAAACTTCTATATTTAAAGTCATTTATACTATTTTACTAATCTTGAAAGTCATATTAGACATCTTAAACCCAAATAATTGGAAAGATTAATATTTCCAGTTTAATTATAAATTGAACATAGGGAATTTCCATAATTTTTTTAAGATTTTATTTATTGACACAGAGAGAGATCACAAGTAGCCAGAGAGGCAGGCAGAGAGAGAGAAAGGGAAGCAGGTTTCCTGCTGAGCAGAGAGCCCTATGTGGGGCTCGATCCCAGGATCCTGGGATCATGACCTGAGCCAAAGGCAGAGGCTTTAACCCATTGAGCCACCCAGGTGCCCGAAGGGAATTTCCATATTTAGAATTGAAATTCATTTTTGTAAAACTTAAACAGTAATAAGTTTATATTTTATTTTATTCATTAATCCCACTATGTTAAGCAATAGAAATATGTATAACAATAAGTCATATTCCAGCCTTTGAGGAATTCGTGGTTTTACAGAGCTACTAATTTGGGAAAAGTATTTTTATATCAAAAGAACCTCCTGAACTTAATTTTTATAAAATTTCATTTTTAAATTTTAATTTCACTGTCACCCCTACTACCTGCAAAAACATCCAGAATTATTAGGTCATGGTTTATCTCTCCCTTGAATTTGTAGTTTCTCTGCTTTACTACATACATGAGCTTTCCACAAGTGTTACATATAACACTTGTTATTTTCTATAGTTCAGGGATTGGGGGATGAAATGGAACAAGTTGTATATGTATTTTTCTGTTGAGTTCACATAAAGACAGAAAGGGCAATATGCAGATTTACAAGTTGTGTGGAGCATGATTGCCAAGCAACAACATCCTTTTTTCAACCTCTTGGGAATTACATACTAAGGTAGAAACATGGGCTCCAGAAATACTGTAATCCATCTCCACTGCAAGAGCCAATACAGAAAATGTTGGTATGTATTATGTTAACAACATTAATCTTTTGACTGTTTGGGTTTGTTTTTTTTTTTTTCAGTAAGAAAATTGCAAATCTTGGGGCGCCCGGGGGGCTCAGTGGGTTAAAGCCTCTGCCTTCAGCTCAGGTCGTGATCCCAGGGTCCTGGGATCGAGCCCCACATCGGGCTCTCTGCTCAGCAGGAAGCCTGCTTCCTCCTCTCTCTACCCGTCTCTCTGCCTACTTGTAATCTCTGCCTGTCAAATAAATAAAATCTTTGAAAAAAAAAGAAAAGAAAGAAAAAGAAAATTGCAAACCTGAAGGAAAACTAAAGTGCATTAGGTAACAGTTCAAACCAACCAAGACAATGTCTTTTCATATAGTTTTCTATAGATATTCTTTATCATTTCCAAGTTTACTAGGTGAATTTTTAATGCCTTAGAAATTTTAAGTTAATCCTTAAGCAAAATTTATTTTCTATTTTTTAAATTTTTTTTTGTTTAAATTTAATGTAGCTAACATATACTGTATTACTAGTTTCAGGGGTAGAATTGAGTGATTCATCAGTTGCATGTACCACCCAGTGTGTGTAATACACCCTTGTCTTTCATTTGCTAACCTCTGTAGTTCTAAAAATTCTGTCTATATAAGTACCCTGAGACATTCATTTCTTTCCTGCCTTCCATTTTATTTTCCTTATATTGAGCATGCAGATTCCTTAATAACTATTTGGCTGCTAAGACTGACTACACCATACATTTTCCAATATGTTAGGAAAGTAATTTTATCTTGCTTTATTTCAGTTTCCTCATTTGTAAAAGGAAGATGATAATAACTGACCTTCTTAATCTTAGATGTTGAGTAAGATAAAAAGGGAGATGAAACACTACTTCATGTAAATAAAAGCTCTCCCATAAAAGTTATTTTAAACTTTTTTTTTAAAGATTTTATTTATTTATCCGACAGAGAGATCACAAGTAGGCAGAGAGGCAGGCAGAGAGAGAGAGAGAGGGGAGAAGCAGGCTTCCCGCTGAGCAGAGAGCCCGATGCGGGGCTCGATCCCAGGACCCTGAGATCATGACCTGAGCGGAAGGCAGAGGCTTAACCCACTGAGCCACCCAGGCGCCCCTATTTTCAACTTTTTGTTAATCTGTTTCCAAACCTGAAACCTTTGGAGCTCTAGATCACAAAATGACTCCTTCCTGAAGCCTTCAGTCATTTTTCCAGACCTCACTGAGCAGTCTCACCTCTGACACCATCCAACACTCATTAGCACTTACTGTTAAGGAGACGAATGATTTGATTTTTCAAAACATAATATAAGAAACTGCACAGTCTTTAAAAATTTATGGCTTTGAATACTAGTAAGTATAATTATATTAAATTATATTAGAATTAGAAAATTAATCTAAAGATCCTCTAATTAGGGAACTGAAAATTACACCAGAGGACCAATGTCCATTTCCTCTAAGCAAGTTTTTCCTAAACCAGGAAACTACATAGCTCTGCATTGTGTGAAAGGTTTTCAAAGTTAAAGATACAGCACTATAAAATGATTGTCTATACCACTATTCACTCATTCTTAAAGTAAACGATTTTTCTTAACATACGGTCTACATGTAGATTGTTTAATTTGCTTAGTGTTATTCATTTCCCTCTTTTTTCTATGCTTCTCTATAGATAAATTGTAGTAGTTTGAATGGTTCTCAAAGATACCAACTCCTATTCTCTACGACCTTTAATGTTATATTCTTTGGGGGGAAACATGGTCTTTGACAATGTGATCAAATTAATGATCTTGAGATGGGGAGACTGTCCTGGATTATCTGCATGGGCCATACATATCACATATCCTTATAAGAGGGAGGCAGAGAGAAATTTAATGCATTCATTAAATGCACGCATTAAGAGTCAATGTGAAGACTAAGGCAAAGATTAGAGTTATATGGCCACAAGTCAAGAAATGCTGGAAGCCATCAAAAACTGGAAGATGCAAGGAACAGATTTCCCCCCAGACCCTCTCAAGGGGAGTGCCACCCAATCTGCATCTTTATTTTAACCCAGTGACACTAATTTCAGGTTTCTGTCATCCAGAATTTTGAGAGAATAGATTTTTGTTTTAATCCACCTAGTCTGTGGTAATTTGTTACAGCAGCCATCAAAAACTAATACATAAACTATATTTCTCTGTCTCATTCATTTTGTACTTTCCCATGCAACTTGCTTTGGCCAACGGACTACAGATATTATGGATGTCATATTCAAACAGAAGTTTTAAATGCGTGCTCCTGTCCGCTTGCTCCTGTCATCCTTCCTTATAATATATCCAAGATACAGGCTACTCCTTCAGCCTAGGTACCAGAAGAAACACATAGATTCAAGCCCAGCAAAACATACACAACAACAAATACAGCCAAGCCTGACCAAGTCAAGCCAAACTTAAGCTGAACCCAGCAGAGCTGCAGATAACCTGTGGGACTCACAAAATGCGAGCAAGAAGTAAATGTTACAAAACACTGATATTTTAGGTTGTGAATTATATTGTACATAAAGAGCCAAAGGTAAATGATAATAAACATAATGAACTTCTGAATATTTTACCCACTCTTGTCTTTTTTCTTTTGATTTTTTCATGATTATTCTTTCTTTTAACTAGAGAGGTGTTTCTTATAATTAAATACTGCATTTCCATTAAAGTTCTCTAGGGAGTTGAATACTCAGCACTCTCAGAATAACAAGCCCTTTTGTGAGTGAAGTGGATTGATAATTCCCTAGTCTTCCCTTCTTTATCACAACTGATGTCAACCTCTTAAATATTTTATAATTCCAACAACGTTCTATTACTTTGATATTACCAAAAGGTTATATCCTTTCAGAGATGTGAAAACTGTTCTATCACATTCATGACTATATTCAGACAGCTTAGTTTATGTTCAAGGATATCTTAAAGAAAGTAGATGAGGCATATTTTTACCATAGTGTTTACTTGTTTCCCTTCATTTCTTTGCCCAGTCTCAATTTTCCTCCTTCAGATCCCCACAATCAACATCCTGCTTCTTTTGAATGTATATTTTCTTTTCCATCAAAATTTGCTTTTCTATTCCTAAGGTTGATTCCAAGTACTCAATTCTATTTTTATTTTCAAATTTCCATAATAAAACCATTTATCTTTTGTTGATGAATACGCCTTGTGAAATATTAGCAAGTGATTCTTATTTTTATTGAAATAATTCCCCAATGCTTATATATGTATTTTGGCATCTTTAACAGAGTAATTATGGTAAGTGAGGGCAATTATTTTAAAAGTTTTCACAAAGGTTTATTGATCACTTATAGATTGCTATTTGAGGAAGGTCAATTTTGGAAATCTAGACAAGGAATCAGGGCTCCACACAGGATTGTACAGTCATCTCCTTTACAAGAGCACCCAACCCAAAGGGGAAAGTGCTAGCTGAAATTCAGCCTGCCTGTCACTTACCAAACCCTAGAACTTTACCATGAAATCACAGCCACAGGGAGGGAGACGTGGTATATTTTTGTGTTTTCCACAAAATTTTCATACAGACCCCAAGATATGCCATTTTGTTCTGTCTCCATCTGGAAGGGTGCCAGAGAGAAGCAATTCAGCAAGGCTCTGTAGCCAGGTCAGACACATTTGCCTCTGACTCTGTAATCTGAAATGTATAAAACCAACACTGAATTGAATTGGTTGACTCAGAATGGCTGACATCTGACTTGTTCTTTACGTTTCCTGCCTGGTGCAAGTGTTCTATGCTCACAAGTACTCACTATAGAGTGACTTCAGTCAGAAGGCTTTTGCTGAGTCTTGCTTCAGACTGAGGCAGAAAAGTGCAATTCTAGGATAAACCCTTGAGACTCCTGGACATGTCAATAAGGGTATAGATGGAACACATGGTCCATGAAACTCATGAGTTCATACACCAAGTTATAGCAGTGAGTATTTCTTACAAATAAGGAAAACCTGTGACCTTACTTCCTAAGGCCAATATCGGCTCATGATTGCAACCTTTTCATTCTCTCTTTGTTAGTATATAAAAAACTTAGTTTGACCTAGGTAAAACAATGAAGAAAATGTCTGGTTTTCAGTCTTTGCTGTTCACTATCACCACCATTTTTCTTCATGGCCTTCTATTAATCGATCAGTTTTATGATGCTTACAGATTCCTTTATAGTGTTCCTTTTCACTGACCACAGGGTTGGCGTAAAGAATCATTAGCTGAAATTGCAAAGCTAAAGCGCTCAAAGACCACCTGTTCAGGTCCCTCGTAAGCACCTTCCAGGGCGCACACTCTTTCTTTAGAAGTGGCTGAATTAAAGCACACCCATCTCAGTACCCACCAGGGTTCAGCTTAAAAGTCTCTTCTCTTTTTGAGATTAAATGGCCTCAAAACCCCTGCAGGTCTTATCCAATGTTGCAGCCTCAAATAGCTCAGACTTTCCAAATTAGAGACTTGGGAAGGACAGCTTTTAGCAATAAATACAAATAATTTATTTCTGAGATAGGCAAACCCAAGACTCAGGTACATGGAGTTGGTTGTAATAGTATTTTTTGTTTTTCTTGGCTGATGAGAAAAAAGTCAGTTGTATTACCTACATTAATAATAACAGCATCACAGTCCATTAAATAACAAAACTGCTAAAGAATAGAATAAAATAACATTTTAAATAGCTTTTTCTTACAGTGTATGTGGGTGTGTGCTTTGGGGCTTGGAAAACACGATGTCTGTAATAGGGCTTTCAAATTTTTTGAGAGTCTGCCAAGGAAGAAAGTCCAGTTCTATGACACAACTCAGCGTAAGATCCAAATTAAATTTAAAAGCAAGAATATGAGAATATGCTAGACGCAGTAATCAAAATGGTAAACTTCTTTTGAATTCTTTAGCAGTGTTAAGCCATGACAATTTCTTGAGCAATTTCCAACTTTGCATTGTGGAAGCTTTAAAGTGTGTTAATAAGTTATCTAAAATAAGAGAGTGGCTAAAGGGAAGAAATTTTACATAGAGTACCTGTGTTGAATTTCACTCAAATATGTGTTACATTTATCATTGGTTTTGGCTAAATTCAATAATGTGTTAACTGAGTAAAGCCAGTGATGAAACCTTGAGTCAGTGAGCTAGCCAGACTGGAAGTGGCCAGGTGCTGGATACTAAGAGATCCCCTGGGAGGTGATGGTAGCCACATGTGGTCAGGACAGGTTTCAACAGCAGCAAGTGCAAGGAACTGCAACAAGAAAGCATATTTTGTCAGAGGGACCACACCTCAGTGATAGGCAGGGTCTTGGAGGATGGGACAAAAGTGAGAGAAGTGTCAGATGGTGGAAGGCTTGAGCATGCAGTTTCAGAGGCCCAGACAAAATGCTCCCATGACTAATTGAAATAAGAATAGTAATAATTTCTCTTACGATGTGGAAAGCCTTCTGAAATTATTAAAAATCAGTGAATTTGGTATGATTATTACCATTGTATAGACGAGGATACTGAGACTCAGACAAGTAAGCAACTTGCTTAATACAAAGAGTCAATGAATGGGCTTACACAGCGAATTTAATCTGATGTTTTGGAAGACTCAAAGGGACTAGGATATCAGGCATGAAAGCAACTAAGAGCTTTAAGTATAAAGATATAAGGTAGGGATGTGAAATATGAACTGTAAAGTGGAGGGGGAAAATGTCAGATTCTAAAGCCCTTTCTGCTAAGTATCTTTTAGGTTAATTTTCCAGACAACTAACCTTATCTGTCCTTTTGTTCCTGACATCAGGTTTCAGACACTGTTATATAAAGTTGACATCTTTCCTTATTCATGTATTCATTGAAAGTACAGATATGCATGAGACTGGCTCACCTTCTGTCTTTAAGGAGGTCATTTTCTGGCTGGGTACCCTGGGCAAAATAGAAATTCTCCTCAACTTTCCTCTGCTCTCTGCCATTCCTCCAAAGTCAATGCTACTTTTAAGTGTATATACAAGCCCCTTCCATTGTGAAGTCTTACTGCAAGAGAAACAGACGGAAGAGCAATCATGACCAAGGTACACATCCCCTAGAGTTCTTAAGGTCTTTGTATTTTCTGAATGTGTTTTAATAAGGTATGTGTGAGCATCCCACATTCCGCATTCCATTTTTTATTCTTGAGTGGGATATTTCAAACGTCACCTCTCCTTCTAACCTAAATTTTAGTAAGGGTTATGGCAGCCTCTCCTCATTTCCTGGACTGAAAGAGCAAAGCAAGGTATGAGGGAAGAGTTAAGCTCACAAGTAGCTCTTTGACATCACTGAGAAGCTCCAATCTAGGACTAGTGGGAATTAACCTTTCACAAGGCCTCTGCCGCCAACTGAACCTCCATTTATGACTCAGTGCACATTTTCTCACTCCTTTGGAAGGGACCAGCAGAAAGCCTGCCTTGATGCTGAGACATGAATCTGCTCTCATTTGTTTTTCCAGCTTGGAGTGGCCTGAAGTGGAGCTGAATCTGCAGGTGGAATTCAAGTGCCCCCAGATGTGAAGGCCAGTATGCTGGAGGGGCAGGAAGCCAGGCTGGCTATTATATTTATGATCCTTTATAGTCTTCCAATGTAAAGCCTTAATTGCTAAGGATTTCCTTCCAAATTAACATAGAATCTTTTTTAAAGATTTTATTTATTTATTTGACAGAGAGAGAGATCACAAGTAAGCAGAGAGGCAGACAGAGAGAGAGGGGGAAAGCAGGCTCCGTGCTGAGCAGAGAGCCTGATGCGGGCCTCAAAAACAGGACCCTGGGATCATGACCTGAGCAGAAGGCAGAGGCTTAACCCACTGAGCTACCCAGGCGCCCAACATAGAATTTTTTTTTTCAATTGTGATTTGCTTGTAACAATTTATACATTTAGATCAAGTATTTTACAGAAAGGACATTTTAGGAAAGTTTCAAGGTACTACCTGTCTTACTTTAGCCCTTAGTAACAACATGAGAGTAAATGACAGTATAATTCTGTCCTCTTTTTCTCAAGCTTTTCAAAGCTCCGTTTCCTTTGCTTTTGTCCATTGGACCATTTCTTCAGGTGTCACCTCTCATTTTAATACCTACTTTTATTTGTCATTATGTCGTAGACCAGAAGATTGTTTTTCTTTATATTTTAAAAAGTACTTAGTTATTTTGAAACCTTTCAAAATAAGCATTTTAAAACCCAGATGGAGTGTTTTGAATAGTTTAAGAAAAATTCTTGAAAATCTTGCACTGTAATAGCATCATGGACCTCAAACTCCCAAGACATTCATTCTTTTGTGGTAGGGCTTATGTTTTGCCTTTGGGTAAGTAACAAAAGAGACTGACATTTTGTATGCTTATTTATGCTACCTGATGTGTTGCATTTTTAGATTAAAATTAATTAGAGTTTTCAGAATATGCTGGTGTCATATAATAAACCTGGAACAAAAAGTAAAGAATTAGTTCATTAAATAATTTATTTAACTTATTTCATTCTCACATATTTTATATCATTTAAGCTTCACAAACACTGAGCTTCAGCTAGGTTAAATGTTTTATACAAGGATCTGTGGTTAGTAAATATCACAGCTGTAGTTCAAAGGAAGAGCTTCTCAGTCTGGACCTATTATTTATTTCAGCTTAAGCATTTTTAAAGTTACCTACCTAAAATACCTTGTGTAGAAAATGACCTACCATTGTGTTTGAGTGAAGCAGGAAGGAGTGAAAAGAACAGGCAGGCCATGGGTTGGAAACCCTAAGCACGTAGTTTCCCGGTGATGCTCCACAAGAGTGTACTTTCTGCTTCTCAGCCTATAGTAAGTTCTCTTCCTTAAGTATTCCACTTTCTGCCAGGGGGGCAAGAAATGCCACAGAATTCAAGTTAGTAAAGGGCATAAACAGGCAGTTTATCAAAAAGAAATACAATGATTTTTAAATGTATTGAAGTGTTTTTCAACTGTGTTTTTACAAATTATAGCAGTAATGACGTGTCATCATTCACCTACCAGATTGAGAAAGCTAAAAAGTTTTTAATGAAATACTGGTAAAAATATAAGGCAACTGTGAGTGGAACATCATATAACATGTTTTGAAAAAAATTGGCAATACTTATCAGAATATTAAAAGCACTTCCTATTTGAATTCTACTTCTGAGAATTCATCGCATAAAATATGAACACAGGCAAAATAACAAATAATGAAAATACTTGCAATAATAAAAATAACATATATTTCTATCATCACAGGACTAGAATAATTTATGGTATACCTGTGTAATGGAAAAATACTACAAATATATATAAGGATATATATACACATACAAATAGGTGATATATACACATTTGTTGTTAATGATATATCTTGGAGACTAAGTGATAAAGCTATGTGAAAATGTGTTTTAAGCACATAGATGCATAGATTAATATGGAAGCTTATATAAATCTTTTAAAATATTGTTGCCAACAGAGAAGGAGACCAAAGCCACTGATGACAGACAAACATATTTCATTACATACGCTTTTGTCTTGTTTCACCTTTTTTACATTTACATGTATTTTAATAAAAAATAATAGCCAATGCAGAAAAATAATCAAAATGAACAAATATTTATTGCTGTGGTAACTAGGATTCTAATGGCCTCCAAGATTTCCTGCCTCCCGGTGTACATGCCCTGTGTAATCCCCAATCCTTGAGTACAAGTGGAGCCTATCAACATGATGGATTTCACTCCTGATTGCATTGCATTAGATTAGATTATGGTAAAGGTGAAGGGGTTTGCAAATGTAATCAAAGGCGCTCATCAGTTAACTTTAAGTTAATCAAAAGTGAGATTTCCTGGGAGAGCTTGACATAACCAAGTGTGCCCTTTTAAAGAGGGTCTAGAGGTCATAAAAATATTCTTTTTGGTCTCGCAAAAGTAGGCTGCCATGTTGTGAAGGGGCCTGTGTGGCAGGAACTTGAAGATAGTCTTTATTAGCTGAGAGCAATCTCTGCTGACAGCTTGATTACACCCTTATGAGGTTCTGAGCAGGGGACCCAGTTAAGCTATACTGGACTCTTGGCCCATGAAAACTGTGAAAAAAATACATTTGTGTTGTTTTCAGTTGCTAAGTGTCTGGTAATTTTTTATGCAAGTATAAAAAATGAATATAACTGAATACTCACTGTGCACCAAGTGAATAGGTTTAAGCACAACATGGTAAAGAAAGTTTTCTCTTTCGTCAAGTAAGGAGAATTTAATTCCATAAACTAAATCCTCATAATATAACACCCATATGTGGGTATACAGCAACTATCACAGCATCTGCCAAAACAAAAAGTAAGCAGTGAAAGAGCATCCTTGCCCTACATATTTCAATGTAGATTGGTGAATTTAACCTCCCGGAGCACTTGTATTTATATTGTCTGCTGAACCAGTACTGCACAGAACACCTCCCATTGAAAAAGGCATGTCTTGATGGACAAGCAGCAGAAGGGACACATGTGAGCCTTCCTCTAACAACAGTCACAGCCTGAGAAAATAAGGATCAGAGTGATAGCAACTGTGAAAAAGTTAAAGCATGTATGAATGAAGTCACAGAATCATGGTTCTAAAACTTAGGTTTCCATCACTTAACACACTTTAAAAATCATTTTCTTCAGCTCTAAACAAACCTAATCAGTGTGACTAAGAAGGTTAAGATGAGGCACAGGAACTGGCATCTTTAATAGCAATGTCAGGTGATTGTGATGCAGGGGTCTAGGGACCACAATTTGAGCAGCTCCAGTGGAGCTGTGAGTCTCATCCCTTGGTAACATCCTATCAATGCAGCATTGTACCCAGATGAAGTGAGATAGGAAGAGAACAGGCAAGAACAAAGGGTATAAACCTAAGATACTTGGGGAAAAGAGGTTCTAGGGTGATTAATACTTTGGATAAATGAATTATCTTCTCCATAACTAGGGGAATCTTACTTGAACAATGTATATGAAAACACTGCTCCCCCTATTTTTTTTTAAGATTTAATTTTTTTTTCTTTTTTTTTACCTGAAAGAGAGCACGTGTGAAAGTGGGGTGAGAGGGAAGGACAAGCAGACTCTGCTCTGAGTGTAAGCCCAATGTGAGGCTCAATCTCACAACCCTGAAATCAGGACCCTAGCTGAAATCAAGAGTCAGACACTCAAGTGACTGAGCCACCCGGATGCCCCTGCTCTTCCCTACTTTTGAAGGTATTATGGAAATAAAATGTATTATGTATATGAAGAGCTTTGAAGGGCAAAGTTTTTTTTAATTAGGGGAAGATACTATAAGAAATTTCAAAGTTATGTAGTATTATTAATACTGTCGTAAAATGTGATTTTTTTTTCCCCCTGTGGCTTTGGTGTTTATAGTTAAATACAACTTTAAAACACATAGAATCATCATTTATCTTCACCTATAAGAATAATTTTCTTGTCGTTTATATGAAGGTCTGTCCTAGAACTATATTAACCTCAATAAATTTATTAATTGATACATTTACCCATTTTCTCATGCTTTGTTCATATGCAGATGGTAAGAACATAGTATGTGCAAAGCACACAAAGAGATGTCTTGAATTTGTCAAGCAAAATATTGTAATGCTGCCTGATAAGCACATGTAGAAACTATATGAATAAACTTAAATGGCACACAAAAAAAGTATATTCTAAGGGGGTGGGAATTTAGGAAAGTCTTCACAGAGGAAGTGAATATTACCAAAGGTGAGCTATGTGTTAGCAAAGATATGCCTCTTATGAGCTATGGGAATTTGTATCAATTAGGATGTTCTTAATAGTAAAGAATGGAAGACCCATTTAGAATTCACTCAAATAATCTGAAAATTGCCATCTCTTAAAGCAAGATTGGAGATAGATAACCTCCAGAGTTAATGCAGTGGTTTGTGGATGTCATTAAGGAATCAAGTTTCTTTTCTCTTTCTGTTATGTTATTCTCAGAGTTATCTTTTGTCCTTGATTTCTTCCCCCAGAAGTGTTTAGAGTATCCCGTCCAATAATAGGAACAAGGAGAAATTCTGGTCTTGTTCTGGCTTTAAAAGTGAGAAGAACTGGGGCGCCTGGGTGGCTCAGTGGGTTAAGCCGCTGCCTTCAGCTCAGGTCATGATCTCGGGGTCCTGGGATCGAGTCCCACATCGGGCTCTCTGCTCAGCGGAGAGCCTGCTTCCCTTCCTCTCTCTCTGCCTGCCTCTCTTGTGATTTCTCTCTGTCAAATAAATAAATCTTTAAAAAAAAAAAAAAAAAGTGAGAAGAACTTTACTGGAAACCTTGGCTCACATGCTTATACTAAAAGTGATCTCTGGCAAGAGGAAAGGCTAGGAGAAGAGAAAAACACCGTAGTGGGTTTAGACTAATCATGATTCATCCATGAGAGCTGTGGAGGGGTCAGTGCCCCCACTCAATCCCAAGTATGGGGAATGCTATAAATGTTATATGGAGGAAGCAAAAAATTTAGTTGTTGTTCTTTTTTTTTTTTTTCTTTGCAAGGGAAAATGGGATGAGGGTGACTATTGGTGGCAAACAAATTTCAGAAAGTGTGTGAATGAATGGAACAATTAGCAAGTAATTCAACATAACTAGGTCATAGAGACCAAGCCAAGCTTGAGAGACACAGATCAGGGAGTGTCTCATGTTTATCCTATAGAGGATAGAGTGGTAGGAAATTACATGGTGAACCTGTGTTCTAGAAAGATCATTATGGAAAGATAACCGGTTTTGTAGGCAAGTAGACTATTAGGAGGACATTAGGAAGTTCAGGGGAAGGATTAGACTTTAAAGTACTGGCAGAATATATGAGGCAAAATTTCTGGTTCCAGAGATACTTGAGAGATAGAACTAATAAGATTTGCTACCAGTTACTTTGTGGGAGAGGTGGTGGTTAAGTCAAGATCAATATGAAGTAATATTCATTTCTTTTCATTTTGTACATTAAATACAAATTTGTACAGTAAGAAGTAAAAACAGAATTCTGTTATGTAGAACTGCAAAAATATTGATTTAATTGAAATAATTTCAAAGATGATAATGGATTAATCCATTTAAAGTTTGATGCATAAATAAGTGGCAAATTTCTGAAATTTCCCACATATGAATATAATTTCAAAAGATTTTTTCAAAACCTGATTCTTTGTTAAACATCCTCATTTTAATGTCTTAGGCCAGAAATATTTATTCTCACCCCTAAAAATCTAGTCCACTTTATAAAGAAAGACAATTTTAAAAATATGCATTCTAGGGGTACCTGGGTGCCTCAGTTAGGTGAGCCTCTGACTCTTGATTTCAGCTCAGGTCATGATCTCAGGGTCATGGAGTCCGCACCTGGTGTGGAGACTGCTTAGGATTCTCTCTCTCCCTTTCCCTCTCTTCCTCCACCCCCACTGCTTGTGTGTGTGTGTGCTCGCTCACTCGTTCATATATATATATATATTACATATTCTAGTTAAAATTTTGTACACTACTTTTAAGGTTAATTTTCATTAACAATTTTTTTTTTTCAGGAAACACTAAAAAAGACCAAGTCATTTTCTTTGTGATTGCTTGTCTTTACATTTTAGCAGAAATTATTTGATATGGAAAAGAATTTATGTGTTGTTCATTGGGGGACCTATCAGGTCTTTAGAGAACCTGGTCCCTCTTGTGGGAATAACCTCACACTTGGAGCTCAGCTGGCACTGGCAGGAATAAGGCTGTAATCCTTGTCTGTTACAGAGCTTTCTCTGTGTGAAGCAAAGTGATCTGTTCAAGTATTGAACTCATGACCTTTCACTCACTGGCAGCAAACTCCAACCAACTAGCCTAGCAGCTGAGTGTAGAATGGAAGAATTCCCCCCATAAATGTCTGCTTTAGAGCTTGATCCAACGGAAAATACACTCTGGCCTCCTTAGCTGGAACACACTCCCTGTGAGAAATCAATTAAGTCACAAGAATTGTCTTTTGTGAAAATCAGCCTTTATAAATCTCAGAAACAAAAATCCTTTCCACAGTCAAACAAGGCAGCCAAACAAATCCTACAAGTGGAAATCCAGTCATTTATCAGGGCAGATATCTAAAGCTGATTTCTTACAACATTGTTCTGGCCTTTTTTTCTCCTCTTGAAATGTTAAGGGGAGAACCCCCTTTTCATTCATTATTTGCTGAATTTGTCTAAAAAGTTTAATTACTATGTAAACATCATAGGCAACTACTTAGATTATTAAAAACATATTTCCATACCAGATTCACTGATTCGGTACTCTGAGATTATAGAAAGTGAGTATTTTGCAAGGAAGACAAACTTCATTAACAACTCTACTGTTTTTACAGATTTCACTCCCACATTAGACAGTACATTTTTCTTTTTAGTTTTTTAAAGATTTTATTTATTTATTGGGGGAGGTGGTAGGCAGAGCAAAGGGAGAAGGACAAACTCCATACCGAGCACAGAGCTCAGGCTCTATCTGAGGACCCTGGGATCATGATCTGAGCTGAGACCCAGAGTCAGGTTGCTTAACCGACTGAGCCACTCAGATGCCTTCAACAGCACACTTTTAAATCAGTCTATGAATCAATCAGAACCTCATTGCTTCTTGAGACCTCATCTATCCAAAAAAAAAAGGCTAATTAAGGAAGCAGAACCTTAGAGAACAGCTGAAAGTTCAGGAACAGAGGAAAAATATCTGTATTAAATACTGAAATGTAACTGCTTCTATATTTTGATCTCAAGGATTGCTTTAAAAGTGAATCCTAGAGACCAAGACAATGGCTCAATTGTTATCTCATATGTTTATAGTTACCACGTACAACATTGTTCATTTAAAAGCTCTTAAATTTGCTGGGAAGCTGACATGAGAAAAGAAAACCCATTATGCCTTTATCTTTAAAAATATTTTTAAAGTATTTTTTTTCCCAGAAATAGAGGTCTAAATTGTGTCAATTTATTGGCAGCATCCAGTTTTGCATGTTCCACATTAATTATTTTGACTTTGCCACCCCAAGCTAACCCATTTTCCCACCTTTGGATTAGAATGTTTCTGACTGATGTGATAGTAATAATACCAACCTATGTTAATCTTAAATTCTACCTTCCAATATGCAACAGAACAACATTGATTGAATTGATAAAAAGCCCTCATGTCCATGCTTTGTCATTTCTTTGTGCTGTTATAAGGGAAATTCTTTTTTCTATGGTTATTAAAAGGAAACCTGGAAGTCTCCATTACTACATAGCTTGATAGAATACAATTTCATATTTTATAATTATATAAATAGTTGACAAATTATAAAACTGTGTAAACATCACTTGGGATTTACAACATTTCAGATTTTCTATTTCTGATCTGTTTTGGTTACATTATTTCTAAGATCATTTCAATTTTACCAGCGTTAGTCTTTAGCTTTTTACAATTAGATCAATTCTCTCGTCTCTAAATTTGATTCTAGTTTCAGAGGAACTGGTTTTATGTATAAACCCAGAAATAAAGATGCACAAAATCTGTAATATGCTTTCAAATCCATATAATCTCTATACTCTTAGTAAAATACAAAAGAAAAAACATATTTGCAATCATTGCTTAGTGTCAAATAGAGTTTGAAGCTAAGCTTTTTTGTTGATTTCATTGGGGAGATTATATAAATTCTCTGAGCTTTGTTTCTCCATCTGTAGATGGGGGAAATAGTTCTACTTAAAATCTCATAAATGTGCAAGAGGGATGGCAAGAGTTTCATACAAAATGATTATATAAAGGGTATCATGGTACTTGGCACATATTAAAAAGTAGTACCTTTATTTGTGTACACAGCTCTACACAGGAGATTGTTTAAAGCTCAAACATATCCCGATCCAATGTTTAGGTAGTTGGATATTTATAAGGACAATTATGTGATTGTTAAATCTTTAAATAGGACTGTAAATCTAGGGATTAGAAAAAGTGTTATTCACAACTACTTTTACATAAAAGGCAAGAGGATCTGAAACGCCTAGATTTATAGACCTCTCTTGTCCTTTGCCGTAATTACCATGCCTAAGTGATACTGATATGAAGAGAAACCCTCCACTTTGGGGAACTGGAAATTCACAGAAGGCTTGAAATTACAGGGAATCACCATATTCAGAAACGATGGCAGTCACCTGGGAGAATAAGCTTTCAGTGCAGTTTTCAAAACATAAGAACAATGATGTTTGGAAACCTTCTGCACTTAAAGGGGAAAATAAAGGAAAGTATGTCTTTTCCCTTAAGGAAGTTCTTAAAAATATTTATAGCTAATAGATAGTAGAACTGTGGGAAGACATTTTGCTAAACATCAAAACCAATTGGGCAACTACACTTAACCTCTTTGAGTGGTGACATCACTTCTCTGGAATAAGAGAACTTAGTATCAATCTGTATTTTATTTTTGGAAAGAATTATTTATTGTTAGTTTCAAGAACATGGCTTCATGCTACAGACATAATAATATTTAGTGAAAGAAGCCAGACAAATGAAAGTGCCGAATATACAGTGCCACTTACGTGAAGTCAAGAATGAAAGAAACTAAGTTCTTAGTGATTGAAGTCAGAAGAGTTGTCTTTGTGGAGAGGGATTTATTGAGAGGGAGGACCACAAGGGAGCCTTCTGAGGACTGGAAATGTAGTTACACAGGTGTACATAAGTTAAAAATTCATCAAACTGTAAACTTGAGATATGTGCACTTCAGTATTGTGTATGTCACACATTTAAAAATTTAAAAATATATGCCATAGTCTTTGAAGCGTCTTCTAAAATACAATATGGTTTCGACTTTTATGAAGTGACCACAAAATGATTACTCCTGATTGCATTTTATGAGGTTATAAATATGATTAATTTTTTTCATGGAGTCTCAAGAAAAATAATTGATATTCTTGAGAAAATTAACACACAGCACTGTATAAATAGTGTATAATTTACCAATAAGATATTTTCTTATGGGACACCTGGGTGGCTCAGTCAGTTATGTATCTGACTTGTTTTCAACTCAGGTCATGATCTTATTGTTTATGCGACTGAGCCAGGCACAGGGCTCCACACTTCATGGGGAGTCTGTTTGAAGAGTCTCTACCTCTACCTGTCCCCCAACTTATATGTGTGTGTTTGCGCTCACACACGCATGCGCATGCATGCACACACCTGCACTCTTTCACTTTCAAGTAAATAAATATATCTTTTTTTTTTTAATAAATATATCTTTAAAAAAGATAAAGATAGATTCTGTACCCCTTTTCCTTATCTGTCCTATGGCTAGGTTTTTACTACCTAAAAGCATTCATTTATTTATTTTTTTTTTAAAGATTTTATTTATTTATTTGACAGATAGAGATCACAAGCAGGCAGAGAGAGAGAGAGAGAGGAGGAAACAGGCTTCCCGCTGAGCAGAGAGTCCGATGTGGGGCTCGATCCCAGGACCCTGGGATCATGACCTGAGCCGAAGGCAGCGGCTTAACCCACTGAGCCACCCAGGTGCCCCTAAAAGCATTCATTTATTAACAAGAATCTCTTATTCTATGACCACGAAGACAAGTAGAAAAGAAATTGATACTTGGTATTGCATTCTACAGAAATGTTGCCCAATGAATTATCTGTGATGATAGAAATATTCTATGTCCTTTCTGCCAATATAGTAGCCATTAGCTACATGTGACTATTAGTACTAACGATGTGGTTAGTGTGACTAGGGAACTTAATTTTAAAGTTATTTAAATTTAATTTAAACTTGTATAGCCACATATGGTTAGTGACTACCATGTTGGACAGCACAATTCTAGAGTTTAAAAAATAATTTCATGTATTTTTTCATGTTTTAGAACAAACCTACACATATTCCA
Source organism: Meles meles (assembly GCF_922984935.1). Taxonomy (NCBI): domain Eukaryota; kingdom Metazoa; phylum Chordata; class Mammalia; order Carnivora; family Mustelidae; genus Meles; species Meles meles. The sequence goes on from NC_060075.1 coordinate 83,283,490, forward strand.
GTTTACAAATGTTCAAGCTAAAGCTGAGGGTGGCAAAGGGATTCCAGCAAGATCCACTTGGCAGAATTGTAATTTTAATTCTTTTATAATATACCTCACAGCTTCTCTGACTATCCCATGGTCTCTATTGTCTGCTTTCCTGTCACTTAGTTACTCTCAGGGGAAAAAAAAAAAACAACTTCTTTAAAAAATGTAACACATTTTAATAGTCACTGACAACATTAAATTAACATAGAAGAAAAAAGACTTAATTGGTCATCCCCAAACTTCAAATGCTTTACTGGCTCTTAGAATGAATCTTAAACCTTTCCACATGACTCACAAGCCTCATATCATCAGAACCACTAATTTCTAGTGTAAAACCTCCTTATTCTTAATTGAACCTGTGACCATTGAATTTGTTCTTTATGCTTCCTGGAAGAGTGGACTCTCAGGACATAGTGTGGCTGACGTCTTGTCACCTCTTCAGACAGTCAGTTCTTGGCCAGCCAGGCTAAAGCCAAATCTACACTCTCCCCTGTTCTCCTTTTCACTTCTTTTCTAATACATCAGATGTTTCTCTGTGTTTTTTTGTTGTTGTTTCCAATTTATTTATTTATTTGAGAGAAAGAGAGAGTACAGAGGGAAGGGGCAGAGGGACAGAAAGAATCTCAAGCAGACTCCCCACTGAGCATGGAGCCCAACACTGGGCTTGATCCCTACGACCCTGAGATCATGACCTGAGCTGAATCCAAGAGTCAGACACTTAATTGACTGTGCCACCCAGGCACCCCTCTCTGGTTTTATTTACAGTGATTTCATATGTGTAAGAGAAATTTGAGTTATATTGATCTATTTAAGTATGGTCACTGGCTTATGTAATTGGTTAACACACAGGCCATTTTTTCCCCCTTTCTCTTAACAGTGAAGCAACTTTTTCTCGAAACATTCAGCACAATCTTCCTCTCATGTTTAATTGGCTAGAATTGTTTATATACCATCCTGAACCAACATCTAAGTTAAGGCAAATTAAAAAACTGCTGTAATTAGGTTTGAATTGCTCAACCAATTGCTTACAAAGAAATGGAATTACTTTCAGAACAATTGTGTTCAGACCTATTACTAGGGTACATATCAGCTTGCCCAGAAGTACATGAGCTATATGGGGAAGGAGTAAATCCCCAAACATCAGAGCAAATAGATGCTGGGAGACAAACATAATGTGCACTACAACCCAGTTTTAGTTCTCATAGCACCGTTGCCACCTAAAATGGTTTCATTTATAGGCTTTTATGTTGATTTTCTTCATTTCTCCCAACCCATAAGAACAAGAATCTGATATGGTTGGTCCATTGCTGCATCCTCAGAGACTAAGTTTGACATGTGGCATATTAATAAATTTCTGCTATCAAAATAAAGGTCATTCTACCACTCCACCTGTGCTTTTTTCCTGCAAAATTCCACTCATTCTTTTGGTCTTGACCTTGACATCACGTTCTCTACTAAAAATATTCCTTACCTGCCAAATTTAGTATCACAGAGCAGCACGGAATAAGTATGTGTTTAATAATCTCTATCACAAGACCATAAACTCATGTTGATCCTCTCTTTCTAACTTGGTCACTGTTGTATTGACAATGTTGAGCAATTTTTCTCCAACACAGCAAGTATTCTCTACACAGTTGCTGACTAAAGGAATAAACGAAGGAAACAATACATATAGGTTCTCTTTGAAAGTGTCCTTTCTTTCAGCTAATGTTACCTTTAGGGGAGAAAAAATATTGGAATCATCACTTTAGTGTATGGCGACCCTATTGTAACAATTTAAGGTGGCAAAAGCCTATAGTTACCATAAATAACATGTAAATTAAGAAATATGTAGCAATCAAGCAGATGGATGCCAGTACTGAAATCCACAGGAAAGTCTGCTGAAATATCGCTGGGCCTTACCAAGTAAAACATTGATGTTAGGATCTGGCCCCGTGCTTTACAAGAAACAGCTTTTGGTGCACAGGAATAAAGAGGTCTTCAGGGAACTGACACAAGTTAGAGTTTATTAATTTATGATGAGAAACAACTGTGACATGAACCATATTAATTGAAGTTCAAATTACCAGAGCATTCTTTCCCTGAACCATGCTGCACAGGGAGTCAGACATTAGTAGTGTGCTTTACCAGGTGTAAATTTAAAAAATCAAACAAAAATATCTATCTATCTATCTATCTATCTATCTATCTATCTCTATCATCTATCTGCCATTTTGTAAATAACTTTGCCAATTGTATGAATATTAAAGTCAGATGATCAAGACAAATTTTAGCCAAAATAATGAGAAAACTACTTATGATGGAGCTTTGGCCAAGTTAACCAGATTATTGGAATACTTAGCCAATATATTACAAAATTCTGCTTTAATATCCTCGTGCTTTCTGTTTGATTCCTGTCCTGATGATCTTAAGTTTCTATTTCACTTTATACTGTTATGTATAGATACCATTTTTTATGTTATAGTGGTTTTTGTTTTTGTTTTTTGTGTTTTTGTCATAGTCTTAATTACCAATGAAACTAGCCTGTTCCTACAACAGGTTCCTTGATTAAGGAAATTGTTTTCATCGTATTCAAACTTTTTGTTTGGCAAGCTAACTTTTCATTAAGTATGAGTTTATGGTTAAAACTTTAACATAAACTTTAAAATATACTTAATTTAAGCCCAAAAGAAGGAATTGTGTTCTATTTCATTTTCTACAATTTCCTTTGTCAAGATATCTACTCAAGTTTGGAATTCCATAAAACTTTTGATGTCAACTCATATTACCAGCCACTTTTTCTTTTGCTTTATTCAGCTGGACTCCTTGTCAACTAGAGCTTCTGACAACTGTGAAAACACTGTTTTAGATTCTTTGAGTAAATTCAAAAGAAATCGGTTAATTTTCCTTTTAGTCTTTGGTATTATAAGTCATCCTCAATATGTCATTGCTCTTATTTCCTTTTTATTTCCACATAGGCACATATTGTTTTCCTTTTTATATTTTCTTTTCTATGGTCATCTTGACGTAATGTGAGAGATGAACTTTATTTCTGAAAAAAATCAATGTGACATGATCTAAGCAACATTGACTATACAGAGGGATTATTGACATGCTTGCCTGAGGTCTTCAGTTATGGATGTGTTTATCATCTGAAAGTTTTTCATGGGAACTTAAGATGTTTTATGTGGGGATGGAAATATATTATTATTTTAAATAAGATAAGGGTCTTCTCAAATCTAACTAAAAATTAGTGAACCTTTAATTATTTTTGAAAGATTTATTTATTTATTTTAGAGAGAGAGGGCGAGCATGAGGTGGGTAAGGGAAGAGGGAGAGAGAGTCTTAAGCAGACTCTGAGCACAGAGACCAGTGTGGGGGTCCATCTTATAACTCTGAGATCATGACCTGAGCCAAAACTAAAAGTTGGACACTTAACCAATTGTCTACCCAGGTGTCCCAGAAAATTAGTAAACATGTTTTTTAAGATTTTATTTATTTTTTTGTCAGAGAGAGAGAGCACAAGCAGGGAGAGCAACAGGCAGAGGGAGAAGCAGACTCCGGGCTGAGTAGGGAGTCTGATGTGGGACTTGATGCCTGGGATCAATCATGACCTGAGCTGCTGAAGGCAGGCTATCAACTGACTGAGCCACTCAAGCATCCTGGTAAACCTTTCAAAGTGAGTTTAGTTTTTGGAAAAAAAAAAATAGTATGACTAGTGTATATGATAGTTGGAAATAGAATGTAGTAAACAGGGAACTTTTTTCCTTCCTTTCTTTCCTTCCTTTCTTAGGCTTTCTAGGAGTGAGTGAAAATGATCTTCTAAACTATGGCAGGATTAATCAGAAGAAATTTCTTATCTGTATTAGCTAAATGGCAACCTATAAGCAAGACTTATAGATTGATATTAGAACCTAATATGTGTGCATGCATGCACACACACACCAAAAGTTATGTCCTACCTGCTTAGTTTTATAAACACATATTGCCCCGTGTAAGAGAAACTGAGTCATTAGTACCCCCTTAAGAAATCAGTTGTTAAAAGCCAGTATTTTCTTGTCTTAATGCTGCATCAGTACACCAGTGAGGAATGAACAAACAACTAATGCTCCTGCGGCTGCCACATAACCCCAGCTCTACTAAGACTGCCACTTCTCCCCTGTTTGTGCTGTCTTTCTTTGCCTTCTTGGCACCATCATTGGTGTCTGTACTAAAATTTGAATGAAGGTTAAAATCCTACAATTCTATAGCCATTGAAGATAGGGAAAGAGTATCAGGAGGGGGATTAAAAGGAAAAAAAATGAATGAAGACAGTCAAATGTAACCCAATAATCCAACCAAACAAGACAATGAGTACACACTGAAGTCACAGTGACAATATTACCAAACTTTACTAGTTTGTCTTCCATAGTTGGATGACTTCATCACCCCCCCCCTTTTTAAAAGATTTTATTTATTTATTTGAGAGAGAGATCACAAGTAGGCAGAGAGGCAGGCAGAGACAGAGGGAGGGGGAAGCAGGATTCCCGATGAGCAGAAAGCCCAATACAGGACTCAGTCCCAAGACCCCGCATTCATGACCTGAGCCGAAGGCAGAGGTTTTAACCCACTGAGCTGCCCAGGTGCCCCGATGATCCCCTTTTTAAGTGTTCTCACTGTGTGTCACATTCTTCCATCTATAGTCCTGAGTTTTAAAACATGTGACAAAGATGCTTCATCATTGTCATAATAGCAGTACCTTTAGAAGGGTGATTGCCATGCCTAGACTTTATTCAGCTGGTGCCTCAAAAGCTGCAAATCACTGTGGGTGACTGTGACCAAACATTATACTTTTAGTTTCCTATACTGGTAACAAAGTGTAGAGACCTCAGATTGGCTGCTAGAGACAGCTGTGGACATGGTACTGTGGAAAATATATTGAAACCCCTCCCCCATCTTCTGCCTTAGAGTTGGACAGACACCTACCAACTCTAGCTATGCTCAGGGTAGTCCGTTCAGTTTACTTAGTTAGCATCTCCTCCATATCTGAGGCATTTATGTGTGTGGCTCCATTGGATCATCCTCCTCAATGATGAACAATGATTTAGTACCTTTGAAAATCATACTCTTCTCTCCTTCTAGAGGCTTAGTGGTGTGGAGGGCTAATAGATTGCTTAGTGTCTCATGACATCTGGACTGAGATACCTGTTTTTGCCTTAGGGCTTTTGTTACAAAGTAGGTCCCAGCTATTAACAATCACCACCACCCTAGGACTGTTTAGGTATTTGACAAAATACATGTTCCATCCTCAAAGTGTTGCCCATTTTATCTGCTTCTCTATTCTCTCAGTTTTGCTATGAAACACCATAGGTTCACAGGTCAGTATCTAAAACTTCTCGATGACTGTCACTCTCTAGGAACAGCAATAAAAATTGGGTAAATCCAAGATTTTCTCTGTTCATATCCATTTTTGTACTTTGTTCCCTATCTTGTTTGATCTTTAGTTCAACAAGGAAGGAATAAGGGAAAAGTCCCACTTGGTTCTGCATTCAAGTCACATTCTCCAGTTCAGATTTCCCCCCTGCTGAAGTTAATATATTTGTTCTTATCTTACTTCTGTATCAGTTTCTCAATTGGTTTAAAACCTAACTGGTAGAGAAGATGAGAAATAAGTTTCTCCAAACTGCAACACATTGTTTTTGTGAGACTGTCCTCTCTTCTATCTCCTGTTCCTTCTCTCCTCTCTGATGCCTCCATCCCATTCTTACTCATTTTCCAAGCAGTGTTCTTTTTCTTTTTTTTCCATTTTATTTATTTTTTCAGCGTAACAGTATTCATTCTTTTTGCACAACACCCAGTGCTCCATGCAAAACGTGCCCTCCCCATTACCCACCACCTGTTCCCCCAACCTCCCACCCCTGACCCTTCAAAACCCTCAGGTTGCCCCAACCTCCCACCCCTGACCCTTCAAAACCCTCAGGTTGTTTTTCAGAGTCCATAGTCTCTTATGGTTCGCCTCCCCTCCCCAATGTCCATAGCCCGCTCCCCCTCTCCCAATCCCACCTCCCCCCAGCTCCTTTTTTGCCCTATTGCAAACCATACTGTTAGAGTCTCATTTTTTATTCTAAATGGTTTATCAGTTTATTTTGCTAAACAAAGCTCTTCTCTAAAAGAAATCTTAAATTCAGCTGTGATGATTTTCTCTTTTTATTGTCAATGGATCTTTGTCTTGTCTTATTCATTTGTTTAATGCATAACATTTAAGTATTGATGCTTCATTCCTTGATAATTATGAAAGAATAAGTAATTATTCTATATTAGTTAACAAAATGTTGTCTCAGCTATGTTTTTCCTTTTCATTCTCTGCTTGAGAATTTTATGTGTACATTCTGGAGGGAAAACAAATGAACAAATGAACAAGTAAACCAAAAATCAAAACAAAATGAAATAATTCCTCACCTTTTCACATTTCTGCATTAGCTCCTTAGTTAGGAAAGTTTTAGTAGTAAATAAATATCCGCCCTTGCCCCACCTTTCATTATCTCTCATGACCTCTTTCACAAAGGAGGAGAAATGACTTCTTTAATCTGAAAAACTGGAGTTTCTGAGCAGACATACTTGAGTCTGAGATTCTCTCTTAGAACCAGCTTACCTACAGACCCCATTAGTTCTTCTCTGTGCTTCGTCTATGATATAATCTCACTAAGACAGCCCTGCCCTGGTTGTGGGATGTTACCATTGTCCATCTCTTCAACCTACAAATATGTGCTTTAGTTCCATTCAGGAGGTGGGAAAAGCAGAAAATCCAATCTGACTCTAAATTCAATCGTGCAATCCAATCCTACCTCCAATTAAATTGATATTCTCTTCCTTATCTAACTCCTATATCTGTTTTTGAGTTGGTACAGAATCTTTGTGGGGGAACTGATAAGAAACAAGATTATTCCATACTATAACACATTCTTTTTGTGGTGTCAATATTCTTTCCACATCTTTTCTTATCATATCTATTCTTTCCATATCTTGATATGGAAATCAAGATGATGTGGGATCATCTATTGAATGGATTCTTTGATTAGACTAGGAGCTGAAAATTGATAACTAAGTATCTGTGTATGGACACAGTGTTAATTCTTGCCTAGCAGTAGTTACTAGAAGAGACCAAGAGTAGCTTGGAATAATTAAAGTTTGGTCTTATAGACTGAACTGTGTCCCCCTCAATTCATATGTTGAAGCCCTAACCTCCAGTGGGATGGTATTTTGAAAATGGGCCTTTGGGAGGTAGTTAAGTTTAGATAAGTTCGTGAGGCCACTTGGGGCATTCATTATAGGATTAGTGCTCTTAGAGGAAGAGACATGAAAGAGTTTGCGCTTGCTTTCTATCTGACATATGAGGATACAGCAAGAGGGTAGTCTGTAAGCCAGGAAGAAAGACTCACCAGGACCCAGCCATGCTGACATCCTGGTCTTGGACTTTTCAGCCCCCAGAACTGTGAGAAAATAAATGTCATTTGTTTAAGCCACCCAGAGTGTGGTATTTTGTTACAGCAGCCCAAGATAAGCCATTTTGTTATTCAAACTAAATCAGCAGAACTTTCTATCTTCATGGTAGGGAGCAAGGAACTTCAAGCTTTTCAACTTTTGGATTTTATGGAGCAAGTAGTTTATTTTATGCCTACTGAAGAAATCTGAGTTTTTTTCCTATATACCACAAAAACCTATATATGCTTTCAGGAGTGAATGATGTGTTCTGGCTATGTTTAAAAGGAAGTAGTGATAATGTGAAGAACAAAAAAGAATATGGAGAGGATAGACAGAGGTTTGAAAGACATAGCCAAATAAGTGAGAGTTTGATAGTGAGTGTGATATATATATATCACACCTTCTTTATCCATATATATATATATACACACACATATATATGTGTATATATACACACACACATACACACACACACACATACACATATACATACCATGGTATATTGTACGGCCACCAAAAAAAAAAAAATCTTGCCATTTGCAACAACATGGATGTAACTAGAAGGTACTATGCTCTGCAAAATTAGTCAGTCGGAGAGGAACAATAATAATTATGATCTCACTGATATTAGAGGAAGTCGAGAAACAAGACAGAGGATCGTAGGGGAGGGAGGGAAAAATGAAACAAGATAAAACCAGAGAAAGAGAAAAACCTTAAGAGACTTGTGGTCTCAGGAAACAAATTGAGGGTTGCTGGAGTAGAGGGAGGCTGGTGGGAGGGATGGGGTGGTGGGGTAATGGACATTGGGGTAATGGACAATGGACCATGTGCTATGGTGAGTGCTGTGAATTGTGTAAGATGGATGAATCACAGACCTGTACCCCTGAAACAAATAATATATTATATGTTAATTAAAAAAAAAAAACTTCCAAGGAAAAACAGGCAAACAGGACCATGGATAACCTCTAACCTTACCTGAATAGCCTTTGGCTAGAAGGCACTAGAGTTGTCTAGAGCAGGATTTGCTTTCCTATCACTACTATGACACATATATTTTCTTACTTAATGTAATATATTTTCTATATTCTGTATTGTAAAATTGAAAAAGATCTCCTTACTTCTCTTCCATTATTATTATTTTTCACTCTGCTTTCCAACATGGTGTTATTCAGATGTAACAGTAAGAATATGCAAGTCAAAATAGCTTTATAAAGAGTTGAAACTGGAGATAAAAGAGAAAAAAAGAAAACCTTAAACAGGAGTCAAGACACCTCATCTAAATTCTTGTTTCATTCACTTGCTGTGTAATTGTAGAACAGCCATAATATTAGTGTGTCTTACTTGACTGAGAGTGAAATCCTTAAGGAATTCTCATCTGTCACTCAATTTTCAGGTCTCCCCCACCCCAATCTAGTAAGATTAGAAGCTACAGCATTAAACATAAAATATTCAAATATTGTTTATGAGTGAGTATAGCATACTAAGTGCTGTGTTCTATTCATTACATATAATATCACATTTAATCCTTATATGATTATTTCTAATTTGAATGTTTATCCCTAGGATGTAGCCTAGGGCTGTGCATATGACAGATGTTCAACAAATGTTTCTTGAACTGAAAATTCCAACCTTTCTGATTTCAGAGTCCTCATTTGTGAAATGAGAGTGCTGGAACACTTGATTTCCAAGATCATTCCAAGCTCTGGAAGTTCTATAACTAAGCACAGGGGGGTTGATTAGTCCTGATCTCATCTCAGAGGATAAAATTCACATAATCATTATCAAATAGAGACCAGGGAAAAGATTTAATATGAGCACAAGTCGAACATATAAATGACTCATGAAATTGTTCTATTCAATTTAATCAAGAGATAGTGCAGATATCACCAAAAGAATAGGAACTTTCTTTTTAACAAATAGAACGGGTATCAGTTGTTTAATACATATGTGCCTAGATCATAAATGCCAAAGATAATGTATTTATATTGATTATAAATTTAAAAAATCCTCTGCAAACATTAATTCTATATAATCATGTAGGCTCTTAAAGAAGACTCAATCCCTCCTCTTAAGACATAATAATCTAATTAGGGAGTTGAAGCATAAATAAATGAACAGTTTCAGTATACCTAGAAAATTGTAATATTTTATTGAATGCTAGGGTAAAGAGACAAGAACTGCTCTAGGAGTAGACCAGCCCAAGGACTATAGCAAAACCGAAGGTTGAGGAGCCCATTTCTGCCATACCTACAATCGTTTTGCAACAAACTAGGGTGGTGGGCACAGATTGGGAGATTTTTCTGGAACAAAAGCCTTCTCTGAGTGTACAACTATTATAAAATGAATTTAATTAAAGTTTGAAAGTTGGTACCATAGGCTAGTATAGTTCCTAGGGCTAAACGTCCATTTGCTTCTTCAAATGGTATCCAGTGTAACTTCAGTTTTCTATTTAGAAATTTTTAAGAGCTTCATGTATATCTTCTTTGCTATCCAACAGCATACTGTACTTAATGCAAAACTTTAAAATACTGTATTTAAAATCAAGAACACTATTATATTTTCTTATCACTGTTAAAGTGAAAGAAATCCATGATTAAATTATAAATGTGTGAAATTATAGAAAAGTTTTGGTGGTGTCATTACCAAGACTTCTGTGACCTAGTTGGAAAACAATTTTGTCATATAAACATGTATGTTCAATAAAAATGCTTAAGCAACTTCTTTTGAAGTCAATAGATTTTTTTAAAGATTTTGTTTATTTATCTGAGAGAAAGAAACAGAGATCCCAACAGAGAGCACAAGTGGGAGGAGAGGGAGAAGAAGACTCCATGCTCAATGGAGCAGGGAGCCCAAAGTGGAACTCCATCCCAGGACCTTGGGATCATGACTTAAGGCAAAGGCAGATGCTTAACTAACTGATCCACCCAGGCCCTTAAAAGTCAATAGATTTTTTTTTTAATTTTTTTTAATTTATTTATTTTTTCAGTGTAACAGTATTCATTGTTTTTGCACAACACCCAGTGCTCCATGCAATACGTGCCCTCCCTATTACCCACCACCTGTTCCCCCAACCTCCCACCCCCGACCCTTCAAAACATCTTTTGTTTAATCAAGGAAATTTTAGAAAGATTTTTTATGTAATATTCTATGAATGTATACTCTTCACAAGGCATTATGATCAGTTTGATTGTGTGTATGCATATGTGTAATCACATTTTATACTTAAGACAATAATTTGTGAGGTAGATATTGTTATTCTTATACAAAAGTCTAAATATCTATAAATACATACTCTCTTCTTCCTCACTGAAAAAAAAAAAAAAAGTCTGTTACTTTGTTTTGAGTGGCCATGAACTCAGATTAAAGAGCTAGATTTCTCAGATTGCTTTACAGCCAGGATTGGACATATATTATTTTGGCCAAACTGATGTACATAAAAGTAATTGGATAGAAAAATATATTAAAAGGAAAAGATAGCTAGTATATAACTCTTAAGTCTATTGCTTTTCTTTTCTTTTTTTCTTTATATTTGAAAAGACTGAAGTTTGGATGTGCTCACTAATACTTTTAGCTCCTATAATTACAAAGCCATGTTTTTAAACCTCAGTCTACTGGGCTTCAGAGCCCATGTTTTAAACCCCCATGATTCAGTAGAAGAAAGAAAGAAAGGGTACTTATTATAATTGTAATTCAGTCAAGTTCTGTAAGCATGTATCTTCTGAGGGTCTGTTGGGTGTCCAGAATTTGTACTAGTTTTACTACTTCTATCAGAGGACCTATTCTTACAAAATCTAGAAATACTGTTGCTTATGTGATAAATACAAAGAAACCAATTGTTAAGAATTTGTGAAATTAACATTTGTTAAGTAGAGCCCTGTTGTGTTGGATAGTGAGACAGGATTCAAGAAAAGACTGCAAGAGAAATTGAACTAGAGAGGTTTATTACTCACTGAGCCCTGGAGGGAATATACAGAATGCCTCAAGGAGCACAGAGGTTGATCAAAGTAGGGTGCTGGCAGAGAGAGAAGCAGGACCTGGGAACACACATTCATAATGTTCTGTGGGTGGGGTGCTTCAGGGTTCCCAGGCTAAGGCCAGATTGGTCAATTCAAACCAAAAAAGGTAGATTCGTCAAGGTCCAAGGGGTCTTATCTAAGGAATGCTGAAAGGAATGCCCTGGGAGTCAAGGAAGATTGTTGATCGTAAGTGCTGTTGGGGAAGTCCTGTCTGGAACATATTTGTTTGTGATTCTTCAGGTTGCTTGCAATCTGTGGCATGCTTGCATGAGGGCTTAGTGTTGGTTCAATGCCCCTGCAGTCCACTTGGCCAAACAAAATGGGTGCCTCGGCAGCAATGCCCTGGTGTAGTTTAGCTAAACTCTCAATGCCAACTTGACACCAACTGTGTATGTGTATGTGAATATCTAAAATAGCATGCAAAGAAATTGTTTAGAAACCTCTTTAGAAGAAAGAAACTACACCTAATTTTACCTTGGTTTTAGAAAATTAAAAAAAATGTATATTTCAGTAGTTACTTTACAATTATTTTTTATTCACTTGCATGAACATAAATAATAGCCTTGTGAATTAATGTGGGCAGTAAGTTACAGTAAAAGAAATCATGCCCTACAAAAACAAATTTTGAGATCCAATTATTTACCTGAACTTCACCAGAATACACTGCTGTTAGGGTACGGTTGTAATTAAGAGAAAACCTTTTTAAATTTTCCCTTTATCATCCCAGTGTCTCAACCTATATGATAGTAGCGCCCCTCTTGTCTTTCCCCCCCACCAATTTCTTAAATCCCCAATACTCACCTTTAAATCTTTTCACAAACTCTTTCTTACCATGCCCTCCCCATTTTGTTCTTAAAACTATCCTCTGCTTTCTTTTTCTTGCTCTCCATTCTTTTTAGTGTAGAAATTCCCCTAGACTCCCTTTCCAATGACTGCCAGCCACTTCCACATCCTAAAGTACCTGCAAAAGACTAGGATTCAGGGGAAGGGAAAAAGACTTTTTGTGAGCTAGATTTCCTTTGGTTTGATGGGTATGGGACCAAGTCTGTAAATATTTGACCATTCTTGTTCTAGTTAAAGTGAAACCATACATATAATATTATACATGTAATATATACATATATAGGGTTGTCTGTGTTCCTCTGTAATTAATTTTCTATTTTAATAAATATTAAATACTTATGTGATAAATATTACATATCTATATTATGGGCTTTAATGACTGCATATTATTTGATTATATGGCTGTCCCAAAATTTATATATCCCTTCCTATAAGGCCATTAATTTTTCCCCAATTTTTAACTTACCAACATCCATTTATGTCCACTATCTTTGTAGTCTCAGGTTCCTAAAAGTAGTACTTCGGATGGAAAGGTAAACTCATGTTTTATTTTTACACATACAATTTCCCCTGCAAAATGGAACCAGTTTTCAATCCCTGTAACAACATTGGAGAGAATTATTTTTTCCTACAATAATAAGATAAATCTATTTTTAATTTTTCATTGTACTGATTTACTTTTTGCCAGACTGATAGGATTAAACTTGGTCTCTCACTTTAATTTACATTTATTTGACAATTAGCTGTTACATACCTTCACTATTAAACTTAAAATATCTGATTCTCACAAAAGGCTCAGTTAGTTGCTCTATAATCCTGGTCCCCATCTTTATGAAATATATCCTAGAAATACTATTAATATTATATAACTCTACCCTCTGTACTCCATGTGTTCGTGTTAACAGATTGGTTGGATTTCATGTTGTTGGTCATTTAAAAAAAAAAAAAGATTACATCTAGTCAAGTGTGATGCTGCTCTGAGAGATCACAAGCTCAGCTGAGTTCAAGCTTAAAACCTCATGGAAGGTTTTTTTCTGCCAAAACAGGATTTGGAAGAGCATTCTGCATTCTTCAACTTGTTATGGTGAAAGTTAGCACAGGAAGTTCAAGTACAAGCAGAAAACTTGTACAGATAAAGCTGGTTATAGAAAACACTAAACAATTAGCAGATGAAAGCATTTCTATATTGGCTTATTCCTAAGAACAGCCCTCATGCTGCAGCATGACATGCGCACAATAATTATTGCGCTGACTTGTATAGAAGGGCATTTGTGCAAAAGAGATGAAGTTCAGAATTCGTGTTACAGCAGATAGAATCCCTCAGCACAACATCCACTTTAAAACATAAAAATCCTCATTGAATTGTTTGGGGGTTTTTTTGTTTGTTTGTTTTACTTTGTCATGGATAATTCTCATATTTCTATCTCTTGTTCTTATCTCTCTCCTGAATTTCCACATGGGCCCTGAACATTCTGATCTGGCTGTTACCCTTTTGCCCTAATTTATCATGCCTGAAAACAGTCCCACAATTCCTGCCCTCCACCTCTGATCTGCATTACCCTCAGTTTTGCTGTTTCTGTTCAGCATTGCTGTCCCTTTTATTCTGCTTCAAAAACCTCTTCATTTCTCCCATTTTCAACCTGATTACTATGTTCTTGTGAATTGTTTGCTGAGGTGGTTTGCCAGGGCTTTTCCCTCTAGCCTTTCTTGTCCATCTCAATGATATTTACCCTAATATTGACTATCATTTCCCTACTTCCTTAACAAGGAAAGAGGATGCAAGAAAGAAATGAATGAATGAAAAAAAGAAAGAAAAAGTAAGAGGGAGGAAGGAAGGAAGGAAGGAACTTTTAAAAATTGGTCTTCTTGTCTTTAGTACATAACCTGCCAGTTCTTTTCAAGTAGCTGCTTGGTTGATCTTAAAACAGAGATATTTTCATATCACCTGCATTTGTATTCAGCTAATCTGAACGACTATCCAAATATTTTGAATGTTCTAAGTGTTATCCAATCTTCTACCTTTTAAACACACCATTTTTCCTGCCATTGTTTTTACCATTGTTTTTCACATTTGAAAGCAATGTCTTCTAAAATGATAGGTCCTGTCACTGGCCAGCATGGGGTCATTCTTACAGTGACCTCTCTAGTAACCATATTTCTCTCTTTGGCACCTACTGACTCTCTTTCCTGCCTTAAGACTTTAAGTGTATCATACATGTCTTTAAGCAAGGAGTATTCAGATCCCTAAGACAGGAAGCATTATCCATACAATTTTAGGAACACAGGTCCTTGCTCTATTATGCCAGTCTTTCTAAGATTCCTATCTTTGGCATTTGCTCTCCAAGGGCAGGGAGCAGAAAGGGTATTAGAGCAGGTTGTCTTTAACTACATCTTCCACTTAAATTCTAAGGAGCATATGTTTAGTTTATCTGTCGCCTACTTTTTTTTATGGACATGCAAGGTAAAAAAAAGAATCAATTTTTTGAAAAGATTTACTGTGGGCTAAACTCACAAAATTATGACTAACCAAGATTTGAATATACTATCTTGAAATAAGATATCAAATAGCTTTCATGCTTTTGATATTAAAAAAAAAAAGTTCAATGGAAAAGTCTAAACTCTTTCTAACCATCCCGAAGTATAGAACAGACCTATTCTATATCTTCCCCAAACTCTTGCCCTGTTCCTCAGCAATAAACACAACTTGTCTGAGGTTTGCAAAACAGTGACTCTGGAAATTCAATGTCTGGCTGCTGGCATGGCCTATCTTTTGGGTAAATTTAATTTGACTAGTGATGGGAAGGTTCTTTTTCTACAAAATATAATTTTGATATTGTCATGATAGGTACATGACATATCATCCAATGGTTTCTTCTTTATCAATGCTAGCATCACATATATGAATATTTTCACTAATTATAAAGTTAGTGTTAGCTTAGTAGACCTTTGGGATAACATAACCAAGAGGCTATCTATCTCTATGTTACACTAAAAAACTAAAAAAGTAAATAAAAATAAAATCAAAGCTGCCAGAGTACTCTCCAAACTCTTCCTTCCACACTATGTCTATGATAAATATGTCCCAACTGCTGATAGAGGCAAGCTACTTCTAAACCTCCCGTGACCAAAAAAAAAGAGAAAAAAGAAAAAGAAAACAAAATTTTGGTAGGCAGTTATTGCGGAGGCATCAGTTGGAGACATGATGGTAAACAATTTTAACAAAAAAAAAAAAAAAAGGAAAGTTAGAAGAGACCCTTGAAAAATACCTCTATTTACGAGTTAAGAGAAGCCCAGGTGCTGACAAATAAAACAGAGAAAGAGAGAAGGTAAAAGGAAAATAATAGTTAGCAATATAAAGCTGAAAAGGAAAGGGCCTATTTCAAAAAGCCATCAAAATGTTGAAAATAAGTCAGAGTTTTAAAAAGGACTGCAATAAATAAATAAGTACATAAAATAAAAAGGACTGCAAAGAAGACCTTTGAGAGACCATAGATGATTTTCAAGAAAATTTCAGAAAAGTGGTGTCAGGAGCAGGAGTGTAAAATTAAGGAATTACTTGGTGCTGAGTACATGAAAACACATTTTATAGACATGTATATTACTAAGAAGTGGAGCGGTAACACCAAGGCAAGAGATAGGACAGTAGTTTAATACAGAGTAGTTTTTTTTTTTTTCTCTGTTTATTTTCTCTTACCGTACTTGTTTTTATGCAAGGGAAAACAAGTCAGTGGAAAGGGTAAGCCTGCTGATCCAAGCAGGATAGGATGTAATTGAGAGTGGAGGACATGGCAAGAAGTCTTGTTAAAGGGAAATTGCTCATCTTTGAATTCCTACTTCCTAACATAATTTCTGGCTCAGAACAGAAGTGGATTAAAAGTTTTTTGAGTTAATGAGCACAATGGGAGAGGTTAAACCAAAACAGAAATATTACACTAAGTGGGAGAGGTTAGACCTTCTGAAACCAGAAAATGACAAAAGCATGGGTAAACTTGTGAAAACAATCTGGAGGTAAGAGGGGTTACAGAATATAGAGGAATTTCATAAAATAGAAAATTTTAGCAAAGTAGGAGGCAGGCTATTTTGTAAGCGTGAGTAATGGGGATAAGGGTGGGAGAGTGATTATAGTAGATTTTTGACATGAATCTTGTGGAGAAATAAACTGTTAGAAGAGCCAATTCTAAGAAGCACTGATTGTTCCAAATGAAATACAAAACTTCAGTCAATAAAACTCAGAGTAAACTGTTTATGCTTTTGACAGATCTTTATGATAACATCAGTTTTTTCCGAAATCACATTGGATTTAATTATTAATATTTCATATTATTTATGTTCTTTTGAAGAAATATTTCTATCACATAAGACTCATTATACCAATAATAACTTCTAGAATTTGGAAATAACTTCTAGAATTTGGAAAGATAATGCCCAATTGCTGATACTCTTGTAATACAATACTTTCCTATTCTTAGAAAGCCAAGACAATTAATAAATTATGTTCCATTTATAGAAATTCTTATTAACTTAGTCCTTTCAAAATGCATTGTATCTAAACAAAATGGAATAATATAATTCTATTTCCATGTCTCATTTGGATCAGCTTTTAGTTGAATGGAAATAAGACTAGTTTTCTTACTTCCAGCACTAGGTGGACCTAACAATGACAGATCAAAGCTATTAACCAGTCCAGAAGATCAGTTAAAGTGGGAAGTTTCTCATCATAATCCTTGTAACAGCTGTCATTAAATTCCTACTGCTGAGTGAAGGGCTGGAGCAGCTGGAAATGGAGAAAAGCAGTTAGGAAAACAACTGGGTTTTGATCAAAAGTGTTTCCTTACTTTTGTCTATTGCCTTTTGACAGGGAGTACTGCTGTGCACACACACTATGTCTAGACCATGAGTTGTCAACACTTTCTTCTCAATTTTGTTCTTTGATATTATATGGATATGGAGTGAGAAAGAAGACAGGTCTGATCTGAATTTGAGCACAATAACATTCAGCTGTGTGGATAAAACTCTGTGTGGATAAAACACTCTTCTCCACCTGGACTCAGAATAACCAAATCACACTTGGCAATACTTTGAGATAGCAGGATGGAGTTGATAGAGAATTCATTGTGGGTGAAAGTGAAATTTTCTTTCATTCCAGCCTCAACTTCTATCTTAAGTGTGTGAACTGAAAAGAAGTATTTAATCTGATGTTTTAGTCCATCATATTTCAAATTCAGGGTTGTTGGGAGAATATAATGCAAACAAATACTCTAATTCAGTCAGTATCTGATATACCACAGACACTTGATACATGTATATATCGAGTTGATTCCTTTCATTCATGTATAGAGGAAGGAATCCGACTAAGTTTGTTAGATATAAGTTCTGGTTTCATTGTTGTGTTTACTTCATAGCATATAGAGAGTTTTTAAAAAGGAAAATGGTGTTGGTTTTCTTTAAGAAAGGAAAAGAAATGCCCATCAAATCTCTTTTTGCATAGTAATTAATTCATTTCAAACTCTTTCAGTTAGCTTAAAGTAAAGCTTAAAAAAGTCTTTCACCTCACCTTTGTGGAAAAGATATTTTCTTTTGCCCTCAAATTCTGTTAGTCACAAAACTAAGTAGTTTACATCTTGTAATTTTTATCCCAAAGGATTCAGACAATTCAGAAACTGCTTTACAAAAGAATGCATGAATTTTGCCTTCCAAAAGAATCTTGCAAAGTGAGTTTTCTTCTTTCATTCAATGAAGACAATTATCTTCAAATTGTTGCAGGAATTCTCTGCCTTTAGTGCCCAGAGTTCTCAGTCATGCCACTTCAAAGAAGGAAGAGGTAGACCAGACGAAGAGTGGTGGGCAGCAAGGCAAAGTTTATTGAGCAAGAGTATAAAGCTCCCGGAAAGGGAGGGGGCCTGAGAGGGTTGCCTTTGGAGTTTCTAAGTTTAGGGGCTTTTATGAGCTCTTTTGTGGAACTGTCTTAAACAGTCAGAATGTGCTGAGTAATGCCGATCAGGGCTTTGGTCACGTATCTGTCTACCTATTAGGTTAATGTCTACGTGCTGATGGTCTTTTTTGCTGACATCGGGAGGCTTGTGTCCTTATGTAGGCAGTCCTGCCTAAGCTGCAAAACAGGATGTTAGTGCTATTAGATTTTAGCTGTCCTGACTCCATATTTTCTTGTCAGGGACTCTGACCCTGACTACCTAACTGTCCAAAGAACTCCTAACAAAATAATTTTAACTACCTTATATCTAGTGTGCATATAAGTCAGATTCTTTTGTAATTCCACAAAATGAATTACTAGGAAATATTGTACTGAATTTTTTTTATTATATCAAAATGAATAAGTGAATGTGTCTTCAATTAGGATTCAATGAGTAGAGCATGTTATTTCTTTATAGGTAGTTTAAAAGAATTATAAACACCTTCTGCAAATGTTTTCTCTTAAGGCTAGATGGGTTTTAGGAAAATGTAATCTTTATTATTAAATCATTGATATTGAGCTCATTAATTTTTTTAACCAATTTTTTTTTATTTTTTACTTCCAAAAAATTCAGCAGGGTGTTTAAATATCACATAGATGAAAATTATTGTCACAATTTGTCAAGAAAGAATTCAGTTTATTTTACCACTAATCTTCAAGGTTAACCATGTTAATTCTCTTTCACCTTTATCGTCAGTTTTCCCTAATGACTAATATATTATAGCTCTTACGAGGTTTATTTCAGTTATTATCTTTTCAGTCTCTGAGTTTCCACTTTTTTGGCTTTGTACCTTCTCTTTCTTTCCTGAGACATTCTGGGTTTTTTTGTTTTGCTTTGTTTTGTTTTGTTTTTCATTTGGTTTATCATCCATAATTGCTAACAAGCAATTTTTGTGATGGCTGCTTTAAAATCTTTGTCAGGTAATTGTGACATCTTTGTCATCTCAGTTTAGCACACATTGATTGATTGGACATTTATTTACAGAGGAGGAGGAATCTACCTGGACTGCTTTCTCTTGCAAGTTGGGAATCAAGCAAAGCTGACCATAGGATATCTTTTTCTCTCAGGTGGGGGTGGAACAGAGTGGTCATAAGTTACCCTGCCACTATATTGTTCTTCTAGTCCTGGGGTCTCTAATCATATTGTCTTCCTCATTAAATTTCAAAAATTTTCTTTTGAATTTCATAATTTTTATCTGTTGGCCTCTTGTGTTATGTCCAGTTATAATTGTGCTTGATACTGAGAAATGGATTTATATCATCTTTTCTGTTCTGGAAGCCTTGAACTTGCTCTTTAAAACATGAATATTTATTCTTTTATAAATTAAAATTACTTTGAAAAATAAATATATCGTATAAAAATCACTTTTTTTATTTTGTCATCTGTATTTTATTTAGTATGTATCATCGAGAAACAGAATTCTCATCACCTTTGTTTAATGTTCTAAATGGATACAGATGAAATTGTAGTGACTATTCACCTAGAGTAGTTTAAAAACACTTAAATCTAAGAAAACTACTTTTTTGTACTAACAGGAAAAATTTTCCTAAAAATGAAAACAGAACAAAGAAAAAAGCATAACAGATTAAAATAGGATAAACTATCATTCTGGAATCTGTTTCTCATTTTGACTGCATAATCATTGTATATTTCAGTTTGCTTCCATTCTTGCTTTCTTGATCATGAAGTTCATACCATGGCATCACAAAGCAAATTTTTTCAAGCTGAAAATCAGGTAGTGGTCTATGATGTGGCTGATTTACTGAAAAGTGTTAGAAACGAGATAAAGTGAGTCTGAGAAGGAAATAATGTATTTGTTCATTTTATTGGGGGATTTTGAAGTTTAAAGCAAAGACTTATTTAATAAACACAAGGATTAAAAATCTAAATAATTATCTTTCTCTTCTCCACTTCCTGATCTCTGTAGTCACTTTGCATTTTGTGGAAATCCCCTTAAAATTATATTGTGGAAAGTTGACTTTGGTATACCAACATATTGTAATATGTTAATTTATAACCTTGCAACTTAATGCATATTTAATATTCTCTTGGAAGTAATGGACTTTTTTTTACCTGTGAGAAGTCATCAGGATCATAGTAGTCTTCAAAACAGACCTGATTATACATCATTTTAATGACTTGCTTAAACTTGAATTTCTGATTAATGCTCAAATTGAATGTGTTTTGCCCAAACTAAAAGAATATGCCTAATAAGAGAAAATAGCAACAATAAAATTTCTTGTTCTAAAACTTAACACATTATGACATAAGTTGGCTAAGCTTTTCCATTTGCCTGTATTATAAATGGAATGTCCTATTTATTATGATACACATCAGGTACCCTAATTACGGTTCATTATATCAGAAATAAAACAAGGAGTAAAACAGTGAGTCTTTTTAGTTAAACTTTGAATTTTGGCAAACCTTGGTGGGTAGAACAATTTTGCTTAATAAAATAGCTACTAAACCTAACATTTACTCGTGAGAAAATATACAATCAAAGGACCATGGCTTTTGTCAAAAGATATTTTAAGAGACAAATTGTATTTAGACTACCAAATAGTTGCAATGAACCCTTACCTTTCAACTAGGGAAAAAGGAAGTCCATCGTTAAACAATCTGTTGGGCAATGCCATGTTTAACTGTTGACATTGTTTGATTTTAATTACATGTTTGTATCAGGAAAGTGATTCATATTACATGTTTGTATCAGGAAAGTGATTCATATCCTATGAATGATCTAAAATTATAGCCCAAAATCTAAGTGTATTTGTTATTAAACACTAAGTACCATGTAGGAAGAAAAAACAAATGTGCCTTCCCACCAGTATCTTTGTCATTGCTTTAAATAGCCTTTTACTTTTTCATATTAAGGGTTTCAAATGAAAATGCAAGGTTATCAGCTCTAGCTGATAACCAGTTGTAAAGGCTTACCTGTCACAGTGACCACTGTTCATGACTATTACCAAAATTTGTTCTTCCAAATCTAGGGTTCACCTGTCTGAGAGTTAATCAGATTCTGAGACAAATAGATACAGGAAACATTTCTCATTTTGCTTTTTGGTACACACATTATGTTTCCTATCTTAATTAGTATTTCTATAGATTAGAAATTTAATAGATGTTTCAGTTATCTTATTTTGTTGAATAGATAATATATTCACATTGTTCAAAAATCCAAGTTCACTTTGGGGTGCCTGGGTGGCTCATTTAGTTAAGCATCTGCCTTCCGCTCAGGTCGTGATCCCAGGCACCTAGGATCAAGTCTTGCATTGGGTTCTCTGCTTAGTGGGGAGTCTGCTTCTCCCTCTCCCTCTGCTATTCTTTTTCTCTCTGTCAAATAAATAAATAAAATCCTTAAAAAATTTTAAGATCACTTTGATCATTGCCATTTCAGCCACTGGAGAGAAGAAAAGAGCAAATCTCCAGATCCAGAGTTTTCCTCTTAATTAGGCAAGGCAGAAGTTGCACACATCACTTCTGTTTATATTTCAGTGCCAAGAGTTTAGTCATAAACCTACAACTGCTATAGAAGCTTTGGGACATATCCTTCCTAGGTGGGCAGCCATGACAGACCAAATTCTACTACCATGGGAATGGACAAGAATGATACTGATGGACATCTGGCAGCCTTTGATCACCAGAGTATGCCTATTTCTGAGAATCTCTGGAGCTTGAATAACTCAAAAGCCCATACTCTTACTTGTCACTGTAGAGCCTATTTTCATATCCAAATGTATTGGCATCACATGTGTTTTGTTTTGTCACCTTTAAAAATGTTTTTTCCTTCTAATAGCCTTTCACTAACCATGGATTTAACTTTACCTGTTTTTGGTACATGATTCACTATGTTTGGAATACTAGATTTCCCTTCAACTACAGGAATACTAAATAAGTTATGGTAGACATGAGATTTTGGTAGCAATCAGATGATAGTTGAATATTGGATTTGGAAGTTATATTAATTTAGTAGCACAACTGGCCTATACAGGCAAGAATCCTTGCTGTAACAATTCTGGTAAGGGACTCCTTGGCCACTATTCAAACATTGCTTCTTGAGGTAGAGCATTCTTCTTTCATGAGGCCATCCCTTCCATTGCTGGATTGCTCTGATTGAAATGTTCTTCCTTAATTAAATAAAAATCTCTTTCCCATTAACAATTAGTAACTTTAGTTTATGCCTTCTAGAGCTGTGCTGCTGTTTATGGTTGCCACTAGACTCATGTGACTATATAAATTTAAATTTGAATTAATTAAAATTAAGTAAAATTGAAAATTCAGTTTTTGTTGCCACACTATGAGCACATTTCAGGTACTCAATAGTCATATGTGGCTACAATACTTGATATTGTAGAGAACATTTTCCTTATTACAGAAAGTTCTATTAGACAGTACCATATCTAAAGCAAAGCAAAATAATCTATTACAGTTATTAATTACCCTCCTAACGTCACAATGCTTTGTCTTTTTGTTCGTTTTAAGAGTGGTCAAGTTTATGGAGCACCTAAGTGGCTCAGTCAGTTGGGCATCTGACTCTTGGTTTTGGCTCAGGTCATGATCTTGGGGTCCCGGGATTGAGCCCCACTTGGGGTTCTGTTCTAAGCAGGGAGTCTGCTTCAGTATCTCTCCCTCTGATCCCCTCTCATTCTCTCTCTCTCCTTCTCAAAAAAATAAATAAAAAAGAGTGGTCAGGTTTAAACACAAGGTAAGGGAATTGGGATGCAGGCATAGAGATGGTTTATAATTTGAATAGAATTGATCAGTGGGCTTCATGGAGGTGATATTTGAGCAAGGACTTAAAACTGATAAACAGAATTACCCATGTGACTATTTAGAAGTATGTTCCAGGTAGAAAGAACAGATTGGGCAAAGGACACGGCAAAGCAGACAGTGTGACTGGAGCAAAGTAAACAAGGAAGGGTGTAGCCAAAGACAAGGAGATCAGGGCCAGGGCGGGGGAATGTACACAGCTTTATAGACCTTTATAAGTAATTTGTGGAGCAATTATAGTGTTTAAGAAGTGAAATTTTCTGACATTTTCAAAAGTTGAATTCTCCTGCTTGTTGAAAATAGACTCAGCAGGAGATGGGGTAGAGTGCAGGATAAAAGCATGGAGTTACATTTATTACTTTGCGTGGTTTATAAAATTACTTCCTGACCCTTATCCTCTACTTGGCATGGTCCCGTTTACAAGTGTCCCTCTTAAAATGTGACTCCAAAAATAGAACACAATACTCCAGATGATGCAACAAGAGAAGCACATAAGACAATTACTTCTCATGATACGAATACTATTTTTTTAATGCTACATTTTAAGATTTTGATAGATGTTTTTAATTGGTCACATGTTTTGAAAGGCTTGACCAAATTAAATACCCTGAAAATTTTATTGGATTTGTTAACCAGAAGTTTTCTAAATTATACAAGTGGTTATTTTGAAATTAAATGCAAATCGTGTATCAATCTTTCTAGATTTTGTCCTAGCATTTTTAGCCCAGTGTTTCGTATTAGCCATTTTCGAGCTTTATTGAAATTGCCCTGTGTTTTAGTTGTATGCTTTCACTCAAATTATCAGTATAGTTTTTAGGTAAGACAGGAATAAGAACAGAGCTCTATGGGATTCCATTTCCTAGAAATTACATTAAGTGGAAAGCAGTACATCTCTGGTCATATCTGTTATTACTCACCTTTTGTCTCTCTACCCTTGCCATTCAAGACTCCTTCATGTTCCTCATATGTGTCAGGTATGCTTCCACTCAGGACTTCTGCATGTCTTGCTCCCTTTTGTCCATAATTTTGCTCCCTGACCAGACACCTGAACAGATTCTCCCAAAACTTACTTTAAGTATTTCCTGAAATACCATCTGTTACAATAGCATTCACTATTCTGTATGACATTGCAATATGCCTCAATATTTCCCATTCCCTCACCCACCTTATTTTTTCTTCATATTAATTTACATTTTCCAACACAATATATTATATTTCGTCTGTTGTCTGTACCTTACTGCTGGATCATATGATCCATGAGATATGGGCTTTAGATTATTGCTATATTAATTGTGCTTTGCACATAATAGGCAATCAGTAAATTTTTGCTGAATGAATAAATGAATAAATTATCCTATCTTCAGGGCTTATTTTCTTAAATAATCTGGTTTGGTTGGTTACCTGTGGAAATCCAAAAAGAAAAATCCGTGAAGAAAAATCACTGATATCACCATTTCAGATGAAGTAAAAAAAATCTACTTGGTTCCAAGAATTTTAATTGACTCACCATCACCAATATCGACCCTTGTCCATATTATAAATACTAATCATGAAGACAATGAAAGATGATCTTTGAATCTTAATTTGACTGTAGATTTTAATATTGTTTACCTATAAATATTTTATCAGATGTTAATAGGAATTGAATTTATTTATTTTAATATTTTATTATTTTTTCTTATTTCTCTGATATACATTATTCTTTGGGATACTAAAGAGCACAGAACTAGAGCCTGAAAAATATAAAAATTGAATAATCATTTAGCATATAATTTTTGTTGAACCATATTGAGAAAAAAATTTAAAAGAAAACAATTTGATATTCATTGTTAATCTGACTGGAGACTTAGTGGTAAAAGAATGTGGTGATGGGGAGAGTCTACATTTGAGAATGTACAGGTCAAATGCTAGGTTATAATATTTCATTCAATAAAAGCCAGACAAGATTTTTAGATAAATATCCACAACCCTCGTCTTTGTAGAGTTAACTAGTTACTTCCAAGAAAAATACATCCTTCCAGTCATGAATTCCAAATATAGTATAAAGATGATTTGAACTGAAACACATGATTTGTGATACAAGTTAATCCTTCCTCTTTTGAACTTCAGACACTGGAAACTAAAAGCCATTGTTCAGTTATTTCTGCTGTCATATGATGAATGCAAAATTTTTTATTTTAAATCTATTATTGTTGATACTGAGTGGATATCTTCTTTTTTCTCAAGTTTTACTATAATTCCAGTTAGTTAACATACAGTGTTATATTAGTTTCAGGTGTACAATCTAGTGATTCAATAATTCCGTACATCACCCAGTGCTCATCATAACAAGTGCCCTCCTTAATCTCCATCACCTATTAGACCCATCTCCCCATCCACCTCCCCTCTGGTAACCATCAGTTTGTTCTCTGTAAGAATTATTTCTTAGGGTTCCTGAGTGGCTCAGTTGGTTAAGTGTCTGCCTTCAGCTCAGGTCGTGATCTCAGGGTCCTGCAGTGGAACCCTGCATCAGGCTCCCTGCTCAGCAGGGAGTTTCTTTCTCCCTCTGCCCCTCCCTCCTGCTCATACACTATTCTCTCTCAAATAGCAAAAATCTCAAGAAAAAAAAAAAAAAGAAAGAAAGAAAAAAGAAAAGAAAAAGCCAAAAAACTATTCATCGGTTTTCTCTCCCCTTTGCTTTTTGCTTGTTTGGTTTGTTTCTTAAATTCCACATATGAGTGATATCATATGGCTTTTATCTTTCTCTGACTGACTTATTTTGCTTAGCATTATACGCTCTAGCTTCATCCATATTGTTGCAGCTGGCAAGATTTCATTCTTTTTTATGGCTGAATAACATTCTCATGTATATATATATACACACAGCATCTCCTTTATGTATTCATCAATCAATACACACTTGGACTGCTTCCATAATTTGGCTATTGTAAATAATGCTGCAATAAGCATAAGGGCGCATGTATCCTTTTGAGTTATTGTTAACTTTTTAGGAAGCTCCTTACTGTTTTCCTTAGTGGCTGCAGGACTTTGCCACCAATAATGCATGAGGATTTCTTTTTCTCCACATCCTCACCAACATTTATTTCTTGAGTTATTTTTTATTTTTAATTCAAATCCAATTTAGTTAACATATATTATATTCTTAGTTTCAGAGGTATAATTTAGTGATTCATCAGTTGCTTATAACACCCAATGCTCATTACATCAAGTGCTCTCCTTAATGCCCATCACCTAATTTCCCCATACCCTTACCACCTCCCCTCCAGCAACCCTGTTTGTTTCCTATAGTTAAGAGTCTCATATTTTGCCACTCTCTCTGTTTCCATCATATTTTATTTTTCCTTCCCTTCCCCTATGAGCATCTGTTTTGTTTCTTAAATTCCACATATGAGTGAAATTATATGGTATTTGTCTTTCTCTAAACTTCTTTCTCTTACCATTATATCCTCTGGTTCCATCCACATCATTTTGATTTTAGCCATTCTGACAGATGTGAGGTGATATCTCATTTTAGTTTTAGGTTTGCATCTCCCTGCTAATGAGGGATGTTGAACATTTTCCCATGGTGGATATCCGATGTCGTCTTTGGAGAAATGTCTTCTGCCCATTTTTTAACTGGGTTATTTGTTTTTTGTGTTTTAAGTCATTTAAGTTATTTATATATTTTGGATACTAACCCTTTTTCAGATATGTCATTTGCAAATGTCTTCTCACATTCAGTAGATTGCCTTTTAGTATTATTTCCTTCACTGAGTGGAAGCTTTTTATTTTGATCTAGTCCCAATAGTTTATTTTTGCTTTTATTTACCTAACCTTAGTAGACAGAACTAGAAAAATGTTGCTACAGCTGGTGTTGGAGAAATTACTGCCTGTGCTTTCTTCCATGATTTTTATAGTTTCAGGTCTCACATTTACATCTTTAATCCATTTCAAATTTATTTTTGTATATAAGAAAGTTGTCCAGTTTTATTATTTTGCATGTAACTGTCTAGTTTTAACAACACAATTTGTTAAAGAGACTGTCTTTTTCCCATTGAATCTTCTTTCCTCCTTTGTCAAAGATTAATTGACCATATAATTGTGGGTTTCTTTCTGGGTTTTCTATTCTGTTCTATTGATCTGTGTGTCTATTTTCATGCCAGTATATACAGTTCTGATTACTATAGCTTTGTAGTATAATTTGAAGTCTGGAATTCTCATACCTCCATCTTTGTTTCTCTTTTTTCTTTTTTTTTTTAAATATGTAAAGTTAGTCACCATATAGTATGTCATTGGTTTTTTATGTAGTGTTCCATGGCTCATTGTTTGTGTATAACACCCAGTGCTCCATGCAATACGTGCCCTCCTTAATACCCATCACTGGGCTAATCCATCCCCCCACCTATCTCCCCTCTAAAACCCTCGGTTTGTTTCTCAGAGTCCATAGTCTCTCATGATTTGTCTCTCCCTCCAGTTTCACCCCCTTCATTTTCCCGTTCCTTCTCCTAGTGTACTTCATGCTATTCCTTGGGTTTCACAAATAAGCAAAACTGTGTGATAGTTGACTTTCTCAGCTTCACTTATTTCACTTAACATAATCTCTTCCAGTCCCATCCATGTTGATTCAAAAGTTAGGTATTCATCCTTTCTGAAAGCTGAGTAATACTCCATTATATATATGGACCACATCTTCTTTATCATCTCTGTTTTTCTTTTTCAGGATTGCTTTGGATATTCAGGGTCCTTTGTGGCTCCATACAAATTTTAACATTACTTGTGCTAGTTCTATGAAACATCTTGTTGGTATTTTGATAGGGATTACACTAAATCTGTAGATTGCTTTAGGTAGTATAGACATTTTCACAGTATTTATTCTTCTAATGCATGCACATGGAATGTCTTTCTATTTCTTTGTGTCATCTTAAATTTCATTTATCAGCGTTTTATAGTTTTTTCAGAGAAAAGGTGTTTCATTATCTCAATTAAGTTTATTCCTAGGTATTTTATTTGGAGTGCAATAGTAAGTGGGATTGCTTTCTTAATTTTTCTTTTGAACCTTTTACTATTATTGAAGAAAATGCAAGACTTCTACAGACTGATATTGTATTCTGGAAATTTACTGAATTCACTTATCTGGTTTAGCAGTTTTTTGGTGGAGATTTTTGGGTTTTCTATATACAGTATCATATCATCTCCACAGAGTGAAATTTTACTTCTTCCGTACTGATCATGTGCCTTTTATTTCTTTTTGTTGTCTCACTGAGGTGACTAGAGGTTCCAGCACAACACTGAATAAAAATGGTGAGAGTAGATACCCTTGTCCTATTCCTGACCTTAGGGAAAAAAAGCTCTCAGCTTTTCCCCGTTGAGAATTTTCACTGTGGGTTTTTAATATAAGACCTTTTCTATGTTCAGGTATGTTCCCTCTAAGCCTACTTTATTGAATGTTATTGTCATGAATAAATGTACTTTATCAAATACTTTTCAAATGCTTTTTCTGCATCTGTTGAAATGATCATATGGTTTTTATCCTTTCTCCTATTGATGTGAATTATCAATTTGATTGATTTGTGAATATTGGACCACCCTGAAACCAGGAATTAGTCCCACTTGATCATGATGAATGGTGTTTTAATTTATTGTTGGATTTGGTGTGCTCATATTTTGTTGAGGATTTTTTATCTATATTCATTAGAGATATTTGCCTTTTGTGTGTGTGCCTTGTCTTTATCTGGTTTTGGTATCAGGATAATACTGGCCTCAAAGACTAGATTTGGAAGTTTTCCTTCCTCTTCTATTTTTTGGAATAGTTTAAATAGTTATATAATTCTTCTTTAAATGTTTGGTAGAATTCACCTGTGAAACCATCTGGTCCTATACTCTTTTTTGTTGGGAATTTTTTATTACTGGTTCAAATTCATTGTTGGTAATCAGTCTATTCCAATTTTCTATTTCTTCCTGCTTCCTGTTTTGGAAGGTTATATGTTTCTAGCAATTTATCCATTTCTTCTGGGTTGTCCTATTTGTTGGCATATCATTTTCAGAATATTTTCTTATAATTGTATTTCTTTCTTTTGTTTGCTATTTCATTTGTAATTCTGCTTATTTGAGTTCTTTCTTTTTTTATGAGCCTGACTAGAGGTTTTTCAATTTTGTTAATCTTTTCAAAGAAATAACTCCTGGTTTCATTGCTCTGTTTGGTTTCTATATTTTTTATTTCTGCTCTGATCTTTATTATTTCCTTCCTTCTGCTGGTTTTGTTTTTTGTTTGTTTGTTTGTTTGTTTTTCTGGCTCTTTTAGGTGTAAGTTTAAGTTATTTGAGATTTTTTTTTCTCAGTTTCTGATGTAGGCCTGTATTGCTATAAACTTCCCTCTTAGAACTGCTTCTGCTGCATTCCAAAGATTTTGGATCATTGTGTTTTTATTTTCATTTTTTCCATGTAGTTTTTTTTTTAATTACCTCTTTCATTTCTTATATGAGGCATTCATTGTTTAGTAGCATGTTATTTAACCTCCATGTATTCATGGTCTTTCCAGAATTTTTCTATTTCTTTTTGTTAAAGGTTTTATTTATTCATTTTATATAGAGATAGAGAAGGAGGAGGAGTGGGGGAAGAGAGAGGCAGAGGGAAAGACCCTCAAGCAGACTTCATGCTGAGCACAGAGCCAGATGTGGGGCTCAGTCTCGTGACCCTGAGATCATGACCTGAGCTAAGATCAATAGTCAGAGGCTTAATTATCTGAGCTACCCAGGTGCCCACAGAATATTTCTTGATGTTGATTTCTAACTTAATAGCATGTGGTTAGAAAAGATGCATGGTATGACTTTGATCTTTTTGAATTTGTTGAGTCTTGTTTTATGGCCTACTCGGTGATCTATCTTGAAGAATTTTCCAAGTACAGTTTCAAGAATGTGTATTCTGCTGTTTTAGGGTGGAATGTTCTGAATATAACTGTTAAGTCCATCTAGGCCAGTGTGTCATTCAAAGCCACTGCTTCCTTGTTGAATTTCTGTCTATTGAGGACATGACTGTTCATTGATATAGCAATACAGGCCTACCTTTTGGTGGGGTTTTTTTCTGGTTTGGGGACCAAGGTAATGCTGGCCTCATGGAAAGAGTTTGGAAGTTTGCTTTCCATTTCTATTTTTTGAAACAGCTTCAGAAGAATAGGTGTTATTTCTCCTTTAAATGTTTGGTAGAATTCCCCTGGGAAGCCAGGATAATATAAAGTCCAGGATAAATAAGTCCTAGAGTCTTATTTTTTGGGAGATTTTTGATTCCTGCTTCAATTTCCTTACTGGGTATGGCTCTGTTCAGGCTTTCTATTTCTTCCTGTGTCAATTTTGGTAGTTTATATGTCTCTAGGATTTCATCCATTTCTTCCAGATTGTCTAATTTGCTGGTCTATAGTTGCTCATAATATGTTCTTATAATTGTTTGTATTTCTTTGGTGTTGGTTGTGTTCTCTCCTCTTTTGTTCATGATTTTATTAATTTGGGTCCTTTCTTCTTTTTATAAGTCTGGCTAGGGAGTTATCAATCTCATTAATTCTTTCAAAGAACCAGCTTCTAGTGTTGTTGATCTGTTGTACTGTTCTTTTGGTTTCTATTTCATTGATTACTGCTCTAATCTTTAAATTCTCTTCTCCTCCTTGGTTTAGGCTTTATTTACTATTCTTTCCCCAGCTCCTTTAGGCATAAGATTAGGTTGTGTATTTGAGATCTTTCTTGTATCTTGAGAAAGGCTTGTCTTG
The DNA here is from genome assembly GCF_922984935.1 of Meles meles. Taxonomy (NCBI): domain Eukaryota; kingdom Metazoa; phylum Chordata; class Mammalia; order Carnivora; family Mustelidae; genus Meles; species Meles meles. The sequence goes on from NC_060075.1 coordinate 83,314,293, forward strand.
CTATATACTTTCCACTTAGGACCACTTTTGCTGCATCTGAAAGGTTTTGAACAGTTACATTTTCATTTACACTTGTTTCTATGATTTTTTTTAAATTCTTCTTCAATTTCCTGGTTGACCCATTCATTCTTTTTTTTTTTTTAATGTTTTATTTATTTATTTGACAGGGAGAAAGACAGTGAGAGAGGAAACACAAGCAGGGATAGTGGAAGAAGGAGAAGCGGGCTTCCCCCTGAGCAGGAGCCTGGTGTGGGGCTCCATCCCAGGATCCTGGGATCATGACCCAAGCTGAAGGCAGATGCTTAAGGATTGAGCCACCCAGGCATCCCCCACTCATTCTTTAACAGGATGCTCTTTAGCCTCAGGGTATTTGAGTCTTTCCAAATTTCCTCTTGTGATTGAGTTATAGTTCCAAAGCATTGTGGTCTGAAAATGTACAGGGAATCATCCCAGTTTGGGGGTACCATTTGAGACCTGATTTGTGACCAAGTATGTGATTTAGTCTGGAGAATGTTCCATGTGCCCTCAAGAAGAATGTGCATTCTGTTGCTTTAGGATGGAATGCTCTAACTAAATCTGTGGAGTCTGTCTGGTCCAGTGTGTCATTCAAAGCCCTGTTTCCCTGTTGACCTTCTGCTTAAATGATCTGTTCATTTCTGTGTTCGAGTGTTAAAGTTAGTGTCCAAGTCTCTTATTATTGATGTGTTTCTTTAATTTTATTATTAATTATTTTATGTAATTGGCTGCTTCTATGTTAGGCCCATAAATATTTATAATTGTAATGTCTTCTTGTTGGATAAACACTTTATTTATGAAATAGTGTCCTTCCTTATTTCTTGGTTTAAAGTTTAATTTGTCTGATATAAGGATTGCCACCCCAGCTTTCTTTTGATGTCCATTGGCATGATAAGTGGTTTTCAACCCCTCACTTTAAATCTGGATGTGTCTTTGGGTCTAAAATGAGTCTCTTTCAGACAACGTATCAATGGATCTTGCCTTTTTATCAATTCTGATAACCTATGTCTTTTGATTGGGGTATTTAGCCTATCTACATTCAGAGTAACAATTGAAAAATATGAATTTAGGGCCATTGTAGTACTTGTAAAGTCACTGTTTCTGTATATTGTCTTTGTTCCTTTCCAGTCTATGTTACCATTGGGCTCTCTCTTCATTTAAAGGAGCCCTTTTTGTAATTTTCGTAGGGCTGGTTTAGTGATCATAAATTCTTTTAGTTTCTTTTTGTCCTGGAAGGTTTTTATCTCTCCTTCTCTTTTGAATGACATCCTCACTAGATAAAGTACTCTTGGATACATATTTCTCATTTAACACCCTGAATATATCATGCTAGTCCTTTCTGGCCTGCCAGGTCTCTGTGAATAGGTTTTCTTCCAGTCTAATGTTTCTACCCTTGTAGGTTACAGATCTCTTGTCTTGAGCTGCTTTCAGGATTTTCTCTTCATCTCTGAGATTTGCAAGTTTCACTATTATATGTCAGGGTATTGGCCTACTTTTATTGATTTTTGAGTGGGGTTCTTTGTGCCTCCTGGATTTAAATGCCTATTTTCTTCCCCAGTTTAGGGAAGCTCACCACTATAATTTGCTCCAGTATACCTTCTGTCTCTCTCTCTCACTTTCTTCTTCTTCTGGGATCCCAATTATCCTAATATTGTTTCACTTTACGCTATCACTTATCTCTTGTATTGTCCCCTTGTGATCCAGTAGTTGTTTCTCTCTCTTTTTCTCAGCTTCTTTATTCTCCACCATTCTGTATTCTATATCACTAATTCTCTCTTCTGCTTCATTTATCCTGTGGTTAGAGCTTCCATTTTTTATTGTATCTTATTAATAGACTTTTGTTTTGTTTGTTTTGTTTTTTTATTTAATTTCTTTTCAGTGTAACAGAATTCATTGTTTATGCACCACACCCAGTGCTCCATGCAATACGTGCCCTCCATAACACCCACCACCAGGCTCCCCTACCCTCCCACCCCCCGCCCCTTCAAAACCCTCAGATTGTTTTTCAGAGTCCATAGTCGCTCTTGGTTCACTCCCCCTCCAATTTCCCTCAACTCCCTTCTCCTCTCCATCTCCCCATGTCCTCCATGTTATTTGTTATGCTCCACAAATAAGAATTAATAGCCTTTTTTAAAATTTCAACTTGATTAGATTTTTGTTCTTTTACTTCTCCAGAAAGGGATTTTCTAGTGTCATCTATGCTTTCCTCAAGCCTCGCTTATATCTTTATAATTATTATTCTGAACCCTAGTTCTGACATCTTACTTATATCCATACCAATTATGGTATGGTACAGCATTCAGTACTGTATCTTGTTATTTTTTTTTTTTTGAGGTGAGTTTTTCTGTCATGTCATTCTTGCAGACAGTGGTTGCTTTTCTATATGTAGACTTTCAGCTATTCTTTTCTTTTCTTTTCTTTTAAATTTTATTATTTGTCAGAGAGAGAGCACACAAACAGGGTAAGTGGCAGGCAGCTGGAGAAGCAGGCTCCCCACTGTTCAGAGAACCCAATGTGGGACTGCTCCCAGATCCCTGGGATCATGACTTGAGCCAAAGGCCACCCAAGCATCCCTCAGCTACTCTTTTCTTAAATCTCCAGTTAAGTTCACAGCTGTTCAGAAAGATTTGGCAGCTATCCAGCTGAATTCCTAGGACCAGATGAAACTAAGGTCTCCTACTCCTCTGCCATCTTGAACTATCTCCCAGAAAAATAAATTTCATCACACATCTGGAAGCTTGATGTGAATAGCATCTGCATTTAAAAATAAGTGGATAATTTCATTTTCTCTTTTAGTTAAATATTTGGCATTATTAAAGCCAGTGATAGTCTTAATTTTATCCAAATTGACTTGTGTGAAACAGAACTCACTGTTTTATGGTATAAATTATTATCACTTGGGAATTTAATGTATAATATATTGGGTATGAATTTTACTATTAGTGAAAGCTGCTCTTACTGAACAGTAGATCGTATTTATTTAATGTGGCTTTCCAAGTCTCCACATCATAATTAAATATTTATATACTTAAATGACACAATTTGATATGAACAATCAAATATTTCTCTCTTATTTGTTTTATTTTGTTAAAAAATGCCAAATTATTTTTCAAAAATCCCATCCCAGTTCCAACTAGAAATGTACAAGAGGTCCAGTTGATCCGCATTCTTGCTGATACTTGATATTATCACTTTCAATGTTAGTCATTCTGTGGGTGTGTAGAAGTATTTTACTGTGGTTTTGATTTGTATGCCCATGGTAGTAATGATGTTTAACATCTTTTCACATGGTACTTGTAGTCCATCTTTCTTTGCTAAATGTCCATTCAACTTTGCCTGTGTTGTAATTGGGTTATAGGTTATCTGTCTTTTTGATATTGAATTTAAAAAAGTTTTTGATTACTTGTCTGTTTCATAAGTTCAGGATACTTTTTGACTCTGCATTTCCTCTTCTTAAGTATGTCTTTCAAACAGCAAATGTTTTTGCTTCTTTATGACTCTCCATTTCCTCTTCTTAAGTATGTCTTTCAAACATCAAATGTTTTTATTATTAACAAATACCAATTTATCAAATTTTATTTTATAGTTTTAGGAAAACTTTGTCCCATTTAAAAATTATTTGTCTAACCTAAGGTCACTAAGATTTTCTCCTATGTTTTTATCTTGACAGTTTTATAGTTTCAGTTTTCAAATTTCACCCTGTAACCAATTTCTAGACATTTTTAGTTAAAATTAATGAAATGGTCTGAAAGGTGTTAATTTATATCCAATTTTTCTAGCCCCATTTGTTGAAAAGATTATCCTTCCCATTGATTTGTCTTGGAAACTTGGTCAAATTCAATAGACTATGTGTGTATGTGTCCTATTTTGTTACTCTCTGTGTTTTTCATTATGCCAATGTAACACATATTGATTACTGTAGCCTTAAATAGATAGAGACTTGAAGTTAAGTAGTTGAAATCCTTAAATTTTGCTGTGTAATTGATTTTTATTTATTGGCTTTATATCCTGTGACATTGCTCGACTCAGTTATTCTAGTTACCATCTGTTAATTTTTTAGTATTTCCTATGTAAATGATTATGTTGTCTACAAATAAAAATATGTCTCTTCCTTTTTTTTTTTTGTTGGCCTTTAATTTTTTTCTTGCTATATTGCACTGGTTAAGTGTCTGATTCAAGATACATAGGAGAGATGAGAATACATATTCTCACCTTCTTCCTAACTTAGAAAACATTCAGCTTTTTTACTTGTAAATATCATGTTAACTTCAAATTGTTTTATATGTTCTTAATCTAGATGCCTTATGGTAACTTTCTTTTTCTATTTCATTTTCTGAGAGTTTTTTATTATGAGTGTTGAGTTTTATCAAATATATATTTTTTACATCAATTCAGATGAACCTCTAGTTTATTTATTTTACTAATATGAGCAATAACATCATACCATGATAATATGACCCTGAAGACACCTTTCTATGTAATGATTTGGCCTCTCTAGACAATATTCCTCAATGTGGGGAAGGGGGGGAGTACTACTACTTTTAACTTGTATTCTACAAAAAAAATGTATGTCATATATATTATCTGGAATAGTCATCAGTTGATCATCATATAAGTACATAAAGTGGCTTTATCTTAAATTTTTTCAGCACATTTAAAAACAGATTTTTATTTTATTATTTTTATCATTAAAACACCCAGAAGAGGGGCACCTGGGTGGCTCAGTGGGTTAAAGCCTCTGCCTTCGGCTCAGGTCATGATCTCAGGGTCCTGGGATCGAGCCCCACATCGGGCTCTCTGCTCCGTGGGGAGCCTGCTTCCTCCTCTCTCTCTGCCTGCCCCTCTGCCTAGTTGTGATTTCTCTCTGTCAAATAAATAAAATATTAAAAAAAAAAACACGCAGAAGAATAAAGAAAATTATTCAGTGACTCTCATGCCATCAGCCAAATTTAGCAGTCATCAAAATTTTCACCACTTGCATCTTCTTAGTGTTCATCTTTTTCTTTTTCCTTGCTGAATTATTTTAAGGCAAATTTAAGCATATTTCATTCAAATTTATGCATTCTAGTATCTGTAATCACATAAAATAATTCTTTTAAATATGAATAATTTCTTATATAGTTACAAAATGATCACATTGAAGAAACTTAAATATTACTCCTTAATATTATTTAATACCTTGCTTCTCAAAGTATAGTCTGCAAACCAGCAGCAGCAGAATTTGGTAGTTTGTTAGAAATGTGGTATTTTAGCTTCATTGAGAACTACTGAACCAGAATCATCAGTTTTAGGGTTGCCTGAATGGCTCAGTTGGTTGAAAGCCCGACTCTTGATTTCAGCTCAGGTCTTAATCTTGGGTGGTGATGTCAGGGTCATGGGATAAAGTTGCACATTGTGCTCCATGATTGCCATGGAGTCTGCTCCAGATTCTTCCTCTCTCACTCCCTCCCCCACCCCCCCCACCGGCTCTCTATCAAATAAATAGACTAGAAGTGATTCTGTATTTTTCCTGCTACATCACATCAGGAAACACACAATGTGTTTTTCCACCATTTTTTGTGATGCAACATTGATCCTGGTTTTATGTAGAAATTGCACAATATTTCTCTTGTAAAAAAATTTCATCAATTTTTTTACCTCTTTGTTTATCCATTGTTAGTGCCAGAATCACTTATTTCATTAAGGGTAACAAAATCGTTTTCATTTCATTATCATTTTCTTAATTTTTATCTGTAATATTTTTAAAGAATAATTCCCTCCCCCCCAAAGACAATAATTCCCTCCCTCCCCTATGATTCAAGGTTATTTGGATATTGTGAATTAAAAATCATATAGGAAGGTACCTGGGTGGCTCAGCTGGTTGGGCGACTGCCTTCAGCTCAGGTCACAGTCTTGGAGTACCAGGTCAAAACCCACGTCGGGCACACGTCTCCATGGGAAGTCCGCTTCTCCCTCTCACCTCTCCCTTCTCATGCTCTCTCTCACTCTCTCCCTCTCAAATAAATAAAGAAAATCTTTTAAAAAAAAATCACGTAGGAAATTTAGAGTAAGTGTTCAATTCTCCCATTTTAGTTGATGATTTTAAGAGTAAGGAATTGGTTTAAGTTACTTCTAGCGGTGTTCAGTGGGTTTCTTTACCCCTTCAGTCACTCTTTCTCTCTTTTTTTCTTTTTGTTTTTCTTTCACAACTCTCTCAAACTCAGGATAAAATTGTAATGTGCTTTATATAACTACCGTTAATCATTCTTTGATGCTCAAATTATTTAATATTTGGAAAATGTGATCTCTTTTAGGTTGATCTCCATATCCTCTTACACAAAATAGCAGGATTGATAAATACTTTTGATTATTGGCTCACTGAAGTTCTCCAGGTTCATTTTGTATTTTCTGCCTCATGGCTGAAATCAGTATTGTTTACAAAAGCTGTAGTTCCTTTCAAATAGGGAATCATATTTGAAGGCCATATCATGGATAAGTAGAGCTTGTTATTATTAGGTTGTCACTGCTTTATAGACATTTTCAGTGCAGAGATCTTAGAAATAAAAGTAATATCAATAGTTATACATTACACTATAATTATTTTAGTGCTTAGTTTTGAACTTTAAGTATTTCTTTTAATTGAACTTTAAGTATTTCTTTTAATTGAGATAATATTCACAAAGAATTACATAATGTTTAATAAATACAGATGTGGAAACTTTGTTTCAGGTAATATGGCTAAATAACCAGGCTGATCCATTGTAAAATTGTATATAAAAATCATAAATGCATCCATGATTGGCAAAAAAGTAAGGACTCATGTTAAGAAAGTGGCACAATGGGGCACCTGGGTGGCTCAGTTGGTTAGGCGTCTGCCTTCAGCTCAGGTCATGATCCCAGAGTCCCAGGATCCAGCCCCAATCAGGCAAGTCTGCTTCTTCCCTGCACCCACACCACTTGTGCTCTCTCTTTCTCTCTCAAATAAATAAAATTTTTATATGCAACTAATGAATCATTGAACACTACATCAAAAACTAGTGTACTATATGGTGGCTAATCGAACATCATAACAATATTAGTGATCTAACAAAAAAAACTTTAAAAAACAGCAGTAAATTTGTCTTTGAAACATTCTTTTGAACTTAGTGAATTTGAGTATCAGTTTTTGCAAATATGCAGAAGTTGGAACAAGAATTCAACTTCAGAGCCTGAGTTGATTGGGATATTTGAAGACTGATATAAAGCTGGCATCCCACCAAAAGCTTTCACCTGATTTTTAAGGATGAGCTAGAAATACCCTTACTCAAACTGGGTACTACTAGGCAATCAATAATTTTAAAACTTGCCACAAAAGTTGTTTTTGTTTTGTTTTGTTTAAATCATCCTGGGCCACCTGGGAGGCTCAGTTTGTTAAGCATCTGCCTTTGGCTTGGGTCGGATCAAACCCCACCGCAGGCTCCCTGCTTAGTGGTGAGCCTGCTTCTCCCTCTCCCCCAGCTTGTGCTCTCTCTCTCTCTCACTCTCATTCACTCTCTCTCAAATAAATAAAATCGTTAAATGATTTTAATGATTTGTTAATTACAAGTTAGCTATTACACAGTTTGACAGACTGAATTTACGTTATAAGGTAGTCCAAAAAACCCACAAGCCAAGAATTTAGTTTAGAATATCCTTAACGTGGTGCTCCCAGACCACGGAAAGAAGTAAATACAAATTCCCTTTGAAAGAGTCCAACTTTTTCCCAGGCTAAATGTATTTTCATAGACACAGTTCAATGAACAGATTGTATTCAAAAGTCACAATACATACATACAAAATTATAATACATCATGATCAAGAACTAGTAGAAAATATATACAGTTGAATTATACAAGCGTGTGTGTATACATATATAATTTAAAATAGGATAAAGGACCCAGAATTAAACCTAATAAAATATGTACACAGTATTTGTGGAAACATCATATAAAGCTATAGTAAAATATTTATGAAATATAAATAAATGGAGAGGCATATTATGTTCGTGGATTGGAAGACTGAAAGTTATAAAGATGTCATTTTCCCTACTTCGATCTATAAATTCAGTGCTATCCCAACCAAGATCAAAAAAATATTATGGGTGGAACTTATGAGTATATTCTGAAATGTACATGAAATTTTAAAGTTTAAGAAAGGTTAAAATACCACTGTAACAGAAGAAAACTGGCTAGACTTGTCTTCTCAGATATCAAGACTCACTCTGAAACTGTAATAAGTCAGTGAAACAGTGGGAACTATGGAATAGGATATCATGCCCTAAAACAGATGGACACAAATACAGAAACCTGATTTTTGCCAGAGCTGAAGTTGTGGATCATTGCATATGAACTTTTCAGTAAATGGCACTTTGGACCATCCATTCAATAAGATTTTTGAGGGTGAGTTTTCTTTAAGAAATACATATTTTGTTGCATATTCAGTTCACTTGAAATACACATGGAAGATGAGGGAAATCATCTTTAAAACAGGTGATCAGATTTTCAGAGGGTAAAAAATTTTAGATATAAAGAAAACTTAAATAAATGTTCCTCTCCACCGAGCTGAGAATAATAAAGAGTTAAAATTTAAGTTCACCCTAAATGAAAGGAAAAAGTGGGATCAAATCAAATAATTTGAATTGAAAATCAAAGACTGTATGTAACAATCCATTCATTCTATGAACAAATAGAGACTAGAACTTGTCTTACCTAACCCAAACCATACAATAATGAGACAGCAAGGATTAGATTTTGAGTTTTCTAATTATTATGTAGATTTGTTTCACCACAATACAACATCTGTAGAAGGTTAAATTGTAGAATAACAGAGATAAATGACAGCTTGGCACATTACAAAGGTTCAAATAAATGGTACAGAAAATATATAGAAGTTGATCAAAGAATAGATTTAATTCCATGGAAAACTGGAAGAGGAGTGTGTATAAATTATATAAAATAATGATTTGATTATGTAATGCCAAATTTTAAACAAGGATGAGTAAAAGGTGTAATTATTGAGTCATTTTTACTTTATCATGAGTATGTAAGTCACTAGTGAGTCAGCAACCTCCAAATACACAAACCATAATATTAAGCAAGTTGTTATGTCTGGAAATGTAATCCTTTCTCTCCCCTGACTCACCCAATTATTGCTATTTATAGATTTAGTGCTTTTATTTGAGATACATTAATGAATTTCTACAATGCTAACAAAGCTTTCAATATCTTTAAAATATATAGGACTTTGTAGCCAAGATTCAATTTATTAGAACATGAATATACCCATTCTTCATAATAAAAATATTATAGCAATATGAAATTTTATATATTGGACATTTTTGAGTTTTAAAATGTTTACTTCTCAATTTCAAAACAATATGTCTTTCATTGAAAGTACCTTATGAAACAATTTTTTAAAAGATTTTATTTATTTATGAAAGAGAGGAGGGAAAGGAGCAAAAGGAGGGATAGACTCCACAATCAGCATGGACCCCAAAGTGGGGCTTGATCTCAGGACCCTGAGGTCATGACCTGAGCTGAAACCGATAGTTGGATGCTTAGCTGACTGAGCCACCCAGGCACCCCGAAATCATATTTTCTTTTTAAGTTGGACACCATTTTTTTTAGGAAATTACAGACTTGATGCACAAAATAGAAGCTTAAGTGAGTTCCTTTCTACCCTCTAAAACATCTGGATATTGTCCAGTACATCTCTGAATTTGATTCCATGGTTTGATTTACATTTAATTTACTATTAGACTAGTCCTAAAAAAAATACATAAGATAGAAAATATACATTTCATTTTTAAAATTCACAATAAAATAGAATTTTAGCTAAAAGTGTTTTACAGGATTTTAAGATCATTTCAATAAGTTCCTTTTCACTATCCTAATCTTTTTAGCAACAGCCAACTGATTATTATATTAATGTTCCTTGGTAGAATAAAGCTGAAACTGTCTATCCAATGGTTAACAGTTCCTAAACCCCCAAATCTGTAATGTTTCAAGTTCTGAAACTCTGTTGTTGCCACTGAAGCTTTCACTATTCATTTAACTATAGCACAACCCTGTTTCTTGTCTTTGCTCTAGTTGGAAAACTAGTGAGCAGTAATATTTACCATTTTGTATTCAAATATGATCTGTTCTCAGATTCTGAAAAACAGATTTCCTTCCATTTCCATTCTTCTTTTAAAAGTAAGGGGAACCATTTCATTGGTGTACAGTGCTGTTGGGTTGCTTATTTAAAGGATTTCACACATATTATATCAAACATGCTTTCCCAGTTTTTGTTTTTTTTTACCTAAAGTTTATGCAATGCTTGTTAAAGCACTCAAATTCTGACACTCAAAAAAATATGTAACTCCCGACCTATCAAAACCAACTTACAGGGAATTTCCCCATAGCTATAATATAGTAGCTTTGGCTGACTAACAGTCTTTCTCAGAACTAGAACAGACAGATAAGATTACAAGGTGGAGGGAGGGAAGGCAGGGGGAGGCAAACCAGGGTGATTCAGTCAGTTAAGTGTCTGCCTTCAGCCCAGGTCATGATCTCAGTGTCCTGGGATTGAGGAGCTCTGCATGTGGCTCTCTACTCAGAGGGGACTACTCCTCCATACCCCCTAGTACTCTGTTTCTCTCTCTTTCTCAAACAAATAAGTAATCTTTAAAAAAAAATTACAAGTGGAGAGGAAATTTGTATGAAGTCATTAGAGAGTTGTTGAGGCTATCAGGACTTGAGGGGCCAAGAGCCCAAAAAGAAGTGAACAAAGAGGTAAGCTGACATTCTGTGAACCACTTTCATTCTCAGAGCATTTGCTGATTTTTGTAATGGGGGTAGAGAGACTGACAAGCCAGACAGAAGAAAATGGGTGAAAAAAAAAAAAAAGAAGAAAATGGGTGAGACACAAGAAAAAAAGTTTCAGTTAAAATATGAAGTATGTAGGTTCAATATGGTAGGATTAAGAGACAAAAATTGGAGTGAGGCATCCAGAATTTAAGAAGCAAAAATCTAGGGATGCCGGGGTGGCTCAGTTGGTTAAGGGTCTGATTCTTGATTTCAGTTCAGGTCATGATCTCAGGGTCCTGGGATCAAACCCTGTGTTGGGCTCTGCAATCAGTGGGAGTCTCGTTGACGTTTCTTTCCCTCTCTCTCTACCCCTCTCCCTGCTCTCTCTCTCTCACTCTTGCTCAAATAAGTCTTTTAAAAAGAGGTGGAGGGGGGCACCTGGGTGGCTCAGTGGGTTGGGGCCTCTGCTTTCGGCTCGGGTCATGATCCCAGCGTCCTGGGATCGAGCCCCGCGTCGGGCTCTCTGCTCCGTGGAGAGCTTGCTTCCTCCTCTCTCTCTGCCTGCCTCTCTGCTAGTTGTGATTTCTCTCTGTTGAATAAATAAAATAAAAAAAAAAAAAAAAAGAGGTGGAGGGGGGGTGCAAAATCTAAGATTAAGACTAGCCATCAGGGAGATTCAAATGAAAACAACATTGAGATACCACCTGACACCAGTTAGAATGGCCAAAATTAGCAAGACAGGAAACAACATGTGTTGGAGAGGATGTGGAGAAAGGGGAACCCTCTTACACTGTTGGTGGGAATGCAAGTTAGTGCAGCCACTTTGGAGAACAGTGTGGAGACTCCTGAAGAAATTAAGAATAGAGCTTCCCTAAAACCCTGCAATTGCACTGCTGGGTATTTACCCCAAAGATACAGATGTAGTGAAAAGAAGGGCCATCTGTACCCCAATGTTTATTGCAGCAATGACTACGGTCGCCAAACTGTGGAAAGAACCAAGATGCCCTTTAATGGATGAATGGATAAGGAAGATGTGGTACATATACACAATGGAGTATTATGCCTCCCTCAGAAAGGATGAATACCCAACTTTTGTAGCAACATGGATGGGACTGGAAGAAATTATGCTGAGCAAAATAAGTCAAGCAGAGAGAGTCAAGTATCATATGGTCTCACTTATTTGTGGAGCATAACAAAGAACATGGAGGACATGGGGAGATGGAGAGGAGAGGGAGTTGAGGGAAACTGGAAGGGGAGATGAACCATGAGAGACTATGGACTCTGAAAAACAACCAGAGGGTTTTGAAGGGGCGGGGGGGGGGGGGGCAGGGGGAGGTTGAGGAACCAGGTGGTGGGTAATAGGGAGGGCACGTACTGCATGGAGCACTGGGTGTGATGCCAAAACAATGAACACTGTTATGCTGTAAATAAACAAATAAATGAATAAAAAAAAAATCTAAGATTAAGGAATGCAAGGAGAGTTGACTTTAATTACACTGGCCAGTGTTGCTCCTTGAAGCATTTGTTGAATTATATGCACAGAGAAAAAGTCTAAAAAACTAGCAAAAATTAGAAAGCATTTAAAAGCTGAGATGAGTGTTTGCAAGTTTCTTCATGCCAAGGAAATAAGTATTGGAATTAACCCATTAAAGAGGAAAGACCCTAATAAATACCCCTAGACTCTGAGTTAGTGCCCCAAAGCATAACAACCTAGGAGCAGTGGGTAAAGCAAAGATAACCTGAGCCATACAAAAATTGCAATCCAGCTACATAAACTAAGCCCTAATTTACTATAATCTTCCTCCCAACTCAGGGTCTCTGCCAGAAGATAGGGTAAACTCTTCCTGGAGATAATAACATGACCTAGAAATTCTACAATATTTTCATCAAAGAGCTCCAATCAGAAGAGCTTTCTTTTCTTTTTTTTTTTTTCCTGCCTTTTTTTTTAATTTCTTTTCAGTATAACAGAATTCATTATTTTTGCACCACACCCAGTGCTCCATGTAATACGTGCCCTCCTTAATACCCACAACCTGGCTCCCCCAACCTCCCACCCCCCGCCCCTACAAAACCCTCAGGTTGTTTTTCAGAGTCCATAGTCTCTCATGGTTCACCTCCCCTTCCCATTTCCCTCAATTGCCATCTCCTCTTCATCTCCCTATATCCTTCATGTTATTTGTTATGTTCCACAAATAAGTGAGACCATATGATACTTGACTCTCTCTGCTTGACTTATTTCACTCAGCATAATCTCTTCCAGACCCATCCATGTTGCTACAAAAGTTGGATATTCATCCTTTCTGGTGGAGGCATAGTGTATATGGACCACATCTTCCTTATCCATTCATCCATTAAAGGGCATCTTGGTTCTTTCCACAGTTTGGCGACCATGGCCATTGCTGCTATAAACATTGGGATACAGATGGCCCTTCTTTTCACTACATCTGTATCTTTGGGGTAAATACCCAGTAGTGCAATTGCAGGGTCATAGGGAAGCTCTATTTTTAATTTCTTGAGGAATCTCCACACTGTTCTCCAAAGTGGCTGCACCAACTTGCATTCCCATGAACAGTGTAAGAGGGTTCCCCTTTCTCCACATCTTCTCCAACACATGTTGTTTCCTGTCTTGCTAATTTTGGCCGTTCTAACTGGTGTAAGGTGGTCTCTCAATGTGGTTTTAATTTGAATCTCCCTGATGGCTAGTGATGATGGACATTTTTTCATGTGTCTGATAGCCATTTGTATGTCTTCACTGGAGAAGTGTCTGTTCATATCTTCTGCCATTTTTTGATATGATTATCTGTTTTGTGTGTGTTGAGTTTGAGGAGTTCTTTATAGATCCTGGATATCAACCTTTTGTCTGTACTGTCATTTACAAATATCTTCTCCCATTCCGTGGGTTGCCTCTTTGTTTTGTTGACTGTTTCCTTTGCTGTGCAGAAGGTTTTGATCTTGATGAAGTCCCAAAAGTTCATTTTCACTTTTGTTTCCTTTGCCTTTGGAGACATATCTTGAAAGAAGTTGCTGTGGCTGATGTCGAAGAGGTTACTGTCTATGTTCTCCTCTAGGATTCTGATGGATTCCTGTCTCACGTTGAGGTCTTTTATCCATTTTGAGTTTATCTTTGTGTACAGTGTAAGAGAAAGGTTGAATTTGATTCTTCTACATATAGCTGTACAACTTTCCCAGCACCATATATTGCAGAGACTGTCTTTTTTCCACTGTATTTTTTTTTATATATTTTATTTATTTGACAGAGAGAGAGAAGTCACAAGTAGTCAGAGAGGCAGGCAGAGAGAGAGGGAGAAACAGGCTCCTCACTGAACCGAGAGCCCGATGCGGGGCTCGATCCCAGGACCCTGAGATCATGACCTGAGCCGAAGGCAGAGGCCTAAACCACTGAGCCACCCAGGCGCCCCTCCACTGTATATTTTTCCTGCTTTGTCGAAGATTATTTGACCATAGAGTTGAGGGTCCATTCAGAAGAGCTTTCTGTCGTTAAAGAGCTTTCAATCAGAAAAAAACTTACAGAATACTCTATTATTTAAGTTGGCAGTCACAGATTGTATTAATATGTAAAGAAAAGAAAAAAAATGCAAATCTAGTTCTGTAAGTGGACTATCTAAGAAAATTAAATAGGAAAGTCTAGGATTTTAAAATGCAGTATTTAAAATGAAGAATTTAATTGTTGATTTTAACATCCTTCCTATTAGACACAGAAAGAGGATTAGTAAAATGAAATATAGATCTTTAGAAAATATTCATGCTAGGGGTTCCTAGTGGCTCAGGGGGTTAAAGCCTCTGCCTTCGGCTTGGGTCATGATCTCGGAGTCCTGGGATTGAGCCCCACATAGGGCTTTCTGCTCAGCAGGGAACCTGTTGTCTCTCTCTGCCTGCCTCTCTGCCTACTTGTGATCTCTATCTGTCAAATAAATAAATAAAATCTTAAGGAAAAAAAAAGAAAGAAAATATTCACGCTGAAGTACAAAGCAGAAGAGGAGGAGGAGGAAGAAGAACAAGTAAAAGAAGCAACAGTAGCAGCCTTGGAAGAAGGAGAAGGGGAGAGCAAGAAAGGAAGATGAGAAAGAAGAGAAGAAAGAGAAAGAAGAACATAAGAAAAATAGGGAACATTGTAAAAAGAAAAAAATATATCAAAAGTAGAGGAGAGAACATAAGGCAAAACAGTATTTGAAAAACTGGTATCTAAAACCCAAAAATAATTAAGCCAAAGATCCAAACATAATATAAGCCACAAGCAAATAAACATATTACTAAAGAGGGAGAATTAAAGGATACTGTTAAGAGATGCAGAAAAAAGGGGTGCCTGGATAGCTGAGTCACTTAAGCCTCTGCCTTTGGCTCAGCTCGTCATCCCAGGGTCCTGGGATCAAACCCCAAGTTGGGGCTTCCTGCGCAGGGGGATGTCTGCTTCTCCCTCTCCCTCTACCTTTGCTTGTGTACTCTTTCTCTTGCGCTCTCTCTAAGAAATAAATAAAATCTTTTAAAAAAGAGAGATGCAGAAAAAATTCTGATAAACTAATAATAAAATCTAAGAAACCAATACTAGAACAGAACTTTCCTAACCTGATAAAAGGTATCTACAAAGATAACAACGTGTCATACAATTGTGAAATGTTGAAAGCTTTTCTCTTGAGATTCCCAAGTAAAATTAAAATACTATCATTTCTATTATAACTTTATGGGAAGTCTTAGTTTAATAAGATAATACAAAGGAATAAAAAGTACAAATAGTGTGAAAATACTGAAACTGTCATAATTTGCAGAAAATAGAATATAGAAAATTCTAAATTATCCAAAGGTAAGAAAATTAGAGCTAATAAATAAATGTAACAAAGTATATTGACATTGCTAATATACAAAAGTTACTGTGTACATATTTATAATTGAGAAAAAAATTTAAGAAAAATGCCATTTATGACAATTAAAAAATCAAATAAGTTAGTGCTAGATATATAGGAATCTAAAGAAAAAACTAAAAACTAAAAGCTATCACTGACAAACTGAGTCTTAACAAGAGAATCTATATAGCATGCATTTCAGAGACTCAATACTGTAAAAATATTTATTCTTCCAAAGTTGAAAAACAAATCAATCTTAATCAAGACCCCAAGAGATTATTTTTAAATGTATATGTATGTATATGGAAATTGATGAGATTATTCTAAAATTTATGTGAAAACTCAGAGTCAAGAATAGCTTTTCTATTCTTTTTTTTTTAAAGACTTTATTTATTTATTTGACAGAGAGAGATCACAAGTAGGCAGAGAGGCAGGCAGAGAGAGGATGAAGCAGGCTTCCCACTGAGCAGAGAACCTGATGTGGGGCTCGATCCCAGGACCCTGAGATCATGGCCCGAGCGGAAGGCAGAGGCTTAACCCACTGAGCCACTCAGGTGCCCCTCTATTCTTGAAATAGAATAAAGTTCAAAGATACAGACTACTGGATATCTAGACTTGTTTTAAATATAGCATATTATTGATCCAAGCAAGACAAATAGATTAGAATAGAGAATTCAGAAACAGACCCATACATATGGATTTGGTGCCACTTATAATTCAGTGAAGAAAAATGTCTTTTTTCAATATATGGCATCAATACATTTGGATACTTATGTGGAAAATTAAATAAAATTAAATAAGTAAACTATATCCAACTTATACTATATGTAAAAATCAGTGCCAATTGCGCCTGGGTGGCTCAGTGGGTTAAGCCGCTGCCTTCGGCTCAGGTCATGATCTCAGGGTTCTGGGATCGAGTCCCGCATCGGGCTCTCTGCTCAGCAGGGGGCCTGCTTCCCTCTCTCTCTCTCTGCCTGCCTCTCTGCCTACTTGTGACCTCTTTCTGTCAAGTAAATAAATAAAATCTTTAAAAAAAAAAAAATCAGTGCCAATTGGATTACAAACCTAAGTGTAGGAGATAAAGAGTATATTTTCTGAAAGATGAGATAGGGGAATAATTTCTTGACTTTGAAATACAAACATTTCTTAAGCAGGACATAAAAAACACTAAAAAGAAAAAATTAACAAACTCAACCTCTTTAAATAAACATTTCTGTTTGTCAAAAAATAACATTAAGATAGTGAAAAAGCAAGTCTCAGAGTTGAAGATATTTGTCATATAAAATCTGACAAAGAACTTATTATATCCAGAATGTATATAAAGAAGCAGAAAAGGGGCGTCTGGGTGGCTCAGTGGGTTGGGCCTCTGCCTTCGGCTTGGGTCATGATCCCAGATCCTGGGATGGAGCCCACGTCAGGCTCTCTGCTTAGCGGGGAGTCGGCTTCCCCCTCTCTCTGCCTACTGCTCTGCCTACTTGTGATCTCTGTCTGTTAAATAAATAAAAATTTAAAAAAAAAAGCAGAAAAAAACCACAATCAATAAGAAAAGGTAGAATACTATTTTAAAAAACAAAGATGAGATTTAAAAAATTGAATAGCTAACATCAGAAAAGATGATATTCAAATGTCCTTTAAGATATTTTAATGGACTTCTGAGTGGCACAGTTGGTTAAGCGTCTGCCTTCAGCTGAGGTTGTGCTGGGATTGAGCCCCACATAGGCACCCTGATCAGTAGGAGCCTCCTCCCTATCTCTGCCACTCCCCCCTGCTTGTACTCTCTCTCTCTCTCTCTGTCAAATAAATAAATAAAATCTTAAAAAAATAATAAGATATTTAAAAAGTGGGACACCTGGGTGGCTCAGTCAGTTAAGCAACCAACTCTTGATTTTGGCTCAGGTGATGATTTCAGGGTCATGTGATCCAGTCCCTTGTCTGTCTCAGCACTCAGCGGACTCTGCTTGAGATTCTCTTTCCCTTTCCCTCTGCCCCCTACCGCCGCTTATACATGCACACATGCTCTCTCTTTCTAAAATAAGTAGAATCTTTAAAAAATATGTAAAAAGTGCTTAACATTATTACTCATCTGATAATTAAAATTTAAACTACAAATCACCACTAACTACCTAAAAGAATGGCTAAAATTAGAAGACAATATCAGATGTTGATACAAATTAAAAACCACAGGACTTTTTATACACTGCCAATAAGACTATAAAGAGATACAATCACTCTAAAAAACTGGCAATATTTTCTAATATGAGACATGGGCACATTTGAGAATTTCATGCCTAGAAATATATCCACAGAACCGCATGCATATGTGCATCACAAGACATATTCAAAGATGTTAATAGAAAGCATTAGTCATAACAGCCCCTAAGTAGGGAAAAACAGTGTTAATCAATACTAGTATTGATAAAGAAATTATAAGAAATATAGCATTAGAAAAAAGAAAGATGAAACTGCCATTTCACCCAAGAGCAAGGCAGAATCTAGCATACTGTTGAGTAGAATAAGCCAGAACAGAACCCAAAGTGTAAATACTCTCTGATTTATTTTATGTTAAATTAAAAATGGGCAAAATAATTTTATTATATTTTAAAAGATTTATTTATTTATTTTAGGCAGGGTAAAGGCAGAGGGAGAGAAAGAATCCCGAAGTAGACTCCCCACTGGGCATGTACCCTTTACAGGGTGTGAGCCCAGGAACCTGATATCATGACCTGAGGCAAAATCAAGAGTGGTCAGTTAACCAACTGAGTCAGCCAGGTGCTCCTGGTCAAAATGATTTTATGTTGATAGAAGTTAGAATAGTGCTTATCATTGGTGCAGGTAATAATGACTGAGAAATGCTGATAGTTAATGTATGTGTATTTATTTTGTAAAACTTCATTGGAACCCATAATTATGATCTGTGTCTTTTCCATGTGTGTTTCATTTCTTTCATGGTTTAGAGGATCCTGCATAATCTATTTTTAATGTCAGAATGTAAGTACTTGAGCCTTATGATGATTCTTCTTTTTTGTGAAAATAAATAAACACATTGATATAGTAAAGTGACATTTATAGGAAACATATTGAGAGATGTAAAAAACCTTTGCACTTTTGTAAGGACGTATTTGAGTTTTAGCTAAGTACTTAAAATTAATTTTTGCTTTTCATTCTCCTAATGACTTCAGATGGATTGTGCGAAGAAAGATGATTAAACCATTATGAAAATTTAAAACAACACATTTATGAAAGAAATTCAAGACTAATGCAACCTACAACTAGATAAAAATGGAATTTAGACTTCAGAAACCATGGAGAAAAAACAAGCTTGATGTTCTCATGGTATCTCCAAAGAGGAAATTTACAGCTTCACTTTCTAATTTACTGAAGCCAGTACTTTGTGATCTGAACCCACCATCTTGGCTTTATTAGAAAGACAAGTTATGATATGGTCTTATATGTATGCATAACATAATAATTTTCAAAATTTCAGTCATCTTATTTGTTTAACTGTGATCTATTATTCATTGTTTTATTCAAAAATATTTATCAGGGCGCCTGGGTGGCTCAGCGGGTTAAAGCCTCTGCCTTTGGCTCGGGTCATGGTCCCAGGATCCTGGGATCGAGCCCCGCATCGGGCTCTCTGCTCAGCAGGGAGCCTGCTTCCCTCCTCTCTCTGCCTGCCTCTCTGCCTACTTGTGATCTCTATATGCCAAATAAATAAATAAAATCTTTAAAAAAAAAAAATTTATCAAGCGCCTCTGTGTGTCATGTCCAGTGTTAGCTACTGAGCAGATAGACAATTGTGAGTACAGATGCAGTGAGTAAAGACAGTCATGACTTTTGTAGCACTTTGAGGAGAGGATACACAATAAGTAGTAATCACACAAGAATACATAAATATATACATATAATATAATATATGATAATATATATAATATTATATATTTAGATAATACATACAATAATATATAATATATATTAATATAATGTAATATAATATAATAATATATATACATATAAATAAATACATAAATATATAATTGCAAACTGGAATTTAAAGATCTATCATTGAAATGGATATACTGTAAAAGAGATAATCAGAGAGATCAAATTTAAATTGAACAGTCAAGGTAGTTCTTTCTGGGGAATTGAATTTAGACTGATATTTGAAGGATGAGAAGGTAAAGAATGGGAATTCAGGTTTTTCTAACAGAGGATGAATGTAGTTCATAAAGAAGTCTGTATAGTAAGAAAATGAAGGAGAAGCATTCTGGCTGAGGCATGATAACCATGGGTCAGCTGGAGACATGGGTTTGCAGGGGATGATATGATTCTTTTTTTTTTTTTTTAAAGATTTTATTTATTCACTTGACAGAGAGATCACAAGTAGGCAGAGAGGCAGGCAGAGAGAGTGAGAGGGAAGCAGGCTCCCTGCCGAGCAGAGAGCCCAATGCGGGACTTGATCCCAGGACCCTGAGATCATGACCTGAGCCGAAGGCAGCGGCTTAAACCACTGAGCCACCCAGGCGCCCTGATTCTTTTTTTTTTTTTTAAGATTTATTTATTTATTTGACAGAGAGAGCACACACATGTGAGGGAGAGGGGAGGACAGAAGGAGAGGGGGAGAGAGAATCCCACGGCAATTCCCTCTGAGCCAGGAGCCTGACACAAGACTGGATTCCATGACCCTGAGATTATGACCTAAACTGAAATCACCAGTGGGATGCTTAACTGACTTAGGCACCCAGGCACCCCAGGGTTGTATGATTCTTTATGATGTGTTTGGTATCTGTTTTAAAGACATGGGGAAGCTTTGGAAGGTTTTAAAATTGAAGACCTATTAAATGTAAAATGTGATGTTAAGTAACAGAGTGCTACCAAACAATGTGAAAGGTTGGTTAGAGGAAGAGATGGTAGATTTTAACCTTCTAATTAGGAGGATCCATGAGTAGTCCACGTCAAGAGTGGCCTGGATGAGGGTCTTAACAAAAAAATGGAGAAAACCCCACAGATTATTTGTATACTTGAGAAAGTTAGATGCTTTGAACTTTACCTTCCTCTGTGGGAAAAGAGAATAAGAAAAGAGTATATAGTACATAGACTGTTGTAGATATATAAGGAAATAATTGTAACTGTTATTTTAAAAAGGAATAAACTACTGTTTAACTGGGGAAAAAAAGACAGTCATATACCATCGTCAACTGTCTGAAAAGATGATTGATGGATCTCTGTCTTGGCAGTGAATAGGACTTGCTGCTCCTGGTTCCTCAGAGCTCAAGGTAGTCTTGATGCAATATAATACAAATTGTTCTGCACTTGTGTGCTAGAGAATAGTTTTCTTTTACCTTGATTCTCTGTGGAACAGTTTATACATTTATTCATTATGGATTCACAAGGGTACATATAGGTGAACACTTATGAAGCCTTTACTACGTACCAGGCACTATCCTAGACATTCCATATATTTAATATTATCATTCTGCCAGGATAAATTGAGGATTAAGTATATTAATTAATGTGCTGAAATCCACAAACAAGACAAAATTTCAGATCTAATTCTAATACCCGTGGTCTTTTCACAATTTTTATGTTTAGATTTTCCTTTACCATGATTCCTTCAGGAACTGGGCTTAATGTTAGCTATGGCAGCCTGATTTTTGCCTTGTAATCTTAAATAGTAGTTGAATCACCTGCTCTTGCAGCCAGTCTCCCAGCTTCCTGGGTACCATTTACCTGTCCACTTATTTTTTTTTTAAAGATTTATTTATTTATTTATTTGACAGAGATCACAAGTAGGCAGAGAGGCAGGCAGAGAGAGAGAGGAAGGGAAGCAAGCTCCCCGCCGAGCAGAGAGCCCAATGCGGGCCTCAATCCCAGGACCCCGGGACCATGACCCGAGCCAAAGGCAGAGGTTTAACCCACTGAGCCACTCAGGTGCCCCTACCTATCCACTTCTGATTGTGAACTCCCAATTCCACCAGTATTAAATATGATATAGTAAATATTTAAATATTGGCTAATATGGCTAACAAAATTCCCATACCATCTGTACTATTTTTTGGGAGTCATCTGGTCCCAGATTTATACTTCGTATTCCAAAATCCATGAATCTGTCACCAGAGCAATGAATCAATAGCTGTTTCTCTATGTCTAGCATGTGTCTTCTCTTGTCTGACAGGAGGAGGAAAATCCTGAAATCATCTCTTTTGCAGCCACTGAATCTCTCTTATGACAATTCCTTTGAAGTCGATAATATTGCTATGTAAATGTCAACCTATTTAAACGTATATATTGGTTTTACTATTTTAAAACATAAACAAAAAATATGCTTTATTGAGTTCCATAATTGCTTACTGAACATCCATATGCAAAAGACATTTTAGTGCAAAGAAATGGAAAGTCAGCATAATTCCTTCTCACTGGAGCTTGACACTGTCTTCTCTAAAATTGAGTCTCTGTATTTGTTCAACAAATTGAGTTGATTTTATGCCATGTGGAAAGAATTTTATCTTTGTACATGATAATTTTAAAGACAGGGGTAAAACTTAATGATAAAATAAATAAAAGAAAAAAATAACCCTAATCTAAAAAATAGTATTTGGCTGATTAAATTAGTCAAAACTGCTAAAATAATCTGAACTTGGAGAAGATAGCCCAGTTATTATTAATGTATTTTAAGATTTAGAGAGTAACACTCGTAGTTACTTATCTATACTTAAATGTGTATAAAAAAACTAAATCCGAAGTCCTTAGATTTGATTAGAAACATCAGGCTACTGTATGTGAGAAGCGTGAATACATTCTCTGCTGAAAAATGAAGGGAGTGGCTCCAGTCCTGGGTAGGTCAGCCAAGGGCTAAGGGGAAGGGAAAGAATGGAGGAAGAATCAAAAGTTATTAAACCATATTGTATGCATTTAAAAAGCATATTTTATGTTATTTCTTCCAGGTAGAAGAAAGAAAAATCTGGTAACAATTTACACTGACATTTAGATGTCCATCTCTAAGAGTGTTAGTTAATTTGGAGTAATACTACCTAATAATACAGTAATACTTTATACATTTAGTCTCAAGTTTTTACTTCTTTTACAAAATACTATGAATTTAATTTTTAATTTTGGACTGTGACATGGGCCTCAGTTTCTTGATCCCTGTGGATCATGGGGTCAGGCCTCACTATCCAGCTACTGCAAATGTAGTGTGTTGACGTTAATACACAAATGTCCACTCTCCAAGAGTCACTTTGCTTGCCTGCAAGAATACTGGTGCCCATGAATCACTTTGAATTGCAATTTCCCTTGAAGGCAGCAGAACGGGGATTGGGTGACCCAAGTCCCCCTGCAGATCCAGAGAGAAAATATTTCTCTAAGGTCATCCCTAAGATGATATTGGATATTGGTCAATTATGGCCACCACCTTTTGTCTTCTTACTAGTTTTAGAAAAAAAGGAGCATATTTTTTCCCGTGTTATGCCCATGTAAGACACCCACCAAAAGCTTGCTTAAGACAAACTATATTATAGGAATTTTTAAAACTGTTCTTTCAATGGTTGTTTGGAAGGCTGAGCCAGAAATGTACAGCCAGTCTAGTTTTACAAACTCTAATGTTCTTGGTTTCCAGTGCATCTTCTGAGGCCATCGCTATCACCTAGAAGCTGGTGAAGTTGGAAATGTGTCACTCCAGGGTGGATTTGGAAAACTACCTTTGGACCTTAATACAGATAAGCAATAGCTCCCCCCTAGAAGTAAGAAAACAGAGCTTCTGTCACTCACTCACCCTGGTACATAGCATACTAAAACAAACTTCTTTCTATTTCAGAAGATTATAGCTCTGTGCAGATTGTCCAAATATGCAGAGAACCTGTCTTCTAGCTCTGAAATATAACCCAAGTCAACTGGGTTAGAATTAGCGTATCTCATGAACTTATGCTTGGACTTCCTTTGCTCTGCCAGCCATTCCTGTGTCTGCATCTAACTTGCCATCTTGATTTCTTCCTTTGGTTGAGTTTTCTTTAGGAAGCCCTTTTCTTGTTCCAGGCAATCTGGACTCCACAGATCTAAAACTAGTCCTTGAAAATATTTTAATATGTTTACATCATAGTAATCACATTAGCTCAAGTTATTTATCCAGGATGATCATCAGTTCCAGTATATATTAGTGGATATAAATAACTAAAAGCGGGGTTGGTATCTTACCAAGCTCCACTCATTAGAGGACATTGGTATTAGGAGGATTGAAGAGGTATAGTTGCAATGCCCGGAATAGATAATTAGAAACCACCAAAGCTGAATAATAAAGAAGGCAATGTGTTGAGATGTGTGGTAACCAAGAAAAAGATGTTTTGGTAAGGAAACACACAGAGACAATATAGGATGAAATTTTATTATGGCATGTGGAAAATACAGAATTGTGCTATTATGAACTATGTAAACATAGAATCTGTTTTGATTACCAAAGAAGTTCAGTGTAACATAAATTTTTGACTTCCTTGAACTATGATTTAACAGATATTAAGTTTCAGAAAATGCCTCTTTGTTTATTTTTTGTTATATTTTTGTTCCTCTTATTTTCAGAAAAAAAAAAGTTAATATATTATTTGATAGAAACAGTAGCTTTCTCAAAATAAAACAAGAGCAAGAAGTTGATCTCATACTATCAATATTGAAGAGGAAGAAAATGTATCTTTAGAGTGTTTGGATCTATTTGAATCATTCACTGGTATACATTTTCTTTTAGAATATTTCCATGTCATGCATAAGTCAAGTTTTCTAGTTACATTTCATGTGTACTTTGTTAATATATTAACTAAAACTACTTGTATATAATAGGTTAAGGAGATATCTGACTATGTAGAAAGAAACTACAAAGAAACTACATCCTTTCCAGAAATAGTAGTAATAATAATAATAATGGCTAGAATTTATTCAGTGCTTTCTATGTGAAGTAACTGTACTACATTGAGTTACATGAAATCACATTTCTGTAGGTCAGAAAGGGGGAAATACTAACAATTTCATATGGTTCTGCCTTAATGTAAGTGATCTTATTTGATTCTTAACAACAAATCTGTGTGCAGATATTAATCCCATTTTACAGATTAGGAAACTGAGACTTAAGTTAGGTCTTTGTCCAACATAACATAGTCAGGGAACGTGATAGAGGTGGTGTTTGAATCTAGGTGGTCTGTCTCTAGAGTGCATGTCCCTAAACATTATAACCCCAACACGCAATCCCAGGCTTTTAAATATCTCCTATAGTAACTGGTACCAGTAACTTGATGCTCATAATATACAGGCACTGTGAAATTGCTCTCCATTACTAGTGCCTTTCCAGAAAGTCATTTATTATTTAAACAAGTAAGTTTAAAATGAGCCTTGCTTCCCTAAAACGTGTTTTCATAACTGCTTCATCAGAGCTATTATAATAGAATCCAAATAATAACCTAATTTAATATTCAAATGTGTATTTTTTGTGAATTACATAAAGTTCACTAAAAAAGAGTTGTTCATATTAATAAAACAATTAGTATTAGAACTTTTGATAATCACAGCATATATAAACTTTCACTATATACTACCCAGTGCTCTGGATTTTAGAAATCTTTTATTTAGTTTCATTCTCTGTGATAGAGATGGTATTTTTATCTTCTATGTATGTAACCAAGACTTAGAGACGGCAAATAACTTCTCTAGCCTTCATATAAATGGAAGATTTGGAATTCAAACACAAATGTTCTTAGCCATTGTTATATTCAGCATCTTTTCAGTAAGCGAGTTAGCTTAGTATTGGAACATGGAAGAGTAAACATGGAACTATATATAGATAGCTAGAACTAGCAGAAAGAAAATTAAGATTATGTATTATTTTCTGAGATAGTAATTTCATTAAACAAATATAATCTGGGAATAATTAATTATGAGTCCCTATGTTAGAATAGATACAATTATTCAAAATTCTTTGATCAAAATATTTGTCATGTTAATAAGAAAAAGAAAAACCATGATTTGGATGGTTTAAATTTTTAATACAGTAGACAACTACATATATTTTAAAAATGTTATGGGTAAAAATAATCCCCATACTTGTTTTCCCATTACACAAAATTTAAGTAGATTAACCACAGGATTTTTAATCAAACTGTCTTCAATTTGAATGTAGACACTATGTTACTTTGGTGAGTTAATTTCTCTGGGCTGTGTCATTACTGAAATGGAGATAATAATGGTACTGAATATATAATAATAGTGATAACTTATATAGTACTCATGGTATGTTAGGCACAGTTCCAGGGGACTGTGTATCTACTAAGAAATGAAAACACAAGAGCCCTGTGAGGTTAATTATTTAACCCAAATCTCACAAGTAGTAAGTAGTGCACTAGGACTGAACAGAAGCTGTCTGACTTCAAGTCTATGCTGGTAAATAACATACTCAACTACCTCATTGGGTATTTTCCCAGTCATATGGAATAATGTAGATAAAATGCTGACATATGGTACACAGTAAAAGCTCAATAAATGTTAGTCAGTGTTAAATGTGTATATTAAAGCATTTATCTAAATATTTGACCTATTAAAAACTGAGCACCATAGCAGTTTTTAGCCTTGTTGTCTAGTAAACATTGCTAAAGCTACAAACCCAGTTAATACTCTGTTCTTCATGTTAAACTGATCATGTTCAATAAGTATGATAAATTATTCCCTTCTCTGTATCCACTTTACCTTTCCCTGTAATTCTGAGTGCCCATCCACTATGATGTTGAGTTTAGCCATGTGACTTGTTTTGGTCAATGGAGCAATAGTAAACATGAAACAAGCAGAGAATTAATAGATGCTTGTGCGTTGGGGCTTGTCCTTTCCTTGAAGCTTATGAAACTCTGCAACCAACATGTGAGTAAACCTGGGCTAGCCTGCTGGCTGAAGAGAGATCCATGACCCAGTCTCCCCTATTGCACTAGCCATGTGCCAGCCATCCACCAAGGCTATGAGTGTGGTCATTCCCACCAGCCAGCCCCAGTCAGCTCCCAGGTGAGTCCTGATGTGTGAGTGAGATTAGCTGAGGCCTGTGGGAAAACTGCCCACTAAGTTCAAGTCATATTACAGCCTGACAAATTGTGAGCTGATTCAATAGCTGTTGTTTTAAACCACTAATTTTCAGGGTGATATATTACTTTCCAAAAATAATAAGAAGAAAATAAAATTTCAATGAACTTTTCTTGATGTTATGGTATGACAGGGGTAGAAAGAAAATTATGTGGAAATTTGGTCATTATTGTATTAATATGATGACATGAATAGATAGATTGAGGAATTCAGATCTGTATTATCTATTTTGGCATTATGTAGGAGCATTCATATGTAAATTATTAATTCATAGGTGACTGCTCATTCTTGGAGTTATTTAAGGTCATCTGGCTTTGTACTCAGTCTCATTTTTAAAGCTGGCATAGCTAGTGGTTAATGTAAATTAGCAACTGAAAACTATTAGCTTCCAAGTCCCAGTAAAATTTTATCTGGCAAACCTTCTCAGTCCTGTTCTCAGAGTGAATAAGAAAAAGGAACTCCATAGGGAATCCTGCCAATATTAAGGAGCAGATCCTATTCAGTATAACAGTCTCAACCCTGGGCATGGGGTGGGTCACTTACCTTTGTGTATATATATCCCCATTTTCAGAGGGATGGTTACAGACTCATGTGACTTCCATGTAACAGCAAAACCAAAATCAGAAAGATCTAGTATTGCACTAGCTGACACTGCCAGCATTTCTAATCTGTTGCGTATTTGAACACCAGAAAATGACATTTTTCTAGGTGAATAGGTGATCTTTTTACTAATGTTAGAATAAAGAATTCCATCGATGTAACATAGCAGTATTTAAACAAATTAACTTTCATTTTAAGTAATCTAATTCATACTTATCTGGAGAAACTCTGGACCAAATAATTTTTTTCCTAAAACACCAATTGTACACAGCAAAAGCCTGATATAAAAATTACCATTTAGACAGTTTGAATCATCTCTCAAATCGAATATCCATGTAACTTGGCAAAACATTTTGAATGATTTGCTATATCAGTTTCATTGTGAGAAAATACTTTTTCTTTCAAAAGACTGAAGATATTAACTGAGTGTCCTATAATCATTAAAAATGTTTCAGAATATGATCAAATAGCTTTTTCAGTGTCCTAAATATTTTTAACAATTATTTCTTTATACATACATAACAATTATTTCTTTATACATACCAAGTACCTCTAGTAGCTTAAGACATTTGTTCATTAAAGATAATTACGTGTATTTGTCATGCATAGATACACAATGAAGTCTATTTGACTTAGGAATTGCATGACATAGGAATTGTTTGGCCATGGGAATTGCAATTGTCAGTTGGTGAGAATATATTTACCATCTGTCATCTACCGTGTTCCTGCTTGGCACTGCCCATTGGAACATTCAGAGTGGCTTTTAGCATTAAAATTCTCTCCCATTTGTAATTTCCTCAAGTCAGTGTTTTCCCAGGCGTTAAAATGCATATCTGTTAGATCCATTACTCCTCTACGATAGATTTGTCTGATAGGAGGCAGAGCACTTGGATAAGGTGATTTTTACAAGCAGAAAATGTGTCAGCCACAGATAGATCGGTGGGCCATTGTTGCTGGTGTGTTTAAATTGATAAAATTGGTAGAAGACTTGTATTTAATGTTTTGGGAAAAATAGCAGTTTGGGACCAGCTTTCCATTCACTGAGCTATGAAGTAATGGGCGTGTAGTAGTAATAGCAGCCACATTTTTAATAAGTAAAATTAATATAAATGTTCCATGAATTAAATTGACTGTGTTTATCTATTTGGTCATCACCATGGATACTTTCATTAAGAACAGTGTTGATATTTCACTGTTAACTTTGCCCAAGGGAAGAATTCCAAATAGTATCCAGAACCACTAACAGAAATTATTTGTAGTACATTATGAACAGTCTTCTGTGGGCTGTATCATATGCTGATTACATTTTTGATATTCTCTTTCAGGGTTTCCCCTAATACTATTTCCATATCTTTTAAATAATATTTCCTTAAATAATACTTAGAACCCAATAAAATATAAGCAGACACACAAAACCTTAAGTTGATTTTTAAAAATTATTTCTTTTCTCACCAGAGAAAATTACAAGCAGATTTGACTGACACTAGAATTAGAGATATAAATTCACTATTTATTCATTCAAAGTGAAGATGACCCTTTTATTTAGATGCTTTAGTGCTTAACACCAGCTACCATAGCTAACTTTATTATTATTTTTATGGTGCCAAATGATGACAACAACTGCAAGAATAATGGAAATAATTGCATTGATTATGCTCTTTTATATCTATTTCTGACACAAAGATTTGAATTATAGAGCACAAAATAAGGTAAAGAATAAAAAATAATTACTTTTATTACTGTATTATTTTTATTGTTTTTAATGAGAAAAAACAAATTAACATTAAGTGGGAAAAGTGATTATTTGAATAATTCAGTTATTAAAGTACATATTTTCCCCATGTGTCTAGATATCTCAAATGACATTAAAATTAAAAACATATGTATGATTAATATCATATATTCTGTAGCTAGGCTTTCTGGACTCAAATCTTAGCACTGACATTTGTTGATTTTGTGACCTTGGGAAAGTTTTCTACCTCTTGACCTTTATATCCTCATATGTAAAATAGAGGTAATATTGCTACTTGTGTGTAGGACTTTTTGAAATGGCTAAATGTAAAGTGCTTAGCAGAGTGCATGGAGCACCCCTTTTATATGGTCTGTAAAGTGAAATATTTACAGCATGGAATGTGTAGCAATGAAGTAGGCATTGCCATAAATCCCATCTGTATACTTTTCTCATTTCTTTGTTCTGATTCACCAAATAACCTCAAGTATACTTCCCCTGGTATTTCCTGATTTACCTCAGCATACCGTTTCTTTTCCTGCAATGTCTTTTCCCAATATCTTTAAACACTTACTCCTCTTTATTCAGAGAGGTTAGTCAGTGACAAAATTATATTAAATAACTGCATGCCTATATTATGCTCTATCCTGTGGTTCTACTGAATCTTCTTTGCAATAATTATTATCTAAATATTTACTTATTTATTTACTTATTTGTTTATTGTCTGTTTCCCTCATTTTATTCACTACTTTGTTCCCCAGATATGGAATAGAACTTGCTATAGTGCTGGTGATCCATGAATATTTGTAAAATAACTGAATGAATACGTGTTCATGTCTCATTTTTGCTTTCCGAGCCCTAACTCCTATGTATTCACTGCTACTTATATCTTTGCCATGTTTTCATCCTATTTGATACATCCTATTTCATACATTTGAATTGGGTGGGTGGCAATTTCAGCCTCTTTTTAAAAAAATTTCTCTGATTTATTTATTATTTAATAATCTTTATACCCAATATGGGGCTCAAACCCATGACCTCAACATCAAGAGTCACATACTCTACTGACTGAGCCAGCCAGCCACCTGATTAAGCCTCTTCTGTAGAGCATATCTTCATCACCATTTTTCCCAAATAAAAGAGATATCATGTTATATTAAATTACATTATATGATGTTATATGTGTATTTTTGTATATTCAATACTTTATGTTGATTTCTTTATATAATAGATTTCGGGTATTTTACTGACATGTAATTTGGGATTCAGAATTTAAGTGTCTGCTGTAGTGGTGGGCTGAGTCACCCAGGAGTATTTGCACTCATTGGTATTCTTGGAAATGTGTTTTAAACATGAATTTTAAGTAAAGTTGTAGGAGATACATAGAAATGCATAATAGGATTTATTCATTCAAAATTACTTAAGTGTCTATCACGTTGTATTAATGCTGGAGATTGGGGCCTTTGCTATCCAAATTCAGAGAATCCAGTGTCAGTGGTACCTACTGGACTTGTGCAGTGATAGCCCTCCTAAGGAACACTATGCTATATAAGCATACATCGCTTACCTTATCAATGGTTTAGAGGGGGAGGATAGACCAACAAGTAATAAAAATGAAATTACTATCATAATAGAAATGTAGCGTGAAAAAGAAAGGAGTATAGGGAATATTGGGAACATAAAGATGGGAGTCCTAACACATTCTAAAAGTCAGGAAACATTTCCCAGCAGTGTTTATCCTTATTCCTGAAGGTTAACTAGGAGTAACCTGAATGTCCCTTACTGTGCCCAGTGCTGTCTGACATACTAAAAGTAGAGGGAGCTGCATTCAGGAGGGGCTATAGGCACTAACTGTGCTGCTTTGGAGCACAAATGACAAGGCACAACAGAAAGAAAGAGACATTATTCCCATATGATAACCCTGGAGTGTAAAAAATACCCTTTTCAAAAATCCTGGGAAACTGTCATTGAGCAGGTGCCTCCCCTTGGGAAATGGCCTGACAGTCTCCATTAACTAGAAAGCTGGAGTAAAAGGAAACAGCTTCTGAGACAGCACTTGAGGACTCCCAGAAATAACTAGCCAACATTTTCAAACATTGCACACTACGAAGGCAGAGCGGTATCTTGCCATTAAGAGGGAGCCTGTGAAATTGGGACATTAATATTAATGAATCCTTATCTGAACCCACAGGCTGGCGAGACCTGCAGACATTCTGGGTAACTTGGTATAATAAAGATGTATTCCTATGACACTTTGTCTTGGGAAATCCCTACATACAAAATTGAATGAACACACTATTTGGAGGGTGCTTTTGAATATCTAGGTTTCTTTATGATTCCTAACTCTAATCCCGTATGGAGATTGCTAATCTCCAGACTGTCTTCATTTTATCTAGGCTGTAGCTCTATTAACCTTCTCTTTCCTAAACAAAGACACACAGACCACTCTGAAAAATTTTCAATTCAGGAACCCACGAAACATTTCCACAACTCCTAAGTTACATGGATTGTGAAACATAGGAATGTAAGACCCCTTCACAAATGAATTGTGTACTGCTGGGGTTTTTTCCTCCTTATCCACTACAGCCCCAGGCCAAGTGAAGAAAAAACCTGAGACTCTCCCAATCTCTATCACACACAGATTGATTTTGCCAAAGTATTGTAACTTTACCTCCAGATGAATTACTAATCAAGATGTCACGAGGATATGATCATAAAAGTATGTTTGTAAAGTAGGAGCTAAAAAAGTTGCGTGCCTTTGATTTTCACCTCTTTTGGGTTACCAGTACCCTTTTAGTCTTTATAAAGATACATCAAAGTTTCCCTGTCATGCTAACATGGGGATAATACATACAACAAAGACTGGTTATCATAATTGGCAGCATGGACAGCACTCTTCAGTGGATTCAGTTCATTTAATTAATATTTATCAAGAGCCCAGACGGAGGCTGGCAGTCTGTGAAGTGCCAGCCACTCCCACCCTTACTGCCTTTTTGCCATCTGCTGCACAGGAGAATGGTAGGCAACCAGCCACCTCAGGATGAGAAAATGTGTTCATAGGTCATCTCTCTTCTGCTTCCTATTCCTTGGTTTTCTCTAATTTCTCACATGTCTTGAGCTTATGTAGGAATTATACTCAAATGTGTAATATTCAAAGTTCTAAATACATTCATGTACAGGATAGTTTAGTTTTAGGGTTTTCTTTCTTTTCTCTGGAGCCTAGTGAATCCTCGATTTACTATATATGGGTTTGCATGTTTCTCATGATTTATGGAAACAACTATGAAATGGTATTCTTACAAAATCATGACAGCCAGGAAATGTATTATCCAGAGCAAAAGGGCAAAAATAGTATAGTTCTTCACCTGACATTTTACTGAGACACCAAAATCAAAATCTTTTTGTCTTTTCAAGCTGTATGACACAGCAGTCACAAAGTTTTGTTGTAAATCACTGATCAGGGTTGGTTCCCCTTCCATCCTTCTCTCAGTACTCCATGGGTTTCCCCAGTACAGAAAATAGGATACATGCAGCTTACAGAACCCAAGCATTGAGAAACCCACTTCCTCAAATGAACATCATAGGTTGACTACCTAAATAATGTCAGTACCTAAATAATGGCTTTCCACCTCTGGTTTTCTCTCACTTGTCATACTTTACCTACTGAATTGTGCTTTAAAGCCTGTGTTCCAACCCTGTAATCCTTAGTTGGAGCTGTCTTTGCTACAGCAGGGTCCTTTCCCACCATTCCTAATGTTCACCCACAGTTCTGCTACACCCTTGAGGACTCTTTTGTCAAAGGACTGGTTCTGCTTCTGCCAGTATTACTCCTTCCCATTGCCAGACACACTGTTCTGTTGCTTCATCGGGTGCTCTTGAGTACTGTCCCATTTTGGCCATCCTGTTCCTTGTTGCCATTACTTTTCCAAGGCATGTTCCTATTTTTTTCTGATAAATTGTGCTTGATTGTTCTTTTCCCCCTTTTTCATGGAAGAAGGTCAGAATAAATTGAGTACTTATTAACACAGTCACCATGGGATGTATCTAATTCTCTATGCTCCAAAGAGGAAGGGGTTTCTAAGGTCAAGTTGATGAAAGATTGAATGTAATACAATTTCCCATTTTCACTCAGACTTTCACCCTTAACCTCTCTTAGGACTATAGTTGACTTAATCATGGCACTGAGAAGGTGAGGAACAGCCTTGCTCAGGCTTCTTGGAACTTTGCATGTAAATGGTTTGATATTACCCCATTTTTCCCCTGGCCTTTTTCTCAGGAGTCTGACTTTCTAGTTACACGAAATAGAAGCTTTCACTAAAACTTGATTTTCATATTTTAATTCATTGGTTAAATGGTGAATAACATTTATTTCACTGTTGTAGCCAATACAGTGTTAATCCCTGGTAATAAATCCTCACAGTGAATTAATGTGGGAGAAGAGGGGTTAATTGTTTATTCATTGGTACTTACAGTAGAAAAAAATATTTAAAGGTAAAATTAAAGTTGTCATTAAACTTTTATAAATATTTTTACAGAAACAAGAGAATTGTGATGATTATCATATAAGCTGACGATTAATTTAAATGGCTAAATGATGATAGGATATTTATATAGATCTTATTCAATCCAAAAGTACAAAAATCAATTTATATATTTTGAGATTAGAATAAAATAACTATCTCTACAAAATTTTTCACAACTATTATAAACATACAAACTATTAAAAGATGTGCTAAAAATGGCAAGTTATTAAATAAGAATTTGTTCTTCATCATTTTTTCAATCTAATTGACTATGTCTCATAAAATGACATTTGTACATACCGGGAAAAAATGATTCTGTAAAATCAGTATGAATAAAGAGGATTTTTAAGCATCATATGGCTAATTAGAATAGATGAGTGTTTCTCATCAAGGGTGAATTTTGCCCATCAGGGGATATCTGGAAATTTGGAGACATATTTTGTTGTCACACCAGAGAGGAACTTTGGACTTTTAGCATCTGAGGTCAGGAGTACTGCTAATGATACTAAAATGCACAGGACCAAGTTTGAAAAACCCTGTAGTAGATGAATTTTAGATTGCATGTAAGACTGATAAAAACAAATTCTTTCATAAATGACCAGTTGAGGTAACATATTAAGTGGTTTAATTAATCACCAAACACATACTATCTGTGTTAGACCAGTTCATTTGGAATCAATAGTACAAATGGTCTTTAATACAGGTGCCTCATCTTAAGAACAATGTTACGAATATGAAATAATACAGTTTTCTCTTGGTGGCAATAAAAAAGGTCATATAGTGAGTTTTTTATACTTTACTTCTTTTGAATCATTTCATTCTTTTCCTTGTTGAGAAAAACAAATGTTAAATAATAAAATAATCTGAAAAAATTTGGTCCTGAAGAAAGAGACAATAACAACATTGTACATAAAAAGTAACAAAAATAAAAATTTTAATAATTATTCTTCCAGCATTTCCAAGGAATTTGGAGGATATATATTCACACACATAAACACAAACACAGAGACCTATCACACAAGCATATTTGATCACATACACAAACAACTACGATTTTCCTGAGTTTTTCCTCTTTATTTTAAGCTGAATTTAGTATAGATTTCAGAAGTTAAATTGCAAAATTAAAAATATTTATTAATAGAAATATTTGTTTTGCTTGGTGCAGGTTTAGTTATGATTCTCAAAAATTAAACAAACAGGGGCACTTGGTTGGCTACAGCATTTAAGCATCGGACTCTTGATTTCAACTCAGGCCCTGCTCTCAGGATCATGTGACGGAGCCCGCATCAGGCTCTGTGCTCAGCATGGAGTCTGCTTGAGTTTCTCTCCCTCTGCCCCTCCCCCAAGTTGGGCGTGTTCTGTCTTTCAGTCTCTCAAGTAAATAAATAACATCTTTAAAAAATTAAACATACAAAAACAAATAAAAATGTGTGTAACATGAGTTAGGTGTACAAAAGAAATTGGAAGCAGAAAATAGAGAAACACTAGTTAATGTTCTTTCACTTCTTAGTTGGTCATGAGTTACACACACAAACCTAAAATATATGTTTCTTTTTACTACTTTTATGAATAATCCCAAATGTTGGGTTGATCTTAAATTCTTATGCTCAACTGCGCTTCCCTGTGGACTGCTCAATGGAACTACTTAAAGTACAGGTGGTTCAAGAACCAAGGTTCCAAAACTTGAAAGTGTGAATGAAGGCCCTTATGTTGCCTTAAATATACTAAAGCATAAGTTTAACAGAAATACTTCAGATATCTTAGGTATCTGAGACTTATAGAATAACGAGTGTTTCCTTTGCTTTAAGAAGTTATAGCTAAAGTTATGAAAATTATGATACATTAACTATTGAAACAATAAAAAT
Organism: Meles meles; assembly: GCF_922984935.1. Taxonomy (NCBI): domain Eukaryota; kingdom Metazoa; phylum Chordata; class Mammalia; order Carnivora; family Mustelidae; genus Meles; species Meles meles. The sequence goes on from NC_060075.1 coordinate 83,349,762, forward strand.
GAACTATTCATAAATAACATCAATTTAGCTCTATAAATCTTAATCTGAATGCAATTTTTATGCATGTGCAAATTGTATAAAATCACTACATAGATTAGGGTTTTCGGTTTTTTTTAGGAAAAAAAGATATTTGCTCATAAGACCAGATAGTAATTGAACATGGCCATTATCTTTTTTAGCAGTTTATTTTTCTCTACAGAGGCTATCTAGTCTCATAATTTATGTAATTTTAAAATCTCATACATTTCGCAGTATTGCATTTTCAAGGGATCTTCAGCAATAACCACATATTTTGGTAGAGTAATTCAAATACAATAATAAAAATCTAATAAAATAGTGTTCACTCATTTCCTAAGCCATTTAAGAACCTAAAAATCAGATTCTTATGAGATAAAATAAACAGGATATTTCTGTTTCTGTTTTTGTTTATTGATGCTTATACAACCATTAATAATAACTCAAAACAGATGTTTTTCTATATTTTATTGATTATTTAGCAATTTTTACTTTTTCTCTCACTGAACAATTATATTTGTATTTGTTGGGTTTTACATTTGTATGGGCTCATAAACCCCTGAAGAATCAGTTCATAAAAACAAGGCAAAGCCACAATCTATACCTCACCCAGTGAAGGAATTTTTAATATCATGGCTTTAAAGTGCTTATTAATGCTTGACTTTGTCATCACTTCTTATTGTTGATATATAAAATTTGATGTTATTATTCTTAAGGAGCCATACAGAATAATGAATAAACATTGATATCTCAATAACCTCTAGAAAATGTAGCTACTGTGTTCATTCTTTTATTTTTTTTTTTCTTTCCTCATCCTCAAAAACATGCGTAGGGCAAACCTTAGTGAATCTTAGAACATCCAATGTGGTAACTTAGAATGAGCTAGCAATTATGGCAATTGAAATATAGCTGAAAGAAAATAGCATTTAAATAGTTATATGTGTGTGCAGGAAAAAAACAAACAAACTGCAATTGCCCTGGCCTCCTTATTCACAGACAACTAGAAAAATTGGACCCATATAGGGACAAAAGAAGAAAGATACCTCAGGAAATATTGCAAAGAATCCATTTCCAAATTATGCCAGCAGTAAAACAAATGGATTCATTGTTTCCTACTACTTGCCTGGGATAAGAGTAAAGTTTATGTAATGGATAATAGCTGTTTCCAAAGTTAACTAGAGAGAAGGGAATCATGCATTTGTCTCATTTCCCCCCTTCCTGCAACTAGTCTGGTTCCTTAAGTTAAACTCTAAAATTAAAAAAGAGATTCTTAAAAAAAAATTTTTATAAAGATTTTTTATTTATTTATTTGACAGACAGAGATCACAAGTAGGCAGAGAGAGAGGAAGGGAATCAGGCTCCCCGCTGAGCAGAGAGCCGGATGAGATGGGGATCACAACCTAAGCCGAAGGCAGAGGCTTAACGCACTGAGCCACCCAGGCACCCAATTTTTAAAAATTCTTTAAAAAAAAAGAGAGAAATGTGTACTTGATTTCCAAGAAACTGCATTCTAATTGCCTTTTTAGCTCTTTATGACAAGATCAAAGCAATTTATTTTATATTATATATATGTATATCTATCTATCTATATATGCGATTTCAGAAGTCCCTTCAAAAAAACTGATGGAATATTTGATAATAAATGGAAATGGGATGGTAACAGTGTTGTTGTGTATTTGTGGGTATTTTCTTTCAGTTACTTTTCTATATATTTTTCAATATATTTAGTGATAATATATGTGTACTTATTATCATTTCTTACTTAGAATTCAAATAGATTATTTTAATATTCTTATATAGGCATTAAATCATTTTTAATAGCTGCATAATATTTTATTTGATAAGTGTTTAATATTAAAAACATGATATTATTAGACAGTTGGATCATCACTTATATTTTGCTATTAGAAACTCTACTGCAGTAAACATTTTATGCCGTACAGCTTTCCCCCAGTCTTGTATTTTAAGGTATTCTGCCATGGATTATTTTCTGAGAAAAAGCCTTTGGTATCAAAGGGCATGTACATATTTGGTACTATTGACATTATAATGACTGAATTTCTTTTCTGAAGATTCTACCAATCTTCAGATGCCCATTTTAATGCATCCTCAATGGGAAAAGTGTCATAAACAGGAAAAAAAATGACTTGAATTCACTGAACACAAAATTCAGAATGTAATATTCACATGACATGCTTTTGAAAGAATGCCTGATTTTCCAAGTAATTAAGTTTTTACAACAATAGCAATAGTTAAAAAAATTTAAATATAGAATTCCCCAATTTTTCTTTAGTGGTGAATATCAGTCTTGACATATATTTAGAATTTGGACCTGGAATCAGAAGGTTTAGCACTAAGATTCTTGAAAGAGTGATTATAAGTTGACTTGTGATGGGCATTTTAGTAGTACATATAGATGTGAAAAAACTTCTTTGGGATTTTAATGTTGCAATTAAAGAAGCACCTGTGTTCCTGCAAGGCCAAACCCTTCACTTCCGTCCAACCCAGCTCCCATCTCATCTCACTCTGGGAAGTTGTACTGCAATTATCCCACTTTTTCTTACTTCGTAAATTTCTGTTTCGTGGTGGGATCATCAGTACACAAATCACCTTAAAATTATCCCTTTAGAAATGAAGTATTGACTTTGACACAAATTACCGTACATTTCCAAAGGGTTACCTATTCTCATTTTAGTACCTTACTTTATGACCTTCCATTTTCTTCTTTGCTTAATCTGATCATGCTTTTGTTCCCATACTTCACCATTATGACTCAGATCAAGGCTGTTAAAGATCTCCATATTGAGAGAAATGGTAATTTCTCTTTTCTCATCTTTTTCAAACTTTCATTGGAATTGACAAGTTAAAAACAAAAACCAAAAAAAGCACTATTCTAATAATTCTGAAATCCCTACCTCTCACTACCAAGCTCTTTTCTTGTGTCTTTTTCTACCCCCGCATAGCAGATAGTGATCTTTTAAATATGTAAGTAAGACAATATTGCTCATTTGCTTTAAAAAAAAAAATCCCAATGGTTTGATTTTGAAATTAGAATGAAATCCTAAATCCAAGATGCTGGTCTGCAGCAAAATCTCCTAATCCCTCCGGCCAATTCACCCTCCCCTTGAATAAGAGTCTGGCTTCTTTCTGTCCTCTATCATGCCACCTATGGCAGAAGCCATTGCAACTACACTGCCTAATGTTCACCCAACCACACACGCAAAATGTCTGGTACCACCAGCAGGTGCCTACAAAAGTCAGGGAAGATGAGGGAGGTAAAAACCTCACTGACAAACTTAGACCACTGAGAAACAGAAGATGGAAGGAGCTGAGAGATAGTTTTACTTCTTCCATCTTCCCTAATGGACTATTATGAAGTTCTATACGGACCCTACAGCAAAGTACTCCCTGACTGAACAATTTCTAATTAGCCTAATAAGGCTCTCCTTGTATTTTCATTTACTCCCCTGCCTCATTTCCTTCCCCTCCTCACATTTCCCTCCCTGAGAGTACACTCCTTCTGATACAGCTTACCTCAGTCTCTGTTTTCCAGGGAAACCAGGCTATACCATGTGTGAAGTCAACACGATGAATCACAGCTGACTTACACTTTTTCATTCTCTGCCAGTATGCCTGATCCATTATATTCTAGCCACACTGCCTAATTTCTGTTCTGGAATTGTTTCTTCTTCCTCTACCACTCTTCTTCTATATCTTTATCTGGCTGCCTCCTCTTCATTATTTATATCTCATTTCAAATATGAGCTCCTCAAAGAGACTTTGCGCACCCACCCTGCCTAAAGAAGCACCCTCCTTCCATTCTGGCACTTCTTATATACTGTTTTATTTTTTTCATTGCCCTTGATAGATTTTAAGAAGGGGGTATCAAAATTTCCTTCTGCCAATAATAGGACATACTACCCACAGTCCCACCAAATGGTTTATGTCTCTAGTCAAGTTTTATCATCATTCCTTCCCTTGCCTGAAATAGTCTTAGTACCCTTTTCTTCTCTCTATGCTGCATGGACCCAGCCATAGAATATTTTATTTTCTTTTATTCTCAAGTTGCATTTATACAAGGTTTTTTAAAAAAAGATTTTATTTATTTGTATGACACAGAGAGAGAGCCCAAGTAAGCAGAGCAGCAGGCAGAGGGAGAAGCAGCCTCTCCAGAGAGCAGGGAACCCTATGCGGGGCTCAATCCCAGAACCCTGGGATCATGACCTGAGCCAAAGGCAGCAACTTAGCCAACTGAGCCACCCATGTGCCCCAATACAAGGCATTTTAATAGAATTTTATGAAAAATCAAGAGTAGAGGTTGAAGAGGATGGTAAAGTGGAGGGTTACTTTCAAGTGTACAAAGGATAGCACAGCACAACTATCTACCACACTTACATTAAAAATTGGATATGTGTATCCCAAGTATTTGGGCTACACCCACAACTGTGACTATCTCACTTTGTTTCTTAGGCCTCACATCCCTACTGATCTTGCTGGACCTTCTCCTTACCTGTATTTCTCACCAATTCAACTGCTTCCAGTCCCCAGAAAATGTCATTCTCTTATGAACAGCCTTGGGAAATCTTGAATCATTCTAACTTTATTATGGAGAGATATTTAGTAGATTTATTTGTCTATCTTTGCCTAACTGAACAGGACTCATAGAAGTACTACTCAGGAAAAGATGGATCCTTCCCTGAATAATTCTGTCAACTAGTTCTCAAATGGACTATTTCTCACAGCTACACCCACAAGCATCTTTTTTGTTATTGATGTTTATGAGATAAAAATTGGCTCATATAAATGATGAAGAAAGAATGTCCCTGTAGAATAAGCACTATTTTCCAAAAGAAAAGACTGTTTACAGAATTCAGAGTCAATCTGCTTTCTCAAGTCACATCACCACGAAAGCATAAGCTATCCAAAAAAGCTAATGTTTATAACTGATCCAAAGATGCATTTATCCCATCCTCTACCTCTGCCTCCCTTCCCCTAGATGGTGGTTAGACATGAAAGAGCCTTTTTCAGTGCTTTTTGGGTTGAAATTGTCCTGGCATTTTTTTGATCCTTGCCGTGGTTAAAAATTCAGCTCACTTGTTTATTTTTTTCCTATTTATCATGCTTGTATGTGTAACAAGTTCCAGACCTTGGATCTGGCAGAAGTTTCTAAAACAACATTCAGGAGTGATATTACTATGAGACACTCTTAGATGTAGACTCTGTGGAATGTGTGGTTTGTCTTTTAATCTAGGTGTGTACTCTGAGTAATTCTGCACCATTATGAATCCCTTAGGGGAAGTAGTTATAGAACTTAAAGTTGGAAAAATGTATGTGTGTAGGTATGTATTTATGTAAGTTTAAATAAATGTGTATCCATTGGTCTTAATGATATATTACTATACAAACATAATTCTTGTCTTAATGCTGAATAAACACTATAGGAAAAAATGAAGGGGAATAAGACACTGTTCCTTTGAGGACAAGATAATTCCAAGGGAAACTGGGAAATGTTCATACAAATCCTCAACATTTTTTTTATCTATTTTTTAATTTCCTGTTAGTGTGTTAGGTTTCAATTTAATAAACCTGATAATTAAATTCACTTCTAACCAACTTTACTGAATTTTTGTGTTCAGTCTCATTTGGACAATTGGACAAGTCTTATTTGTTCTCCATAACAAAACACTTACACTTAATATTGGTATGACCTGATTTTTTTTTTTTTTTTTTTTTGTAAAATAGCATATTTGAAGAGAACCAAGTTGAGTTATTTACTTTGTAACGCAGTGAAGTGATTTGAAATGAGAACAAGTAGAGTCTGGTCACCTGGGTATAATCTTGTTTCTTCCCGGATCTAGCTGTTTCAACCTGAAAAAATTCACATAAACTGTCTGGTCCATTTTAAATTAAATATAAATTAGAGGAGTTAGATGAAATGATTTCTCTGTCTGTATGGTGTTGGGAAAACTGGACAGCAATAGGCAGAAGAACGAAACTGGACCACTTTCTTAAACCGTACATAAAAATAAATTCAAAATGGATGAAAGACCTAAATGTAAGACAGGAAACCATCAAAATCCTACAGTAGAACACAGACAGCAACCTCTTTGACCTTCGCTGTAGCAATTTCTTACTAGACATATTGTAGGAGGCAAGGGGAACAAAAGCAAAAATGAATTATTGGGATTTCATCAAGAGAAAATGCTTCTGCACAGCAAAGAAAACAATCAACAAATTCATGTCTATCAATGATCACTCTGAATGTAAATGGACTAAATGCTCCAATCAAAATCTGACATAGGTATCAATCTGACATAGGGTATCAGAATGGATTAAAAAAAAAAAATAAAAGACCCATCTATATACTGCCTATAAGAGACTCATTTTAGACCTAAAGCCTTCTCCAGATTGAAAGTGGGCAGAGACCAATCTGTCATGCTAATGGATATCAAAAGAAAGCCAGAGTAGCCATACTTATATAAGACCAAAGTAGATTTTAAACCAGAGATTGTAACTGAGTGCTAATGTATTACCTGTAAGGTCGATGTTTCTGGTGATCTCTTGTCCTTTCTAGTCTTTGTTGCTTTTGGTTTTTCTTTCCCACTCAGAGAGTCCCCTTTAATATTTTTTGAGGGCTGATTTAGTGGTCGTGGATTCCTTTAGTGTTTTTCTGTCTGGGAAACTCTTTATCTCTCCTATTCTGATTGACAGCCTTGCTGGATAAAGTATTCTTGGCTGCATATTTTTCCCATTCAGCACATTCAATATATCATGCCACTTTTTTCTGGCGTATCAGCTTTCTTTGGAGAGATCTGCTGCTAACCTGATTTGTCTTCTTTTATAGGGTAGGGATTTATTTTCTCTTGCTGCTTTCAGGATTCTTTCCTTATGTCTATATTTTGCAGATTTTACTATGATATGTCTCGGTGTTGGCTGGCTTTTGATTTTGATAGGAGTTCTCTGTGCCTCCTGGATTTGGATGTATGTTTTTTCCCCCAGCTAATGGAAGTTTTCAGCTATAATTTGCTCAAATAAATCTTCTGCCTCCTCCCCCCCACCCCCCCACTATCTTCTTCTGGGATTCCCAGGATGTGTTATTATGGTTTTTGGAGTCACTGCATTCCCTAAATCTGCATTTGTTAGCCAGTATTCTTCTTTCCCTGCGCTTTTCAGCCTCATTATTTTCCATGTTTTTATCAGCTATATCACTTATTTGTTCCTCTACTTCTTCCATCCTTGTGGTCACTATATCCAGTTGGTTTTGCATCTCAGTTATAGAGTTTATTATTTTGGCCTAATTGTTAGGTCTTTTATCTCTGCAGTGAGAATCTCTCCAGTTTCTTCTGTGCTTTTCTCAAGGAAGCCCTCACAGAAGGCCAAACAATTTCTTCTCTTGTGTCCTAGGCTTCCTTCAGATCCCTGCCTTCACCCTGTCTGTGTCCTTGCCATCTGCCTGCCCAGCAGTGGTACAGTGCTCCTGTGTTTTATCTCAGGTATGTAGCTGGGTTTCAAAACTCCAAATTTTAGGGACCCACAAGGTGCAGACCCATGCTGATATTCTGGGGGAATATTCACCACACTGTCACTGATACCAATTTGTCCCAGAAAAGGAGTTGCATGACTGTGTAAGGGCTTGGAATTTATGGTAAAGCACAGCAAAAAGCTAGCATCCAGGTCAGCTGCCCTCAGTGAGCATCTCTGCTCATATGATAACAAATGGAGCAGCTCAGCTCAATGGCACCTGCTGGCTCTTTTGTCTCATGAAAGGAAGTGCCATAACTCCCAAATATACTCCAAGAAGGGGAACTGTCCTCCCAGCATGGCCTAGGGGATTCTCAGAGCACTCTGTCCACTCCCATGCCTTTTCCCTCCTTCTCTGCAGAAGCATAACTATGCCCACCAGGCTCAACCCTAGTGATAGTGTGGACTTCTAAAACTTCAGACTTTCCATTCTGCTGCTTGTAAACCTTGTGGTAATCAGCCCCCTTGTTGACTCAGTCAGTGGTTTTGGGTTAGTGTTTTTCTTGTACAATCCCCTATCTGCTGCTTTATCTCTCTCCCTCTCTCTTTCTCCTCTCTCTTTCTTCTCTCTGTGATCACCCATCTGCAATACCTGTAGTTCTTTTCTTCCCCTAATCACATCACAGCACCTCCTATCTTCTGCAAGTGGCCTCTTTTCTCCCTCCAGTTGTGCTCTTTGTTCTCTCAGTCCTCAGAATGATTTCCTGGGTTTTCAGAATGATTTGATAATTATCTAGCTGTGTTCAAGGGATGAAGCAAACATAGGGTACTCCTACTACTCCACCATCTTAACTCCCCTATATAGTATTTACTGCTCTCTTATGTAATGTTGCTTAAAATAATTATATAATAATAGTTATTGTATTTATTCTATAGTGACTTTATTTTAATTGTTCCTTTCGTTGTATTCTCAACTTCAGGAGATTCAAAATACTTTGATTATCCCTATTACTATAAATCTGGAGTAAGAGGTCTCTATTTAACAATTTCAGTCAAAAATTTTGATGGTCAAAAACTTAAATATAAATTACACACCTTAGTAAAACGTTGAAATAAAAAGTTACTTTTTTCTACCTGGGAGTACTACTCATTTCAGTGTCATAGATGTGTGAATAAAGAAGCCTGCATAAAAGAAAAGGATGAAGTACTAAAAATTTTACCATAAACCTTATCATTAGTCATTGACTAAAATTAAAATTCAAAGTCTGGTATAGCACATGTCATTATATTACTTAAAATCTGTTGAATACAGGGCCTGCTTTAGTGATTTCCCAAATTACTCTTAGCAGATTTTATTTTCTAAACAAAATCTTACAAGGAGCAACAATGATGAATAAAATAAGACATGAAAAAAAGAGAGAGAGAGAGAGACTGGTTTTCTGAAACAGCGATAGGAAGATGAGACTTCTCCAGCCTAAGTTCTCTGTCATTGTTTGCAGCTGTTTATGACCCTACCAGGGACCCCTGTGTCTCCAAAGAATGCAGTTCCAAAACTTGTCATTTTTAGTAATGTCTAATGGCTTAAATGAAACTAAGTCTCCTGCAAATAACAATTAAATATGGATAAATTGTATTTTTAAAAAATTATTGAAAGAATTGTAAACTGACACAAACCAGGCAGAAACTTGAGGGAAATTGATGCTTGAAAAAAAGAATTTCACTGGGTGAGTTCTATGCTAATATGTTGTCATTGTTGTTGTGTTTTTCTTCAGACTTAGCCAATCCACAATGTTCAGGAAAACTTTAGCGATCAAACAGAAACCTGTGGTGTTATTGTTTTGAGGCATAGTATAAGATGCACAGACTTTAGTGTTACCAGATAGTTGAAAATTGAGATTAATTCAGGAAGGTAGGGAACCATAAACATAGAAATCTGTAAATTTTCATATTACTCCCTCATATCCTTGGCTGAACTTTTAACTGCATGAACAAGAAAGACTATAAGAAATCATGCAAGGAACAAAAGCTATAAAGAAGAAAACGTTAAGTGGGACTAAGAGTGCTGCTCACTATAGGGGAGTTAGAATTTAAAATTTGAAATGTAGCCTTTGAAGTCTTTCTGTCTGTAGATTGTTTCTATATTTCTGTTCAATGATATTCTTAGGATTTTTTCTCTTTTATAGGACCCCCCCTTAATATTTCCTGCAGTGTCGGCTTGGTGGTTGCATAGTCTTTTAAGCTTTGCCGGTCTTGGAAACTCTTTATCTCTCCATCCATTTTAAATGTCAGTCTTGCTGGATAGAGTATTCTTGGTTGCATGTTCTTCTCATTTAGTACTCTGAATATATTTTGCCAGCTCTTCCTGGCTTGCCAGGTCTCTGTGGAAAGGTCTGACGTTATTCTAATGGGCTTTCCTCTGTATGTAAGGAGCTTCTTTGTCCTAGCTGCTTTTAAGAGGGTCTCTCTTGAAACATAATTCCTCATTCTAACTATAAGGTGTCGTGAGGACTTTCGAGAATCTAAAATCTTGGGAGGAAATCTCTCTGCCTCTAGTACATGAACATTGTTTCCATTTGTGAGATTGGGAAAATTTTCATAGACAACTTCTTCCACTATATCTTCTAGACTTCTTTCTTTTTCCTCCCCTTCAGGGATTCCAATAATTCTGACGTTGGAACGTTTCATGGCATCGTTTATTTCCCTGATTCTGTTTTCGTGGCTTCTGAGCTGTTTGTTCCAGGCTTCCTCCTGATCCTTTCTCTCTATCTGTTTGTCCTCCAGATCACTAATTCTATCTTCTGTCTCAGTTACCCTAGCTTTTAGAGAATTTAGATTAGATTGGAACTCATTGAAATGTACTAGGTTAGAGGAGATTCTGCTAAAACTTAAGAGGGCATACACCATCTCATAATTCTATGTCTTAGAACTAAGAATTTTCCTAAGACCAAGGGCTAAACTTAAACTGATCCTTACTAATAAAATCTAAAACCAAGGCATCAGTCAGTAATTTAATTCCATGCCAGAAGATTAATTACCACTTTTCAGAGGAATATAGCAGTATCCAAAGTCTGTACAATGTATCACCCACAATGTTCAGTGTACAGTAAAAAAGATTAATAAATGTGCAAAAAAACCCAGAAAAACAGGTGGTCCACAATTAAGATAGAAGACAATCAATAGATCCAGACCATGAGATCACCCTGATATTAGAATTAGCAGACTTGAGCTTTAAAACAGCTGATATGTTCAATAACTAGCTTAAAGAAAATAATTATTATAAGTGAACCAGAGAGGACTTTCAGAGGATAAGTTGAAACTGTTCTAAAAAGACTCAAATTGGAAATTCTAGAACGAAAAATTACAGTATCTGAAATCTAAGTGTGATCTAAATCCATTGTGTAGTCTTAGTATTGGAAAGAACAGAAGGAAAGGGCAATAAACGAGGAGAAAATCAGTAGCAACTGTCTAATATGAAGAAGTGGGGGAAAGTTTGAAAATGAAATGAGCAGAGAGACTATGATCTGTGAGACAATATAATTTTTTTCAAATATTTTTCTTTCTCCATCTGTTAACATTCTCTTTCTTGAACTTCAAGTACAAGTACATTAGACAAATTGATATGTTTGTTAGACCAGATTAAGAAGTGAGATCTAATATCCAAAAAGAAACAAAAAAAAGACTCTACTACATTTTGTCTGCAAAAGATGTACTTGAGATACAAAGAACAGAGAGAATGAATGTAAAATGATAGAAGGATTCATTCTTTACAAAGATAAAGCAAAATTTGACAAAGCTAAAAGTAGCAATTGACTAATCCAAAATCATATTTAGAGATTTTAGCATCCATCTATAAGTAAATGTTTGTTCAATAACTATCTACCTAAAATATTTTAATAGTACTATCAATCTCTTTGACCATAACCCTATGTTGTAGAATAAACATTCTTTTAGCTGCACCATAAAATGTTTCAATAATTTTGGAAAGATTTAAGTCTCAAAATATTTTCTTCTACCACAGTAAAATTTAATTATTCACAATAGGATAAATACAAAATTACTTAAGTGATTTTTAAAATCATAAATCTTTTAATACAAATATGAAAGAACAGTTTTCAATTTAATTTATTTGAAGAATGGTATTAATGACTTAAAAACTGGATATAGGGTGCCTGGGTGGCTCAGTCAGTTAAGTGGCTGCCTTCAGCTCAGGTCATGACCCTAGGGCCTGGGATCAAGTTCTGCATCAGGCTCCCTGCTTCGCCCTCTCCCTTTGCCTGCCGCTCTGCCTACTTGTGCTATCTCTCTGTCAAATAAATAAATAAAATCTTTTTTAAAAAAATTAAAATTAAAACTGGATATATACATATATATGTGTGTGTATATATATACACACACATATATATTCAGGATTTATACTATATCAGGAAAATAAAATGCAGAATTTCCTTAAATGGGTACTTTGTCACTCTGCTTTTTAAATAATTTGAGTGAAATATTTTCTTTAGATAATTGGTTATTTGAAAATTCAAAATATAGTAAATAGTTTTGAGTTCCCATTCAACCACCTAATTGCATGGATTGAGCTGCTGAACCAAAAGTTATACATTTAGTTTACTTTTGCTATTTTATATGGTAAGATACTCAACGTTGGGGACCATTCTCTTCTGATCCTTAGGAGTCAGTTTTGTGGCTTAAAGATGTTCAATAAATACTTGTTGAATTGATATTTTTGGTTCAGTAAATGATAAATATTTATCAAAAGAAAATGAAAGAGTAAACAGGAAGAAATTTAGAACTAGTATAGTAAAAGGTATGAAGATATAAGATATAAAGTCCTATTTTAAGTCCCACTCTGCAGCATTTTGGATGGTATAAGAAAACAGTTTATGATAAAAATGATAATATTTGTTTTGTTTATATCTTAGGATTCCAATTTATAATATGAAGTTGCTTTTGGATAGTATCTATGAAACTATATTTTTTAGCATTCACATCTCGTTTTTCTTTGTTCATTGAGACTCAAAGAATAATCCTTTGTCTTTCCTGAATTGGATTAGAATTGAAGACCTTAGGACAAATGGCTACACAAAAAAGTAATTCTCTTTACTTCATAAATAGAAAAATGAAAGAATTATAACATAAGCCCTTAGGATTTAAAAATTCTTCAACACACTCTCTTATTCTTTATTCTTCCTTTACCTCTTCACCACCAAATAGCTGGCTCAAATGTACTTAGTCACTACGTAACCCAATGCCGTTTCTCTTAAATTATACATCAGGAAAATTCTATTTAAAGCCTTTGTCTTTTATCACTTTATCTTCACATCAACAACTCTTTTGTGTTTTTATCCATCTGCATCCCACTGTGATATGGTTGGGGGGTGCAGAGTTATCAGTATGGAAACAGAAGCAGAAAGAACAAAGCAATTTATCAAGATTATGTACATTATCAATGATAATGGAAATAAAGCCTAGATATCAATCCTTAGATTCACAATGTCTTCTTCTGAAAGCTGAAAATTGTACTTGAAACAAAAGGAGTCTTAGAGATGTCAAATAAATTGGTTAGTCTAATGAAACATTAGACTTAATTTGTCTTAATTTGGGGCTAGAAATATGTTTAGACCCAAGTAAATAAAGTCCATTCAAATTAGAATTACATAGCATGACTTCTAGTTAACTCAAATTATTTTGACTATCTCTGGACTTATCATTTTGTTATTTCATGGAAATAGCATTAAATGGGAAGACAGAAATCTAGGTTATAGCTAACTTTAGTTAACTTTAGTTGACTTTGGGGAAGTAATTTCAGTTTCCTGAGACTCAATTTCTTTATTTATAAAACAAAACTTTAAACCACTTTTAGGTAAAATTCTGAACCCTTAACTCTCTAGATAGCAGCTAAGTGATTTGAATTAGAAATATAGGCTTGTGTTTTCAGTCTATATTATTGAATGTTTGGTATGTAGACAGACAAGCAAAGCCCAAGTTCATTTTTGAGATTGTCATTTCTGTTATTGTTCTTTTGTGTTATTTTGATGTATTTGTACCTAAAACAAAACAAACTGTTGGTTTTCTGGATCCGTCTAAGAGAGAGACACCCAAATCATTATGAACAAGAAAATAAGGTGAAGCTACATCAGTGCTGATGATATCCATTAATTCAAGGGAATCTTTCAAAAATTTTAGTGGGAAATTTTACTTATATCCCTAAATTGGGATATAAGTATTCAGTATTCAGACGCTGAATATTGGTTCTTTTCTAATTAGGACCATCTTCATTCCTTATAATTTTATCTAGATTTTACAGGACAGCAAAGTGATTTGTAAAGGGCTGTGGAAATACAGAACAAATGATAGTTTTTAACCCACAAACCAAGGACCCAATGTGGGGTTGTACCACCTACCAAGTATGTCTAGTCTATTCTAATTATACATTCTGGAACTGGGTAATAACCACTAGGTGGATTCTATCATCCCCTTTTTGCCATAAGTGAGCCTAGTTCTGTAATGGCTTTTCTTTCTATCATCCCTGGCTTACAGCCATCAATGAACCCATCTTTTGGTAAAGGTTCATCATCTGTCCCCTCCACAGTGGGTTTTTTCTACTCCAGCATGGCCACTTCTCTGAGTCTAGCAGGTTTCACAACCTCAGCACTGTTGACATTTTGGGCAGATAATTGTGCAGGTTTGTGTAGAAGCTGCTGTGTGCATTGTAGGATGTTTAGCAGCATCCCTGACCTCTACCCAGTTGATACTACTAGCACCTCTACTAGCTATTAGTAGTACTATTGGTAGTATACTAATAGTATAGTTGGACTAATAGTAAGTAGTAGTGCTATTAGTAGCTATTAGTAGTATTCCATTGTAGCTAGTAGTATGTGCCCATATTACTAGCGCCAAAAATGTCTCCAGACATGGTCAATCCTGGGAAAGAAATAGTGGCAAACTTATCCTCAGTTAAGAACTACTGTGCTATGGCAATTCTGGAATTGCAAGCTGACATAGCATAGGCCATATCTTTAAGCTTACTTCTACAAATAATCCAGTCTCAAGTTTGCACTCTACTAACAAATGCTGGGGGGAATTGGGAGGTACTTAATCCTAAGGAAGCTGGAATGAATACAGAAGATTCTGATTTTAAGTTGGACTAGATTTATTGATATGCACATCCTTATGAGTTGTGATTCAGAGTGCTAACATAGAATTGAGACATTTGAATTGTTTGCCTACTTGATTGACTGAAAGCAGAATCCACTGGGGGACTATTCCAAATAAAGCTCAAATGCCAACTCATGAGGCTCAGAGCAAGAGAAGAATCTCCAAGGGATCCAGGGTGAAGTTTAAATAGCTTTATTTCTGGGTGCTTATGAATTAATATATTAAAATGGATTTAAACCATGTAAGGCATTTTGGGATCCTCCAGTGGTAAGATCTTTGTGCAGTGCTCCTGGTCATCAACTTCGTGTGAAACAAGAAGTGGTTTTAGATTAAGAGATATGTGAAATCATGGTCAGAGACAATAACCCACCTGGCTGATCAGGGACCTGGAAGGAGAAGAATAATTTCAGAGATAAATTCTGGAATAGAGATGTGTGAATGTACAAACAGAAGTGGGAATGAAGTATGAAGATCTGTGTATCATGCACTCATACTCACCAGAGAGTATCACTAGAGGAAAGGTACTAAACAACTCAGCAGACAAAATAACCTGTCCATGTGTAGTTAATCAAGCCTTTCCATTGACCACTCTAATGCAGGCAGATGGGCACCTGAGGGTAAAGTGGCCTTTGAGGTGGAGATGAAACTTGTGCATGGGCCCCAGAATACAATCTTCCAGAAACAGAGACTAATGTTGAATTCTGTATTTAGTACAATCCCTTAAGGATTATATGACAAGACAATGAGTGGCAAATTGACCACACTGGATCTCCTCTACCCTGATAGGGACAACCAGATACTCACTCTGAAAGGAAGAGATGAATACTCTGATATGTTTTTGTCTATCATCTACAAGATTTACTTGCATGAGGTCACATGAATATGACATCAGAGAAGGAAACACATTTTAGAGCAAAGAAGATTCCAGAGTCGGACCATGAATAAGGATTCTATCACCTACCATATCATCCAAAAGCTGCTGGACTGACAGAACAGACCAGCCTGTTAAAGTCATAGCTTAAGTGGTAGTTTGTAGATGACACATTATGTAAATGGGGCACTGCAATAAAGAAGTATACACTTTAAATTAAAAGCCTTTATGTGCCACTCTACTCCCAATAGGAAGAATAGATGAATTCAATAACAGTGAAATGATAGTAGCGGGAATAGCCCCACTTACTTCCAGCGACCCACTTGGGAATTTGTGCTATTTGTGCTTGTTCTGCCCATTGTAGATTTAGAAGTCCTGCTTTCCAAAGGGAGTGAGGGACATCTTCACCTTAGGACACAGCAAGAATTCCATTGAATTATATTAAAAATGATAATAATAACAATGTACATTCAAAACATATTTCTCAAGCACCTATTATTTGCCAAGCACTGCCTCAGTTTTGACACTTCCTGGACAACTATATCCAATGACAGATCAACGCAGGGGTGTAAAGGACCTACTATCTCAGTCCAGCTTGGGACAGACCCAAAGGAACATTCAACTCCATTTTGATTCACTGAATGAGATTTTTCAAAATAATGTGTTGAATTGACTTGAATGGAGACACTCAGATATCAAAATCAACAATTGAACATAGATGTATATTGTCTATACATATACTGCCTATACATATATTAGCTCTTAATCCACATTTCATTACCTGTTCTTCAAAAATAGATGAGCGCTTTGAAGATTTTACTTTTACCAGCTGGACTGATGTTAAGCTTTGTCAGTAAAAGTGGTTGGAAAGATATCTCAGGTAGGAGTTTTCCAGTATGCTGTCTTAGAAAACTTTTACAGTGCACAGTTTCTCTAGTACCTGGTTACTACAGTGAGGACAGCTTCACCAGCATCTGATTCTAACAGTGCAGGCAGCTTCCCAAGTGTCCACCTTCCACAGTAGGGGTTGTGTATTAACCATGCCTTTTATACTGGTGCTTTGACACACTGGGGCCACACTGACACTGGAGAGATTGCCCCTTCCAGGGTTAGTTAATTCCTATAGAAAGCAAACAATCAGTCTCCAAGAGCTTCTTTCATATGCACAGTGACCAATTCAGAGCACAAATCCCTAAGGATTTCCTCTATCAGGTTCTCACACTCTTGAGCCACTATCCACCTGCCCCAATCACCCCTGGGCCAGGTACTAGACCACTAGTGACAGCCCTTAAGTCCCAGATGCTATTGAAATTATTCAAACTAGCCAATCATAAGTCTGCTTACCTTAGCTTGCCTTTTCTTTCCTTTGGAAACAACTATAAAGTTCTTGCCACATTTTCTTCTCACTCCCTTTGCCTCTCAGCTGACACTGGTGTTCCCCCTCACCATGATATGTCCCCTCCTCTTGGATATGTGAGTATAAGAAACTATTTTCTTTCAATGGCCATCATCTCCTGATCCACCAGCCTCACCATACCTGAGTAATAATACCTACATTTTAAAATAAGTAGCTTCTCCAGCACTAGACTTCTGCAGGGCAGTAATCAGTAGTTCTCAGGGATCAGAAGCTTTCCTCAGCATACCCCATCCCATGGTGGTTTCACAGTACAGTGCCTCAGTGACACAGCTCCCCAAGAATAGCTTTCCCCAGATAATCACCGAAAGAGTGATTGTTGGCAAGTTCTAAAGGACAGATTTCCCTTTCAGGGAGCGGGGATTATTTTCTCTCCCACAAAGTCTGGATCTCAGGCCCAGCTGCTTGGGGAGACTCTTTTGTGGATACTTTATCTCAGCCCTAGGGTGCTGACTGTTCCATATATGGTCCATTTCTAAATTTGTTAGCATTCCCTTTAATTCTTACTAGCCAACCCCTTGTTACTCTAACCCCCTGTTATATTTAATAATTCTTTATATTAAATTCTTCCTGCTCAAATTCCTATGTGGTTTTATCTCCTGATTGGATTCAGAGTTATACATTGTTAAAATATATACAATTATGGAGAGATGACTGATTTTTCCTGTTAGCAAACCCAATAGGAATCATACATTTTTTTTTAGCATTGGTATTGGCATTAAGTATTCAGCAGATGCTTAAAAAACACGTCCCTTCCCTAATACTTAGCATACCGATTTGACTTATATTAGTTATTTAACCAGTTGTCATTACAAGAGTAATAATATTATGCTGTGTGAATGAAGAACCAAATCTTCATTTTTTACTTATATATAACTATTGCTATTTAATCTTATTAAAAATTATTCTGGACCAAGGAAAATGTCAAAATCTATAGGACCATATAGAAAATAGAACTTGGGAAAGAAACTCTGCTAAATCCTCCTAAACTACATGAGGATATGGGATATGTGATTGAAAGTCTTCATGCTCCTAGTATTGCAAGACAAGTGATACATTTTACTAAAGAAAAATCTAATTGTTCACATTACCTTTGATATACTTTCTGGTCATCCTTAGATGATGTGCTGTTTCCATTGATTAACTGAATTCGGCTTCCAACAATTCATTCTACAGATTAAGAGGTCATGCCATGTGCCAGGCACCCTGTGGAAGATAAATTTTGGTGGAGTCACACTGAAAAAGTGTGAAAAAGTCTTAAATTTTCCTCCCTCTCTTTTTTCTGGAAGATTCACTATTGTGAGTCTGTTTAGAATTAGTATTAATTCTATAAAGCACTTAGAAGATAAAGATCGGGGATCAAACATCATGAGTTTTATTAATTTCCCACCTTATTTCTGCTATTGACATTATGTTTCCCCATAGCTAATTAGCAATACAGTCCTTCACACAAAAAGGAAAATAAAGGAGTTTATGCAAGCCTGATATATCAGAATCTGGAAAAACAGGTGTTAGATGACCACAAGATTGTTTCTCCATGTGTGAAACACCAAACTGTTAAATCCTTTGTTCAACACAAGGTTTTTCCCCTCCTTACCATTATCCCTATAACTACAAGATTTCTTTGTCATAACTTAGAAGCATTCCACTTGGCCTTCATATATGATTAAAAAAAAAAAAATCTATGAAAGGAAAAACCTAACAGATGGTAATGGGCAAATAAGTAGGCCTTGAAAAATAAAATCCTTGAATTCTAATTCCAGATTTGCTTCTCACTTGCTACACTACAGAATTTCAATTCCCTAGATTGTGAAACAAGAAATAGTATAAGGTCATATTATAAGAACCTGAAAAGAACACCTTTAAAATATATTTTTTTATAATGTACAAGAACTTATACTTAACAGTTGAAATGCTTTTTTGATAATTCCAAACACATGTTGTCTTAGTCTGTTTGGGCTACTGTAACAGAATATCATAGACTGAATGGCTTATAAGCAACAGATACTCATTTCTAACAGTTCTGGAGTCTGGAAAGTCCAACATCAAGGCACCAGCACATTTGATGTCTAGTAAGAACCTGTTTCCTGGTTCACAGACATCTGTCTCCTCCCTGTGTTCTCACATGATAGAATGAGAATGGGAAAGGAAGCTCTCCCAGGTCTCTCTTTTTTTTTTTTTAATATTTTATTTATTTGACAGAGAGAAATCACAACTAGGCAGAGAGGCAGGCAGAGAGAGGAGGAAGCAGGCTCCCCGCGGAGCAGAGAGCCCGATGCGGGGCTCGATCCCAGTACCCTGAGATCATGACCTGAGCCGAAGGCAGAGGCTCTAACCCACTGAGCCACCCAGGCGCCCCCAGGTCTCTTTTTTAATGGCACTAATCCTATTCATCAGGCCTCTGCTCTCATGACCCAATTACCACACAAAGACCCCACCTCCAAATACCACCACAGTGAGAGGTAGGATTTAATATATTAATTTGAGGAGATAAAAACATTCAATCTATAAAACATATGATAACTCCTTCAGCTACCTACATTTTAAGGTGTGGTTGGTGAGTATTTTTTACAGTAATGTACTACATTCATTCTACTCAGCCTTAAAAAATAAAAGAAATAGACTATTTCAGATCACAGATGCCCATTTTTCTCTCCATCCTTTAATGTATTTTATTGGTTTAGAAGTTGCGGTGATTTTCAGTTTTTGTAAATATTTGATTGTAATATCAAATAATCATCGGGATTATGTTATGGTATTGTGGATGGCTCATAGTTACTAAAATCTCTCCCTTCTGATAAATTTTATTCCCATATACAAGGACCACCCACTGAGGTAATCAGGCAATTGTTTTCCAGCTCATTCTTTCTTCATGACTTAAGTGAACATCTCAGTTTACTATCCAAATCCTGGGAATACAGAGAAAAAGCAGAAATTCTTTTAAGATGTTTATTAAGGAAGCAAAGAAGAGAATAAATGAGGAAAAAAAACAAAGTGTTTAGAGGTTTTATGGGGAAAGCAGAGAATTCAGATCATTTGATACATTTAAATCAGACTGGGCAAAATATTTGTGGAAAAACAGTTGTGGTCTCAAGGGAAGAGGAAAAGTGACTTAAGGTGGTCTTTTCCATTTCTTATTGATGTGATTAAACAACTTGATCTCTGGCTTTTTACTGACTTCACCAAAGAAGAAACCAATTGGTAGCAATTGGAATGTTGGCTTTACCATGTAGACACCTGCTCTAATAGCTAAGCTGACAGCAGATAAATTTTAAATATGTCAGCAGCTGTCAGGTAGCAACAATTTCAAGTCATTTCTGTCCTCAGCTGGGAGCAAACCAGGAGTATATGGGTAAAATTCAGCTTAAGAATCCATGGATACATCAAATTCCTATTACATAAAACATTTTGGTAATTTCTTCAGTTCCACTCTTCTAATTTAAAGACATTAGATCATTCCTAGTCTTTAATTTACAGATTATTTATAAAAGGACTACATGGCAAACGGGGTTGCCATTTTACCAGTCATATCATATAGTCTCCAAATCAGCACAAAGAGCATGCTTTTAAATTCTAACTTAAAGTGCTTTATATCAACAAAATAGCATAGAATTTTATGGGCCTTTTAACAACTCCTAAGTGTTTACTCTTATTGTGCATGCTTTAAACCTACAAATTTTATATTCTTAATTGCCAGTTAGTATTGAGTCTTGTTCTGCATATGTTATTCCCCTGTTTAAAGCTTCCCTGTGCTCCTAAAGTGATAAATCTCATTACACGGGTTTAGCACAAGACTGGCAATTGCCTCCATCTTTTTCTTCAACCTCGTCTTCCATCACATTTCCCCTTCTTTTCTCTTTTCCAATCACTCTGGTCTTCTTTCTTGTTCTAAACCAGTCATGTGCCCTTCTACTGCAAGATCTTTAACCATGTCATTCCTTCTACTAGAACACTCCTCCCTCTCTTCTTTAACAGATTAATGTCTGCTTCTGTTCAGAGTTCAATGCAAGATCATTCCCTCAAGAAAGTTCCCTGAGTCTCCCTAGGTCAATGCCCTATTGTAAGCTTTCATAGTGCGTCTTTATCCCCTGTCATATTCACTTGGGCTATGTTAAATTAATGCCTTTCTGCTGCACTAGAAGCTATGCTCCAGAAGGTTAGGGGACTGCCTCTCCTTTGTTCACCATTATATCATTAGCACAGAACAATGCACCATACATATTTGTTAAATGAATTACAGGGAAGTATCTAATTGAACATTGTTACAGAAATCAAATGAGTTTTAATCCCCATAGAAATTGGTCCTGTAAATCCAGATTACTCCAAATTCTACTAGATAAACATTAAACAATATAACATGAAAGGATCTAACTAAAATGTACTTCTTTTTATATATGCTCCTTATTCAAAGAAGAGTCTGACAGAAGATAAGCAAAGTACATCTGCCAAAATATCTGCCAAAAATAAACCAAACTAGCAACAAATTTAATAGCCATTAGTAATTTTAGAATTTGTAGAATCACACACTGACTCATGTTTTAGAATCAATGTTGATATGAGTGGTTTTCAAAATGTAAATTTAAGTCGTATGGTGATGTTTGAGAGACTCTCTAACCAGTTAATTAGAATTTAAAAGTTTAAAAGTATATTTTAACCTTCTAAAAGTTGTATTGAGAGACAACATCCATAGCAAATATATTTTATATTAAGTTGCAATCTTGTAGAACCACTAACACATCAATATGTTCTTCAGGGTTAACTCATCTTGTGCAGATATTAAAGCATCTCCAGCCATTTCTGTGCATGTACTTAAACATGTTCTCATTAATTAAGAAAGCACTGTGTTTCTCAATTTTTTAAAAATTCAGGCTTCTGAGCATATTCATTATTATAAATCAGTATAAGCGAGTATATTATTTAGGCAACTGTACCTGTATCAATCTCCATCAGCAAGGTACAAATGCATTTGCTCAGGAGTTACACATGTCGGAATAAAAATGCAAATGACTAAATTACAAGGTAACCATATTTTATTACAAAGTATTACCACTAGTCAATTTTTGGGTTTCTTTTTCTGATTTTATATTTATGATAAAGATACATTTATGATAACAGTGCTTCAATATTTCCTACCACCTACTCATCCACCAAGTATTAAAAGAAGATTATCCTGAAATTGCAAGGTAAAGTCTGGAACAATGTTATCTTTGCAACTACTAATCTGTGACAATCAAGATGATCCATATATGGTACAATCAAACCAAAATAGAGCAATAACACATATTATCTACAGCTGTGTTTTCAAGCCCTTAATTTCAATTTTTAACATCTCTAAGACAACCAAATTGTTCTCATTCACATACATTAAACAAGGAAAAGCTTTACATGTGAATTGAGATTCACCTATTATTTACTTTAAAAAGAGTTTTTGTTAAAAAAAAAAAAGGATAACCTAAACACTATTAAAATATGTGCAAAAGGATCAGTAATACACTCTTGCTTTTTGAGTTTTACATGACAAGATGGATATACCTAAGACTGGATATTTTTAACAAAGGAATGGAATTCTACATTTGCAGAGAATTAAAGAAGATGTACTTCGAAAGCAGAAGCTGCATTAATCCATAATGAGTTTATCAGCTGGCATAACTTAAAACCTTGATTGCTTCTAGTTTATTTCAGTTTATTTTATAATACACTAGAGCGTGAGAAGTATAGATTATGGAGCCTAGCTGCTTGGGTTCACAATTCCAGTTCTAGCACCTAATCCCTGCACAGTCATAGGCAAGTAACCTCACATCTCAGTGACTTAACCTCCTCATCTGTAATTCAAATTGAGTGAGTTCAAAAAGAGCCATTGTCTATAGAATGTTTAGAGCAACACTGGACACTTAGTAATTGATAAATAAAAATCATCTTTTAAAGTTTTTTAAAAGGCTGAAACTATGTAATAAATAAAATTCTAATTTCAGGTTTGTAGAACCACTGCTATGCCTCAAAAGGCACCATGTTTTCTTTTTTTGCAACCATTGATTGAGCCCTACTTTTCTCAAAAGGATTCTTGGATTTCAGAGATAACATTATCTGAGTCTCAAACAGCAAAAATGATTTTATGTACCATACTCATCCTTATTTATATGATCATCTCAGTAAATGCAGAAGAAGCATTTGATAAAGTATAACATCTATGCTTGATAAATACTCTCAACAAGGCAGGTTTAGAGGGAATGGACCTCAAAGTAATAAAGGTCATATATGAAAAACCCACAGCTAACATCAGACTCAATGGTGAAAATCTGAGTGCATTTCTTTAAAGATCAGGAACAAAAACCAAGATGTGCATTCTCATCACTTTTTCTCCAACGTAGTACTGGAAGTCCTAGCCACAGCAATCAAACAAGAAAAAAGAATAAAAGACATCCAAATTGATAAGGAAGAAGTAAAACTTTCACTGTTTGCAGATGATGTGATACTATACGTAGAAAACCCTACAGTCTTCACCAAAAAAACTATTAGAACTAATAAATGAATTCGGTAAAGTCACAAAATACAAAATTAATACACAGAATTCTGTTACATTTCTATACACTAATAATGAAGTAGGAGAAAGAGAAATTAAGAAAATAATCCCATTGACAATTGCACCACAAGTGATAAAATGTCTAGGAATAAACTTAACCAAGGAGGTGAAAGACCTGTACTTCAAAAACTATAAAACACTGATGAAAGAAATTGAAGATGACACAAACACGTGGAAAGATATTACATGCTCACAGATTGGAAGAAACAATATTATTAAAATGTCCATACTACTCAAAGCAATCTACAGATTTAATGCAATCCTTATCAAAATACCAACAGCATTTTTCACAGAACAAGAATAAATCACCCTTAAATTTGTATGCGGAAACATCAAATCCTGCATAACCAACGCAATTTTGAGAAAGAAGAACAAAAGTGGAGATAACGTAATCTCAGAATTCAAGTTATACTACAAAGCTGTAGTAATCAACACAATGTGGTAAAACAGACACATGGATTAATGCAACAAAATAAAGAGTCCAGAAATAAACACACATTAATATGGTCAATTAATCTATGGCAAAAGAAGCAAAAATATGTTAATGGAGAAAAGACAGTCTCTTCAACAAGTGGTATTGGGAAAACTGGACAGCCAAATGCAAAAGAATGAAACTAGACCTTTTTCTAATCACCATACATAAAAATAAACTCAAAATGGAGTAAGGACCAAAATGTGAGACCTGAAACCATAAAATTCCTAGAAGAAAACATAGGCAGTAACTCCTTTTTTTTAAAATACAGGTGTTTTTTTTTTAGATTGATTGATTGATTGATTGATTTGAGAGAGAGTGGTGTGGAGGACCAGAGGGAGAGGAAGAGAGAGAGTCTTAAGCAGACTCTGAGCTGAGTGCGAGGCTTGATTTCACAACCCTGAGATCATGACCTGAGCTGAAACCAAGAGGCTGGCACTTAATCTACCACACCACCCAGGTGCCCCAGGCAATAATTCCTTTGACATGAGCTGTAAAGACATTTTCCTGGATCTGTCTCCTCAGGAGAGGGAAACAAAAGAAAAATCAAATTATTGGGACTACACCAAAATCAAAAGCTTTTACACAGTGGAAGAAACTACCAAAAAATCCAAAAGGGCAACCTACTGAATGGGAAAAGATATTTCCAAATGATATATCTGATAAGGAGTTAATATCAACATATCTCTTAATGTGACTATAAAGCTGTAGATTTCTAGAAGACTATTTGTGAAAATGACATCCTTTTGGAAGTCTTAGCAAACATGTTTTCACTGATGATGTTAAAAAAAAAACTATCATATCCAAATTTTTCAGCTTTGACCTATATTCGTAACTATATTATAGGAATAAAAATACAATTGACTGTTTCTATTGTATTTTTCTATAGAACATGATATGTGGGTGGCAGTGGATTTGGGAACTACTAACTATGGTCCCAGGGAATACTGTTTTGGAGCAGTTACTGCACATATTCTTCAATAGTTTTGTCCAAAGGGTGATTTTGAAGCTTCATGTGCATTTTCTAAGGGCCTATAAAATTTCTCCTATTATTCAAAATGTCATGTTAACAGCTATTCCTTTTGGATGTGTAACACTGTCAACCACATGATCATGAAGATACCAGTTCAAATTGGTGATTAACTTTCTAATCTATCAATTCAACTTCTGCATTATGTTTCCCTCACAGAGCAGTTAGTACTGCAAGATTTCATTAAACAGTCCAACATATTTTGGCTTATTACATTTTAAAGACAGTATGATATTTATTTTTCCTATTGGAAACCACTAAATAGCTCCTCCAGACTGTCAGCAATGTGATTTCAAGCCATATGTTGCATTTCGCTACCAAGTTCCATTGAAAAGGAAATATCTTAATTCTCTTTATTTGTATTTTCTACTTTGGATTTATAGTAAGTAACTCTTTTTTCCCTCAGACCTACATAGCATTTTAATTTGCTTTCACTATTGTCTTCTTTGGAAATTTATGACTCATTGGTATGACCAGTTACTTCCTGGAAGTCATTTTTATTTTTAATTTATTTTATTTTATTTTTTATTTTCAATTATTTGAGAGAGAGAGCACACCAGTGGCTGGGAGGGGCAAAGGGAGAGGGAGAAGCAGACTGCCTACTGAGCAGGGAACCCAGCATGGACTCCATCCCAGGACTCTGGGATCATGATCTGAGTTTAAGGCAGACATTTAAGACTGAGCCACCTGCGTGCCCCTGGAAGTCATTTTTATATGGTTTGAAGCAAATTAATAGGTTTTACAAAAATCCCTGTCATATCCAACTTGTTTTTCCATCTCTAGTCATTTTTTTTTAAATCTCTATTATTTTATTAATAAGGCAATTTGAGGTACATACATAAATTATTTTAACAGAATGTGGTCTTAAAGACTTCAATTTTAGGGGCGCCTGGGTGGCTCAGTGGATTAAGCCGCTGCCTTCGGCTCGGGTCAAGATCTCAGGGTCCTGGGATCGAGCCCCACATCGGGCTCTCTGCTCTGCGGGGAGACTGCTTCCTCCTCTCTCTCTGCCTGCCTCTCTGCCTACTTGTGATCTCTCTCTCTGTCAAATAAATGAATAAAATCTTTAAAAAAAAAAAAAGACTTCAATTTTAAAGCATTTTTGAAATACCAGGTATTTTTCAAGTTATAGACATTTTATATATGTATTCACTCACACATATAATTTTGAGGTATTAAAATTCCTATTGATTTTCAATAAAATGATACATATTAATACTTGTAAGAATATGAAATATAGGTGACAATAACTAAATTGTTCAAAAGCAAAAATATCAGGTTATTTGCAAAAAATTACACAATGGAAAAACTATTTTAGGCAAGAATGATTTACTGTGCACATACTACATATAGAAATAAACATATCATGAAAAAAAATGACCCTACACTTACAGTGTTCACAATCTAATAGAAAACATCTATTATCCAATATTTACTCAGCAGACTATAAGAATTAAGTATTATAATAAATATTTTAGTTAAAACTGGTACAAATAAATAAGTATAATGTAAGAAAATGATCAGAATAGTATTGCTTTGGATAGTTAAAGGAAATATCCTATGGATGGTTTGTCAGCAATCAGATGAGAAGGAAGAAACAAAGTCATATTTTTAGAATAAAAGATGAAGATGATCTATGAAGAATTGCAAGCATAATTACACAAATAAAATCATGGGATGATACAAGATGTCAAGGACTGGAGAATTCTTGCATTGCCTCAGTGTACCATGCCCTATATCTCCTCTGTTGTGTATTGGCACATTTTGTTTATTCATATTTACATGCCTTCCCTCCTCATTCTTTTCCCCATGATTCCTTGGCATACTTTTCACCTTTAAATATCAAGTCAATAATGACCTCTTCTTTGAAGGTTTTTCTGACCCATCTGGAGGGCTCAGGAATTTATTTTTTCAAATTCTAATTAGTTTTAATTTAGAATCACTCTTCTGTTTAAAAAACCACTGCTTCTCAATCTTCTCACATTGAAATCATCAAGGAAATTTTAATACATTGGTGCTTCAGCCTCACCTCAGAAACTCAGATTTAAGTGGTTCAGGAGTACCCAGGGCATTGTAACTTAAAAAAAAATTTAAAAATCTGCAATCCCAAGTGATTCTAAAGTTCAGCAAATTTTGAGCACCACTAGTATGTGAGTTGGTAGTTATATTTGAGATGCCCACATAAAGCTTCCCCCATACTCATGTAAATCTACAAATTTGTACAGAAGGGACCTTCTTATTTTAGTGGTACTGGTTGGAATCCTGAATTGTATACTGCTAAAAAGCGGCGGTTTTACCGTGAGACCAGCTGAGTTGATATTGCACCTCCCTGACTTACTAAGGAAGTGACTTTGGGCAAATAATTTAATCTCTAAGCCTTAAACTTTCTTGTTACTTTATTGGGATGATTAAATGAGATGTAATATATATAAACATTAACTAGAGTGCCTAACACAAAGGTGACCTTAAATAACTACAATTGTTGTAATTTATTCATTGAATGTGTGTTATGTGCCAAGAACAGTTCTAAGAGCTTAAATATATTCCATTAATTTTCGAACACTCTAAAATAAAATGTAAGTAAATTATAAATATTATTTAGTCTTATTTTACATATGAGGAAATTTTCATTCAGAGAAGCTAAATAATTTGACCTAGAATTCTGCTGAAGCTCACAAATCAAATTAAGAAGTGAGATTTGAAACCAGTGAGTCTAACTCCTGGCCCTGTTACTTATATCACTATAGTTTCCTAGAAAAGAATGAAACTATTTTAAAATATATACTTTTGTTAATCATATGTGATACGTGACATATGAGTGTTGGAAACAAATATTTTAGAAGTTTAGGAGAAAAAAAATCATTATGTCCAAAAGCTCAAGAGAGGGTTCATGGGGGAAGTGAAATTTGAGCTGTATTACTGGGCTTTTTCCAATAGTATGAATGGAAATTCATGTTCACAAACATACACATACACAAACACATGCACTCAAAACACCTTATTTAAGATATGCATAATAGCTATTCATGAATTGCAGTGTTTTAGATGAGAAGCAGTATTTCTTGGAGATATATAAAAAGCAACAATTGAATAAGAATGAATGCAGCTGTATTTGGGATCATGAAGTACAGTAGATAACTGTTATTAAAGAGTACAGGATGTGATTCTATGCTAGAATGAATATTTTAGTCTTGAGAATAGACACAGATTGTTAGACAAATTTACAGGAAGAGTTCTCTTCCAATGGGAATACCATGTTCCTGAAATCACAAGTGCAAAATTATTCACTAAACACTTACAAATTACTACCATTTAAAATTAGGACAAAGGCAAGGATGTGCACTGTTACCAGGACTGTAATATTACATTAGAAGTTCTAAAAAATGTAGTAGGATACAAAGCAAAACAAAACAGTGAAAGATTTAGAGAAGGAAAATCTATATATTTTTTTATTTGTAGGTTATACAGAAAACCTGAAAGAATCAACTTTGTATCTTCTAGAATGATTAAGAGTTTGACAAACTGGAGAAGGCAATAAATAAATAAATAAATGGCCAACACTAACCTATTAGAATGATAAGTAGAAAAGACTACATTTGTGATAGCATCTAAATATGTATGATGTTAGGAATAACTTTAACAAGAAATGTACAGAGCATATAGAAAAAATATATATCAAAGAGAGAATACCAGGTCACTGAATGAAAAGACTGATTTTGTAAAGCAATTTTCTTGATGATTGTATAGATTTAATACTATTCAAATCACTATCTTAATGGACTATTTTTGGTTGCTTGAAAAAATAATGTCAAAATGTACATTAAAAAAAAGAAAATATTGGGCACCTGGGTGGCTCAGTGCATTAAGCCACTGCCTTCAGCTCAGGTCATGATCTCAGGGTCCCGGGATCGAGTCCTGCATTGGGGTCTCTGCTCAGCAGGGAGTCTGCTTCTCACTCTCTCTCTGCCTGCCTCTGCCTGCTTGTGATCCCTGTCTCTGTCAATAAATAAATAAAATCTTAAAAAAAAAAAAAAGAAAATGTAAAATTGAGTTTTAGTTCAGCTATGCAAGTTCAGTGTGAAATTATAAGAATTAAAACACCAAAGAGTTGGTATAAAAATCAGCACATAGATTAGAAGATTATTATGAATAACCCTGCAGTAGATCTTTTAGCATATGGGAACACAATACATAATAAAAGATGCTTGCAATTGATAATGAGGATATTTATCATTGAGTAGATGGTATAGGAAAAATTGAATCTTTATGGCTATGTACCAAATTAAATCATGTGTATTTAAATAACTAAATTTCTAATTAAGCCAAAAAAATTAGAAGAAAATATAGGTAAATATTTCACTGATATTAGTACATTAAACCATTTCCTTTTGCCAATTCTATAATTCTTGGTCCAGATTGATTTGAAAATTAAGTGAATGATGGTTATGAAGCCTCCCTCTGGGGGGAAGGAAGAGAAATATATATAAGCACATATAGAAAATCCTGCATAGAATTATAGATAATTCATAAATATTGGAGAGGAGATGAGTGGGTAGAGGATAAAGAGAAGTGGTAAATCATATATGGCTATTCTCATTCCATCCCTCAAAAATCAATTTTCTTTTATGTAGTCCTACTGGATTCCTGAATTAAATTGAATCTTGCTGGGGCACCTGGGTGACTCAGTGGGTTAAAGCCTCTGCCTTTGGCTCAGGTCATGATCCTAGAGTCCTGGGATCGAGCCCCACATCGGGCTCTCTGCTCCGCAGGGAGCCTGCCTCCTCCTCTCTCTCTGCCTGCCTCTCTGCCTAGTTGTGATTTCTCTCTGTCAAATAAATAAAATATTTAAAAAAAAATTGAATCTTGCTTAAGTTTTGGGATCATAAAAGATAAGATTAGGATTATGAGGTGGTGTGGGGGAGTGGGGAGGAGAGTGTCAATTGTTAATGTATTCTCTTTACTTCCCTCGATAAACACTGTTAGTGGGCATGCAAGCTGGTATAGCCACTCAGGACAACAGTGTGGAGGTTGCTCAGAAACTTAAAAATAGAAGACCGTATGATGCAGTAATTGCACTACTAGGTATTTGCCCAAAGGATACAAAAATATTAATTCAATGGGATACATGCACGCCCTATGCAAACCACAGCATCCTCAACAATAGCCAAATGATGGAAAGAGCCCAAATATCCACTGACTGATGAATAGACAAACAAGATGTGGTGTGTGTGTGTGTGTATGTGTGTGTGTGTGTACATCCATATATAACATATATTATGTGTATTGTGTACATATATAGAATTACATATATGGAATATTACTAAGCCATATAACAGACTGAAATCTTACTATTAGCAACAACATGGATGGAGTTAGAGTGTATTATGCCAAATGAAATAAGTCAGTCTGAGAAAGGCAAGTACCATATGATTTCACTCATATGTGGAATTTAAAAAATGAAACAGATGAACATAGCGGGGAAAAGAGAGAGGCAAACCATAAAACAGACTCTTAACTATAGAGAACAACTGAAGGTTGATATAGGGGAGGTGGGAGGAACAGGCTAAATGGGTGATGGGGATTAAGGAGGGAGCTTGTGTTGAACACTTGGCATTACATGTAAGTTATGAATCATTAATTCTATTCTTGAAACTAATATTACACTATAAGTTAGCTAACTGGAATATAAGTAAAAACTTGAAACTAGAAGAAGAAGGAGGAGGAGGAGGGGGAGGAAAAGGAATGAAGAGAAGGAAGAGGAAGAGAAGGAGGGGGAGGAGGAGGAGAAGAAAAAAAAAAGTGGTGCTACTAACTGTACATTTGTGTCTTTCCAAAACTCATGTGGTGAAATCCTAAGCCTAGTTGTGATGGTATTTGGAGGTGGGGCCATTGGGAAGTAATTATATAATGAGGATGGAGCTTTTATGAATGGGATTAGTGTCCTAATAAAAGAGACCCTAGAGAGATCCCTTCGCCCTTCTCCCATGTGAGGACACAGCAAGAAAATCTGTCTGTGAACCAGGAAGCAGAGCCTCAGAAGACATTAAATCTCCCCATGCCTTGATCTTGGACTTCTTAGCCTGCAGAACTATAAGACCATCTAGTCTATGGTATTTTGTTATAGCAGCTTAAACAGACTAAGACAGTGGAAAGAAGACAATACAGATGAAAAATAGAGATGCCTTTAGCCTATTGATACTGCCTCCCTTCTTTGGTTGCATAAACCCTTTGATTCCCTCCATCTTAAGCAGAAACGTCATTTCCTTTGGAAGTGTCTCTTGACTTCCCCACACCCTGTTAAGTCCTGTGTTCTTAATTCCCACTTTATCTGGTGCTTCTTATAACACTTATAATGCACATATAATTATTCTCTAATACCTGTCTTCTAGTTCCTTGAGAACAAGAAGTATGTCTCTTTTTAAAAAATCACTGATCCTTTGAGTCTGTTCAATACTCAGCACAATCTAGGTACATG
Source organism: Meles meles (assembly GCF_922984935.1). NCBI lineage: Eukaryota > Metazoa > Chordata > Mammalia > Carnivora > Mustelidae > Meles > Meles meles. The sequence continues at coordinate 83,381,241 of NC_060075.1, forward strand.
AGCAATAAATATTGAATAAATAAGGTAGCATGAATGGTATGTCATCATTTCCATAATTTTGCATAGTTTTGCTGCATCACTCAAAATTAGCTTGGCTACTATGGGAGGCACTGGCTCTTGGCCCATAAAACAGGATTTAATTCAAGACATGTCTCCAAAGGCAAAGGAAACAAAAGCGAAAATGAGCTTTTGGGACTTCTTCAAGATCAAAAGCTTCTGCATAGCAAAGGAAACAGTCAACAAAACAAAGAGGCAACCCACGGAATGGGAGAAGATATTTGCAAATGACACTACAGACAAAGAGCTGATATCCAAGATCTATAAAGAACTCCTCAAACTCAACACACACAGAACAGATAATCATGTCAAAAAAATGGACAGAAGACATGAACAGACACTTCTCCAAAGTAGACATACAAATGGCTAACAGACACATGAAAAAATGTTGATCATCATTAGCCATCAGGGAGATTCAAATCAAAATCACATTGAGAGACCACCTTACACCAGTTAGAATGGCCAAAATTAACAAGGTAGTAATAGTTGGAGAGGATGTGGAAAAAGGAGAACCCTTTTACACTATTAGTGGGAATGCAAGTTGGTGCAGCCACTTTGGAAAACAGTGTGGAGATTCCTTAAGAAATTAAAAATAGAGCTATCCTATGACTGTGCGATTGCACTACTGGGTATTTACCCCAGAGATACAGATGTAGTGAAAGGAAGGACCATCTGTACCCCAATGTTCATAGCAGCAATGGCCACAGTCGCCAAACTGTAGAAAGAACCAAGATGCCCTTCAAGGGACGAATGGATAAAGAAGATATGGTCCATATAAACAATGGAGTGTTATGCCTCCAGCAGAAAGGATGAATACCCAACTTTTGTATCAACATGGATGGGACTGGAAGAGATTATGCTGAGTGAAATAAATCAAGCAGAAAGAGTCAATTATTATATGGTTTCACTTACTTGTTGAGCATAAGGAATAATACAGAAGACATTGGGAGATGGAGAGGAGAAGTGAGTTAGGGGAAATCAAAGGGGGAGACAAACCATGAGAGACTGTGGACTCTGAGAAATAAACTGAGGGTATTGGAAGAGAGTGGAGTGGGAGTTGGGTGAGCCTGGTGGTGGGTATTATGGAGGACACATATTGCATGGAGCACTGGTGTGGTGCATAAACAATGAATTTTGGAACACTGAAAAAATTAAAATTTAATTTAATTTAAAAAATAAAATGAGATTTAATCTCAAAAATTGAGAAAATTTTAAATTCATGTGAAATGTCTACAATATAGAAATATGTTCAGCAAATTCTCATGGGTAATGATATACAGCTTTGTTCTGTTTTATGATTCTTTATGCCATATCTTATGAACTAAGTGCCCAACTATGGGGCCTTCTGGTTCTATCCTGGGAACATCATCTGGGCAGGCATTGGATTAGTAGATGTACAAAAATCAAGCGGGTTTTGTGATATGATAGACCCTTTGGAATTTGAGGATCAAATTTCAAAAGCATCAGACATGCTCTGGCAATTCTTGGCAATGAGGCACCATACTCAGAATAGGAAAGGCAGAACCACTTACACTGGACTCAGAAGATAACTCCTAGAGTTCTGATGATCTATATTATCAAACTGTCTCTCTTCTCTAATAGTTGTTTTAAGAGAGATTCTCCACAAAGTCCTCTAAAAATATCCCCATAAAAATATCATTTGGTAAGTGACATTTTTATTAACAATTTAACCTATCACTACTCCTATGATAACTTATTTTCAGCCTTTTCAGTGATATAAATGGAATAATAATTAAAGAAAGATTAATTAATTTGCACCTCTACCCTAGCCATGAGAGTGAATGTTTAGGTCTCTAAAAATTAATAAGTCATTAGTTAATCATCCAAGCCGAACACTTATAACTAGGCATAATCTTCCAGCAATCAATTATGAGCACTTGCTTTCATAATTATTTTCTAGAATTTGACCTTTGTTATATGTATTAGAATGTAAAAAGTTCTATTTCATATTCCATAAAATGTAGATTTAGTGGTAGTGTTTAGAAAATTTAGCCAAAAGCTTTTTACTGTATCTTTTTGCTGTATCTTTTTACTCTTAGTAAAGAAAGCTATTTGTTGACAAAAAACATTAACAAAGGAAAAGAAATTCCAGGGGACAGATTTCAAATGCAATAAATGCTAGAGAAATTCAAAGAATAGCATTTTAAAAACAGAAAAATATAAAACATTGTACTGTACGTAATACATGATTTAACAGTTGGTGGTGGTTTCTTTCTTTTTTTTTTTTGGTGGTTTCAGGTTTAATGTATTTTTTGAAGCTTTGATAGAATCGATCCTTAAAACATTCGGACAGTGACTAACTATTGTTCAGGAACTGAGTAAGAATGACACTAAAATGACAGCATGATGATAAGCCAATAATATTTTGCTGGAGCTCTAGGCAAAAATAGGATTTTAGGTATGGGACTGGTAAAGCTCTTTATTTTTTTATTATGTTCAGTTAGCCAGCATATAGTACCTCATTAGTTTTTGATATAATGTTTAACGATTAATTAGTTGCATATAACACCCAGTGAAGCTCTTTAAAACAACAAGGAAACAATCCTGAATTGAAGTGCAGGTATTCTCAGATCATAGACAATTTCAAGCTGCCAATGGTTTCCCAGCTGGCTATCACAATTACTGAATATTTAACAACCATGTCCTCCTGGGCATAAGCTGTCTCCTCCCTGAACTCACGAGTTTGTTGAAAGAAAGAAAGAGAGAGAGAGAAAGGGAGAAAGAGAGAGAGAGAGGGAATGAGAAAGAGAAGGAGGGAGGGAGGGAAGGAGAGAAAGGGAGAGAGAGAGGAAGGGAGGAAGGAAGGAAGGAGGGAGGAAAGAAAGAAGAAAAGAAAAAAGGAAAAAGAAGCACAAGTACACAGATAGAGATAGAAAAAATTGTTTAAAATGTCATTTTCACATCAAACGCCATCAATGCCATCCAATAATATCGGGGAAGTCTAATAAAAAGCCCTTGTGGTATGATGGTTACATAACATTTTCACCATGTTCTCATGTGCCTGACTCTATGCTAACTCCAGTGGTGCTCTGGGAAATATTTAAGAACACACTTAGTGAAAGGACCCATTTCTGTAACATATATTCCCATCATGGCTGATTTAAAATTACCAACCTGCCATCAATGAGCAGAGTTGAAAAGTGATGTCAGGAATACACCATTAGATAATATTTTTACTATAGAAAGACAATAGATTTAAATAGCCTCAAAGCATAGATAACAGCAGTATATAGTAAAATTAAGAAGTCATTAAGTTCTGGATAGTAATTACCTTTGCTTTTAATATAATTGAATTGTAAATGTGCATAATTAAAATTTTATTAATTTTTTAAAGGTTTTATTTATTTATTTGACAGGCAAAGATCACAAGTAGGCAGAGAAGAAGGCAGAGAGAGAGGAGGAAGCAGGCTCCCTGTTGAGCAGAGAGCTCGATGCAGGGCTTGATCCCAGGACCCTGGGATCATGACTTGAGTCAAAGGCAGAGGCTTTAACCCACTGAGCCACCCAGGCACCCCTATAATTAAAATTTTAATAATGACTGTGTGGACAATTGTATTCCAAAACTTCTGAAAATTTAACAACCAATTCTACAAGGCCAGTGCAAGCCTACTCAGAATGCTACTACCTTTTACTGTCTACCTGCCTCCCTGACAATCATATAAAATAATAGAAAAACTTGGAACCTCAAGCCAAACTGAGAGACCTCTACACAGAGAGATGCCTAAGGGTCACTGAATGGATCTCCCAAATCTTGGACCTAAGGTCACTACCAGAATATCCTATGATAGTTTCCTATCCCTTTCTATAAACAACAACAGCAACAAAGCTTTGATCATCTGTCATTTTAGGCCCGAGTTGTCATCAAGTTCAAATCCACAAGTGATGATACTGGATATAGGACTAGGAATGCAAGCCAAGACCAGTTACATCAGATACATTCTGCTCTCTCTTGTCTCTCCATTTCCTGAAAGCACCTGCTGACGAATGCTAGTCCTGTGAACAGAGCCTGAGATTCAGAATGCCAAGTGCTCTAATGTCTGGCTGCAGCTAACTGGGAGCAGATTGATATCTTCTCAGCTAAGATTTTGCTGTGCTCCAGGCACTATGATAGACTCATAAAACAGATGTTCTCATTTAATCTCGTTACTTTTTAAATATGTCTTATGTTTCCATTTCCGATAAGAAGAAATTAAAGTTTAGAGAAATTATATGACTTGGCAGCACTGACAGCTAATAAATGATAGAATAAGGTTGGAAGTTAGGCTTCAGAAACTGTGCTCCTCACAATTTCACTATCCTTCATAAGGTAATCATGATGATGTTTATGATAATAATGACTGGCATTTGTTGAGTGATAGTTATATACTAAGCACTATTCCGAGTGCTTTACTTATACTTACTCATCTAATCCGCAAGACAACTAGACATTAATTAGCACATTTCCTCAATTCTAAGATATTAACAATTGTACAGACACATTATTGACCTGAAACCACCATTCAAGGAAAAATAGGAGCATGATATGTACTATGTTAAATGCCATATGGATTATACTATGCATCTTATCTATTTTGGGGGGTGGGGAGAGAGAGAAACAGAAAGATATGAAGGGCAGAGGGAGAGGAAGGGAGAGATTCTTTTTTTTTTTATATTTTATTTATTTGACAGAGAGAAATCAACTAGGCAGAGAGGCAGGCAGAGAGAGAGGAGGAAGCAGGCTCCCCGTGGAGCAGAGAGCCTGATGTGGGGCTCGATCTCAGGACCCTGGGATCATGACCTGAGCCGAAGGCAGAGGCTTTAACCCACTGAGCCACCCAGGCGCCCCAAGAAGGGAGAGATTCTTAAGCGGAATTCATGCCCAGCACGGAGCCCAACGTGGTACTCGATCTCGCAACCCTGAGATCATGACCTAATCATGACCTAGAAATCAAAAGTCAGATGCTTCACCAACTGAACCACCCAGGCACCCCTATACTATGCATTATATATTAAAACAGATTGCTTATGTCAAGGACCAAAGAAATACAGTACATTAACTCCTGTATTAAGGACACCAAAGGAAGAAAATTTGTCTCAAGAAGCACAAGATGTGAGAGAAAATGGGAAACTGAAATTCTAAATTACTTGAGCCTTAATTCCCCTTTGCCATGTAACCCAACATATTCGCAGCCTCCATGGATTAGAATATGGACATCTCTGGGGGGCAGTTATTCTGCCAACTGTAATGACCAAACTACAGAAACACATTTTAACTTAAAACTGAATCTAGAGAAGAATTCCAATCAGCCTGGCAAAAGGCACCTGCCCATTCTTGTGGCAAAGATGGGATTGGGAGCCAGATAGTATATTATAATTGGCAATCCCAAAGAGAGCCACATATGTTTTTAGTGAGATGTGCAGTAGACAATTAAAAAGAGGGGATTGCTTTTCTCAGAAGGAAGGAAGGGGGCTAGGGAGAGATCAAATGGTGGCTGGCCAGTGTGCTGTAATCTTACCCTGATCTCTTGCTGCTTCCTTTTAGGTACAAGATGTTCTAAACACACCGCGATGCTAGCTGGTTCCTCCAATCCCCTTTCATTTTCATACAGCCCTTCCTATCTTCTCTCAGACAGTACAGCCTTCCTGTCATTCTCTGCCTATAGAAATCTTCATTCTTCTAATTATACCTGAAATGCTTAGTTCTTTTAGAAGAGAAGCAGATTTCTGGAACTGCTTAGCTCTCAAATATTCAAACCATTTACTACTATATGAAAAGTTTAACAATAATATTGCCATCCTTCTGAGAGCAAATGTTGTCTTTTCTCATTGCTTGAATGTTTCTGAAACCCTTCTAACTCTTGACTTGGAAAAATTCATTTGTATTTATCTGCCCTGTCCTTGTATTGTCCTCTGCTTCAAGAGTTATTGCAAATGCTTTCCAAAAGTCCAGGATATTTGATTTTGCTTTAGAGTGATTTATGAATGCCAAGTTTGCTTTCTAGTTCAAATCTCTTTTCCTACAGCACTAATAGAAAATAGTGACAATGCCACACCTCCAGGCCATTTGACTTGTTTTTGCAAAGGAAAATTTTTATCCTCAAAGGGTATTTTTTTAATTAGAAAGAATGTCATTGAATCAAAATTAGATTTTACTAGGCATTACTTTTTAAAATAAATTATTAAATTCTGACATAAAAATCTAAAAAAAACAGTATTTTGGCATATACTTTATCATATGTTATTTTTGTATAAAATGAAATTTGTCTTAAACATATTCATGAACATCAGTTCACTGCTCTAGCAGGGAGTTCTAGGACCAATACAATACTGTGTTCTCAGAAAAATGTGTCATCTGATGTGATCAATGTTCTATTCAATTTTTTTCTCATAAAGGAAAGAGGAAATGTCTACCCATTGCTTTTATAATAAAATTCAAAATCCTGGGTATGACCTATGAAAGTCTGAGTACTCTTGATATTGCTAGACTCAGCATAAGACATTTTAGCCATAGGTTTCTGCTTTCCACCCATATCTGCCTTTTTCATATCTTTGAATGCATTCTATACCATGCAACCATGGGCCATTTGTATAGACAACTCTTTAATCCTGGAATGCTCTGTCATCCCCTCTTCACCTAACTAATTCCTGCCATTCCTCATATCATGCCTAATATCAGTCCCTCATAGAAAATTTACCTGGTTAGATTGTATTGTTCTATTCCATGCTTCTTTCCCCCAAGTCTCAAAATTATAATGTTATTATCTGAATATTTCTAATTTATGTTATTGCACATTAGTTATTTTCTTTCTTTAACTTGGGAATATATACTGTATAAAAGATTATATCTGTCTGTCGTGTCAACTCTACCTATCACAATCTTTTATACAGAGAAGATCATCAATAAACATTTGTTGAAGAGAAAATAAATAAATCCATACTAAGATGCTGTTTAATGTGTTACCCCTTCTAAAAGAATTTGCTTTATTAAGGGAATAATTCTAATGGCATAGCTTTCTTCTAAAATTATATCCATAATCCACTTCTCTTAATTACCTGATATTTCTCAGTCCTATACTAACTTTGTTCTAAAGGTAATAGCCAGTTCATCCCCAGGCAGATCTATAACTGTCACTACACTTCAATAAATTTAAAAATTGATACCTATTTGGAACGCTGGTATAACAGAAAGTGTTTATCTTTAATGCACTGAACAATACTCAGCTAATGAGAAGATCCCATAATGCTGTTTCTTATATATACATTCTGCTGTTCTCTGAACTTCAGTTTCCTTATGGTTTCCCGTGACTTCTGCCTAAACTTCCCAACTGATGTTGACAAAGAGTTATTCAAAGAGCCCAGAGTTTAGTGAGGACTGTTCAGAAATAAAGTATCAGGCCAAAAAAAAAAAAAAAATGTTGTAATTGAAAAATCTTCACAGCCTCAAGAGTCCATAGTCTTTCAAAGGATAGTAACCATGTCTTTTCCTTAGCAGAGCAACCTAAAACAGTGTAGACATTTAGTGTTTTTGTCGGCTTCTAAAAAGTCAAGTGAGTAAATAATTATCTTGTCTGGGACGCTCAGGGAAGAATTCTAGATATTACAGCATTTAAACAAAGTCCTAAAACTGAGAAGAAATGATAGTATGAGGAAGGAAGTGATTCCAGCTAAAGGGAAAAGCAAATGCAAAAGCATAAAGACATGAAAGAGAACCATGTGTTGATAACAGTGAGTTGATTTAGAGCACACTGGGCTTAGAACCTGTAATGTGACAGAGAAAGAAGCGTTACAGGTATGTTGGAGAGCCCTCCTACTGTGCTAAAGGGTTTACCTCTTATCTTCTAGGAAATTGTATGTCAAGACTTAAACAGGGAAGTGGAATATTTTTTTATTTATTTAAGATTTATTTATTTATTCAAGATTTATTTTTCTTAAAAGAAACATTATGGGTATTTTAAAGCATGAAGAAAAAGGATGAATGACTACAGTTACCAGAACAAATAGATTTTATCTTTTTTGCCTATTCCTGTAAATCACAGGCACTTGGATACATGTCTCAAATGTAATCTCTGCAGAAAACGTTGTAAATCCAACAGTGATGTCTACCATATGTGGGGAAAGGGCGTGGTGTGTGAGTACAGGAACATCAACACACTGGGTAGAGGGTGAGGTTCCTGAGGGAGCAGTTCCAATGGCAAGGGGACATTGGCAGTGGGGACCAAATGGGGTGCTTGAACTGAAGAGATATTTTAAAAAAGTTAACAGCAGTGTGGCATCTTGGAAAAAACAATTAAGAAACAGTGATAGGAAGCAGTTTTCTTGAGTCAAAAAGAATATTTGTCCATTCCTATACTTTGGTCTTGATATAGATAGGACTACAAGGGATGAAGAGTTTCTTCTGCATTCTGTCTATATTTCACTATCTTTAACATGTTTTTGTTGTATTTTATTAACTTGTTCCTTTTGTTTGTTTGTTTTGTTTTTAGATGACTACCTTTCTAGATAGGCAGCAACAATTTTCTTTTGGAGGCTTACTTGGGACAAAAAATAGAATATTGGTTGAAAGAAAAGAATACAGCATTTAAAGAACCTAACATACTTCATATATGAATCACCATGTTATTTATTAAGGCAGCAAATGTTTGTTCAGTAACTCTTTTGAATCATTTTGTTTAATTATTAAAATCAATAAACATTTGTTCACTGACTCTTTTTTACTTGAGTACATACTCATTGATCCAAGGGGGGAAAGAAAAAGAAAAAGAAGTAGTGTAGTCCCTCCCGTTGAAACCAGTGTTTTCCATATTCTCAGAATAAAATTAACTACTTAGAAACTATCTCTCTCCCATAGCCTTCAAAGCCAACGTATTAACTACTATTTGATCACAGGAAGGAAGTGGTTCCTTCTAGGGCTAATAGCCAAGAATCTTGCATTCCATTCCATTCATTGCTTCTGTTACTGATTTATTGAGAAATATTAAATAGCAATTCTGTAGAATTTCCCTTTGTCCTTCTAAGTGGGAAATGCACTGGAAATTCTACTAATGTGGGCATGGCTTGGGGCATGACAAATAAATAGGTGGAGACCAGAAATACATCTCTGGCACGTCTCAGGAATGTCCCTAGAGATGGTTCATTTCTGAATAGCTGAGCAGAGACATGACTCAGCAGAGTTTCTGCAATGGTCTGTCTGGGGCAGCTATGAAAGCTCTGGCAAGAGCCATGGATCAGCCAGTATTTCCTGGATGTAGAAAAGAAAACTGAGCCTTCTATTTAGAATCATGACTTTTAAATTGTAATCTGATTATACAAACTTACTTGAGTTTTTTTTTTGTCAGCACTGCAATATTAAGAAGAGAAGTCTTCTATCTCCTTACAATAACTTTTTCAAATATTATAAATGTATTTGAATCATATTGAAAAGAATTATTATTTAATCAGCTGACATTAGAACTTCTCTTTGGGGTGGATTTGTTAGAAAAATACCTTGTTTTCACAGCTAAGAAGTGAAGAAAGTCTCTGTTGGCAAAGAGATAACAAAAGGATATGTAAACTTGTTTCTTAAGAAATAAACACTAAACTGGAAATGGAAAAAGGGGGAGAGGAAAGAGAAGAGAGAGAAGGAAGGTGACCAAACAACAAAACAGTGACGATAATGGTTCTATTGAAGAGCAGTGTTTAAAAAATGGCGCTTATATAAATTTTCCTTGTAAGAGCTATGGTATCCATATAGAAATATATTTTGCATTAGGGTTTTGATAGTTTGGTACTTGTTTTGAGATTGTGTTCAGTCTCTGATATGAAGAATTTAAAAAATTTCTCCATTATGCATCATTGTGTTTTTTAGTGCCTAATTTTTTATGACAGAAACTGGGCAATTAAGACCAAGTGTAATCATTTCATTTCAACTTATTGGGCAATAGTTGCATGATCCTCTGTTTATAGGAATTTGTGTGTCAAAGCTCATGTGACATTTTCTTTATGGCACTGAAAGAAGACTGTCTTTGTCTCTGCTGTGTTCCTCTTGCCTACCCTTGGTGTATTCCTTATAACAACGAGTTTGTATTTATGAATCAGAAAATGACTAGTTTCCAACTACAAAGCTACATTTAACCCCCCATGAAGGTACCAGCTGTCCCCAACTGAGATAATTGCCATTATCCTCAGACCAAAAATTCCAGTTTTCCTTGAGGCAGAGCCTTGAAATGGGAGTCCCCCAAGAGGCCACTTTAGATCCAGTGATCTCTTTCAGAGTATCAGAGAATTTCCACACACAAGAGCAGACTCAATTTCTTTTGTGATAAAAACCAAAGATTCCCAGAGTGGCTATCCCAGACCCATTGCTCAAATCTAGCTTACATGTTCCTGGTTTATTAACCAGGACATAGTAGAATGGTCACAGGACAGAACACAGTGAGCAGATAGTAAATTTTATGGTAGAGTTGATTCAACATCTGAGAAATATGTAGTGAACAGTGCAGGAGCTCTTCACATCTCCTTTTGGATTCTTTTTACCATTTCTGTGTGGGGGTGGTAGGGTGTTAATGGTTTGTTTGTGTATTCAACAATCTATTTCCTACCCCTCAACAATGACAGAAGACTGTCAGATGCTGTGAAATACAGTTCTCTTGCTTCCAGTTTGGGCACCTCTAAGGCACAGGGTGTACTTCAGAGCTCCATGTAGGCTGAAGACTCATGCTTGAGACTAATCTGCACTGTTGACTTGGCTTTCTTCCCTTCTCTCTCTTGCTTCCTCCAACTCCCTAACCGGTATCCCATGGGGGCACTTCCTTTATAAATCATTTACACATATGTCCTTGGCTCAGGGTCTGCTTCTTTGGAACCTGACCAAAATTAAAAAAGGTAAAAGAAAAGGGAGGAACAGGGAAAATAGGAATTTTCAAGTGTGAGATAGGAAAATAGATTACCAGATGCGGGATGAGAAAGAGTGAGATAATCCGGGGGTCGGGGGGGGGGGGGAGAGTTAAAGTAGAGTGAAGGAGGGGACAAAAAAGCAAGTTACTAAAAATCTAAGACCGTGGTGTGTGGGGCCTTCATTTAGCAATCCTGAAACATGATTAAATATGAGCCCTGAACTCAAACTGATTGGGGATAAAATTCCAACTTTGCCACATCATAACTGGGTGACATTTGGCAAAGTGTATTATTCTCTAAGCCTCTATTTTTCTATCTATAAAATGAATCTAAAATTTAACCCTTAGAAATACTTTTGCATATGGAAAGAAGTTTTATACCTAAAGCTTTATACCTAAATACCTTTAGGTATAAACGTTTAATTTAAAGATGTGTTTCCCTACTGGGGGTGATTTTGTTCCCTAGGGCACATTTGGCCATATCTGAAAACATTTTTGTTTTCACAACTTGAGGATGGGGAAGTCACTAGTTACTAGTGGGTTAAAGGCCAAGAATACCACTATACTCTTAGATGGAAGAGACCGCATCCCACCTTCATCTCCAACAAAGAAATATTTGGACCAAAATATCAATAGTGCCAAGACTGAAAAACTTCAGTTTAGAGCAACAAAAAGTTGAAAGCTAACTAAATATTTTGAACAATGAAAAATAGATAGTGATTAAATTATAGCGCATCTTCTAGATGATGTGGCATAATTGAAAATACATTATTCTGTTGAAGATATTCATTAACTCCTATGATGAGATTATAACATAGAAAGTGCTGAGAGTCTGTAAATCATATAAGTTCATTGATTCATTCAAGTCATAATTTCTGAGAACTACTCCGTGCCAGGCATTGGACTAGGGAAATTATAGTTGTGAAAGAGACAAATTTATTGCTATTATGAATTTACATTCCAGTGGAGAGAAAAGACCATCGAAGATGATAGGTAGATAGATAGATAGATAGATAGATAGATAAAAAGAAGTTATGGAAAATTTACTCATTAAAAATAAGAATATAAAGTAAATGAATAATTAAAATAATGAACAAAGTATGATAAACATAAATAAATGAACAAGAAGCAATTCTCTGAATAGCTGACATTTCAACTGAGATCTTAATGACTAGAACCATGCAAGGATGGAAGGGAAGCATTCCCAGGCAGAAGACCCCAAAGTGAGAACAAATTTGGCAGTTTGAAGAACACAGATGTGAAGAACCAAAGTATGGTTAACAATATAGACTATGGAGAAAAAAAGACTTGAATTGGAATTCCTGTTCTGAGTGATATGAAGTGAGATATTCACTCAACATTTCCTCTTCATCTGTAATGGGAGATAAGAAAACTTCTCAGGGTCATGGTGAAAATTAAGAAGATAATATATGTAAAGTGCTATGTCTTTTGTGTAGTAAGTACCCTATAAATAGTTTTAATTGGATAAAAAAGTCAAGATTTAAAGATATGCATAGGATATAGACTGAATACAAAAAATATTCACATACTAAGCCTACACAATATTAAACATAACACATCCTATAGGGGTGCCTGGGTGGCTCTGTTGGTTAAGCAGCTGCCTTTGGCTCAGGTCATGATCCTGGAGTCCTGCGATTGAGTCCCACATTGGGCTCCCAGCTGAGCAGGGAGTCTGCTTCTCCTGTGACCCTCTCCCCTCTCATGCTCTCTCTCTCTCTCAAACAAATAAATAAAATCTTTTAAAAAATAGAACATATACTATAAGGGTATAATAGATTTGATACCCTCTAAGGTCTTATCTGATGATACCAGGTCGGTGAATTCTTGTACAATAGTAAGTGATAAATTGCTGTACAATAATAAATGACATGTTTACCTGTTCATCTCAGTTCTCTGAATCAATGAAGAATGAATATCTAGTTTACTAAAGTATGAAAGTATAGTGAACACAATGTGGAAATGGGAAGAGCTCTGGACTTGTGACCAACAGATATCAGTTCTAGCACAGGCTCTAATTCATATTAGTTTTATTCTAACAATTCACCAGCCAACTCAAGCATCAATTTCTATAGGTATAAAGAATACATTGGACAATATGATCTCAAAGATTCCTTCTAGGGATTCTAAATATTACAGATGATTTAGGAACAAAAGGCCATTTGACCAAGTATTAATTTAATCAAGTAAAAAAGTAGTTTTTAGATAATACTACTATTTGTTCCCAAAAGAAAAACTAAAGAAATCTTCTGAATTAAGGAAAATGTCTATTAATAATTTGTATAAAGTTATATTAATTATCACAACACAAATACAGTGATTATAAACTTTTGTTTTAATGCATTTGCTTTTAATTTAACTTTTCAAACAGAAGTGAAGATGGCCAGGTTTTTACAATAAGTAGTCTGAGGAGACAAAGCAGTCACATAAGGAAACTCTATAAATAATCACAGTGGAGAAAGACAAGTTGGCCTAAACATCATTGAAATAGCTGTACCTTAGAGAGAGGCTATTCCTAACATTGGAAATGGCATCACATGGGAAGTTCAGCTCAGATGCACCGATCCAAAATTGGTGCACCAATATTATTTTTATATCATAATTTAAAATAATTTTATCACGAATTCATCACATCAGTAAAAGTGATTTATAAATATTTCATCACATAGCAAAAGAAATGAATGGAAGTGAGGAAGTACTGGCTTTGTTTCACACAATTTAACTGATTAAAGAACATAGGTCTAATGCTTTACAGAAAGTCACATACAAATAAGATAAGGTCAGGGTCAGGATCCACTTAAAATCCATTAAAATGTCATGAAGTCATTGCTCCACTACACGTGAGAAGGTAATTGTGCTGTCAGGCAATAAAGAAAAATATCCTTACAAGGAGATATAGAGACTTGCATAGTCTTTAAGACTAGGGAATACATAAACAATTGTACATTCATGTGCTTAATACATACATCCTTACTTACTTATTATTAATATATTTTTTAAATTAGAAGACATAGTGTCTAATGAAACCCTATTTAAGTTCCTAGTTGAACTTAACTCACTTCAAGTGAATTAACAGTGTGGGGGGAACTTTGCTCAAAATGGTAGATGGAACTTTTATATTTATGTCCTTTCCCAGTTAACTTTACTTTAAAGTGATATTGAAGGGATATGTAACAACAGGTGAGCAGAATGGGGCTATTTATGAGACCTTTATATACCTCCAGAAGACGGAAAGCATATGATAAAGTGGTACTATTACAAAAGGATAGAAAAACTGTGACCTAGAGAATATGGGGGTAAGGCAGCAGTTGGTGAGGAGAAAGTCAATATGTGCTGCAAACCTAGGAGGTTCAGAACTGGGGATGCCAGTAACTATAAAAAGTGGATGATTAATTTAAAGTCAGTAGTTGGAAAAACTGGCTCACTCCATTTATCACAACTGAATATAAAACACTTGGCAGCAACTTTTTAATTCTAAGATCAAAAATTAACCTTTACGGGTGGCTCTATGTCTGGAAATAATCATCATAAAACCAGCTATCATAAGACCATCTATATTCTGATATTTAGGGATCCAAGTATGTAGCAATCCAATTTTCTGACTTTATTCCAAGCAGTCTGGCAATCAGCAAATACCTCACACATCAGAGAAACTCATAGCCATGAGTCCACATAAATGGACAACCAAAGTTCACAGGAAAGTTTAGAAACATACAAAATATGAAAAAATCAAAGTGAACAAACAAATAAATGACCCCAGGGAAACAATTCACAAAAGAGAATAGAACATAAAAAATATATATAATAGGGTCATTAGACTCTGGTAAAAAATATACTGTACCCATCATATAAAAATAGGATTCTTTGACAAAAGAATAATCAGAGAACAAAACTGATCTCCCAGCAATTATAATTTATTGCCTCCAAATAATTCACTATGAGGTTTGGGATATAAAGTCAAAGATCTTTCTCAAGAACTTATAAAAGATAAAATAAATAGAAGATGAAACCTGGGAACAGAATATCAAACTAATAAAAATTTCTAGGAAACATGAAGAGAGAAAATACTAGGAAGAGAATTATAAATAATAGACAGTCACTTTGGAGAGATAAAGTTTACAGATTAAAAGGGTTAACTGAGGAGTTAACTGTGAAAAAGATATTCATTTAGAAAACTATTGTAAAATTTCAGTGTGGCAAGGAAAAAGATTGTAAAAGACTGAACTGGTTAACTAGAAAGGAATAATAATCAAACTGGTATAAGACTTCTTTACATAACTGGATCCTAGAAGAATGCAGTACAATACCCTTAAAGTTGACCAGTCTTCATACTGGAACACATGGAGATAGGAAGAGAGTGGTGGACAGAAAATTCATCACTACACAGGTTAAGGTGTGAGAGTATTACTTTCCACATAGTCTTTTTAAAGGAAGTTCCTTAAGTGTGAGTTGCAGAAAAATGAAAGTGCAAATGGACAAACTAACACAAAAAGAGGAAGATGGACATATACAATGTAGAAAAAAGAGAACTGAAACCTTGTGAGTCACAGATATGTACCAGAATATTTTACTATCAGCCAAGATTGAAGCAAGACAATAAAGGGTAGAGATGGGAATTATTTCACGAGGAAAAAAAAGAATTTCATAGGTTTGTTATTTTGAGAATTTTGAAGAACATAAAAGTGACAAAAGCAAAAAAAGTCACCTTAAACTTCAGTAAAGATATAAATAGTGGAATGAATGAATGAATGAATGAATGAAACTAGATAGAAAAGAAACACCTCATACTGCCTGTCAGTTGTAAAAAGTAAGCTATAGATGAAGACCAGAAGCATTAATTATTGTAGAACTGAATAAAATGTAACCAACCTTAACAACATGTAAGAAAATGCTCACATGACTGAAGAGAGAAAGTTGGAGAACTGAAGAAAAGGATGTGGGTGGTAATAACATACAGATCCTACAAAATGAGAATTCTAAGGATGCTGGCTATTGTTGATGGCATAACGAATAAGAGTATAAGAATAAAATTTACAATGGAAACAAAACTAAAAATAATAATCATTACTCCTTTTTTTTTTTTTTTTAAGATCTTGTTTATTTGAAAGAGAGAAAGCAATAGAGAGAAAGGGCATGAGCAGGGGGTGGGAGGGCAAAAGGTGAAGCAGACTCCTCACTGAGCAGGGAGACTGATGCAGGGCTGAGATCAGGACCCGAACTGAAGGCAGACCCTTAATGACTGAACCACTCAAGTGTCCCAGTAATCCCACCTTATGGAGAAAGAAGATTGAGAATAAGTTAAATATTGTATGAATTCTCTGCTTCCACCTATCATTCTGTGAGCACAAAAGATCACCTCTGAAATTGATTAAGAAATATTAACATAGATTTACACGTGTTTAAAAATACAGTGAGGAAAGGGCTGGGTGGCTCAGTCAGGTGGACAAAAGACTCTTAATTTCAGCTCAGGTCATGATCTCAGTGTGGGTCATGGGATCCAACCAAGAGTTGGGCTCTGCCCTGGGCATGGAGCCTGCTCTAGATTCTCTTTCTCCCTCTCTCTCTGCCCCTTCCCTGCTCTCCCTCTTTCTTTCTCTTAAAAAAAAAGAAAAGAGAGAGAGAGGGACTAGAGGAAAATAGGAATAAGCCAGAGAAATATCATTTCTTTTATTATAAGTGCACATGTACTATTTGATTTTTAAAATTGGTGCTTTGTGGGCCGCCTGGGTGGCTCAGTGGGTTGAGCCTCTGCCTTAGGCTCAGGTCATAATCTCAGGGTCCTGGGATTGAGCATTGGGCTCTCTGCTCAGCGGGGAGCCTGCTCCCCCCAACCCCGCCTGCCTCTCTGCCCACTTGTGATCGCTCTCTCTCAAATAAATAAATAAAATCTTTAAAAAATTGGTGCTATTGTTGGTTTCTATTTTGTAATATTTTAGATTTACAGAAAAGTGACATAGTATAGAGTTCTCATACACTTTCATTCTGTTCCTTCCAGTGTTAACATTTTACATTACCATGGTACATTTGTCAGAACTAAGAAACTGACATTGATACATTACTATTAACTGAACTCCAGATTTTATTTGGATTTCACCAAGTTTTTCATAATGTCCTCTTTATGTTCCAGATCTAGAATCCAAGGTCATACAATGCATTCAGTTTTCAGGCCTCCCTAGTCTTCTTTGGTCTGTAGCAGTTTCTCCGTCTTTCCTTGTTTTTCATGACCTTGACAATGCTAAGGAGTACTGGACAGGTGTTCTGCATAATGCCTTCTAATTTTGTTTTCTCTGTTGTTTTCTTACTATTAGACTGTGGTTATGGGTTTTGGAAAGAACAGGTGAAGTACCCTTCTCTTCACATTATCTCAGAAACATGTTATCTAAATTATATCACTCATGAAGTTAATCTTAATTACTTGCTAAAGTAATGTTTTCCGTGGTTCCCTACTGTGTAGTCACTATTTTCTCTTTTGTTGCTCTATCCTTTGGAAGTGAGGTATTAAGTCTAGGCCACCAGCATGTGTGAAGACAGGAATGAATCTTCACCTCCTGAGGGTGTAGTGACCACCCATTCTATTTGGAATTCTTCTGGGAAGAAATATTTTTCGCTTTCAACTATTTATTCATTCAGTCATTTATATCAGCATGGCTCATGTATACTTATTTTATGCTTTAGATTATAACCTAGTACTATGTTACTTATTTTGTTGCTGAAATTGTTCCAAGTGTGGCCATTTGGAACTCTTTTAAGTGGGATTTCTTTGAAGGGTTTCTATCATTTTATTTTTGAGTATTTCCTTACTTCTTGGAAATACAAGATAATCCAGGCTCTTTTGTTGACTTATTTTTTTCCCTGGTCTTAGAACCAGCCATTTCTCCTAAGTGCCCTGGTTCCTTTTTATTAGAGAATTATATTCAGAAACCAAGGTCTAGATAATTATGATGTACTTGTTGTTACTGTGGTGTTATTGCTTCTAGGACCTCTCAACGTATACAGCTATTTATTATATGTGTGTATACTAATCCATGTATACATACTGTATTAAGTTTTCCAGAAAAATAGAACCAGTAGGATGTATGCATTGTAGAAAGAGATTTATTTTAAGGAATTGACTCATGTCATTTTGCAGGCTGGTAAGTACAAAATCTTCAGGATGGGCCAATAGGTAGGAGACCCAGAGAAGAGCCCATGTTTCAGCTCAAGTTTGAAGGACATCTGCTACAAAATTCCTTTCATGTTCAAGAGAGGTCAGTCTTTTATTTCATTTAGAATAATATCATATGGGTTCATCTATGTTATTACAAGTGACAAGATCTCATTCTTAGCTTAGTAATATTCCATTACACATGCGCGTGCGCACACACACACACACACATACCACAAATATATTTATATATATAATATATATATAATATATATACATAATATATATAGTAATATTCCATTATATATATGCACACATATACACACACAAACACACACCACATATATATTTATATATATGTACCACATCTTTATCCATTCATCTGTTGATGGACACCTAAATTGGTTCCATATCCTGGGTATTGTAAATAATGCTGCAATAAACATAAGAGATGCATATAAAAAAATAAGAGAGAGAGAGAGAAGGAGTCTTTTTGTTCTATTCAGGCTTTCAACAGATTGGATAAGGCCCACCCTCATTATAGAGGGTAATCTACTTTATTCAAAGACCAATAATTTAAATGTTAATTTTATCCAGAAACATTCTCACAGAAATATCCAGAATAATGTTTAACCAGATATCTTAGTACTGTGGTCCTGTCAAGTAAACACATAAAACTAATCACCACACGTATATTGTAACTTTGTTTCCAATATAAATATATCTATATATTAAGCTAAACATGAGTTGATATTTATGTCCCTGGCTCTAATCCAGTCTCAATGTTATTTTTGCAAATATGGGTTTTTATTTTTTATTAAATATTTAAGACATGAAACATCTTGACTTTAATTAGTAACTATGAAATTTTAAAATTGAGAATTTTAAATTATATATAATTAGAAAATGTTTGAAACTAGTGAAGCAGGGAAATAACCAATGACTCCTAATACATGTCAGATATTTCAAACTTTTTATTTGGTTTAAGCTACACAGTTATGGGAAGGAAACATCATTGGACAAGACAGGAATCTGAAGCTGAGAGAAAATAAAGAACTTGTTCAAGTTCTCATAGGACGTTAACTTACAACAAGTAATAGATTTACAGGAAAGAAAATAGCACAATGCAGACAGCAGGAGAAGAAAATTAATTAACATTAATTAAGTTCCTAGGGCTTCTATAGAAAGTGCCACAGACTGGGTGGCTTAAAACATCAGAAGTGTATTCTCTCACAGTTCTGAGGTTAGAAATCCAAATCAAGGTATCAGGTGTGCCTTGCTCCCTTTGCGCCCTCTATGAAGGGAATCCTTCCTTGTCTTTTTCAGTTTCTGGTAACCTCAGGTATTCCTGGGCTTATGGGAGCTTAATGCTAGTCTATCACCGTATTTGCAAGGCCTTCTTCTTTTAAAGATATCACTCATATTGGACTAAGTCCTACTCTAATGACTTCCTATTTTGGTTATCTGCAAGGGCTATTTCCAAAAGGTCCTTTCACAGGTACAGGGGGTTAGGAATTCAACATATATTTTTGAGGAACACAATTCAACCCATAATTCCTCCCAAGTGATGCTGATATAATTCAGAAAGCCACTGAAATTGTAGTCAGAGAATGTAGCCATAACCAGCTAGGAGAGCGGACATCCCAGAGGATATAGCTGTGCACAATGGTGATGACCTAAAAAGAATCAGGAGGGACAGAAATTCTGTCTTTCCTACGTTTCATTCAGATTTATTTCCTTACCTAGCTTTCATTGTTTTCAAATCTTGATTGGGGTGTAGGAGTGTATATGCTAAAAATATAATTTATAAATGCTAACAGAGTTGTTCCTTGCTAAATTCCTTGGGATAATAGGATACAAACTGAACTAATACAGCTCTCTGTTAGAAATTACCAGAATGGGGAATAATGTTATTTCCCTGCACCTCCAACTTACTTTGAAATTATATGAAGCAAAACTTTGATCCCCTATATGCTTCCATGTTTCAGCAGAAGGCATGGGGATTTTTGAATCAGAGATGAGGGTGAGTAGACAATACAAGAGGAAAGAGACAGTAGGTGTAGGTGCCAAGGTAGCTGACTGTGTTTATTTGTAACATCATGTAAGAAATATTTCAGGAGGGCACCTGGGTGGCTCAGTGGGTTAAGCCTCTGCCTTCGGCTCAGGTCATGATTCCAGGGTTCTGGGGTCGAGCCCCACATCGGGCTTTCTGCTCGGTGGGGAGCCTGCTTCTCCCTCTCTCTCTGCCTACTTCTGCCTACTTATGATTTCTATCTCTGTCAAAGAAATAATCTTTAAAAAATATTTCAGGAAATGCTATTATACTGTACATTATTTGGGTTAAACTATTGTACAAATTGGCAAGTTCATAAAATATGGATCATTAATGTGATTTGATTAGTCACCAGGTTGCGATGTCCGAGGAAAGTAGATTTTAAAAAAAGATTTTATGTATTTATTTGAGAGAGTAAGACAGAATGAGAGAGAGCACAAATGGTTGGGAGGAGAAGAGGGAAAAACAGACTCCCCACTGATTGGGGACGGTGACATGGGGCTCCATCCCAGGATCCCAAGATCATGACCTAAGCTAAAGGTAGATGCTTAACCGACTGAGCCACCCAGGCGCCCCAGAAAGTAGATTTATATTTAAGTTTCTGTCTGTTTGTGATATCTTATCTTAAAAATGGTGAAACTGAGCAGTGGAGAGATTATTTCTTTCAAGTCTAAATATTTAAACTTTAAAAGCAAAGAGCATTTGTTTGCCCTTCCAAATATAAGATTAAAACATGACACATTCAAAGCTCCACTGTCAACAGTGCATTGTTTAATGACTCATTGTTTAAAGCTTACTTTCTCCATTAAAAGTAATTTCTTGTGTTTAATTTGTAGATACTCCCACCATATTTTGGTT
Source organism: Meles meles (assembly GCF_922984935.1). Classification (NCBI taxonomy): domain Eukaryota; kingdom Metazoa; phylum Chordata; class Mammalia; order Carnivora; family Mustelidae; genus Meles; species Meles meles. The sequence goes on from NC_060075.1 coordinate 83,402,242, forward strand.
TGATTCAAATTGTTATCCTAAGGAAAAATTTTAAAAGACTGATAAAGAAAGAATTAAAGAAAAAATGAAAACAACAGATGATTATGGGTTTAGAGAGTTTTAAATGAAAATAGAAGGCAAAAAGAATCAAAATGTATATTCTATATAAATATGTCATGTAACCAAAATGTACCCCAGGAGATACATAAGGTATGTAAAGAACATAAATCCCGTGGAGAAGCAATATACTGTGACCAAAAGGCTACATACACTCAAGAGATTTAAATTAAATGGGATTCAAATAATGAAGTATTTTCTAATATTGAAGACTGTTGCTCTGTAGGAAACTTTTCACTGGTCTCTCTATACACACATAGACAAATTACAATATTAATAAATGGATGTGTTAATCTAATTTATACCTCAAAATTGAGGTTATGTCTTTAGGCTGCCTATGTTGTAATAGAATTACAGTATATTTTTGTGTTTGTTCTTAAACACTGCAGATCCAGGGTCAGAATATTCCTAAAAGCTTTTAATAGGATACTTTTTCAAAATATATGCATGTGTATTGGTGTTTGAGGGGTGGGCTTTTTAAAATCAGGAAGAAAAATAGTTGATTGAAAAGAGAAGTTCTCTAGAAGAAATCTCACTCATATAGTGAATTTTCTAGAGTTACAGGTGTACATTTTCTGCCTTCTAAGTTATCAAGAAGAAAAATATCCAGTAATAGCACTTGATTCTATGGCACAGCTCAATGCTTCTCAATAAGGTTTACTTTTGTAAAATTTTCATATTTTCCATAATGATGAAGTACAAATGATTTTTTCCCAGTTGATATGGATTTGCTGTAGATAAAAGCAAAGAATATACCATATATTTCTGAAATAATATGCTTATAATTATAAAAGTTTTATATTAATTTCTTTCATTGCATTTTAAAACTAAATGTTTAGTCTTATAGATGATATCTATTGATGATAGCTATTATAACTCTATTTATTAATTTATTTTAGAGAGATAGAGCTCAAGCTAGGGGTTAGGGTGGCAGAGGGAGAGGGAGAGAGAGAATCTTAAGGAGGCTTCATGCCCAACCTGGAGACCAATGCAGGGCTCGATCTCTCAATCCTGAGATCATGACCCGAGCCAATATCAAGAGCCAGACATTTCACCAACTGAGCCACCCAGGCACACCTGTAACTATTCATTTAAATCATAGCTATTTTTTTGAAAATCAATGTATAATTTTTTTTTAACTTAAATGTATTAGGGTAACATGCTGATTAGAAGAATCTTTTGGATAAACTGAAGAATCCTTTGATAAAGCAAGTTTTTATTAGCTTGCAAGAATTAAAACAAGAATTAATAATGCTATTATTAATCCATTCGTTAATGCCAAATTTTCAATTTATGAGATTATTTCAAATGATATATACTTTAAAAATAAAGAAATGGAGATGGAAATCTACAAATTGATAGATCAAAATATGAAAATACAGTTAGAAAATTGATTTTTCTATTTTTAGAAAATTGATTTCTTAAAAGATGATATTCTTGTTTGTTCAGATTAAGACCTTGATAGAAGGCTGGAATGAAACAAATCTATAATGAAACATGAGAAGAAATACATCCAATTTCTGAAAACAGGTTTTTTTTTTTTCCCCTCTTTCTAATGCCAAGAAGTGCTGCTACTGGTTTCTTTTTAATCTGCTTTTATTTTTATGTTTAATGAGACAAGATTTTCAGAGAATCTTATTCTAAATTTTAAATGGAGAACGCAAAACATATTTTCCAAATTTTAATTTTAAGACTTAAATAAAAAAAGAATTCAAGATTAATGCATACCACCTGTTCCTATAGTAGTTGATTATCAAGAATCAGCCAGTTCAAATGTTCCCACCGTTTTTACAAACTCAGATTAAAATTCAGATATGGCCTAAAGGGGAAAATACAACATAATTACCATTGAGAGTAAAATTATGAACCTTGGAAAGTGGCTACTTAAGAAGCCTAAGAAATTTCATGTGTTTGAATGCAACACCAACAGTGACAATAAAATATTTTATTTAGACTTGTTAAGGTTCACAGAACATCATTGAAAGAAAAGTTTGGTTTAATTAATTGAGTGACCATTTGTCCAGCAGTCACTATGTGACAAGATTAGCTTTGCTGCTGGCTACAAAACTTCTAAGATTCCTATGTTCTGCTCTGTAGAATTTAACCATCAATGGACAAAATGTTCACACAACTGTAGCATTAAATGATATGGCAGAGGGATAAACAAATTTTGGGGGATATAGAAATGAAGGAGTATGTATTAACACACATTATGGTATCTAATTAACAAAGCAACCTAACAGTAATTGTTATAGTTCTCATTTTGCAAATAACAAAACACTGGCAATCAAGCAATACTCCAAATTATATAGTTAGCAAGTTATGTATCAGAGATGTAAATAAAAATTTATTTGACATCAAAACTGGTAGAGTTACCAATCTACATATAACATCCAGGACTTGACTGTTTTTGCCTAGGATTGTAGAAAAGGAATGTTCTACATAGAGGATTTATTTGAGGAGAGTTTCAGTGGATAAGAAAGAATTTGCCAGGTGGGTGAAATGGGGAAGATAGCGCGTGCAGAACCACAGACATGTTAGGAGATAGATATGATCAGAGAATTGTAAGCATTTATCTGATACATAATGAAGTTTAAGTTGCCAGAGGAAGGAATGGGTAAGAGGCAGTGAGGGATTAATACCAACAAAGCAGTGAAAGAGCATGTAAGAGCCATGAAAATAAGCCAGAAATTTATCCTTCAGTAAAGAACTAAAGATTTTTCGAGAACCCTTGTGACAATTAGCATAACAGGTGATTTGTGAGTTGTAATTTTAAAACCAGACTTGACTTTCCCTGATATTGATGAATCTCATTGTATTTAGGCTTGAGTCCGCTGTGCAAATTTGTTTCTGGATGAGCATTTACTAAATATACCTAAGTAACAAACTCAACATTTGAAAGGAATAAAACCAGTTTATATATCTATAAAAGTATTTAGATGGATGATGAAAGAATTTGCATGAATTTTTGTTTCATAATTGTGTGGTCTTTTACATACCCAATTTATTATCAGTTCCCTATTCCACCTATATTCCCAAAATCCTCCTCCCGTTATATGCCAGCCTGTTCATTAATCATCAGAGTTCTGGCATTCTCATAGATACCAAGGAGGATTAAACAGTGACTTGCTCTCAAGCTGTCTAGAATTTCATGATGAAGATGGGATGTCTGCATTTATCATTCAGATCTCTGAGACAAAGTGTTACAAGTGTCCAACAATAACAGAAAACCTTCTTACCTTAGAAGAGGAAAGGGTCTCCGCTCCCCCTTCCTATTTATTGGACTATTAGATTGATGCACGAAAGCAGTGAAAAACAGGAAATATATGGACTCTGGAACAGGCAGATCTGAATTCATTGCCTCGGGGGAGGGCTTAGGAAAGGGAATGGTGCCTCAGATTTCTGAACTGGCCTTCTTGTTCGCACAATGGACATACTTATATCTTAGTATTTTTTTAAATATTAAAAGAAGTACTCTTTGTAAAATATCTGATAAATAATGCATGCTCTTTCGAGCATACTAACCCCCTCACCCCACCCCATCTGAATTTCGGTGAGCTCATTGAAATGGACCCAATCCATCAAGGAAAATTATTTCATTGAAATGTATCCTGAGAGTTACATGTTTTAACTTATGTTTGTTAAAAAGTGAAAATTATATATCCTTCTTTAAAGTTGTTAAATGTCACCTGGAATTTCAAAGCATTAAGTATCATGACAAAAAATAAGTAAGTAAAATAAGGAGATGATCCTTTTCAAATTTACTATACAGTTCTATCTTCTTGAAATTACTGGTTAAAGAAGACAACTGAATTTACCATATGATTTTCATCATGAGAATGCCTCTACTAGGATGTGAAAGTTGCTGTTTACGCAATTTAATTCTCTACTTTCTAGTCAGCCATTTAAAGTCCGCAAAGAGTAGAAAAATGGTAAAATCTGAAGACTACATGGAAAAGGCCTTTGACCATGTGGAAGGGCTGTAGATGGGAGTCAATTAGCCGTAACTAACAGTCCTGAATTCATTACTCCAGCTGGTTATTATTTTTGAGCCTCATTACACACAGCTGACAATCAGAGGCACTTACACAGCTCTGTCCTGGCAGTCCTGTGAGAATAAATATGGAAGCCGTTTTGTACTCCCAGGTGAAGAGAGAAAGAGAGCTTTAGATATAAGAGGGCCATATAAACAGTTTGCCTTACTTTAAAGAAGTCTTACTGTGGATGCACTATATATATTCAATAAACATTATCTATTAAATAACGGTGGGTTACTTTGCAACTGTAGTTGTAAGGTTCATCTTAAAGACATATATTCCTGGGGTGCCTGGGTGGCTCCTGGGGTTAAAGCCTCTGCCTTTGGCTCAGGTCATGATCTCAGGATCCTGGGATAGGGCACTGCATCAGGCTTTCTACTCAATGGGGAGCCTGCTTCCACTTCTCTCTCTGCCTGCTTCTCTGTCTACTTGTGATCTCTGTCAAATGAATAAAAAGAATCTTAAAAAAAAAAGACATATATCTCCCCCACAGAGGTTCACATGAAATGTTATAATAAGGACAAAACAGAGTTTTCATTTTACACCTGTGAGAAAAGCGTGAATGATCATAACATTCTTAGGACTTGGTCAGGTGCAAATACTAAAAAAGTAAAATCACTAACAGACATTTCTACTGAAATTCTTTATAATTATATTTTTACATTTGAAGTATTATAATATGTAAACATTAGAAATGATGTGCTCTTATTTTGGTTGAAATATAGCACTTTATGATGTTTGAGATGTTGAAAGGTATTTTAAAAATGCTGAAGAATTAAACTTTGAATTTTGTTAAGAGCTTATAGTTCACCTGGTTTAAAATTACAAAGGTGAAAAGAGGGAAACAATGAAAATTCTCTCTCTGGCCAGTTTTCCTCTCCAGGACTGTTTTATTTGTTTACTTAATGCCAGTGACCCTACAGAGTGAGAAGCCTAGTCTAGTACCTATCAACAGAGAAAGAGATCAAGGGTCAGGATATAAATTAGCAATGTGTTAAGAATGAAAGTAGAGATACAGTCATCTTACTGTAAAATAAAGAATGATCTTAATGAAGGAAATACTAAAGCCTATCAACTATGCAGAGAGTAATTGCACACACACATTTCTAGGCCAGACCTGTTTGACCGGCTTGGTCCCAGAGCAGCTAAGGTAACTGGAGGAGAAGAAAGGCTGATGTAAATAAAGTAAATAAGCATTTGAAGTAGAGACTTTCAAAGATACAGTTCAGGAAATTTAAAATGCTAGTATCTGGAAGTTGAGAAGAGGAGGAAGATCAAGAGGAAACATTTGCTCAGGTTCCTATTCAAGATCCTAAGGCGGTGAGTCAGTCATGCTTGGGATAGGGCACTATCTCTTTCTATTCCAGTATTTACTATCCACGTGTGACTTTGGACAAAGTTTCAGTGTTCTCATTTGTGAGATAGTAAGGTAATTAAAGAATGCTGCTTGTAATACACAAAGTGCATGAAATATGTATGGTCTATGTATTTGTTTCCTGAGACAAATATTAGTTATGACATAAGGAAACAACTTTTGATCTCTGGAGGATTGAGGTTCTCTTGTTAGATGAAGTTAACTCATATAGCGCATCTATATGATGGAGAAAAATATGGGAACAGTCTATTTTCTTTAAATTTGAAACAAGCGAATTCATAGTGCTCAACTCATAAGGAATCGTTGGGTAGATGGCTAGAAATCAGTGCAAGAGTTTAAAGTAAATGGCTTTTTTCAGGATCACCAAAAATATAAAATATTTAAAATAAGGCCACTACAGCAAAGCAACCTCGGTGTATAAGATGTTTCTTTAACATCTTAATAAAAGTGACTCTAAGTATTTTAAGTTGGATGTTTTTCCCAAGACACCTTGATGAGGGCAAACTGTAATTAGTGGCCTCTAAATTGAATCGTGTCATTACTCCTGTGGCTCTATTTAGTGTCCTCCTTTCCCAAACTAGCTGGCTCAGCTCATATTATTTCCCTCCTATCAGGAAAGAGTCAAAAACTCATCCTGGAAAAGCGGCACTGGCCACCAATGTTTCTTATAAAGGTATTGTTGCATTAAGGTAGTTTAGATTTCTAAGTAAGTTTGGAGAAATGGGGGTAGAGATGAGTCTTAGTAGGGACAACTACTGCCACTCTTAAAATTTCACTTATATGGCCCAAGTTTCAGGCAAGCATGAGCATTCATTTCATCAGTGTGCTTGAATCTGCCTTGGCTAATGCCTATCAGTAATTTCATGACTTATTTTGAGGCCAGTGGTAAGTGTCTCAGTACTAAGTAAATACCATTAAATGTCTCAGTATTAAGCAAATAGCATTCAGTTAAATACATTGAAAAGAAGTTTATTTAGGCAAGGTAGAGGGAATCACAGTATAACTTGCATAGACTACAACTAAATCTAAGCTATTTGTCATAGTTTCCAAAGCCTTGTGAACGTGTGTAAAACATGGATTTAATCCTTTGGATATTTGAAAATTGAGATAAGTAGTAAACTTTCTTGTAAAAACACCATTTGATATGCATTTCACCTTGCCTTTCTTTATCTTGGTTCCCTGAAACTTAAAGGTAAAATGTGTAAATATATTCTACTTTATACAGATGTACAGATCAATCAGTGTCTAATGGTTACACATTTCTAAATTGACAATTATATAATTTGTGTGAATGCTCACAGCAATCATCTTTCTAATGATTTACTCTCCTCCCTCCTTAATTGATAAATGCTGACTCAGACATTAGTGCTCAGTATAGAGGGTCTTGATCGGTTTCAGAATTATTTCAGAGAAATGTGCTTGGTGTTTCTTCATGTTCGCATCTGCTCTTTAAAACTGTCAGATGTTTTGTGGTTAAATTCATTATCATAAACTTAAGGAGCTGTTCACACTTTTATCGCACTAATCACAAAAATAGTTTAACTGTATTAAACTTTTAAAAATAACCCATCCGTTGAATTAGCAATTTCTTTCATAAACATAGACATTTGAAGATAACATTTGCCCTGGAATATAATTTTTTAGTTTTGAACTCTTAAAATTACATTTGATATCATCCCTTCGTAGCTCATCTGTACAGAAAGAGTTAAAGACAGGTTTATGCCAACTGGACATAACAGGTAGTGCTTGGCACGTGAAAGATGTCTTAATCACCTGTTCACTTCCTCTCACCTGGTGTTTAATTCAACTGGCCCACACCAGCAATGATTTTGCACTCTCAGAAGTATTTTCTGTGATTCAGTTTATAAGAATTTAGTGATCTGCTTTATTTCATAAAGAAAATTATAAGGAACAAGATGGAGAAATCACATTCCATATTCTTTGTATAGTGACATCTGTGGGCTGTTGTAGCCCACAGTGGTTTATTTTTAAACAATACCTGCTCATTTTATGGGGGAGTGGGTGTCAAAGCTCATTTGTCCTCCTGTTTAAATATCTAGTCCACTGCGGTCCAGAGAAATAATTTTCACTTAAATATTAAAGTCAGTTCCAGAGTGTAACAAGTTTTCCTGAAAGTAGTGCTGGACATATATCCTTAATGTCTAGATTTGTAAACTTCTATCTGTTAGCATAATTCAAACAGCCTTCTTCCACAGAACTGTGAAATAAATTCTTGTAATTATGTTTTGAGACTACCCGGGAGGGAAGAGTTCTGCATATGAGTCAATGTGTAGAGGTCAACAGAGTTACTGCCTTCGGGATATTAAGGAAACGCAATGGAAAACAACACCCATTAAAAGGGTAAACTGCGATGAGATAGTTGGTTTATCTCTACCGGTTTTAGAAAATCTGCTGCAGGAAAAGGATAAGACTCATGCCCTTTTACAAACGCATCTCTTTGCCTTAAAAGGATGCAGTGATCCTTTTCTGGGGCGGGGTGGGGGGGGGGCTGCTTTGCACTTTGATATTTACGGCTAAGCAAATCCTGAATGCCTTCCAAGAGCTGCCGGTAACAAAATCCTTGGAGCTCACCCTAGGAGTTGCTCACTCCACCGCCGACCGCGAACCGAGCAGAGTTAGCGAGCTGGTCTTCCAGCCGGCAGCAGCGCATTCCTGCATCTCCCGGCAGCCTGTCCTGGGGTCGGCCCCGCCCGTCGGGCGGATCGCCGCCCGCCCTCGGGGCTCCCTGCCACCCTCTCGCGGGCGTGCTCTGGGTGGGGCCTCGCCACGGCGGAGATGCAGCGGGTGTGCTGGGCGGGTGAGGCTAGCCGGCTGGGCGGTGCGCCCGGGCAGCCCGACCCGAGCGCCGCGTCGCTGTAATCGGACACCCGAGCGCTCGCCCCCGGTGCCCGGCCACTTTCCATTCACTCCGAAGTCCTTGATTGAGCGACGCGGAGTAGGGCTCCGGGTGCCGCGGCACTGCGACGTTCAGGATTCCTTTACAAAGAAACTCAGAGGACCGGGAAGAAAGAATTTCACCGCTGGGACGCCCTAGAAATTAAAGTCTTCTGGGAAAAAGACTAGAGAGACACGCGGAGCCACACCGGTAGCAAATTGATGACTTTTACGCGCTGATCTCTTCCCATCTCGGTAAGCTGGATTCATTATTTTCGGCATTACAGATTTAGCAAAATATAACTTTTGCTTCCGTGTACCGACTTTTTTTACACATCGGTGTGCTCAAGTCTGGACATTTTCCTAAGAGCACATGCAGTTTGTCAGGGCAGTGTTTCCCTTGCTGAGAGCCCTGCTTGAGTTGTTTCTTTAGGCTATGACACCTGCGGCGAGTTTAAAGTTGAGTATTTCAGTGCTTTCTAATGCAGGGTTGCTCGAGAGGACGTAAGATTCCTTGTCCTGCACGTTATTAGTGTTGAATCCGTAGAAGTGAAAACAAGCAGCATGTCTAAGTGTCTCAGTTAAAGGGAAGTTATAATATATTGGGGAGACGCACGTGGAAGACCCTTGACTTTCCCTCACTTCTCATTTCCAGGTAGTCTTGAAATCACATTGCTCTGTATACTCACTTCATTTGACTTGTCATTTCATCTCCACTGTTTATCTCTGCAATTTTTAGCATATGTTACTTTTGGTGAGACATACCAGATAAAATACTAATAATAGCAATATGTAAAAATGTGTAAATATTATCCGCCTGCTTAATAAAGAGACAAAGGTTAGTCGTATTTATAGTCTTTTTTTTTTAAACTATTAAGCCACAAAACCAGGGAGCAAATTACTAAGGGAAAGTTATCCCATAAAATCAATTTTCTTGTAAGTTAATTTAGGGATGACAAGGTGAAGAGGTTGTGGAAGCAGGAAGAAACTGTTTCATTTGAAAATTACCAACACAAACATCTCTAGGGTTTCCTCCATCTGTGTGGTAAAAGAGGCAAACAGTTTTGTTTCTGTGTCTCATAACATATGTATCACCTAGGAAATCAACTGTTTAAAATGTTTAAATTGTTTAAAAATGCATGTTTAATTTATCTGTGCTTTTTCTTCTGTGTTCATGAGGCAGTCTTTTCAATTTTTGTGGCCTTTATTAAATAAAATAATGTTAAGATTTTAATATTAAAAGACACATAATAGTGAAGATTAGAATTGTAACCTGTAAAAATAAATTTCTAGATTAAGCTCTGTCATTTTATTGTATAATTACATCAGACTCAAAATTATATGATTTCTTTCATGGTCTTGGGTTTATTTGCATATTGTGGCCAGTGGAGCTGCTTTGAATCTCTAGTTACCCATTACCTGATCTTCCTTGGTATTCAGACATTAGTTAATAGCATGTATCAATGTTATAGGTACAGTTTCAAAAGGTAATGCTTTTCTCTCTGATTTATCTTTTGGAATTTTGACAGCCTGCTTTCTAGTTGATTTATTTTAAATATGCATTGAGGGATACATAGTTCACTAGATTATTCACCAGTAAGTCATTGGTTTGAATTTGGCACTAGTCCATGGTTACCTCATCTACATCATTTAACAGCTGCATGGTCATCTGTATAAATTGGCAGATAACTAATTTGAGTGATTTTAGTGGTCAAGGATTGAGCACACATATATTTATGTGTAAAAACATCACTTCAGATGATTACTCCAAAAGAGCTAATGAGGCTGGAAGTGAGTGGGTGCACATGAATGTTCATGTGGCATTTTCCTGCTACTACTATATTTATGGTAGAAAGAGAAGTTTTCATCCACTAATACATATTGGTACCATTCTCAAGTCTTTTCAATGTTATGTGATTGTTAGAAGATCAACTTTAAATATTGGGTTTTTCTTTGGGAACCAGTACCTTTTTCCTGGCTGCTTTGTTCTGCTTTAATATTAGCATGATTTGTTGGAAGAGCAAGCAGTTTCTTTTCTCCCAAAGACTTCCAGATACAAATGAATCAAATCCAAATTTTCACATCTAAGAAACAAAGTCAGAGCACCTCCTACTGTTTGCATGACTGTCAAAGTTTAGATATGTGTTCTGTGAATAAGGTGCTCTGTCTAGACTGCTGGTTTTGTATGTATCTCTGTGTATGTGCATAGGTGTGCTCCTAAAATGTGAAATGAAATATGACAAACTTGTTACCTCTCTTTTAAAGGTATTTTCCCTTGGATACTAACTTGCAAATCTGAAGATATGGCATTCCAGGCAGTTTTCATGTTGGTTGGAGTATTTGTTTATTCTATCTGTGTAAAAGGATCGTCTCAGCCCCAAGCAAGAGTTTATTTAACGTTTGATGGTAAGAAAGTTGATAAATACTATGGGAAAATGTCATTTGAAAAGTTTTTTAATATTTCACATCCAGATCCAAATATTAGTACTAAATTAAAGATAGTAAAATATCGACTATTGATTAATTTTGAAAATATTTACTGGACTGCTTTTTTGGATAACATGGCTATTTGAAATTATTGGTTCATAGACAAAAGCCCTCTATTGTATTTGTCTATGAAAATGCTCGAAATAGTTTCTTCCCGTTTTGAAGTATCTTCTTTCTAGTCATCTGGTGTTTGAGAAGCACCCTCTGTGTGCTAATCCTTTTCAGCAGAGAGGTCTATGCAGGCTTAATTATTTAAAATTTTTCTTAATAAATTTTGGTCTTATTCTCCAAACTGGTTCCTCCATATGTTGTTCTAATGGTGCTTCTTCCATGTCCAAAAGGAGTTCCTGAGATTGGCAAAATCTCCTAATTAATTGAAAAGGATCTAAAAGAATTGTTGGAAATATGTTTTTAATTGCTGTTGTGTACAAATGTTATCTTCAGAAGCTTAGGAAAATGCATGTGATTTCAAATTTGCTCAAACATAAAAGGTGTAAGAGCCTCTGAGGGAATGGTTTGCCAAATGTATGCGTGAGTTTTAATCTAGATAATCCAAACAATTTATAGATGGATGACTTTGGTCAGTGCATGCTAATTGGACAAGAATAAGAAATGGATCAAGAAGATTATCTTGCCAATCAGGGTTATTTAGTTTATTACTTTTTTCAACTTACTTTTTGTATAAACCTTAGTGTCATTGAGCATATTTTTATTTTACTTGAGAAATAGTATACTCTCAGACCTTTCTATAGCATGTCTTTGAAAAGCTTTATTATCTTGAATTTCAAAGAGCAGATGACTGACACTTATCAGTCAAATGGGTATCTTTTTTCTTTCTTTCCTTCTTTAGTCACCAAGGGCTTTCCCCAAGGTTATCATAAGCACTGAAAGAGCTTTATTTAGAACTTAAAGTGTGTAAGCTTCTAATTGCTTCCTTAGCTTCTAAACCAGCCATTCTCCCTTAAAACCCATGGCTATTCAGTTAAGTTGTGAAGAAAGGAAAAACAGACCCTTGGAAATGTCTTTTTTTTAAATTACTATAACATCAGTCTACTTATACCATTTCTTTCAAGTTGAGAACTAGGAAATATCTAATCAAACAAAAAATAAAAGCATTAGGTAGTAGTGCAATTTTTCTCTTCTATATTTCTCTCAATCTACATAGGAAGATGGAGTGGTCTCACAGATTAGTTATCTAAACTTGTTCTATTACATCAAAACTAACCAAAAATTTTTTTAACCCAAACTTAACTCAAAATGTGTAAATTTCAAAAACAAGTGTGTCACCAGAGATAATCCATCAAGTCCATTATTTGAAAACTTTACAGTTTATCTTTTATAGAGGAAATTAAGTGGTATAAATTTTTTTTCAAGATTTATTTATTTGACAGACAGAGATCACAAGTAGGCAGAGAGTCAGGCAGAGAGAGAGAGAGGGAGGAGGAAGCAGGCTTCCCGCTGAGCAGAGAGCCAAATGCGGGGCTCGATCCCAGGACCCTGAGATCATGACCTGAGCTGAAGGCAGAGGCTTTAACCCACTGAGCCACCCAAGCACCCCTAAGTAGTATAAATTTTTAAAACCAAACTTCAGTACTAAGTGGGACAGTAACTGCTGTGTATAAAGTGACTAGAAGTTATGATGGGCTTTTTAAAATACTCCATGTTTAATGCTCTCAAACTCAAAACAGATTCTTGCAGAATAAGATGTACCTTAATTTATAACATATGTAGAATACAGCATGATAAGATAAGCTATTGATCTGAGAGTTCTATAATATTTTATTCTTTCTAGGAGATAATCAGACAGAATATCACATAATTTGTTTTAAAGAGATATATCAACAGGGAGAACAAATAATGAAATTCCATAATTTCTAAATTAATACAAAAAATTCCTACAGTGAACGATATTTTAGACATAGTATCATAGAAAAAAATTCCTTGGACAAAACAATTGCTAAAATGTATAAATTTTAATCATTAATTCATAATCATTTTGTTAAGAGATGTGACAGTTAAAAAAAAAGAGGTGTGACAGTATACTTGTTTCAGGTGCCTTTCTCAAATTTCTTATTATTTAAAGTTTCTCATTGATTTTATGATGACTTTTCTGTGTATCACAATGAGTAACTACATTTCTTCCAAAATTATTTACTCTTAACATTAAAATATAGAACTTTTACAGAGTTGACACATATACGACTATATATTATTTAAAATATATATGATATATACTTGTTTTCGTTTCTTTCAAAATTTCTGTGACTAGTTTTCAGCCAGAATTTATGAGCTGGAAAATGATTCTGAAGAAATTAAAATAATATCAGCTTATATCACACAGAGGTCATTTGCATCTTTATATTCTCTCATAATTACCTTGCCTCCTAACTCTTTTGTCTTGAATTCTTTTCCTTCACTATTACTTGGTCTTCTGCCAGTCTCTTTCTGTATGGGACTTCAGAAGAATCCCCTCGGTCTTGTCTTACAGTCCAATTAACAATCAAAGTCAATTTAAAAACGTGTGAAACAAGAGATCTCTTCTCCCATCCAAGTTTTATCCCTTCTTCTTGTGGTAGAGTGATGGACTGATAACATTTGGGAAACAATGATTTACAGATTTGCCTTCTCTATTGATCTAGTGCAAGGTCAACCAGATGGTCATCAGTCCTCTGGGAGAATGTACTTCAGGTGTTATTAATTAGTTACATTTGTACAAGCTAAATCTTGCATGTTAAAGAACTGTGCTTCCTATTAAATGCTACATTTTATAATTGTTATCATTCTAATTTTTTGCCAAATATCTTTTCAAATAAATATAAGGTTCATGCAAAGACTTTTTGATTAAGTAGAATTTTTATTAAGAAAAAATCCAGTTTGACAGAATCATATTTCATAGCATTATTGTAATTGTATTTTTTTTTCCTCAGAAAATCTTTGGAATCTATAAGGGTCATAAGGAAAGTCAAGGCTACTTATGTACAATAGACAAATTCGTGCTGCTTGTTAATGTACAAGGGAAAGCATTGTTGAGATGATTTTGCCTTTATCCAATAGGGATTTTAGCACATAGTATTTTGCAAAGCCAGAAATAAATACTGTACAATTTGATAATAGGTATCACTTGCACGTCATTTTACAAAAAGTCTTTGAGCTTGAGAAAAATGGAAATATTGTCTATATTTTAAAAGATATAAAATTCTAAGTTAAATGTGTTAAGTATTGTTTCTGTTTTAAAATGAGGCAGATTCTTATAAGATTATTTTTTCACTTAGTAATTAAGACTGTGAATCTAAGATATACAAGTTATTGACATAAAGTTGTCTATAGTATTACCTTATTATCCTCACTATGTCTGTAGGATCTGTAGTAATGTTCTTTACTTCATTTATGGAACTGATAATTTTTGTCTACTTCCTTTATGTTCTGACTGATCCATGTGGAGATGAACATTTTCCTTTTTATTGATCTGTTTAAAAATCAGCTTTGGTTTTGTTATTATTATTATTATTCTGTCTAATATTTCTTTGGTATATGCTCTAAAATGAAATTGTCTTATTTCTTCTTGCTTTGTGTTTAGTTTGCTCTTCTTTTTGGAAATCCTTAACATGGAAACATAGGTCACTGATTTGAGAACTTTTTTCCTAATGTAACCAGTTATACTACAAATTTCCCTTGGTACACTGTATAGCAGTGTTCTGCATATGTTGATAAAATCTGTTCTGATTTTCAGTCAGTTCAAAATGTCTTCTAATTGCTCCCCTTATTTTTTATTTTACTTACAAGTTATTTAGAAATATGTTGTGTAATTTGAGGATATTTGTGTGTTTTTTTATATATCTTTATGTTGTGGGTCTTTGACTCAGTCTCTTGTTGTCAGAGAACATACATAATATATCTCAGGTTCTCTAAAAAAACTATTGAAACTTGTTTTATGGCACTGACTATAGCCTACAAAGAAAATAATGTATATTCTGTTTTTGTCACACTGAATGTTTTATTAATGCCAATTAGATTCAATCAGTTGATGGTTTGTTATGTTTTCTATATTCTTACTGATTTTCTCTCTACTTGTTCCTTCAATTACTGACAGAAGAAAATGAACTCTCCAACTATAATTATGGATTTGTCTATTTCTCTTTTCAGGTCTATCAGTTTTTACTTCATTTTTTAAAATTTCTATTATTAGATACTGACATATCCCTGATTATTCCTGGTAATAATTAGAATTCTAAAATGTATTTTTGTCTGTATATAATACTTCTACCTTTTTTGTATAATGGAAAATACCAACAAAATTTTAGTTATAATTAAGTGGGAAAAATGTTTGTCATCATTCTAGTGGCCTCTAGAAAGTTTTTATTAAAATATTAGGACTGTGTTTAAAGATTTTTTTATTTATTTATTTGACAGAGAGAGAGATCACAAGTAGGCAGAGAGGCAGGCAGAGAGAGAGGAGGAAGCAGGCTCCCCGTGGAGCAGAGAGCCTGATGCGGGGCTCGATCCCAGGACCCTGAGATCATGACCTGAGCCGAAGGCAGCGGCTTAATCCACTGAGCCACCCAGGCGCCCCTAGGACTGTGTTTAAACATATATTTTTGATGTATGTGAAAGTGTGAGCATTTGATATATGTGAAAATGTGAGCATTTGAATGCTGTGAGAACAGCTTTTACATGGAATATCAGGATTTTCAAACTTTGTTTCTTCATTAATTAACTCTGAAACTTTGTCAGGACCTTTGTTCTCCCAACCAGTTAATTGGGGGGCTAACTTAACTCTAAGACCCCTTAGCAACCAAATTTATAAGATGTCTAAGCTTAGTTTTGCTTTATAATGTCATCTCCTTTGAGGAAGTGTTCTACAATAATTCCTTTCAATGCTTTCAAAAACATTTTGTAGGAAGGACCCGGACAAGGGAGAGAACAAAACTAAACAAACAATTTTTAAAAATTCATGAATTTGGAAGTCATATAGAGCTGTTTTTAAATCATAGTTCCCTGCTACTTTCTGGAGATGCTACATTGGGGTAGTTACTTAAGCTCTCTAATCCAGAATTTTATCATCTACAAAATGAGAATAACACAGAACTGTTTTTAAAATGAAATGAATTAAATTTGTAAATTGTATCATATAGTATATAGTATATGTCTTAAAAATACACAAAGACTTACATTAGGGTTAGTATTTATAAATTCCTTTAGGGTAAAACTATGGTCTTTTGTACTATAATTACTTCCCCTCCACTTAGTGTGGAGATTTCCACTTGCTATTTTTCAATAAATGTTGAATTAATGTACATTTTGATACTTCTAACCACTCTACCTTCCCAACTAATAGAGCCTTAGTATACTACATCAGTCTTTCATCATGAATCTTGGTTAATTTAAGACAATGAAGAGTTACTAGGTAGATGCAAAATTTCTTCATCTTAGCATTAAGATACAAGTACCATGGGAGAAGAATTTTTGTTACTTTTTGCACAGATAGCTTTAGACTCGTATCCTGGTACATAGCTGGTGGTCAAATATTTTCTATCTATTATATCAAACTTTTCCCATGTTATATACACTAGAGATTCAACATAGTCTGGGAATTCAACTTTTATATTTACTCTTTCCAGTTAATTCTCAAATCTCTTTATCTATTTCTTCTCTAAAAGACATTTCATCGCTATAAATTTTAGATGTTTTCTTCCAGAGAGTTTTTTGTGTGTTTTGATTGGAAGCCTAGTTTTCTATATTAAAGGGAAGAGACCTCAAACATACACAGCCTTCCACAGGGCCTTGACTGGTGACCTGTCAGGAATGTTGCCTTAATCCTTAATATTGTTGGCATCTATATATGCTAGTATGTCTAGCATGTCTGGATATGTCTAGACTTTTAAAGTAATGCACAAATGCATTAAGATTGTATTTTTTTAAAAGTCCAGTTTTTCATGATAAACTTGAACTTAGTAAGAACCCTACCTACTTAGTTTACTTCTTATGATTATCATGGCACAGTGCATGGCTTGAAATTTTAGACAACTATTTGCCAATCTTGGAACATTTAAGAATACCATAAAACATCAGGAATGTGGAGGGCATGTAGGATAATTTCTGATCCACTTCTGTACCATGACATGAAATATATCTGTATAAATATACCCATAAAATAAAATACAAATATAAATATATTCATGTAAATACCAAATACAGGTTATAAACATACTCCTAAGGTAATGGCTGTTAGATAGTATATTAGATTTTTCCCCCTTTTCCTTTGTTGAGTAAATTGAAATTTACTGAGGAATACTTGGTCTTTGGAATACATTTTCTGTACAGAAATTAATAGATCCTAAAGTTTATTTTAATTAAGATTTTTTTTATCTAGTTGATCTTATATGAACTAAAGAGTATTATTAAGTTACTGACATAGCAAAATTTCTTGCTTGTTTATGTGTAAGATTGTATATCAGCTGTAATTCAGGAGTTAACTTATCCAAAATTAAACAGTAGTTCCACCTCTGTTACCTTAAAGGTAATAATTCAGCCATGAACATGTTTTATCTGTCCAGTACAAACCTCTAAGACGTCAGACTTTTTTTTTAAGTAATCCTGATAAATTCTGGATTTTCATTTATATTTGCATGGTTTTCGATCTAGAAACATAATATCCTGAAATAAAGAAGTAGGATATCCCCACATCCCTCATCACTTTTCTCTTAGGTAAACAAGCCTGGGACACACACACGCACACACACACACACCCCAAACCAAAATAAAATAAAGAAGGAGGATGCACTCAGTATCCCATAGGCTTCAAAAAGCCTGTATATAATTTTACCGAATAGGCAGCAGTCTGGTTCTACTTCAAGTTTTCCTTTGGCTCAAAACTCTTGAGTTATCAAGGTGGCCATGGAAATATATAAAGCACTTATAGAGCCACGAAAACTCAAAAATAAATTTGCCAATAGTTAGATGCTTTGCAGAAAAGTCAGTTATTTGTGATTGCTAATAATTTTTTGCTTGTGTTTACTAGAACAGTGAAGAGTTCCTACTACTAAACTGCCCCCCACTCCACTGAAATCTGCAACTAATTGCCTTAAGCTCAAAGGGAAAATGACAGTTAAAAGATTGAAACTTTATAAAGATTTCTACCATTTGGATACATTTTTTCCTTACCTTATATTTGCCAATTTTCTGACTCAGGGTTGAGTTTTGCATTTACATGTGCATGATGGTGGCTTAAAAAAAGTTTGAGTTCTATTGGGAAGCAAGTATATGAAGTGTAGAGACTAAGCTTGCATAGGATTATCAGTTCTTTCAGTGATTTACTTTGTGATTCTTTTTTACCTTCTTTCGGTGCTCAGTTTTCATTAATAAAATTGTCAAAGTCTCCAGGTCATCGATAGTATATAAATGAAAGATGATGGAATTTTACAAAACATCTTTTATCTTTTAATATCTGCCTCATTTGACAAGAAGCTTAATTAAACAATAAATAAAAGGACCCCTGTGAACTAGTGAGCTAAACCTGAAAGCTGATGAATTGTTGTTGGACAATAAACTCAAAATAATAAATTGTCTCTTTATGAACTCTGGTAGCATTAACATTACAAGGCACATTTGTTGAAAACAGTTTCTCTTATGGTTGCCCAAGAGATAAAAATAAAGCCAATTGTTCTTGATTTCTCCATTAATCTTGGAGAAAGCTCATTCAGGTTGTATTGAATCTTCTGAAATATTTAGTTCTTGGGAACATTTGTGTTGATACAGTTTATTTTAATTCCCCTTCTGATAGTTTCATTTAAATGTCAGTTAAACATCTTTAAGAACATGAGCATATTTAATAAAATCAAACTCAACAAGGAATGCTGCTGTAAGAAATTCTGCATTCTTCCCCCGTGAGAGTGTTTTTGAAATCAGGAAGGGATTGATGAATATAATTGTGAGCACCTAAATCATAAAGACTTTTAAGTAGAGTAGCACTAAATTGTGATATAAAGAACCAGTTAAAACTGTTATACTGAGAACAGAAGATGAGAAGAAATTGCTAAGAAATTTTCTAAGTCTGTTTTTTCCTATTATATATTGGTATAGGATTCTAGTAGTCCAAATGAAACAAAATCTCTTTCATAGTCTTGCATTAGAGAAGTTTTAAGTAGAGCAAGGAATGTCTCTTGAGAAGTATTAGGATAGAAATATGTTACAATGATGTGTTCTTTTAAAGATTTTGGATAAAAGTTGAAAATTCTCATTTTCCTCTCATAAAAAGAGTAATTCTTGCTCTCGGTGAGTTTTGTCAAATTCCAGTAAGCTTAGTTCTGTTGCCAAAAGATGATGCTGTGATGTTAAGCCATTTCTAAAGGTACAGGGTTCCTGCAACTACAAACAAGGATGGGATGCTCCAGTGATATATTGAAAGAATGAGCTTTTGTTCTGCGTTTTTTTCAGTCATCTCACCAAAGCCATTCCCTAAGAAAAAGTATGTCCTATTCCATGATTATACATAGATACGTATATGGGAATTCAACTTTTATATTTAACAATTATGATCACAATTATGATCAAACAATTATGATCAAACTCTGTTGAATGAAGATAGTTCAAGTGATGTTAGATGGTTTAACTAATTAATGTTATTGAAGTATAATTGATAAACAATATTAACTTCAGGTGTACAACATAGTGATTCAGTAATTTTATACATTACTCATTGCTCACCATGATAAATGTAGTCACCATTTGTCACCATGAAATGTTAGTACTGTATTATTTCGTATATTCCCTATGTTGTACTTTTCATCTCTGTAACTTGTTTGTTTTATAACTGGAAGTTTGTACCTCTTAATCTCCTTCACCTGTTCTGCCCATCCCCCCCACCTTCCTCTTCTCTGGGAACCACCAGTTCTCTGTATTTACCAGTTTTTTGTTTGTTCATTTGTTTTGTTTTATAGATTCCATATGTCAGTGAAGTAATATGGTATTTGTCTTTTTCTGACTTACTTCACTTAGAATAATGCCCTCTAAGTCTATCCATGTTATTGTAAATTGTAAGATTTCATTCCTTTTTATGGCTAAGTAATGGTCCCGTGTGTGTGTGTGTGTGTGTGTGTGTGTGTGTGTGTGTGTACCACAGCTTCTTTATCCTTTCATTTATTGATGGACACTTATATAACCCCCATATTTTGGCTATTGCAAATAATGTTGTAATAAACATAGGGGTGCTGGTATCTTTTCAAATTAGTGTTTTAGTTTTCTTCGGAATTCCTGGGTCAAATGATATTTCTATTTTTTTTAATTTTTTGAGGACACTCCATACTGTTTTCCTAAAGGCTGCCCCAGTTTTCAATCCTGCCAACAGTGCACAAAGTTTCCCTTTTCTCCACATCCTTGGCAAGACCTGTTACTTCTTGTCTTTTTGATACTAGCCATTCTGACAGGTATGAGGTAATAGCTCATTATAATTTTGGTTTGTATTTCTGTGATGATTAAGTAATGTTGAGCATCGTTTCATATGTTTTAGACCATCTGTATGTCTTTGGAGAAAGGTCTGTCCAGGGCCTCTGCTCATTTTTCATTGAATCGGGGGTTTTTTTGGTGTTGAGTTGTTTAAGTTCTTTATATATTTTGAATATTAAGCTCTTATTGGCTATGTCAGTTGCAAACATATGCTCCCCCACAGTAGATTGCTTTTTCATTTTGTTGATGATTTCCTTCATTGTGCAAAAGCTTTTGAGTTTGATATGGCTCTCATTGTCTATTTTCGTTTTTGTTTCCCCTGCCTGAGGAGAAAGATTCAGAAAAATATTGTTAAGACTGATGTCCAAGAGATTACTGCCCATGTTTTCTTCTAGGAGTTTTATGGTTTTAGGTCTTACATCTAGTCCTTAATCCATCCTGAGTTTATTATTGTATGTGGTATAAGACAGTGGTCTACTGTCATTCTTGCATGTGGCTGTCTGGTTTTTCCCAACACCATTTATTGAAGATATTGTCTTTTCCCTATTGTATATTCTTGCTTCCTTTGCACAGATTAATTGACCATATAAGTATGGGTTTATTTTCATACTCTCTATCATGTTCCATTGATCTATGTGTCTGTTTTTGTGCCAGTACCATACTCTCTGTTTTGAAATCTGGGTTTTGATACCGCCAATTTTGTTCTTCCTTTTTAAGACTTCTCTTGTTATTCAGGGTCTTTTGAGGCTCCATACAAATTTTAGGATTATTTGTTTTAGTTCGGTGAAAAATACTGTTGGTTTTTGATAAGGGATTACATTGAATCTGCAGATTGCTTTAGATAGCTTATTTTAAATTTGTTTACAGATTGATCAAATATTTGATATGTTATTCATATATGTAGATTAAAAATGTAAGTTACATACCTTTCTTTGCAATTTTGAGTTTGAAGAACATACTTAGAACTAAAGTTAGGCATTTTTCCATTCTTCATAGATGTATGATATTTTGTCTTCTGTTTTTTCAAAATACTTCTGATAATTTATTTTTATTTGTTATAATAATCACTAACATTAATATTGCCTTTGTGCCAGGCATTATTTTTAATTCTCTAAACAAGACTGTGAATTAGGTACTATTTTTATCCTCATAAAATGGAGAATCCAAGAAAGTAACTTGCCTGAGGTCACAGGGATGGAAAAGGACACACACACACAAAAATACAGCAATCAGACACCAGAGCCAGAGCCATTTCAGTAGATGCTGCTAGAATTAGTTTTAAGACTCACAAAATCACAGTTAAACTTACTTTATCATGTTAAAGGTGTCACAATAGACTTCTTCTTTTTCTTTTAGAATATCCTTCCTTCCTGAAAATAAAGGAAATAAAATCCACTCTCTATACCATCCCTAAATACCCCTTCTATTCTGGATTCATCAAGGTGAGGATAAGGGAATTACTCTTGTGGAATGTACTTCTTTCATTGCAGTAGTTAAGGTCTTCCTTTGTGGCTAAGGGAGCAAGTCCGAGCTAAGACAAAGGATAGCTATAGGAAAATTTATTATTCATTCCCTTTAGCTAACCGTGCAAATTTATCAGAGTAGTGTCTTCATGAAGTTCAATAAAACCTACATTTTCTCTTAAAGAAAAAAAATGATTCAGATGTTCTTTTTTTATGGATACGACTGCAGCATCCACTAAAGAGAGCACTGAGATATGCTCCATTTTTCCCATTTCTTCAGTATCTTTTATATGACAAGGTATAAGAAACTATCATTTTGGTTTTAGTTCCATTACTGTCAAAAATAAAAGTATTGAGAAAGAGAGCTGTGAGCTTTGGGCAATTTCCAGCACTCTTTTGCCTTCTGTACTTTCATTTGTATGTTCCTGAGGACCACTGTTGCTAATGAAAACAAATTTAAAAGCAGGGGACAGAAAAGTTAGACATTTCTGACACAGAGTATGAGTTGGCAAGAAGGGCACATAAAAGGCAGAGCTAAGTGCTGAGCTGTGTGCTATTTATGGCAGTGCTCTCCCTGAAACAATGTGCTGAGCTGTAAAAGATGGCAAGTTCACCCCACATTTCCAAGGTGCATGCTTCTCCAAAGCTATCACTTCAGTCTTCCCTCCTTATTCAGTGGGAATTAACTGCCTTTGAGAACTCTGTAGTGAAATGTTACTGTTGCAGAGTGCTTTTCACTTTTTGGAGGATTTCCATTTTTATGTCATTTATTACAGAATGCCTATGAAGTAGTTAGGCATGAAGGCCCAGAGAGGGTAAGGACTTCCAGCCCATTGGTGACAGAAGCACGACTGGAGGAAATGGTATAAGAAGAGAAACGTTAATTATAGCTGTGCTTGTAGAGAATTCTGCGAATGGGTATTATAAAATCTTCAGAAATACCAAGCCATTAATAGAAATTTTAACAGATTTACCTCATGTGATGTGCTTCCCAAAGTATGTGCAACACTGCACCCTTAACAGTCCCTAAATTTTCAATTAACTACTGTTTTTAGCAATAATTTGTGGATTATTATGTTGAATTTTAATTATATTGTAACACTGTATTAGAAACATTTCTGAGTTCTCTGAGGAAAGAGTGAGGCTATATATAAATGTCAAAAATTCATATTTTTATTTGTTTCTAAGTCATGTAAGTTAATGAACATACTTTCTTTGTCTTGCCTTTCTCAAATTATAACTCCCATAAGTCAAGAGTTTTGATTGTTGTGCTGTGTACATCAGGATACCATTTTCCTCTTTGTCAACACCTAGAATAGAATATTCTACTCTGTTCATTTATGTATTGTCTTAGAAGGAAAACCATCACTAATCTTATGTCCTAGTTTGAAGTGATGTCAGTGAAAATGCCTAGTATTCTTGCCTTTCTCAATTTTAGCACTTGCTAGCATTTAAGATTCTAGATTAAAAAGTATGAAATATTCTACCTAATTAATTCCTAACTTACTATCTCACTGAAATGATTTCCTTAGAAAAAAATGAACAAGTACCAGAGTTTCAATATAAGATTATTCATATTTGATCTTCTATATAATATAATGACTAATGTCAAGTCTCTAGTCTCTATGGACTTGATAAACCAAAGGAATCAAAGTAATATAATTTTGCAACAGATAATTGCTATTCCTCTAAGAAGAGGGTCAGACTACTAATCTCATAAAAACAAAACAAAATAAAACATGTTGATTCTCTACAGGAGTAATAGCAGTAAAGAAACAATTGATGAATTCTTTCAAGAAAAATATCTTATTTCCTTAGCATGGAGTTTCACGTTCTAAAGATAGAATCAGTTATGGAGAGGGGATGTATATCTGAGTAAAAATAAATGTACTATCTATACACACACATACATACATACATACACACACGTATGCTGTGAGTTAAGATCTGTTGTGTTTCGCTACTGATTAAGTCTTTCCTGAGCATATACTGTCTTGTAAATGCATAAAACAAAAGTTGAGAGGTCAGGAAAAAAGCTGTTGTATAACTGGTATCATTTTTAATGTATGATTTATGCTTTCTTATGTTCAAGTTTCAAATACCACAAATTTATACTTACATAATAATGTGGTGATTAGCTTGGCAAACACTGTAGTTCTTAACATATTATTGCAATGCAGGTGTACATAGAGTAACAGCTCAGGGCAAGTGAGCTGAGGAGCAGAGGAAGAAACTCTAGTGACTTCTGTCTTTGAGCCTTGCCTCCTTCCCATCAGTGATGGTTAGTAATGGTGAGAACAAAAGGATTCGCTGACCCTGAAGGTGATCCATGGTTAACTACAGATAACAGGAACCGGAGCCTACAGGGAATGAATGGGGCGAGTCATATGCACAGACACTACAAGTATGTAAATTGGCTCCCTATGCTTGCTGCCTTTACAGCCAGTGAAAGTCTTGCTGCCCAGGTTGCTCATGTTACTATAGTTAGCATGAATTGCCAAGGAATTAGCAGATTTCCAATTATAGCATATGAAACATAATCTTTCTTTATGTGCTTTGTTTTCTAAAATCTTGATTTCACAAAATTTAGATTAGAAAAGACATTATCTCTTTTGTAAATAGACATCATTTTGTACAAACTGTGTGAGGTGCACCAAACTGGCACTTCATTCATTACTGAAATTTGATAGTGCACACGAGTCTGAAAATTTTAAGACTGCACTAGCAAAATTAGAAGCCGAGAGTAAAGGGAGTCCAGGACCCTAGTATTCCTGACCTTCTTTATTTGGCTCATGTAGAGGGCGTATGTGTGGCCACTGTTCTCTCAAGTGTTAGAGACCTTTACATGTAAAACCACAATTCCAACAGAACTGTCATTCTTAACACAGGGACCTTTTGTTTAATGAATAAGGGAATAGCACCAAAGTGATTATAAAATGGACTTGTATAAACTAAATAACATTTGTATTGAATTTCATTATGAAATTAGAGTTATGTCTGTAGGTATTCAAATCGTTCAATAGACTGCCTTGAAAAACTTTCAATGAAAGAACTTAAGGTGATGACCAGGCATGTAGAAATTCTGATAATATGATGCAGTGAATATTTTGGAGCTCTTTTTTTATAACTTTCCAACCTCTTAAATACACACTAGTTGTTATAATTCAAGCAAAAACAAAAACCTCATGGCTTAAGTTATTCCTTGGTTTGAAAAGACTTATTAGATAATTTATTTTGGGTTACTTGCCAATAAGAGCCTCAAACATTCTCCAAACATTATCAACCTAGCTCTGTATTTACATGTAACTGTTATTATGTAATAATGATGCAAACAGTGTGGAGCAATTAGAATCTCATTGGTATCACATACAAATCTGGCTTTAAATAGAAGCACTCTTTCTGGCATCAAAAACTTCCAACTTTTGCTGGTCCATCCAGCTAGATTGTTGCTACATAAATTCAGACTCATGAGGTTTTTTTTTTTCCTTCCTTTTCCCTGAACAGTAATACTCACAGCATTCCAAGAGACCAGAACATTAAGCCGGAATAAAACAATGAGTGTATTGTCATCACCAAAAGGAACATTTTGAATTTTATTAGAAGAAACCAATTAAGATGTTATTTTCAAGCACAGGGCTTGGCATGGCTTCAGAAAGTTACTTCCTGGAATCGGGCAGGGGTTTAGATGGCACAGAGAGAAGATCTTTAGCTTAACGTCTTGACAGCTTTAATGCACATGCAACTGGGATTTTTCTCTGTACGCTGATTCTCTTAAAAGCATGCTTCCTGCCACTGTTCAACATAATTGCATCAATTCCATTTTCCATTAGTACTCAAAACCTGCTGATATGACTGGAGTTGTAAAACCTTTGTGTGAAAATCCAATTATGCATCTTTTTTTTTTCCTGGAGGATCTTATAATGCATATGTTGTATGCAGTTGTATGTTTCTTTATTTTGATATCTAAAGTAGGATAAGCAAAGAGATCTTTATGCCAGTATTTTATACTTTGGTTATTCATTTAATTGTATCAATAATAGTGGTGTAAACAATTTTCTATTGCAGGAGGAAAAGAACATTCAATAGGCTATATTTTGTTGAGGAAAGAGCAGTTATTGCTTTGCTATAGAATAATAAAATATGCTCATTTCAGGTGAAAGGGAAGGATTGCTTCTCATTTATGCTTATAAAAGCTATATCTTTTTTATAATTTATTTTCAGCAGTTTGCCTTTATAGAATCTTGTATGATCATATGCATTGGTTTAGCTCATCTTGTATCTCTCTACTTTCCTGATATGTACCTGACACTTTTTTATACATAGGCAGTTATGTGTAGACATTTCAGATATTACATTAGAAATTTAAAGTGTAAAATACCCTCATCCAGCAGTTAATCACCTTGCGTTTGTTTTCCTCAGGTCCCCTCTTTGGTTTTCTTTAATTGAAGTGAGAAAAAGATGATCAAGCTTAGTCTGAAATTATTCACAAAATGGTGAAAGCCTCAGAGCCCAGGTGCTGATGGAATGTGTAGCAGGAATTGAGTTAAAGGTGGCCTAGTGTTAAGATGTGTCATTTACTCATGCTTTGGAAATGAAATTCAGTACCCCAGCACTTAGGTGAAATGATTTTTAAAACAAAGAACCATCTTTGGTTTCCAATTTTTACAAAAAATATTTTATATTAAAATAGAGTTTTAAAATCTTTTCTAAAATTGCTTCTGGGTAAAAAAAAAAAAAAAAAAAGTTGGGTTTTTAGAACTAAAGATAAATTTGATGAGGTCCCTTAATAGCTTAGCTCTTTTTCGAGTATACAAGTAAATCTGTATTAAGTGCCAGCAGTACAAATTATGTTCACCTTAAAGTGAAAGCTGGGAAATCCGCTTAGAATTGATTGTTGGCAAATTATGGGTCCATATGAGAAAAAGCTGTTAGGCTTTTATAAATAATGTTGTGTCCATCTGTTTCTTAATCCTTTGTTCCCCATTCATCCTCCCTACTTTAGATAGGTTCCATTAATACATCATTTCAATTAAAAAAAAAAAAAAGACCCAATGAACTGCACTGAATTCCAGGAATATTTTAGAGGACCCACCACATGCAATGTTGTGTGCTACATCTTTCAGTATAAAAAGAAGTACGGCGTAAATCCTCTCCGTGGTGACCACCCATTCTAGTCACCAGGACACGCCATCTACATAAAGAAGTGTTATACCAGGCTCACCTGGCCATAAAAGAGGCACAAACAACACATAGAAGAGGTCAGTTTTGAAATAAAAACATTATCTTAAATTGGTTTAGAATATTGGCTTTAAACCCGTTGTGGGCACTAATCATTCTAACAGGGATTAGAGTTTTCATCATGGTTAGAAACTAGATTGAGAGGGGAGTTCAGTTGCAATGCCAAAAAGGAGGTATTTGCACTTGAGGAGAGGTCTCCAAGCTCTGAGGTAAAGCACTTTTGCTGGGTTTTCTTTTCTTTTGTCTGTTTTATTTACCTCCAGATTCCCCTTAGTGTCTGTAACTATGCAGAATCATTATCTCTACCTGACTGATCAGTTGACAAACAGCTTGACTCCAGTTTGCCAAATTGTCTTCTAAATGCCCTGCATTAAAAATCCTAAACTGTATATAGTGGGGGTAGGGATGGGAACTGGTTTTATCCTCTCCACTTCTTGATTTCCAAATCTCTCCTTTGGTCACTCTCCAGCGCAAGTGCTCTTACTATCTCTACTCTCTTTCCTTCTCCCCTTCCCTCCCTCTTCGCACCCCCCCAACAATCTCAGCCATATTTGAGGGATAGAATGAAGGACCCAGACCAGAGGTTCAAGATTATTAGGTCTTCAGAAATATCTTCCATGCCCCAAAATGAATTCCATACCAGAGGTTGTGCTTTCTCTAAACTTTCATTCCCATCAGCAGTTTGCTACTCCATCATTGTAAGTCTATAAGACAGAAAAATTAAGCCAGGGGGGAAAAAAAAAATCAGTAATTCTGAGTGTTGGGAATCATGGCTTGGGTTAAACCTAAGACCTCAGAACAGTGATTCTCAACACTGGCTACACATTAGAGTCATCTGGGAGCTTTAAAATCCTGATGCCCAGGGGCGCCTGGGTGGCTCAGTGGTTAAAGCCTCTGCCTTCAGCTCAGGTCATGATCTCGGGGTCCTGAGATGGAGCCCTGCATTGGGCTCTCTGCTTGGCAGGGAGCCTGCTTCCCCCCTCTCTCTCTGCCTGCTTCTCTGCCTACTTGTGATCTTTGTCTGTCAAATAAATAAATAAATAAGTCTTTAAAAAAAAGAAAAAAAAAATCCTGATGCCCAGACCACACCCAGAACAACTGAGTCAGTTTATCTAGTGATGAGGCATAGAAACTCGTGTTTTAAACTATTCCAGACAATTCCAGTCTGCAATCATGTTAGGAATCACTGTCTCAAATCCCTAAAGTTCAGTTTCTATGAGAGAACATGAAATCTCCCAGGAATTTTTAAAAATGAAAGAGAGCTATAGTCAACCTGTTGCTCTAATGGTATCCAAGATAGTGCTAAACAGTAAATTTTAGCTCCTTTACTCAACAATTAAGATTTTTGGTGCCAGAGAAATCATCATTTGTGTAGCCATAATGAGCTTAAGGGTTAACAACCCATTAAGAATGAACAGATAACAGGGCGCCTGGGTGGCTCAGTTGTTAAGGCTACCTTCAGCTCCCGTCATGATCCCAGGGTGCTGGGATCAAGCCCCACATCAGGCTCCCTGCTCATTAGGAATCATTTTTCTCCCTTTCCAACTCCCCCTTCTTGTGTTCCCTCTCTTGCTGTATCTCTATCAAATAAATAAGTACAATCTTAAAAAAAAAAAATGAACAGATATCCTTCATTTCTATGTGAAACGTGAAGATCTGTTTCAAAGCCACAACCTAGAAAATTATGTTCTACTATAATTTCCTTTATATTTTGAAATGTAGAGAAATCTCACTGAGGTTCTTGATAACCTAAGCTAGGTCTTGATTTATGTTACATCACTGGTCATAGAGTATGCTGCTAAGAAGATTAAATAAAGTTTTGTGTAATGGATACTCTCTCCCAGACAATTTCATTTGTATGTACTTTGTGTCACCCTCCAGAAGGTGAAGAGCTTACAAATAGCAGTGGTTAAGGGAGGGAGAGGTGTAAGAAAAGGAAGCTTTCTTCTCAGGAAAAAACAAAAACAAAAAACGTGTCACCTATGGCAGTGGGAACACATTCTGTTCTTTTTTCCTATATCCTTCTTTTCCAAGCTCGTCAATGAGCATAGAAGCTGTTATATTTGCATTAGTGATGAAGAGTACTGGAGGGGAGCCGAAGTAGGTCAGAATAGTGAATCAAACTCTGACTAGCTCTGAGTTCCAGGATCATGAAGGGCCAATGACTCAGAGACCTTTTTTAAATACGCTTTTAACCTTCTTTTTAGAGAGTTATCTTGGTTTAGGTCTCTGGGCTTAGTAGTGTCATCCTATTATTGCTATGTGGGCAGAAAAGATATGGCTTTTATTAGCTTATGAAATGTATCTGCATGCTTACAAATCAGAAGATTTGGATTCAAATACCATGCGTAAGGGTAATGAGAGAGAAATTTAAAAAGCCATGTTACAAGCAGGTCAATAAACGAACACAAAAGTACTTGAGGCCTTTGTAGAATCAGTATTGACTATAAAGGATACATCATGTTTACTTGTTTATATTAAAACAACATGAATTAAAAACTTAGCCATTCTCAGGAGCTTTATGATATATGTTTCAGTGTACCAATATGATGTCTTTCATTAGAGGGAAAAAAACTGTTTTTGTGGAAGATAGAAGTTTAACACCTGAAATGCACAGTATGCATAAAATGGGCAAATTCCAGAAAGCACATTTTGCTCACTAGATGCAGTTTATGAAGGAGAAGAAAATTAACTACTTATTAACAAGACAACAATGGTGTTCTAGGACATTTTGTGCTTTTAGGATTCCAGTCACATCAAGCTAAGGTTGTTTGTTTTTTCCCTAAGATTCCATCTATAACTTTATTCACTGATCTTTAATGGAAAGATATATATTTTGCCTTTTTAAAAAGAAATGATTAGATGTGGTGTGCTCCTATTAGGGCTTTGTAGCAAGTCTTGCAAAGTATATAACAAAGCAAAGCAAACAAAAAACTGACAAATAACTAAATAATGGCTTAAAATATTTCCAGAAATAAAATACCAATATCCGGCTTCATAAGCTCTATGAATACAACTCAATGTATCAAAATACAAATTTCACAAATGGAACATACTTTTGTAAAATACTATTAAAATAGCCACATTTGTAAATTTTAGGATCATGAGTGAAGGAATATTTCCCTTATCATTTATTTGTTTAGGAGAATCATTGATAAAACTCAAGTCATCATTTAATTCTAACATGACAAATGGAAAAATTGCTTGACTTTTTAGATACTATACAGGTTCCTAATTTATTTCTGGAGTTAATCCACCAAAATGAAGTACAGTAACTCCTTGTACCACCCTCTGTAACAGGCAAAACTGTGACTCATTTCCCCAACCCAATTATGCCAGATTGTTTAGCGCTGTGTAACAAAATGAGGTGTTATATTGCAGTATTTCCCAATTTATTTTTAAGCCACTTAGGCAATATATCCAACATCTTCTCTTCCAGGAAACACACACTAAAATAATAATTACACATTTTTCACATTTCATTCTTGTGTCTGTGTTATCTCAGTAGTAAAGAGAGAAAAAGTGATGGAGAGTTTATAGGGCAGTGCAATGAACTAGTCACGGAAGAACTAAATTTTATGCATTCGCTTGTTATGTAGAAGGATTTTATTTATTCACATTTAATGGACAATTTATAAGATAGTAGTGAATAGTCCCTCCTAATTATTATCTTTGCCCAGTTTAAATCAAAATGGAACAACTGTTTCTGTTTTGTACATACTCTACAGCTAAGGCATGTAGGTCAGGCTTAGGAGTAGAGTGCCTGGGTTTGAAATATTCCTCCACCAGTTGAAACCATATAACTCATGGCAATTCCCTCAGCTTCCCTAGACTTTATTTACTAGGCAATATGGATAAATTAGTTCTTACCTAATACTTTCATTATGAATATTAAATGTGATAATTTATGTAAAACATTTAGCAAGATATGACACACAGTACAAATATACTATGTTAGGTATTATTTTTGTAATTTTGCATAAAGCCGAGGGAGTTAAAAGATGACTAGGATATACTCCATGCCCTTAAGAAATATATTGTCTGTTTATATTAAGAAACATTATTCTAAATGTGGAAAACTTGTGGGTCACTGGCCTAAAAAAGAATGTTCTTGGCTCCATAATATTTAAAAATGAATTAGCCAACTGACCATAGTAAGATAATAAAAATTAAAGTATTTAATAAAAAATGAATTAGCTGCTAACATTTAAGAGTCAGATTTTCACTGATGGTGTATATTTCTCATTGTTCTTGAGAAGTCAGAAGACCCAGGAAGGATAGATGGGAACTGAGTAGGGCTGTCCCCTTCTAGCCTGGTTTCCTTTACTCATTTATGTTCACCTGTCTAAACCTTGCCAACATGAAGTTTTCTACTCCTGGTCTAGAGTTGGGCACAATGACAGATGAAAAATCATTTCTGGGTCTCATAGGAATGCTATATCTTTGGTGGCATTAGAGCATAAAAGAGAAAAAATAAAACTCTTTCTTTCAAGAATATATAATTAGAAAAAAAGAAATGAAAATAATAAAACAAGGTTTATATCTTATCTTCCTTAAAAATATATTCCATGTTTATGATATGAATAGACCCAAATTAACAAAACAGACATTTTGACCCAAATTTAATGAATAGATCCAAATTTAACAAAATAATACATTTACTTTTGTCCTTGTTTATGAAAATACTAGTTATGAAAAAAGTATGTGTAAAGAGTATGTAAGAAAGTTTAGTGAAGGGAATCAAAAACAACACAACTTCTTTTTCATAAATGTGTAGGTATGTGGGCATGTGTTGAGGTTTGCATGAAGGCACAAACTGTCCATAAAATAACAGGCTATGTTGACAGACTCTGGGATAGAATTTATCAGGCACTATGATCAGCAGTGAAGTTAGAGATGTTTTGGGCAGGTTGTGGTTAATGTTGTGATCAAATTGCCTGTTATGATGTACCTGAAGACGTTCATAAAACTTTTTATTCGGGGCACCTGGGTGGCTCAGTGGGTTAAGCCTCTGCCTTCGGCTCAGGTCATGGTCCCAGGGTCCTGGGATCAAGCCCCACATCGGGCTCTCTGCTCAGCGGGAAGCCTGCTTCCTCCTCTCTCTCTTTCTGCCTGCCTCTCCAACTACTTGATATCTCCGTCTGTCAAATAAATAAAATTAAAAAAAAAACTTTTTATTCAATCATTTTTTTTAAATAAAAACAATAACATTGTATTGAGGGATTTGTAACATGTAGAAGTAAAATGTTGGTAACTATTAGCACAAAGAATTGGAAAGTAAAATGGAAATTTAGTGATGTAAGAACCCTTTTTTTTAACATTTTAATTTTATTGTATTTTTGTTCAGTGTTCCAAGATTCATTGTTTATGCACCACACCCAGTGCTCCATGCAATACGTGCCCTCCTTAATACCTACCACCAGGCTCTTTATTGAAAATCTAGTGCCAGATATCCTAGGTTCATACATATTCATTTAAGGAAAGAGAGCTTGCATTAAGTGTTCTGATACTCGACATAGTATTATTATGGTAGTCTGATTCCCAAGTACTGTGAGCTGCAGGATTGATATGATTTGGTTCTGCCATATTTTGCTAAATATTGACAGAAAACATTGCCTGGAGCTCATATATACTAATAATATAATAATTCTTGTCTTATTATTATGATGCATATATATCTCTGTTTCTGTTATTCTTATACATGGAACTCAGTGTTACTCATCTTTAATAAGAATTATTTAAGATTGAGTCCTTGGGTTCATATAGTTTTCATTTTTTAAATCTGGGAAGTTATTTAGAAAAAACAAATTTTCTTAATATGGTCTCCATAAACCACATCTAAATTCTATCCTGTTATTCTTTGTGTCACTTCTTATTGACAATTATGTCAAGATGTAAGTACAAAGAAAAAATATTTACAATTCATAAAGACTTTAGAAATTTTTATTATATATTCATTCAACATGGGAATGATCCATTGCTTAATACTATCTGACTGTACTATCAATTTAGAAGGGTACTGAATAACAACCTAAAAAAAACTTAGGAGTTACAGTTAAACCAATTAGCACAGTAGCCTTAATCTTTAAACTGTAAATGCAACTTTCTTAATCTTCTTAGACTGAATTTCCATGCAGTTCTTTGTTTTCCCAAGTATCCAACCTTCCACTCATTAAACAGCTTCAGACTCTTTTCCAGCAGTTTTCCTCAGCTGGTTACCTTTCTGCTCTTCAAGTTCCTGATTCTCATTCTTTCCTCTTTTGTACCTCTGAGCACTCTTTTCTGTCTGTGTGCGCTGCCCTGCACACCTCCTCTTGCTTTTATTTATCCTTCCAAGAACTGACCTGGGCATAGGAGCAGGTCTGAAGACTGTGGTCTTCCCTAAGCAGCCCTTTTACTGCTAGTCATCTACAGTCTCCAACCTTAAAAGAAGACATTTCTTCCCTCCAGAGAGCTACTTATTCTATAGGGAGCAAAAGAAAAGAATATTGAGTTTTTATGGACTTCGGTTGTTTTATGTTTTGATGCAAATTCCCAAATTTAGTATTTCTAGTCACTGCCCTACAACTCCATACACTGCCCCACAACCCAGGAGACAAGAATGAGTAATTTTGTATAGCTCTCATTCACTTTAGATCCTTATTTTTCTAATATGTACTTAAAGGAAAATTGGAGAGAGAAGTGAACAGAATTACTAACTTTCAGAACACATTGGCTGGTGGATCAGGCAGGCCACGCCAGCTGCTGGACAGTTCCACAGCCCCATGCTGTGCTCAGGGGTCTATGTTCCTCTCTCATGCCCCTCTCCTTCCTGGACTGCTGCTCCATGAACCCTACCATCCTGCCACACACCACCTCATCAGCTTTCCTTTATTGGGAGGTTGATTCAAGAAGTAGCAGAATATTTTTTAAAAGCTGGCACGAAAGGAAAAGAAGCTAAGATGTAGGTTAGCTGAGTTGCAAGATGGCAAGGCTCGAGTAGGGCCCAACAGATAACCCTAAGATAGCCACTTCTGAAGAAACAACCCTTATGATTGAAGGAGGGTCATTTGAGATCCTATTTGACTATAAGAGCTACTAGTGTACTCCACCTGGGGTTCAGTTCACTATTATTAGGCAGATCTAGGTGGCTGCTAAGATGGTTTTTTGCTTCCCTTTTAATACTTTATTTTATTTTTAAATGGAGAGTCTCCTTTTATGAAAGGTAGTCTCCTTTTATTAAAGGGTCTCCTTTTATGAAAGGTAACCTGAAATGGACCTGCTCTTGATAATAGGTGTATGATTGAGGCTTGGTTAATTGACAGCATCAGGAGACAATAAAATGAAGAACTCTGCACAGTTGGAATGACTAACGGTCAGATGACAAAAGTTTTTACTGTTACCTTGATTCGACACAAGTGATGATACCAGTGGCTACCTTTAGTTATCACCTTTAGATGCTGATTTTATAGTGGTTTGAAGCATTTTCAAGTTCTCTACAATTGGCATTGTTATTATGGATTAATAAGCAGATCTAATGTTTGTAGTTGTAGGGCTATTTAAAAGATAATTTAAAAATCATGTAGTAATTTGAATTGTAAGTGATTATGCTAAAAATTGGGAATACTGAGTATGGTTGATGTGAGAAACTAAACACAAATCTTACATTTACATTACTGTATTCTCTATATTTTCTCTTTTTACTTCATAGCATTTTAGAAAATATTAAGAACATTAATTAGGCAGTACCTACAAACTTTATTCATATAGTGGTATCATATGCCTAAAGATCAGTCAATGTTTAAGGATGAATTATAGAAAAAAACCTTAAAAATGAGAACAGTTGACATAATTCATTTATGTAGGACAAACTTTGTTTTAGACAGCCCTAAATTGAATCATCACCTTGATTTTTCCAGATCACAGAGATATTTTAGAAAATGAGGTAACTGGATGTTTCCTAAGAGATTTTTTTGAAGCGTTTTCCTCTGTGTTTTTGAAGTAATCATTGTTTCTACATAGATAATTAATAGATTCCCCATATTACAGAGACCCTTTTGTGTTTAAACTTTTAAATCTCTGCAATATTCTGATCACTCTATGTAACGTGTCATTTGCTGTGCATATTAAGTATTGAATTTGTTTTATTTATCAAGGATTAGAATTTCTGCAGATTTTCATTTAACATTTTGAATCTTTTGCCACTTTGTTAAGCATCGTCAGGAAATACATTTTAAAAATTAAAAGATTACTGTATCCCAACATTGGACTCAGGGAACACTGCCCTGCATTGTCAGTTTACATAGGGAAAACTAATGAGGCTATAAAGAAATACTATCTGTTTTATTAGAATTTCTTTTACCAGTGAAACAGCTGGAAAAACAGAGTGAGTCGGCTGGCTTCCATTTTTCCATTGCTTTCTGCCCTTTAAATTCAGATTTCCTCTTGTTCGTGACCACATGCTCACCACACACAGACTCCTTGGTTTGTTACTTTAAGCCACATGGAGATTAAGCACCATTAGTAAAGACTAGTTTAGGAAAAGTTTTAACTAAAATAAATGGCACTTTCAGAGTGTGGATTTATGGAGAGGGTGTATGTGTGTGGGTGGGTGGGTAGGTGGGTAGAATAAATCAATTAGTAAGAAATCAGGTGGTTGGGTTGGGTGCCATTAGTGACTAAGGCATGTTTTATGTTGCAGTCCCATTTCTAACAGTCTAATTGTACCAAAATGTTAAGTGGCATTCTGGTAGCCAGAAAGAATATGCATCACTTTCCTATATTTAGAATCAGAATTCTATTTCTGGAAGAAAAACCAGAGGCCCTTTTATATAACCGTTGAAGCCTAGGAGATTAAGTGCCTTGGCCACTAGGCAAATAAATAGAACTTGGGTATATTTGTTGCTTGTCTACGGCATTCCTATGTCATCATCACTCTCTTCTCTACCTATTCATGTAAGGCGTATGTGGAAAAATTAGAAATGTACCATGAAGGAGAAGAGAGGGAGGAAGAGTCGATCTAATCAAGCTTTAAAAAGATATAATCATAAAAGATAAATTGAGTACTGTGAACTAGGAAAGTTTTTGGACCAGAAACAAATAAAAATTTGTTGATGTTTTATACCTACTGTTTATGGTTAGTATCTTAAAAAAAAAAACATTTAAAGTCATCTGCCTCCAAAATTCATGAATTGCTACTTAGCCAGTGTCAGAGAGGGTTCAAATCCTTCTACTTTGGAAATGTGTTCTTTAGGGAAATAGGTGAATTTTGTTTAAAAAAAAAAAAATCTGGTAGAAACATGCATCCATAACCTCAACATTTCAAAAGAACTTCTGTAATCATTGTGACAAAAAATACTTTTTAAAAAATCATGTAAGGGTTAATTCCAATAAATATTCTACTAAGATGACAGTGAAATAACTGTATAAGACATAAGGAATGATTTATGTTCTAGTTTTTTAGGAAGGCGCAGTAAATTTAAATTGCACATATGCAAATCTAACTCACTATGTTTTTAATGCTCTTTAGCAATAGAGCCCCCCCCATTTAAATAAGAATAAAGTAGTACATCCTAACACACTTTGATTCAACTGCCACAGTTAAAACTGTAATTCACAATATTCAGGAACTAGTTTGAAGTATTGTCTACCAAGAGAAGAATTATCTCATTGTACTATAAACTGGATATTTATATCATAGCAATGACAGAAACAGTTTGGGCAGTAGGGTTAGTTTTCTTAGCATTCATGTGTGACAACTCAAACAAGTTATAGCAATATATTCAAAGTAGAGAAATGACTTCAGTTTCTCCTTTCAGTCATGACACAGCATTAAAATCCTTGTAACTTTAAGGTTTGTTTACATTTTTAAAATGGTTGTCTGTTTCATAACGGCTGAAGGGCAATTTAAGTTAATTTTTGTATAAGGTCTGGTCTTTCTTTTGTTTTCAGGAATTATTTGGTATACCTTGGGAATATCCTTAGTATATTTCCCTGCATTATTCATGTAATCTATGAGCTAGAATCTGTATAATCACAGGATGACAACTAACACAAAATATACATTAATATGATACCCCCATCAGCCTTTCAAGATGTTTCCTAATTTAAAAATTTCTGATTGAGAACCTACCACATTTAAGGCATCCTCTCTCCTGTATTGAGCAGAACAGTGAATGAGGGACACCTTGCTTTCCAGGGATATACAATCCCATTAAGGAGATGCAGAGAATAATAACTGTACAATGTGACATAATTAGTGATTGGTATTGAAAGCTAAAGAGATAAGGGAAAAAAAACAAAGAGACGGGGTAAATCTGAATTTTACCTGAAGCAAGAGTACAGTTTAAGACTATGCCTCCAGGAAAGAAGGTAAAGAGTCTATCTGATAGAGCAATGGCATAGACATAAATTTCCTAAATTCTGTTTGAGTCCAAGACATTATGTGATGGATTGGAACAGTGTTGATTCCAGGGATTAGGATGAAATGGGACTGGAGAAACTAACCTGGCTAATGTGTTTCCCAGATGTCAAGATAAACTGATGGACATGACAAGGCAGTTGGTTGGAGTTTAATGTACAACATTAAGAGAAAGGGAGTCAGACAAGGAGACCAATGTAAATAAACTAACAGGGGATGATTATGATTTAAAAATAAGTAGAATTTCTGGGTATCATATTTTCTGCCTCTTTGCCATTAATTATCCTCTGATGAAAGAGTTTATGTTCAAGGGTTGAACTACAACTTTAATTATCTAATACAGCACTATTCCTGACTTCCATTCTTTTCTGGAAAAAAAATACCTAAATATTCTAAGGATAGCCAATGTCCTGTATTCTTTTAGAATAAAATGACAAGCAACAAAATACTTTCACATTAGAGCAATGAAAAATGGAGGGGGAAAAAGATCATAATACAACCACCCAAATTTTACCAAATTTTACCAAATTTTACATCCCAAATTTTAACAGGGGAGTCAGTTATTCGGAATGGGAGTTTGTTTAGGAACTCCAGTAGATCCAGAGCAAAGTACTTAAACCTGAATCTTTAGAAATACCTTGTAAAAAAATGAATGTTAGAGATCATGTTTTTGAAAAATCTGTGTTTGATCTAGTGACTTATATTCTTTAATTCAAAAAATATTAGAGTGTCTAGAGGATCTGTTAGCTGTAGGATGCTTTAGGTTTCTCTTTTTCCCCGGGGGTTTCAGAGCTTTTTAGTATATCATTTTCCTACAATGTCTGGGACCTACTTCTGTCTCCTTTTTTAGGCAGTGTATACCCTGAACTTAATCCCAGGTCTATAGTAAAGTAGAAAGTCATATGAAAAGAAAATATCATGACTACCTTTGAAGCATTGTATGTAAAAGAATCTATATAGCTCTGCAAGATATAGATGACCTTGGTATTAGAATAATCTTTTTTTAAAAAGACTCCCATTAACCGGTAAAGTGGAGAATGGTCTCCCTGTAAATACATTTCAGTAATCTGTGCTAAGTCTCCCATTAAAGTGTTGGTGGGTATTCAACATTTAACTGTGAAAGATTACAGAGAACTGCAAGATAAATCAAATGTCACAGTGATCTTACTCAATTTGTAAAGCAATAGTTTATTGTCTCCTATAAGGAAACTCTGTACAAGCCGATGATTTCGTATGTGATCCTAAGATTTTAATATTATGCAAGGAGTATTTACAAAGCTGTATTTCTAAGGGAAGCAGCCTATAACTAATAGAAATATAAATGGAGGAATATGTGTTTTTTTAAAAAGACATTTACTATTTCAAACTTTTGCAGAGGTTATTATCCCAAGCATTTGGTACATACTTTTAGAAGAATAAGAGGGAAAAAATAAAATTTTCTGGTAATCATTCTTGTTTAAATTCCATTATTTCAAATGCTTTTTACATTCAAGAGTAAATGTCACAGTTATACAATTTTCTAGTTAGCATGGGGAAAAGAATTGTGATTTAGGCAAGTATAATAGTTCAGTAGTCTAACAAATGTATTTTAGTTAAGTGGATAAAATTATTAGTGCTTGTAGTTTTGTCGTTTCTAGTCTGATTTTGACTATTATATTCAGCAGAAAAGGTAGAGTATTTCCCCCCAGAATTCAGGAAAATAATATGAATATTTGTTCTTTAAAGAAATTTGGTATTTCCCCTTCAAAAAATTTTTTTAAATCTATCATTCTCATGTATTTTATCATTCAAACAAGAAAAAAATGTGAAAGGAACCATAGTTATGTCTTCTTGCTTTTCATTGCTTTTTGATTCTCTTTTCCTCATTCTCATTCCTCTACTAGGGTCCCAAGTTACTTGAAGATTTTGTGTATGTGTGTAATATAATGGATAAAGTTCCATTTATCAGAATTTTAGGGAGGCTGGGGAAGATAAACTGGCCTTAATTATGGAGGGGGATTGGACCACTGCAATAGATTGTGAAGAGTAAGGAGGGACATATACCATGAGTTTGGGCTCGAGAATGGGTGTAGAGGAAAGATGGCAAACATGCTTTAATGACTGGTGAGATACTCCTGTCTCACTCATGGACCATTTAAATTAGCTGAATATCACAAAATGCTGAGCATGTCCGAAATTCTGTGGAAATTAGCAGGAAAGTGCAACATCCATGCCCTGTCTCACATGGGACACGCATATGACAGACAGTTCTGAACCACAAAGTCAAACAGACTTTTAATTGTACCAGACTCAGAAACTGGGGTCTCAAGCAAGATTTTTTAAATCTTGTTAGTTTAGGGAGGACTCAGTTAACATACAGATCAGATGTGCTTTGTAGTGAAACACTAAAATTTAATACTGCAAAGATCATAAAATAATAGCATTATCCCTAGATAATGCATTTATTTGGTACTCAGGATATTTGCCATTTTGAGTTTTGGAGAAAGCGATAGTATACTAGTAATTCAGGACAACATTTAGAAAACAACAACAACTTTGCCAGAATCTTAAACTTTCTCTGTAGAGAGATTACTGAGCTTTGGTATTTTTGGAACTCCATGAACTGTGTGGTTAATTATGGGCCAACCTAGGGGGAAAGTTCAGTCACTGCTGAACATGT
This sequence comes from Meles meles, assembly GCF_922984935.1. NCBI lineage: Eukaryota > Metazoa > Chordata > Mammalia > Carnivora > Mustelidae > Meles > Meles meles. The sequence goes on from NC_060075.1 coordinate 83,442,332, forward strand.
GTGTTTCAGCCTTCAGACCAACAGATTTGAAAAGTAGGTAATATATATATAATAAAATAACTCAGCCAAACCTCAAGTGAAAAGCGACTTCGGTCATTTTTGAGCCTTTAGGTTTGGTTGTTTAGAGGTGGTTTCTAAAGTTTATTTTACCAAGTATTCTTTCAAGAGTTTAAGCTTTATGAACTTAATTTCATATTCCTTTATACACTTTTAACATTGTCATTAATCTTTTTATTGAGTTTTATGGTCTATGTTGAAAAGGGTGTGGCAGGTAAAGGGTACCTTTGAAACCTTGGAAGACCCTCAGCTTCCTTCAGGAACATTTGCCCATATCAGCCACTGAGGAGATCAAAACTAAAAATGAGCTTTCTTTTTTCTTGCCCTTGATCGAGCCATGGTAAAATTTTATCCAAAAGTGACAGCAATAAATGTTAAAGATTTACATATTGAAAATGTGATAGATTAAATTGGACAAGTGCCCAGATTGTCTTAGCCACAATGTCAATGCCTTCAATATGTTAGATTTCTAAAAACAAATGGTTTCTCTTAACACACATCTAATCTGATTCATTTCTTCACATTTTAATTAGGGTTTCTAAATATGAGAACAATAGATGGCATATGAGAACATCAAACATCTAAAAACTGAATAATATGGTTGCTAATTTTGCTTAAAGTGCAAAAGATATAATTTGAATGGTTATTCGTCCTCTCCCAGCTCCATGGTTGACTTGACTGAATTAGTTATTTGTGACTGTGTTATTAAAGATTGTCATAAATACGAAAATGTTTTTATCATTAGGTATTATTTAGGAGGGTGATACACAAATGAATTCTTTTTTTATACTATATATCATCATTTCTATCATCACATTTCTGCTTAAAATATCTACATCTCTACCTTTACAGCATTGCACTCTATTTAGAAATGTACATAGTTACTTTGATTTGTTGTATTTGTCTAAAATTTATCTAAAGTACATTTCTATTTACTTATTTTTATTTCAAATTTATTTATCTATTTGACAGAGAGAGATACAGTGAGACAGGGAACACAAGCAGGGGGAGTGGGAGAGTGAGAAGCAGTTCCCTGCTCAGCAGGGAGCTTATGTGGGGCCTGATCCCAGGACCCCAGGATCATGACCTGAGCCAAAGGCAGATGCTTAATGACTGAGCCACCCAGGCGCCCCTAACATACATTTTTACTAACAATGCATACTCAATTTGTAACCATACCTCTTTGATAATAATTTTTTTTTTTTAAGATTTTATTTATTTGAAAGAAAGAGTGAGCCGGGGCGGGGGGGGTGGGGGGTGTGCACAGAAAGGTAGAAGAAGACTCCCTGCTGAGCAGGGAGCCTAACATGGGTCTGGATCCCAGGAACCCTGAGATCCTGACCTGAGCAGAAGGCAGATGCTTAACTGACTGAGCCACCCAGGTGTCCAGAGAAGAATGTATTTTAAAGGTTAAATGGAATTATAGAACTTATATGACAAGTATTTTAAGTCAATCACAGGTACAGGTGATGATACAAGAAAGAAGAAAATGACACTTTCTATATTAAAAGGGAATCATCGATGATAAGTAATTGTTTGCAGATTTATTTATAGCATAAAAAGGTGATCATATGTATGTGAATATATGTAATACAAATTATATACAATTAGGAATTCTGAGGCTGAGTTCTAGTTTTAATTTGACTATCCCAGTCCTTTAAACTCTGCAGTCTTTCCTTTTCTCTTACCTAAATGAAAATATCAATAACTGTCCTTTCTCAACAGGGCTATTGTGAGATCAACTGGAAAAAAAAGATATTTATTTTTGTAATATAGAATTCAAGATACGTAATTTCAAATATATGATCAAATCAGAGCACTGTATTTGGCATTTAACTATGAGACAAAATACAGCATACTTTGTCTCTTTAATTAGTCTTAGTATATTTCTTTAGTTATTATGGTTATAAATATTTAAAATGTTTGCTATGACCCAGCATAATCAAAGCCAATTCAAGGATTATATTTGTGATACATGAAACAGAGGTAGTGGTATAGACAAAAATTTGGACACCTAAGAATGATACCAGATCTTCTGTATTCTTTGTTAATTACTATATAGATATATGTCCAGGATGTATCTCCTTCCTTTCAGACGTCTCTTCACTGCATTGTCTTATAAACTTAGTATTCATGTCAATATGTTCATATTAACTACACAATTATTTCTTTTTAAATCTCCTGGAGGCCATCTCAGGAATTATCTCTGACTTTAAATGGTGTAAGCAGAAAACAATGTCAGAGACATCTTTCCAAAACATTTTATTTATTTTATAATGTGTAAATCTGTAATGTTAAAATATGCAAAGAGACTTCTTTAGACAAAGAACCTTAATCTATATTTCTGTCCCCCAAACTACATTCTTTATATAAACTATTTACTATTGTTAAACTAAAATCAAAATTATACTCTTTGGGATGTCTAAGATAACATACAAAATCAATATTTTTATAAAGCCTCCATACTAGACTGTGTTAAATATTGCAATTATCGCTTTAGAGACATAAATTTACTTGGAGTCTTTTAAGATTCTTTTCCATGATAAGCAACTGCAAGTTGGTCTCGAGTCTCAATTACTCTGTATACTCAGGACAGTCAGTGCTTTCAGTTGATAGAACAAATCCATGTTATAATGAATCTAAGAACCATAAAACCCATAACCAGCATCTCAAAACTGGTTTGGCAGATTGAAGGTAATATTCTTTAACCTTGGCCTTGAGGCTACTGTATTTTTTAATGCTGTAATTTGTTAAACACTACCAGTGCTTTGATTTGGGGATTTGTTTCACCCATTTAATCTTGGTTTAGAGAGCTGAATCATCAATTTAATCTTTCTACTTCATTCTAAATTCAGTGTTTACTGAAGATAAAACCTCAGTGAGAGGCATTCAGTGGGTCACTCTTCTCGACTTATTGACATTTGTTTTCTCAACCTATTTCTAGCTTATCAAATTGAAATAATTGTTTTGGATGCTGTGTACAAAGTGGTAAGCTCAATCTCTTCAAACATTCAATAACTCTTTTCATTTAAAACTTCATCAACATGCTAAATAAGGATTCCATGCAAGAGTATCTAAACTTCCTTGATGAATCATGCCTTAAATTTTGGATCTGCTCTGTAAAATTACATAGCTACATTAAAATGCAAATCTTTTCATGGGATAATTTAACTACCTAGTAACAGTATGTGTGAGCTAAGCACTGAGAAGCTGCCCGTATATGCCATAGTCTAATTACCCTAACCTATTAGATATTTTACACGTATTTGCACACTTTTAAAGATTTAGTGGTCAATGATGGAATGAGAGAAAAATTGAACAGTATCTGTTACCTAGAAATGCCCTAATTCCTTTCTCATTGGTCTCGTTATAAGAAAATACTGACTCAGTGAGATTTTTAATATTTAATTTATTTTTTTAATATTTTATTTATTTATTTGACACAGAGAGAGAGATCACAAGTAGAGCAGCAGGCAGAGAGAGAGAGGGGGAAGCAGGCTCCCCGCGGAGCAGAGAGCCCGATGTGGGGCTCGATCCCAGGACCCTGAGATCATGACCTGAGCCGAAGGCAGCGGCTTAACCCACTGAGCCACCCAGTGAGATTTTTAAATGTTTGTATAAATTCAACCATATATTCGGCATTAAGGACTAGACTACACACTGGTTCCTGAAGCACAGAGCTGACTTAATCAGTTTTAGGATATTGCATTGACTAACTCCTAGAATCCTGAATCCTTGCTCACCAAGTCACTTCTCATAGTCACTTGGCCATGGTTAACCTTGTGAATGGAAGTGATCCTTAAGAAGTTTAATTTCTGAGTGTATATACGAGCTCAGCTAAGCCTTTTTTTGATAAATACATGGACATATGAATACATACTGCATATACAGTATATGTTTATTGCACAAATACCAACTGAGAAGCACTTTACCACATGTTAGAAATAAAATAAACTAACAAGAGTAAAAAAAAAAAGACTCAATATGTACAAAGCTGTAATTAATTAATTTGCTGATTGGTCTTTACTGTTAGCGTCTTCAACGGGGATGCATTCACCAGTGATTAACTATCCCTCTATTTGAATTACTTTGAATGGATAATGTCGAGTGTGCTCTGGGCTCAGTGGAATCTTACAAAAAAACGCAGCTGCTCCAAAATCTCAGGGGAGACAACTGAAACTAAAAAAATCAATATGTCACCAGCAGCGTTGTTGTCATAGATGCTTAGCACAGCAGGTTTATATAAACCTCACCAGGCAGTGACAAGACAGTTAGATTAAAGAACTGCAAAGGCAGATTCATTGAGGCAGCAAGTCAGGCAAATACAGAAATGCAGGATTTTTGGCAGTGGTATGAGGGCAGTGTGGCTAGAGGTTACAGTACTACAAACTGAGAATAGGTTTTAAACTTCACAAATGTTATGTGGGTATAAAAATCACTTTGAATTGACTCATGTATTTAAAACTCACTATGAAAAAGCTGTTACATTTTTACTGTATTAGAGTTTATATGAATTCATCAATGGACAGTTTGTTTTTTATAGGAAAGCAAAAATTATTCTTTACACAATTGACCTAGGGATTAAAGAGGGAAAAATGAGAAGAGCTATGTTCCCAACATCTCAAACCATAAAAAGAAACTATTATTTGCATTTCAGAGAACAGGTAATATTCTCCTTAAGAACTAAGTAGGGGTGCTTGGGTGGCTCAGTGGGTTAAGGCCTCTGTCTTCAGCTCAGGTTATGATCCCAGAGTTGGCTGTGCTCAGTGGGAAGCCTGCTTCCTCCCCCCGCCCCCACCTGCCTCTCTGCCTACTTGTGTCTACTCCGTCTGTCAAATAAATAAATAAAATCTTAAAAAAAAAAAAAAGAACTAAACTATGGGGAAAATTCCAAGTTGCAAAACATTCAACATGTTAACAAATTTAAACATAAGAGTCATCCTCCTTCTCTCATTCTAAAGAGAAATGTTGTCACAAACCTGTAATCTTATGAAAGTTTGCAGCAGCAATGACTTCATAGAAAGAATGACTTCAACTCAACAGTAAAATGTTTTACTTGTACCTACAGGAACCAAAGATTTCCTTAGAGTCCTTTTATTTTTTTTAATTTTAAAGGATATCTAATCTATTTTGTTAATTCATACACTAGCCTTAACATTTATTATTCTTTAGGTCTTTACACAGTTTTCCTCAACAATCAGCATATTATTACAACCTGGTTTGTGATATGTCATCACAATCTTGTGACCTTTAGGCAGAAATTTATGATATACATCAAAGCAGTAATAAACACATGAAGAAATTCTTCTGTAAACAGACATCAGTATTTCTGCTGAACACGTGGCAGCAGCTTCCATCTGGGGTGTCTTGCACCAGGTTCCATGAAAAACAATGCCACAGTTTGTATGAGAGTGGACGCCTTCTGTTCTTGCATCCACCTTCCCTGCAAGTCTGAAGTTTCTCTCTGCTCAGCCTTTCTGTTTACACTGCTGGAAATTATTTGCTGCTCATCTTCACTGTGGAATTGTCCATAGAGTAGTCTGTAAAATATGGGCTTCGTTCATTTTTTTGCCATATTGGAACATGGTGGTATTTTTAAGATCAGATAGTCTTATAGCCTATCTCATGTTTGAAAAGTTAGTTAAGGAGGGCTCAAATTTTTGTAGCAATTAGATAGAGGCTAGTTAGGTGGTTAAAAGTCTTCTATGGTGGAGTTAAAAAACTTTACCTTGATTCATTCCTTAATAGCCTTTTGGTCTTGGACTGATCTCCAGTTTCTTACCTGTAAAGTGTGGAGATTTCTTAATATTTTTCTTAATATTTTAAGGGAAATGGGGTTATTGCATATATGAAATTTTACTGAGATATGTTCATATATAAAATTAGGGATACATTTCTTTTGCGTAGAACTTTTTATGATGTAAAGTAAACTTATTAATAGATAAATTAAGAAGTATTAAAATTCAGTTGAAGAGGGCAGTTTAACATAGCAGGTGTTGTTTTTTACTGAAAGGAGATTTCTGCTCACAAAGTGATCATGATGCTGATTTTAACCCAGATTAGAGTACAACCTCCTGGGTTTACCACAGTGCCTCACACTTAGTGTGGATTCTGGAAACATTTCTTGTAGGAAATCATGGCTACCAAGTGAAAATGAAAGATGAGTGATGATTCTTGCAAATTATGGTAATTGTTGGTATGAATTCATTTATAATGACATCTTTGATCTTTTCCTCATGATTTTCCTCATGATTCCTCATGCTTTGATACCATGAAGGACCACAGAGAAGCGAATCACTGTAAAGCTGCTTCTAAAGCAAGTCTTAGGGCAAACTGTGAACCTTTATTTGTGTCCAGGGTGGGAGGAACAGCAAGAAGCATGCATGAGTCATAGGACAAAAAGACAAAATGTCACTCCAAGGAGAGGGTGAGAGCCCTTATGTCTGAGTGCGCAAAAACTACTGGGGAAGTGAGCAGCCTGTTCTCAAAAGTTCATGTAATGAGAGAAAAACCAAAATTTTCCTTTAGAAGTTTATTCCGTTGGATTATACAGTTATTTTTACTGATATTCCAGATGAGCTGCCTCTGATTCAGTTTGAAACTATCCCAGAGCAGGCAGAGTGCAGACGCAGACTTGTCTGGGCCTAGTTCTTGCTCTTTGTGATTTGGAACAAGAGAACCTTAATGCGAAAGTGTGTGCTTCTGCCCTCCGAGACTTGGAACCGAATCCAAATTCCGTGTGTGCTGTAATGTGCTTAGGCAGACTCAACCTGTCTTTTATTTTAGAAAGAGTCTGTTGGGGCGCCTGGGTGGCTCAGTGGGTTAAAGCCTCTGCCTTTCGCTCAGGTCATGATCCCAGGGTCCGGGATCGAGCCCCGCATCGGGCTCCTTGGCGGGGAGCCTGCTTCCTCCTCTCTCTCTCTCTGCCTGCCTCTCTACTTGTGATCTCTATCTGTCAAATAAATAAATAAAATCTTTAAAAAAAAAAAAAAAAAAAAGAAAGAGTCTGTTGATTTATTAGATTTAACTTTTTAAAAATTTGTACATTTTGTATTGATCGCTAAATATGAAAAGCATTACATACAGGGTGATCTGTGGCCTATTAACAAACATTTGGGAGAAAAATATGATGAAGTATTATAATAGGAAAATGTGAAAGAAGTCATTTAAACTAACTTACCCGATGGAAGAGAACGTCTAGTTTTCTCATAGTCTGGTTTCATGGAGTGTCATGCCATAGGACCCTCATTCTTTTAATCCATTCCTTTTGCTTTATACATGAGTTTAGGTGAAAGTCACTTTCTAATAGGAGACTCCTCTTCAGGACTTTTTTTTTTTTAATTTTCATATGTGCATATCCATTTTTTATGTGGAAACTGTCCAAATGAAACATTTGCTGTATAAAAAATTTTCCAGATAACTCTGAGACTTCTATTGGATGTCCTTACTGTATTACAGGACTTACACTAAAAAAAAAAAAAAAAAAAGGAGAGGGGACAAAGACTATATCCAATTAAAACAAGGAAAGAACTCTTGAACTCAGTCATGCATACAAGAAAAATAAATCGTTTGAAGTGAGACATGAGGTAATCGTGGCTCCCTAAGGGAGAAGCCAGTACTAATCTGGCTTCTAATGTGCCTGCCTGTTGGGGATGAAATGTTTCATTGACATTAGTGCTTAACAAGTCACCAAATGTTCAGTGAATGCCTACTATGAGTCAGGAGTTCTATTAGTGGCTTATTTTTTTATATGATTGCATTCTAGCCAATATGTAAATTATATGAGGCATAATTGACATGTAAAATATCGGAAAAAAAACACACTTTCTAAAAATTCCAGAGAGTATTTTGAGGTTTCGCTCAGTGCTCTACAGTAATTCAAAGTTCTTGCAATGGTCCAGCCTCTGAGAAAATAAAACTGCCAGAAGATATATTGCATTTCAGGCCAATAATATACCTCCCAGGAAATAAAGACATGTTCATAGACAGGGTTAACACATCTCATTTTATAAATTGAGATTATTTGAGTCTTGTAGGGTGAAATTTTAATGGTCTAATCCATGCAGTACTGAATAATAGCATTTGGGGACCTAGGTGTAGTAATCTACACTATCAGTTATAATGACTAAAGTCCATTGTGATTGGGGTTCCTTTTCATATGATCTTGGTAAATTTTGTACTGCATAGGTGACAATTAAAAGAACCCAGGCCCTTGTGTGCCTACATGAAAACCTGTTTTTCCTCTTACTGATATATTTATGTCTTATTTAAAGATAGTACATTCCAAAATATTTATTATTAGATTAAATCAACAAAATCACATGAGTACTTTTTTCACGATTTTTCCCCAGTAAGTATCTGCATCCCTGTATGGGTGAACTTCCTCAGGCTTTTATGATTTTCAGCAAGCCTTCTTTGTCACTATGAACTTTATGTGGCTTGACATTTTCCCCTCACACTGTCATCAAGTTAATGCACTGGCTGATTAGAGGTTTTCAGGCCTAGTCATTGGTTATCTGCACAAGGAACAGTATGAACCTAATTCTCTAACCTTATTTCAACTCATTGCTGCTGGTGCTGTGAAGCCAATTATAAATGCAGATAATAGTTTCCATGATTCCTAAGATAAACACCACATGTAGGAGAGGTTTGACTTTCCATACTACAAAAGATAAGCTCTGGGAAGAACGTAGCAATTGTAGCATTCAGTTTCCTAATCAATTACATATGCAAAACTCTTTCAATGGTGCCAAAACTTGTCTACTATTTCTTATATGCACTGGATTAAACTCGGGGTGTGCATAGAGGAAGTATCAATCTATTTTCTTGGAAGCTGGTGCTGTTATGTTTGTGGTAAAAAAAAAAAATATGACTTCATCATAAAGCATAGCATAAAACGTATCTTACAGGTTGTTTCTGAATATAAAAATGGTGTGAAATTAACTAAGAAACCATAGATAGAGCAATATTTAAGTTTCCTTTGGAAGAATAATAGTGTTAGTCTTGTTGACTTCTTGGGTAAAATGGTTGATAAACTTGAGTGAATGTGTGTGTCTCCTTCCCCAGGGGACAAGAATAACACTCAGCATGAAATTTTTGGTAGAAGATCATTTTTTAAAAGATTTTATTTATTTATTCGAAAGACAGAGAGATAGTAAGAGAGAGAGCATAAGCAGGAGGAGTAGCAGGCAGAAGGGGAAGCAGGCTCCCTGCTGAGCAAGAAGTTCAACATGGGGCTTTATCCCAGGACCCTGGGATCATGACCGGAGCCAAAGGCAGATGCTTAACCAACTGAGCCACTCAGGTGCCCCTAGAAGATCATTATTTACCAGAAACACCATTATACATCCTAACAATCAAATTAACTTTAGCTATTTTCATCAAAGTTATAATTCCATAACCAGGATTATTATTGAATATTTACAATGCAAGATAATTCTCTAAAAGACAAGCTGATTGATTTCTTGCTATAGTATGATCTACTTTTGGATAAGGGCATTATTTATAAGTACAGGTAAGAGGGAAACTTTCAATTGCATTTCTCCCCCAAATACACTAAAAGGCATGGATCTTTGGGAAGATTTCTGTAAATTATGTAGCATGTATTTCTAAGATAAACAGCCATTATGATTTTTAAACATAATAAATCATATCATCAAATTCATTTATTCATTCAACAGATAGTTATCGGTGCTTATTATATGCCAGATACTATTTTTTTTAAGATTTTATTTATTTATTTGACAGACAGAGATCACGGGTAGACTGAGAGGCAGGCAGAGAGAGGAAGGGAAGCAGGCTCCCTGCTGAGCAGAGAGCCCGATGCAGGGCTCCATCCCAGAACCCTGGGATCATGACCTGAGCCGAAGGCAGAGGCTTTAGCCCACTGAGCCACCCAGACACCCACCAGATACTATTTTAAGTGCTCAGAATATCACTGAAAAAAAAAAAAAAAAAAAAAAAAGGCCCCTACCAGAGTGGATCTTATATCCTTGTGGAAGGAGGCATAAAAAAAAAAACCCACTACATATGACAAATAAATTATCAGTGTCTTAGACTGTGATAAGTATTATGGAAAAGCAGAGGTAGAGTAGGATAATGGTGTTCTACAGGGCTGAAGGCAAGGCAGGCTATGGTATTATGTGGCAACCAGTGTAGGCCTTCTTGAGACTGCAGAAATTTGAAGGAGATGAGTGATGATCAAGGGGATGTCTTTGGGAAGAGCATTCTAGATTGAGCAAAGAACCAAAGCAAAGGAACAAAGATGTGAGGGAGCATTCCCAGCGTATTTCAGAAAGAAGGACAGTGCAGCTGAAGCAGAGTGAGTGAGAGGGCAGCGGGGTTAAACTCAAAAAGGTATTGGTTTGAAGGCGGGGTTGGTGCACATTTGTCTTTTGCATTATGGCTTTAGCTCAAAAAAAGAAAAAGTAAAAGAAAACTATACTTACAAAGAGAAGAGTTCATGACATAAGCCAAGGTAAGGAGTAGCTAAAATTCCATGCATAATTTAATGCATGGCCTGCAAAGTATTTTCACAAAGTGTTATATGTGTTTGGAATTTGTGCTACTTTGCCTCCCCTTCCTTGCACAGCATCTTGAGAGCACAATCGGGTGCCTGCAGTCTTACCGCATCCATGTCTCTCTCTGTTTCTGGCCCTCCTGACTGAAAAGAACTGAGTGTCCTCTTTCTGATTCCTTGTGCTCTGAAATTCCATATACTTTGTCTATGAAGGGACTGTAAGTGTTCCATCAGTTACTGTCCTTGTCCTGTATCTCCAACAAATCCTGCTTAAATGACCATTTCCATTAATGCATGCTGCTCAGAGGCCTCCCATCACTTTAAAAAAAAAAAAAATCCCTTTCTAGGTCCAGTTTTTTGGCTTCTCTTGTTCAGTACCGATGTCTGGATACATTTCTGTACTTGCTGTTTGCATGCTGTCTTCTCCTTTTGTTAGGCTTCAGATCTCTGCAGATGGGATTCATCCCCATTACTTCACTGAAGTATCACCAGTCTTTACTGCTACATTAGGCTACTTTTCACTTCTTAGCTGATTTGATCTCTGTAACATTTGATATTTCGGGCCACTTTTCTCCTTGAAAATATTCTTTAATGACACTATCCTTTCAAGTCATTTCTACCTCTCTGGTAATTTCTTTCTCATCATTTCAAATCCTTCCTTTTGTGCCTACTCTATAAACATCATTGTTCCTAACGTCACACTCGACATTCTAGGCAGTCTCATTCCCTGGCAAGGCTTCCTTTCACCATCTTGGTGCTACAAGCCTTTCCAGTTATAACTCCACTTGAGGTCTCCCTTGAACCCAAGGCTCTTACAGACAATTGTGTACCAGACACCTATGTGAATATCCATATCCTGTATGTTCCCTGAAACTCAAGATGTCTAAGTCTGAATACTGATTCCTTCCCCCAAATTCCTTTCTCTTCCTTCTGTACCTGGTAAATGACAACCTATATATCACAGGGTCCAAGCTAGGAACCTCAGTCCCATTATTATTTTTATTGTTATCATCATCATCATTACTAGAGCGGTTTTAGGTTCATAGCAAAACTGAGAGTAAGTTATAGAATTCCCCATAAACCTTCTACTCTGACACATGCACAGCCTTTTCCATTATCAACCTCCCCCACCAGAGTGTTACATTTGTACAACTGACAACCCTATGTTGACACATGATAATTGCCCAAACTCTGTCAAGTTTCACTCTTGATATTCTACATTCTGTGAGTTTATACAAATATATAATGACATGTACCCATTACCATAGTGTCATATGGAAAATTTGCCATCATGGGTACCATTCTTTATTACTTTTTCACTCCTTACATTCCTCCTGTATAATCATTTACCTTGTCCTTTATAGCTTACAGCATAAAACTTCCTAAATTACTTTAGTGTTTCAATGTCAATTTTTGTGAAATTATATTCATTTTTATTCTGTAGAATTTGAAGGAAATATAATAAATTCCAGTGTGAAAATAAAATTCACATTAATGGAAGAGGCCGTAATCATAAAAAGTTATTAAATTTGAATGAAGATTATAAATTTTAAACTTGTCATTACAGAACTCTAACCAAAAGTGTGATTTAGGTTGAAAGAAATAATTTCACCCTGAGTGGGAATTCAACACATAGGATCCATTGAGAGGAATTTTGCCGCCTTTAACTCATATCGCTTCTAACTATACTACGTCAAATCTCACACATCATAAATTATCTCTTATATTTCAAAGTTTGCAGAGAAGTTAATTTGGGGAAATTTTTTAAAGTACAAAATACATTACAATCAATTATCAATACAGAAAAAAGGACTAGACAGAAAAATATATATTTAAATTATATGTTCATTAAAATTGCATGAAGATGGAATTAACTTTTAAGAAAAGAGGAAACTGTTGGGCTGAGTATAATTTCTTTAGTTCCATCCATCAACTAATACGTATATTTAAGCAGAAATGTAGTTAAAATACTTTTTGAAATATCAATGGCTGTTATCACCAAGTGGCATGAAAACATGAGACAAAATTAGGTGATGGAGTATATGATCATTAAAATCACACTTTAGATTAATATTTACAGGGATTTAAAAGACAATCCTTCAGTACGGAAGAAGTTAAAGAACTTTGTCTATTGTTGAAGTTAAAGAACTTCAGCCTACAAAGAGCTTGACAGTTGGAGGAGAATGAGGCAGAACATTCCAAATTTGAAGACTTCAGTAGGGTATGACTAACAAATATATCATGGAATATATAATAAATTAGGACACTTGTTAAATATATATGGTAACCACTTTTAAAAGGAAGTTTGTAGTGTAAGAGGGACCTATGCATATCTCTTGTGATACTGTGCTCCAAATTTCGTTACTATGTATTTTCAATGTATACTCCCAATCTTGCTATGATCTTTTGCGAAAATAAACTCTAATTGCTCCAGACTTTAAAAGGTTGGCTCAGAAGCAAACTGTAGCATGTCAGAAAAGTAATCTTCATCACTTATAGCTAGCTAGTGGCCATCTAACATGACAGATGGCGCTCTGCCCATCCTCGGCAGCTTGTGGGACAAAGCTGAATGTCAACACCACTGGGGTGTAATTATTGCAATCTCTTGGGTCTAGTTTGGCGTGACCCTGAAAGCAATTCCCCGGGAACTGCTGGGAGCAGTGCAATGATGGAAAGAGCAAAGAAATGAGAGCTTTTGGAGACCAGCAGCATTTTCATTTTACTGACAAGTGTTTTCACACTGCTTACGAATAAGTATTTTACATGTGACAAATCACATTGACAAAGAAATTTAAAAATTTGTGGGACTTTCAGTGTGGCCTGTTTTAAATATTATCAAATGGCTTTCATTTATGTTCAGGAGGAGCTTTTTAATTATCAAAAAGATTTTTAACGATAAAAAAGCAGTATCGTTTTACTTCAGTTTGCTAAATAATTTAATAATGCTTTCTTAAATTTTGGGACATAAATCATACATTACCACCAAAACTCATTTAATCTGAAGTAACCCTACAGGTTAGATATTGTTATTAGCCCCAATTTATAGATGGGGTGAGTGAGGCACAAAAAGGTTAGTCATGATAGAAAACAAATGGTAGATCCAGGACCCCAGCCAAGTCATCTGGTTCCAGAGTCACTCACTGTTCTTTTTTTTTTTTTTTTTTTTAGATTTTATTTATTTATTTGACAGACAGAGATCACAAGTAGGTGGAGAGGCAGGCAGAGAGAGGAAGGGAAGCAGGCTCCCTGCTGAGCAGAGAGCCTGATGCGGGGCTGGATCCCAGGACCCTGGGATCATGACCTGAGCCGAAGGCAGCGGCTTAATCCACTGAGCCACCCAGGCGCCCCTACTCACTGTTCTTAATCATTTCACTTCTTCTATGTTGCCTTCTGTATTTCTTTACAACACTCAACCCACCTGTGTAGGGTGGTAGCAGCTATAAAGATCATGGAGCTTGATACTGGAAATAGATAACGTGAGAAAATCTGAAATTCCAACGTTACTTAAAAAAAATCATTAGGGAAATTATTAATGTATAAATTGACTAATTATAAATTTCTTCCCAGAAAGATGTCTTTTAAGTCATGTATATTATATATATAGTAATACATATTAAGCAATTAGGTAATATATATAATATAATGCATGAAATATAAAGTATAGTTATATATATTTATATTCTGAGGGTGCTGAAAATGTTTTTTTAATAATAAAAAATTAATATCATGAAAGTATTCTTCCATACACCATTTAGTGAGGAGGACTTTATAAAAATGGCAAAATTTTTTTCTGATTTAGGAATAGCACAGACATTTCTCTTACATACAAGGACAAGCATCTGGAAGCTGTGCTGCTAATGGTCGTTAATAAGAACTGAACATGGTATGTGTATTATCTCATTTAATCTTCATAACAGCCCATCAGTGAGGCACTATTTATTCTAACTCCATTTTACAGATGAGGAGACTAAAAGATAAGTTCAATGACTTGCCCATGGTCTTTTAAATAATACATAAACAGGGAAGTACCTGTGGTGTAAAAGAAGTTGCTTATACTGTACATTTAATTCTGGTCATTTCTCAAAGGTCTGCCTATCCTGATCAGTCAGCCAATGAACAATAGATCATAGGAGCCTAGACAGCATGAGGAAAGCACCTCAGGAATTGTAAATGCTGTAAACACCATGCTGGTTGTTGTGATTTTGCTCATTGGGGTTGGTAGGAGCAATCAGTTCTAGATAGTAGGAAAAGTAGAGAGATAAGTTCAGGTCCTCAAGGAATTTATAGTCTAACTGATAAGAATATTCTGATTGTGAAGAGGTCTAAAACCTTGGATTATAATGTTGTAGGGTAAACAAGGAGTACTGTAAGGACCTCAAGGGGTGATTGTGGTCTGGGAATACCGCCCACCCACATCTCCACTTTGAGGAGGGGGCTTTGAGGTGGATCTTGGAGGAAGAAAAGTTAAGGTGAGGTATGAATGGGGGGCAGGACATTCTTGTGGGAAAGGCAAGAAAAAAGACAAAGTTTGTGATGCATTTGAGGGTGGGAGGAGGTGCAGATGGTGAACATTTCAACAGGAGCTTCTACTCTGCCCCCTACAATCTGTTTTCCAGGGAAAAACTGGTTGTCTTTTAAAAACATAAATGAGAGCATTTAACTTACCATAATTCAAGGACTTCTCACCTCAAGTGAAAGTGAAAGCCAAATGCTACAAATCCAATAAATCCTTCCTTAGAGCTCTCACATATGCCACATGTCTGTGGCACATGGCAATGACTTTAATAAGTGAAACAGGCCTGGATGAATGGAAGCGGAGAGGGCTTCACCTTTGAGGAGGCAATAAGGAGTGGTGGGGACTGTGGTTCCCTCTGATGTAGTAAGTGCTGCCATACTTGGAAATAACCCTGCTATTACCTGGCGTTCTGGTCTATTTAAGAGAACCCATAAATACAAATTTTATGTGAAATTCCCATTTTAAAATATGTGTCTCAATGAGGATAGTTAAAAAAAAAAAAAAAGCACTGTGCAGACAGAATGCATCTGTAAGACAGATGTCCAGATCAGAACCACAAGCCACTAGTTTATGACCTCTGCGCTGTTCAGTCTGCCTGTGCCTTGCTCTGCAACCACAGTTCATAGCACCCTTTCCTCTGTTTACCACATTCTCACCACAGTGACCTCCTTTTAGATTCTTTTTTTTTTAGCTCTTCCATACTCTGGGCCTTCTGTGTTTTGTTTTCTGTATGCATACAGTTTTTTCGGGTCCTTCTCATTCTTCAAGCCTCACCTCAGCTTTCACTTCCTCAAGCAGTATTTTCTGACCCCTATCTAAAATTCTTGCCTCACTCCTTGACCTTTGTTTCCTTCCCTTATACCAGTGGTTCTCAAAGTATGGTCCAGGGATCCCTAAAGGCCCCAGGATCCATCAGGGCGGTCCACAAGTTCAAAATTAGTTTTATTACAGAATAAGATGTCGCTTTCTTTTTTTCACTCTCATAATTTCATGACTGTATAGTCAGGTTTGACATGGGGTATTGCAGACTGAATGCAGAAGATATGAAAATTCAGGTCTCTTCTATTAAGCCACATACTAGAAAGATCTAAAAAAAAATTTAAAACACTGCCACTCTTCTCTAATTTTTTGCTTTGAAAATACAGGTATTTTCATAAAATCACATCAATTATGTTTTTATGGTTATTTTTAATATGTTAATGCATATTTAAACTTTTCTCCATTTTAATTTATATTATAGTAATAATCAATAAATATAAAACCAAAACAGGTTCTTTGAGGTGCATAATCATTTGTAAGCGTGCAAAAGGGACCCAAAATTTTGAAAGTTGTGTTAAAATAGGCATCAAATGCTAAAATTACCTCTTTTATTTACTTGTTTCTTTTACTAAAATATAAGCACTGGATGGGCACAGACTTTGTCATATTCACCACTTTCACATCCTTCAGCACCTGGAACAGTACCTGAAGCATTGTAGACAGTCAGCCTGAGAACAGGTGAATTAATGTCTAAACAAAAGGGGTTTGAAGGAGAGTAACTCTTAGGCTAGGTGTGAGCCAGCTCTGTAGGAAGCTTTGCATACACGGCAGCTCGTAAAACTGATCATGTAGCTAATACAGAAAAAATTAAGGTCTCCAAATGGGAAAGTAACAGGGTAAAAGCTGGGTACTAAAAAAGATGATCCTAGAGTGACAGATTTGTCTTCCTTTTCCCATCCATCTTTACCATCTCTTCTACTGACTTCCCCCTTGGCTCTTTGAGGGGGCAGAAGTTTGTGAAACCCTTGTGTGTTTCTTACAGCTATAAATACATTTGTGCTAATGAATGAGGTCACATCAATTTAAATGGAACACGGACAGAAAATACAATTTAGTTCGTTAGTAAGGCATGACAAATTTACAGCCAGAATCTCATGTTGACTTTTATAGAGCAACATAAATTAAAGGTGGCCAGTATTAAAGTCTGAACTCACTCAGGGAAAAATACACATACCCCTCCAAGGCAAGCTGTTAATATATAAAGCAAGGATGTGTGGTATCTGTGGTGTGATTTGAAGGGCTCTCGGGAAGGTCTTTCTCCCACCCAGGGGCACAAATGTCTAAACGCTACCATTAAAGAGACATTCTTTAAAGTGTCTCTTTCTGCTGTACTTCTTAAAAATACAAATCCCATGGAGAGCATTAGGAATTGGGGCTCTGGTACCAAACTCCTGTATTTAATTCTGGCTTCATGTTGTGTTAGCTACATGATCCTTGAGCAAGAGGTTGAACATCTCTTTGCTTCAGCTTCTGTGTTTGTAAAATAAAGTTTCTAGAGTGTCCTTGTGAGAATTAAATAGCACATGTAAAAATAATTAAAACAGTCCCTGACCCCCGGCGCGTCCTCTGGTAGCATTCGTGTTTATTGTTATGGCACAGTGGGTAGCGTAGCAGGCTGGGAGGAGGACTCAAGGAGCACTAGCTTTACAGCTACCTGGCCAAGAAACTCCAATTAAGTCATTTAGCATGTCGAAGCTTGGTTTCCCAATCTAAAAGTAAGAGGAGAAGAGGAAAGTCTTGCTTTCATTCAGTTAAAAGAGAGAATCTGTTTAACAAATGCGTTTGCTGAGTGAAAGGAATAAATGATGACTTCTAAAAAATTAAGATCCTCAGTCTCAGTCAGTTTCCAGTTGAATGGGAAAAGAAAATATCATACAAACTCTGCAGAGAGCTTTAGTGGAGGCGTCCCCGAAGGTGCTATGGAATAATTGAAGAGGAAGATGACAGTTTTGATTAGTGGCATCAAACAAGACATAGAAGGGAAAGCAGCTTTTTGGATGGACTTTGGGCACATTAAAAGGGCTTTGTCATGCTACTCAGGTAGGGCAAGGTAATTCCCAGTAAGAAAAGAAGGCACTGATCCATCCAACCCGTTTCCATAATGAAGAGTGCACAGTGCTTTGTACCCAGTAAGAGGTGGTGTAGTAATAACACAGTCTGGGAGAAACAGCTCAGAAACAGCCTGGAGAACACAGATCTCTCCAGGGTATAGGCTGGGCTTTGGCTCTGCAAGAAAGAGAGGGGAGGGAAATTTTCGAACATGGGAGTTTTTGATCATCTGTTATCTCTTCTGTAAGAAAGTCATCTTTGGTGACAAGGTAAAGGAAGAATTGATGCCAAGAGAGAGTCAAGTTTGAGAAAGTAGTCAGGAAGGAGAGGAACCTGAAGTTGGAGTCAAAGATTAGGAGATGTCAGGATTAGATCCCATAGGAATCTTTTTGATTTGAGGAATGGGGGCACTAAGGGGTCAGGGATGATATTGAGGTCTGAATCCAAGAAACTGGAAAGAGACTATTAAGCGAATAGTGCTTTATGGAAAAGGAGACACTGGTTTGGGGAAGAAACTAATACATCTAGCAATAAATTCTATGACTTTTAAATACCAGCAGGAGGAAAACATATTAATCAAAAACATATTTGAGGTGCTCGTGGCTCCTCTGATTCACTTTTCTCCTGCCGCAGTGCCTGGCACAGGGAATATCAATAAATAGAAATCCAGCCCTCCTGGAAGGGCTCTGGTGTGGGGTCTGGAAAGGCGATGAAGAAGAATGTAGAAATAGGAATGAGAAATGGCTGTGTAGAAAAACATCACCTACTGCACATTTTTACTTCTGTAAGTTTTTATGTGGCTATAAATGTTAAAAGTTACACAGAAAATTCGTGCTTTTAACATTTAAGAACTAATCTGTGAACAAGTGCATTTATACATCAAACGCTCTCTGCTGGTCTGGTAATGAGATGCTGATTTTCTTTGCTGCTAAAAAACATACTTTCATTAACATTTTGCCAGCTAATTACAGTTAATTATGAACATCAAATTCATGTGTGATTACTGGCAGCGTTGCCAGATCTGTGTGTGTGGGGGGGTGGCATTCTAGTTCATTCACCTAAGTTACTAAAAATTGCACTGAGTTGTAATACCAGGATTTTATATGAAAATACCCTTTTGAAAAATCTCTGCTCTCCTTATTGTAGTTACAATTGTAGTTGCTCATAATTTCTTCCACTGAAATAATGCAGGGCGTTTTATGCTCTTAAAAATACCATTAAGTTAAGTTTGGGGAATAGTAAACAGTCTTTCCTAATTATAAATGTGTTCTAATACAGCTTTTGCTTTGACAAGATAAACTTGTTGTGCCTTTAAGATGGGTAATTCCCAATTTACTGATAAACTTTCTTCCAAAATATTGTCGGTTGTTTGCTCCAGTTCCTTTTCTGATGCCTGGTCTGGCCACAATAGCGGGCTCTGGAACCACACACACATCAGCTATAGGTTCCCGTAATCTGCTTGCTGGGTTTGGAATTTCCCCAGATTATCCAGATTACAGTGACCTCGCTTCCCTTTAACCCAAATCACAGATTTTGACATTGTCCTTTAAATGTCATGAATAATCTTTGCCTCTGAAGAAAGGAAAGTATATGGTCATGGGTTGGTTACAAATACATGACTAATGCATGCAGCTATTAATACTCAGTGTCCTGTTTTAAAATGTAAGGGAGGGAGCGAGGAAGGGAGGGAGTATTTGCTGTTCCTGGTGCTGCCTCAAGTCTGTCATTTGTTTTGTTTGTCTTCCTGGTATCCCAGCCCTGAGACCAAGGCTCGGTTCCAACTGACCATCCATTTGTAACGTCTCCTGGTCTGCTTCATTCATTTGCATTACATACTTAGTCTCTAGGGCATGGAGTGCTTCCCTCTTACAATGTCTTTTTTTAAAATTGCCTTATGTATACACCAATAGAAACATACCTTCTCTTTGTTTGAAAAAATATATTTTATTTATTTCAAAATATTTTCCTATAACCACTAATCAGAAGGTATTATGGATTCCCATAATGGTATGTTAAATTGTAATTGGTTGTTTTATTTCATGTGCTAACAAGTAAATGGTTTCCCAATAGGCATTCCTTCAATAGGCATTTCCAACAGGACTCCTTCCCTGGAAGCCTCGCTTTTTTCTGCTTACTAAAACTTGCTCTTTTTTGCTGGTTCACAAGCTTCATTGTTTCCACAATTTCAACCTTAAACTGCTCTCTGCATTCTCTCTAAGTATATCCAGTTGGCATATGTGTCAGCTTTTAAGCTATATAAGCATGAGAACTTACTTTTGTGCAAAGTTTTTGTTCTTGTTCAATATTTCTACCATGGAAATCTTATGTTAGAAATGTAATGTCTACAAGTGCAAATGAGGATTCCATATCTTCTCATGCTTCTTATTTTGAGTATTTAAAATAAATTAAAATTACTACTAAGTTGTAAAAAGCTCTAAGAATGAACTCCTTCAACACTAAGTTAATACTTGTTTCTTCAGAATGCACAGATAGTTTTCAGTAAAAACAAACACCTTCTCCAGCTGCCCCGCCGCCTTGCAGGAGTGTTGATTATAATTATGCACAGGCATCACCATGGAATTCACTGATAAACCAGGCTTTAACTGGGTGACATGACTACTTTTTTTTTTTAAGCTTTTATTTATTTATTTGACAGACAGCGATCACAAGGAGTCAGAGAGAGGCAGGCAGAGAGAGAGGAAGGGAAGCAGGCTCCCTGCCGAGCAGAGAGCCCAATTCGGGGCTCTATCTCAGGACCCTGGGATCATGACCTGAGCCGAAGGCAGAGGCTTCAACCCACTGAGCCACCCAGGCGCCCCGACATGACCACTTCTTAAACAACTGTGAAAAATAAGAAGTAAAACTAATTTTGCTAGAAGATTTCATTCCAGATCTTTTTTTTAAAACCAAGAAACTTCCTTTTTAAAAATTAATTAATTTATTAATTTGAGAGTGAGACTGAGTGAGCACACAGAGCTAGAGACAGAGGGAGAAGCAGACTGCCCGCTGAGCAGGGATCCTGACACAGGGCTGCATCCCAGGACTCTGGGATCATGACCTAAGCTGAGGGCAGATGTTTAACCGACTGAGCCACCCCGATGCACCCCAAGAAACTTCATAAAGTTAGGTTTTCATTATGTAAATAAACTTCTTTTAATTTTAATTTTGACCATAACATCATAGACGAAACACTGAACTCCTCAGAGGACAGTCTTTTCTTTGAATCTTGGGCCCGAGTTTCACCATCTCGTTATGTAATCTTGACAAATTACTTAATTTGCTTGAGAATCAATTTCCTTATATGCAAATTGAACCTATGGTCTGCATCATAGAGTTTTATGCAAATTATTGAGGAAATATATCTGAAAATACTTTGGAATCTTTAACCTGTTATAATAATGTAAATTATCTCATTACAGTTGTTAGGTAAATGTTATTAAAAACATAATTACTTAATACTTACTGTATGCAAAACACTAAATTAGGCAATCCAGGAGATAAAGAGTAGCAAAATATAGTACCTCCTCTTAATACATTTATAGTTGAGAACTATAATGTGTGAAATTATTGCCTTACAGATAAGTAAAGTAAAAGCAGTATAAACTAAATTCCATGGACATTGAAAAGAGAGAGCTCAGAAAAATCTGGATGTTTGATATGCATCTTTAAAGACAGATGAACTTCGGGAAAGAATATTCTAAATAACAAAGAGAACAAAGCCAAGACATGGAGACAGAATGATTGAAATTATGTTTGTGACATATTAAGTAGACCACCAGGACAGAGTGGAAGACACATTTAGAGTTGTCATGGAGGACATGGCCAGAGAGGATTAAGTATTTCAGGGTCTAAGTGTATATTTAGTGTATGTGGAAATGAGGTTTTTAAAAAATATATATATTTCTGTGTTTCTGTTTCTTTTAGATATTATTTAATTTCAAGAGCTTATGTGACCTGTTTAAGATCACAAAGCTAATTAATAACAAATTTATAGAAATATGATTAAGGAAGATTCATATTACCCCACAGCATTTGTCAATGCTACAAATGATTAAGATAGTAAAGAACATTTAAGAAACCATTTCAAGGGACAGCTGGGTAGCTCAGGTGGTTAAGCATCTGCCTTCAGCTCAGCTCATGAACTCAGGGTCTTGGAATAGAGCTCTGCATTGTGTTCTCTGCTTATCAGGAAGCCTGCTTCCCCCTTCTCTCTTCCTGCCTCTCTGCCTACTTGTGATCTCTCTCTCTGTCAAATAAATAAATAAAATCCTAAGAAAGGAAAAGAAGACCATTTCAATATTCAGATGATGAAAAGAAACATACAATATGTGATGCCAGGTGATGTAAAATCCAACAGAAAAGATGCAGCGAGAGCTGGGGAAACATTAAGAGAAAATGAAAGATGTTGGGTGCCTGGGTGGCTGAGTCGGTTAAGCGTTAGGCTTTGGTTCAGGGCATAATCTCAGGGTCCTGGAATCGAATCCCACGTCAGGCTCTCTGCTCAGTGAGGAGTCTGCTTCTCCTTCTCACTCTCTCTCTCAAATAAATAAATAAATATTAAAAAGACAAGTGAAAGGTGTTGATAGAAAGCATCCGGGAGACTCACAGCCCCTTTAACAGCAGAAGGTAGACAAGGTAGTGACTGGTTTGAAGGCAAGATAATGAGTTCTGATCAACATATGCTGAGTTGGAATTATATTTACAAAGATCAGGCAGAGATGTTTAATAGATATATGGGAAAGTGATATTTTTATAGCTCAGGAGAGAAGTAGAATCTAGAGTGATAGACTCAGGAACCACCTACATCCATGTGACTCTAAGGGAAAAAAATTATTTTATCTGATAATATTTTGGAGGCTCTAAGGTGTTTGTGGGTTTTTTGGTGTGTCTTTCTTTATTATTACTTATTAATCTCCTACATTATATCCAGTCTTTCTCGATATTTTTTTCTGATCATTGTATAACTGAAGTTTATGTTAGTAACAACATCATAACCCTGCAGCATTAAGTTAAACATTGAATGACAACTCCATGAGGAGAGAGACGTGGTATTTAATTCAATATTTATATTCTTGGAGCCAAATGATTGGCCAAAAATACACACTCAGGAATATTTTTGAAAGAATGTAGCCATTTAATAATAGTTATATTTTTCCAACTTTGAAATCACTTTTTGAAAGACTTTAACCATTTAAATTTATAGCTATTTAATTTGTATGAACAGAGCTAGTATCTTCTGGCTTGATATATATTTGACTTGATAGATTGCCACAAATACTTATAAAATTTGATACAGCCATAAAATTAAGTAACTTATAAAATTTGGGCATTTTATTGGCTATTCAAAGTGGGCATGTAATATTGAAAACCAATGCAAGTAAATATGCAACATCATACTATTTAATGACAAGTTTAACTGCAAATTACATGTATTACCTTATTACAAATGATGACTGGATTATTTCTAATGTGTTTATAATAAGTTTTCAGAACTAACTGATCTGGAAGCAATGCCCTTTAGAAACACTCGTTTTCCTCTTAAGGAGAGACTTTTCTATGGTTTAGGAATAATGGATGGATGCATAGATTTAAATATCAAATGTAGGAGAAAATTTTTCAGAATATAGGAGAAAAACACCTTTGTAATGTGTCCTGTATTTAAAATCTGTTCCGTAGTGTTGTCAGGGAAAAAATGACAAAGTAATGTTCTTATCAGTATGTTTCCATTTTGTGTGTGTGTGTTTGATCAACTGGATAAAGGTCTTTGTTAATAAGGTGAAAATCCATATTATTTCTTCCTATGTGCCTTTGACTTAAAGTCACATACAAGGCTATGTCAACATTGCTGATACTAAATAAACAAATTCTAATTAAAGGAGAAATGCAAAACTATGCTTCAAGGTACCTATGGAAGAAAAAGCACTTACCAAGCAGCCAGTTTCCCCAAACAGAATTTTTCAAGCCCCATAGCACCTGTCTTCTTGGTATTCTGTGAAAAGAACCAAGCAAGCAACAAAGCTTTGTGTGGGTGGCCTCCTACTCACTGTTCATCCCCTTTGATTGAATGCACTTGCTAGTTCTGTTTCTGCCACTGCCGGAAGAATAATGACGGTAGGCCCTTGACCTCTGCAGTTTTGGATCTCCAACCTGCACTCTGGTTTTCTGCCAGTTAAACTTAGATCAGGCTCTCTGATTGAGCTTATTTTCCTACTATCATATGGAAACAGGAAACTGCCTCTGTAACAATCAGGCTGTTGGACAGAGTTCAGGCTGTATGAACAGGTTTTACCAGGCTGAGTCAGTTTTCTCTGCCATGTTGTAGCAGTGTTTTAAGGGCCATAGTTTGGACCTATTGTAGGACCAGCAGAGCCTTATATTAGCAGAAATGCAATGGTACTCCATTCTGAAAAGTAGCTGTAATCAAGATGGTATAGAATCTTGGGAAAGCAATAGCCGTGTTCAAGTATGCCCAAAATAGTAATGAAGAAACCAGAAAATGGTTGGCCTTTGGGAAGATTCATAATCTTTTTAAAAACGTATTTTTATGATTATAAACTTAATATAACTTATGCTGGGCCATAGTTATAGTTTACTTTATTTGGTAAAAACTAGACAATAGTTCATTTCCTCTGAGAAGGAGTTTTATTGCTGATTGGTGAGTGGTATAAAAATACTGGCCTATATGCATTTGCTGGGCATACATTTAAGCACAAGGATTATTACAGAAAAATTAAAACTTACTTGAATAAAAGGTGAATATTATATAAAGAGCATTTTATATTTTATACCTCTTCATTAAAATATTATTTCCCAAGTTTACACATGAATTTGTAGCCCAACAGAGGAGACATTCTTGAGACTGATTATTTAAAACATAAATTGTGTTTGGCAGACTTACAAAGGGACTCCTAAACCAAAGCATATGTGAAAGGTGTTGGAGATTTCTAAATTTCAGTTCAGCTCAGAAACATTTTCTGTGCCAGCCACTGAGCTGGGAGCTGAGCTATCATCACCAAATAAGGCCTCGTGCCTTGTCTCAGAGATGAGCTTACCATCCAGTGAACCCAAGAGACACCCAAACAGAGGCTGTCAACATTCAGTGGCAATGGTTTCAGTTTCAACCCCTGAACAATCTTTTTTTTTTTTTTTTAAAGATTTTATTTATTTATTTGACAGACACAAGTAGGCAGAGAGGCAGGCAGAGAGAGAGAGAGAGAGAAGCAGGCTCCCCGCAGAGCAGAGAGCTCGATGCGGGGCTCGGTCCCAGGACCCTGAGATCATGACCTGAGCTGAAGGCAGAGGCCTTAACCCACTGAGCCACCCAGGGCCCCCCCGAACAATCTTTAACACAGAAAACACACACTCCAAAAATCATGTCAGCTGGATATTTAATTTAAATTCTCCCTTTTGGTTGTTCTCAACCTGTGCAGTTCAGTTCATGTGATCCTTTAGCCATGATCGAGAGGGCTGGCTTCTACCCTGACTTAGAGCAGCTCCTTTTTGGATTTATGAGCTTACTGGATCCACCTGAAGCTTGATGTAAATTTTTAGGATGAACTTGGAAGTGACTGATCAGGTATCCTTCCTGTGGATGCGTTGGGTACTTTTCCAAAGCAAAAACAAACTCGAAGACAGGCATGCCAAAACTTAGTAATACACTTGCTATAAACAGCAATGGAAGTGATTTCTAGACCCACATACATAAAGGGGAAAAAAATTATCGAAGTATGTGTGTCTCAGCATGTAACTAGGATAAACCATTACAATGCCTCATTAATATATTCAAGGCAAATACAATTTTCATGTACAGAAAAAAAGAGGGGATTATCTTGAGTTTTCACCACTATTTACTTCTCTTGGGTTTATGTTCTCAGAACTTAAAAGTATGATGGATGTCTGTTTTGTGAGGGAGTTTCAGACAAAAATTTCAAATAATGAAGGTTTCAAATGATGAAAGGTAAAAGCAAGAGAGAAAAATAAGCCTCAAAACCCAAAAGCTCTTATAAAGTTCAAGTGTTGCAGTGAGGGGAACAAATGATGTAACTCTAAGGAAGGAGTCCAGACCTCATCCTTTGTAGATACCACTTGGTTCTAACATGTCTAGGATTCAGCTATATTCCAATTTAAGCTGACGTGAAAACATTTGTTTCCTCCCTAAACTAAGACTCCTACAATAAATGGAAAAGGATATTGTAGAGTTACCTCTACCTCAAGGCTGGACCCTGTCTAGGCTAAAATGCATTTGATCTAATTAAACATCCCAGGGCTGTGTGGGAGGATAGAAAAAGAATGGTCTGGGCTCTACACCTAGCAGCTTCATGAACTTGGATGGCTCAACTGGATACAACTTAGTCTTCTTGTTTCTATTGATCTTATGCATTTTAAAAATTTCCTCTTCATTTTGTACACCCTCGGATGAGCATGTGTGATTTGTAAACAGTGATATCTGAAGCCATCATCTACTTTATTCAGTTGTTTCCTCATCTATAAAAATAGGGACCGAAATTCCTCCTCAAAAGTTCTGTGGTTTGATGAATTTACAACAGAACTCATACATATTATCTTAAGAACTCTAGTTTGCTCCACATTATTCACTGAGGTTTTTCAGTTTGGAATATATCTGGACATATACATAACCAAACATTTTCCTCTGGGGTCAAGTGTCAGGCCATCAGTTAAACCAGATGGAAGCCCTACAGGCAAACATCTTTGTTCTGTCATGATGTAGGTCAGTAGGTCTCAAACATGCTTGAGATTCAATATTGTCAGGAAGATTTATTTGAAGTATGCATTATTGAGCCTCACCCAAAGGAATTGTGATCCAGGCTACGTATCTTGTCAGGCTCTCCTGAAAGCCTTCTTCATATACAGATAGATTTAGTAGTTTACACCATCTTCGGTAGCAAATGCCTAATGGTTATTTTCAAGACGTCAGTACTTGAAGTGTTGTTGAGTCCTTCAGACATATTAAAAATAAGGTGAAAGTAAAACAGTATCTTAGATCACCCCGTATCAGTGTCCAATATCCAAACACTATGGAAGTTTAGGGGAGGAGAAAAGTGTTATGTCTTATCAGGCTGTCAGATTCAGTTTCCTATTTTGTGAATATAGAATATCCTTGGTCATATTTAGAAACATCGCAATTAATGACAAGGTATTAGTAAATTTGTCCTGCAACTAAGACACTAGTAAATGCTTAACTGTTAAAATGTTTGAGCTGGTGGGTGCCTGGGTGGCTCAGTCAGTTAAGTGTCAGACTCTTGATTTCTGTGCGGGTCGTGATCTCAGGGTCATGAAATTGAGCCAAATGTTTGAGCTGGTAAAAATTCTTAGTTTGCTTAGTTAACAAAGAGCTTTTAGTTCCTTTATGTATTCTTCATGCTGACTGTAAGCTATAACTGGTCTGATCAAAATATTCCCCTGAATGTTACTGTCAGGTGCTTTTGGGTCCAGAGAAAGGGAAGAGCTAACTAACTACACTCTCTAGAAAATTTTTGATAATTCGAAGTGTTCATAATGATGTGATTTTAAGTTTTTTATGATGTATTCTTAGATGGAGAGAAAATCCTTTGTATCAGGTTATGGCTATTAATTTTTTTAAAAATTTTTAATACATCATAAGTCAAAAATTAAAACAACTTAAGAAAATATTTTATCTAGGAATAAGCAACTCTGAGATGACCCAACTGATCGGGGAATGAAACATGTAATTTAAACAGTCCCACCCCTCTTTTTTTTTGGTCTTTGCTAGTTTTTCCTTTCCTCCTTTAACTGCTGAACATTTATGAAATTATTTTATTGTGTGATTTGTTGGGTTTGAGAATATATGGCACGTGAGTATGTTCTGAAAATTCAGATTCCCTTCAATAAAGGACCCCATGTCACTGCTACCAAAGCCAGCATTGTTTGATGCATTGATGTTCTCTTCTTGGAAGGCAGGAATTTGACTCTGATTTAAAGAAAATATGGTACATATTTAAGAAGACAAAAAGAAATGAAAATGGATTAAATTCAGGAATTAATTTAATGGAAAGTAGGTGGAGGTGAAGAGAGGTGTTTTTCATTAACATATATTGATGGTGAAATTTGTAAGGTTAGGGCCTCAGTGATTGCTCCTCTTGATCCCATTATCCAGTGGCATGTGGTTGTTAGAATGAAATAAGAGGGAGGAAAGGGAGGATGGGATAATGTTGATTTTTGCTTCAAACTCAGCCCCAAGGGCTGTAATTTTCATTCCAAAGCACAGGGGAGGCAAATGGAGTGACCATTTAGGTTGATAACACCCTTGAATTTCTGCCATACTTAAAGGGGGTGGGGGTTCCTCTTGGTTTGCACCAGGGGCCATAGGCCCAGATAAAGGATCAGGTCCGTTTCTTTTCAGTTCTGGAGACTTCAGCAGTAGAGACATGTAGGTGAACGAGTTTTACCCAGTAACAGAAGTGTCAGTAAGATAATAAGATAGAGTATGTAACATATTTTTCTGGAAAAGAATTTTATACACAATACTTCTTTGTTTATTAATCCTTAAACTCTAAGTCCAAAGTACACAGTTTTTATCTGCATAAATTCCTCTTCTGACCTACTTTCCCAGACAGGATTATATGTCCTTTGCAAGCCTGGTGGGGGTGTCACCGTTATTTTGAAAGCTGTGCCTCATGGCAGTGCCAGCCTCTCCCTGCTTTTGCTAATCCTTGTTCCTTCCAGGTGATCATATTGTTAGTTCACCATGAATTCACCGTCATGGGTATTTTCTGTGTTTGAGTGTTGACGTTTTACTGTGTATCACAAGCAGATATACTTGATCCGTTCCACGTGGGAGGCAATGGACAGAAAAGGGCAACTGTCTTAATGTGCAGCCTCAAGGGGTCACTTTTGAAATTCAAATTATCTAGCAAATCCAGTGTTATCCTGACACCTTTATAGAATTGGAAGAACAGTGAATTTTTACCTCATATTCATGGAGAACCCTTCAAGAAATAATAACAATTTTAAAACTCTAAAAAAAATGGTAACAGTATTTAATTAAGAATTCTTTTGTTGATTTATGAAAGACTATTAAAAACTGTATTATCTGAATACATTTAATCCAAATATCTCCTCACACACAACCCCTTTTTAAGAAGCAAGTAATAAATTCATACACACTTAGTTTTATATAAACACATGATAATGAGATTGCTTAAATACATGCCAAGTCTAGCTAAAACAACCTGAGTGATTGAGAAAAGTTTATTTTTTTAAAGATCTTCATGGTGAACTGAAACCTAAACACCAGCAAAACAAGTAATCTCCCTAGCGCAAACTAGTGTTAACAACCAAATATCAATGAAGGTAAATTGTTAATAGGATAATCTCCTTTCATTTCTCTTAGTTCCCTTGAGTTTACATTTGTGGATTCTGCTGCAGTCAGTCATCCAGGCTTGTGATTAAGGTCAAGAACGCTGGAGTCTGACTGCTCAGGGAGTCAGTCCTGATTCTGTCACTTCATAGATGCCGTGAATGTGGACACGTGTTTTTTGTTGTTGTTGTTTTTGTTTGCTTAAAGATTATTTATTTATTTGAGACAGTGAGAAAGAGCAGGAGGAGCAGAGGGAAAGGGAGAGAGAATCACAGGCAGACTCCTCACTGAGCATGAAGCCCAGTGCAGGACTCAGTCTCATTACCCCAAGATCATGACCTGAGCCAAAACCAAGATTTGGTCACCTAATTGACTGAGCCACCCAGGTGCACTGTGGTCATGTGTTTGAAACATTTGTACCACAGGTTCTTTACCCATATAAAGTTAAAATAGTTCTCATACATAGGGTAGCCATCCCTCTTAGTTTGCCAAGAATAGCCCCTATTTATACCAGTTGTCCTGAAGTGATTATTACTAGTCCCCCCCTTTCGCATTCAAAAGCTTTCCATTTTAGGGGTGCTTAGGTCATGATCCCAGGGTCCTGAGATCCAGCCCCATGTTGGGCTCCTTGCTCAGTGGGGAGCTTTTTTCTCCCTCTCTTCCCCTTCCTCCCCCCCACCACTGGCGCTGTCTCTTTCCCCCTCTCTCTCAGATGAATAAATAAAATCTTAAAGGAAAATTCCATTTTAAATGATAAATTATAGGGTGTCTTTTCTTATACAGAGACTGTGAAAATTAGATGAGCTGATCCAGAATTATGTAAAGCACTTAGAGAAATGTTTCTTATCAATACAAGCTTATTATATTTCTTATCGATTTTAATCCCACTATAAAGAAACAGAGGGATGCCTGGGTGGTTCAGTTCGCTAGGCATCTGCCTTTGGCTTGGGTCATGATCCCAGGGTCCTAGGACGGAGTCCTCTATCAGGCTCCCTGCTCAGGCGGGAGCCTGCTTCTCCCTCTGCCCCTTCCCCTGCTCATGCTTTCTCTCTCTCTCTTTGACAAATAAACAAAATCTAATATATATATATATACACACATATATATATACACACACACATATATACACATATATATACATGCATATATATATATATATATACATATATATATATATATATATACATATATATATACATATATATATATATATTTGACAAGGGAAATCCAAAAGAGGGGCACATGCAGTTATATAGTAACAAGAGAAAATGGAGGAGCATGGTACCCTCAACACTCTGAAAATATGTATTTTCAAAATATCTGGTTGTGTCTTTTCATACATCTAAATATCAAAACAATTTGTTGTATCAGTGGGTCCACATTTTAATAATTTCAAATCACTAAAATAATGAAATACAAAATCAGGAAATAATGTTATTGGTAAAAAACATATATGGAAGTTAGTCTTGAGCTTTCAAGCAGCTATTATTTTAGGCAAATAATAGGTTATATATTAGGTAAAATGTAACTGGATTTAATTGTTGAGTAAATATCCTCTCCATAAAGGTATAAAAGAGCACAAATGGCCACCCATTAATACAGTGGATGCAGACCTGATATTCAGCTGAAAAGTATCATTATGCCTGTACTGCTATTAAAATATTGAAAAACCCAGGTGACTCTTTTCTACCTTGGTCACCTCAGCCCTACCCAAAAAATACTTGGTCTTACTCAGGATCTAGCAACTAAGAGGTTCCTTTCTGGCCCAACAGTGGGTCCAGCTTTAGGCTGTGACCCTTCTAGTGGGTCACAGAGATACCTGTGCTGTTCCTTTAATAACTCTCCAAGTGGATGGCAGGGAAAATTGTCCCAAAGCAGGATCAGGAAAGAAGAGTAAGTCTCCTCTCTCCATGTGGATTCAAAAGCTGCTTTCTTGTGCAACTTCATG
Organism: Meles meles; assembly: GCF_922984935.1. Taxonomy (NCBI): domain Eukaryota; kingdom Metazoa; phylum Chordata; class Mammalia; order Carnivora; family Mustelidae; genus Meles; species Meles meles. The sequence continues at coordinate 83,473,578 of NC_060075.1, forward strand.
TTGAGCCTGCTGTAAAGTTCACTTCAAACAACAACAAAAAAACCAGATGGGAATCCTTGGAAAGGCCTTCTGTCATCTTTGACAGCATTTTTGGGGGTAAGAGATGATTTTCCAGAATTATAAGAATAACCTCAGTAACATCACTTGAAATATGTAACCTTTTCTGGATCCTCCTGATATCTAATTTGTAATCATACTATATCAGTTAGAGAAAAATCATTTTTGAAAATCACATAATAACCTGAGTTTTCACTGTGGAGAGTAAGACAGCAAAATTATTTCATTTCCTTTGAAAGTGATGACAGAAAAGACTATCCTTTTCTTTTGAAGAGCTTTGTGAATAACAAGTGACACCAGCTATGTTCCAAGGGGATACACACGCATTTCAAGCCAGTGACACTGAGAAGGTCAGAGATTAAGCTGCACATGTAACAATAATGCAACAAGAATGTGGGAGTAGACATATGAGAGTTTGTCCACTCTCCACAGGATTGCTCTGAGACCTGACTAGGGAATGTAATGAACTGGTTCTTCTGCTTCCACGAAATTGTGCCCAGGTCTTGCTGTAGTGCCTGAGTGATGGTGAAACGCTTTGCCCCCAGCCTCACACTGTCAGGCTGTTTGCATTAGCAGCCTGGATAACTCTGCATAAGGGGAATAAGCTTAGGCACTTAGAGATGGCAGAGGGTTGCTGAAGTGTGGGAAAAACCCCAGACAAACAAAAGTTGTCCATGACTTTTGCCTTTCAGTCACGTTTTTGTTTTGTTTTTTAATGCTGAAATGAAGATTTTCATTGGCGCGATTTTTGACTGTGTTAAGAACAGCTAAAATGGATATTTTCTCTTTTCATAATAACGTACCCCATTTTAGGCACATTTTCATTTGTTTCTACCAGTAGTGGATTATATTAATTTTTTTTCTTTATTACCTGGCATCCTCTGTGGCCATTTGGGTCTATGACTCCCTTTTCTTTACACGTTCTGATACCATTATCCATAAACATGCAGGTCTCCCCTCCTGCTCTGTGAGCCCTTCTCAGCTAATGTTCACACTATTCTAGCATCCTGATTACTGTCAATGGCACTACGTATGACAAATTGTGGCTCCATGAAAGACAGCCACATCCTAATCCCCGGGACCTGTGAAAGTTACTTAATATGGCAAAATCGACTCCGCTGGTATGGATAAATTTAAACTCTTGAGATCTGGAGATTATCTTGGATAATCCAGGTGTGCCTTAAGTTCAAATACAAGTTTGCTTATAAGACAGTGACAGAGAAATTTGAAACAGAAGTGGAAGGAAGGCAATGTGATCACAGACGGAGAGAATGGAGGGAGGTGGTTTCAAAGCCAAGGAATGTCAGTAGCCCCAGAGCCTGAAAGAGACAAAATAATTTTCTTCTAGAACATCCAGGGGGAGTGTGTCCTGCTCCATGTCAGCCTGGTGATTCTGATGTTGGACTTCCTGGCCTCCAAAACTGAGAGAATGCAATTCTGTTGTTTTAAACCACAAAGCTCATAGTAATTTGCTACAGCAACAACACACCCTGATTCAGAAACTATGCATGGGTAGATTTAAATATATCTTCTTTTTTACAATGCAATTTTCCACAAATCAAACATAGGTCCAGAAAAAGTGCAGAAAATCCTCTGTAAGAGTGAGTTCTCACATGAGTTAGCACCAAGCAACCACACTTTACCCAGACTGAAAAATCTGTGTCCTCTTTTGTCCCTCTCATTCTCCCTGAAAGTGATCCTGTCCCAGCTTCTAACATCATAGCGCAATTTTACCTAATTTAAACTTTTTATAAATGGAATTGTGTATTTTATTTTTGTCTTATTGTGCTTATATTTTGTTTGAGAGATTCATTGACATTGTTATAAGTTGAAGTACTTCAGTTTTGTTTGTTTGTTTAATGGCTGAGTACTACCCCTTGTAGGAAAATACAATGTTTATCCATTTTCCTATTTGTAGACATTTATGTCTTTTCCAGTTTGGGGCTATCATGAATAAAGCTGCTGTGAACTTTCATATACATGTGTTTTGGCACATACCTAAGAATTGGATTGCTGGGTCACATAGTAGTATATGTATGTTCAGATGAAGTGGATAAAGCCAAATTACTTTCCAAAGTGGTTATTACAAAGTTATATTCCTTCCAGAAGTAGATGGAAATTCTATTTGTTCTATATCCTTGCCAAATCTTGAAAATTACTGTCTTTAATTTTTTTTTTTTAATTAGACGTAACATTTAGGCAATGGTATACAGTGGTATCTCATAGTTCTAATTTCTGTTCTCTGCATGACTAATGATTTGGGGCACTCTTTCAAATATTTGTTATTTAATTGAATATATTCTAGGCAATTATTTCAAGACATTGCACATTTTATTTTAGGTTATATTTTTCCTACTGCTTTTCAGGAGTTCTTTATACATTCTGGATATCAGCCCTGTGTAGGTTATAAAAGTTTACAAATATTCTTCCATCGGGCTTTCTTTTTAGCAGACTTACTGCTGCATAAATGGAGATTCCAAATTTAATGTATTCCAATTCATTGTTCTTTTCTTCTGGTCTATACTTGTTAGCCCTTTTTAACAAATCTACCTATTCCAAGGCCATGAAGGTAGTGTTTCCTATTAATCCTCTAAGGGAATTCTTGTCTAACTTTTCAATCTATGATTGGCCTGCCTTTCAGAAAGAGTATACAAATTTATATTTGAACCAGTTGAAATTGAGAGTATCTATTACTCTATACCCTCATCTATAGTGTTTATTTGTTTTTCTTTGCAAAACTATTACAAAAAGGCACATTATTTATTATCCACTATATTCAGCAGCATCCCCCTTTAAGAAAATGTATTTTCAGGCATGCAATTTTTTATTATACATGGAGTAGAGACCTTGATAAAAGGAACACGTAGTTGGGGCGCCTGGGTGGCTCAGTGGGTTAAAGCCTCTGCCGTCGGCTCAGGTCCTGATCCCAGGATCCTGGGATCGAGCCCCGCATCCCGGTCTCTGCACGGCAGGGAGCCTGCTTCCTCCTCTCTCTCTGTTTGCCTCTCTGCCTGCTTGTGATCTCTGTCTGTCAAATAAATAAATAAAATCTTTTAAAAAAAAAAGTAACATGTAGTCTATAAATCTGAAAAATACATTAAGGCTTTAAAATCAGGGAAAAGTATTTTTTCAGCAATAGTAATTTTTCTTTGTATGTGTCTATCAGCAAAAGCATCAAAAGTTCTTTAATTGCCCCCATATAGTAAAACTTAGTCTTGCTACTTCTCTGGTTTGAAATTTTAGGTAGAAAAGCGGTTTATAAATGATATAAAATAAAGGCTAAATAAACATTCTTGTATTATTTTTCATGGAGAATAGTAATCATAAGAGATTAAGCAATTATCTCCTCATGGTGGAATTGGATAGACATTTTTAAGGCTAAATTTGGAAACTTATCTGCAAAAAGATGTTTTGTATGACATTCAAATGCTGGGTTAAAGAGGCAGTAAAACTTTTTAGTTTAAGAAACGTGTGTTGCTGTAAAACATATTAATGGTAGGGTGCTGAAGTGATCTTATCATCTTTTCTGCAAGAGATTGTGTTCAGTTTGGAGGGATTCCAGAGTCAGAAAAAGAATTCCTTGATCTAGATTCCACAACAAAATCATCATGAATAGATCCATCATAGATTTAAAAAATGAAAGGAAAACATGGCATGAAAATGACTACATTCTACAAACTACACAGGCTATGAAATAATATTTAAGAAAGAAATGATAAGATAAAAGGTTGATCAGAAAGAAGTTTGATTTGAAAAAAAAAAAAAAAAGAAATTGGACTTGGAGTATTTTGCCTGTTTTCTAAATATACTTACCAGAAGATAGAGAGAAATTCTTTAGAGAATAAAACATCAATAAGTATAAAAAGGTTGGGACTAAGAAGTTGTTTTAGACTTACCTAATGCAGGCTATCTTTTTTGTTTGTTTTCTTTTTAATGTATTAAGAGAAGAATCATTTGACAGTGACCCATGACCTGACCTTTAATGCTAGTCTATGTCTAGGCTATGGACACATGAAGGTAGTAAAGTTATCACCTAATAAATAATAATTTTTAAGTTGCTTGACTTAATGCACAATTGTGTACTAGATAGATATAGGGATCTCTTGATAGATGTAGGATTTTAATCAAGAGAATATAGGACTTCCTAAAGAAAAAGAGAGAGAGAGAGAATATATGATTTCCTAAGGTCAAAAAGTAGAGCTTCAAGTTAAGTCATGAAACTAAACAGGGGGCATAGTACTAGTCAAAATCCAAAATATTACTTGAAATGTTTTTTTATTTTCCCAAGCATTAGTTATGTGTTCATTTTCATTATTAAATCAGGGGGAACTAGAAATATACAAATTGAAATTTAGTTAAATACATGTGCTTGGGCATTGCTCAGAAATTTTGTAACTGCTTCTTAGACACTAGGATTAGTTGCATGTGTAGCAGTGAAAATAATATTGGGAAGGAAGAAAAAGCCTATTATAGATTAAATTAGAAAGAATTCAGGTTATGTTGGGGTAGAGATTAAGGGTTGTTTTAGAAAGTCTAAAAGTTGGAAAAGACCAATGCTAGAAAGGACCTTATTATTTGGTTCCACTCTTTCATTTAAGGATGCAAAAACTAAGGCTGAGTTAGATGATATGTGTAAGAGTAAAAAGCTGGTTATAAGAACATGATTGTTGTTTGTCTGCTACTGATTCTTTTTCTAGTAAATGCCTTCCACAATGCCACCCGACTACTTGTAGCAAGAGTAGCTCTGAGACCTGCTGCTTCAGTCAGCTCTGTGTAAAGTGCTCAGTACTAGGAGCCTTGTTGACAGAGTACATTGTTTATCCATTCATTGTTTGTCCTAATCATTGCACAAGCAAAATGAGAACGCCAAGTGAATTTACTCTTACTACTTTTAGAAAAGGAAAAAAAAAAAAACCCAAAAAACAAAAACTTGTTTGTACCAATGCTATTCAGGCATAGTCCTCCATAACTGACAGAGAATGCCAACAGTTGTTACCAGTCCACAATGTGGTAAATAGAGAAAATGATAGTATAGCCATTTGACAGAATATGGTCTACTGCGTCGAATGTGAAGACATCTGGGCTTTTATTTTGTATGATGGAGTTGTTAATTTTCATTTGTCTAGAAATTCACTTTTATTATATGTTAAAATTTTTTTAAAGGAAACAAAAGCACTTGTCCTACACCACTGATCATTTGAAACGGTTTAGTCTATGGCACTCTCTCCTCAGATTCCCTGGCTGGTAAATAACAAATACTTCAAGTCAGGAAACACTACCTGCTGGGACAAATAATCCTTTCTCTTCTTTTCTCCCTCCTCTCCCAGATTGGGTTGAGAATTTAAGGACTTTTACAGATCGATGCAAACAACTTTCATTAAATAGGTACAGTTTGCCAGTCTCTTTATGGCATTCTGGAAGCTTCTAAAAATACATATAAAAATTTAAAAAGTGCCTAGTTTTGTGCCTAGATTTGCAACACTCAAGACAAATGAGTCTGATTAGGTCTAATATGTGTGAGAATAGATGTGTACTCAAAATGTTATAATGGAAAGAACTTTAGGGTCAAGCTTTCCTGGATTCTGGATGTCAATCCTGACTCTACCACTCCATAGCTATTCGGGATCAGCCCATATTTAACTCCTCTAACAGTAGTTTCTTTATAAGACATAGAATATGATGTTTAAATCTCATGGTGCAGAGATTAAATATAGGTAATTAAAACACATCTCAGTGACAGTCAAATCATATGTTACCAATAAAGGTAAGTCATTCTCATTTCTCAGAGGAGAAAGTGAGAATTGGGAAAGACTTTATAGAAATTATATGATTAGTTAAGCCTTAAAAACATGGAAAAGTTAGCCAAGCAGATAAGACAAAGAAGACTAATATGAACATAGCTGAGAAGCATAAAGTAGTAAGATGTTTTTGTCAGGCACTACAGGTAGCTCAACTGCAGAAACAAAAAGATCAAGGAGGAAATACCAGATGTTAAGGTTGAGGAAGTAAGAAAGGGTTAAGTCATCAAAAGCCTTACTTAGCACACTTGTAGGCATGGAATTTTCCCTTTAGATGGGAGATTTATAACCTGGGTACATGGAGCCTCCTCATTGAAAATGGGGTATTTGAATGAATTCCAAGGTATCAGTGACATCCTGAAGTTGCATACAATATTTTATGACTTTAATCACATATGAAACTTTTGAGAAAAGAAAGGCCCTAAGATTTGCTAGGTTCTTAAAATGTCCCACAGCTTCTAACAAGCTCAGAATAATCAGGTTAGGAAATAGGAAGTCACTGAATAGACTTAACGTGGGACCTGAGTGCTGTGTGTGTAAAAGACGTGATTATACTTAACTTTTGGATGATAGTTAACTCAAGTGGATACAGGAAACTGATGTGAGAATTCAACTTGATTTATAGTTTAGGGTCACAGTCTTTGTATCCCTAGCACCCAGAACAAAGAATGCCTCATAGTGCCCATGTTTTCCCAACATTCAGTAAATATTTGAACAAGGGATAAGACTAATGACAAGAAGAGAAATTATCTATTTTATGCTATTTTCCAGTCAGAGATGGCATGACAAGTGTGTAGAATTAAAGAGTGATAATTGGGATGGAGAAGAAAGGACAGACTCGAGAGAAATTTTAGAGGTACATCAGCAACTCTTGACAACTAATTGATTGTGAGGGAGGAACTGAGAATGATATCCTGGTTTATAGGTTGGATGATAGATGCTTGTGTCATTCTGTGCCTGTCTTTAAGGACAGTTATTTTCTACTGCCTTGTATTATATTACAATGAATGTACTATATCTCCCCTTGAAGACTTTAGGTCACTAGGAGACATGATTTATTTTTCAATTTTTATGATATTTGCAATAGCAGTTGGTTTAGTGGTGTCCAACTAAGAAGACTCAGGAAGTGTATGTTTTAAAAAAGTTAAAGATGCCATAAAGGATGTTGTCCCCTTTTTAGTACCTGCAGGGAAGATTACATTTTATTTCCCATTTTTAAACTTCCTGACAGTTTTTGCCTCACAATAGTTTCCAGTTTATGTGAGGAAACAGTTGCAATGCCGAAACCTTTCACGGACTGGGAATAAAAAGTTGAGTTTTGTAAACAGTGAAGTGGGAGATGTTGGACAGGCAGGGTTCAGGAGCTCCTACTCAAGACTCAACAAGAACAATTTCTCACTGATATGTTGTTGAGTTTCTGATTTCATTTGGTGAGTTCTGCTCCTTAAGCATGTAGGAGTGAAATGCTTTGACAAAGATAAAGATGTTTTTACAAAACAAATGCAGAGATTTAAAGTGATATTTTAATGGTGGCCTTAATACACACACACACACACATAAAAAATACGTATTACATACATATTTTATATGTATATATAAATTATATCTTGAAAATTATTGTGGTGATGTGCTCGATTAGCACTTTGCATGCATTTCCTTAAAAAGACTTGGTCTACTGGAGTCAGGTAGAGTTCAAGGGGTGGTGCCCTGACAATGTAGAAAGATGGTTTGGTGAGTTGTAAAGGACAGTGGCTCTGGGGACAGAAAGACCAAGTTTCAGTTCTCCCATTGTGTCACCTGGAGAAAGATGTCTGACCTTCATGGAGGATATTGCTATTATTCCCTGAAAATAAGAAAATGAGAGCAGCTACTACATTATGAGCAATATAATGTACCTGTAACTGTTCTAACTACTTTAATATATTAATTTATCCTAACAAACTCATTAGATATATGATTTCATCATCCCTATTTTATAGATAAGTAAATTTAGGCTCCAAAGAATTAAGTAATTTTCCTTGATAACACAGGATGTGACAAGGAGGGTATTTACCCTGACACCTGACCACACACAGGACCACTATAGACCTTGTAGGACTGTAATGAAGATAAATGATCACTTATGTAAAATCTTAGAAAATAATATTGGACATATATTTGCTTCGACATCATTATTAGTAATATTAACATGATAATTAGAGAGGCTTTTTTTGCAAGGGAGAACTGTGGACCTCAGTCCCACTTATAACAATGGTTTCTTTTAAAGGAAAAATTAGTCTTAAATCTCAAATAATTAGCTTGTTCATGAATTTTTGGATCTTATTTATATATCAGTTAGGGATCTTCTTTACCAAAAACTGGGGAGAAAGATTTTCTGCACCAGTGTTTCCATCTCATGCATTTTTGAGACTCTCCAAATTCTTTGTGGGAAGAGGAAAATTGGACCAAAGTATAAATTATCTCTAATCTTCACAACAAATCTTTGTGAAGAAAACCAATTTCATCTTTTGGAAGATCTGGAGTTCTTTGTGAGATGATATTGTAAAAAGTAATTGTCAAAAATTCACATGTAAATGCATAGATTCCATAAACAATTCCAGTCACATATTGATATTAATTCTATCCCAAACAGCATAATATTTAAAATAAATTTGAGACTTAAGCCCAGAAAAAATTTTAAGCACTTAAAGATAATAGAATAGGGCTACAACATAGAGAATAATATGAAGGGGCATTTTTTTTTTAACTAAAGATTTTATTTATTTATTTGAGAGAGAATGAGTGAGAGAGAGCATGAGAGAGGAGAAGGTCAGAGGGAGAAGCGGACTCCCCGAGAAGCTGGGAGCCCCATGCGGGATGAGATCCCGGAAGTCCGGGATCATGACCTGAGCCGAAGTCAGTCGCTCAACCAACTGAGCCATGCAGGCACCCCGGGGCATTTTTTTAAAGCTTTATTTATTTGAAAGAGAGAGAGGGAGAATGAGCAGGGGGAGGGGCAGAAGGAGAGGGAGAAGCAGACTCCTTGCTAAGTGGGGAGCCAAATGAAGGCTCAATCCCAGGACCCTGAGACCATGACCTGAGCCAAAATCAGACACTTAACTGAGCCACCCAGGCGCCGCTGGGAGGGCATTCTTTAGGTAAAGCGAGCACAGATATGTCTTGGACTAGGTGCCAGTTAAGGTCTGAATTGTAAGAAGGAGGCAACCTTGGGAAGATCTTGGTTAATGTTTTTGTCAATCACCCTGGTACTACCACAGATTTGGTACGTTCAACAGAGAGATCTGAGAAGACTCTCTGAGTAAGTCTTTCTGGAAGGAACTATTTTTACTCCTATGAATTTTTATTTTTAATAAACAATTTATACACCTCTTCTCTGTATATGGAAATTTGAAAACCACTGCTCTACCCAGAGAAGAGGGAAGGAGACCAAGTCTTCCAGCTGAGTGTGTTCTCATCCTCTGTGAAGGGCTGGGAACCATGGACTATGGGACACACAGACTTACAAACTAGGGAAAGTTACCCAAGGTTCATCCACAATTTTTTTATTTATTAATGCAGAAAACAGTAGGATTGCTATGAAGATTAAATAAGACAGTGTAAACTTTTTAGTAAATTGATAGGTACTTCATATATTCTCAGTAGGTGGAAGGTAGCATGAGTGGTAACTTAAGAGAAGCAGACTGCAAAAAGATGAAGAAAACTTGTATTTTTAAAAAATCATTTGCTTTTGTGATGGAATCTGAGAATTATTTTTGCTAGAACTTGGACACATCCTACCTTTTTAATTGGTATGCAAATTATACTTTAATATAAATTAGACATTAATTCACAGATGTTATTTTAGCAGGATTAGCTCAGAAAACAATTGCAGAGTAATGGCCTAAAGCTAAGACAGTGTACAAATAACCTGTTTAAAACTGAAACTATCATCTTGGCATGGAGACCTTGTGAGAGCTACTATGCTGGAGGTGCTTCACACATTTTCTTGTTCTATTAGCATAATCGTCCCATGAGATAGATACTACTTCCATCTTTCAGGTGGGAGTACTTAGGCACTAATAATTTAAATAACTTGCCCAAAGCCCCATAACTAAACAGATGCCATGTCAAGATTTGAGCATAGGTCTCTCTGTCTTTAAACGTCAGACTTTTTTCTAGAGATGCATTAGGTAAAAAAAAAAAAAAGAGAGACACAAAAACAAAGCAAACAAAAAAGAGTTGCATTTTAATTATCTCTGTGTGTTAGGTTAATATGATTTTTGGACTTGAATTGTACTAACTTGAATTAATTTTCCACTTGGATGTTAAAAGACAGTCTTGGTTATTCTTACATTCCTTATTTATGAGTAATAAAACTTGCAAAGCTTTAAAATTATAGAGGTACAACCTGTATGTCTCTTTGATGAAGAAAAACCAAAGGCAAATGCCTAACTAGAAACCTGTTTATCCACTCTTCTGGTTTTAGGGCACAAAGTGGCTTGTTTCACTTAATCTTGCTAAGTCACTTGAACTGTGTAATGTGAAATCCCTCAAATAACACCATCCCAACTATCTGCACCTGTCGCTTTGTCTAGTAAAATATGTTTTGCTCTTTGAAATTCAGGAGAAAAACTGGCTATAAATCAATGGACTGAAACTTCCCTCCACGTTAAAAAGACAACTGTGAGCTGTTAATACTCAGGTCAAACTTTTGGTTTCCCATAGCTTGTCAGTTCCTCTTTTAAGTGTGCCTTGTTTCCACAGAAAGATTTTACTTGTACCCTGAAAATTAAAGAGACAGTCTTGGCTAATGCTTCCCTCGCGGAGGCAATAGCATTTTGTAAAATACATACACTTTGAGTCCATATTCTGCTATTCTCCTTGAAGTGCCTCCAGGAATGATAAATATTTTGCTTCCAGAGCAAAAGCAGAGAAGTGCCAACAGTGATCTTCTCTTTTGAAAGATTGAATGATGCCGCACCCACTCCATCTCAAAATACCATCATGTGAAATTTGGAAGCAAATGGTTTCCAGGTCTAGGATGAAGAAAAGAGAAATGTGTTGTGTATACATTGTATATGCAAGCCATTGTATACATGATGAGTCTTAGGCTTTTCAAAGCTGCAGGAAATGTGGTCTGATCCTTTGTGTTTCTCTTGAAAAGAATCAAAGGGGAGCTCTATTACTATGTAAAGGCACACTCCCAACGACTCCCTTTAAATCTCTTCTCCAGCAGCTGAGCACTGAGAGTCACTGACCTTGTATTTTAGACAATGTCAGGGGAGAGAGTACAAGAAGAAAGGAGAAAAGGAGGCTTCGGCACTGAATGACTAGCGAATGTGTTTAAAGTGAAATGAACATGTCTCCACTGTCCCCTACATTTCTCCAACTTGTTTCTTTGTTTTGAAGCCAAATGTAGTAACTTGGCTAAACAATGAGTCACACTGAATTAAATAATGTTTAGATAAAATAGCTGTCTCTTTAGGAAAACATCTCTTTATTTCTTTGTTCATGAAGCCTGGTTCTGTAGATTTGAGAGTTTACTGTATACAGTTTATGATATTTTTCTGTGTGCCAATGAAAATGGGTTTAAGAATGTGTCAAGTGAAAGCCGAGTTCAAGAATTTTGGTTGGTGGGGGTGCCGGGTTATTAAAATCCAAATAGTCTGTCTATGTCTGTCTTACTAAAAGTTGTGTGTGGTCCATCCTGAAAGAATCTGAAGATCAAAAAATTTTGGCAATATACAGCCATTTTCCAGTTAGCGATAACTGCTATTTCTTCTTCCTTTTTGTAGCTCTCAGCATTTTGTTAGGTGCAGTGACTCCAGATTCCTGTATGAGAATATATTTAAATCATAAAGGTCTGTAGAGAGAGTTTGCACTGCCTGACTCTTGATTAAAGATAATTATATTTCTTTAAACTGACACAAGGTTAAACTGAGCCCTCAGTACTATCAGACTCTTATTTTTAACTGAGCACATCATGAAGAAGAGTAATAACAAGTTGAATATTTTCCAAGACTTTTGTCTATGCATATGTATTTCTATGCGGACATCGTATAGTTTAGTTATGCAAATATTTTTATTCTACTTTAGTCACTCAATATTGCGTCATAAAATAATCTTGCCCTTGAGAACTCTTTAGTAGCAGAATTTATCTAACAAACTTGTCAGTGATCATGTCCTGCACTTGCTCAGATTTTTTTTTTTCCACTGGAACCTTCAGCAGCTTTGGAAAATTCAACCATTTTGGTTTGATACGTGAGGAGTTTGCATCATTGCTTGTTGCTTGTGTGACATCCAAGAAGTTTGCTTTTTTCCATGTTGGTTGAGTCCTTACTTCTGCTTGACAAAGCCTGCCCAAATCCTCCTCTTTATCAACTCCAAAAACTCATGGTTATCCTTGAATCTCTCATCTCAGGGCTTCTATTTAAGCTCTTTCCACTCCCTGGAAAATGTTTCTTTATTAACCCGTATTTATTCCTCAGGACACAGCTTATATGACACTGGGCTGCTGCAGCTTTTTCTGACTCCTGACGTAAAGCAGCTGCCCTTGCCTTAAACACTTTCCTGTCTTTTAGCACACTTTCTTGGTGTTTGGTAAATGTTGGCATTTATCACTGTGATTATTAGTTTAATAGATAAAGTGCCTCAACTAATATTTGTTGAATGAAGACAAAAAATGAAGATGTAAGGTCGAGCATTTCCTTCTGTTTAAGATTTCCTTTTATTTCCAGGAAAACTTAACCTTCCTTCGGTTCTGCCTTAATTTCCCAAGTCATCTTTTTTTTTTTTTAAAGATTTCTTTATTTATTTTAGAGAGAGAGAGAGAGAGAGAGAGAGCACTAGCAAGAGGGGCAGGGAGAGGGAGAGAGAGAATCTCAAGCAGACTCTGTGCTGAGTGTGGACCCCAGCGGTGGTGGAGGGTCTTGAGCTCAGGACCCTGAGTTCATGACCTAAGCCAAAACCCAGAGACCCATGCTTAACCAACTGAGCCACCAAGGTGCCCCTGAGTCATCGTCTAATGCTGTACTTGTTTGTGTCCCTCCATTCTGCACTATCCACTTTGAGGAGACCAAGAATGTTTATCTTTTTACCTAGCCCTGGCTTATACACTATGTATTAGATAACTCAATAAATATACATCACAAAGAATATTTCAATTTTGTATAGAGCCTACTGTATGATATAAAATGTAAGCTTTGTGTCCTAGAGAACCGTGGCATGAAGTTTACAGAATTTTATGGGGTGAAAAGTGACAGGAGACTCACCCTGCACATGGAATCTCCCACTACCCTCGCTGCAATCAAGGGGGCTGACTGGAAGTTCCCACTGGAAGGCTACAAGATATCCCAAGGAATTTTTGTTTCAAAGTGTGGAAAACCAATAGCCAGTTCAGATTTTGTGACAGACAAGTGTTAAATGCTTCTGTAAAAATCTTTCCATATAATGGATCCAGTGTGATCACTTTGGGGATTATCATGGAGGAGTGGGGTATATTGTATTCTAGGTGCTCTGGGATTTTGCTGGTGTGCTATACCCCGTTAGCTCTTCACCCCTGCCCATTGTACACATGTTGGTTTGAGGGATTGTCTTCTTGTCTTTAAATTTCTATGTCTCACCATCAGAAGCTTCTTAGCACTAGTATTTTAAAATAGGTCCTCTTACTCTTTATTTTCTGTGAATAATTTTTAACAGTTGTTTGCATATTATAGCCTGCTTTTAAAACTTAATAGCATGAAAAATGTTTGCCATATCTTCAAATCTCTACATATATAATTATAATGAAAGCATAATACTATATTTGCTGTAATATTATATTAGCATTATATTATATACTAATTTATACCATTCTCCAATTGTTATTATATCCCCTTAGTTGTTTCTGTTTTGTTTTGTTTTTGGTTTTCTCTTGTTACATTTCTGCTTTTGTTTTGCTAACTCCCTTGGACTGATGGTTTTGAATACCTTGCCCCAAGGCAGCTTTTCCAGAAGTGTCAAGAGTTGTAGAAAGGAGGTGTCAGATGAAGTGTTTCCTCTTCTACAAGTTATCTCCCTTGTTTACATCTCAAGTGGACACTTTGAAACTGAGGCCTTCCTGACAGTAGGAACACCAGTGATGAAAATGATGGCTCAGCTCCTCCATGCTGTCCTCTACAGCTTAACAATGGATTCAGATTTGGTTCTGCTTTCCAGAAGTTACTTCCTTCCAGTTTAGAGACTCTCAGGACATCTTAACTATTTCCCAATTGTATATTCTTCATACCCTGAGATAGGATCTAGCCACCACTTCCCATACAAGGACCAGAGATTGGCACCTAACATCCTTGAAGTGTGCTTTTCTGTCTCCCAAATGAGCTTAGAGGAAGAGGTCAGAGTTTGTAATGCTCCAGTTGATTGAAGTATACAACACAAGTTGAATATGCTTTAGGTAGGGGAAAGGAATGCCTTAGTTTTTGGTTTAGCTTAATTTTTCCAGAAAAAACACAGTTGTGTTTCTTTGGTCATGTTTCTAAGATACGTTTTTAAACAAAACCTTTTTTCCTGTGAGATTTATGGTAATGTGAAAGATTACATTAGCTTTACAGATATTCTACAACAGTAGGTAATACTTATAAACAGTGGAAAAGGAATTGTTTTCATGGATATTTTTATTGCTGCAAGGAACATTAGAGATCATTCTCATTTATAATCTCTTTCTTCCTTTTATTCTGTAGATATTAGAGCCAAGGTTGGGGTGGGTAGAAGGGAGTGGTTAGGGGAAGGAGGACAAATTAAACCCTGTATCAACAAATGGTGAGGCTAGAACTTCAGTCCCAGTTGGCTAATTCCAAAAATGATTCTACCCTCTTCCCTCTATGCACCTTACCCTTTAATAGGAATAAATTATAATCATGTAAGCCTGAATTTTTGAAATTTGATAGCATTTTTTTCTCATTTTATTGGCTCTGGTCATATTTTTTTGTTTGTTTATTTTTGTTTTAGAGAGAAAGCATGAGTGGAGGGAGAAGCAGAAGGAGAGGGGGAGTTTTTTTGTTTTTGTTTCTGGTTTTTTTTGGAGAGCGATTGAGGGAATGTATGCAAGTGGGGGAGGGGAGGGAAAGGGACAAGGGGAGAGGAAAGAGAGAATCTCAAGCATGTTCCATGCCCAGCATGGAGCCTGATTTGGGGCTGATCACAGGAACCTGAGATCATGACCTAAACCGAAATCAAGGGTCAGACACTTAACTGACTGAACCACCCCTCGGGCACCCGTCATTTTCATAATTTTTAACTCATCAAGATTAAAAGATCCTAAAACAGTATAGAACGGAAAAAGGTAGAATATGAATGGACAAAGAATTCTGTCTTGTATTAGGGGCAGTTCCAGCTGTAAAGTTATGCAGAATACAGAGATGGTATTAGCAAGTCATAGAGTGGAGTCCCCCCTACCCTCTACTCCATGGTATTTTAGAACATTTTAAGTGATCTTCTAAGCAGTCTTAAAGTGAAAACCACAAAGGGTAATTGAGCAAATATCAACAGACCTGAGACATAACCTCATCTAGAGGATTAAGGAAATCTTTATGAAGCATCCAATTTAAGTTACATGGAAACTACTGCTTGAGTTATGAGTGGGTGTTAGAAAATGGCAGGAGGAATCCTGTCAGCAGAGGAAGAACATGTACAAAGGCCCTGAGACAGAAAGGAGAAAGGCATGTTTGAAAATGTGAAAAGAGGGTCAGAAGGGTGAAAACACAAAGAAAATAGGCAAAAAGTGATGAGTGAGAATTTTAGTGAGGTAGTCTCTAACCAGATCATTGTAAGGACACAAAGAATATCAGATGTTATTCTAAAGGTAATGGAAAGCCATGCCAAACAAGAGAAAGGGTCTTAAAAGTGGAGTGACCATATAATTTAATATCCAAACCATGAATCCTTTCAGACTACAAAAGAAGCACTATAGATCATTTTGCTGGAAAAACAGCCACAAGCTGTACTGTCTAGGGCAAACTAGAGTGAGAACCATCTTCTTAAAGTCTTCTGGATATTGGCTAATTTTCCCTCTGACACAACTCCTGGGAGATAGTCTGTATTCACTGTTACCCATCCCTGGCCAGGCTCACTGAATAAAACTGTTTCCCTTGTTCCTTCTGTCATCCAGGTGGCATTTCTCTTCCACTTAGCTATATCATGCCCATCCATCCAAAAACACAGAGAACTAGATCTTTCTACCTTTACTTGAAATTGTTTGACTCTTTTCATCTCAGTTTCGTAGTAGCCTTTTTCAGACTTCGTTTGATGGCTTAGTAAGAACAGCATCCCTGAGAATTTTTGATCATTCTCAAGTTGTTTGGAGTGTGGGCACCCCTTCCCCTCACCCCCTGCCATGCTCCTCAAGCTAGCAAAGACAATTTGAGGTTCAGAGGCATTTCTTACACTACATTTGTTATTGCACAGGTGCAACTGCACATGTATGGGAAGAACATGCTGGAAGCCCAACAAATAGCGTTAAAGTCTGTTCGATTTGAAAAAAACGAGGGTATTCAACTGAATTTATGGATTAAGGAACTCACCTTGCCTTGAATCCTGGCTCTACCCTCTTCTACTCATTACCCTGTGACCTCGGTTAGATTGTTCAAATTCTCTGAATTTTAGTTTCATTATGTGTGGAACAGGAATAATATTAAGACCTAACACAAAGACTTTGAATGCCAGTTAAATGAAATAAGTTTATAAATACCTGGAACCATTTCTCCTACTGGTAAGCCCACACGTGGTGATTATTAGGGGCTGTTATTTTTAAGCAAATGTGGTTTTAACAACATGCCTTCTAACTTCTCTTTGCTTTAGGAATTAGGAGGTATCTTTTCATTCTGGTGAAGTTTGACTGCTCTTGTCTCTATCTTCTTGTTTGTCCTAAAGGGACAGGTGAAGTTCAGTTTCTAACCCAGTTTCAAAAACAGTGAGCCTTGGGGAGAGGATGGGTCATTTAAGCCAGTACTACTTAAAATTCTTCCGAGATAAGACATTCTGGAGAGGAAATTATCCTGTCACTAGCAATAGCTCTGAAGTAAAAGATATCCTAAGGATTTACTTTGAAATCTGTAGATGTGCATTCTGCCTGGGGGACAGCTAAGGGTTTATGTTGAGAAGGTCACGGTGGGCTAGCCAAACAGAATAACAGAATGTAAGATAAGATTTGGAAATGTTGTGAGGGCCTGGGATCTTCATATTTGTGGCCTCTATTTGAGCAGTGTCTAGTCGGCTGTGATAAGGGCTCAATATGTATGTATTGAACACATAAGTTAATAACACATCATGAACTTTAAATATAATTAATAAGTAACCATAGCATATACTTCTAATAGAGAGACCCTGGGAATTGATTTTCACTCAAGTAATCTTGTACTTGTCATTTATAAATGGCCAAAGATAATGTAGTATTCTGAACGAATGAGTTCCCCTACTTAGTAGTTTAACAGATGTATGTTGTTCATTAGAAAGAAGGACTCGCCACCCTCCACCAAGATCACGTTTCTCAGAGCATGAATGAGTTTTTATTGACTTAGTCACCACAGAAATGTTAAGATGTCTCACTAGTTCAGCAAAGAACAAAAGTTAGTTCTTATGTGGTTAGAGATAGTGTTATTTATAGACAGACTATATTACTGTATATTAAATTATGTTGTAATTGCTATAGCAATATATTGACTATATTAAAGTGAACCCAGAAGCTTGTATTGCTAGGTTTTATATTTTGGAGGAATGTATTATTCTCCCAACCTTGGTGAAATTCTCAAGGCTCCTGGTAGTTTCTATTACAAGGGAAAATCCATGTCAATACATGAATTTCAGGTAAGCATATTGTGCTGCAAATTTTCCCTCAGGGAGCATTGGCATGGGAGGCATTACAGTAATTTTCCATCACAGAACTCTACAATAATGTGGATTTCAGGATAGAAGCATGCATTTTTTTTTTTTTTAATACTGTTTCCCAGGAGATTTTCCCAGGGACTTAGAGACCTACACTGCCCTTTGTGGGGCACTGCATTTTCTAATACTACATACTCTCAGCCAAGGTTCCTTCTCAATCCGTTGAGCATGTTCTGAGAAACAACACAACTAGTTTTACCTCCAACACTTAGAAAAACGATGACATCATTGTTAAGATTTAAAGAAGTAAAAGGACGGTGCTTTCTTTGACTTGTTTAGATGAAAGACCAGAAATAGTGATTTCCTTCTCACTAGCCAAATCATTAAATCATTTTCTTTTACTATGACCAAATCACTGAATCATTCATTTGACTTATGTTGGATCTGCATTAAACCAAAATGATGGATTCTTCAGTCATTCTTTTTATAGATAAAAATCCTCAATGCTTTGAACTCATCTCTTTATTCTAAAAAAAAAAAAAAAAAAAAAAAAATGTCTGTTTTGTTTTGTTTTTTCCCAAGCTCCAGAGTTCAGTTATGGCTAACTAACAGTAATTTAAATAGCATTTAAACAAAATAACCTTGGCTTCTAGGTTTCTAACAGGGCACTTCCTAAGTAAATCTTTCTTGGTTAACAGCTGTCAACTGTCAATGGGCAGCAGGTAATTAAATTTGAAGATAGCTTTATGGCTCAGGAAAATAGATAAAATCCTTGAACCAGAAAGGTCTTTAGTTAATGCGGTTATTGCTCCCTCTGGTATTTGAATTAATGCAAGAAATTGATTATTTTCTAATGAAACAGATAAAGAGGAAAGCTGCCATTGTTTCTTACTTGCAAGTAAAGTTCGGTTGAGACTGTTTTCCCGGCTAAGATCACACTCTTGGTTTTATTTCAGTATAGATTAGGAAGAGAAGGGAAAAAGAAAAAAGAATATTTAAAAAAATACTGGAATGAAACAAACCATGATAGAAAGAATGAGAAGGTGGCAGGTAGGGGCTGTGAACAGTTGGAAGACATGGCAGTTAAGAAGGGTTTCTTTTTCTTTTCTTTTTTAAAAATTTTTCTTATTTATTTTAGAGAGAGCGCACACAAGCAGGGGGAGGCAGCGGGGTGGGAGAGGGAGAAGCAGACTCCTGCTGAGCAGAGAGCTCTGCACAGGCTGGATCTCAAGACTCTGGGATCATGCCCTGAGCTGAAGGCAGACACTTAACTGACTGAGCCACCCAGGCATCCCTAGGAAGGGTTTTAACAACAAGAAATGAAAACCTCAATATGTCTTAAAAAAAAAAAAAAAAAATGCGTGGATTTTTGTTTTTTAATCTTCTGTAACAAAAGTGGTCCAGTGATAGAGCAGTTCTAGGATGAGTTCAGAGATTAAATCATTTCTTCAGCCAGGTTTTTTCCCAAATTTTTGCTTGCCATCCTGAGCTCCCAATGTGCAAGGTAAGCAGCAACTGCGGCCCATATCATAGCCCTCATGTACAAATGTCCAGAGGCAGAAAACAAAATCACTTCTTTTTTTTGGTGCCAGTCTTAAAGACAGAAGAAACCTTTTCCAGTAATCCTGCAGAAGACTTCCCTTTAGTTCTCAAGGACCAGCACTCATCACATGTCACATTTAAGCCATTCACGGGCTAGGGGTGAGGTGGGACAACGATGGTAGATATAGACGGGCTCTGCCTACGGGGAAGACAAGGAAAATTCTCTGTTAGATGGAAGGTCAAGTGTCTCTTGCTCAAAGGAGCACACCCTGACCCACTACTGGGTGTTAGCATAACATACAGATGAGGAAATCAAAATTGGGCAAAGAGTGGTAGCTTTCTTAAAATAGTATGTTCAGTAAGTGTTTAAGCTTGCATTTCAATTCAGGACTGTCTGACTCGGATTGTATACTCCCACCCCCATGGCACACTGTTGCCTATATATCATGATTCACTTTCAGTTTCAATTACAGAGCTGCTCCTTTTGGGTGAAACAATCAATGCATCTCTATGTTTGGCTTTTCACTTCAGATTCACTACCTCAGAGTCTCTTCTCAGGGCTTTCTCAGAGCTGTTGACTCTCAGAAACTCAACGTAACCCCTGAGAAGAATTGGAAAAACTCTACCTGCTGACTTGATATTTCTTTTACTTATTATTTGACAGAGAAGACACAGAGAGAGAGAGGGAACAGAAGCAGGGGGAGTGGGAGAAGGAGAAGCAGGCTTCCCACAGAGCAGGGAGTCTGATGCGGAGCTTGATCCCAGGACCCTGGGATCATGACCTGAGCCAAAGACAGACACTTAATTACAGAGCCACCCAGGCGCCCCTGACTTGATATTTCTGATGGCAAACAGATACTTTAGTTTTACATGTTTGTGGGATGTATCTGCTTTGATTTGAATTTAATCTGTCAACACTCAAGCAATCTCTCTACCAAGGAAATTTCCCTTTCAAATCCCCTAGAATCAGTAAAGGCATGTTCATTTCTCCTGTTCTTAGCTTACAGCTTCCTTTTACCCCCCAGACCAGCTTCTTATAAAATCGATTCCAAATCCTTTCTTTTAAGCATTCTGCTCATCAATTCTTTTCCATTTTTAGCATATCAGGTCTCTATCAACATCATATCTGGAATACCCTCATCTCTTAGTTTTCCAGTCTCACATACTTTAAAATTATCCTGCCGCTCAAATTATTTTCCTTAAAAATGATTTTCTTATTTTATTCTCCTGTTCAAATAATTTGAGTACATTCTACCTGTGAAAAAATGAAGTATTAAATATCTTAATAAATAAAAATCAAGCCATCTGGTCCTCCAGGTTTCCTCCATGTGTAAAGAATTGTTCTTACCTTGCTGGTTGAAGATTGATGTCTTTTCCCAAGTCATAATAATATATATAACACATGTCACTATGGGATGGGCACTCTTTTAAGCACTTGATGTTTATCGACAATTTAAACCTCACAACACCACTATGAGGTAGGTACTATTATTATTATTATTCTGACCTTACACATGTAGACACTAGAGTACAGAGGGATAAAGGCACCTGCCAAGTATATATAGAAATGAAATGGCATGGGGCACCTGGGTGGCTCAGTGGGTTAAAGCCTCTGCCTTCCGCTCAGGACATGATCCCAGGGTCCTGGGATGGAGCCCTGCATCAGTCTCTCTGCTCAGCAGGGAGCCTGCTTCCTCCTCTCTCTCTCTCTGCCTGCCTCTCTGCCTACTAGTGATCTCTGTCTGTCAAATAAAGAAATAAAATCTTTAAAAGAAAAAATGAAATGGCAGAGCTTGGATTCAGACTCTGGTGGCTGGGCCCCAGAGGCCATGAACTCAGTCGTATTTTACTTTCCTCGTTTGTGTATTTCACTGGAGAGGTATTTATTGAAGAGGTATGTGTTGAACATCTATTCTTCACCCCAACCTATCCCTTTCTCCTGATGTTTTTTATAGAAACTTTATACAACCATGAGTCTCTTCCATAGGATGAAAACCAAGCTTTATATAACATCTTGAATTTTAGGCAAAAGCAAGGCAGACTTTGTCTCTGCAAACTTTGAGTGAAATTTCTTGGATACTATATTCTCTCATGTTCTGAGCTCTTGGATTTTTTTCCTTTTTTCCCCCTCTTTCAGCAATAATCTCCGGTCTGACAGGAACTGGCTTTTTTCCTGAATGACATCCCTCTCTTCAGTCTTGCTTTCCTCCTGAAAGAAGCAGTTGCAGTTCCTGGACCAGTGTCACCATGGTTGCCAACCGCATCACCTTTCTGTGATGCCTTCTGAGGCCCAGTAACTTAGAACTAGGTTAGCACGCCACACAGCGCTCTGCATCTCAGATCTCCGATTTCCAGATCTGTCATCTAGTCTCTTGTTTAAATCATCTTTCAGTGTCTTTTGTTTCTGTCTTCTCACGTGATTTACTCAAGACTCTTCTGAAGTATTTTTATAACTTCCACATAAAAAAATTTCTACACTGTACTGTCATTGTGTGGACAAAATATCAGAGACTATATTTTATGATTATGTGTTAGTAATTTGAGAAATCTAGTTCCTTAAATTAGAAGAAAAGGGGGAAAAAAGAAAAATGTGTATCTATTTATCCAATTCCATATGTCATTTGGATAGTAATTCAAATTTGATAATACTATACTAATAACTAATCAATAATTAGAACTTTTTGAATACTTTTTCTGTCAGTCATTTCTGATATTTACATGTACTCAATTGATTTCCATGGAAGCTCTTGGTAGAGGTGATATCGTTGGTTTTTGCAAATGAGAAAATTAAAGCCCGAAGATGTTAAGTACAATCTTAACATGTTTTAGTTAAACATGTTAAACTATTTTATTTAAATTTATTTAGTTAAAAATGTTTAGTTAAACATTTAGTTAAAATGTTAAGTTCAATGTCACAGGAAGTCTGGTACCACAGCCTGGCTGCATAATCACTGTGCTACTCCCATGACATTTTCAGATTCTTGGCTAGATATAGAACTGCTTGAAGAATATAATGGCAAACATTCTGAACTGATATGCCCAGGAAATAGGTTAAATTTGTGACTTCTCTATCCTTGCATATGGAATATGGCCCAAGAGCTCACAGACTATAGTTCATGTCTTTCTATAAGAATTCTTACCTTTTCAAGCTTTGGTTTAAGTCACACCACAGCCTACAAGAATTTCTAGAAGTATATTTGTGAATCAATGTCTAAAATTTAGAAATAATTCATCATTGAAACAGTAAATTATGAAAGCAGACTGCTTTGTAGAGTTTGTCACTCTCTTAAGATCATAATCCCAAGAATGAAGAAATACTTCACCATTTGAATGGGAAAGGCATAAATTGTAAAAAGAAGTATTTTGGCTGGGAAAAAAATCGAATGTGCTATATTGATTGTTGTTTTTTTTAATTGTCACGGTGGATTCACTGTCTTCAAAGTTCAGCTGTATGGGCACATATTTTGCACATATTGTAAAAGAAGTCAAATGAGCATGAGTCAGTGATCATTAAGATACTAAAAATCTAAACATTCAGGTCATCTGAATATTTGTGGTTTACTTTTTGATATATACATAGTCAGACTGTCATTTAAACAGCATTGTCTTCTGGATGAGGTATAACAGGCAAAGAGTAGATTTGTTTTCAAGTAATTTATAGAAAAAAAAAATCAAACTAGTTAGAATTATGTTGAGAAAGTAAGGTAAATATTTCAAGTAGAAAATACCAATCTTAAAATGATGAATGTATTGATTATAACCCTAAAACTTTAAGAGAAGTTAAGAAGACATCACACTGTCATTGTTTTGTTTTTTTTGTTCAATCTGCTCATTTACTCTGTTTTTTTGGTTGATCTATTTTAGTTTTGAGCTGATGATAGCCAGTGATAAAACTGAGATGAAATTCTTGCATAATATGAATAATTTTGCAATAAAATAGAATCATAAACTTCAACATTGCATTTATTGATTTATTTACATTTTATTTCAATATAGAAGCAATTAATGAAAATAACCACTAACATAATTCTTTTAAATTAATTTATTATCATAGGAAGGAAAATATGTCTTAACTTCTTTGGTAAATATTTCTATAAAGTAATTTTCATTAAAATAATGGCTCAGTGGATTAAAGCCTCTGCCTTCGGCTCAGGTCATGATCCCAGGGTCCTGGGATCAAGCCCCTCATTGGGCTCTCTGCTCAGCAGGGAGCCTGCTTCCTCCTCTCTCTCTGCCTGCTTCTCTGCCTACTTGTGATATCTGTCTGTCAAATAAATAAATAAAATCTTTAAAAAAAAAGATTAAAAAAAAACATAAAATAATAGAATTATGGAACCAAGATACACTATGTTCACTGTGCTGTTCACTGTTTCAGAGCTTCGTGAAACCAAGACCTCTGAATACTTCAGCCTGTCCCACCACCACTTAGACTACAGGATATTATTAATGGATGAAGATCAGGACCGGATATATGTGGGCAGCAAAGATCACATTCTTTCCTTGAATATTAACAATATAAGTCAAGAACCTTTGAGTGTAAGTTTATCATTTCTATGAAGGCCATGTTGAGTTAGGTTCCTTTTTCTTTAAAAATTTCAAATAAAATGAAAAAAGTGTGTATTCCATTAGAACTATAAAAAATACAGGCCGCATGTCAACAAATAATCGGAAGTTAGTACTTCATGGACTGAAAATATAATCAATTCAGTTCTCACTGTCTAGCTTCATAGATTTTAACACTTGATTTAAAATCTAAAACTAAATGAGAAAACACTTCCTGTGTATGTGTTTGCATACGATTGTGTGTGGGTGTGGATACAGAGAGAGAGACAGAAAGATAGACAGACAGAAAGAAGCATATAATATAGCCTGAAAAAATGATCAGACTAAAGAAAGATCTACCTTGTCATCTGTATGTAATCCAAGAAGGCCTTAAAAGAACCATTATTAAGTGCACTGTACTTTGAACAAGTGTGACCATTCTATCTCATAAGAAGGACATAAATTGATCCTCATGGAGTAAAGTAATAAAAGTTAATTAATTATAAGTTTATTACAACAAGGAGACTTCTGAATTTATTATTTTAACAAGGGTCAATGGCTGACAATTAAAAAAAAATAATAATCATCACTGTCAGACTTGACCCAAAGCTATTGTGACTTAGAACACTAGCTGAGTATATCAGAGAGGGAATCTCTTGGATTCAATCCAAGTTATTTTAGCTGTTGAAGCTAGAGGCCTGTTTTAACTAAATCTACCAGCCTGACTGTGGTTTATCAAAAATAATATTAAACCAAAATACTAATATAAATATAAATTCATTGTGATGTAAGCAGTTGAAAAAAAGAATAATGGAAAAGGAGGGAAATACACATTTTATTTTACACATGAATGACATTATTTTAATATTATGTCATTAGGAAATGGGCACATGTTATTGAAAGTCTTTTGTTAAAGGAAAAGTTGACGAGAAAAATAAGTTATTAGAATAAAATAATAAAATCTTTATGAATTTTAGTTTATAAACTGAAAGAAAGAATCTTGAAATATAAATATAGAAATGCCTTAAAGAAATGTGTTAACATAAAGTAGAGGAAGAGCACTGAGCTGTCGTAAGTATAAGTGAGATTATGTAACCTTTATTTTCCTTTCCGAGCAGGTTTTCTGGCCAGCATCTACAATCAAAGTCGAAGAGTGCAAGATGGCTGGCAAAGATCCCACAGTGAGTGCCTAAAAAAGCTCTAAAACTTAAATATTTGGTCTTTGAATCCATGTACCTCGAGTGCAGCCAAGAGTGAGACAAAGGGTGTTGGTATTTTAAATCCTCTGCTGGACACATGGTAAAAAATGAAAATGCGAAGGAATTGGAACTCTTAAACACGTAACTTAGGAATTCCTGACTTGGTAAAAACTTCTTGCCTTGCTTTCATTATTGCATTCTGACACTTTTCATGATGGGTTTCACTAATAACCCCTGTTCCAGTGGATCCAACCTGCAGAATTCTCAGCAGGCCACTGAAATAATGATAATGCAAGTGTCTGGAGAAGCTCCCAGATACCATGTGGGCTTTTCCAAAGAAAGATCTCGGCAAAAGGGTACTGGTGAGCCAGCACATTCCAGAGACATAAATCACCAATGATTACCGATATCTTTATTAGTTAAAAATAACCACGGAAACAAAAATCAAGGCAGCTATGAATATCAATAAATGTTCAGTGTGCAACATTTGTATAAATTGTATATCTTATGTGGAATTCCATATAGAGTTAAGAAAGAAATCTATGTGGATTTCTGCAAACAACTTGCTGAAACTGATACATTAAATTATTCTCAAATATGCTAAAACAAATAGATGGAGCTGATCCTCAGTGTACATGTTAGTTAATTTTATAATGAAGCATGTACGTCATTTTGCCTTCTTGTCTCAAATTGTGAAAACTCTCATAATGGAACTGTATATCAGAATTACCCATCTTACACAAATAATTTGGTAAAGAACTTCTTTTACGCATTGATTCACTTTTTCGGTCATTCATTCCACCAATATAGATTGAGCCGCTATTATTTGTCTAGCATAATGTTTATTGCTACAGCCATATGTATACCAAAATAGACAGTCTGATTCTCCTCAACTTTATTATCTTGCTGGAGAAGTCAACATTAATTGAAGGAGCATGGAAGTGCTTATGCAGGTATGAAGTTGAAATACGGTGACTGGTTAGAAAAACTAGTATTTGTACACATACGTACACACAATCAGATCTGAGGTCATAAGAAATACAGCTTTGACTTTGTGTAAAAAATGTTGACTAAGCATTCATTAAAAGTGTAGAGGTAAGAAATGTTGATTTCAGGGTCCAAGGCTATGCATTGAGATTTGATAGTGAGGGTTTCAGAGCTTCGTCATGGTGGTTCAAGGAAAAGACTAATCCTTGTGGAAAGAGGAAGTGTGAAAATTAAACTTTTATTTTCATTGACTCTTTGCTCTCTGGGATGAGGTTCTGAAAAGGTCTGGTGCAAGACAGGGCCACGGAAGACCCTGGCATCTAGTATCTCTGGGTCTCACTGGAGGGTGTTGTTGAGAGCTGGTGATTTAGTTCTGGGTCTCACATTTCCACGTTTAGAATTTATCTTTTAAGAGAAGTTTTCAAATGGGCAGAAGGAGCTTGCAAAGGCATATTTGCTTCCCATAGGATCTGCTGGACCATAGTTTATAGGAAAAAATCCGGAAAAATGTGTAAGAAAGACTCAAAAAAATACATTATGCTTATCTTCTAGGTAACAAATAGTAGAGAGTGTAATGTTGTGGAGAAGTCTTTTTTTGTCCCATGAAGCTATTATTTCAATAATGTACATGAATTTAAATGTTTTCTTCATCCTTTAATGTAGAGATTTGCCCCACTGATGTGCATTCTTCCATGTCTTGTTTTTTGCCACAATAGTATCCTGTGACTGTAATTACTGTATTTAGTTGTCGTCTTTGTTCAAAAAGATTTTCATTTCCCATTCATACAAAGTGTCACAGATAGAATATGTAGGATTTAGATACCATTGCACATTTTCTTTCCAAAGATTGGTGTTGATTTTATGAAGAATCTTAGCCAAATCATTTGATGTCTTTCCTCCTTTGGCAAAATGGAAATGCCCTGTCATTTGATTTCTTGTAATTAAGAGTCATTAAATGAAATCTTGAATATATGTTTACATTTTCCCATAGTTTTATCATGCTGTAATATCATTCATGGATATCTTTAAATTCTGCTCTGCAGCCAATTAGTATACATAACAGAAGTAACTGGTAGAGGGTTCTGTTCTAGGATGACCAACACTGTTAGGTGCTGGGAGATAATCTAACTTCTAAATGCATGTTCTACGAAGAGAAGAGAATGTTTGACAAACCCAGTTCATTTCATACATGTGAAGAAGTACTTACAGAGAAGTGTCCTTTAATCAGGCCATAAGAAAAAGACCAGTGGTAGAGTAAGGTTGTTGTTATTGTTATTGTTGTTATTATTATTGCATTCTTTAATGAAACTAAATAGTTAAGCATCTCTTAATTCTGTTAGAAGAAATATCAACTAATATTTTCTATTTTATTTAAAAACAGAGGAATCTTAATTTATAAAAATCATTTAACTATTATGAAGGAACCAAAGGTGAATAAGATGGAGTCTCTATCTTTAAGAGTCTTTATAATACACTAGAGATGATGAGACATATACGCAATACCTATCAAATAACAGTAGTCAACATTTAATGGAATGGGCCAGACACCGTTCTAAGTCTTTCTTTTTTTTTCAAAGACTTTATTTATTTATTTGAGAGAGAGAGAGAGAGCATGAGACGGGAGGTCAGAGGGAGAAGCAGACTCCCTATGGAGCTGCCAGCATGATCCCAGCACTCTGGGATCTGAGCTGAAGACAGTCGTTTAACCAGATGAGCCACCCAGGTGCCCTCTAAGTCTTTCTTTTAATCCTTGCAACAATGCTACAAGATGGACATTATTGTCACCATTCACATTTTTCAGATTAAAAAAACAATCACTAAAAGAGTGAGGAACTTACCACAGCTGTCCTGCTAGCAAGTGGGCAGGAGGCCACTGTCTTATCTGATAAAACATGGCCTCTCACTAGGAAGAATTCGGTAAATGCTAAGGATACCCACAACAGACAAAGAAAAAAACAAACAAACACTGCAGTTGGGGTATTTAGGAAAGTTTTGATAGATTTACTGGCAACTATACTGGGTCTATATTCACTTTCTTTATTTTATTTCAATGATACTGAAATTCAAATAAGTAGTACCCTTTTCCTCTTTCAGCCTTTGACACCAAGTACATGTGGCTCCCTTATTCAGTCATCTTCTCATCTTTTTAACCCCAGTCGTCCACTCACCATCTCAAATGACAGTGCAGATGTCACTTCTCTGGAAAGACTTATTTGGGTGGCTGTCCTCTGTGTATGCTGGAAACACTCTGACATATATTGCTGTGTTTGTAATTATAACTCTCCCCTTATTGATTGGAAGTACTGGGTAGTGTCATTATTCTCTGTGTCCAGACCTGTATCTAGGCACTTAATAAAGTTGAACAAGAACTGAAAAAATTCAAAGCATGGGAATCTGTCCCAAGTGATTGTCAGAAGTTGGGGGTAGGATGCAGTGGATGGTGAGCTTATTAATGCCTTTAAGTTAATAATATTTGTAATAAATTCATTATGCACATGCTTTAGAAGTTCATTTGGGTAGAAGTAATGTTTCTACTTAAGCAAAACATAAACTAGTGACAGTTAAAATCCATTCTGCTGTAGCTATTGAAAGAAAATATACAGCATGGACTCAATCTTAAAAAAAAAGGAATAAGCATCTCTTATTCCTTTAGTTTTTTTTAAAGTATCAAATTTTAATTACTTAGAAAACATAACACTTATTAGAGAATAATTCAAGATAGACAAAAATTTGATCCCAGTAATCATATATCATAATAAACTGATGTTTATAAAGAAAATACATGATCCTGGTGGGAATATAACTAATTTTCTGCGTAGCTAAAGGGACTATATAACCTGCCTCCTATGTCCCTCTCTGCCTCTTTGTATTCACATTCCTCCATGCTCCATTTGTTTCTAAACATTAATATTTTATTCATACTCGAAATAAATTGAGCTTAAACAGTAGCACATACTGTCAAACATATCCAGTGAGATAGGGCATTAATGAATGCACTGAGTAAATACTATAAGAGATTGTTGGAAAATTAAGCAGGATTACATATATTTAGACATGTGCATTAAATGCACAGAATGTCAAACTTTATTAATTGAGGAATATCGGTATCCCTATTTATGTGACCAAAGGATCCCAAACTACTGGATAATATATTTTCTTTAGAAATATATTTATCAAAATACCTTGATTTACTGCTCACATCAAAGATGTGTAGGCCAAGAAGAAAAGAATAAGGGATTTTTTTCTGCATTGCTTCGTTTAGGCGATGAAGAGTCAATATTTTTAAAGCCTTATGTATCTGGGCTCCAGGACATATTTCAAAAACATTCCTGTTAAAAATTACATAGCAAATACATGTTCAATATGGAAATCTTTGAAGACTAGAAAAGCATGTAAAAAGCGACAGAAAACAATCTCTTCTGAGCTCTTTGACCCTAGAAACTTAACCTCTCTGTGCTTCTGTTTCCTTGTCTGCATAATGGGCATTCTCATCATCTCTACCTTACTGGGTTGTTACGAGGATTAATGAGTTAATATTTTAAGAGAGCTTAGAACAGTACATCGTACACAGTAAGTGGTATATTACTATGAAGTAAATAAAATGAATTCCACTACCCCAAACTAATCACTTAAAAATTAGATGTATATTTTTGCAATACTTCATTGTTTGAAATGTATAGGAATATAGATAAAATAGTATTATATTCTGCATAATGTTAACAGCTTAGTTTTTCATTTAGCATTGTACCAGGAAATAGTTTTTAAAAAGAACTAAGCAATTAAAAAAGAAAAAATCCACAGTATTCAACTTCACTGAAGATGCATTCTCCAGACCTTTCATAGAGGATCTGTACTAATCTCTGTTCAGGACAAATGCCCTGTCCACTTCACCAGGCTTTTTCTGACCATTGAAATAAAAAAAATACATATGAAAGAATCCAATATCTGACACTGTGCATGTTTATTATTTGCCAGACAGGATTCCAAGTGCTTTATTAGTATATTGTTCACAACAAATGTTATCATCACCATTTACAAGTAAAAAGATTTAAGCAAAGAGAGGCTAAGTAAATGTCTCAAGTTCAAACACCTACTGAAAGGTAAAGCTAGAGTTTGAACCCGGGTCTGGCTCTGATATCTGTACACTTAAATCCACCATCTACTGCCCATCTGAAGACTATGGCATGATGACAGACCAACTCTAATTGCCTCTCTGGTTTCATCACACAGTAATTTACTATCCCTTCTAGGCACTGCTTCCTGAGTAAACCCTGCTCTGTCATGCCCCCATTATTTTGTTCATATTCTCTTTCTTTCTGTTGGAAAGCTCTTTCTTTATGCTTTTGCCTGTCAACGCGCCAATGACACCCCTTTTCAAACCCTCACACCTAAGTCAGCATTATTCATTCTCTCTTCTCTCCTCCTACAGCATATTTTTGAAAAAAAATATAACTCTAATATAGCATGTAGCCTCATGTATTATGGTTTCCTTTCTCTGAAAGGAGAAATTGAATTTATTCATTTCACTGTTGCTGGTACCATATACAGTGTTTACATAGAATGAGTTCAGTAAATATTTGCTGGATAGCACTGATGTGATTGCTGTGGTCTAAATCAGAAATAATGTGAACAAAAACTATGGAAATGGAAAGGACCTAGAAAATAATTTTCGGTAATTAACTGATTTTTTCTTTTGATTTTTTTCTCTGTGGGGAAGGATGACACCCCGTGTGTACACTGCGTATCATCAGGTAGCCTGGAAATCTGTCTCATGGTGAACCCACCCCTTTCTTTACAAAAACTGGCTGGTGGAGGGTAGCCATGGTTCAAGACCCA
This sequence comes from Meles meles, assembly GCF_922984935.1. Classification (NCBI taxonomy): domain Eukaryota; kingdom Metazoa; phylum Chordata; class Mammalia; order Carnivora; family Mustelidae; genus Meles; species Meles meles. The sequence goes on from NC_060075.1 coordinate 83,504,374, forward strand.
GCTCAGTTACTTATTAAAACTAGAGTACTTCATTTAACCTCTTTGGGACTCAAGTTTCTCATCACTAAAATGGGACTAATACTTTAATTGGAATATTGCTTTGAGGATTAAAAATACTTAACATCAAAGTATTAAGAGCTCTGTAAACATTAGTAACTTGGAAAAACTCTCCTCTACCCACCGTAGATTCCTTACCCAAGGACAAATTATAAAGTGATTGAAAGTACAAGAAAGTACATTTGTGCTTGAAAATCTGTTTAACCTATTTCTAGCTCAATGACCTCAAGCAAATTAACTAAAAAAGCTCTATGCTCTATTTTGCTAAAAGGAGTTAAGTTGTACCAAACTGAATGAATGTGAAGTGCCCAAATGGCATAAGTACCTTCAATAAATATAAGCTATAAAGGTGAAAAATCAAACCTCCTGGGAAGTAAAACAGATTAAATATGTAAAATGATCATTCTAAAGTCTAGGGAATGATAAATTCCCAACAAATGTTGATCATGATAAGTAGATATAAAATATACAGAGAGATAGAAAAACATATGCATGAAACAAGTATAATATATATTTGAAATATAGAACATATTAGTGATATCTTTCTTCTTACCAATACCAGTAATTCATGACAGTAAACTGTCTACAAAACTCAAGATGACATATAATCTATTATTAATAGAATTGAATTCATGTCTTATGTGGGAAAATAGTATATACAGAATCCCAGAATGACTAAACTTGGATGTGAAAAAAATAAACACAAGTCTCATTGCTCACAGATAACCTTAACATGGACGTGTTATATAAACACCATACTTCATCTATTCTTTTTCTACAGAGAAACACATTATCATCTACAATTATGTACTCAATTTCCAGGTCCCCCTATAAACAGGTGTCAAGATATAGTGACACTATATATTTAACAAAAATTCTTGATGTCTTAAAAATGAAGTGTATAGTCTGGTGTGTAAGAATTAATTTGTTTGACAACAGAGTGAATGATTGATTGTTTCATATAAAATCCATAATAGAAATTGTATAAAATTACTACATATAAAAATAAGCATATATTCACTAGCAAGTAATAATATAAAAGGAGAATATTATGAAAAAAAATAATATTGACTTTAAACTCGACTTCTAAAAAAAACTAACTTGTACTTTAGGGGAATTTTTTTTTTAACTTTCCTAATAATATAAAAAATAAATGTGCTTATAAAAAATTAGTAATATGGTACCTAGAAGAGTTAAAAAGAAGAAATATATATTTTCCGAGACAAACCAGAGGTTAATATCTCAAGGTTCTTGCTGCCTGCTTTAGCAGCATTTGATGGGAAGACTACCCAAGGGAAAATCACTGTTACCTTTTAATATATCTATTAATAAAAAAATTTGTCCTTGTAACATCATTTTTATTTATCTTTTATCTTTTAAAGATTTTATTTATTTATTTGAGGGAGAGAGAAGGAGAAAGCACCAGCAGGGGGAAGGGTAGAGGGAAAGGGACAAGCAGACTCGATGCTGAGCGGAGGAGCCTGATTTGGGGTTTGATGCCAATCCCCTGAGGTCATGACCTGAGCCGAAGTCAAACACTTAACCAACTGAGCCATTCAGGCACCCCTTTAACACCTTTTTTATGATGTTCTTTGTGAAAAAAATGACTGAAGAAAACAACATTCAATCTCAGGCTTGCTTAATTTGTAATAAGCAAGGGATAGTGAGCCTAGCAATACACAGCACCCAATGATTAATTCAGTCACAGAAATCTACCTTTGATGCTAACTGTTTACATACTTCTGTAAGGTCAGAGTCAACTTATAATTACAATAATATTTTGCATTTCACTGAATGAACAAATGACACCTTTTCCAATTGTGGGACTAGGAGCAGGTGAAAAATAAACTGGGGGAGAAACAGTTTGGTGTACTTTTCAGTTTCTCAACTTCCTCAGATAAAGAGTAAGTTCATAAAGTTTCAGAACATAAAAACTTACACAGTATATAAAATATTGAAATATGAGAGTGACATACCATTTTACTCATTATCCAAGTTGAACTACCTTTTTCCTGAAGTAAACCAATAGAATAAACCATGCAATTCTCTTGTTATCTCCTAACAACAACAAAAAGGTGAGAGCAGGAAGGAAATATATGGTGGAGTATGAGAGTACTACTTAGAAATAGCAATAAATGTCACTGAATTGCTAACTGCTTATTCATTTGTTCTTTCAGCATGGCTGTGGGAACTTCGTCCGTGTAATTCAGGCTTTCAATCGCACTCACTTGTATGTTTGTGGGAGTGGTGCTTTCAGCCCAGTGTGTACTTACTTGAATAGAGGGAGGAGATCAGAGGTAAGTGAAACAAATTTCATTGTTAGTTTTGGTGTTAGTGCCAAAGATTTCTTTCTTTCTTTTTTTTTTTTTTTTATTTATTTGACAGAGATCACAAGTAGGCAGAGAGATGGCAGAGAGGCAGGCAGAGAGAGAGGAGGAAACAGGCTCCCTACAGAGCAGAGAGCCGATGCGGGGCTCGATCCCAGGACCCTGGGATCATGACCTGAGCCGAAGGCAGAGGCTTTAACCCACTGAGCCACCCAGGCGCCCCAGTGCCAAAGATTTCTTAAAATGTATTTGAGGGGCACCTGGGTGGCTCAGTTGGTTAAGCAACTGCCTTTGGCTCAAGTCATGATCCCAGAGTCCCAGGATCGAGTCCTACCTCAGGCTCCCAGCTCCATGGGGAGTCTGCTTCTCCTTCTGACCTTCTCCCTCTCATGCTCTCTCTCACTCTCTTCTCTCAAATAAATAAATAAAATCTTTTTTAAAAAAACTGTATTTGAATCTAAAAAAGTTGTAATCATAACATAATAATAAAAAAAGTTGTAATCAATCAAGTTTCAAGCCCTTTTAACTCAAAATATATTTAATTTGAAAAAAAAATATTTAATTTGATTGCTGTCCCCCACAATTACTGAAGTGTGGCTTTTGCCTTTAACTGAATAAATATATTTCTGAATAAAAAGCTACAAAAGATAAAAGAAAGAAAAATGGTGTAACTTTATAATTATTTAGAATATGTATTGATGCTATTTGTTCCAAATTATAGAAATATTATAGTATAACCTCACTTTCTTAAAGCTAATTTAAGTAATTTTTTATTTAACTTTTAAATTTGGTGAACTTTTATGAGGTACCTATACAATATACATAAAGTAGGGAGCCCAAATGTCCTTGCTGAAAAGAACTTCTGTAGTTAGTAGATCATGCTTTCATTTTAGACCAACATTAGTCTACACTAGACTTTTCTAGCTTTATTCTTACATTAGTTAAAATGGTTTGGGGTTCTGTGAACAAATGCATTTGCTAAACACTAAGTACCTAATATGTATAGACAAATAAAGGCTGGTTGAACTTCACCAATGATACTTAAAACTGTGTTTTTCTGAGTTTGTAATTAGTGACTAAAGAAAATAAGCATCAGACCAAAAGAGCCTTTCCTCCTTCCTTTAATCGAACATGTTGTTTTACTAAATAGAAGCATTTAAAAAACTTAATTATTTCAAATTATCTGGCTTCATTTTCCTTATGCAACTTAAATCTAGAATGTCCAGTTCTTAAAGAATGTCAATTCAATTTTAGAGTTTAGAACTGTAAAAAAGGTTAAATGTTGCTACTGATACACCTTATTAAGTTTATTTTCCTTTCACAGAGATTAATGTACTCAAGTACAAATATAATTGAACAATGCTTCTCTATATATTGCTTTACTATTAATTTTTTCAGACATGGTTATTTATATACACATACCTTATGGTAAATAAAAAGTCATTTAAAAATAGCTGAGTAATTATACGTTGACCCCAAATGAGGCATTTCCAAGTGGTTCAACATGATATGAAATATTACAATTCTTGAAGAAAAGTAAAGCTATGCTTCTTGGAAGACTACAGTTGGCTGCATTGAGCTTGTCATTAGAACCACATGCCTGTGATCAATTGATTAAATAAACTACTGCCCCAGACGTCTGCAATCTGTCAGACACTCCACTGAAGGCTGTGCAGTCACTGTACAGGCCAACAATAGCATAGCAGTTTGCAGAGCACAGATTTCAAATAAAATCATTTTCCCATGTACAAATTGCCCACTATGCACTTCGAGGCTTAATTGGAAAGTCGGTCCAAAAAATAATCTCCTTTGGAAAACCAGCATGGAATAAAATTTAATCACTTTACTAAGTATGAACTACTTTAGTCTCACTTCAAAAGATACATTTCAAAGGGGGAAGCATTTCCATTAATTAATCTCTTTAAATAATATGTGAACATCATAAGAGCCAATTTAAGTATGAAAAGCGTTATGAATTTTAAGCTTTGTGTATAGTCGATTCAAGTCAAAGGTTTCACCATAACATCATTTTTTATATATCTATAGTTTATAAATAATAACATAAATATAGAATGCATGATCTAGCAAGCATCTACTGTATTTGTTTTCTTTAGGATAAAAGATCCCTGAGCATAAAATGACCACATGACCACATGATCCATGTGATCCAGAGAGTTGTATTTTGGAGAATTTTCCTTCTTATGCATCACTAATGTTGTATTTTGTAATGACCAGAGGTAGTACTTACTAGTACTTACTAGTAACACCATGTGCTGGTATAAAGATATGGCCATTTTGAGAGTAAACCAAATTAGGATGGCACAATCATTCTTACTCAGTTTTATTCTTGAGACATTATCTACCACCTTCTATCTGCCTATCAAATAGCAATGCATTGGTTCTTGGATATTTTATGAGCCTACTTCACATTTGGGACATCACACACTTTCATCATATCCTATGAGTCTTCCATTATTCTGTGAGACTGAGTCAGAGCTTTCGCAGAGGCTATCCAAAGATCCTACAAATCCTTGCTACATCAATTCCTAATCATGGTACCTCTCTTCTATTGTCTTCATTCTCTGTCTTCTGTTCCTAAAAACAATAACACAAGTATATAATGACTTGAAATAATGAATAAAACATTAGTTTAAAAAGTATAATTGGTTAATTTTGCTGCATATTCTTAGAATATTACATCTCATTTCTGATTGATTTTATCAGATATCTCCAGACATTGGTTCCAGCAGTTGAATACCCTTTAAGCCACTGATTTTGTCAGTCATCAAGTAGATAAACTTATCTTTGAATGACCAAGAATATCACAGGCATCCAAATTATTCCCAGAGCCTTTTGAAGCAAATTAGTCACCAAACTTTTTTGTTTATGTATCTTTTCATAGCTTTCCTCTTCTCAGAGGAAAAGTTGTGGATTTTCCTTATCAATAAATTTCTTTAATCAATAACCTTCATTAGTCTGTTTACTATCTTTGTTTTCTTTCTCCTGTGTTTACTGTTTCTCCTGTTTTAAAATAGGATGTTTCTTTTCCTTAAAATTATTATCTCAGATCTGTGACTTTTCTCAACTTTTTCGTTTTCTCTCGTTTACTTATCACAAAACTTCTCAGACTAGTAGGCTATATTTCCAGCTTTTATATTCCCGTTTTTCATGTCATTATTAAGCCTTTCTGATCTGACTTTCATTACCATCCATAAACTAATACTGTTTCTCAGTGACCAAGATTCCTCAGTGATCAAACTGACTCCTCTAACCAGCATACTTTCTCCTAGACTGATCTATAATATGTTGGTCATGCCCTCTGTTTTTCAATGCCTTTATTGGCATCTATAACCTGAGACATTTTGCTATGCCTTCTTTCCTAATTTTTCACCACCTACTCTCTTTCTGGTCCTACTTGATTCTCTCACTGATCCAATCTATAAGTAGGTTTTTATTTAATGAGAATAATAGAAAAAACAAAATTGTATCAGAACTTGTAAGCTACCTTTAAGATGTTGGTCTTTATCCTGTGTCAAAGGAGGAGCAACTGTAATGATCTTAAGCAGAAAATTGTATGGCAAAGCTTGTGTTTTTACCTGTGAGTTGCGTTACAAATGATTTAAGGTGGGGAGGGAATGAGAGGCCTGTAGTGAAATCAGTTAGAGAGTGGATGTACTATTTCAAGAAAGAAAGAGAGTGGCAATAAAGACAGAAAAATAGGCATGAAGTATAGAATAGTATAGTTGATATTAGTGGATTTAGCTATATAAAAGAAAATTTACAATGATATAGGTATTTGTTGTTTGTTTTTTATTTTTGGCCTTTCAATCATATATTGGTCATGAACTGAGATGAGATGCAACAAAGAGAATCATGTTTGAATTAAGATTTTAAGCCTGAGCTTTGTTCTCTTGAGTTTGAGTTGCTGTTGAAAGATTCAAGTAGAAATGTCAAGTAGGCAGTTGAATATACAGTTGGCTATATTAATGTTTGAGCCATTGTTTTGTAAGAGTAACTGAAACCGAAGCAATGCATGGGTTTAGTCATGCAGAGAGGGAATAATGTGAAAACAGAAGTGTGACTGTGATTGAAACTTGAGGGTCTCTTAACTTAATGGCAAGATGGAGAAAAAGGGACCTTCGAACATGACCAAGAAGAAATAGCCAGGAAAGAAGAAGAACCCTCCAAGTAGGGAGGAAAAAACAAAAATGTATTCATTCTTGGAATAAAAATAATATCTATATATTATTTAGATATATATATATCTTAAAAAGATATAAAAAATATCTTTTTTAAAAGATAGAAATGGGTAACAATATAAAATATCATTGAGAATCCAAGTAAAATGAAGTCTAAATAATAAACACGAATTGTGTAGTGTGGTTGCCATTAGGATATAAAAAAGGGTTTCAATAGAACAATTGAAGTTGAATATTGAAATGGATTGAAAAGAAAGTGAGAAGTCAGGAAATGGTGATGAGTATATGTGATTCTTTAAGAAATCTGATTCTCAGTGAGAGTAATGTGTAGGAACTGAATGGGTTCTTTAAATGATGATATAAAGTTTCCAGTTAATAAGATCCAAGAAAGAGGAGGGATAATGGAAAGTATAAGTTGCCTAAGAAGATTGGATACAATGAGATCCAAAACATTGGTGGAATGACCTTAAAGTAAGAGAAAGAGTTCCTCTCATGTACTAGTGGATGTATTAGTGGATATTCATTTATGTGTTTGGAATGAGAAATTAAAGATATCTCATTTAAAGGCTTCACTTACTCTGCAATCATATGATCAATTATTTTTTGATCATATGAACTGAGAACAAATTAGGTGATTTGACTATAGTGACAATGGTTTGAGATTATTAACGGAAGAACTAATTGATAGAGTATCCTTGAAAGTTTACTGAGCAGTACTAAGGATCCATTTTGTGTTGGTGATCACAAATCTATACTATGTTTAATTTACCTTGTAGAATCACTTTCTGCAAAATGCTTAGATGTTTGGACACAAGTATGGAGAATGTATAGATAGATATGTCCTTCCAGGCTGTGGTTTCAATGAAAAAAAAATTAGAGATTTAAGGAACTTAATATTTCTGCAGAAAATTAGTGGAACTAAAGAGCACAGAATCTAAATGGGTTAACAAAGTCAGGGAGAGAGAAGGCTGATGAAATGGGTTCCTAGAAGATGGAATTGAATTTCAATTCAATTTCAATTTCAGTCAAAGAATTGTTGCTGCATGCATGAAATTAGTGATTATTCAAGTAGACCACACTCTTTCTGGTGATAAGATTTAGACTCAAATTGTGTGAGAAATGATGCTGAACAATGGAGGAGTAGTTCAGTGGAGAGCAAGTGGTACTAAACAATTTCATCAATTCCTGCAGTACCAACTCTCACATTTGTAGTAAAATATGTGTATGTCTCTAAGTAATCACAACTGGCCTTACTAAATTTTATTGTTTTTCCTCAATCATTTGTTTAGTTTAGTCATTTTGTAAATACTAATTTTTTTGGAAAGCAGACAGTAAAGAGTCAGGAGACTGAACTCTAATTTTACTTTTGTCATTATTTAGCTGCATGATGTTGGGCGAGTTATAGTTCCCTCATTTATAGAGTTAATTCATTAGAGAGGATCATTTTATAAGACCTTTCCAGGCGAGAGGACTGTGATTCTTTTTAAACTCTATGATTTTTAAATTTTTTAATTTTAAATTTAAATTTTTAAACTCTATGATTCCCTAAAATCTCAGGGATTTCCTGCCACCATATCAAACTCAGTGTAATAAAAATGAGCTAGTTTTATTTTCTTTAAGGAGTCAAAACTTCAGAAGTCTTTCTTTTCTTCATCTTCCTGAACATCTGATCTGTAATTGATTGCCAAGTCTGCTGATTTTTACTTTACAACTTCTCTTGCATCTTTACTGCTGTTACCATAATCCCTGAAAAGTCAGGTTATTATTACCTAATTCCTGGACTATTGCTAGTGAAAGCAAATCTATTTCTTCAATCCAGTGTCTGTTTTTAAAACAGCCATTCTCAGGGTGCCTCAGTGGCTCAGTTGGTTAGGCTCAGATCATGATTTCAGAGTCCTGGGATGGAGCCCCACAACAGCATCCCAGCTCAGCGAGAGGTCTGCTTCTCCCTCTGGCCGGCCCTCCCCTGCTTGTTCTCTCTCTCTCTCCAATAAATAAATAAATAAAATCTTAAAAATAAAATAAAATAAGATTGCCATTCTTAATCTTCTTAAAACACCAAGGTAAGGCCCAATCTTCTTAAAGCAATGTTTTGATCCTTTCACTTCCATACTCAAAAATAATTGAGCCTGAATTTCTTTCAGGAAAATTTTGAAAAACCTTAGCTTTATAATTAAGATCTTCTATCATCTAATGCAACCTACAAAAACGAAAAATTTTGTCTTTAAATTTTAATAGTAGCTTTTGCTAACTTTGTTTAAGAAAAAGGTAAATATACCAACAAAATATTCCTTCTCCATTAGGCTACACTGACCATCATATTTCAGATTGAATCACTGCCTCCAATCCTGGGTTTCCCAAGTTCCATTTTCTACTTAAATTTTTTCCTAAACACTGAGCACCATCTAACATATTCTATATTTTCTGTACTTATCCTTTGTATATTTATACCCTCCATCATTATATTATAAATTACTTGAGGATAAAGATTTTTGTCTATCTTATTTACTGTATTCCTAATGTTTTGTTAGTGTCTGGCATATAGTAAATACTCAATAAATTTTTGTTAAATGAATGAAAGAGTAAAAAATATTTTTATCTAAATTATGAATTCAACTTTGTTGAATCTAGCATAATGCTTATATAACAAAGTTAGCTAGTAATATAAATTTTACATTATATATATTATATATATAAATGTCTTGTTTATTTTGGAAATATTATAAACCTTGTATAGATTATTTCTCTGTGGATAATTTTCTTCTTTTGGCTAATTTTCAATGTATCTAGTTTGATTTACAATGATCGTTGATTCCCAGGTGGTTTTTGCTGATATCATTTGTTTGTTTGTTTTCTGGTACTGATTTGAGAAGAACTTTTGGATCAGCTTTATGTAGATGGTAGTAGGATGAGAACTTTGGTCTGCTGAAGTTTGCTTATCATTTCCAGATGTTTTCTTCATATAGGACAAGAGAGTCTTAATAAAGTAAATTGAAGAGGCATAAGGAAACAAATGGAAAGCATATTATTTATGATGATGCTTTGTTTTACTAAAGAGCAATTGGTTAACTAAATATAAAGTTATTTATTGTTGCTGTATTTATGTTTTTTCTATAATAAAGGACCAAGTTTTTATGATTGACTCTAAGTGTGAATCTGGAAAAGGACGCTGCTCCTTCAACCCCAATGTGAACACAGTGTCTGTTATGATCAGTAAGTGGAAAATAAAATAGGGAGGGGGAAATACCAAATGAAAGGGAAACTAAAATAAATGCATGACATGGTATGCCCATCAAGATAGTCATATGAAGAATGAGGTAACAGAAAGTTGTAAGCTGAGAAATTGTAGTTTATCAGTTGCAAGAATTTGCGATGAAGTGATAAACATGTATTTTTTTCATTCACTGTGATGATGCTATCAGTTCTAGAGCAAGTCAACCATTTACCAAAAAGTGTGTGTTCATATACTCATAGTGATAGGGATGCCTGAGTGGCTCAGTTGATTGGGTGGCTGCCTTCAGCTCAGGTCATGATCCTGGGGTCCTGTTTCTAGCCGGAGTTGGACTCCCTGCTAAGTAGGGAGTCTGCTTTTCCTTCCCCCTGCTCTCACGCTCTTGCTCAGTCTTTCTCTTTCTCTTTCTCTCTCAAACAAATAAGTAAAATCTTTAAAAAATTAAGAAAATAAAATTAGTAAAAATTTAAGACAGAATATGAAGCCAACAAGACAAGTAGGCTCTTAGCATAAATAATGAGGTGGTGCAGTAGGATTAGAATCAGCCCTCTCTGCCGTACACCATCCTCTGAGTGTCCTTTTCCTTTTCTTCCTGGAAACAGATAGGATAATATCTGTGCTAATCAATCTATTGAAAAGCTGGAATTTATAACCCACCATTTTGGGGGTAATCGATATAGTAAAATGAAAAATAATTAGTTACAAAGTTATCTTAATTTGACAACTGTTCTGTCTATAGAATACTTGAGCTGATGCTTCGCAGGTATTCACAAAATGAAGCTAAATTGCTCCAAATGCTTTCATGAACATTTGTTATCTTCCTATAATCTGTTTCCATGGGTTTCAGACCCCCACTAGGAAGCAGAACTGGGCAACACAATGGCTGCCATACCCACTTGCTAACCGATAGGGGTCAAGTGCATGACCTGGTGAGCACATATTAAAAACATTTCATTCTCCATTCTATCCTGGGTTAGTTGGTATCACTTATTACTAGGCAGTGAGTTTGGAGTGCTTCAAAATGTTCCAGCCCTGCCAAAAAGACCATGATCTGAAGATAGCCAGGGGAGTAATTATAGAACATCAGTCAGAGAAAAACCTGCACAGTGGTTCAGTGGGTCAGACCTGATACATTTTATTCTTTTTTAAATAGACACTTAATTACTTTTTTATTCTGGGGTTACACATAGCAATTGAATACTTACTGTCCTTACTAGGGTAGAAATTAATATGGACCTTAACAAATAAGCTCAATATCTAATGTTATGCAAATACAGATTAAACTATCTGATTTTGCCATTAATGATGATAATTTAGTTTTAAAATATATTTTCTTTTTTATCTCTGCATTCTGTTCTTTAAGGCTTAATGTGTCAAACTACATGTGGCTTAATATAATATTATACTTTTAGCATAATGTTAGTAATATATTGTGTATTTTAATTGAAAAATTACCTTATAGAAAACTTCTAGCACTAAAAATTACAACATATACTTTTAAGGATAAAATAACCTTACTAATAATATTTTGACAATAAAAACTAATATTTTCAACCTATGTAGTGGAATCATGGAGTTTTTAACACATGGTGGAAATTTTGAGATCATAAGCCAGGTCCCATATTTTAAAGAAGAGAAGGTAGAGATTCAGGGTACTAAATGACTTAGCCCTAATTCCCATTTGGTTAATTCCTGCCAAAATTAGAAACTGAGTGTTCTCTTATAGTATTTTTGACTTATTAAAAGAAAGTAATAATTAGGCCATTTTATTAACTTTATGCATATTATTATTTCTGTCATTTTTGATACACACTGTATAAACTTAGGTTTTTAGTATAATTAAGTATAGGCAGAGGAATTTTTATTTCTATGTAGAATAAAATTGTTTTGTAATCATACAGGCAATAATGAGACCAGATTAAATTTAATCCAATTTTTTAATTTAATGGACAATGGAAACCAACAATTATAAACACTCTGTAATGTGTGTGGTTACCTAATATGTGAGTTTTCCTTGATTTTTTTAAAAATAGCCTTAAAAACATTTAAAATTGTGTTGACATTTTCTTACTTTTTCATAGACGAGGAGCTTTTCTCTGGAATGTATATAGATTTCATGGGCACAGATGCTGCTATTTTTCGAAGTTTAACCAAGAGGAATGCAGTCAGAACTGATCAGCACAATTCCAAATGGCTAAGTGGTAAGAAACATTTTCTGCATTTTGAGAATCATGCTTTAAACTGATTTAGTTCTATAATGAAGAAAGGTTAAAATGGTTGAAAAATCACCTGTGATGTAACAATTCTGTACTCTATGACTTTAAATATTTAGGAAAAATAAATAATTGAAGTAGTCCATAGCCCATATTCTAACTCTTTGTTAACTGTCATATAATTATCATAAATTAATAAATAAAAATGACAATGATATTTACTATACAGGCTCAGATGCAAGAATCTTCTCCAGTTGTCTACTTGTAGTATATAACAATTAAATATGCTATTTATTCATTTAGTCTGCATGAATATTTTAATAATGTCAAACCTGAAGATTTTCCTAAATTTATGACAATTAGATATAATGACTAGGGTGTTTTCAGGAACTCCTCATATTTGTTTATACTTGAATTCTTAAATGATAAAACTGGTATATATAATTTTTAATCATTGATTTAGTACTTAGCAGAAATCATATGTATGATAACTTTGTGATTATCACTATTCATTTATTTCTAATTTGGGGTAGAGTCACATGACATTCACATCATGAAAGATGCTCATTTGACTTTAATGTACAATTTCAATCAGTTGCTGCTGCTTAGAAGAAGAAACCGCTACGGTCTTTGTCATTTCACCCTGGGGATGATTTCTAGCTGACCCTAAATTTGACAATTCATTTAACATGGCACAGTGAAGCATGAATCACCACAGTTCAGCATCTTACTTCACTGATCGCCAGGCACAAGAAAGCAGTGATTGTTCATTTACTTCTTCAATTTATGACTCCAGTACATCTGGAAATAGAGTATTCTAAAACTTGTTTTGTTCTTGAAATAAAAAAATCCCTCTATGTCTTCAGATGACTGCATTTTTTTCCTTGAAAAATTTCCCCTTCATTTCGTATGCCATCTTAAGAAAAAAGCATTTTTGAGATCTTGGACTCCCGGCTCTACATTCTGCTTCAGTGAATTTGAGGTTTTATGCACTAGTTTGAAAACTATACTTCGAATAACAAACTTTTTTTTTTTCCCCTATAAAATGACCATTCAATTCCATGGGGTATAGCTGGTAGAAAGCGTTTTGATTTTTTAGAGCTCATCCCTGCACAAAGAATTTTTGCATTTACTGAACTTCTAGAATGTATTGCAGACAGGGGAAAAATAGTTTAAGCTATTATGTTATAGATATATTTTGTAGCACTTGACATTCCAAATATAGTATGTTGTGTGAATACAATTACTGCTGTTAGATTCTGCCTATGAACATGGAATTATTCTTCCATACCAAAGATGAAGAAGCTATATGCCTGTGGTCTACTTGGATGAGCCGTAGATGGATTTCCATCAGGAGCATATATATAGTCTTTGTATTTTTTCCTCAGAACCTATGTTTGTGGATGCACATGTGATCCCAGATGGCACAGATCCAAATGACGCTAAAGTGTACTTCTTCTTCAAAGAGAAACTGACTGACAATAGCAGAAGCACAAAACAGATTCATTCCATGATTGCTAGAATATGTCCTGTAAGTATTAATCTTGTCCTAATTTGAGGAAAGACACAAATTCAAATCATATAAATATGTTTTCTTTTGCCGATAGTTTATTTTCCCACTTTTATTTATGGTTACAAATTAATGAAATATTGAGGGAGACATTTTAATTTACTGTTTATTCACATCGGTCATATGAGATAAAAAAGCTTAATTCAAGGAAATACTGTTGTCATGGTTTTATACAAACAAATGGTTTTTGCTTAATTTTTTTTGCATTTAATGCATTTGTATTGAAAACAACTAAATTGTATGTTACAGAAAGAAACGATGATTCTCGTGAACAAAATATAGCAAAACCTCAATAAAGACAATTATTGAGGAACTTTTCATTTTTCTAATGAAAAGAAATGCATTAGTAAAATATAGTCCTAGTTAAAAACAGTAAACAAAATATTCTTCTGGTATATATAGCAAGTATACATAGCAACTCAAGAAAACTCATGATGCCCTCTCAAATAGGAGTTTTATAGGTTTGCCCTGACTTATTTATGATTAACATATTTTGGCAAAATTATTTCTTAAAGTGTTCAGTGTTTTAAATAGTTTATTTTTAAATATTATAATCTTCCATTAATTGTGGAGCTCATCTGCTTTTAAGTCATTTGGAACAAGGCAGCAGAGCCTGCAGAAGGAGTGAAAGGCTTCTGGGCATACAGAAAAAAAAAAACAAGAGAGACTATTTGTGAATGGCCCAAATGCCATTTTCCCTTCCCTGGCTGGAGAAATATATCTAGTGAAGCATCTGCTTGGAAATACTGAGGATTAAATGATAACACAGAGAAATGAAGGAGAGAAAATAGAGCTATTGGAGACCACTTGGTATAAGTATAGCCCACTATCCTGACCACAGTAGACTCTGCAAGCTTCACAGTGTACAAAAATTTATGTTCACTTTGAAGACAATGAGTTATTAGGACAAATTAGATTATGTGTTCTCCATACATTTTCCAGATATTTTCATCATGCACTGTTGAAGTTAGAAAGCTTTAGGGCATATATAAATTGAAACATTTACAGTTGATACCATACTATAGAAAATTAATAGTATAGCTATGGCTACTTTATAAAAATACTGTAGATCTTAAATATTCATCTTTGCTGGTATGCACATGTAGTTAGCATTTCCACCCTTCAGATTATAACCAATCCTCAAGTAATCCAAGTCCAAGCTGACTTTTTAATGCACTTGAGTATTTATTTAAGCTATCTGAAGGGTGTTTTCAAAATGGTTTCAGAATGACACCGGGGGACTGCGCAGCCTTGTCAACAAGTGGACGACTTTCTTAAAAGCGAGGCTGGTGTGCTCTGTAACCGATGAAGACGGCCCAGAAACACACTTTGATGAATTAGGTACATGGATGTGAGGTTGAGAAATGTTTTTTGAAAAAGAGTTTGTAAAGTTTATTTTAATAACCTCTCAGAAGAGGGTGTATTTTCCATGAAGGCTTTTAACATAAATAATCTGCCAATTTGAATGAATGATCCAGACACTGTTCATAAATTTCCTTAAGTGTTTTTTAAATCTGTTTTGCCTCTGAGTGCACTACTGAGACATTTAGTTCATTGAATTCACCATGTTATATAAATAAGTGTGTGTGTGTGAGAGAGAGCAAAAGATGTATTTGCATAATTTACATATGAATAATGATATATTTTTGCTTATCTGAAAGACTATGCCTTTCGTATATATTTAAATTCTAATATTCTGATTTGAAATCGGTTGGTATGAAAATGGAGCTATATATTTTAATAGTTACGGAGCAGAATCAAGGTTGGTTGGGACCATGTCAGAGTAGAAATTAGACATGTTCTCTAGTCTTAGTCCTCCTTGGTGACCCTGGGGATTAAGTATTCTCAGCATGTGTGACATGAAGAGGGTGACACTTTCCAGGTCAAATAAGGCTAACAATCTTATGCCTTTCTACCAAGGAACAGTTCTCTTTTTAATCAGAATAACTTGATACACATCATAGTGTCACGTTTACTAAGTGCCATTTAGAAATGACTTTTATTTTGCTACAATCCATTAAAATGTAAAATGCTGGCTAGTCTCAGATTTTGAGGCAGGTGATGAGGTAAGCAATAAAAACGTATTACAATATAGAACAATCTGGTTCTAGCAGTTGTAGAAACTGGAATAGGTAGCTGAACTCTTCAAAAGCCAGCCAGTATATTGATCATAGAAACAAAAGTCTTTGTATTAGTTGTTTTTTTTTTTAAGATTTTATTTATTTATTTGACAGAGAGCGATCACAAGTAGGCAGAGAGGCAGGCAGAGAGAGAGAGAGAGAAGGCGGCTCCCCGCTGAGCTAAGAGCCCAATGTGGGGCTCGATCCCAGGACCCTGAGATCATGACCTAAGTGGAAGGCAGTGGCTTAACCCACTGAGCCACCCAGGCGCCCCTGCATCAGCTTTTCTAGAAGCAAGTTCCAAGCATGATTTTTGTGGTATAACCTACTCACACATTATATCCCCCAAATTCTTTGCAAGTGTGTTTACGTTTTAATGACTTAGGGTATTTCAGTCTTACCTGTTTGTTTTTTTTTTAGGGAAAGCCAGACAGTTTAGCCTTTTGTTCACATATGGAAGGGCTTCTCTTTATTAATTTATTGCTTAAGAAGTCCTAAGTTCATTGTGAATTTAAAATAAACACATTTTTCTTTGTATTTCCCAGCAAGAATCTTAATTTGCAAAAGTTTAACTAAATTCAAATTTTTCTTTTAACTGTAACATTGTTGATTGTTAACTAAGGGTTTCCAGCAGAAATCTACTTCCAGGTTCTCATATGTGTTACTGAACCAAACTACCTATACATTTGGCTTTGCCTTAATATACTTTAAACTTTTTGTCATTAGGGGAATTATTGATTAAATTAAACTACCAGTAGCTCTTTTGACCATAAACCAAAAAAGTCTTATTTTAAATAAAGAAAAAAAGTCATGTTGAAAGAGTTTTCTTTAAAAAAAAAAAAAAAAAAAAAAAAAAAGGAGGGTTTCTTCCATATTCCAACTTCTAACCTTAGGTAAAAAAAAAATTGTAATTTGTAAATTTTAAGAAGTGGCATATTATCCTTAAAGGACATTTAGAAAATGCAGAAAAAAGGGGCACCTGAGTGCCTCAGTCAGGTAAATGTCCATCTTGTGATTTTGGCTCAGGTTGTGATGTCATGGGTCCTGATCTCATGGTTCCTGAGACGGAGTGCCCCTTGGGCTCCACACTCCAGACTCCAGGGGAGTCTGCTTGAGATTCTCTTGTCCTCCCTTCCCCGCACTTGGACTCTTTCTCTAAAATAAATAAATAAATCTTTAAAAAAACGAGAGAAAATGCAGAAAAAAGAAGACAATATTTCTTTATTTCTGCTAACCAGAGACACTCACTGGTGGTCTTATTGTATCGTGGTGTATAGGTTTACGGTTTACATGGTTCTAGTCTATATTATATACCACTGTGCCTTTTCCATTTTTAATTACTTCATTAGCATGGTTTCCATAAGTTTGCAGTCTTCATAAATCACTTTGTGTTTGTATAATATTTTATTTAACTTACTCTACCATGTGCCTGTCATTGAGTTCATTTAGTTGTTTCCAGATTATAATGATGCTGCCAGAACACCTATCTCAATAATACTTTTCATAGTTGAAACTGTTTTCTTAGGGTAAAATTTTAAAATACAGTTAATATTTGGGAACTTTAAAAAAGTGATATTTTCCTTTTATAGAGGATGTGTTTCTACTCGAAACTGATAATCCAAGGACAACACTAGTGTATGGCATTTTTACAACATCAAGGTAATTATTAAACAATTACAGCTTATGGATTAAACAATAAACCTTATTGAGTAATAGTAATTATTACAAAATATTCTTTTCAATTTTTAATTTTACATAACATTCAGGATGTAATTGTCCTGTTTTACTACTTTTTCTTGATTACCAAAATATGTTTAAGCTGAACTAATACTTTCAAAATAGGTTTGAACAGTGTTTATGATGACTATATGCTATTTTTCTCAAAGAAAGGAAAACATGAATGATAATGCAGGAAGTACGTAAGCTATTTTATTTTAAGGAAGTAAGTGGAAGACTAATGTTTCACCTAAGACTTTTGGTATTTCTATTAAAATAAATTTTACTTCTGGAGCAATCTAAAATGATGACTATTCAGAAACTAATAAAGTACTGCACCAATTTTCATGTTCCATATGACGGTATTTCATATATTTGAAGATAGGTTTAATGTTTTCTAACTTCTCTGGGATATCCAATCCCAATTGTCATATATTTCCAGACAATTGCCATATTCTCACCCTTTCCTAGAGATGCTTCTGTTTACTCATTTTACACTGGAATGTTACTCAGAATTCAATACAATACTCCAGCTGTGACATGGCCAATGCAGAATATAATGGGTCCCTTTTATTAGACCATCAATTATAAAGCAGAAACTTAAAGATTTTAGCATTCTCTTCCAGTGGGGCAAGCACAACATAATTGTAAACTGTAATGGACCCTTCAAAGTAAAAGAAAATCACAGAAATATTGATTATAAATCATATTTACACTTGCCCTATAAAACTTGTAAAAAGCTGTCCTTCAGGATGAACAGTTTAACTCCTGTTCTAACAGAGAAAGTAATCTCGATTTAACTCACAAGGAATTAAACAAAGTGAAAAGAACCAAATTCTTAAGAAGAAAATGTTCATCCCCAAAAAATATTTCTAGAGTGTTTGTTTTTTCCCAGTAGCTTTTTGAAAAATTCAAAATTGTCATTTCTGACCAGTGATGCTAATGATTAATAATATATCTTGTTTTTTCCAATGGGCATCTAAGTTTTCCATTAGGCATCTGATGTAGGAGATATATATAAGTCACAATGTTTGTTTCAGTCAGTCTGCCTTAGTAACAACAGAAATAGGTTTGAGTAAGGATCCAAACAAATTCTGAGATTTTATTGACAAAGTTAATGTATCTATCTATCTTTCGGAATCTATCGGTTTTTTTCCTGTTACTAACAGGGAAAATACAGAGACTATAACAGACTTTTCTAGCTACTATTTAGGATACATGTAGGAACATTCTCACATTAAAGTAATCTTAAGACAAAGAGATAGCATTTTCCCTTAATGAGATTTATTTCTCTGAATTATGATAGATTGTATTGACGGTGACTTAGAATTTAAACTCATATTTTTTAATAAATCTTCAGTTTATTTTTTCTCATTAAGATAAACTAGTTAGAAATTTCTTTGACTTGTCCTATATTTGGGAACATTGAAGACTCTTTTATAACTTATTACTGCCTACTACCTCCATGGATGAATTAAATGTTTTAATGTTTTATGTGTCAATGGCTTACTTCAAAATAATAGAAGTTTTTTAGCTTTATAGTGTGTACTGTAGCATTCAAGTTTTCTTTGATGAATTATATCAACTTTTATCACAAGCTTTATCTGTTTTTTAAAATTATATTTAAAAGTTTAAAAAAGTGAGAAAATCTCTTTCTGTTTGTTTTTTTAGCTCGGTTTTTAAAGGATCAGCAGTGTGTGTGTATCATTTATCTGATATACAGACTGTGTTTAATGGACCCTTTGCCCATAAAGAAGGGCCCAATCATCAGCTGATTTCCTATCAGGGTAGAATTCCATATCCTCGTCCTGGAACTGTAAGTATCCAGGAATGTTTCTTTGTTATTTTGGTTTTTAAAAAATATAATTTAACAATATATGAATATCATGTTGATGTTTATTATATACAGCCATAGACCAACTGATATACTCATTATAATTTTTCAGGTCACTTGGGACTTTACAAATATAGCACCCTCTACAATTTTTTTCTAAGTACTATTACTAATAAAATCTCTTTTCGGCTTCAAGACAACTGGATATATGAAAAAGGACAGAGATATTTCCTAATTTTATTCGCATAAAAGCCATAGCTTGGAAAGTGTTAACATTTTGGTGTCAGCCTGAAAGAATTTGAATGCTAGTTGCTTTTAGCAACCCTTCCTGATATTAATAAATCTCACCTATTTTAATAAAGGAATAACCATACAAGAATTAATTTAGAGATAAAATATATGTGGATCTTTGAATTTTAAGGGATATATGAAAAATTATATGTTGTGTATTTCTCAAAGAAAGAAAATAGTATGTGTAAATAAACACAATGAAAGTGATGTTTATAGTTCAATAAAATATTTATGAACTATAAAGTGTTGAGGTGTATGGTATATTAGCAGTATTAAGAAGTACATTGAAAGCTAACGTTTCTAGCTGAAGTTACAGACAGTGTACTCACAGATTGGAATTGAACTTTTCCTGGGATAACAATGATCATAGTCCTACTATTTGTTTTTCATTTGGCTCCTTGTAATGCTTTATTGAATTCTAGAATATTGATTAGTTTTTATCTCTATAAAATGTCATAGAGTACACTGAAAAGAGACAATCAAGAGGAATATAATTTTCAATTGACTATCAAGAGGAATATAATTTTTTTGTATTTTTGCATTTCATAGAATATGGTTATATTTATAAATAGGAGCGGATGTGAATAAAGAAGGATGTTTTCATGGAAAATAATTAAAAAATAATTGTTAAAATATTATTTTCCTAAAATGTTTCTTTTTCCTTTTTACTTGAATATGAAATTCCCTCCACCAAAATTCTTTCAGATATTCATCCCACATAATTTTTACCGATCATTGATTCACTTTATTTTTTGTGTTATTATTAGAGTTTATTTGCAGTGTATTATTCATTCCATTATTTTTTTCATCATCTTAAATTATACTGCTGTCAAATTTCTTTTAAAAAATAGGAAAAATAGTTTGCTAAGCCTTTAAACCTAATTTATTCAAAAATAAAAGCGCTCAAATTCGGTTCCCTGGCTAAGAAGCTCAAAGATTAATCATTGATATATCTTTTACAGGAACAATTAACTTTTAATTAACTGGAAAGATCATTATCCTTGCTCTTTAGCTATGAAAGAATTAAATTTTAAAAAGCCACACTTAATCATGGCTGGGGATAAAGTCCTATTAAACAATTCACGGTCTCCTTATACATGATCTCTTTTCGATGCTCATAGCTCAAGAGAAAGTGAAAAGATAATTATTTGGTGTAACACAAGGAAGATATCAATAGATATATTGATCTTAGGGTACCTCAAGTTGGGATGTGTTGGATAAAAAGCAGAGATTACATAAGAGGAGGCAAAGTGAAGGGGAAGGCAAACAACTTTCAAATTCCATTGTAACTCACGGCTCTCTTTATTTCATTCACTGTATTTCATGCACTCTCAGGTGACTCACTGATAATCTATTCAAACTAAATTTTCTTTTTGAGAATTATTTGCTGTTTGTACTTGACCAAGTCATTGCTTCATCTTAATACAGAAAATTAACGATTGTGATTGTATATGCTTTCATTAATTGTTCTTTTTAACAACATACATATACAGGAACAGCTGGGTTTGTAAACTCAACAAAATTCTGTTTTCCCCCAAGTATTACCTTAAGATAAATTTCCCAGATAAATAAAAACAGATAAATGAGAGCCGTGCTAATTGATGAATCAGGTTTGAGGCCTCAGAGCCTCAGTGAGTATATGTGGGAGCTAGTTTATACCCAATTTACAAGAGCAAATTGTATGTGCCTCATCTCAAGTAAGGATTCACAGTGCTCACTTGAGATCAGCATGGTGAGAATAGTTACAGTCTGGAAACTGACAAATATTAGAATTCAGGGAATTTTTTTTCCTGAAGAAAAGCCACTCCTGTTCCTACCCCTCGTCAAGACTCTTCACCAAAATGACAGTTCAAAAAGACTCAGGAATCATACTGAGAAAAGCACTCGTGTCAAATAGCAATTATTCTACATAAAATGTGGGAATAGATAAAACCCTTTTAGTATAACAAAGTAAACCAATGTTAAATTAGAAAATTCTGTTAACAGTCCCACTTTTCACTATTTCCAAGCTCCTAAGAATAAGCATGTTTTTTTTCTGTTGTAAAGTAGTGTGTTATACGCCAGGGCTTAGTAACACACATCTGGAGCTGACGCTGTGAAAAAAAAGGGAGTAGTCAGTCCTTGAGACATATTTCTATAATGTGGTTTCTTACATCTGGTGCTGAGACCAGAGCAGCTCCCTTAAATAAAAAAAATTGTCAGATGAGTGATCCTTAGGGAGTGAAACAGGCAGGGTGGAGGAAGACCTCTGGAACTCCTTCTGGAAAGCATACCTCCCAGAAGATCCCTCCACCCTTCCCTGAGCAGCACACCAGGAAGTCTCAGCTGTCTGACTCACAGTGGCCAGCGTCTGTCTTTTTCCTAGGCTTCCAGGGTTTCGTATCCCACTGATGTAGCAGGAAGACCTACAGCCAAGTGACCCAGAGCATTCCCTCATCTTTAGGGCTAAAAATGTTGCTTCTGAAGTCCTCCCATGAAGGCTCAACTGTGATTGCTCTACTTTATTTCCCTACGCAATAGTCCAGTTGCCGGGTCAACCTCATAAATCCATGACTGGATTCTTAAAGAAATGACAGGGGCAGGAGTTGTCTACCCTCATTCTAGTGTTCCCTGTAGGTGATTCTCTTAAAGCCAGGTTGATGGCAATGTTAGCAAACTGCCCCAACTAGCAAACCCAAGTCAGTGGGAAGAAGCCTGCCAATTGTGTCATAATGTTTTTCCATAAGTAATTCAAGTTTGTGGAAGAAACAAGACACCTTTGGTATGTTGCAAAGGGCGGCCAAAGACTGCATATTCTCTCTGTGGCTGAGCTAACACATGACATTATTCTGTTGCAACGTGTATAAAGCTTCCATAGAAAATTGTTTTTGCTGATACACTTCTGTTTAAAGCAGAACCTAATAGAAATGTTCTGTTGTAATGTCCATTTATAAGTGGACTAGAACCATTTGCATTCATCATTGTGCCTGGTACCTGGTACAGCAAAAGAACATGGAAAATCTGTTACCCACTTAGTGAGTGACGGCCAGAAAAAGAATTTTATTGCTGACACTTTTGTTGATTCCGTGTATCTTTTGGTGATTCTTACATTAGAAATATTTCTAGTCTTCACAGATGTTTAAAACATTGTTAGGGAGTTTACAATAAAATTAAGTATAACAGGGGTATAGACATGGAAAATGCATTATATGTTGTTTCATATCATTATTCAAGACCCATGAATAAAATAGACAATAAATACTATTGAAGTTTAGGGGAGAGAGAGAGACTGTTGTGGGACAGCCTCATGTAGAGAAGGCATATAAAAAATAGGAGACCAAGCTTGCCCCGAAGGCAGTCAGATTTGGATAACTTAGGTGGAAAAAGAATAATATTCCAGAAAGGCTGCAGCTTACATTATAAGGCAAAGATAGAAATTAATAAGCAAGTTCTAGAAGCTCTGCCTGAACTAGCAGGACTGGAATAGAGCACTCCTGTCAGCAATGGTGGATAAATGGAGGTAAAATGAAGATCAACTGGTACATAAGTCCACTCTTCAGCTATGTAAATCTTTGAGCTTTAAATAAAAGGCCTAGATTATCAAGGCCTGAAGCATGAGCTCAGTTTCTCTGAGAATACTAGTTCCAAAGGCCAGTGCCAAAAACTACCACAGATTCTGGAATGCCATTTATTTATGTTCATAAATTTATCCATACACCACTCATCTTTCAAGTGTTTAGGTCAAGCTCCCCTTGACCATGCCCAGAACTCCTTCTCTGACTAGTTTTGCTTTTATGTTCTGTAGTCTTTAACCTCAGTTCCTACCTCTTTCTTCCACTTTGTGCTCTGTGATCCAGCAATGTCCCAGGAATTATAGTTTCCTAAATATTCCAATTTTTTTTTCCATCTCTAAACCTTTTCACCAACCCTGAGAGCCTTAAGTTCTCTTCTAGTCTGAATTCATTTAAAAAATATTGGATCTTACGCATATGTGGCAATTGATCATGAACCAAGATTGTTATTTATCTTATTTTTTATAATCTTATTATCTTATAAATTATTTATCTTATATTTGTCTAAATTATTATTATATACCTTGTTACTTTACTTTGAATATGCCCATCTTCCTTACTAGAATACTTATGTCTAGAAGATAATGGTGGCTTATTATGTCCCCCACTGGGCACATCAAAATGCTTTTTGAATAAAAAGTATCCAAAGAATAGCTATGTGAATTAATATATGAATATATTAATATTGAAAACTAGGACCATATATGTGAGATTTAGGAGCATCAGAGGATGGCAGATGTCAAGGATACCTAAAAATAGGAAAGAAATTTGGTTGAGGGCAACAATTGCTGATACTTCCTTAACATGGCATTGTTATTGTTCCTAGCATTTCACCCAACACTTTAGTAATCAAAACACTTAAAATGTCTTTACTCAAAAAAGGAGTCTTATCACCGCTTGATAAACAGAAAACTAGAACTGGAAAAAAAAAGTTTAAAGGAGAAGTTTAACCCGAACTACTTAATGAGTATTTGTATAGCTCAGTCAGCCTTCTGAAGAATGAGACACCAGCCTCATTCATGGACAGAGGCTTTATTTTATGGCAGTTTGTGGGTATTATATTATCTTGAGATTTCAGTACACATGCTTTCACATATCTCGAGGTGAGGGATAAGTTAATTGCATCTTATTTATTCTTGGTAACATTACACTGAACAAATTCACAAGTCCAGATAGAGACTTTCCAAAGAGTCATCCATTTTTGTTCTTATCACCATCATTGTCACCCATCCTGTGTCTTATCTGCAAAGTTTATGCCACAAATCAATGGAAAAAATTCATTATTGTCAAAAAGGCTTCTTTTGTAATTTTGAAAATACTCCTGCCAGGAAACACCGGTTTCTAAGCAAGAAGTTCATAAAACAAAAGTCCCAAATGGGGGACATTTGAATGAATATAAAGTAACTGATTTGAGTTGATTTGTTTGGGTTACCTATTTAATAAGTTCACTTTTGAGCACATGAGACATAATTTTTTTTTTAAAGATTTTATTTATTTATTTGACAGAGAGAGATCACAAGTAGGCAGAGAGGCAGGCAGAGAGAGAGGAGGAAGCAGGCTCCCCACGGAGCAGAGAGCCCGATGTGGAGCTCGATCCCAGGACCCTGAGATCATGACCTGAGCCGAAGGCAGCGGCTTAATCCACTGAGCCACCCAGGCGCCCCGAGACATAATTTTTAACCGAATTTAAGTAAAATCCAGAAACTAACACACTTACAATTTAATAATCTTATCACATATGAAAATAAATGCTAACTTGAAATTATATAAATTGCCTAGTAATATATGCTAACTTTGGATCTTTCTGGAACTTACAAATGAGAATGTTTGCAAATATTTAAGGAGACATCTCAGCTTAGCAAACCATAATTAGTGGTGTTTTATGAGGAACTGGATTGCCCATGCATTTGTTCTTTCCATTTTTTCATTCAGTGAGCAATGCATTTCCCTTTTTCCACTTTGTGTGAGGAATGCGGATAGAGAACACCCATAATTCTACACTTTGCAGAAGTATGGAACACATCCATCATTTTAGAATACCCTCAGATGAAATTCTTTGTCCCCATTTGGGTTTTTTTGTGGGCAATTTATAAACATGTATATTTAAATATAATGCTTTTTCCTAAAAGAAAAACGTATGAGCCCCAGATGAAAGTCATTTGATGGGATAATGAATCAGAGGCTTACTTTTATTACTTGTCTCATTTTCTCTCCTTAGTGAAGTCATTTAATTGCTCCCTGTGCCTTTCTATAAAAAAAAAGAACTGTATTTACTGGTCCTGTAATAAGTCCTAGTAATGTTAACTGGTCAAAGTGTGTCTAAAAATTGCATTCAGTAGAGTACAGTCTAAGTGAGTGAGGCAACATTAGTAATTTGCTGAGAGTTATTTGCAAACATGGGTCTGCCCAACGATACTGGTCCAGAGGCACTAACACTGTGGGTTAGCTATTGAAAGGATTTAACCTAGAGGTTACCATCTTTTTGGGGTCCCTAAAGTTGTTTTTCTTTTCTTTCTTTTTTTTTTTTTTACCTTGAGTTAGCATTATAATTTTGGCAGATATCACATAATGCTCCACATTTCTATCTTTTGTTGAAATCTGGCCACATTAGGCTTATATTCTGGCACAGAAGCCATCACCTAGAAATGAGTGTTCATGGGCGCCTGGGTGGCTCAGTGGGTTAAGCTGCTGCCTTCAGCTCAGGTCATGATCTCAGGGTCCTGGGATCGAGTCCCACATCGGGCTCTCTGCTCAGCGGAGAGCCTGCTTCCCTTCCTCTCTCTCTGCCTGCCTCTCTTGTGATTTCTCTCTGTCAAATAAATAAATAAAATCTTTAAAAAAAAAAAAAAAAAGAAATGAGTGTTCATTGCCAATTTTAAATAATGCACAACTTTCCAGTTTGTTACTCTTCTATTACATCCTATGGTTTGCCCAAATGCTGTACCCATTGCTGTTGATCAGAAAGTTTGCTTTGTTCCCTTCCTTTAGCTTCTACCTCTCTTAAAAGAATAAATGAAAAATAGAACAGAAGTGCTTTTCTTTCAAGAAAATATGACAAAGTATTTTTGCTTTTGAAAGTGGAGATATTGTCAGGTATTTAATAAGGTTACACAAATAATGTGTATATGCGTTAAAGATTATACTTAACAGTTTCACTTGTATAACTTAGCACTTGGATCCTATTAATGGATAAGTTTGAGTTCTAAGCTTCAGCAGCTCCCAGCCTACCCCTGAGCTTGGCCTCAGATGCCCTATAAATGGAATCTTCTCTCCAGAAGCCCTTGTCATGCCTTCTTTCCAGAACTGCTGAAGTTGTCCAGCATTCCTTTTTCAGATCTTGTTATTGCTTTCTAGCTGCCTCTTTGAACTTAGTGTTCTGAATCTTGCCTCTCCTGGCAGAATTGAGGCTCTTGTTTCATACATCCCCTGTACCAAAATTGAATGCCAGATATAACAGAGTAATTCACTCATTAATTACTCTTTGATGAATATCTACTATTTGTCAGCTTTGGTATAGGTCTAAGAGTGAAACAGTGAACAAAATATACCCAGTTAAGGTCAACACATAGCTTACATTCTAGAGGGAGAAACAGACAAAAAACAGACAAACAACTAATCATAATATACAGTTAGGTAAATAGAGCTGTGAAGAAGAATAAAGCAGGTTAAGGAGATAGAGTATGGAGATGGAGATGGGGTGTATTATATGTGTCACCACCTTTAAAGAAGTCACTTTTGAAATGAGAACTAAAGGAGGTAACAGGGAAACCATGGAACTGTCTGGATAAGCATATTTCAAATGGGGAGTAGTAAGTGCCAGGTCCTGGAAGGGGGGAGCATGCTTGTACCCCAAGAACAGTGAGAACTATTCTGGGAATGATAGAGGCAGACCAGAAATAGAGGGTTTTGTAGGTCATGCTAAGCTGTTGGAATTTTATTCTAAGAGTAATAAAAGTCACAGGAGTCTTTTCTAGAAGGAAACTATCAGGTCTAATTTACCGCACCCAATCCATGCCCCAACTTCGGAGATCCCTCTTCTGGGAGGAGGGAATCAGGTGGAATAAAACTTTTGCACATTAGAGTTCTGACTGAATTTGATAATGATGATCTATTTTAGCCAGTAATGGCATTAGATTATATCCACAAGATTTTTTTTTTTTCTTTTTTCCCTAGTAACACTGTCAGTGGCACAGAATAAGAACAGAAAAGGGATGGGTGGAAAGGGTAAATGGCATAAACTGCTCTCTGAAAACAAATGGAATTAGGATCAGTGGACTCAGCCTTGCTCTAATGGTCGAACTGTGTATCTTTTTAAATAATTTTCTATAGATAGGTGTATAGTCATGCTGCTTTCTCCTCAACAGGTAGCAAATACAGATGGTCCCCACTAAGGATAGTTCATCTGATGGTTTTTCTGACTTTATGATGGTGCAAAAGCAATACACACCCAGCAGAAGCTATCCTATGAATACTTCATCTTGATCTTTTCCCAGGCTAGTGATTTGTGACACAATACTCTCTCCTGATGCTGGGTTGGGCAGTGAACTGCAGCTCCCAAACGGCCACAAAGGTCAACAAGCCATACACTTACCACAATTCTGTTTTTCACTGTTAATACAGTATCCAATAAATTATTCAACACTCTATTATAAAATAGGCTTTGTGTTACATGATTTTGTCTAATTGCAGGCTAATATAAGTGTTCTGAGCATGTTTAAGGTGGACTCAGCTAAGCGATGATGTTTGGTAGCTTAAGTGTACCAAATGCATTTTATAAACTTACAACATTTGCAACTTATGATGACTTTATCAGGATTTAAACCCATCATAAGTTGAGGAGGATCTATATTTACAACAACTTAAGCTTCTAAGTATGTTGAAAAGTAGAGGCCTTTGGTTATCACTAAAATAAAGTAACGATTTACTATTTCTCTTTTAAAATATTTTATTAGTGTCCAGGAGGAGCATTCACACCCAATATGCGGACCACTAAGGAATTCCCAGATGATGTTGTCAC